>NC_141685.1:1058407664-1059641023 GCF_964263255.1 Lissotriton vulgaris
AGAACTTGTGCTGTCATCCTGTATGTCAAGTGCATGCAAGTGCTTCGGGGGTGTGTAGCACATGGCAGTGAAACATCTGTGTGTGTGAGTGAGCCTGAGTACTGAATCCAGTGGGAGCAGTGCTGGATTCCCTTTGCCTGCAATGACAAAAGATGGAGGATGAGCCAGCTTCCCAAGACAATGGAAGCATATTGCATGCATTGCTGTGGCTAGTGGGTGAAGATCCAAATATTGAAATGAGGAAGATGTGGACAGAGCTACGTCGAGCAATTTCGTGAGGACTTTTGTTAGCTATGGGCTGCTGATTAGTTCTTCTTGAGCCCTGATGTTGGGTTGATGGTAGGAGTAAGAGAGGAATGCACTTTGCTTTGTTCTAGGTGAGGGTGTGTCTGGGTCAGGCCTTGCTTTTTTGTCTATCCCTGGTTGCTACTTTAGAGAGACTGATGACAGCCAGGTGTAGAAACCTCACATATGACATGACTTTCTTCATTCAATTCATATGCTAGTTGAGGGAGGGGGGGCATGCAAGAACGACTATAGAGTACTTGGAGAGTTCAACTTCCACTTAGATCGGATTGAGGATAAGGACACAGAAGCTATTCTGGAGATTGTGAATGCTTTCAACCTCCCACAATTAATACATCAGTCTACTCACAACGGTGGGCACACTCTGGATGCGATTTTTTCTAATAACCATATCACTTATGTTAAAGAATTTCTTCCACTTACATGGTCTGACCACAAAGCAGTGCTTTTTGAACTGTCTATCCCCCTCCCTACTCAAAGCAGGTATATAGATTCCAACCACTTGCCATTCTAACTCTGGTCTAAAACTCATTTCGACATTTTAGAACAACATCTGTTCCAGGAAACGCTTCCACAGTTACTCGGCCCTAATCCGGCCACAGCTGCCTACACCAAGTGGCTCAAATCGGCCATCTCAAAAGCGGTTCCAAAAAAATGCGGCAATAAACAAAAACTTAAAAAATCTTCACCTTGGTTTTCAGATGCTCTTCGTCTTCAAAAACAGAAATGTAGAAAACTGGAAAGAATTTGGAGATCAAATTACAATCCCTCTGACAAACTAATATATAACCATTACGGCTGGAGCGGTCGACCTCAAAGGTGGGGAACCAGGTTCGAGTCTCGGCAACGACGCTAAACGTCCTGTGATTCTGGGCAAATCACGTAATCTCCCCGTGCCTAACAAAAATGAATGTGTCCTTCTGTAACAAAACTGGTGCTATGTAAAGCGCTCTGATCCCCGATGTCTTGGGTCTAATTTGCGCTATATAAAACACACAAAAAAAACAGCCATCATCAGGGAAAAGTCATCCTTTTATGAACAGCAAATAGAAGCTTCCAAGATCTCTGCCAGAGAGCTCTTTCAGGTCATAAATATACAAACTAAACTCCCAGAGACGAAAAGTAATAACATTACTCAATCTTTCTGTGAGGAACTAGATTCTCATTTTTGTAACAAAGCAAAACAAATCTACAATCAATTCTCTGCCTACTGTGACATCAACATTCGCGCTAGTACCATGACTGTCCAAGCTGCAGCCAGCGCAAGTCCTCCATCCAACCTACTCAATTCTACAAAGTCAGGATCACCTTACGACCCGTGCCCCCCTCCATATTAAAACAGATTTCGGCTCCGATTGCTACATTTCTAGCTAGGGATGTTTTGCATCGGTACCTTTCCTGATCTTTGGAAAAAGGCCTCTATTTTGCCACTCCTAAAGAAACTCAACCTAGACCTTGACAACCCAGCCAACTACAGCCCCATCTCTAGGCTACCACTCCCAGACAAACTAGTGGAAAAACTGATCAACATACAATTGACACAGTTTATTCAGGATAATCATCAGTTGGATCCTTCTCAGTTCGGCTTTAGGGCTGAACATAGTACCGAGATGGCATTAATAAAAACCACAGATGAATTAAGAACTATCCTGGACAAAGGAGGCTCTGCAGCACTCATTCTCTGGACCTGTTGGCGGCCTTCGATACGGTTGATCATGTCACTCTTGTGTACAGTCTTAAAAAATTGGTCATTGCTGATAAAGCCCTGGCCCTACTTTAATCATTTCTAACCGACAGAAGCCACTCAGTTATGTTGGAGAAAGTTTCATCTAACTCCTTCACACTTCCGTGCGGGGTTCTCCAGGGATCCTCTCTAAGCCCTCTGCTCTTCAATGTCTATGTTTCAGAATTGGCCCCCTTGATGAGATCTTCCGGAATTTCCTCTACATCTTATGCAGACGATTCCCAAATTGTGGAGTCGGCCTCTAACAATACACAAGTCACCATCTCTGAGTTTCACAACTGTATGAGAGCTGTTAGTGACTGGATGGGAAGGCATTGTCTCAAATTGAACTCAGAGAAAACTGAGGTGATACTCTTTGGTAACAAACTTCCATTTTGGAGCCCAGCATGCTGGCCAGCAGAGTTGGGAACCCTCCCAACCCCAGTCCAAAAAACGTAGGCATAACTATAGATGACTGTAACGGGGTTGGGACGGGAGGCCTAGAGGACTGGTGGACCCCTGACCCTAACTCCCCTCCTTCCCCACAGACTGACTCATCGAGGGCTGAATGGGGAACCGTGTCGGAACAAGACGTGGAAAAAGACACCGGTGCCTTTAACTGGGAGTATGATGACTACGAGGAGACCCCGCCCCGGGTGACGTAGGAAGTGCTGGATTGGTGAAAGGGCAGGAAATCCTGTATGCGGCGGGTGACATCACCGAGGAGGAGAGCGGAAGAGCCGGAGAAGTGAGGCCGAGAGCGGAGCGAGGTGAAGGCGAAAAGGACGGAAGAAGCGAGAGCGGAGGAGAGCCAGGAGGCCAACGACCCTGTGCACCGCCGTGCCACACTCCCGAGGGAGGAGTGTGGCTTTCTCAGGTACGGCGGCGTAGGGCGGCCTGGGTGGGGAGAAAGAAAACCCCTGTGTAATTAGTGTATATATCCCGGTGCGTGCCTTTCCTGTGTCCTTACCGTTACCCTCCAAACCCCCTACCCTTCCCACGTTCCTCACACCATTCCTCCCTGCTGAGCACGAGCACGTTTGAGCTGTAGTTATCACGGGTGCTCCCTTACCACCACTCGGTCCTGTGTTGGGAAAGACGCTATCAGGGTGCAAACAAACGGCTCCCTCTGTTGGTCTCCTTTTTCCTTGGGGTCCGGAGACGCTGCAACGGAGAAGACGGCCACGTGACATCACCACAACCGAAGAACACTATCACCACGGACAAGCTGGAGTTTGCCAGGGAGAGACTGACCTTTCGAACCAGGCGCACTTTAAAAATAAAACCCAGTTTGAGAAAACATACTGGTCTTCAGCCTGTTCCTGTTATATCACCCATTCCCAGTCCCCCTCACTCGCCTACAATGACATACTGAACTTTAATAAGCATATTAGCTCAGTTGTCTCTACCAACTTCACCACTGAGAATCATCAGGAAGAATCTTCCTTTTGTTCCTCTCACCACCAGAAAAACAGTTGTTTCCTTACTAATTCTAGCAAACCTAGACTACTGGAACAGACTCTTTATTAAGCTCCAAAAATAACATATGAAGACTCTTCAAAGCGTACAGAATGCGGCAGCTAGGCTTATTTTTGACCTGTCCAAGTTCCACCCAGTTTAGCCTCCATTAAGGAACTCCACTGTACGGTAAATAACCAAAACCAAAGGGGATGATGGACAGAGTGTTGAACATTGCAAGCACTCACCCCCAGTCAACTGATCTGGGTTTAAACCATCATAATTCTTTAGCTCACTCCACTACCCCAGTTCAGACATGGCCATATGCAAATCAGTCTGACCCTGTGCCTCATGGGAACAGTCCAGCCCGAACTGCCAAGCCATGTATTCCCTGGACCGGAAACAAGCATCCTGGGACCGGTGTCTGGCTAATCAGCCGTCATCAGCCAGGCTAACTTGAATCTAGTGGCAAAGTGAGTAAGGGACCCACGTCTGGGCATACCCTACCAACTTAGGACGAACAAAGCAAAACCACAGGGGATGATGGACGGAGTGTTGAACATTGCAAGCACTCGCCCCCAGTCAACTGATCTGTGTTTAATCCATGATCCTTTAGCTCACTCCGCCACCCCAGTTCAAACTTGGCCATATGCAAATCAGTCTGATCCTGTGCCTCATGGGAACAGTCCAGCCCAAACTGCCAAGCCATGTCTTCCCTGGACCGGAAACAAGCATCCTGGGACGGGTTTCTGGCTAATCAGCCGTCATCAGCCAGGCTAACTTGAATCCAGTGGCAAAGTGAGCAAGGGACCCACGTCTGGGTATACCCTGCCAACTTAGGGCGATAAATAACTGCATTAAAAGCAAGGCATTATGCCTGACCTATAAATCCTTGCATGATCTAGATCCGAGTTACCTCAAACAATCCCTCTCAAACAGAGATCTACGTTCTAAAAATTATCTGACGGTGTTGCGCCCCAGTTTAAGCGACTTAAATGGGGAGGCAGGTGTTTCTCCTCTGAAGCCCTGGTTCTATGGAACAGCCTACCTATGAACATTAAAGCAGCTCCCACACTATTGATTTTTAGGAAACTTACAAAAACCTGGCTTTAAAACCTCTAGTCTCCCACTGCTCTCACCTCACTGCTATCCAACCACCGCCAAGACATCCATGGGTATTCAAGCAATTTAGAAACATTTTAACATAACATAACGTCATTGTGCCAGTATTGTGGGGGCTTTGTTGCCTTCTGCTACACCATCACTCTATGCAAAGTTTGTGTCTGGAGAGCAACCTGTCAAAGACATTTGAAACGGAGTACCAGACCAAACCAGTTCTGCAGTTGGAGCAGTGGATCCTTTTTCCAGTCAACAAAATAAGTAAACAAGTGGATCTCAAACCATTTCACCCACTTAGTTCCAGTTCCAAGTTCTTCATGACCAAGGAAAGCGATGCTCCACAGAGTGCACGAACGACTGCTGTGACCAGGGCTGACAGCCAGTCTCCCAAGAGGAAATGGACATCACCCAATTGTCTGTCTTGTACACTAGATAAGGTGAGAATATGCCTATGTACCTCGAAGCATGCCTGCCTGCTGAGAGAGAAGGAGTCTAGCTGGCCCTGCAGGAGAGACTGTTGTTGAGGAAAAGATTATTGCATCCAAGGGACTGGAAGGCTTCCACAGAAAGCTCCCTATCTGAGAGCAAGCAAGGAGTGCCCTGCACTGTAGAGGTATCCCCAACTCCCCCTTCCCCGTCTATTGAAACCGGGTCCTAGAGATAACCACAGCAAATGTTTCAGCTTGTAGCAGCCTGATCAGCGTGGCAGCTGCCTACATTGGCCAGTAAGGAGTGCACCAGCCAAAGTGATTGCGTGAGCCTGATCGGGGCTACATATGCTTACATCAACCCACCCGTGGCTGCATCTGCCATGGTGACTGCGTTGGCATAGCCTGAGCTACGTCTGACTTCATTGGCCCAGTCGGTGCTACAACTGTGACGGCTCTGACCATATCAGAGCTACAACTACCATAGTGACAGTGACGGCCAGGTCGAGGCCTGTGCCTACTTTAGCCAATTAGCCCATTTGGTGCTAACATCCATCCAATGATCAGATGCAGGAGCACAGTCTGCACTTGCGTTCACGTGCCAGGGCTGCTGCAGTGTGGAACTATGATGGGCAGCTGTGTGCATTAGGACACAGGCTGGGTCTGGCCTTCCCAGCAGCCTCCGCAACAGTCTGCAGGGTGAGGGCCCTGTCTGACAGAGGACAGCAAGACCACTGGATCTGCTATACAAGAGTGTGTAAGGACCATCCTGTTACCCACTAAACCACAAGGGGTAAGGTCCTTTGAAGAAAACTTGAACTTGAATTTTATTCTGCTCACCTGCATTTAACCCTGACACCGGTAACACAAACACTCACTGCTTATTACGTTTTCTACAAGTACAGTTGATTCAGCATTCTATTCCTGTGTGCGGAGTATTATATTTTCTGCAAGCACTGTTCTACAAAGCTATTTGTTGTGTTTGTGTCAAACTGCGTGTGGTGCTTTTCACTGCCTTTTGAGACTTTGCTTCACCCTTGGTCTCCTGGTCCTTAATCTGAAAACATGCATGCAGTGGCACCCCATTTTTAGAAACACCAGGCGAACCCCCCCATCCAGTAGAAACAATGGTTTCGAAATGTATTTAGGCACAATTGGCGCTATTCTTTTCAGATCTGAGAAGAGGAAATATCTTCTTATTCATTCATTGGGGTTTGAATGTAGGGCCATTTTGAAACATTTTCCGGAACCTGTAGCTGAAGGAAATTATATAATAGATGAACATCAAGACACAGTAAAAAGGCTCCAAGCTATGTTCGATGTCCAACCAAGTTTGGTTGTGTTGAGTCATAAGATTTTCTTACGGACACAAAATGCAAACGTGCATGTAAACACCTACATTACTGCATTGAGAAGGTTAACTGCAGAGTGTCAATTTGTACATTTTGATGACCAATTGGTAAGAGACCAATTAATTTGTCATTGCAATGATAAGTTGATCAAACAGAAACTGTTGTCGTTGGGCAATCCAACGTTGGGGTACACAATAAAGATGGCCAAGAGCATTGAAACTTCTCAGCTGTAAACCAAGGAATTAGAAGCCTAGAACAGTGAATCTATTACTATTTGTTAAAATGAAGGGTGTAAAGGAGGGTAAAGATAGCAAACCGGTTGACAGGCCACGTGCTGGTTATGTTGACAAACAGAATTTGTTCTTTTCACAACAAAACATTTGTTTCAGGTGTGGGTACGGAGCACACGTGAACGGTGGTAAACAGTGTCCAACATAGTTTGTAACCTGTAGGATTTGCAATAGACCTGGTCAATTTGCTAAAGTGGGTCAGTCCGGCAAGGGCAAACTGTTGTCTTCTGTCAAATGTATTACTGATGACGAATTGGTTGATGAAGGAGAATTAACCATCAGCAAAGATCTTAGAGATATGGTTATGGTCGTGCAGGGTGACGAAGTTAAAGTGGGTGATCCTTAACTATGAGTAGATCTGTATGTAGAGCTCATGGTGGGAGACAAAGTCTTAAAATTATTGGTGGATTCGGGGGCGTACATCTCCATGATTACTCAAGAGTTGTCTGACAGTACGTGGCCAACCAGACCTCTCTTACCCCCTGATCGTAGAGCAGTTTCCTATGAAGGACGAGAATTCAATTGGTCTGGTTACATAGAAGATATTATGGAGTTCAGAGAAAGCAAGATAGCATGAAAGGTGTATGTTGCGCACAAGTGTTTGAACATCTTAGGCTGGTTTCACCAAGGGTTATTTGGGATGGTGCTCAAACTAGGAACTAGAGAACAAGAGCTGGTGGTGAGAGACAATTTGGATCTGGAGAGCGTGATAAACAAATGTCCCCATGTATTTTCAGGTGAGTTAGAGGAGGTTAAGGATTACCAGCACAGGATCATAGTTAAGAAGGGGTTAGGCCCATAAAGCGCAAGTTGAGGAACATCCCTTTCAGTATAAGACAGGATTTGGAAAATGAACTAGATTCCTTGTGCAAAAAGGGGCATCATTGAACTTTTTAACTCGTCTTTGTGGCTTTCTCCTTTGGTTGTTGCCCGCAAACAGAATGGCGAATTGAAAGTTTGCGTTGATCTCTGCTGTTTGAACAAGGAGATCTGGGTGGATTCCCACCCGTTGCCTAATATCAACAAATTGCTGGCAGGGTTGAAGGATGCCAACGTTTTTTCCAAATTAGATTTAGCTTCAGCATACCATCAGGTTGAATTGGCTCCGGAGTCGAGGCACCTCACTGCATTTGTTTCTCCTTTTGGTACTTACCAATACGTTCGTATGCCGTTTAGCCTCGTGTCTGCGGCTTTCGTTTTCCAGTGTTGGATGTACAGCATGCTCAGAGGAATCAAAGGGTTGTCTGTTTTCCAGGATGACGTCTTAGTCTTTGCTCCAGATAGGGCAACCCATGATGCAATTTCCAGGAGATTTTGTCTAGGTTTCAGTCAAATGGTGTGGTTTTGCGGAGATACAAGTGTTTTTTTCTTACTACGGAAGTTGAGTACTTGGGGCATTTGGTTACCAGCCAAGGTGTCCTCCCTAAGTTGAGTCTGGTTGATTCCATTTCTCGGACCAAAGTACCTACAGACAAGGCTGGTCGGAAATCCTTCTTAGGATTATGCAAATTTTATTCACGGTTTGTACAGGTTTTGCATTTATATACCTTGCATGTACTTGGATCTATATATTTATCACTTTTCTCTTTAAAAAGCATATCCAATGCACTACACTATTTCTCATCCTATACCTCTATCAATATCTTTAATCTACATATACCTACCTCCTTTATGCATCTTTATACTTTCCATGTACTTATGGATCTATATATTTATCACTTTATTCCAATTCAGCATATTCAATGCACTATCCTATTTTTCACCCTATACCTCTTCCAATATATCTTCTAATCCAACTTTCTGACTCATCTCAAACTTCTTTCTACTACTCTTTCCAATGCACTACCCTATTTCTCACTCTATACCTCTATCAATATATCCTGTACATCAACTATCTCATTTATCCCAAACCCCATACCACTACTATGATCCCCAAAATAACCCTTTCTTGACTCTCCCATATTCAACCCCTCCTTGCATCATCTGACACCTCTTTTACTATACTGATGCCCCAAAACTAGCCTTTCTAAACGTTTCCCTATGACTCGTCCCCTCCACATCCCTTTCTTACTCATCACAAAGCCTCGTCCTACTGCTATGACCTCCCAGAAAAAAGTCTAAATCCGTCACTATCTTTTTCAATCAAATAGCAGACTAACATGTTCACTTCTCAAATTTCATATTTCACTATACTAATTCACCACAAATCCTTTATGGGTTCCAGAGTATTGTTCTACTCACCAATAAAGAGCTCCAACACCCCATCAGGGGTAACAAGCGGTATATATATATATGCAAACCTTTTTGCCTTTTCTATTCCTCCCCAATCCTTCTCAATCCAAATAATTGACCAACATATCCACCACTCAAATTACTTTCATACTTCACTATACTAATTCAACACTAATCCATATAGGTTCTGGAGTAGCGTGCTACTCGCCAAAAATGTGCTTCAAAATCCCATCAGGGGTAGCAACGCCAAAAATGTGCTTTAAAACCCCATCATGGGTAGCAAGCACGATATAAATGAAAACCTCTTATCCCTCTCCAATCCATCTCTATCCAAATAACTGAATAACATATCCACCACTCAAATTACTTTCATATTTCACTATACTAATTCAACACTAATCCTTATGGGTTCCGGAGTAGCGTGCTACTCGCCGAAACAGTGCTTTAAAACCCCATCAGGGGTAGCAAGCACTATATAAATGCAAACCTCTTTCCCTTCTTCTATCCCGCCGCTACCCTTCTCTATCCAAATAACTCAATAACATATCCACCACTCAAATTACTTTAATATTATTTTCAACACTAATCCTTTATGGGTTCCGGAGAAGCGTCCTACTCGCCAAAAAAGCGCTTCAACACCCCATTAGGGGTAACAAGTGCTATATAAAAGCAAACCTTTTTTCCCTCTTGTATCCCTCCGCTATCCTTTTCACTCCAAATAACTAATATCCAGCACTCAAGTTACTTTCATATTCCACTGTAATAATTTTCAACACTAATCCTTTATTTGTTTCCGGTAAACTGTGCTACTCGCCAAAAAAGAAGCACTACAGCAACCCATCAAGGGTAACCAGCGCTATATAAATACAAACCTTTTTTCCCTCGTCTATCCTTCCGAAACCAAATAATTGACTAACATATCCATCACTTAAATCACTTTCATATTTCACTATACTAATTCAACACTAATCCTTTATGGGTTTCGGAGTAGCGTGCTACTCACCGGAAAAGTGCTTCAATGCCTCGTATAGGGTAGTAAGCGCTATATAAATGCAATTACAAGACAATACGAGACTTTACCACCAAGTTGAGGCCATTGTCGCAGATGCTCATGAGAGGTGCTGTGTTTGAATGCTGAATGTCAAGAGGTGTTCGATTGGGTAAAACAAAAACTGATCTCGCCTAAGATGCTGAAACATTACGATCCTGAACTTCAATGTACCTTGAATTTTGATGCAAGCAATGTGGCGGTTGGTGCTATTTTGAGTCAAACTAAAGGTGGGGAGGTGAGAACTACTGGCTATGCCCCGAGAGTGTTATCAGAGACAGAAGAAAAAATACTCTGTCATTGAAAAGGAGTTACTAGCTTGATGGTGGTCTGTAATGAAGTTTTGAAACTATGTACGGGGCAGGAAATTTCACCTTCAAACTGATCACAAACCTTTGATTTTCATTTTAAGTGGGATGAATGCTAGAGGGTTTACACCACGTAGTGCACGTTTATCTTCCAAATTGTTGCAATTTGACTTTGAACCAGAGTATATCCCGGGCAGTAAGAATGGTTGTGCGGATTATCTGTCACACTCGTTAGAGAGTGTTGATTAAGACACTGATGAGAGTGATGAAGACAAAGAAGAGTTTATTGTGACAGCTGTTGACATTCCACAAATGAGTGCGGTATCCGAGAGTGGGTGGCGCCAAGCTGTGTGCAATGATGCTTCCATGTTGAGAGTCATGAAATATGTGGAGACGGGTTGGCCGAGAGAGAGGAATCTGAGATTTGAATTAAAGACGTATGTTCAAGTGGCGGATGACTTTTCCATTGAGGATGGATTGTAAATGAGGGCTGACAAGTTGATTCCCGCTTTGAGTTTGAGAAATTGCATAATTCTACGAGCCCATGAGGGCCATTTGGGAGCGACCATGACTAAGAAAATAGTCAGATTGACCTTCTGGTGTCCTTCTATGGATAGGGAAAATTGATGACGTTGTCAGGGAGTGTGCTATCTACTCTAGCTGTGATAAACCTTGTGAAATTACGCACTTCACCCCTATAGAGTTGCCGTCTGCACAATGGGTGAAGCTGGGTATTGACATAGTTGGATCATTCAATGCGCTTGATGTTTCTTCAAGGTTTGCGTTGGTCATTATAGCACTTTGTATCAATCTATGGAACAAAAAACCTGCCCAGCATGTCTATCCCCCATTATATCATTGTACAGTCCAAAGACCATCTCCTGGCATGCATTATGGCTCACTGCACAAAATAAGGAACATTACCAGATATTGAATGGCTTAGATCACTAGCACTGCATGGAAATATGAGCACCTCAGATAATGCTATCATCCGGTCTCAATGTATAACTACGGACAGAATGAACACAATCTGACATTTCTGTCCTCTGACCACTGTCACTGTATAGAATAAAGGATAGCTTCTGGCATCTGTAGACTTCTATCACACGGAATAATTTCACAGGATAATCCATAGCGGTCAACTTTATGGATTACCTAGGTGGGACATTTCATGGTTACAAGGCGTGTATGAGTGGCTTTCCACAGCTAAATGTTCGATACCTCAAGTGACATTTTATCACTATAAAAAACAAGCAAGGACACCCATGTAAAGATAAATATCACAAAGTACCCACTTTTGAGAGATGAGAAATAAAACAAAAAGCTTGAAAACAGCTGAAAATACCCTGAAATAGAAAGGCGCAAACTAGAGCGAGTGAACAGAACCACCAGAAGCCTCTCAGTATGAAGACAGCCACTGCACCTTGACTTATTTAGGTAACTGAGTTTCTTCTTTGCCTGGACAACAGATGTTCAGTATTCCCAGAAACCCAACCTACCCACCTGTTACGCTCAAGTGGGAGACAAGTGCATTGCACAAATAAACTTACTTGAAGGCCAGTGGTGGCCTGCAGGGATCGGGGGTGGCGTTGAAAAAAAACAACAACAAAAAAACACTTATCTTTTTAAACGGCCGCAGTCTCTCCATCGCGATGCCGCTCTTCTCAGCAAAGTCCGAACCAAGTAGCACCTAGGCTTCCCACAGCCAATCACAACACTGCAATGCAGCGTTGTGATTGGTCTGAGCACTGTGGTTCGACACTCAGACGGAGACAGGAAGCTTGTGCATGTTCCTCACCAGGCTGTGCATTACAGATTGGCGGGGAAGATGCAAAGTGCGCATCACTGTTTGGCCGGACCAAGACGGCCGGCCAAGCAGTCATGCCCACTTAGAGTGTGCAAACCACTCCTCCCCCTGTGACCCCCGGCCCCACCCTGCCCTAACCCAGCCCTGTAACAAAGAAAATTATAATGATAATAAGGAGGCTATCATTTTCTTTCTGCTCTGCAAGCAGTGGGGGGACGCTCCTCCGCCTTAGCGGAGGAGCCACTACTGGTGAATGCAAGTGTCTTTCGCAAGCTGCAGCCACAGCAGCTCTAGGGGTGAGAGGGAGGCCGTGCATGTGGCTATCTGTTAGTTGTCTCTGTCAGGCTGCACTGTCTGTCTCAGGCTGCACTGTCTCTGTCCACTAAGGGTTCAGATGCCACGAGGAGGACATTTGAGCGATTGATAAAAACAAGCTAGGCCTAGCTTGATGACTGGGTATCCATAGCAACCATAGTCCGCTCTCCTCGAACTCAGGCCCAGCTCTCTTACAGACTGCTTGGGCCACTTGGTAACTGCCGCAGGCATCACGCTGCTTATACACACCTCCCGAGAGACCACAGCACAGGGCACCTCAAGCAAGGCACAGAGGAGCTATAGTGTGCGTGACATAACGGTTCAATGCAGGATTGCGGGGACACACATTAAAATGAGTTTCTCTAACCCCTAGTGCGTGGTACTTGGCAGGGTGGTAGATAAAGAAAATCCCAACATATTGTTTTATCTTTTCTCTATAAACAACACCACGAGGCAATTGCGTGGGGTCTCACTGCATCGGTGTACGGCAGAAAGAGCCATTTGGGCATCCCTGTTTTCTCACTCCCTCACTGCACTTGAAAAATATACTAGGCATGGCTATCCTATTTCACAGCATCACTGCATGGGATAAAGAACATGCCAAGAATATAGAGAACAGTGGTTCTTCGGGGTAATTCCCCAAAAATATGCATGTTGGGACTGGGCTGTTGGTCCCGGACTGACTTTGAAATATTCAATCGTTTACCAACTACTATTAATGTAAAGAGAATATACAAATATGAGACACAAATACCAAATATGCAGTAAGTATAATGCCATAAACATTAGCAGTAAAAGCAAGAAGGTGCAATTTAAACATAGGTGAGGTGAAGACACAGTGCTTGGGTGTGTCAAATGGGCATTTATAGTGACAAGGAAGGATAGGACCAAAAAAAAAAACCGGAGAAAATAATCCTAAATGCTGTTAACTAAGTATGTTGCTATCAAGACTGAACCGGAGAGCTATGTCTCAAGAGTTTCTATTAAAGGGGAAAGACATCCAAAAGATTAACAATGTTAACGTTCCGTCCACAGACAATTCCTTGAGGGAGTCTTCATCAGGACGAAGTTGAGAGCATTTGAACTGTAGTAACCCTTAAGCATAAATAACTTAATGCACGCGGGAAAGCTATACATGTGTGTGCTAATATCTATGGGCCGTGAATGAAGATGGTAGAGTATACAAAGGAAAGATAAATTGATCAAGCCAGGATCCAACTGGAGGCCCCATAATGAAGGGTGCACTGTCATTTTTCTGCAATTACCCCAAAAAGAGCCAATGTTTTCTTTGTTCTTATACATTAAACCATGTCCTAAGACTATAGAATTACACCTTTCTTTCATTTCATTTTAAAGAATATTTAAAGGAATTGCTCTCCGATCTCATAGCCTTACTTTAATGGAACAAAAAACACAGTCGGATATTTGTATTCTGTTTTTCTAATCATAGCGATCTTATTCATTTTTCATGAGGATGAAAACATCTCACACAACAATGTCTGCACGTAGAAGCAATATCTTGCATACAGTAATGAATCCACAAATTATAATAATGCCCTACAGATGCCTTCAGAGGGTTTATTTGTTTTAGTGAAATACACAATAATCAATTTAGAATAAAAGAAACAGTAAGCCAGAACAAAACATTTCCCTCCCAACCCCCAAAGCCCCCTCCCAGGTACACTGAACATTTGTTACTCCATTCAAGACCGAATTAGCCTTCCATCCTACCGAGGGTTAAGAAATGGAGTATCATAAACTAAGTAATAGAAACATCTGTTATGTACAGTGCTTAGAAACGGCAGAAGTGCAATATGATGCACTATATAAAAACACATTTTCACTGCATGGTACAGAGGACGTTTCACTGCAACATTGCCCCATCTCATGACATCAGTACGCGGATTAAAGAACATCTCAAATATTGCTACATTACTGCCTCGGTGCATCATTGCACAAGGTAAAGAACACTCTAGGGCATCGCTGTTCTACCTCACTGTATCATTGCACAATATGAAGAGCATCCCCGGACCAGGCTACCTTTCTGCCTCACTGTATCACTGCATGAGGCAAGAAACAATCCCAGGCCTTACTGTCCTTCTAGCTCTCTGCATCATAAGGAACAGTCCTAGACCTTACTGTCCTTCTAGCTCTCTGCATCACTCCCTGGGAGAAAGAACAGCCCAGACCTTACTGTCCTTCTAGCTCTCTGCATCACTCCCTGGGAGAAAGAACAGCCCAGGACCTTGGACTTCTTCCGTAGAGATGGTCACTGCTACGCAGGTTCGAAGTAGACTAGTCGAGATGGGACCCTCCTTGACCCTGGACAGATGATAGCTGGCAGCGTCCTCTTGGCGATTAAAAAATGATGTCATTTTTTAACCGCCAAGAGGACGTGCCAGCTATCTTCTGTCCAGGGTCACGGAGGGTCCCATCTCGACTCGTCCACTTCGAACCTGCGTAGCAGTGACCATCTCTACGGAAGAAGTCCAATTTTAACATACATCTATACCAGTTTTTTATGGAGCAACTGGAGTCTTTTTATTCCTAATCTGAAAATTACCGTTCACGGTACTTGAATTGAAGGATAGCGTGATTCCATTGAATAGAGCGTTACCGGCCGCCTTGTTGAAAAGACAAAGATTATTAATCTATCTGTGTGAGAGTTAACAGAAAGATATAATACGAGCAGGAGACAAAATACAATACCGTGTCGAAAATGTATCCTCATTCGTTACCGTTCTAGTCCCGCCGAATATGATTAAGGGAATAATGGCTGTGCAAGTTTAAATTGGTGCAGATGGAATAGCTATAATAAGGCAGTGCTATTTCGCTTTATCAAGTTAGAACGTCAATATATCCTTGGATGGTCATTAAAGGCAACACCTTCTATTTTTAAAAAATATTCGTGGCTCCTGAAGAAGGCGTTTTGTTTAACGCCGAAACGCGCGTAGACACCTATTAATGCCACTAGTCGATTTTTAAATTGATTATCTTTACAAGTTGTTTATGATTTTATATAATTGATTGTGTATTATTGATTTTTTGCTGTAATTGTATGATATGAATTCTTCTTTTTATACATGTTTAAATTAAAAATAATACAATTTATTAACGGATTTGTGCCTTAGTTGTTCTCCCTTATTGCAATCCTACTTCCCTCTATGTTGTTATAGAATACCTAGGTTTTATATACATATCTTCTAGCTCTCTGCATCATAAAGAACAGCCCAAGACCTTACTGTGCGTCTAGCTCTCTAGAACACTCCTTGGGACAAAGAACAGTCCTAGACCTTACTGTCCTTCTAGCTCTCTGCATCACTCCCTGGGAGAAAGAACAGCCCGGACCTTACTCTCCTTCAAGCTCTCTAGATCACTCCTTGGGACAAAGAACAGTCCTAGACCTTACTGTCCTTCTAGCTCTCTGCATCACTCCCTGGGAGAAAGAACAGCCCGGACCTTTCTCTCCTTCAAGCTCTCTAGATCACTCCTTGGGACAAAGAACAGTCCTAGACCTTACTGTCCTTCTAGCTCTCTGCATCACTGCATGGGACAAAAAACAGCCCGGACCTTACTCTCTTTCAAGCTCTCTAGATCACTCCTTGGGACAAAGAACAGTCCTAGCCCTTACTGTCCTTCTAGCTCTCTGCATCACTCCCTGGGAGAAAGAACAGCCCCGGACCTTACTCTCCTTCAAGCTCTCTAGATCACTCCTTGAGGCAAAGAACAGTTCTAGACCTTACTGTCCTTCTAGCTCTCTGCATCACTTGTAGTTCCGTGGTTCGTGAATGAGGTTTGATGATTCCGAACCCGTTCAATAAAGGTCGTCAGAAAGAGACGATTTTGGTGTCAGCAGACCGCAAATGACGAGTGTAGTGTGTCTGAGTGTTTTCGCATGAATCGATCAATGGGAACACTATGTATTTAAGGATTTCGTTCGAACCCTCGGGTTCCATTTTGTGTACGGCAGCCATTTTGTATGGTTGCCCTCACATAGGCCGAAGACTGTGGCCGAGCGAGTCCTTGAGACACGTATGCCTTAGCGGACTTCTGAATGACCTGGCCGACCTGACTCCTAGCCCGAGGCTGACCTCGCTGAGCCAGTTCCTTGTTAAGCAGCTGGTCTGAGAAAGATCAAAGAGTAGGTCAGGCCCGAGTTTATGGTACACTGCTCCTACCTTTCTATCTCACTTCCAATGTGTTTCTGTTCCTTCCTTTACAACATAATCACTGATTTGGGTTGAAGGTTTTATGATGGGTTTGTCCGGCCTGACTGAACAGGATAATGGAATGTGCTTGGTCATTTCTGGTGGGCTGGACAACGGAAAATGGGATTGTCTGGGATTGTCGTCATACGCTACTTTCAAATTGTGACATTGCTATTGGTCAGTTTGTATGCACCCAATGCTAATCTGAAATGTTGCCTGAGGCTTGATTTTTGGCATAAAAGACCATGCTCCGCTCATTGAATTTGTGCAGTCTCTAGCGAACCACCCATGTGTGCTTCGTAGACCTCTGTTCCTGGTTGCAGCCAATAAACTTTGGTCTTTGACGTCATCAAGAAGTATCCTGTGTCTCTGTTTGCCAAGACAGGGGAACTCGAAGGTATCAGGCGTTCTCCCTGACGCCGCTGGGTTCTAAAACCTGGTCCTTCAGTTGGCGCCCAATGTTGGGCGACTTCAGCGGTACCGGTCCAAGCCCAAAGATCGTGAGGAGCTTTGTGTGAAAATTCTGGAGGAAGACCAACCACTACATCGACCCCTGTATGTCGGCGTGGTCCGAAAGTCTTTGCTGCGAGGTTCCCCGCTTTCCGAGGACTGCTGCCCTGACTGTCGCCCTGTTTTGGAGCCTTAGACGTTTGTAGAGCGAGACGATTGACGGGTCTTCTGGTGACGCCATCGACATTTCAGTTAAGTATAAGTGGAGCGTCTCCTAGTCCTTAGTTTGTTTTGGAATCCTTTAGTGGATCGCTTTGATTTGGTACCTGCAGGCCCCAAAGCCAAGGGACTTGTGTATTCGCGAGACTATCGTTTTGAGATTTCCCTTGTAGTTTGAAGCTAGACTAGTGAGCAAGATGCCTGGTCTTAGCAGACTTAGAAAATTGTTTGGTTGTGGTTGTTCTAAGGATTCCCAGGTTAGAGTATTCGTGTCCGGTTCCTCCAATTGGAACTCCTACATATGATTTGTATGTGAAACATGGTGTGGGCCCTATTAGTTATAATGAGATCTGGGTAAAATATACGAAGAAAGACGGTGTCCTACAGTGGCCCCGTTACGGTAGTTTTGAAGCTGAGATTTTAGATAATCTTGAAGTGAAGTTGTTCAAGAAGAAAGCCCGGCCGGTGATGTTTGACTCTTTCCGCATATGGCGCAAAGAAGCCAAACAGAAAGACATTAAATTAGCGAAGAAGAATAAGAGAGAACGAGGTATGTCAATGGTACTAGCTGCCATTGCGTTTAGGGATAATGAGGAAGAGCAAGAGAGCGAACAGATGCTTAGAGTGAAGAAGTTAGCAGTAGATAGATGCTACCCAGTCTTGCCGCTTAAAGAGCAAAAAGACAAGACAGATCTTGCGAAAGATCGTTTAATGTCGCATCTATTGAGTTCGCCACCCCCTTATGCACAGAGTGCTACGGCACCGCCGCCACCAGTTGTGGCTGTGCAACCTCCCGTTCTTGTGCCACCTGCGATTCCTCCACAGCCAGCTCCTTTTCCGTTGGCTACTGTTCCTTTGGCGCAGCCTCCTCAGGGGCCGCCAACTTTGCCTCCTCCTTTGTCTGCTACTCCTACGCCTGTTCTTAATGCTCCTTCTGTTCCGACTTTGGATTCTTCTACTATTGTTCAGTCTTCCCTTATTTTTCCATCTTCTCCTTCTACTAGACAACGAATGACTGCTGCAGTTTCTGGTTTCTTTCCTCCTTTGTTGGGACAATTGGGTATGTCTCCTGTGAGTGAGAGTAGACAATTGCATAGTCAATTGCCTGATACAGATGAGCTGTCAGTTTTGGATCATATGGCACGTAGATGGGTTACGTATACCTCCCAGTATGATCTTGAAGGTATTATGGATGTTTTTCGGCAATGGAAAGCACCGAAGCAACGGTACGTGCTTGAAATGATGTGTGTGTTCCTCCATGAACAGTGGATTGACGAAGTGGGTAAAGCTCCAGAAGAATTGTATAGAGTGCTTTCCGATTTTGTGAAAGGGACGATTGTGAGTCTTCTCGACATTGAGAGAGCGGTGTCGACGTTGTTGTCGTTCCGTAATAATGCTCTTTCTGAGCGATTGTTTGAGCCTGATTCGTCAGTTAGGAGAAAAGCGCGCCAGTATCCGATGCGAGAGGTTCCTCCAGTTTGGAGACCTGCTGATGCAAATGCTCATCCACCTGTTGTTGCGCACTTTCAGCGAGTGTGGGTACATGTTCCTTGGAAGCGTGCGGAAGTTTTAGCGCTTAAGCAGACTTTACCTGATCCGCGCAAAAATCCTGCGGGATATTATAAAGAGCTCACTCAAACTGTGGGTTCGTGCGTCATGAATTTAGCGGACATAGACATGTTATTTGGCAACGTTGTTCCTCAGCCTATCTGGAATGTGATTCGACATATGGATCATGATAATGAATTAGGTGATACATGGGTTAATATCGTTGCTGCAAATGACAGACAAGTTGGAGGTGCTAAGCCTGAAGATGTAGTTGCTGAACTTCCTGGTAGAATTATTACTTTCATGAAGACTTTGATGCCCGAAGTGCGTGTTAATTGGGACAAGTTGTCTGCATGTAAGCAGAAGAAAGACGAGACTGTGTCTGATTTCTTTACGCGGTTTGAAGAGACCTTTGTAGATCATAGTGGTCAGGATATGGCTACCCAGGGTGGCCAGAGATTGTTAGTTGATAAATTCGTACATAATTTGCTTCCCAAGTTATGCACTAAATTGAAGGATTCCGAGAGTGCTTGGCCCGTTTCCACGTCAGCGCATATTTTGGCTACGGCTCTGTATTATGAAAATAGGCGCAAAGATGAGTTAGAGAAAACGGATAAGAAGACTAAGGAATTGAAGACTAAAGTTCTTCTACAGCAAGCTTATCCACCCCGTACTAATAGTCAGCGTGATTATCAGCAACCTCAGCAATATTCGAGGAACTCGCAAAGGAACGAGTTTTCTTAACAGCGTTTCCCGTATGGGCCTAATCAGTGTGCGTATTGCAAAGAAGAGGGCCATTACAAGAATAGTTGTCCGGTTTTGTTACAACGCACGAATGGTGCTTCTGGTGTACGAGGTAGAGGTGCTCAACAAGTGCCTAGAGGTAGAGGTCGCGGACAGAACGTACGTCCTTTGCCTCCACAGAACTCGATTAATAGTTTTGATCAACAGCAAAGTTCGTCTGGTAGGATAGCACAGTACTATATGGATGATTACTATGTTGAAGGTGACGTAGTGAATGGTAATGAGTGTTAGGACAGCCATGGACAAAGAGAGGGAGTTGTTTCAGTTCCAGTAGATCAGAGTGGACCTTATGTTGAAGTGATTGCATCAGGTGTGTCAGAACCTTTTTCTGCTAGATACTGGTGCTACAAAGAGTTCTATTATGCATTCTAAACTCCCTGGCGCACCTTTGTCTGGCTTAGATAATGTTTCCGTAGGTTTTTCTGGCGCCCCCGTTACAAATCCGATTTCTGCTCCGTTGTCTCTTTCTGTTGGTCCTCGTAAGTTCGAAGCACCCTTAATTTTGACTACAGGTTGTAATGAGAATTTGTTGGGATTGGATTGATTGAAGAGATTGTATGTGACACTGTATTGTTCTCCGTCAGAAGTACATCTTACTTTAGGTGAGAGAGGGATCTCTCCGATATACCTGTCGAAAGACAGACTTCCACCGGAATTGTCTTCTTTACCAGATTCATTGTGGGCTACTGGTCCGAATGATGTGGGCTGACTGATAATTCCCCCATACGTTGTGACATTGAAGGCGAATGCTAAGTTACTGCGCATTCCCCAGTATCGTATCTCGAGTGATGGTGAGAGAGCACTTTTAGCGATCATTTATGATCTGATTGAAAAGGGTGTCATTGAGGAAACGAGAGGTAATGTGTGCAATAGTCCTGTTTTGCCTGTTCTGAAGAGAACTGATTCTTCACAGCCTCCTGTATATAGATTTGTCATCGATCTTCGCAAAGTGAACAAGATTGTCGTTCCACAGTTTCCTGTTGTGCCTGATATTACGGCTTTGTTTACTCTGATTCCGGCTACGGCCACATGGTTTTCGGTGATCGACTTGAAGAATGCTTTCTTCAGCATCCCGATTGCCATGGAAAGTAGGGACATTTTTGGATTCTCTTTAGGAGGACGAAGTTTCCGCTTTAAGCGCGCTCCTCAAGGCTATTGCGAGAGTCCATTGATCTATAGTCAAGCTTTAAAGACACAACTTGATCTGTTGGTTTTACCTGATGGTGCAGCCCTTATTCAATACGTTGATGATTTGCTAGTTGCTGCTGATACTGAAGAGATTTGTAGGGAAGCCACATTGTCGTTGTTACACCACTTGTCTGATTTCCATCACAAAGTTTCTCTCTCCAAGTTGAGATATTGTTGACAAGAAGTAACCTACTTAGGTCACCTCTTATCGAAGGAGGGAAGGAAACTGACCCCAGAAAGAATTCAAGCTATTGCGAAAATGAGTGTGCCTACGACACAGAGAGAAGTACGTGCGTTTTTGGGTATTATGTCGTACTGTAGACAGTGGATTCCTAATTTTTCTTTGTTACCGAAGCCTTTGATAGCTCTTACTGTAAAGGATACTCCGAATCCTATTCCTTGGATTGACGAATGTCAAAAGAGCTTTTCTGAATTACGCAATGCAATGTGTTCGGCTCCTGTGTTGGGTACTCCCGACTACAGTAAGCCTTTCACATTGTATGTTCACGAGAGAGAGGGATGTGCATGGTCAGTCTTGACTCAGCAGTTTGGCGAGAAGCAACGTCCATGTGCTTACTTTTCGTCGACTTTAGATCCGGTAGCTAGAGCGTTGCCGAGTTGCTTGAGAGCAACAGCAGCAGCGGTTGTTTCAATTCGACAGTCTGCTGGTTTGGTTATGGACAACACGTTAGTGGTCATGGTTCCACATGCAGTGGATACCTTGTTGAACCGTACGAAGACACAGCATTTAACTAGTGCTCGGTTGTCAGGTTACGAGTTGACATTGTTAGCGAGTCATGTGCACATTAAACGATGCAACACGTTGAATCCAGCCACGTTGTTGCCAATTACAGTTGAGACAGATAGTGAAGAAGAACATGACTGTTTTTTGAGAACTGAAGAAGAGACGAAAGGGAGAGTAGACCTTATGGACACTCCTCTTCCTGAGTGTGATGGTACTTTGTGGGTTGATGGTTCGTGTTTTAAGTTGCCGAATGGTGATACGACTGCGGCATATGCTGTTACGACTTTGCATACGATTGTTGAAGCTGCACGTATTCCACATAATTCAGCACAAGCAGCGGAGTTGATTGCATTAACGAGAGCATGTGTGTTGGCGAAAGGAAAACGAGTGAATGTGTATACTGACAGCCAATACGCATTTGGCGTGGCCTATAGCTTTGGACGTTTGTGGCGTCAACGTGGGTTCTTGACTTCGCATGGGACAAAGATCCAGCATGGACAATTGGTGAATAAACTCCTTGAATCTCTTACTTTGCCATTGCAAGTAGCGATCGTGAAATGCAGTGCCCATAGGAAAGTTACGGATGATGTTGGTCGCGGAAATGCGTTTGAAGTTGCGAGGGATCTGATGAGTCGAATGTATGTTGCGGGTCCGGCGAGATGGGTTCCAGAGAAGAGTATGTGTGAAGATACGATTGAGAGCGTGAAGTCCATTCAAGCTGAAGCTACTGAGAAAGAGTTGAATGAATGGAGAGAAAGTAGAGGTAGATTGGATTCGAATGGTTGTTGGACTGATTTGTCCGAACATCAGAGATGGTTGTTGCCTAACGCGTATGTGCTTCCAGTTGTTACAATGGCTCATGGCATGGCACATATCAGCGTGAAAGGGATTTGTAAGTTGTTGGCTCCGGTTTGGCAGAATACGGGAATTCCAAAATGTGCAGAGAATTTGGTTAAGAACTGTATGGTGTGCTTGATGTACAATCCTGGTAAGGGAACTCCAACACCAGCTGGTCACTTTGCTCCTCCTACGTATCCGTTCGAGGCTTTGCAGCTAGATTTCATCCACATGGAGAGATGCAACAACTTGAAATATGTTTTAGTGGTTGTTTGCTCCTTTTCTAGATGGGTAGAAGCTTATCCCCTTAAGGACAATACTGCCTTGTCCACAGCGAAAGTCTTAATCAAAGAGTTTTTTCGCGAGGTTTGGAATGCCAAGAATTATCTGGAGTGACAATGGGAGTGAATTTGTGGGTCAAGTCATGAAGAGAGTGTGTGAGTGTCTAGGAATAAGGCAGAAATTCCATGCTGCAAACCACCCTCAATCAGCTGGTTTAGTTGAATGCTATAACGGCACTCTTAAATTGAAATTGGCTAAAATCCAAGCGAGCACTGGTTTGCAATGGCCAGATGCTTTTCCTTTAGCACTTTTGTCCACAAGAATGACTGTGCATTCAAGAATGGGTTTGAGTCCGTATGAGGTTGTGTTTGGTCCCCCAGCGAATATTTGGGGTCTGCCAAGACCAACCAGATTTAGTGAGATCGAACATCCTGTGTTGCTTGACTACTTGCGCGAACTGACGACTAAATTGCGTGTTTTACACCAACAGGTTTACGATAACCTTCCACAAGCTACTGAGGATCCAGGCCACGCTATTGAACCTGGAAGCTGGGTCCTTATCAAGAATTTTCAGCGGAGCAAGAACGATCAGCCCCGCTGGACGGGACCCTACCAAGTCCTCTTGTCTACACGATCTGCGGTGCGAATACAGGGCAAACAAAACTGGATACATGGTGTGCACTGTAAGCGTGCACCTTTGCCCTTACCGTACGATAAGTGGGTCCAGGAGGGACTTCCAGACTCTGAAACAGACACTGTTCCACGATTTTTGCCATTCAGCGATGCTCGTTTGATTGGTACGAACTCTGAAAGAGAAAGTGATGACATTTTGCAAGAAGCAGTGCTTCCTTCGAATCGATTGAACATTACTGAGCCTGAACTCTTATTTAGAAATCAAGAATTGCCTGGAAGAAGCCGCTATAATTTGCGACCGAGAGTCATGGACAAATAAATAAAGACAAATAAAGTTTTTTTATGATTTTTCTGTTTGCAGGTTAACTCTCCACTGAGGATCTACTCATTTTTGTTTTTTCGAACCGCCATCCGGGTTCAGCTGTAGGGTCGCGGTTGCCAAAAGTCTTTGGAGTGCAAGCCTGAGACACTAGGTCGAGGGTTCTGGTTGGCCTAAGGGACTTGCCCTGGGTTGACAGAGGCATTCCTTAGCAGAACCAACCTACAATCGCGAGCAGCATATTTAGTTTCGGATGGATTTCTTCAAGTTGGAGAGACCTGCACAGACAATGATTTTTAGAAAGAAGATATGCAAACTCATATTGAGAAAACGTTTTCTAATACCGTGTGTATTTTTACTATTGGGTCTGATGATATTCATAATTGGTTATGTGACATTCTCTTTTCAAGTAATGTTTAATCCCACTGTGCAACCTACACCTCCACCTACTATTTCTTCTCATTCTTTTCATCCTTTGCCTGATCATGAGGTAGTCAGACGATTGGAATTTGCCAATAATTCCTTTATCCAACTCTTGCACCAACACCAGTTAGTGATGAACACAACAAACTGTTGGATTTGTGGTCTAATGCCCCATACGACTGATAAGGGTATTCCATTTTTAGTTTTGCCCTTCAGTTTAAATGGTTCGATTTGAGCTTACAGAACGATGTTTATTTATGCCCATATTGTTTATCCTCAACGTTCACCGAAGGACAATCCGAAGAATAGTGCAGTTGCTAGAGGCATAGTCAACATGGTTAAGGGGACTAATGCCGTTGAAACTATTCCGATAGATGAGAAACAACCCTATAGTGGTTGGGATAGTACTGGATATGGAGTTAGTCTGAGTGTTAACCAGCGAACGAAAAGTTCTCCACCGATTTGGATAGCGCCCCATCAGGGTCGCTATTGTCTGCAGGGTAATGGCAAGAATCCGAGAGCTCAGTTAGGGAAGAGTGTTTGTACTGACACCTACGTATTTACGTCTCAGTCTGCCCCAGCATTTTTAGCTGCTAAGGGTACCTACTTTGTTTGCTATGACAAAGCATATACATTGTTGCCCCCTGACTTTTTGGGCACATGTTTTGTTTCCTTTCTGTTGCCTCCCACTTTTACAGCTGCAGCAGATTACAATAAGACGAGAGTTGCTAGAGGTGTCTTTAGTCAGGAAGACACTGCAGGACAAGAGTTGGGAGATTTCTTTAAGGGTTTTCTGCCGTTCTGGGGACCGATGGCTAACAGCAGGAATATTCGCCAGTTGACTAGAGTGATTGAGTCCACTATAGTTGAAACTGCCGGTGCCCTTGGTAACTTGACTGCTGAGCTCCAGTCGGATAGACTTATGACACTCCAAAATCGAGTTGCCCTAGATGTCATACTAGCAGACCGAGGTGGAGTTTGTAAACTGATTCAATCAAGCTGCTGCGTTTTCATTCCAGACAACGCTCCGTCAGTTTTCCAGGCCATTTCCAAGCTACATAAGATCTCTGATTCTGTCCATTTGGACAAAGGAGATTGGTCGTTGATGGGATGGTTAAGGGGATTGATATCCACTTGGGGTTGGAAGATTTTGATGGTCATTGGGATGGTCTTAGCTATCCTTTTCCTGTTCTGTCTCTGTGTACAGTGCGCTCCTGCTATTTGTGGCCACTGTGCTGCTTCGTGTGCAAAGAGACCTATCCAGAGAGAGGTACTAAGTAATAGGATGATGCTACAGCAACATATCGATGATCTGATGAATATAGATCCGGATTCAGGTTGACATGGGTTTGGGTCTGTTGCCTATGTAAGGGCAAAAGGAGGGACTGTAGTTCCGTGGTTCGTGAATGAGGTTCGATGATTCCGAACCCGTTCAATAAAGGTCGTCGGAAAGAGCCGATTTTGGTGTCAGCAGACCGCAAATGACGAGTGTAGTGTGTCTGAGTGTTTTCGCATGAATCGATCAATGGGAACACTATGTATTTAAGGATTTCGTTCGAACCTTCGGGTTCCATTTTGTGTACGGCAGCCATTTTGTATGGTTGCCCTCACATAGGCCGAAGACTGTGGCCGAGCGAGTCCTTGAGACACGTATGCCTTAGCTGACGTCTGAATGACCTGGCCGAACTGACTCCTTGCCCGAGGCTGACCTCGCTGAGCCAGTTCCTTGTTAAGGAGCTGGTCTGATAAAGATCAAAGAGTAGGGCAGGCCCGAGTTTATGGTACACTGCTCCTAACATTCTATCTCACTACCAATGTGTTTCTGTTCCTTCCTTTACGACATAATCACTGATTTGGGTTGAGGGTTTTATGATGGGTTTGTCCGGCCTGACTGAACAGGATAATGGAATGTGCTTGGTCATTTCTGGTGGGCTGGACAACGGAAAATGGGATTGTCTGGGATTGTCGTCATACGCTACTTTCAAATTGTGACATTGCTATTGGTCAGTTTGTATGCACCCAATGCTAATCTGAAATGTTGCCTGAGGCTTGATTTTTGGCATAAAAGACCATGCTCCGCTCATTAAATTTGTGCAGTCTCTAGCGAACCACCCGTGTGTGCTTCGTAGACCTCTGTTCCTGGTTGCAGCCAATAAACTTTGGTCTTTGACGTCATCAATAAGTATCCCGTGTCTCTGTTTGCCAAGACAGGGGAACTCGAAGGTATCAGGCGTTCTCCTGGACGCCGCTGGGTTCTAAAACCCGGTCCTTCACACTGCATGGGACAAAGAACAGCCCGGACCTTACTGTCCTTCTAGCCCTCTAGATCACTCCTTTGGACAAACAATAGCCCTAGACCTTAATGTCCCTCTAGCTCTCTGCATCACTGCATGGGACAAAGAACAGCCCCGGACCTTACTCTCCTTCAAGCTCTCTAGATTACTCCTTGGGACAAAGAACAGTCCTAGACCTTACTGTCCTTCTAGCTCTCTGCATCACTCCCTGGGAGAAAGAACAGCCCCGGACCTTACTCTCCTTCAAGCTCTCTAGATCACTCCTTAAGGCAAAGAACAGTCCTAGAACCTACTGTCCTTATAGCTCTCTGCATCACTGCATGGGACTAAGAACAGCCCGGACCTTACTGTCCTTCTAGCTCTCTAGATCACTCCTTGGGACAAAGAACAGTCCTAGACCTTATTGTCCTTCTAGCTCTCTGCATCACACCCTGGGAGAAAGAACAGCCCCGGACCTTACTCTCCTTCAAGCTCTCTAGATCACTCCTTGGGACAAAGAACGGTCCCAGACCTTACTGTCCTTCTAGCTCTCTGCATCATAAAGAACATTCCAAGACCTTACTGTGCTTCTAGCTCTCTAGAACACTCCTTGGGACAAAGAACAGTCCTAGACCGTACTGTCCTTCTAGCTCTCTGCATCACTCCCTGGGAGAAAGGACAGCCCGGACCTTACTCTCCTTCAAGCTCTCTAGATCACTCCTTGGGACAAAGAACAGTCTTAGACCTTACTGTCCTTCTAGCTCTCTGCATCACTGCATGGGACAAAGAACAGCCCGGACCTTACTCTCCTTCAAGCTCTCTAGATCACTCCTTGGGACAAAGAACGGTCCCAGACCTTACTGTCCTTCTAGCTCTCTGCATCATAAAGAACATTCCAAGACCTTACTGTGCTTCTAGCTCTCTAGAACACTCCTTGGGACAAAGAACAGTCCTAGACCGTACTGTCCTTCTAGCTCTCTGCATCACTCCCTGGGAGAAAGGACAGCCCGGACCTTACTCTCCTTCAAGCTCTCTAGATCACTCCTTGGGACAAAGAACAGTCTTAGACCTTACTGTCCTTCTAGCTCTCTGCATCACTGCATGGGACAAAGAACAGCCCGGACCTTACTGTCCTTCTAGCTCTCTAGATCACTCCTTGGGACAAAGAACAGTCCTAGACCTTACTGTCCTTCTAGCTCTCTGAATCACTGCATGGGACAAAGAACAGCCCCGGACCTTACTCTCCTTCAAGCTCTCTAGATCACTCCTTGGGACAAAGAACAGTCCTAGACCTTACTGTCCTTCTAGCTCTCTGCATCACGCCCTGGGAGAAAGAACAGTAAATAAAGACAGGGCAACCCAATAATCCCCAAGGAACTGGGTAAATATACAATGTAGAAAAGGTACCTTGAGGAATTGTTTCCACTATTAATTAATATTTTTCTCAAGTCATAAATATGTACATTCAATCAAATAGACATCGGAACCATGGTATCGATCGTTTTTCAACTTTATATCATATATTATATAAGAAACAATGAATAATTTGCAACAAATAGAAAAAGGCAACACAAACCACACTATTACAATCAATATACTTCCGGTAGTGTGTTATACTGTTGGTATTGTATGTATTATATACATATATACATAACGTGCTCCTGAAGCCTCAGTCAGCTCATTCAACAATTTTTAACATGAATGTTGTAGTTCATATTTGTAACCAAACAGTATATAGGCGTCGACGTTTCGGTCTTTAACATGCGATTTTCACCAAGACCATCCTCAGGACTGAAGTATTGAACGGGACTCTAATTCACTCCGTCTCCATTCGAATGGAGACGGAGTGAATTAGAGTCCCGTTCAATACACAGTGTGGAAATTGGGACCACACTAATAAAATACGAAGAAATACGAAAATTACCGAGTCACTTTTGAAGTGTTTCTATCTCTTTGAGGAGGAGCACGTGGAAATTGGATGGTCTATGGTTGAGACTTCCCTATTGGTCTATGAAGATTGATGTTTCCCAACTTGTAACATAATATTTTGAGCGACTTTCAGTCCTGAGGATGAGAAAAATATTAATTAATAGTGGAAACAATTCCTCAAGGTACCTTTTCTACTGGGAGAAAGAACAGCACGGACCTTACTCTCCTTCAAGCTCTCTAGATCACTCCTTGGGACAAAGAACAATCCTAGACCTTACTGTCCTTCTAGCTCTCTGCATCACTCCCTGTTAGAAAGAACAGCCCTGGACCTTACTCTCCTTCAAGCTCTCTAGATCACTCCTTGGGACAAAGACCGGTCCCAGACCTTACAGTCCTTCTAGCTCTCTGCATCATAAAGAGCAGCCCAAGACCTTACTGTGCTTCTAGCTCTCTGCATCACTCCCTGGGAGAAAGAACAGCCCGGACCTTACTCTCCTTCAAGCTCTCTAGATCACTCCTTGGGACAGAGAACAGTCCTAGACCTTACTGTCCTTCTAGCTCTCTGCATCATTGCATGGGACAAAGAACAGCCCGGACCTTACTCTCCTTCAAGCTCTCTAGATCACTCCTTGGGACAGAGAACAGTCCTAGACCTTACTGTCCGTCTAGCTCTCTGCATCATTGCATGGGACAAAGAACAGTCCTAGACCTTACTGTCCTTCTAGCTCTCTGCATCACTCCCTGGGAGAAAGAACAGCCTGGACCTTACTCTCCTTCCAGCTCTTTAGATCACTCCTTGGGACAAAGAACAGTCCTAGACCTTACTGTCCTTCTAGCTCTCTGCATCCCTCCCTGGGAGAAAGAACAGCCCGGACCTTACTCTCCTTCAAGATCTCTAGATCACTCCTTGGGACAGAGAACAGTCCTAGACCTTACTGTCCTTCTAGCTCTCTGCATCATTGCATGGGACAAAGAACAGTCCTAGACCCTACTGTCCTTCTAGCTCTCTGCATCACTCCCTGGGAGAAAGAACAGCCTGGACCTTACTCTCCTTCAAGATCTCTAGATCACTCCTTGGGACAAGGAACAGTCCTAGACCTTACTGTCCTTCTAGCTCTCTGCATCATTGCATGGGACAAATAACAGCCTGGACCTTACTCTCCTTCAAGCTCTCTAGATCACTCCTTGGGACAGAGAACAGTCCTAGACCTTACTGTCCTAGCTCTCTGCATCATTGCATGGGACAAAGAACAGTCCTAGACCTTACTGTCCTTCTAGCTCTCTGCATCATTGCATGGGACAAAGAACAGTCCTAGACCTTACTGTCCTTCTAGCTCTCTGCATCACTCCCTGGGAGAAAGAACAGCCCCGGACCTTTCTCTCCTTCAAGCTCTCTAGATCACTCCTTGGGACAAAGAACAGTCCTAGACCTTACTGTCCTTCTAGCTCTCTAGAACACTCCTTGGGACAAAGAACAGTCCTAGACCTTACTGTCCTTCTAGCTCTCTAGAACACTCCTTGGGACAAAGAACGGTCCAAGACCCTACTGTCCTTCTAGCTCTCTGCATCACTCCCTGGGAGAAAGAACAGCCTGGACCTTACTCTCCTTCAAGATCTCTAGATCACTCCTTGGGACAAAGAACAGTCCTAGACCTTACTGTCCTTCTAGCTCTCTGCATCATTGCATGGGACAAATAACAGCCTGGACCTTACTCTCCTTCAAGCTCTCTAGATCACTCCTTGGGACAGAGAACAGTCCTAGACCTTACTGTCCTAGCTCTCTGCATCATTGCATGGGACAAAGAACAGTCCTAGACCTTACTGTCCTTCTAGCTCTCTGCATCATTGCATGGGACAAAGAACAGTCCTAGACCTTACTGCCCTTCTAGCTCTCTGCATCACTGCATGGGACAAAGAACAGCCCAGACCGTACTCTCCTTCAAGCTCTCTAGATCACTCCTTGGGACAAAGAACGGTCCCAGACCTTACTGTCCTTCTAGCTCTCTAGAACACTCCTTGGGACAAAGAACAGTCCTAGACCTTACTGTCCTTCTAGCTCTCTGCATCATTGCATGGGACAAAGAACAGTCCTAGACCTTACTGTCCTTCTAGCTCTCTGCATCACTGCATGGGACAAAGAACAGCCCAGACCGTACTCTCCTTCAAGCTCTCTAGATCACTCCTTGGGACAAAGAACGGTCCCAGACCTTACTGTCCTTCTAGCTCTCTAGAACACTCCTTGGGACAAAGAACAGTCCTAGACCTTACTGTCCTTCTAGCTCTCTGCATCATTGCATGGGACAAAGAACAGTCCTAGACCTTACTGTCCTTCTAGCTCTCTGCATCACTGCATGGGACAAAGAACAGCCCAGACCGTACTCTCCTTCAAGCTCTCTAGATCACTCCTTGGGACAAAGAACAGTCCTAGACCTTACTGTCCTTCTAGCTCTCTAGAACACTCCTTGGGACAAAGAACGGTCCCAGACCTTACTGTCCTTCCAGCTCTCGGTATTACTGCATAAGGACAAAGAACAGCCCCAAACCTTACTGTCCTTCCAGCTCTCGGTATTACTGCATAAGGACAAAGAACACCCCCAAACCTTACTATCCTTCTAGATCTCTCCACCGCCGCATGGGACAAAGACCAGCCCAAGACCTTACAATCCTTCTCACTGTGTCACTCCATGGGTCAAATAACAGCCACAGACTTTACTATCCTTTCCTTCTAGCTCTCTTTATCACAGCATGGGACGAAGAACAGCCCTAGATCCTACTGTCCTTCTATCTCTCTTGAGAACTGCATGAGAAACAACAGCCCTAGACCATACTATCCTCCCAGCTCTCTGCATTACTGCATGGGACAAAGGACATCCCCAGACCTTACTATCCTCCCAGCTATCTGCATTACTGCTTGGGACAAAGGACATCCCCAGACCTTCGTCTCCTACTAGCTCTCTGCATCACTGCATGGGACAAAGAACAGCCCCAGACGTTTCAATCCTTTACTATTTCACTGAAAGAAACAGAAGGCATATTCAGTCACTTCCAAACATCTGTATAAATGCATCACTCCTGGAAAATAAGAAAACTTCGTGTCATTCCTGTTCTATCTCACTGTATCACTGCACATAATACAAACATCCCCAAACGTGCCTACTCTTCTCACTGAATCACTCCACCGAACAAAAGCCATCCCTAGACATTTCTATGAAACCCTGCCATCTCACTGCATAGATACAGAACAGCTCTAGGCCAGCGCCAATGCATAGAATAAAGGAACGCTCTTATCATATCCCACTAGATCTCCAAATGGAATATTGAACATCCACAAACACTTCAATGCATCTACGGCACTGTCACTGCATTATAAAAGAACATCCTTAGGAAATGATATCCTCTGTCTCACAACATCCCTGCAACCTATGTAGATAACCAAAGACACTCTTGTCCTATCTCACTGCATCTTAGCAGGGAAAAAACAAAATCCATAGACATGTATTTCGATACTACTTTACTGTATTGAATAAAGAACAATTACAAGCATTGCTGTTCTTTTATCCACACACCCACTGATGACACAAAAGATACCTGCAGGATTTTGCAAAACCTCTGTCTCACTGTGAGGAGTTGGGTGTATTACATGGTATGGCTGTGTGGCCTTACCATATAATATATGCAAAAACTGTTTTGGGTATAGTCAGGCTCGTTTAAAAAAACTATAAGCTCAACCCAGGGTAGCTATGGATTTGAGCTGCAAAGCTTAAACAGAGGAACAAGCATCTAACAGTAGCAACTAATGAAATAAGAGAGCCACACAACAACAAAGAAATTGGACACCAATTTATAAAAATGTACTAGATTTTTATGAATTTTAGAGCCCAAGATTAGCTAAATCCACCTGAGGGTTCTGGAGATACAGATTTTTAAAGAAAAATGGAATCACAGTTTAACCACAAATAAGTATTAGTAACCTAAATCTAAAAATAATCTTTATTCGATCATTCCAAATATGATCATAAAAGACCGGCATGGAAGAAAATACACATATTTTTAAAAGGAGCAATATATACAAATATTTACAATACTTTTAAGCTACATGCCAATACATAAACACCTGTGTTTCAAACTTCAAGGAAGAGACATAAAATAAAATACAATATTACAACACATGATTTACACAAAGGAGAACGAGGGCCATAAAGTGCAGTTTGGGTTGGGCAGCCATAATTAAAATAACATTGCCTTCCTCAACTGAAGGATACTTCTCAAAAAGCAACTGACCGGATAACAAGTATCATAATCATTGAGTTGCTGTTAAAAAATGCAGAGCTGCTTTACACTTAGATCTTATTTGATTGTTTGTTGCACTGGCAAACACAAATATCATCTACGGAATAGGGCCCTAGTGGGAAACATCCCAACCAATGTATCATCCCGAATCTAAATTGAGTTAATAAGGTACTTTCATACGAATTTTCAATAAAAAGTCAATATGGGGCAATCCCAGCTGTCATCTGAGCCAAACAATAAGCTCTTACAAATGGTTTCACCACTTCCACAACCTCCCTAGTAGCCTGCCTATGCTTAAAGAAGCGGTCTTGTACCCACATTTTGTCTTTTTTAGTGATTGTATCTGGTTTCTCAAACAAATATGAACAGCCCAAGGCCAAAATGGTATCTCTTATGTACTTTAGCCACGGGATGTTCAAACCATGAAGACACAAAAGGCAATCTCGAACAACAGACCGATTAAGCTCTGCATCCTTGTTCGTTCAAAGTGAACGCCAAAGAGCCAAATGGGCTGCATCAAAGAGGTCCTGGACATACTCAAGGCCTAATTCCTGGTGCAAGGAAAAATGAGGGGTCGAGGGTGGGACTCCCAACAAGTATCGGAAAAAAAATAATTTTCCTCTACTTGGATGGACCCTGTATCTCTGTAGCCCCATACCCAAATACCATACGTCACAATTGAAAGACACTTCCATTTATACATTTCCTTAAACTGGAGCCACTGATTTTCTATAATTACAAGCCACAAGGGGAAAGGTAGTATTAACTGCTTGAGAAAAACAAGTCAATCTGCTTCTAATACACGCAGACCAAGTGCAAGCGTAATCAAATTCCAAACCAAGATATGGGAAGTAAATGACCCTATCTAATTTTTTCCTTCCAATAAATAGGGTACACGTTTTGGCGTTCCTAGAGCCACACACCACAATGAATTTTTTGTGTTTTATAAGAACATATTTTATTGTGTCAACAGCCAAATACAGTCTGGTTCGGCTAAGATTGTGGGTAGAACCAGCAATATCCTGCAATCCGGCAAAAATGCAGACATTCATTTTGTCAATTCATAGAAGAAGAATTATAAGGTGAAACATAACTTTAGTGTCCAAAATACAACCTGATGTGCCACATCTGTTCTATAATCCCTCGTATCGATATCCCCCCACCACGGTGTCCTTAATGTAGATGAGTCACTGAATAGTACAATTATTCGTCTCCCTATTATCCCACTTGTCTTGTCTATATTCATTTCAGGATGGTGGGCTCAATATAGATCTAAATAACAACAGAAGAGTGACTACACAAATAAAGGAAAAAAGGGGGGTTTAAGGGAACACAAAAATGTTTTTAAATGAATCCTCACTCACCAACCTGGTTGGTGACATGCTTCATCATCGGGTCACCACCAGAGAGGCCGAGTGCCTCCCTGGTGTGCTACAACGCCTGAAATTATAGCAGAGCTGTTTTTTTTGTGTGGGAGTCAGTGCAGGTAAAAAAGCAGCCAAATACTACCTTTTGAATGATTTATTCCAGGTAGGTTGGTTCCTATTAAAAACAAGTGACGGATCTATGCTAGCTGATTAGTGTAGCTAGGAGGATCGGGTTTTTAGAGAAAGTGAAAATTGGTCGACATGTTCCTGCTTAGTCGTGCAAATTATGCAAAGCTTTCATCAGGACCTAGTGATAGACCACGGCGGTAAACGCACGCTAAGGCGTACCCTAACCTGTGGGCTCATGCAATGGTAAAACTCACGGTTTTACCGACAAAAGATCTTCAGGGAATTCCTAGATCAGTCGTAGCCTGAAAGAGAAATAACATCAAACCACATATATGCATATTAAAATATATAGCGTTTGTGTTGACTCAGTTAGTGGCTTGTAAAATAAACACAGTGTGTTCCCATGTTGAATTTTGTCAAAACAAAGCTACGCCTGAAACTTGCTTGCGTTCAGGCATCAGTACACATCCACACCATACAATTTAAATGTGGGGCAGTCTTGTCAACATGAGTGACTAATCATGCAACAGTTAGATGCCCTTAAACTCTTAGGCAACCAGTGAATTAGGCCCTACCTCGAGGGCATTTTTATCGGTTCGTGGTTCCAGTGCCGATGTCTTTCGAAGTGGGTTTATTTAAAAACGTGCGCGAGAGAGGCAAATAAAGTACCGATTACCCCTGAGTTCAACCTGCCCCAGCACCAATATAGAGCTCAATATAGAGGCATTGATAGTCCGCCCATCTCATCCAGACTTTAGGGAGTTTTTTGTTGGCATCCCCTAGTCTTAAATATAGGCAGCTACATACCCTTTTTCCAAACAGCCAACGGGGGGCAGAGAAGGCCTCCACCCCTTGGCGTTATCTCGTCTCTCCAAAGTTAGGCCCAGAAACAGTAGACTTCTAGCAATTACTTCCAACCCCCACTGTGACATGCAACAGGACCAGTCTCAGGAACATAGGAATATCCCAACTGGGCACCTCAAAAAGGCAAGTAGTGACCCCTTCCAAAATTTAATCAGAGCCACACATTGCCAAATTGTGTGTAGGAAAGTGCCGTTCATATTACCACATCGCAAACAAAGGGGAAGTCACAAGCCCTGCCCTCCAAAGATTGTGTCTAGTGTAGTATACCTGATGCAGGTATTTGAACTGAATGAGCTTCAATCGTGAGGCAATGACTGCTCCTTGCGGGGATTCCGGCACCTCTGTCCAGTTATCATCATCGAGCTGGTCTAAGTCTGATTGCCAAGTCACTCTGAGTGTGTCTAGTGTAGTGGGGCTATGTGTTATGAGTGATTGGCATATCTTAGTAATATTGTGGTCCCAGAGTTTCCCCATGAAAACATTAGATTCTATCAGGTTGAATTCAGGCAGAGTTTCAATTTGTGTAATGTAGGGAGAGAGGGCATGTCGGAATTGAAGATATTTATTTATAGAACTGTGTACTGGGCATATCATATTCTCTTTAAAGATCCTGAAAGGATTTCAATGTCCGTCCCCACATGACCGCCCGAGCGTGGAGATACCAATATCATCCCACCCCCGGTATCCTGCCAGTGTGGCCAGTTGGGGCAAGAGACAGTTGTGCCACAAGGGATTTTCCCCGGTCAGTCTGCCCCACCATCCCATCATGTGGAGTGATGGTTTCCACGTTCCAAATACTACTCTCGTGAGCAGCGTCTGGAGCGTTGGTCCCGCTAAAAGGTATGTATGAAGGGGTGTGTCTCCCATTAACCAGCGCTCCACTACAGACGGTGGATCTCGTTTATCCCCGTACCATGATTCATTTAGTACCAATAGGTGGGAGGCGGCATAGTAGGATTGGATGTCTGAGGTGCCCCCCCCCCCTAATAGGTGGATTGAAAACATGTCCGCAGGGCCACTCAAGTGGAGCCGCCTTCCCAGAGAAATTATCCCAGAGCCTCATTTATATGTCAGAACCAAATGTTCGGTATCGGGGACGGATGGTTCTGCATCTGGTAGAGGGAGAGATAGCATCTTGAATATAGCGGAGTGTCCAAATAGAGACAGAGGCAAATGTGACAAGGCCTGCATTTCGTCTTTGACTTGTGTCCATAAAGGGGCAAGATTTTTCTCCCATGATACATGATGGAAGGCTGAGAAAAAGACACGCAGGTAAGGTAGGCCCTCCGTGGCGACTGTTACTTCCTCTGACCATATGCCCAGCTCGCTTGCTCCCTTCAACGGCAATAGGATTGATTTGCGAGTATTCATAAAGAGGCCAGAGGTCTCAAAAAAAAATTCTGCATAATACGGAGCAGTCTCAGGCCTGTCTGTTTTGGGTCGGTAAGAAAGAATAGGACGTCATCTGCATAGAGGGCAATGCGGTCAGAGGTCTCTCTTGACCACTCAAAACCACACACCTGGGCATTGATCCTGCTCACGTCTCCAACGGCTCCATCGCTAGCACGAACAGATAGGGGGTGAGGGGACATCCCTGACGGATACCCCGCCCGATCAAGAAGGTGTGGGAAACCGACCCCGCTACTCCCACCAACACTAACACACTAACACCAACACAAGATCTGTATACAGAAGGTGTATGTATGATAGGAAGCGAGGGCCCATATTAAGCCGCCGCACAAGCGCAAAGAGATATGGCCAACTAAGCGAATCAAATGCTTTATAGATATCTGCTAGTAACAGCGCTGCGGGACTATTGTGGCATTCTATTGCTGCAATGGCATTATGGGCATGGCGAATATTGTGAAGCATGGCCAGGTGAGGCATGAAGCCCGTCTGGTCTGGGTCTCCCAGTTCTGTTATATAAGGCAATATACAGTTAGCAAGGGCTTTAGCAAGTAACTTCGCTTCGATATTTAACAGAGAAATGGGACGTATGAGGTACGAAGTTCGGGGGTCGGCCAGGTTGAGGAACAACACTACCTCAGCGTGTCTCCAATCAGATTGGAGTCGGCCCACTTCCATAGCAGCATTAACCAACTCGAGGTAGTGAGTGCCGAGTTGGGATTAGTAGATTTAAAAAACTCACATGTGAAGCCATTGGGCCTGGTGATTTGCCCGTATGCAGGTCTGCTAGTGCAGACCCCAACTCTTCAATTGTAAGGGTGTCTAATTGCGCTCTTGCCATACCCGACAAAGCTTTTGGTGGCAGGTCATTTATAAATTGTTGTATAATTGCTTTCGGTAGCATCTCTCTAGGGGCATACAACTCTGTATAATAAGTTACAAGGCTGGTGGCTATCTGGGATGGATGAATTCATTAATTTTCTTTATTTCGGCGTTATTTTGCCATAAAAGATTGTTGCAATAACATTTCATTTAAACCATCCAAAATCCATTTAACACACTATAATATCAGTGGTATTTAACATTTTTAAATACATAGATTTAAAAGTCATAAAATATTACTACATAACTGTCTGACTGAATCAGTTCATAACAACATACGACGTCCCATAGATTTACAACTTTAGGCCTTTTTTCTTACGAATGAAAAAAACACAGGTGAGGTATCTGCTGACACTGAATACAACAGTCTGTGCTGTGTCAGTTTTAATTATTCTAAATGCTGTCATACATGACCCGGTTCCTAAAAGTTTACACAGGATTACTAAATACTTTGCCATCCGTGCCACGGATACTTGGAATACTAGAGGAATAGAGTGCCTGTTGGCATAAGCAGTGCAGTAGTTTGCTGGATCTACCTCCCCATTGATATATCCTACTCCGAGATGCCAGCCAAGCCAGCCTAGCCTCGTCAATTAGTACACTTGCATATATCTGTTGCATAAGACGCAATTGACGACGTGCTTGGCTCCCATTCTTCTCCTGGCCGTGTTATTCCAAGTCTATGAACTGGGCTTCTGTCCGAAGTAGTTATTCGCATCTGCACATGCGTTGCGCTGTGCAAAAAACGACATCTACACTTGTAGCGTTGGCTTCATGGCCTCCCACAGAGTCTCTGCAGATTCCACTGTCCCTACATTATGGGCAAAATAATCAGAGATCGCAAGATGCATGTGTGATCGATATTGTTGATCCTGTAGACGCCAAGTGGGGAGATGCCAATGAAAGGTGGGACGATTGGGACCGATCCGAAGTCCAAGTATCACAGGGGATTGATCGGATAGGTCTCTGGGTAGGAGCTATACTGTTGTTACCCAATGGGTGTCCCAGAGGGTACAAATATATAATCTAATCGGGAGAAAGAGTCATCCTCCAGGTATCTAAACCCAGCCAGTCCACTAAGGATTTCAAGTGTGAGTGCCGTAACACCTGTGGTTTGTTCTTCTCTCGCCACCTGTCCCAGGCCGGGTGTATTACGTTGTTCCAATCTCCCCCGACAACTGTCAGTCTGTCAGGTATTTCTGTCCAAAGCGTCATCAAGCGCTCCACCAAGTTCCAGGTAAGGGGTGGGGGGGCATATATACTTCCCAGCAGAATTTGTTCATCATATAGTGTGCCTGTTAAGATAATGTCCCTGCCTTATGGATCTATTCATGATTTAGTGTGTGCATACGGAACCCTACGTTGAATCAGGATGGATACTACTCCCCGGGAGCCGTGGAACCTGAGTGGAAAACCCGAGAATACCCAAAGCGGGAGAGACATGGTATTTTAGTGCCCATGCAGTGGGTTTCCTGTAACAATAGGATGTCTGCTTGATACCATTTAGCCTGGCGGAGAATAGCACCTCTTTTTATCTTGTCCAAGACCCCTCTTATATTCCAACTAACTATCTGGAGCCCACTCCCTGGGGCTGCTGTCATCTCTGTGGGCAAAGGATTGAGCAGTATGTATGTAGTAGAGTGGACCTGTAAGTGGCCAAACTGGGGGAGTACCATTTGTATGATAGTTAGACATAGCACGGATATCAATAAGAACTTTCCCAACAGCCCCCCCTTCCTGCCACCCCTATACCTCAAAATAGTTGAAGTATCTGTTGCTGCATAGAGATGGACCGGCCCCAACGGGGCCCGCCAATAAATCCCCATTAATCTACCCATGTTCAAATGGTTACCCCTAGAGTTTTAAAATGTCCTCTGGAGGGAGAGAGCCATAACAATCTTTGGTCATCTGCAGCTGATCGTTGCATGTGTTGCCCCCTTATGTAATTTGTTACGACACAGTCAGTTCACGTTGAGTCTGGGTTGTTCTTAGAGTAGAGTCACTGCTGCACTTGGATAGTCATTGCGATCTGGACCTGTGGTTCCGTTTTCCCTTAAGCTTAGACTGTTTGCGAGCCTTGTCACTGGAGGACAAATCAGAGTCATGGTGCAGTGGCATGCGAGGTTTGACCTTCACCACCTCATCTATCCAGGAATTCGAAGAAGAGTGAGCTCTATTGAAAAATCCCTCTCAGCTGGGCCAGAAATAGTAAAGGGTAAGAAATATTAAGATTGCGCAGGCGTGCCTTCGCCTTTGTGAAGGATTGCCGACACTACTAAACTAGTTTAGTTTAGTCTGGAAAGATCAATATGCATTGAGAGGCGTAGGATAGTGAGTCCTTCAATCTGGCCTGTTGCAGGATAGTGTCTGTCATGGTAATTCAGGATCTGGGCTATAACGGGTTTCAGCCTTGCGCCGGGAGGAGGTTTTTTTAGTAGTGCCCTGTGCATTTGCTCCATAATGAAGCAAGGAGATGGAGAATCAGGAGGAAGCCAGTCCATGAGACATTTAGTGAGGAATTTCTCCTTATCTTCTCCTTTACAGCCCTCGGGGAAGCCCACCAAGTGAAGGTTATTCCTTCGGACCGTTCCTCTGCATCTTCCACGTGTCGCCAGGCCTCTTGTAAGGATCTCTAGGGTACACACTTTTTGTCTGCAGGGAAGTAACAGTGTCTTTCACCCTCGACACCCTCGTCTTGGTCTCCGTGATCCTGTCAACTGCATTATGCAGGCTTGGCGTATGAGCATGACATACGAGCCCACTGCACCTATTTTAGCATCCAGCATGTCACTGGATTGTGTGATAGCAGCCATCAATGCTGCATTATCTGGTATGACACTAGTTGAGCCTCCAGGGTCTGATGCCTGGGTTCCTACACCTGTATATCGATCGATTGTGCTCGGTTTAGTGGTCGTTCCCAGCATTTTATCTTTCGTCATTGCTCGTTCTTAGGCAGATCAATAGATCAGTCACTGGCCACCACTGGCACAGAGCATGGCCAGGCCGGGTGTATGTTTCTGTCTGGTAGGGATTTGGTCCAGCTATCCCATTAATAGATGGGGCCTGGGGGGGGAAGCCAACTGCCAGCAAGCCGCACTGAGACCTGGCCCAACCGCTTCCCCAAGCAGGTGTGCCTCAGACCCCCCAAAAAAGAGTGCCTCACCTCGCCAACCGAGTATAGAGCACTGTCTACCAGGTCTCAAGGCCCACCACTTCTTGCTCCAATTGGTTTAGGCCTCCCCAGGGAATCTCGCAGCTCTCCATCTGCAGCTTGGGAAAGCTGGCCAAAGCTGGTATCTCTGTCAGGACCTGGGGGCCTGCACCTTCGCCTATACTCTGCTGCCATTGGGGCTTTTACCCGCGTATCCACTGCTAGTCGCCAGAGGGAGCTGGTGCACAAAAACAGCAGGATAAAGCCAGGCGTCCGGGACTATATGTGAATTGCTCCCTACGGCTCCTGAGCGTGGGCTGCAGGCGGTAGTATACTTCTGATGCAGCTGGGGACAGCGTGTACAGTATAGCCAGGGGCAGCCAAGTATTGTGTATACTGAGTCTTCCCAGTCTCAGGTAGGCTAACACACCCAGTCGCTCCACCCCAGTAACAGCCCAGTCACACCGCGCACCCGGAGATGCTGCAGGCACAAGATATTGAAGTCTCCGGGCTGACCCTGGTCTTAGTAGGGCCTCCCGCACTGCTGCCTCAATGGCACCTCGCTCAGACACGACAGCCGCCGCGGGCACGATCAGGCGGCCGCAGGCACGATCAGGCCGCTGGAGCACGGGGCAGTTCGGCAGCCACCAGCCGGGCGTAGCATGGAGTCCCTCCCATGGCCCCCGCACGCCTCCTCGAATGCCGGCCTCATAGCGGCTCCACTGCATCACTCACTGGTGTCTCCTGGCTGTATATGTTGCTGTGACCCGGGACGACAGCAGGCAGCTCCTCTCAGCGATCACCGCGGCCCGGGTATAGCGCTGCCTTGCTCCAGTCCCGTCACTATTCTGTCAGGGAGGGAGATGGACCCTCGTGCCTCACAGCAGATGTCTAGGCCGCAGCACACCAGCATCCGGCGCTGCGGCACGTAGCAGCTAAAGATCAGTGTTATTCCACCATCTACGGATGAGAGCCGGATTAGGGATTTGCAGTGGGGGCATAAGAAAGAATCTTCAGCAGGGGCCGATGCAGCAGGATATATGGTGAATAAGAGTTTGGGCTAAGGGAGCTCGCCTAGAGTGTGTCCACCATGTTGGTCAGCCCATATTAAACGTTTTTGAGAAATTTATCTTCAGAGCTAGGCCCTTCGTAAATACCACACATTGGTAACCATAAAGTTTGTAAACTTTTGAAGTTAGCAAGAGTTGTGTTCGACTACTCCAGCCTGATTTGGCGACCAAATCAGATAAGATGGAGGTCTGGAGGCCAATAAGAAGCATTCAGACAGCTACCTTGCCACCAAAGCGATCTCTAGTCCAGTTCCAAACTTTACAGCACGACCACCGTAGGCTTCAATGGAGTGGTCCTGATGCTGCCGACGCAGGATATTGAAGATGCCCAAGGATGCTGTGGATGCTGTTCGGTCAACGGGGGTGCCTTTGCAGTTATTCAGGGCTTTTATTCGGGGGGGGGGGTTATATAGCGCAAACTCGACCTGAAGGTATCAGAGCTTTACATGAGCACCACTTGTGTTACAGATGGACACATTCATTTTTGTTAGGCATGGGGAGATTAAGCATTTTGCCCGGAATTGCAGGATGTTGAGTGTCCCTGCCGACACTCGAACCCGGTTCCTCACCTTTGAGGTCGACGATTCTAGCCGTTAGGCCATATCCTCTTCCCTTTTCCCAAAGCCAGGAGCCACATGCACAGCCCTCTGTTTGCTAGCCCAAGGTGCGGCAGGTGCAGTCCAACAAATGGTGCAGCCTCTCTTTGCCAAGTCCAGGGGCCAGAAGGGCAATCCTCCTTTGGTCTTCTTTCGAGTTCCAGTGTGATCTGAGGTTCATGGTGCCAGGGGTGCCATATTTGTGCCCAGAAAGAGCCCTGGTGGAATGATGCAGTCACTAGCCAATGGGTCACTAGGTCTTCTCCCTCTTGGTGATGACTTCCCGGCTATGTGTGGCATCTAGCAATCCCAGAGTGCACTACTCTTCCAAATCTCAAGCTGTCTGAACCCTTCCTTTGATGTTAGGAGCTTGGTAGCCCACCCTAGAGGCGTGGCTACCTATGGGCTACACACCCATGTGAAAACCAGTCTGGGCATTGGTCTCCCCTCTCTGTCCCTGCCACCAGCCTGTCTTTCTGAACAAAGGGCAGCCCCCAGGAGTGTGATCGTCATTTGCCTACCAAAAATGGCTTCACATTTAAACTCGCTTATTGGGCTAACACCTTATGTGGCTTCCTGTGAACGGGAGGTAACTCATCCCCCTATAGCAGGCAGCTTTTGTTCCTCCGCTTGGGAGTCATTCACACTACAGGAGTGTGATCGTCATTTGCCTACCAAAGACGGCTTCACCGTTAAGCTCGCTTTTTGGGCTAACACTTTATGTGGCTTTCTGCAAACAGGAGGTAACGCCTCGCCCTATAGCAGGCTGCTTTTGTTTCCAAGCTTGGGAGTCATTTACACTACTCCCCAGGTGTTGCTGTTAGGACACACACAAAAAATGATTGTCCTACTTAATAATATGCAACTCCCTGCCTTAGGTCTGGATAGACCTTACTTAGGGGAGACATACATTTCCTGTTAACTTGACCTCTACTTATGACTCTATTGGATTGTATTACCTATGATCAGGAACATTATTAGATGCACATGCAGACTATCAATCATAAGGATCAAGGGTGTACAACGTAAAATGTGAAAATGTTATTTTAAAACTATGAAGATATTTTATGTACTTGTCAGGAACATTATTAGATGTTCCTGTACACGAATACTACTGATCGAAAGGATCAAGGGTGTATAACCTAAAATGTGAACTCTTGTTTTAAAATATGAAGGAATTTTATTGTACTCTTGATTTATTAAAAAAGTGGTAAGGTTTTAAATAACTAAACAAACCCATTTATTCATTCAGTCATACATACATATACTGTTAAGGGAAGTGTGGTGTTTGCAATTGGTTGGAATGGCTAAGTTGAACTAGCACTGTTACCACTGCCCTTCCATGCAATATGTAGGGACTCCCTCTGAAATACAATAACGGTCAGGGAGAAGAGGGGAAGTAATAACTGAACACAAAAATAATCTCCCTCCAGACCTTAAATAATTATACACACAAATTAATCCAAAGGTAAAGTGTGGGCAAGCAAGATAACTTATTCATCAATAAACAAAATACTCCAACAATTACAAAACTATATTATTTTATTTCATTTCTTTTATCAAAAATGTTTTCATCATCATATATATTTTTAGCTTTTTTTATTACCTCAACATAAATTATATAAATTCATCAATAATCATACAGAATAAAGACAATAAATATAACATACAATATAAACCCGGGTAGAGAAATACAAGCCAAATTCACACACCACAATTTAAACCATACTCACACAAACCCAGACAAACCTCTACATTCATAACATATCTGGGAGACTCAACTACAGAGTAACATAGTAGTTAGAATGAATCAGTGCAACAACTGCTCAGTCATTTCCTCTAGTTTTAAAGCTTTGAGAATCATTAAGAACATTCTCCCTTTCATTCCTCTTGCCGCCAGAGTCATCGTTTGACTGCATGAAAAAATGAATGTTCCACACTCTGCTTTCCTGCTGTCTCAGTGCATCACTGCACACGATAAAGAAAATTACAAGGTCTTACTATCATATGTCACTTCATGGAATAAAGACCATCTCCTCCGGTTTCAAGAACTTTCTCAGTGCATCAGAGAGAAAAGATTCAAAGACATTATTGTCCCATTTTCTTGCATCACTCACTGCATTAAATAAAGAATATCCCAGACATGTCAACTCTTCTATCTCACTGTATTACTGCACAAGATACTGAACGGCTGCAGACATTTCTAGGATTCCATCTTGCGACGTCACTGCATGCGATGAAGAACATCTCGGACATATCTATAGAGAACAAGCCAAGACATTTCTATTCTACCCACAGTATCACTGCATGGGAGAGAGAGCATCCTCAGATATTAATAGCCTCCTGTCTCTATGCACGGGATAAGCAACATCAGCAGATACTAATATCCTTCTGTCACACTGTACGAGATAAAGAACATCTCAGATATTAATATCCTCCCAACACACTGACGGGATAAGAACATCCTCAGATATTAATATTCTACAGCCTCACTGCACAGGATAAAGAAAATCCTCAGATATTAATATTCCACTGCATCAGAGCACAGGATAAAGAACATCCCCAGATATTAATAATCCACTGCATTAGAGCACTGGATAAAGAACATCCTCGGATATTAATATCCTCCCAACTCACTGACGGGATAAGAACATCCTCAGATATTAATATTCTACAGCCTCACTAAACAGGATAAAGAAAATCCTCAGATATTAGTATTCCACTGCATCAGAGCACAGGATAAAGAACATCCCCAGATAATAATAATCCACTGCATCAGAGCACAGGATAAAGAACATCTCCAGATTGTAATATTCCACTGCATTAGAGCACAGGATAAGGAACATCCTTGGATATTAATATCCTCCCAACTCACTGACGGGATAAGAACATCCTCAGATATTAATATTCTACAGCCTCACTGCATCAATGCACGGGATAAGAACATCCTCAGATATCAATATTCTAGTGCATCAGAGCATAGGATAAAGAACATTCTCAGATATTAATGGTCTACTGCCTCACTGTACAGGATCAAGAACATCCTCAGATATTAATATTCCACTGTGTCAGAGCACTGGATAAAGAACATCCTCAGCTATTAATATTCCACTGCATCAGAGCACAGGATAAAGAACATCCTCAGATTTTAATATTCCACTGCATCAGAGCAAAGGATAAAGAACATCCCCAGATATTAGTAGTCCACTGCATCAGAGCACAGGATAAAGAACATCCTCAGATTTTAATATTCCACTGCATCAGAGCACAGGATAAAGAACATCCCCAGATATTAGTAGTCCACTGCATCAGAGCACAGGATAAAGAACATCCTCAGATTTTAATATTCCACTGCATCAGAGCACAGGATAAAGAATATCCTCAGATATTAATATTCCACTGCATCAGAGTACAGGATAAAGAACATCCTCAGATATTAATAGTCTATCAACTCACTGCTTCACTGCACAGGATAAAGAAAATCCTCAGATATTAATATTCCACTGCATCAGAGCACAGGATAAAGAACATCCCCAGATATTAACAATCCACTGCATCAGAGCACATGATAAAGAACATCCTCAGATTTTAATATTCCACTGCATTAGAGCACAGGATAAAGAACATCCTCGGATATTAATATCCTCCCAACTCAGTGACGGGATAAGAACATCCTCAGATATTAATATTCTACAGCCTCACTGCATCACTGCACGGGATAAGAACATCCTCAGATTTCAATATTCTACTGCATCAGAGCATAGGATAAAGAACATCCTCAGATATTAATATTCTACTGCCTCACTGTACAGGATCAAGAACATCATCAGATATTAATATTCCACTGTGTCAGAGCACTGGATAAAAAACATCCTCAGATATTAATATTCCACTGCATCAGAGCACAGGATAAAGAACATCCCCAGATATTAGTAGTCCACTTCATCAGAGCACAGGATAAAGAGCATCCTCAGATTTTAATATTCCACTGCATCAGAGCACAGAATAAAGAGCATCCCCAGATATTACTAGTCCACTGCATCAGAGCACAGGATAAAGAACATCCTCAGATATTAATATTCCACTGCATCAGAGCACAGGATAAAGAACATCCCCAGATATTAGTAGTCCACTTCATCAGAGCACAGGATAAAGAGCATCCTCAGATTTTAATATTCCACTGCATCAGAGCACAGACTAAAGAGGATCCCCAGATATTAGTAGTCCACTGCATCAGAGCAGAGGATAAAGAACATCCTCAGATATTAATATTCTACTGCATCACTGCACAGGATAAAGAACATCCTCAGATATTAATATTCCACTGCATCAGAGCAGAGGATAAAGAAAATCCTCAGATATTAATATTCTACTGCATCACTGCACAGGATAAAGAACATCCTCAGCTATTAATATTCCACTGCATCAGAGCACAGAATAAAGAGCATCCCCAGATAATAATATTCTACTGCATCACTGCACAGGATAAAGAACATCCTCAGATATTAATATTCTACTGCATCACTGCACGGGATAAGAACATCCTCAGATATCAATATTCTAGTGCATCAGAGCACAGGATAAAGAACATCCTCAGATATTAATATTCTACTGCATCACTGCACAGGATAAAGAACATCCTCAGATATTAATATTCTACTGCATCACTGCACGGGATAAGAACATCCTCAGATATCAATATTCTAGTTCATCAGAGCACAGGATAAAGAACATCCTCAGATATTAATATTCTACTGCATCTCTGCACAGGAAAAAGAACATCCTCAGATATTAGTATTCCACTGTGTCAGAGCACTGGATAAAGAACATCCCCAGATATTAATATTCTATCAACTCACTACTTCACTGCACGGGATAAGAACATCCTCATATCAATATTCAAGTGCATTAGAGCATAGGATAAAGAACATCCTCAGATATTAATATTCTACTGCCTCATTGTACAGGATCAAGAACATCCTCAGATATTAATATTCCACTGCGTCCGAGCACTGGATAAAGAAAATTCTCAGATATTAATATTCCACTGCATCAGAGCACATGATAAAGAACATACTCAGATATTAATATTCCAATGCATCAGAGCACAGGATAAAGAACATCCTCAGAATTTAATATCCTCCCAACTCACTGCATCACTGCATGGGATAAGAACATCCTCAGATATTAATATTTTACTGCATCACTGCACAGGATAAAGAACATCCTCAGATAATAATATTCTACTGCATCACTGCAGAGGATCAAGAACATCCTCAGATATTAGTATCCTCATGTCACAATGTCACTTTTTGGGATAAAGAACGTCAACAGACATTTCTAGGATTCCATTTTGCGACATCACTGCGTGAGATGAGGAACATCCTGGACATATCTATACAAAACAAGCCAATACATTTGTATTCTACCCACGGTATCACTGCATGGGATAAAGAACATCCTCAGACATTAACATCCTCCAGTCCAACTGTATCACTTCACATGATACAGAACATCCTCAGACATTAACATCCTCCAGTCACACTGTATCACTTCACAAGATACAGAACATCCTCAGACATTAACATCCTCCAGTCACACTGTATCACTTCACAGGATACAGAACATCTTCAGACATTAACATCCTCCAGTCCCACTGTATCACTTCACAGGATACAGAACATGCTCAGACATTAACATCCTCCAGTCACACTGTATCACTTCACAGGATACAGATCATCTTCAGACATTAACATCCTCCTGTATCACTGCATGGAATAAAGAACATCATCAGACATGAACATCCTCCTGTATCACTGCACGGGATAAAGAACATCTTCAGACATAAACATCCTCCAGTCACACTGTATCACTGCACGGAATAAAGAACATCCTCAGACATTAACATCCTCCCGTCACACTGTATCACTGCACGGGATAAAGAACATCATCAGATATTAATATCCTCCTGTATCACTGCACGGTATAAAGAACATCCTCAGACATTAATATCCTCCTGTCACACTGTATCACTTCACAGGATACAGAACATCGTCAGCCATTAACATCCTCCTGTATCAATGCATGGGATAAAGAACATCCTCAGAGATTAATATCCTCCTGTCACACTGTATCACTGCACAGGACACAAAAAATCCTCAGACATTAATATCCTTCTGTCACACTGTATCACTTCACAGGATACAGAACCTCCTCAGACATTAACATCCTCCTGTCACAATGTATCACTTCACAGGATACAAAATATCCTCAGACATTAATATCCTTCCGTCACACTGTATCACTGCATTGGATAAAGAACATCCTCAGACATTAACATCCTCCCGTCACACTGTATCACTGCAGGGGATAAAGAACATCATCAGACATTAACACCCTCCCGTCACACTGTATTACTGCACGGGATAAAGACAATTATCAGACATTAACATCCTCCTGTCACACTGTATTACTGCACAGAATAAAGAACATCCTCAGACATTAATATCCTTCCTTCACACTGTATATCTGCATGGGATAAAGAACATCATCAGACATTAACATCGGGGGCGTGGCTTGGACGCCGATCCGGATGGCGGCGTGAGCCCACAGCTCCGTGCCTGATCCCTTAATAATCCTGTAATTCCTCGCTCCTGGGCGAGCACAAAGCCCAGGAACCGAGATCTGGTCACCGGACACGCCACGGGTGACGATCGTGGGTCAGCAGGTGGCCGTAGAAGGAGGGGAGAGCGAGGAGCGGATTGCAGTGCCCCGGGACAGAAGACAAAGAGTCCAACATGGAGACCGTGCCAAGCAGAGGAGCCTGAGAGGCAGGGCGCCGAGGACCGCGACTGCGGAGCGGGGCGGGCAGCGGTCCGAGGTCACAAGCGGGCGCAGCCCAGCCTGGCTGGCTGGAGGAGAGAGACCGCGGGGGAAGTGCGGAACGGGGGCCTCCCAAAACGGAGTCGTTGACTGGGTGCCCATCCCCCCACCGCTGGAGCCGGCGGCCATAGCGCCAGGGAAACTACGTCTGCGGTGCTCGGGACCCTGACCAGGCGCTGAGGAGCTGGCCGCGGCGCTGCATGGAGGCAGTGAAGAGGCGGACCCGGACCGCGAAGGGTGAGGAGCGGCCGAGGGGGTAGAGCGCACGACCTGGCCGGCCGACCGTGACGGGTCGCAGAAAGGACACGGACTGGTGCAATTGGTGCGGAGCCGGCCAGGGGAGCAGGACCAAGGCGGCGAAGGAGGACCGCTGCACTGCACCGCCGGGAGGACGCACCCGAGCCCAGTGGGGGCTGTGATGCATTGAGAGCCTGAGGGGGCGCAACAGACTATTGGCCCTAGCGCTTGTCGGGTCCTGGTGAGGGGGGGAAGCGCGGCCAGACGGCGCCCTTGAGTGGTGTGGACCCTGTTGGAGCGGGCTCGCGGGGAGAACCAGGGACGAGCTCGCCCTGAACGTGGTGGTGCCTTATTGAGCGGGGAGTGAGCCCTCTGGAGGGGGCAGCCATACTCGGAGCAGACGCTTGGGCCTGGGGAGTGTAAGGAAGACTCGAGGAGCAGCGCCCAGCAGCGGGTACTTTGGAATAGCCAGATAAGCCGGGGCCACCCAGCGGTGATACAGGCAGATACCCAGATGGCCGCCACTGGCAGTACCGGGAGTGCGGACGGGGGAAGCGGATCGCTGGCCATGCCGAACGCGGACGGGGGGACCCCAGCAACGCAGGAAGCATCAGCGCAGGAACTCAGACTGAACGCGCGGCTGGATGGCATACTGGAGGCGATCACGGCAACCAAAGAATCCCTACACCACGACATTGCTCAGGTGGCCACAGGATTGGGCCTGCTGAGGGCGGACCACGCAAAATTGTCCGACAAAGTTAAGAATAATGAACAACTGCTCCTGGAACTGAAACCGGCGGTGGTCACTGTGGAACGCAAATTGTCCGATGTCATGGAGAGGCTAGCGACGCTGGAGAGACGGGCGGGGGACTCCGAAAGCCGCAATAGGAGGAACAACATACAGGTGGTGGGCCTGCCAGAAAAAATTGAGGGTGACGATGCTGTGGCCTATATGGAAGACTGGTTGAAAACGGTCATAGCCCCAGAGGGCTTATCTCCGTTCTTCTCCCTGGAGCGAGCGCACAGGGTCCCGACTCGCCCGCCCATGCAGGGGCGCCCCCCACGGCCGATGGTGATCAGACTCTTGCACTTCAAGGACCGGGACTTCCTGATACAGAGAGAACGCTCGGCGGGCCACTTCAAAGTAGACAACAGTTCGGTCACGATCTTTCCAGATTACACGCAAGAGGTTCAGAGGAATAGGGCGTCGTTTCTGGCCGTGAAGAAAGAGCTGAGAAATGAGGGTATTCAGTATTCCCTACTCTTCCCGGCCAAACTGCGAGTGATCCTGGATGGGGCGACCCAATTCTTCCAGACCCCCGACGAGGCGTGGTCTTGGTTGGAGTTGTACCGCGCTGGCACTGATCGCCAACAAAAAGGCGAACGGGAACGACAGAAGCCGGTGCAAGTCCGGAAGTCCCAGCGCATTCGCAAGAAGAACAGACTTAAACAGGCACAGCGGGCTGCCGAGATGGCGGAGGACAGAAAGGGGGCACTGGTGGCAACATCGTTCATCACGGGTTCGCAGCAGGAGAAAGAACTGGAAGACTCAGACTCGGAAGTGGAGAGCAGAAAATCTGGGGAGGAACTGTCTGAGGTAGACAACGATGTGGGACCGAAGGTCACCCCGCAGACGGCGGATGGGCTGTTCAACGAGTGACAATAGCTGAGTGGGCATACAATGCGGCTCCTGCTGGAGCGGACTATCTGGGGTGTCTGGCGGACCAGCAGGTACTCTGATGTGACAGTAATAAGGGATCTAGGGCTTGGAGCGGGGACACAGTTTGCCCCGGGTCAGCCCGGGCCTCCCCTCATTGCCCTTAAGGCCTTCTGTGGTGACGACCACAGTATAGTGGACTGTGTGTGATGTTTTTGGTTTGGATGGGGACTGATGCTTTGTTATTGGGTCCTGTTCTGGGGAGCGGGGTTGGGAAAGTTTTTTGGGATGTTTTACGTTGGGGAGAAAGCTGCTGCGATGTGGGGGTTCAATTGGTGTTGCCGAACCGGAGGGGAAATTGCAACGATGGGAACGTTACCTGATTTAAAAAGCCTTACATGGAACGTCCGTGGACTACGTACGATGTCCTGGAGAAGCAAGGTGCACGCTTACTTGGTAAGGCGAGGCATCCAGATTGCATTATTGCAGGAGACCCACCTGACCAAGCAGGAATGTGCTGCGTTGCAAAAGAGATGGCGAGGTCAGGTGTTTGGCACAACATATTCGGCGTTTGCTAGAGGAGTACTGATATGGGTGAGAGCGGGAGTTCCATTTCAGGTTACGAACCAACTAGTGGACCCTGAAGGCCGATTTGTGGTAGTGGAGGGCAGGCTGTATGGCCGGGAGGTGGTGCTGAGCAGTATCTATGTCCCTAATGTGGACCAAGCTCGTTTCTTTGATAAACTCTCCGGATTAATGGCGCACTTCCTGGCGGGCCCCATTATAGTAGGTGGAGACTTTAATTCCATCACGGATGTAGCACGGGATAGATCACACCCTCCGCTGGCCGACTCTCAGGTACGGAGGTTGGCCGCGCACAGGAAAGATTGGCAGGAGAGGTGGGACCTGGTGGATGTGTGGAGGGAGCAACACCCCGTAGTTAGGGACTACTCCTTCTTTTCAGCACTGCATGCATTACATGTTAGGATAGACTCTATACTTTGTAGCGGTAGTATGGCAGCACTGATAACACATACGGAGTATCTGGCCAGGACCATCTCTGACCACAACCCCTTACTGATGACAGTACAATGGCAGCGGGTGAGGTCTGCAGTACCGACATGGAGGTTGCGCCCTGACACATTAGAGGATCCAGTGTTCAGCTCCACGGTCCAGCAGGGCGTCGAGCGGTATTTTGAGGTGAATGAGGGTACGACCACCGCGAGATCGGTGGAATGGGATGCGATGAAGGTGGTGGGGAGAGGAGTATGTATGGGTAGATTTTCGAATGTCAGAACGACGGTAGTGGCAGATCTGGAAAAAGCAGAAAGTGTGCTAAGGGACCTAGAGCGGCGCAGGCCAGAGCGACCGGAGGTACAGGACAGGCTACTAGAGGCGAAAGAAGTAGTGGCAAAGGAAACGGAAAGACTGAGATGCTATGATTACAAGTTGTATCTTACCAAAGTGCACGGGGAGAGAGATAAGGTGGGCACGCTACGTGCCAAACTTGCCAACCCAGAACCTAGAGGCAACCCGATCATGAGCATTAAAACGGGGACAGGGGAAGTGGTCTATACCCAGTCTGCGGTTTTGAATCGCTTCCAATCCTACTATACGACTCTATATGAGAGCCAGTTGGGGGGAGAAGGAGTTAGGATAGATGAATACCTGGAGGCTGCTCGGCTCCCGACATTAGATGATGAGACTGCGAAGGACTTGGGCGGCCCGATAACTCTATCGGAAATTCGGGTGGCCATTAAACAGATGGCTAGGAATAAGACGCCGGGGGTGGACGGCCTACCGGTGGAATTTAATGCGAAATTCATAGATATTTTGGCTCCAAGACTCTTGGTGGTATATTCAGAAGCCCGGACCTTGGGACGCCTCCCCCAATCAATGAGGGAAGCCTTAGTGGTGCCGTTGTTGAAACCAGGGAAAGATGCCACAGAAGTGACTTCATATAGGCCCCTGTCCATGCTGACAGTTGATTACAAGATCTTAAGCCGTATTCTGGCGACTAGATTACTGCCACACATGACCACATTGGTCCATGAGGACCAGGCGGGGTTCATCCCCACCAGGAATACGTCCCTCAATATCCGCCGCCTGATCCGTATACTGGATGCCGCCCAAGCCCTGGACAATAGACCTGCAGTGTTGTCAGTGGATATAGAGAAAGCCTTTGATAGCCTAGAGTGGCTATATCTCGATAAGGTCCTGGAGAAGTTTGGCCTGGGGGAAGGCTTTGGCCGCTGGACGAGGGTCCTCTATGCTGATGCAACGGCCAGGGTCAGACTGGGACAGGCAATCTCGCCCGCGTATTCGGTGCGCAGAGGGACGAGGCAGGGCTGCTCGCTGTCCCCTCTCCTGTTCGCTTTGGCGATGGAACCATTGGCGGCGCAGGCGCGAACGGGAGTACTGTACCCAGGAGTATGGAGCAACGAAGGAATCCATCACATCTCGCTGTATGCGGATGATATGCTGCTCTATTTGGAGGACACGGAAGGCGCCCTCGATGGGGCGACGGAAATGCTCTCCCGATTTGGCAGGTTGTCGGGCCTTAGGGTGAACTGGAGTAAAACCTGCATTTTCCCGCTGAAGGGGAACGTGTCGTATCCCCCTCTGACAGTAGATGTGATCTGGGAGGGCTCCTGTTTCACCTACCTGGGGGTCCGGGTTTATCATGAGGTTGCTGACCTACTGGAGGGGAACATAGGCCGTTGCATAAGGGGGTTGCGGAGCTGTATGACTTTTTGGGCCTCTCTCCCCTTGTCGGTGCAGGGCAGAGTAGCGCTGCTGAAAATGGTGGCGCTGCCGCGGTCGCTTTATTATTTCCGCACCTTACCGGTATGGATCCCTCTGAGGATTTTTAGAGAGTTGCGATCGATGGTAGTTGCCTTCCTTTGGGGCCACGGAAGACGCAGAGTGGCGCTGCAGACTTTGCATAGACCCAAGCTTGAGAGGGGGATGGCGGTCCCCGATTTTGAGCTATACTACCTAGCGGCCCAGCTCCAGATCTTGACGCAGAACGTCGCGAGAGAGTTCAGGGGCCCCAGCGAGGGACGGGGGAAAGGTATTCAGCGGCACATCCTGTCCTACATTGTAATGCAGCAGAAGCTGAGATTGGGCGATCTCACGATTGAAGAGAAAACCCTCAGGTCGTGTTGGCTTAGGAGCCTGAGGAGAGCGGGATCTGCCCGCCCATACGCTCCGGAGATCCCCATAGGAATGCTGACGGCACTGCCTCATGGAGGAGATTGGTCTCCGTTGGCGGAATGGGAAGACCTGGGATTGCAGATGGTGGGAGATCTTTATGCTGACGGGGTGCTGGTTCCCTATCGGGTGCTGCAGGACCAGTTTGGGCTTGCGGATGGGAGCTACCTCTTGCATGCAGCAGTGACAACAGCGATACAAAAACACTGGCAGGGGGGACTGGGCGAACCAGATACGACTATGGCCTGCCAGTACGTCGTGATGGCTGCGGGTACGGTAAAGGCGGTGACCTGCCTTCATTCGAGAATGCTGAACGAGGGTCTTGCACCGTTGGCCGAGCTGAAGGGAAAATGGGAGGATAGCATAGGTAAGCCCATACCAGATCCGGTTTGGGGCCACATTTGGAAGAGGACATGGAAGGGTTGTAGGAACGCCCGCTTCCCAACAGGTACATTTCTTCATATTGCATAGAGCATACCTGACACCAGGGAAAATCAGACGGCACTTTCAGGTACAGGATGCAGCGTGCCCGAGATGCTTAGTGCCTGCAGTTGAGTTAGACCACATGCTGTGGGGTTGCCCGCGGTTGGGGACATACTGGGCGGAGGTGGGAGAGCTTTTGAATGCTGTCACGGAAAGGGAGGTGGACTTTGATATGGCTGCGTGCATACTGCTATGGTTCCCACACACAGCAAAGACCAAAAATACGAGCAAGTTTATTGACCTAGGACTTATTCTGGCGCAAAGGGAGATTACCTGGCACTGGAAATCCAGGGAGGGCCCGTCTGTTCGTAGATGGTCGAATGAGCTGCGAAAATGGTCCCAATGTGAGAGTGTGATTAGAATGCGGCAGGCTACGCGGACCGGTAATGAGAAGAGCCTAGAGCTTGCGAGAGCGTGGGAAATGATTGTGCAGGACCTGAATGACTATTTGACCAGGGATGAAGAGGAGGGAAGCCTGGGTGGGGCGGTTCCATGAGGCTAGGAAGGCCAGAGCTTGGCCCCGACGAGCAATTTGACATCTTTTTGGGACCCACAGATACCACCCACATCAATGGCAGCGGGGGAGGGTGGGGGGGGGGGTTAGACACTGGGACACTGCAGACACACCTAAGGGGGCATCCACAACAGGGGAACCCACCAGATCACCAGCAGTCGGTGGTAGGGAGACACAGAGGGGTAGGTGGGGAATGGATGATATTAGACGCAATCGGACGACAGCTATAATAGAGAACCAGTGTAGACCTGACGGGGTGGATACTGGGGACCCAGGCATAGCATTGAGTAAAGTGCGGGAAGTGTCGGCGGTGGGGGGGGGAGTTTTGTTAGGTAATAAAAGCAGATACATGATTGTGCTGTTGACCGGATGTCCTCACGGCCTATGGGAGGAACACCCTGATGGAAATGTTGGTGCGCCGCCCAGCCTCCGGAATGTGGGCTGAATGGCTGTGTACTATTTTACCACAATATGGTGCCTCGAGTTGTGAGAGGATGACTGGTCGTTTGACCTTGAAGATTGTCTATAATTCTGCAATAAAAACATATTTCAAAAATAAAAAAAAAAATCAGACATTAACAGCCTCCCGTCACACTGTATCACTGCATAGGATAAAGAACATCATCAGGCATTAATATCCTTCCGTCACACTGTATCACTGCATTGCATAAAGAACATCCTCAGACATTAACATCCTCCTGTATCACTGCACGGGATAAAGAACATCATCAGATATTAACATCCTCCCGTCACACTGTATCACTGCACGGAATACAGAACATCATCAGACATTAACATCCTCCTGTATCACTGCACAGGATAAAGAACATCATCAGACATTAACATCCTCCCGTCACACTGTATCACTGCACGGAATAAAGAACATCCTCAGACATTAATATCCTTCTGTCACACTGCATCACTGCACGGAATAAAGAACATCCTCAGACATTGATATCATTCCGTCGCACTGTATCACTGCATGGGATAAAGAACATCATCAGACATTAACATCCTACCGTCACACTGCATCACTGCACGGAATAAGGAACATCATCAGACATTAAAATCCTCCTGTATCACTGCACGGGATAAAGAACATCATCAGACATTAACATCCTTCTGTCGCACTGTATCACTGCATGGGATAAAGAACATCATCAGACATTAACATCCTTCCGTCACACTGTATTACTGCACAGAATAAAGAACATCATCAGACATTAACATCCTCCCGTCACACTGTATCACTGGACAGAATAAAGAACATCATCAAACATTAACATCCTCCCGTCACACTGTATTACTGCACAGAACAAAGAACATCATCAGACATTAAAATCCTCCCGTCACACTGTATCACTGCACGGAACAAAGAACATCCTCAGACATTAATATCCTTCCTTCACACTGTATCACTGCATGGGATAAAGAACATCATCAGACATTAACATCCTCCCGTCACACTGTATCACTGCACGGAATAAAGAACATCCTCAGACATTAATATCCTTCCGTCACACTGTATCATTGCATGGGATAAAGAATATACTCAGACATTAATATGCTCCCGTCACACTGTATCACTGCACGGAATAAAGAACATCATCAGACATTAACATCCTCCTGTATCACTTCACAGGATACAGAACATCTGCAGACATTAGCATCCTCCAGTCACACTGTATCAATTCACAGGATACAGAACATCTTCAGACATTAACATCCTCCAGTCACACTGTATCACTTCACAGGATACAGAACATCTACAGACATTAACATGCTCCCGTCGCACTGTATCGCCGCACGGAATAAAGAACATCCTCAGACATTAATATCCTTTCGTCACACTGTATCACTGCATGGGATAAAGAACATCATCAGACATTAACATCCTCCTGTCACACTGTATCACTGCACGGAATAAAGAACATCCTCAGACATTAATATCCCTCCGTCACACTGTATCACTGCATGGAATAAAGAACATCCTCAGACATTAATATCCTTCCGTCACACTGTATCACTGCACGGAATAAAGAACATCCTCAGACATTAATATCCTTCTGTCACACTGTATCATTTTACAGGATACAGAACATCCTCAGACATTAACATCCTCCTGTATCACTGCACGGGATAAAGAACATCATCAGACATTAACATCCTCCTGTCACACTGTATCACTGCACGGAATAAAGAACATCCTCAGTCATTAATATCCTTTCGTCACACTGTATCACTGCATGAGATAAAGAACATCATCAGACATTAACATCCTCCCGTCACACTGTATCACTGCACGGAATAAAGAACATCATCAGACATTAACATCCTCCTGTATCACTGCACGCGATAAAGAACATCATCAGACATTAACATCCTCCTGTCACACTGTATCACTGCACGGAATAAAGAACATCCTCAGTCATTAATATCCTTTCGTCACACTGTATCACTGCATGGGATAAAGAACATCATCAGACATTAACATCCTCCTGTATCACTGCACGCGATAAAGAACATCATCAGACATTAACATCCTCCCGTCACACTGTATCACTGCACGGAATAAAGAACATCCTCAGACATTAATATCCTTCCGTCACACTGTATCACTGCACGGAATAAAGAACATCCTCAGACATTGATATCATTCCGTCGCACTGTATCACTGCATGGGAGAAAGAACATCATCAGACATTAACATCCTCCCGTCACACTGCATCACTGCACGGAATAAAGAACATCATCAGACATTAATATCCTCCTGTATCACTGCACGGGATAAAGAACATCATCAGACATTAACAGCCTTCTGTCACACTGTATCACTGCATGGGATAAAGAACGTCATCAGAAATTAACATCCTCCCGTCACACTGTATCACTGCACAGAATAAAGAACATCATCAGACATTAACATCCTCCCGTCACACTGTATCACTGCACGGAATAAAGAACATCCTCAGACATTAATATCCTTCCGTCACACTGTATCACTGCATGGGATAAAGAACATCATCAGACATTAACATCCTCCCGTCACACTGTATCACTGCACAGAATAAAAAACATCCTCAGACATTAATATCCTTCCTTCACACTGTATCACTGCATGGGATAAAGAACATCATCAGACATTAACATCCTTCCGTCACACTGTATCACTGCACGGAGTAAAGAACATCCTCAGACAATAATATCCTTCCGGCACACTGTATCATTGCATGGGATAAAGAACATCCTCAGACATTAATATGCTCCCGTCACATTGTATCACTGCACGGAATAAAGAACATCATCAGACATTAACATCCTTCTGTCACACTGTATCACTTCACAGGATACAGATCCTCCTCAGAGATTAACATCCTCCCGTCACACTGTATCACTGCACGGAATAAAGAACATCCTCAGACATTAATATCCTTCCGTCACACTGCATCACTGCACGGAATAAAGAACATCCTCAGACATTGATATCATTCCGTCGCACTGTATCACTGCATGGGATAAAGAACATCATCAGACATTAACATCCTACCGTCACACTGCATCACTGCACGGAATAAGGAACATCATCAGACATTAAAATCCTCCTGTATCACTGCACGGGATAAAGAACATCATCAGACATTAACATCCTTCTGTCACACTGTATCACTGCATGGGATAAAGAACATCATCAGACATTAACATCCTTCCATCACACTGTATTACTGCACAGAATAAAGAACATCATCAGACATTAACATCCTCCCGTCACACTGTATCACTGGACAGAATAAATAACATCATCAGACATTAACATCCTCCTGTCACACTGTATTACTGCACAGAACAAAGAACATCATCAGACATTAACATCCTCCTGTCACACTGTATCACTGCACGGAACAAAGAACATCCTCAGACATTAATATCCTTCCGTCACACTGTATCACTGCATGGGATAAAGAACATCATCAGACATTAACATCCTTCCGTCACACTGTATTACTGCACAGAATAAAGAACATCATCAGACATTAACATCCTCCCGTCACACTGTATCACTGGACAGAATAAATAACATCATCAGACATTAACATCCTCCCGTCACACTGTATTACTGCACAGAACAAAGAACATCATCAGACATTAACATCCTCCTGTCACACTGTATCACTGCACGGAATAAAGAACATCCTCAGACATTAATATCCTTCCGTCACACTGTATCATTGCATGGGATAAAGAATATACTCAGACATTAATATGCTCCCGTCACACTGTATCACTGCACGGAATAAAGAACATCATCAGACATTAACATCCTCCTGTATCACTTCACAGGATACAGAACATCTACAGACATTAGCATCCTCCAGTCACACTGTATCAATTCACAGGATACAGAACATCATCAGACATTAATATCCTTTCGTCACACTGTATCACTGCACGGAATAAAGAACATCCTCAGACATTAATATCCTTTCGTCACACTGTATCACTGCACGGAATAAAGAACATCCTCAGACATTAATATCCTTCTGTCACACTGATCACTGCACGGGATAAAGAAGATCCTCAGACATTAATATCCTCCCTTCACACTGTATCACTGCACGGAATAAAGAACATCCTCAGATATTAATATCCTTTTGTCACACTGTATCACTTCACAGGATACAGAACATCTACAGACATTAGCATCCTCCAGTCACACTGTATCAATTCACAGGATACAGAACATCTTCAGACATTAACATCCTCCAGTCACACTGTATCACTTCATAGGATACAGAACATCTACAGACATTAACATCCTCCCGTCGCACTGTATCGCCGCACGGAATAAAGAACATCCTCAGACATTAATATCCTTTCGTCACACTGTATCACTGCATGGGATAAAGAACATCATCAGACATTAACATCCTCCTGTCACACTGTATCACTGCACGGAATAAAGAACATCCTCAGACATTAATATCCCTCCGTCACACTGTATCACTGCATGGAATAAAGAACATCCTCAGACATTAATATCCTTTCGTCACACTGTATCACTGCATGGGATAAAGAACATCATCAGACATTAACATCCTCCCGTCACACTGTATCACTGCACGGAATAAAGAACATCCTCAGACATTAATATCCCTCCGTCACACTGTATCACTGCATGGAATAAAGAACATCCTCAGACATTAATATCCTTCCGTCACACTGTATCACTGCACGGAATAAAGAACATCATCAGACATTAATATCCTTCTGTCACACTGTATCATTTTACAGGATACAGAACATCCTCAGACATTAACATCCTTCTGTCACACTGTATCACTTCACAGGATACAAAACATCCTCAGACATTAATATCCTTCCATCACACTGTATCACTGCATTGCATAAAGAACATCCTCAGACATTAACATCCTCCTGTATCACTGCACGGGATAAAGAACATCATCAGACATTAACATCCTCCTGTCACACTGTATCACTGCACGGAATAAAGAACATCCTCAGTCATTAATATCCTTTCGTCACACTGTATCACTGCATGGGATAAAGAACATCATCAGACATTAACATCCTCCCGTCACACTGTATCACTGCACGGAATAAAGATCATCATCAGACATTAACATCCTCCTGTATCACTGCACCCGATAAAGAACATCATCAGACATTAACATCCTCCCGTCACACTGTATCACTGCACGGAATAAAGAACATCCTCAGACATTAATATCCTTCCGTCACACTGTATCACTGCACAGAATAAAGAACATCCTCAGACATTGATATCATTCCTTTTTTTTTTTTTTTTTTATTTTATAAATATTTTTATTGACATTTTACAACAGTTTCCCCCCCCCACCCCGCGCCATAACAAATTTTTCCATTTCTCATTACTCATTTACAGATGATACATATTGCAGTAGTAACATTTCTTACAAAATACGATATAAAATAACAGAATCAGCAAAGAAATCCTAATTTAAGACTACCAACTAAAACTTTAAGTATTTAAAGTAGGAGGAAAAGAAGAAAAAACTTGACATTCGCTTCTTCAGGGCCTACTACCTTGTGTTACCCCCTTATACATTTAACATCCTGTCTTTCCAATCGGATATCGGCTTCCACAGCTGTAGCCCCAGTGCTCTCCCTTTTTTCCCCTTTCTAGCATAAATAGCCCTCTCAAGGTTGTGCATATACAATAGCTTAGCCAGCCACTGCTGGAAGGAGGGAGCCAATTTATCTTTCCATACAGACGCTATGCAAAGACGTAGTACGGCCATTGCCACAAATATGAAACCACCTGCACTATGTTGTTCTATATTGGGTGCCTCGAGGCCTAACATTATTACATCAGGTGTCAATTTCACTTTGAAAGCCAATGATTTATCACAGAACATTTCAATACTGTTTATGAGTGGTGAGAGGATTGGGCACCCTGCGAACATGTGAATTATGTCTGCCTCTGAACTATCGCATCGCGGGCACCTCACCCCCTGTATTCCTCCCCACTGAGCAATCCTAGCTGGGGTATAGTAAAGTCTAAACAAAGTTTTGTAATGTTGAGCTTTTAGTGATGCCAGACATAGTACCTCATGCCCCAAGGTTAGTGATTTTGTAAATATCCCTTCAGAAATTGCTAGTGCCTCCATCCATTTGGTCTCATACTTCCCTAAGTCGTCCCCTCTATGATCTATTAATGCTGCATACAGCCGTTTAATTGTACATGGCCGCTCTGCTTCAATCATCTGTAGTATTGGGTTCTCCTTAAATCCCGCCTGACCGCCACGTTTATTACCTAAAAAACTTCTTATCTGTAAGTACTTGAAAAAAGACCTATTACTAACCCCGAATTCCTGTTGGAGCTCTGCAAATTGCCGTACCCCTAATTCCCCCATCAAGTCTCCCATGTTTCTAATTCCTTGTCTAACCCATTCTTTAAAGATTACATCCGAGAAAATATCCGAGGGTAATGTTGTGTCCCCTACTAATCTCGTATATCCATGGAGTCTACCCAGACCAAAACTCTTCTTAAATGCCTTCCAGATCTTATTGGCGGCTTCCAATGTCTTAAACCTAGTTCGCTTGAAGTAGCTTGGCTCCGTATATCTCAGAAAAGCATTATTAGCTTCATCTCCCAAAATTAAGCCATACACTTCTAAAGACCCTGTATGTATTTCCTCCTCTCCTTCGATCCCTCCCAATAAACAGGTCATTTGTTGCAGAGCCGCTGCCCAGTAATACATCCTGAGGTCTGGTAGAGACCATCCTCCCTTATCATAAGGTAGTGACATGTATTTCAGTGCCCTCCTTGTCTTCCCTTGTGCCCATACGAAGCGATTTACCATATTCTCTAAGTTCTTAAACCATATCAAATTAAAAAACAGCGGAATTGTTCTAAACAAGTATAGCACTTTGGGGAGCAGGTTCATTTTCACATAGTTAACCCTTCCAACAATTGTCATATGCAGATTGTGTATCCTATCCAGGTCTTTTTTCGTTTTTGTGAGAATAGGAGTGATATTGATTTCCACCAACTTTCCTAAATCTGCTGTGATAATAATACCCAAGTATTTACCTTCATTAACCACCCGTGTATCTGTGCAATCTGTGTGTGCGTTTTTAATAATTTGTGTCTTATTTTTGTTCAATGCATAACCCGCTATTCGCCCAAACAGCTCTGCCTCTGATTCTATTTCCCTTATCGCATCCATTGGGTTGGGTGTTATAACCGCTATGTCGTCTGCATACGCAAGAACCTTTATATCTCCCCTCTTAGAAAGTAGTGGTTCAATTCTTGCATTTTGTTCTAATTTATATATTAGAGGGTCTATATACATTGCAAACAATAAAGGTGAACAGGGGCACCCCTGTCTTGTGCCCCTGGTAATATTAAAGGGTTTCGTGCGACCTGTATTTATCCTGACACTTGCTGTTGGATTTGAGTAGAGTGATTGTATTACTTTGATAAATGTTTCGCCCACTCCCCCTCTTCTCAAAACAACCCATAAATACTCCCATGCTACCCTATCGAATGCTTTCTCAGCGTCGAGTAACAAAGTGGCCATTGGTTTCCCATCCCCTTCCTGAATATCAAACAGTGTTATCATTTTCCTAACATGTGTTGTGGTATCTGTGAGGTATGAACCCGTGTTGATTGTCACTCACCAGTTGAGTAATTACCCTGGCGAATCTAGCTGCCTGTATCTTTGAGAATATTTTGGTATCTGCATTGATTAGTGTGATGGGTCGATATGATCCAGGTTCTGTCGGATCCTTCCCTTTTTTTAGTAAGATTACAATGTCTGCTCCCGCCCAGCTGCCTGGGATTGCCTGCCCTTGCTGAATTCCTTTGAAAGTTCTCGCTAATTCTTTGAATATTGAGGGTAAGAATATTTTATAAAATTCTCCTGGAATCAGATCGGGTCCAGCTGCTTTCCCATTTGATAAGCCCAGTATTGCATCGTTTATCTCCTCATCGCTTATGTCATTATCCAGATATTCTCTATCCTCTTCACTAAGTACTTTACCCGGGATGTTCTCTAGATACTGCTCTATTTCACTCCTATCCCGGACTAAATCCTCCTTATATAGCCTGCTATAATATGCCCTAAATACCTCAGCGATTCCCTTATCATCAGTGATTATCTGTCCTGTTTCGTCTTTAATTTCTTGATTTCACTTTTAGCTACTCTTTGTCTTGTTCGTGCAGCTAGCGTGCGTCCTATTCTTTCACTGAATTCGTAGCTCCTCTCTCTCTGCGTGTCATACAATCTAGCGGCCTTAATCGCCACTTCTTCCAGAGCTGCTGCCCTAGCTGCTGTTACTTCTAGAAGTCGTTCAGTGAGTCCCCGCTGTTCTATGGTAGCTAACTCAAGGCGTGCTTCTGCCAAAATCAAAGCGTTGTTCAACCGATCCCTTTCTATTTTTTCCCTCCTCTGTTTAGCAATGGAATAGCTAAGCGTCTCCCCTCTAATACAGGCCTTGAATGTATCCCAAGCATTCCCAACGTTGGTGCTCCCTCTATTAATATCCCAGAATTGTTTAATCCATGCGTGCATGTATGTGACATAATCATCGTCTTTCAACAAACCCCTTTCGAACGTCCATGATCCCACCACCTTCTTAAAACCTACGCCTTCAATTGTTAATTTTAGAGGGTTGTGATCTGACAATATGCGTGGTAATCTCTCAATTGTTGCATTGTTTAATAGTTCCCGGGTTATAAAAAAATAATCTAACCTAACGCATTTGTGGTGAGGTGCTGAATAAAATGTATATCCAGGATCTGACTGTTTCTTGACACCCCATACATCATACACTCCATTATTTCTTACTAGACTCTGTATTGCCCTGCAGACTCTTTTCTTTCTTCCCTTATATTGCCCTGTTGTATCTATATCTAGCCCCTTGGCCCCGTCAATATTAAAGTCTCCTGCCAGGATCACCCGTGACGCCCAAGAAGGCAACTCAGTATCCAAAAAGAGGAACAGCTCTGGGTCATCCTCGGTTGATCCATAAACAGAGCCTATGGTAACCCACTCCTCCCCTATAAAACACTCAATCAGGGCACATCTCCCCCACTCATCCTCGAACCTCTTCCTTGTTTTAATGTCTGTATGTTTGGTTAGTACAGCCACTCCTCTAATTCTCGCCCCTTGTTTTGAATGTGCTAGTACCCTGAATCCCAGCTGTTCCAGTAAGAATACCCTATTCCCTTCTACGTGTGTCTCTTGTAAGCATATAAAATCAGCCCCAGTGTTCTTTAACAACAGTGCCAGACGCTGTCTTTTTAATCTGTCATTCAGCCCGCACACGTTCATAGTAATAATTTTAATACTCCCGCTCATGGAGGGTTATGTAAACTTTCCTTACGACCTCGTAATCCCATTGTATTTTCTTTACAAATGTTATAGTCGATATGCTCTTTTGTTTGTTTCAGCTCTTCCCGCTTTTTTTTTTTTGTTATGTGTTTACTTCTTCTACTCCTTCTACCTGTGCTACACCAACTTGCAGTGCTACTTGAGCTTGCTGTGCTAATTGTATCATCTGAGTTACATACTTTTTCTTTTTCTTGTTTCATCGCTGTGTCCCCCTTATTGGCGCTCCCCTTCCCCCTCCCCTCCCCTCCCCCCTCCCCTGCCCACAGGCAACTAGGTCAATCCTGACCTATGTATGACTGGTTCCCCATCCCCTTGAGTGGAGCCGCCCCTCCCCTCTCTTCCTATAGTAATAAATGTGATGCAAAAAAAAAAAAGGGAGAAAGAAAAGAAAAGAAAAGGATTCCGGAGGGGGTAGAGGAGCAGAATCCCAGGGCCTACGTAGTCACACTGTTAAAAGAAGCATTTCCAGAGCTCATCACTTGGAATTGGGACATTGAGGTACAACGGGCGCACAGATTTCCACTGACAATTAAGAAGTCCTATGGTGCCAATCAGAGTGAGAGACCAAGAGCTATGTTGGTATACATAGGGAACTTCCTGGCAAGACAAGCCATTATGGATAGTGCAAGACCACAAGATCGCCGGGCCTTCAAAGGGAACACATTCTTCTCTCGCCCGGATTTTTGTCATGCCACAGTGGAGAGGAGGTGGAGGTTGCGACAATTGATAGATCCATTTCAGAAAGCTGGGTGCGAGGCGTACCTCCTGTACCCCGCAAGGCTGAAAGTAATAACAGAGGGCCACACGAGAATGTTCTTCTCAGAGATTAAAGCACAGAGTTTCCTGTCTGAGTTAAAGGAGAAAAGAAGAAGATAAACAATATCCAAAAGTGAAAGGGAGGAAGGGGGGGGGAAGGGAGGGGAAGGGGGAGGAGAGAAGGGGGGGACAGGGCTGACGACCCTAGATGATATGGATTTATATGGCTTGTACTAGGCCTGAGTTGAATTGTATTGTACTGAATAGGTTTAGAATCCAAGAGGTGAAGGGTTAGATTATTCTGTATTTTTTTCTTGTATAGACTCAGCAAGACTCAGCAAGAATCAGTTGTATGTGGGACATTGTTTTGGACTAAGCAATGAATTCTTACAGGTGAATAGGTGGAGCGCAGAGGGGGTTCGCTCTGTTCCTCCTTCTCTCTTTCCTTTTTTTTCTTTTCTTTTCTTTTCTTTTCTTTCTCTTTTTTTTTTTGCATCACATTTATAGACATTGATATCATTCCGTCGCATTGTATCACTGCATGGGATAAAGAACATCATCAGACATTAACATCCTCCCGTCACACTGTATCACTGCACAGGATAAAGAACATCCTCAGACATTAATATCCTTTCGTCACACTGTATCACTGCACAGAATAAAGAACATCCTCAGACATTGATATCATTCCGTCGCATTGTATCACTGCATGGGATAAAGAACATCATCAGACATTAACATCCTCCCGTCACACTGTATCACTGCACAGGATAAAGAACATCCTCAGACATTAATATCCTTTCGTCACACTGTATCACTGCACAGAATAAAGAACATCCTCAGACATTGATATCATTCCGTCGCATTGTATCACTGCACGGGATAAAGAACATCATCAGACATTAACATCCTTCTGTCACACTGTATCACTGCACAGAATAAAAAACATCCTCAGACATTAACATCCTCCCGTCACACTGTATCACTGCACGGAATAAAGATCATCATCAGACATTAATATCCTTCTGTCACACTGATCACTGCACGGGATAAAGAACATCCTCAGATATTAATATCCTTTTGTCACACTGTATCACTGCACGGGATAAAGAAAATCCTCAGACATTAATATGCTCCTATCACACTGTATCACTGCACAGGATAAAGAACATCATCAGACATTAACATCCTCCCGTCACACTGTATCACTGCACGGAATAAAGAACATCCTCAGACATTAATATCCTTCCGTCACACTGTATCACTGCACGGAATAAAGAACATCCTCAGACATTAATATCCTTTCGTCACACTGTATCACTGCACGGAATAAAGATCATCATCAGACATTAACATCCTCCCGTCACACTGTATCACTGCACGGAATAAAGATCATCATCAGACATTAATATCCTTCTGTCACACTGATCACTGCACGGGATAAAGAACATCCTCAGATATTAATATCCTTTTGTCACACTGTATCACTGCACGGGATAAAGAAAATCCTCAGACATTAATATGCTCCTATCACACTGTATCACTGCACAGGATAAAGAACATCATCAGACATTAACATCCTCCCGTCACACTGTATCACTGCACGGAATAAAGAACATCCTCAGACATTAATATCCTTTATGGTTATTGTTACCCAACTCAATGGTACTCATTTTATCAACCTCAGAAGGATGAAAGGCTGAGTGGACCCGCCGGGATTTGAACCTGTGACCATGAGGTCGAACACAGGCCACAACAGAGGACACATTAGTCCACTAAGCCATCAGACCTCATATCAATGCAGCACTGCACTTCTATCTCACTGTATCACTGCATGAGCTTGAGAAAGATATTGCTGTCCTTCTGCCCACTTTATCACTGCAAGTAATAAATGAAATCTCTTCGCATTTCCATTCTTGTACCTCACTACAACACCGTGCAGAATAAAGAACGCTTCTGGGGCTTCCGTCCAAGCTCACTGCATCACTGCACAGAAGAAAGAGCAGCTCTAGCGAGGTCTACTCTCCCTCTCTGCAAGGAATAAAGAAGCCCCAGTGCATTTCTATCCCAGCTCACTGCACAGAATAAGGAGCTCCCCCATACATTTCTATCCTGCTCGCTGCATCACTGCACAGAAGACAGAAGATCCCTCGGAAGCGCTCCCCTGCCTCGCTGCACTTGATGAAAACGCCCACGTCATTATTCCCTGGCGCTGTGCATTGCCGCACGGTATACAGAACGCCCCCAGGCACTGCTCTCGTTAGCGTGTCACTGCGTGACATACACAGCATCCCCAGACCTTGCTGTCCTGCCCTCTCGCTGCACGGCTGCACGAACGAAGCACGTGACTGCGGGTCCATCCTCTCCCTGTATCACTGCATCGGAGCTCGGACTAACGAACACCCCAGACACCTGTACCCTTCTGTCTCACTGCAGAGAATAACACAAAATCCAGGCACTGCTATCCTTCTGTCTCACTGCACTGGATAAATAACATTCCCATGCAACCCAATGTTCTCACTGCACGAGATACAGAGCATCCCCGGACATTGCTGTCGTCTCACTGCACAACATTTAAATACAAAATCACCAGCCACCTCGGTCCTGCACTATCCCTGACAGAGAACCGCCCCCATGTATTTCCCTCGATCTCACTGACCACTGCACGGAATAATCAACATTCCAGCGCACGGCCATCAATCTCTCCCTCAGCCGATCCTGGAAGGCTGATGCGGTGCCTCCATCCGGGAGTTTCCTGAAGTGAGAGAGACGGAGAATATTAATGTTGTGCGAAGATTCGCGCCTCCTGAGCACACCTCCCAGCGGACCCGACGCGCAACGGAGCTAAAAAAAGAATGTGCGAGGGTTTATGCTGTCTTTGAAATGACCTCTGTCATGATAGCATGCCTGCTCCCTCCAAAACCTCTCCCCACAGACCAAGGATGCCGTAAGAACATCTCCACCCTCCCCCCCCAGGACTTTGCGGTCTGGTTTGCCAAATTTTGCGACCACAAAGTAAAAGAAGTATTTTCAATGCAATAGGTCTAGCAATTGCGAGATTTTAAGCTATTGGCATTGTAAATGATAATGCATTTTATTTATGTGTTTTTCAAAGCAACACATATAAAAGGTGTTGTCATTTTTAATGCTAACAGCTCAAACTCTTGCAAATGCGAGACCACTTTAATGGTGGAAGCGCCCCTTTCTTTAGACGCTGCTCGCTGTATTCACATTACAGTGAGCAGTTGTTTCTGCAAAGGAGGCTTTACCTGAAACGCTACCGCGCCATCATTGCTACCAGGGGCAAGGACTACAAGTTGTACCTGGGGGGCTGCCGCACTGTTTCTGTTCCCGCTCCCGCCATTACCGCCACCAGGGGCAAAGACTCCAAGTCCCAGCACTCCCACTGTGGCGCTCACCACCGACGCCAGCAGAAAGCGCCCGCAGGCGCTTGAAAAGAGGAGGGCTACTTCCACCCCGCGGGCGCACGCAGGGCGAAGCCCGGGCCAAGGGCCGTCCGTCTGAGGCCGCCAGAGGCTGGAGGAGACTGGACTGGGCCACCCCTCTTTCATCTGGCGACTGTTGATGTAAGTCCCCCTAGGTGAGCTAAGGATATTATAATTTCACATCTAAAAGACCAGTGTATTAAAAGTGTTCATGGGGAAACGTGTATGACAAGTGGTATCCAGACCTGCCGTAACAAGCATTGACACCATGCTGGATGAGCAGTCAGTATTGTTAGCAATGAAATTGAACTGACTGAGAGTCGTCTCTCTCTTGGGCTAGGACTACCATCCCAATCTCTGACTTCGGTAGCTGAAGTTACCAGTTTAATTGTGCATAATTCTGAAATTGTAACTGCTGCTCGTGAGGACTCTGGAGATGTTACTTTAACCAATCCCCCTGCATCAGATCCCCCCATAACTACTGTTGCACCTATCGGGTCAAAACGCAAGAGAAAGCCAGTCAAGACTGTGTGCGCAAAGAGAAAGCAACCCATTCGCCCCTGCTCTACCCGCACAACATTGAATTCCTGAATTCGTCCTCCCACCAACCTTACTACACTTGAGGCTCAAGTGCATGCGCCAGACACTAACCCTCTTCACTGCTCTATAGGCACTCAGACTGAGTCTGATCAATTTTTTAGGTCTCGCACTTGGCGACACAGCGCGAAAGCGCTGTCGCCTGCGAGACCTTTAGTTGTCAAGTTTGCTTCAAGGGCCCTAAAAGGGAGACAGGAGATGGGCACGCGGAGGCAGCATGCTGGGATCGGGTCGCGCACATGAACACGTGCTAGCATCCCTCCTCCCTCCTCCCCCCTCCCCTCCACGGCCAGTCAACGCGGTGGACGTGCTCGCGAACACTCACTGTTCGCAGCTTAGACAGCAATAAAACTCAAGAGTCCCCTTATATGTAACGGGCCGCCCCTAGAGGAAGGCCGTGGAGCCAGACAGCGCCCACGTTGGTTGTTTACTGTGGAGTGGCTGTCCCGAGAGTCGGCAACTGCTCTTCTGCAGTCCTAACCCGCGTCCCCAGAGCAGGGGGGCACGGGGCCTCTCTACATACCTGGCATAGTGCGTGGTGCAATGCCAAGGCCACTGAGCGCAGGGCCAACCGATGGTCACTTGGTCCGGGCAGGCTGCGTGTGCCTCGCGCATCTACCTGTCCATCCTCGCGCACATTTCCTGCCCGCATTGGTACCACAGGAGCCTTCCTCAGACGCCGCGTGATAGCCCCCCCCCTATGCACGCGGCGGCGGAGTCAAACCAGGGACAGGGCCCGCCTTCTCAGGCACTGCGCTCGCAGCATACGCCTTTCCCTGTTCAGTAGCAGCACCTCGAGCCTAGAGACCCGCCCTTTAGTCTTTAGCCCAGTTGTGCATGTCCTCCTGCACTGGGCACCAACTGCCACGTCCTGGAAGTGGGGAGCGCCAACCGAGCCACAGAGTCACCCAGAGTCTTGCCTCCGGTCTCCTCAGGCTCAAGGCATCCATGGCGAGACGGGTGCCGAGGGCCTCATCGTGTGACTGGGTCTGCTGCCCCGTTGAGCCCGGTGAGGAAAGCAAACACATTATTTCAGGCTGGGCCTCAGTTGTCTACAAATGACAACGTAAATAGTAAATCATCAATGCAATCACTGATGCATGAGCATAAAAAGAACACACTGAAACAGCGAGGAACTTGAACGAAATTAGGAAGTAAACAGCGAACTCTAAGGCAACCTTTTTCTTTTCCGAGTTTTATATAGCGCGGACTCGAACCTGAATGTTCCTCCGCGCTCACGGGCTTTTATAATGGTAAGTAAATACATGGAAAGTTTGCCACACAAACGTGCTGCTCTAAATCTGAGTAACTAGCCCCGTGGGAATTCTGAAGGTGTAAACCTGCTATGGGCCCCTATAGCACAGTGCTCTTCTAGCAGTGACAGCACACGTTCCTCTGACTGAAGTGGGTCTGCTGAGATATCTGATAAGCCCAAACCGGAAGTGTTGCCAATGCTAACCCCACCAGCCATGGCCTAACACTAAATGTCTGGTTTTGTAATAGTTTATTCTGTCTCTTGCAGCAGACATAAACCAATTATGTACATGACCACAAATGGTTGGTTCTGAATTATTCTCTTTAAATGCCCTACAGTGTTTCCTCCTGAGACAGCACAAATTTGTCAAATGAAATTAGACATACTAATGTCACGTGTGGCAGCAGAGGTACTGGTGCTGTCTATGCTTAGAGCATATTAACAATGCTTCTTCTCACAGGAAGTTTGCAAGCTTGTGACCCTCACAAGGTAATTGGTCATGGGAGTTCTGTCTGCCGTGGCATGCAGGGTACAGTCTGACACTTTTTGTAGTAGTGACTTTTTGCCATTTTTCTCTGTATTTATCCATATTTCTCATTTTTTCCAACTTGTTGGTATGTGTTCAATGTATTTATGTCACTGTAAATTCGTACATTTCCACCTCATTTAACTAGTGGATGCACACCCACACTTTGACGTTAGTAGGGTTTTAATGTTATAAGTAGCCACAGCCGAGTAAACCTATGTACAGCTATTAGACTGGTAGTTATGGTACACTGAGTTGAAAGGCAATCAATGAAAGCTCCTATTCCTGTTTTTTATTTTTGAAAATAAATACAGACTTGGAAGAGGTTGATTTCCTTCTGTAACACGTGTGAAGGTTGAACATTCCTTGCCACAGTCCTTACTTTGTCAGCTGCATTTGCTATATGGCCTTGTCGCAACCCAGGATGTGACTACCACTGCCAGCCTGTCACCATGAGAGGCACCCTAAGCTGACGGCCTCTGCCTGCTTTGCACCCTGAGCTGACGGCCTCTTCCTGCTTTGCACCCTGAGCTGACGGCCTCTTCCTGCTTTGCACCATGAGCTAGTGGCCTCTTCCTGCTTTGCACCCTGAGCTGAGGCCTCCCCCTGCTTTGCAGCCTGAGCTGACGGCCTTGTCCTACTTTACACCCTGAGCTGGTGGCCTCTTCCTGCTTTGCACCCTGAGCTGACGACTTCTTCCTGCTTAGCAACCTGAGCTGATGGCCCCTTCCGGCTTTGCACCCTGAGCTAGTGGCCTCTTCCTGCTTTGCACCCTGAGCTGACAACTTCTTCCTGCTTTGCACCCTGAACTGACAGCCTCGTCCTACTTTGCACCCTGAGCTGGTGGCCTCTTACTGCTTTGCACCCTGAGCTGACGACCTCTTCCTGCTTTCACCCTAAGCTGACGACCTCTTCCTGCTTCGCACCCTGAACTGACGGCTTCTTCCTGCTTAGCAACCTGAGCTGATGGCCTCTTCCTGCTTTGCACCCTGAGCTAGTGGCCTCTTCCTGCTTTGCACCCTGAGCTGACAACCTCTTCCTGCTTTGCACCCTGAACTGACAGCCTCGTCCTACTTTGCACCCTGAGCTGGTGGCCTCTTACTGCTTTGCACCCTGAGCTGACGACCTCTTCCTGCTTTCACTCTAAGCTGACTACCTCTTCCTGCTTTGCACTCTGAGCTGATGGCCTCGTCCGGCTTTGCACCCTGAGCTGGTGGCATCTTCCTGCTTTGCACCCTGAGCTGACGGCCTCTTCCTGCTTTGCACCCTGAGCTGACGGCCTCTTCCTGCTTTGCACCCTGAGCTGACGGCCTCTTCCTGCTTTGCACCCTGAGCTGACGACCTCGTTCTGCTTTGCACCCTGAGCTGGTGGCCCCTTCCTGCTTTGCCCTCTGAGCTGACAACCTCTTCCTGCTTTGCACCCTGAGCTGGTGGCCTCTTCCTGCTTTGCACCCTGAGCTGACGGCCTCCTCCTGCTTTGCACCCTGAGCTGACGGCCTCCTCCTGCTTTGCACCCTGAGCTGACGGCCTCCTCCTGCTTTGCACTCTGAGCTGATGGCCTCGTCCGCTTTGCACCCTGAGCTGGTGGCATCTTCCTGCTTTGCACCCTGAGCTGACGGCCTCTTCCTGCTTTGCACCCTGAGCTGACGACCTCGTTCTGCTTTGCACCCTGAGCTGGTGGCCCCTTCTTGCTTTGCACTTTGAGCTGGCAACCTCTTCCTGCTTTGCACCCTGAGCTGGTGGCCTCTTCCTGCTTTGCACCCTGAGCTGACGGCCTCCTCCTGCTTTGCACCCTGAGCTGACGGCCTCCTCTTGCTTTGCACCCTGAGCTGACGGCCTCCTCCTGCTTTGCACCCTGAGCTGACTGCCTCCTCCTGCTTTTCAAATGAGGCGCTCGAGAGTCCCTCGCCACAAGGGGAAGCCCACCAGATGGCCGAGGCGAGAGGATCACAGACCTGCAAGTATAGAAACTACACTCTACCATGTCAGCCAAAGCAATTTCTGCTGCACTACTGTTCTCAAGGCTGGGAACAGGTTCCACTCAGATAAAGGACTGTTTCGATGTGCCTTTGGTCTGTCCCCCCAGACTCTGGAGGAAAGGGCCGTTCGTGGTCGGGATAGGAGTGGTGCCCTGCTCACCCATTTGGCCAATACTAATTTCATTAGGGCATGAAAATCCCTCTGTTCACTTTATGGCTGGCTTGCCATCCCATTGCCAGTGGATGGATCTAAATCAGCTATTTCTAAATCCCATCAGATTGTGGGTGTCCCTATAGCTACCAGTGTCCAGTGCAGATGGGTGTCATGTCTCTGAATATTCTTTTAGTGTAGCTTGCGTGTCTCAAATATACAAAAGTGTTGTGCCATCTTTTCTTGTGTGCATTTATCCTCTATACTCATGGCGTTGCTGAATCCTCTCAAAGTAAGGACTTCTGTCAATAAAGATGGGTGATGAGGCAATGCCCCGATTACTTAATGGCAATCTTCATCACTCCCATCTCTGGGTTTCCTCAGCACAGGCTCAATAAGGTCTTGCTTCCCTGCCCCTTTTGATAACTTCCATATGTGGGCTTACTGCGCAACAGGAGGATTATGGGGCAATGGGTTATTAAACAAGCATTTACAATGCAATAGGTCTCACATTATGAAAGTTTGAGCTATTGGCATTGTAAATGACAATGCCTTTTATTCATTTGCATTGGTGCGTAAACAAGCACTTTGTACTTATAGTCCATGCTTATGAAAAGCAAGGCTGGCAGTCTCTTTTACTGCCAGCCTTGCTCATCGTAAGCAAGGACTATACAATAGCCCGATATCCTGACCACAAGGATCTCAGACCCGTCACTTAAAATACTAAGCTGGAATGATGCGGGTTTAGCATCTAAATTAGATTATCGGATTGGAAGGAATTAATTAACAGCCAAGACATTGTTATGCTCCAAGAGACTTGGGCAACTCGGGAGCTGTTTATGGAGGGTTTTGAATGTTTTAATGTTTATCCCCCATTCCTGAACTAGGCAGGCCTGCTGGTGGCCTCTCAACATGGATTAATATCAGGGCAGGAGACCGCGCTAGAGCTCTGCGTACCAACAGTAATAAGTTTCAGGCTACCATTTACACGCGGTGGCTTCACTTTATCTGTTCAATTTTTATAATGATGATTTTAAATCTGCCACTAATATGAACTTTATCGAATTGTTTGAGTTTATCTCTAATTTACAAATTGCTAATTGCGATATGAAAGCCAAAAGTATATGCATAGGCGGTGACTTCAATGTTAAAATTCCAAAGGGTATTTACCCAGCCACTCAACTTACTAATGCGGGCCTGTTGAGTAAAGAGAGGTGACCAGCTAGTGAATCTCCTAAGTTCTAATAACTTTTTAAATGCTATGGAGATCGCAGCAGTGCCCTCTAGGGACGGCCATAATGAACCCACTTGTAGAGGAAGGGGTTCAGCCTCTACTATCGACTATATTTGTATAACTGCTTGCCTAGAAGACTATGTGAAAAAGCTTGAGGTAATCCCCACACTCCAGGGGCATTATAACCCGATAAACATGACCTTAAGTTTTACAGACAGACCAACCTATGACCACGCTCACGGTGCTAGTGATTTAACCACCACCACTGATAATCTTCGATTGGTGTGGTGTGGCATAGATAACAGAGCAGTATTTGAAAGGATGGTAAGATCTTATCCTGATTTGATTGACACCTGTTTGACATTTAGAGAGTGCAATCAGGAGGTGGTTGATGCCTTTACACAGCTTTGCGCTGGTATTAAATCCCTATTGTCCAAGCCCAACAAGAAAAGCAACTTAGATCCTGGATGGTTTAATGCTGATTGCTCTGTAGCTAACAGAGCTCTGCGGAGGGCCCTTGCCAGTAAACCTAGGGACAGCTCTCTTGTTACATCGCTTAGGACAAGTTATAAAAGAGCTATTAAAATTAGAAAAGAGGAGATCATTAAAGACCACAGGGATAATCTTGTTAGGGCAAATATTGTAAAACATGGCAAGGATTTTTGGCAGGCAGTTAAAGGCATGAGATCCCTGGGAAACACAATGTTGCCCATTAGTTGTAATATATCTAGCGAGTCCTGGGAGAACCACTTCAGAAAGATCTACGCAGCTCCGGACTCTAGTCTAGTCTGTGAGGCGCGTTTCCCAACCATTGGGATATGGATTGAATTATTCGAAGTTGAGGAGGCAATTACCCAGAGCCTGGGACATAAAGCCCCCGGGCCTGATGGCCTCCCCATTGATCTTATAAAAAGTCACCCCGACTTTTGGGCACCATTACTTTCAAATGTTTTTCACAATTTAACAAATTCCCCTATACCTGGTCCTCCAGTATTATAGTACCAATTTTTAAGAAGGGGGACCGGTCGAATCCGAGCTGTTACAGGCCGATCTCCCTGATCGATAATACCTTGAAAATCCTAGGGAGGGTATTATACAACAGGATCAAATTGTGGGCTGAAGAATGCCAGGTTTTTCATCAATGTGAGTTGGAGTTTAGGAGTAAAGTGGGCACTGTGGAACAGTGCCTTAACCTCAACCTGATTGTTGGCAAATATAACATATCCAAGAAAACACCCTTATACCTCACATTCATGGATCTTACGTCGGCTTTTGACTTTGTTAATAGATCCCGGCTGTGGTCCACTCTTTTAGATTATGGATTGGAGGAGTCATTGGTCTCCTTCTTAGCATATTTGCACAGAGACCTACTCGCCAGAGTTCGTATTAGTAGGGATGGTGAGGTCTCCAAAGCCATTAAAATTGGTAGGGGGGTCAGGCAGGGCTGTGTCTTGGCCCCCTCCTATTTATTTTATATATTAATGATTTAAGTAAGTCCCTGGTGATTTTAACCCAGGACGTCCCATCTATTAACGGTAACAAAATTCGGCATTGTTATATGCCGATGACGCAGTATTGATGGGACGTACTCCAAATGCCCTAAGCATTTTGGTTAATGGCTTTGTAGAGTTCATGGCCACCCTAGATTTATGTACTAATTTAAAAAAATCTTTTCTGATGACGTGTGGGTCTAAAAAGTATTTTAATTCACCGATAGTTTTAAATTCAAATCAATTATTGAGCACTCACACTTTCCCATACCTTGACTTGGTATTCACATCTAATGGCTTGTGGAATGACCATGTGGTCTATTGTAGGAGGAAGTTTACTAACTCTATTAATACCATACTTGGGTTTCCCAAGCCAAGGAGTGTAGTGGTGGTGCCCTCTACTCTTGAGATCTATAGACTTCAATGTATACCAGTCGCAACCTTTGGCGTTGAAGTTGGGGGCACACAACTAGTGGTTGCATCCAGGGTGAAGAGAATAGATTTTGTCGTAAAATCTTGGGTGCACCTATTTCCTCACCCAAGTATGCAAGCCATAGCGAACTTAACCTCTTATACATAGAAGATTATATCAAGGCTCGCCCTATGCTATTTTGGCTGAGAATCTGGAACAATCCTGCAGCATTGCTAACAAGAGAGATAATTTTAGATTGTTTGAATTGTGACAGGGGGATGTACATACCATGGCTGGCTGCGGTTCGCAAAAGTTTAGCCAGTATGAACCTGGAACATGTATTCTTAAACCCCTTAGACCTTAGCTCTACTAGTAGTAAATCCCTTCAGAATACCCTGTATGCGTCGTATAAAAAAGCTAGATTAACCACTGAATGTAAAAAAACCTCAGTGGCTAGATACATGGAAATTGAAAATGTGACACCAGCGGTATCGAGATATTTGTTAAAATCTATTGGTCGCTGGGAAAGGGGTCTACTCTTCCGGCTAAGGATAGACACTATGAAATACATGTTGTCATTTCCAGTGGGTTTCACTAATAACCTTGATCTTCTACCCTGCCCCTGTAACAACCAACACAAACAATCAATGGTGCACTTTTTATTCGTTTGTTCCTATTATTTACTTCTCACCAAAATATTCATGATCCCGTATTTTAAAGCTCTACACAAAATTGATTATAAAGCTGCCTATGGGAGGGTGTTAGGTTTAAATGATGACGAATTAACCTTCCGGGTCGGATCGTTTCTGAAAGCTGCGGTGCGTACTCGCAATTCTATGCAACCTTGTTAAACTCCATGCATTGTATTATATGTTTTTAGCTGATCATTTTAATGATTGCTTAATTATGAATTACGTACTGTATTATTGGAGATCCATATTTATTTTGATGCATGTTTTTCAACTTGTACTTTTATGGATATGCTGTCTTTTATCCTAATAAAGTTCATATTGATTGATTGACAGTGAGCAGTGTGTAAAGAAAGGAGCGCAGCTAACATTAAAGTGAAAGCGTGTATGGGGCGCTTTTGCACAAAGTGTAAAAAGAAAGAAAGAAAGCTTTTAGGTAGCGCTGCTGCTGAAGTGAAAGTGGCCCGAACTGTAAATTAAATAAATAAGCGCAATTGCTAAAAGGGAAACCAGACCGCGCCGCAAATTAAATAATTGAATAAGCGCAGCGGCTATAGTTGAAGTGGACTGGGCTAAAAACGTAAAAGTACATGGCTAATACCAATATAAAAGATGGCGGCTTGCTGCGATGTCATGGGTGGAATAGGGAAGATCATTAAAGAAAATAGTGCTTACCGTCTAGATACAGCAGACCGTGTAACAACACAAGTAAAAAGTCCAGTCCTTATGGGAGGTTACAAATGCAGACAAGGCACTACCAAGGAGGGACAACTAAGCCTATTCATGAATGAAAAGCAACAATTATTAAAATGTGCGCAACGGCCTAAATGTGTGCACTTCGGGAGTAATTCCTTTAATAAGAGTGTATCTCCACTGACCCATCTGAACTCTGTTAGAGTCATTTCTGTTATGAGCAGTGTGTAGTACTTTGTGGAGTAATGTTATAGTTCCATACTTTGTAATGTAAATATTATGCTACATCTAATTTATTGGCCACAGCTGTTTGCACACCTTCTTTTATCAACTGATTGACCCTTTCCTCCAGACCATTGGAAGCTGGGCTATACAATGGTGCTAGAATATGTTTGACATCATATTTCTCCAAAAACGTGGTCATCGCTTCAGAAATAAAATGAGTTCCATTGTCTGTGACAATTTATCTAACCCTTCCTTCAATAAAAAACAAACGCTCCAAAAAAGAAACAACAAAAGCTGTTTCAGCACTTTTGACAAAAGCAAAGTACAACCATTTAGAAAAATAGTTGATAGCAACTAAAAGGAATATCTTTTGTCACCCTTAAAAACATTGAAAGGACCAGTAAAATCAAGACCTAATTTTTCCCATGCACCATTTGGCCAATTCACAAGACACAAAGGGGCGGTAGATGTCTTTCAATGTTTGTCAGAACATAAACACTCTGCACATCTTTCTACAAACCTTTTAACTTGACTATCAATACCTGGCCACCAATAGATTTTTTAACAGTTGCAGTAATACCCAAATGTCTGTCATGAGCCAATGAAATGATCTTACTTCTCAAACTCACTGGTCGAGAAAAACAAATCTTGCCTAACTACATTATCATTGACAACAGATAATTCGGAAGCCACTTGGGAAAAAATTCTTACATCAGTTGACATACTCCTGTCACTAGGCCACCTTCAATAAGAAATTTCTTAACTTGAATCAAAGAATCATCTTTCTCACAACTTTCATACCATTCTTTTTCTGAAATTTTGAATTGTTCATTTATATCATCCACGGTAAAAACATACTCCTAATCAGATCTGTCACTGTTGCATCAAAGTCACATTCCACTGGTAACCGTGACAAACAATCTGCTCTGACATTCTTTTCCTCCTGGTAGATACTTAATATCAAAATTGAATTCTTGTAGTCTTGCTAGTAATCTAATAAGTCTAGAAGAAGCCTTATTAGAACAACTATCCCCCAACATATATATCAAAGGTTTATGATCAGTATATAGTTGAAATTTAGATCCCCAAATGTACATTTTAAATTTCTCGGAAGCCCTCGAACATGCAATAGTGCTGTCATTTTTTTCAGCTTCATTGAGAGTAAGTGAAGCAAATGCTATGGTGCACTCTTGACCTTTAATAATTTGGCGTAATACAGCATCCAGACCTTTGGCACTTGCATCAACCGTTATAATACTCGTCTCTTCATGAGTAAAAGGTTTAATTGCAGAAGCAATTATTCGCTTTTTAGGGAGGTATTTCATCTGATGGTGATTGGGTTTTGATCAAAAAACCCATGAAGGTCAGTAAAGGGCAATCCAAATTTTCAGAACCAGTGAAAGTGTTGAAAATAATTTGAGGGCTGTTTTGTTACAAAATAGAGGATGGCGGAATAGAAATGCCTTGGTCAAAGTGACTGAAGAACAAGCTAATATTATTAGTCAGACACTTGGCAGTCAAAGTAGTACAAGAGAGAAGGAAAGGAGTGATTAGTTTGATTTTGAACGTTTGACTCATTCTGTTTGTAATGATAATTTGCAAATGTGTTGTGTAACTTCTCCTTGCACGGGGTATGACAGGGGTGATAATTACACCACTTCAGATTCTGGTACATGTACTAGTAATGACAATGAAGTTTCTGGAGGTGATGGGGACAACTTGCTTAGGAGTAGTTCTATGATAAGATCAGCTCCCATTCGCTCTAGAGATCATGTGTATTATTGATTTTTCTTCAGTTTATTAAAAAAAAGGGGGGTGTAATATGGGTTAAACTTAATATGTAAGTATTGTGTCTTTAAATCTTTAGAAGTCATATGTAGTGTTAGTTTTCAGTTTTCTAGAGTTATGGAATCTTGACTCATTGATTACTCTGCTGCTGTGGCTGGCGGTAGTGGGTGTTATTTATGCAATAAACGTATACTTCACTTTTTATCCACTCCGCCTGGAAATTCATTCATTATTCCATACTACACAGGGACATTGGCTTTATTCCATTTTGCAGTTTCAACATTTTCTGCAAATTTATGGGTTAATTTGCCACATAATCCATCACCTACTGCGTAATCCACACATATTGTCAAAAATTGTTTCTAGCTCAAACAGATCAAGTTACTAAAAATGTGTGTCAAAAGTGGTGCTAATTGTAGTGTCCATGTAGTGTAGGTGAAACATTTGCCCAAATAGTGTTCCTATGAGTAAAAATTCAAAAATAATGCACCATTAGACTCATTGCCTCCCCTCGCTCACCCCTTAGGTGCAATTGCATCAGAGAAGCCAGCGCATGAGCAGCGTTCTCAATGAGCTCCGATCTCGCCCCAGAGGCCAAAGAGGGAATGTGTGGCTCCATTTGCTCCAGTTATCGAGCTCCCGGTAAAAGAAGTGGGGGGACGCAGTCCACCCGCGTGGTACACCGACTCGAGCCCTGTTCTAGACGTATTTCCTTTTATGAGAGTCCCATCCTCGTTAACCCAATGTGATCTCCCGCCTGCCCAACCCTTTGTGACGGAGTCACGTTACAGGAAAATTGTCTCTGCACCCCAGACTAACCTTATAGAAGTAATTATATAGGATCTGTTATATTTGCACTATATGATTTTATGCACATATAAAACGTTATAAATAAATAAATTCATGTTTGTAGAAGTATAAGAGGATTTGACCACAGTCCCTAGCGTGGCCTCCAAGCACGCAATTATAATTATAAGTGTTTTTCTGAGCAGCCCCTTCCCTGCCGCCCGGTGGGAATGATTCCCGCGATGACACACCGAGTCTAAATTCGTATTGCAAGCGCGCATCTCGCCAGCCCCGTTGCCCCACAAGTGTGCGCCTCGCCAGCCCCTTGACACATCCCTGCACAGCCCCCACCCTCCCGCGGAGGTAGTTCCGAGTTGCAGGGCACCTCTCCAGCGACTCCTTGCCCCTCCTGCACAGGCTTCCACCGCTGCCCTTTTGTGCCAAATATCTGCAAATCTCCTCGCGGGGAGGACCGGTCCGCCTGCACCTCGAGCTCTCTCTCCCGGTTACCACAGAAACGGAGCGAGGGGCGCACTGTGCGCACAGAGAGCGGATTGGGGGATTAATTCGGGACTTAAAAGTCCTTCTGGGGAGGGCAGTGGAGGCCCGCAGGCTGCATGCGGCGTGTGAGCGTCAATCGACAACCGGCGCACGGTTTCCACCATCACCTAGTATCAGAAGGGTCTGGAAGAAAGTCCTGGCGACATCACATGTCACTGACGAGGGCAGAATGGCATGAAACAAGATCAATGGTTGGCTGCTCTAGGCTAGGTTTAAAAGGACTGCCCCAGGCTGGAGACACAACAGGCTAGGGCTCTTGATGTTTAAATCATGTGTACGCTCGGCATCACATATTTACACTTCTTATCTGCCAATAGGGTGACCAACTGGCATGGGTGCAAATTCAGGATGGTGAGTGTAACAATTCAGGACAAAGGGTCAAAATTCAGGAAAGGAGGTCAAAGTTCAGGACAAAACTTCGGGACACGTGAGAGGAGGTCGCGGAATAGTATAAAAGTAAATAAATAGACAACTACTTAAGTAAAAGTCAAAATAAGTTTCTATTAGGTTGAGACAATCGTGCACTTCACGGTTGGTCGGTATGCACGCAGCTTGCTACCTTAGACGATTCAAAACTTGCGTCTCGCTCCAACAGGTATTAGCTACCAGACAATGGTGAACCACACATGAATACAAGTGGGGCCGCTTTTATTGTTGATTGAAAACTACTGGATATACAAGGAACTTTGCAGTGCCAGCCCCCAATAGCAACCCCCCCCCCCTTTCAGCCTCCCAGGAAAAACCTGATGCCCAGTCCGTCCAATCTGGTCTTGCTACCACCCTCCAATGGTGCCCGTCATCTTCGCATAGACCGACTCTCATGTGTATTTAATTTCTTTTATAGTGCTACTCATCCCAAGTATGTAGGGCAAGGTGTCTGAGTGTGTTACATCACACACACATCATATAGAGACAATCACTCATATAAATGTGAAAGTCAATGTATAGGAAATGTTACTTAAGATAATGGGTGCTACTAGGTGTAATCATTCTTTTATCTATCATTCAGCCTTTCACCATTCATTCTGTCCTTTCATCTGTGTGCCCATCTATATCCAAACATATTCAACCATTTGCAAACCTATCCACCGTGTATCCTTCCGTCCATCATTTCACTCATTCATCCCCCATCCACCCTTTCATTCAGCCATCCATTATTCATCGATCCACCCTTTCATCCCATCCATCCGTACACTCATCCATCCACTTTTCCACCCATCCATCTATTCACTCATCCCTCCAGCTATTTACCCTTTCACTCATCCAGCCATCCTTTCACTTACTCATCCATCCACACAGTCACTTATCCTTCCACCCATTCACCCTTTAAGTCATTCATCCTCCCTTTCTCTCTCCACCCCTTCACTTATCCATCCATCCTTCCACAAACCCATCTACTCATCCATTCATGAATCCATCCATTGACCCCATTACTCAACCATCCTTTCACTAATCCATCCATCCGTTCTCTCATCCATCCACCCTTTCACTCATCTATCCATCCTTTTGTCCATCTACCCCCTTTCACTCACTCATCAATCTTTACACCCACCCTTTCCCTTATCCATCCACCCTTTCACTTATCAATTCATCAATCCATCCATTCACTCATCCATTCACCAATTCACTCACCCATCATCTACCCTTTCACTCACCCATCCACCCTTTTACCCATCCATCTACCCTTCCACCCATACATCCTTCCATTTACCTTTTCTCTCATTCATCCTTCCACTCACTCACTCATCCATCCTTACTTTCATTATCTATCCAGTCACCAGTCCATTCATCCTTTCACTAATCCCTCCAGCCATTCACACATTCCTTCACTTGTTTACTCACCCACCTTTTAACATTATGAGCTGAGCCTTTGTCTGCAGAGTTGCAGACAGAAGAGGCCCATCAAGAACTTCACAGTGGCTGTAGTTCCTAAAGCATGGGGTGGGGAAAGGGAGGGTTCACTATGCCCCTGCACATAGGCAATCTGAAAACTTAGAAGTCATGCATGATGTGCAGTGCCAGGACATGAGGTGACTGACATGGTGTTGTTTCCAGGGCCTTAAGTGGGATAAAAAAAACTGGGGGGTCCCTTCAAAGGGACTTTGATGTAATTAAGGGTGTGGCTTAAAACACCTAGGCAAAAAATCTGTGCTTAGCACAGTGTTTCACCCGACTGGTATTATTTTTTTTCTGTCATTGCATCCAGATATATAATACAACAAATATCATTACACTAACAACAAGCCAGGACTACTGGCTTTGTCAATGGTTGTTTGTTGCTTAAAATAAAAAAGCAACAACCATGGATTTGTTGAATACAATATTGAAAATGCGTCAGTTCTAAAATGATGAGACAGTGAAAGAACAATAACCCATTCATTTTTACTTGTTTCACAGGCTTCTTTGTGTAAACTGTATTCTCATGTTGCAGCATGGGCGTTTTACCTTTTATCCATCTAACAGAATGCCCTGCTGTACAATGAGGCAGGAGGAGGCCACCACATGTTTTAACAGCCCAGACTGCCCCATTGTCATTCTGTAAGTGGCAATCAGCCCCACACAGAATGACAATGGGCGGGTGGGGCTGCTCTTGTGCATGAGGAGGAGTGCGAGGTGGCTCCAACAGGGAGCTGAGGCCTCTCACAGGGGAGCAGTGCTGCTCCCTGAAATGGCCATAATTACGGACAAAAGGCATCTGTAAAAAGGATACTCGGTCAATGGACGTGAGGTCCAAATTACAGACAGTCCATGAAATTTACGGACGGTTGGTCACCCTACCTGCCAACTTGAAGATCAACCTCACTGTGTGAGGAGGGGCGGGGACTTGAAGGGGCGGGTCATCGTGCCAAGAAGCACCTAGGAGGCACTTTTAAACCCCACCCCCAAACTGCTTGTTAAGGCTAGCGGCAGCTCCTCCGCGATGGCAGAGGAACGTCACCCCACTGCCTGGCGCAGAGCCAGCAAATGAAAAATAAAACGATGTTCTAACTTTGTTTTATTTTTAGTTTTCCGGCTCTGAGCCAGATTGTGCAGGGAGGAGCGGGGTATGTGAGGGGGGAGGAGGACTGCTTTTTCACTCCCTACATGCACGTATGTGTTTAGCCGGCCGCCTGTCTCAGGCCGACCAAAACACGCATGTGCACGTAGGTTTCTCCACAGACTCCCTGGCCTGAGCGGAGTGTCTTTTCAGCCCGCTCAGGCCAATCCCCACGCTGCTCTGCAGCATGGGGATTGGGTGGGAGTCTGTCCCTGGGGCTGCTGAGACCAGGAAGAGGACAGCTGGAGCGACGAGACGCATGAAGCGCCCAACGTCTCCAGGTAAGTTAATTTTTTTTTCATATTACTAACACTCCCCCCTGCAAGCTCCCCCCGCGCACCCCACCTGCCCCACCACTCAATGTTAGTGATGACCCCCCTGGTTAAGGCTGGGGTCGATGTCCTGGGGTGTTTTCACACCCCTTAATGGACATCAGTAGTTCAAAGCCTCGGAAAACGAGCTGGAAAACCACTATTTACAGTGGTTTTCAGCTCATGATCCCTGCCACCATGTGATATCGGCTCCTCACCGGGAGACCGTGTGATGGGTGCCGATATTGTGCGTCACACAGTGGCACAGTATGAGTTGGTAGGTATGAAGCTGTCTGCCCTGGATATGGTGCACTATGCAAATTTGATTTCTTTCTTTAACTTATGTTCTCTGATTGCTTGCTGACTCAAAGACCTCTCCCACTATACTCCGAAAAACCTGCTTGAAAAATTAACCTTGACTTACTCCTGCTGGTTTCCTCTTCTTTGTTTCTTCAGAGTGACCCTCTGTATAGCCTCATGCCTCAGCCTCATGCCTGTCTCCCTCAATCCTCCTTTTTCAGGTCTCGCCTACGCAGCGCTCATGCGCTGCATAGGATGACCTTTAGCCGTCGTTCTGCTCTTTTTCGAAGCACATACTCGTGCTTGTGGCAGCCTCCACCTTGCAGGAGCGAGCAGGCACGCGCCACAAGCACGAGTATGTGCTTCCAAAAAGAGCAGACAGCTCTTCCCAGCGTGTTTACCACTCGCGGTCTCACCTCCTGCTCCCCCTCTCTCTCACAATTAACTTTCGCAGCCACAGGGCCGTACTTGTGTTTCAGTGCTTGTTCTTCTAAGCTACAGACTTTTGCAGAATGACTCAGCACTGTTCTTTAAAACTGACCCCCTTCTCTTCTCTAGTCGCCCCTGTTATCCTCCCGGCGCTGATATATTGGACTCTGATGTGGCTCAACCCCCCTTCGCCCCTCACCGCCACCCCAACCCCCGCCAAGGTCTCTGGATGTACAGATCAGGCACCAAGGGCCAGAAGGAGTGAAGGGACATGCACAAGATCACACCATTTGTCGTGGTTCTATTACAAGAGATATACAACATAAAATCCATGTTTGCTAACACACTGAGAGACTGCATATCACAGGGACGGCCCCAGGTGACTGGTTTCAGGTTCAGTCCACGTCACCAGACCACGCTTTTTACTCTTCATATTTTCACATGAGTTATTCCAATTTGCTTAACTGAATAAAAAGATGATAACACCCAGAATGCACAGATTCATTATCTGCATCATCTCTCAGCTTCCACGAACTAGCAAAGCCCCCTTAACCCCTCCCCTCCTCCTTTAGCTCCCAGTGTGTTCTTTCCACATTCCCCAAGGATTAATTAACATGATTTATAAAGCGCCTTATACTCAAAAGGTGACGAGGAGCCAGTATTTGAAAACATGCAGGCACAAAAACAAATGAGCTCCCCCCGCCAGCTATCAGTGTGCTTCTCGCTCCCTACCATGAGCCGCCCCCCACCAGTTATGCATGTGCCTCTCTTTTCACATCCTGAGCTGCCCCCCCTGAGCTGCCCCCTGCCCCGTGTATTGTGTTTGCGTGAGTGAGTGGTTTTTAAACCTCACTCCGCCCCCAGAGCTCCAAGCACAGTTCCATCTCTGCCCATTGATGGTAGGCAGGCATGTTAGGACTCTGGCAAGTGCTTCCAGTCAGAGGCCTCGTGTGTGCATGCATGCACGTGTGTGTTGTGTGTGCATGAGTTCGTGAGTGAGTGTTTTCAAACCTCACTCCGCCCCAGAGCTCCAAGCACAGTTACATCTCTGCCCAACGATGTTAGACAGGCAAGTTAGGACTCTGGCAGTCAGAGGCCTTGTGTGTGCGTGCATGCGCGTGTGTGTTGTGTGTGCGTGAGTTCGTGGTTTTCAAACCTCACTCCGCCCCAGAGCTCCAAGTATAGTTACATCTCTGCACATTGATGTTAGACAGGCAAGTTAGGACTCTGGCAAGTGCTTCTAGTCAGAGGCCTTGTGTGTGCGTGCGTGGAAGTTATGACTCTGGCAAGTGTTTCCACTCAGAGGCCTTGTGTGTGCGTGTGGGTGAGTGAGTGGTTTTCAAACCTCACTCCGCCCCAGAGCTCCAAGCACAGTTCCATCTCTGCACAGTGATGGTACTGTGGGAGCGCAGGTCGGATAAACAGGCGTGGAGGCTGAAGATATGTGCAAATAGGTTGTTTATTAATAATTGGTTTAGGATCAGGGGCTACAAATGTCCGTGAGTAACTATATGTTTCTTCCGGCGTTTCTTCCTCTTGAAGTAGGGCACTTAGAGATGTACTTCCATGCTCCTCTTCATCAGAGACCACAGGATCACCCCGGAGGCTCATAAAAGAGGTAGAAAGAAAGGGGCCGTCAGAATGTTACTTTATGTGTCTATAAGGATCATACACCGTCACCACACCCGATAGTGATTGTTTCTAAGTTGTTTGTAGGGTCGTGCTTGGGTCACGTGCTTTAACAAAAAGGGTTGATAACACCGTACTGTTAATGCTGGAAATAAGAGGTATCTTGATCAACACACCCTATTGGGATGCGTAATCGAGTTTTCAATCAGAAAACATAACCAGTAACTCGAGTATATAATCACTAATCATAACCTAACCAGTAACTTGAGGATTTAATCACAAATCAATAGTCCTTCCACCTAGGAATCGCTAAACCATGGCTGGTATCAGGTATAACACACACACACCAAGATATGCACTTGAGGTCAGGATCAGAAGTGTAATGAGGTTCGCGCTTTATACTTCACACCGTCCCGTATTGTCACCTTCCCGTGCCTCCCAGTGACTACTTCCCCGTTTCGATTCCCGTAACACCCCACTCACCGGCCCTGCCGTAACTCTCCAGAGTCACGGCCGCTCTCCAGCATCCTCCGGGGGACTCCACCAGTCCTCACACCACGACTCGTCCGGTTCTTCTTCTGTGCCGTTTTCTCGCTGGTGCTCCGTCACGCTGGGTTCGTCAGGTCGGGAGTTCTCCGTTTCTTCTCCTGGCGTCCTCTCCTCCGATTCCACTCTCCAAGACTGCCCGCCCTTCTTGTCCTGAACGCGGCCTTTCATTGGAGCAGCGCATTCACTTCCTGGGTTACGTCCAACCCCTTCTGGGTTCTGACTGCTGGCTCTCTGCGTGGACAGGAAAAGACGGCATGGAGTTTCAGATGTAGGATTGGAACTCCTGATGCCAGTCCGACATACATTATACTCCAACGGATATCGGGTATAGAGCGCCCAAGGATCCACCTCGGTGAGTCCCTCCTCACAGGTACATGGGCAAGTTAGGACTCTGGCAAGTGCTTTCAGTCAGAGGCCTTGTGTGTGCGTGCGTGCAAGTGTTGTGTGTGCGTGAGTTTGTGAGTGAGTGTTTTCAAACCTCACTCCGCCCCAGAGCTCCAAGCACAGTTACATCTCTGCCCAATGATGGTAGGCAGGCAAGTTAGGACTCTGGCAAGTGCTTCCAGTCAGAGGCCTTGTGTGTGCGTGCATGCGTGTGTGTTGTGTGTTATTGAGTTAGTGGTTTTCAAACCTCACTCCACCCTAGAGCTCCAAGCACAGTTACATCTCTGCCCATTGATGGTACACGGGCTAGTTACGACTCTGGCAAAATGCTGAGCCGGCAGCGCTGAGGGAAACAAGGCACCAGGCTTTTGTTTCACGAGGCAATGCACGCTTCACCACTTTTACAAATGAGGCCCACGCCGTCCTATATATATTTATCAGAGAGAGCCCAGCAGGGATTAGGGCTGGTGAATCCGCCAGGCTTTTGAAGTGAAATGCTCGGAAAGGGATAATTCCAGTAATGCGTGAAGCATCAGTCCCCTGGTAATTTGTGAAAACACCATGATCACTTTTAGGCGGCATCTGCTTGCACACGTTCCGACTCGTCTTACACAAGAAAACGCCATTAGGATTTCAAAGCGTTTTTTCTCTATTATTACTGCATTTTCGCTTTTTTTTAAGGATATATTGTATAAAACACTTGTAACTTCCCAGTAGGATGTACAAGCTTTTGAATTTAGTTTTTGGACACATCAAGGTGGGAGCAACTGTCCTGAATACTGCTGGAACCCGTTTTGATTGTCTCACCTGCTGCCACCCGCTGCTCATTACTGCCGGACACTGCTGAGATTGCCGGGACATGTGGGGAGCCGCATCTGAGCCCCGAGTGCCGCCATTGCCTGTTGCCACCAGGGGACTACATCCCCCAATGTTCCTTGCGGCATTCACGCCGCGCATCACGCCGCCTTGAGAGTCAAGAGGCGCTCATAAGGGGGTCAGGGCTCCCACAGTGCGGGACGCGCGTGGGCATGCCCGGGCCACGCCCTGGCCAAGGGCGGGCCTGTCTGCGCCCGTCAGAGCCAGGAGGAGGTATGGCTGGGCCACCCCCTTAACAACATGCCATGGGTAAGCGCAAGTATATGGGGAGTCAAGATCAGAGTGGGCTAAAAGCTAAAATGTCAAAGAAGACACCATCCATTATCTCTTATTTGACAGGTTAAATCAGGATCACCTATCGACCCAGCTCCTCCCAGTACTCTCACCCAGATAACCCACCTGATCTCGTCCACCATCCAAGACCTGCTCAACTCCTCCCTCCATACTGGCATTGTCCCACCTCCATGGAAAAGAGCAATGGTCAAAGCTTTATTAAAAAAGCCCAGTCTCGATCAATCTAACCCCGCTAACTATCGACCCATCTCCCTCCTGCCATGGCTTAGTAAACTTCTTGAGAAGCATGTTAACACTGTTCTCACTGACTTCCTGGAAGTCAATAACATAACTAGACCTCTCTCAGACCGGCTTCAGGCCCTGTCATGGTACGGAGACTGCATTGATTGCGGTGACGGAGGAGGCAAGAAGGATCTTGGACGATGGCGGGTCCACGGCCATCGTCCTACTCGACCAGTGCCGCCTTCGACACTGTCAATCATAATATCCTACTCCATCGTCTTGACAAAATAGGAGTGTCAGGCACAGCACTCAACTGGATGAGGTCTTTTCTAACAGACAGATCCTTCCAAGTCTTTGAGAGGGATTTCACCTCTGCCAGTAGACCCCTCAATTGTGGAGTGCCTCAGGGCTCCTCCCTGAGCCCTACCCTTTTTAATGTCTACCTACGCCCCCTAGCTGATGTCGTCCGCACATTCGGTGTGAAGATCGTCACTTATGCGGACGACACGCAGCTAGTGGTAGCACTGGACCCCCCCCTGAACTCTCATCACAGTTTACACACATGCCTGGAAGCCGTCGCTGCTTGGATGTCTGGCTCTTGTCTTAAACTCAACGGGGACAAAACAGAGATAATGCTCCTTGGAAATAACATCGCGAAATCCATTGATCCTATCTGGCCCCTCTGTTTAGGAAGTCCCCCGCAACCCAAGGAGCAAATCCAGAGCCTAGGCATCTGCCTCGACCATACTCTAAACTTCAACTATCAAGCTACCAAGCTTGCTACCACCTGCTTCGGGCTGATGAGACTACTCCGTAAAATTCTTCCTCTCCTTCCGTTCCATTCAAGACAGATTATGGTTCAAGGATTGATCCTCTCCCGTCTCGACTGTGGAAACGCCCTATATCTTGGGGACCCACATTCTACACTTAACAGACTCCAGGTTATTCAAAACTGCGCTGCAAGAATTCTCCTGGATATTCCTCGCCGAACCTCAGTCAGAGCCAGACTGAGGGACCTTCACTGGCTCCCGGTGAGATCCAGAATCGAATTTAAGAGCATGTGCATCGCACACCGCTCCTACTGGGGAACAGGCCCCTCTATCAACTCCCCCCTGGTGAAAGCCTACCAGCCTTCTCGTTCACTCAGATCCGCGACCTCCCACCTCGCCTCAGTACCACGCATTAGGAAGGCCGGGTGTGGAGGCCGCTCGCTCTTACAACCTAGCCAGGATTTGGAACTCCCTTCCCCTCCCTATCAGATCAGAACCTAACCTTCTCACTTTCCGTAAACTTTTTAAAACTTGGCTTTTCAGCAAAACTTCGGCTTAATTCTTCAGTCAGCTTCTCTTATTCCAGCCTCTCCGGCTCAACTCAATCTCTTCACAGCGCTGGGACGCCCCTGGGTAGCCAACGCGCTTTACAAATCCTCATTCCATTCCACTTCGGCTGTGGGTGCATTGAATGTAGATTTTGCAAATGCTGAACAAAAACTGGGACTGGCCACTAACCAAAACTCAATTGATGGGAGTGCGACTGAGATCGTTGCTCAACAGGTTGTATTCCCTGTACCATTGGACCCGCTCATCCTGATTAATACTCCTAAACAAGTAGTGAGGCTCAGAACTCCAGGTCCTCTGTGAATAAGGCTGCTTCTCCTGCAACCTCTACTATGGGTGTGAAGAGCTCTTTGGGGCAGATAAGGGGGTGTCTGTGGAGGGAAAAGGTGGTGCTAGAAAATCCAGTATGCGGCAGAAAGTTGTAGAAATTCATCCAAGATGACGGCTGAGGTAAATGAAGCCATACAATCGCTATTGAGGAACCTGATAGAGGATATTTTTAGTGCAAAATCTATGTTAACCAGTATTGCTAAAGATATTATAGATACTCTGAATGTATGTGTGGCGGATTTGAAGAAAAAATGTGAGAAGTTGGACTCTTATATAAGTAGCTCAATAGTTTCGTCACATGTCACTCCTAGTCTTAAACCAGTTTCCCTCCCTATTCCCTGTCCAATAAGCTTGCCTACCTCTGGAAGATTATCCTATGAAACAAGGGAACAGGTAAATCCTAATACTGCAGGGAGCAGGGGGATTAGTTCTGGGGGGTATCTCTCACAAACTACTTCTTGCATAGCTAATGTTCCACTCTTGGACCAGTCCCTGTCGAACATCAGGTGCGGGGCTTTCCATGACACTAATCTAAGTTATAATGGCTGTAGGATAAATCTCCCACCAGAAGCTACCCCTCTGGTGGCGGTCCTTGTAGGGGTCCCACCCCTTAGTAATTCAGATGGCGAATCTACGGTGGCCCTGCTACGAAAGAAAAAACATTGGTGAGACAATTATTGTAGTGGCCAATCCGAGCTGTCTTCCCATATCAAAATGGCCCGTCGGGTGGGTAGCAGACCCAAACAAGTGCAAGGTGATTGTATTATAGTACATTTTAATAGAGACATGGCGGATAGGCTACTATGGGATGCCGCTGAGATAGAGAAGGGTGTTATAAGGGCAGTACCTTTAGGTTTCTTTTATCCCCCATCGCAAAGTCAAAAAGTAAAAAGGGTGGTTGAACCAAGAAATCAGTGTCCATCCCCTAAAGTGCATCTATCAAATAATGGCTCTGTAAATCGTTCTGATTTAATTAAGGGAATAGTATCTTTGATCAGAATACGTACGTGTCTGGGCCTGCTGTGGGACCCCTACCCTTTTCAAACAGATTTTTGCAATAGATACATTTGGATGGTAACGATTGACTGGAGGAGAAGATTGAGTGTACGTTTGAACTGCCCCCGTACAGTTCTGGGACTGAGGCTATAGGAGTGGAAACGTTGACTAAATGCACGTTTATTAGTTGGAATATTGCGGGTCGTAGATCAAAAAAAGATGACCCAATTTGGTTAGATTTTATTAGATCCTACGATATAATAGCACTTCAGGAGACATGGGACACTGGGAAAAACTTTTGGTTGGATGGCTTTAGCTCCCATTTTCAATCTGCTCAACCAGCATCTGCTAATATAGCAATTGGTGGCTTGGTCCTCTTACTTTCTGTTAAATTAAAGGGCTCCTTAAAAAGGATTAAGGGAGACTACTCACACTGTTTGGCAGTTGAAGTTAGTTCCCCTTATCTCCCTAAGCTATTGCTTGTAAATGTTTATAATTCTGGGGAATCTGACTTTAGGAACCAACATTTGTGTTTTTTTAACCTTTTTTTGATGACTATAAACTAAATCAATCCACTTCTTATTATAAGGTACTCATGGGTGATTTTAATATACATCTGTGTGGCCTGAATTGTTTTATTAGGATGGGCTAGGGCACAATCACTCGGTGACCCCTCACTATGAACAATCTTCTCAGGGGGAGAATTAGGAAACTCTTTTGGCTGAAGCCGATCTCCTTGAACCTGGTTTTTTTACCACCTTAGCCCGGTGCTCAACATTTAAGTCAAGGAGTAGTTATACCATTATTGATTATATATTTTTGTCCCCTCATTTATTAGATAAAGTAGAGTTTTCTAATACCAGGGTGTCTTCTTTCAGTGACCATAACCCTGTTGTACTGGTACTGGATAGTAGCAGTGATTTTTTGGATAAGGTAGGGGGAAATAGGGGTAGACATTTATTGGTATCTATGGATCAAGGGAGGAGGTTAAAATGGGCCCAAGTCACTCCAGACTCCTTTTTTAAAGTTTTGTGTTCTAAGGTGCAAAGGGAGCTTGCAATATGTGCAGACTCCTCAAATTCAAACAGTGAGGTTCTTACTGCCTTTGGGGTCAATATGTAGTCAGATTGCAGCAGATCTGTCCATTGCTAGTAGACCAAATGGAACACGTATGAAAAGGTGGTTTGATAAAAAGTGCTCCAGGTCACATCGCTCCCTTATTTTAGCCTTGAAAAGTGCACCTCGTAATAAGGCCCGGATAGCGAGCCTACAGAAGCAGTATTAATTAGCTGTCCAAAGACGAAAGACTGAGATTAAGTCGGAGGTATGGAATGCTCTTTTATCTGTGGAGGTCCTGAAGGATAGTTCCAGATTCTGGGCAATAATTAATATCCCGTTCTTCTCGGAATTGGATAATGATAATCAGGATAATAATATCACTGAAGAACATTGGTTGGCGCATTTCGAGGGAATCTATGACTCTGTTGAGACATCATACTCCTTCCCAAGGCTTCTTCCCCGGTTGGAAGTAGTGCCATTTGTGTTTTCTGTGGTGGATATTGCGAGAGCCATACAGGAGACCTCTAGAAATAAAGCCCCTGATGGAGTGCCAGCAGACTTATATAAATCTGATTCCAAATTTTGGGCGGAAATATTGGCAAATGTATTTAATGCCTCAGGGTCGCAAGAGTTTCCTGTCTCCTGGTGCCATTCAACTATTATTCCTGTTTTTAAAAAAGGTCAGAGAGGGGATCTGCAGTGCTATAGACCCATATCACTGATTGATTCAGCGGTAAAGATTTTAGGTAAGGTGGTCTTAGTGAACATTTCTGACTGGGCAAATGAGAAGATCCTATCCAATTTACAATATGGATTCAGCAAACGTAGAAGCACCATGGATCAATGTCTCAACTTGTATTTATTAATTAACAAAATACAGTAGCTAAAGAAGGATCCCTCCAGATGGCATTTATGGACTTATCCTCAGCGTTCGACCTGGTTAACAGGTCGAGGCTGTGGAGTATCCTGTTAGAAAGGGGATTAAGCGGTGTTTCGTTTATTTTTTGGCTGATCTCCAACGGGACCTTTTAGCGTCAGTTGAGGTTCCGTGAATTCTGAACCCGTTTTGTAATTATCATGGTTTCGTTACGGATTTTATAGTAGCGAACCGTAACTAGCGAGTGCGGCAAGTACGAGTGATTTCGCTATGCTAGAGCGATGGATTCACTGTGTATTTAGGGATTTCGTTCTGAACCTTGGGTTCCATTTTGTGTATGGCAGCCATTTTGTGGTTGCCCTCAAATAGGCCGATGACTACGGCCGAACAAGTCTTTAGTACACGTACTCTTTAGCTGACTTCTGAATGACCTGAGCGAGCTGACCTCGTTGCCTGAAGCTGACCTTGTTAGGCCAATTCCTTGCCCGCTAGCTGATCAAGATTGAGGATCAAAGCACAGGACATTGTAGAGTTTGGTATGCACACACACCCCTTATCCTGTTTCCTATCTGCTTCTGTTCCTTCTTTTATGGTCTATTTATGATATGGGTTGTGGCCTTTTATTATGGGTTTGTCCGGCTTGTGCAAGAAGGAATGTTGGGCTTCTGTGTAATTAATGGTGGGCCGGACAACTGAAAAGTGGGATTGTCGTCATGCAATACCTTTTGCAATAATGCCTATGATCGGATAAATTGTAAATAGTGGGTGTTTGTCCAGAATGTGATTTTTGGTATAAAAGAGGATGTCTCGCTTTACAGATTTGAGCAGTCTCTGACGAACATACTCGTGTTGTACTTCGTAGACTTCTGTTCCTGGTTGCAGCCAATAAATTCGATCTTTGACGCCACCAAGCAGTATCACGTGTGTCTCTATTCTAAGACAGGTGAACCCGAAGACTTTGGGCGTGCCCCTGGCGCCGCTGGGTTCTAAAACCCAGTTCTTCAGTTGGCGCCCAACGTAGGGCAACTTCAGTGGTACCGGTCCAAGCCTGAAGATCGTGAGGAGCTTCATGAGGAAATTCTGGAAGAGGGCCCCCACCCCGGCATGTCGAATGTGGACTGAAGGTTTTTGCTGCGAGGCTTCCCGTTTTCCGACGGCTACGAAGGACTGCTGCCCTGACTGTCGCCCTGTCTTGGACCCCCCTTTGTGATGATTTGTAGAGCGAGACGATAGACGGGTCTTCTGGTGACATGACTGATACCTTAGTTAAGTATAAGTGGGTCGCTCCCAGTCCTTTGTTTTTTGGTTCCTTAGGTCTTTGATTTGGTACTTGCAAGCACCAAAGCAGAGGGACTCGTACATTTGCGAGACTATCATTTTTGGTAATTCCTTGAAGTTTGAAGCTCAGTCAGTCAGTCAAAACTCTTTATTTCGATTAATTAAAATCATAAAAGAAGCAGCAATACATACATTCATTTGTGCTTAAAATCATTTAAATTAATGCAATAAATAGATATATATACACTTGTGGACAATCATATATGTACACTATTTATAAATCATGAATTGTGCAAATCAATACATTGCCTATCGGACCACAATGTGCACTATAATAAAAAGAGTATAAAAACATCAATTCACTTTACAGAAAAAAGACTCGGTGCCCCTCCCCCTCCTCTCAAACTGCTGTGCTTAGTGCATGTGGATACCTTTTTTATTATTTACTCTGGCTGCGGCCACTAAAAAACTGGCTACGCTAAAAATGATACGCACGCTACTCAGCAGTTGCAGATATAGAAGTGCGGGTCTGACCTGCAGAAACCCCGCTTCACGTAGTATTGGGCTTAAAAATCTTTTACGTGCTCAGGGGCGTCACTAGGGTTGGTTTTACCCAGTGCGAGTAACTCATGGTGTCACCCCCTCATGACTTACCCCGTGGATCTCCTCTGTGACAGAGCCAATGCCGCCTCGTCCGGCACGCCTTCCCGGTGGTCATCCTGCTACCGCGTCCTCCTTCATGTTGTACTCCTTCGCTCTCCTGGTTTCACCTCCTAGCACCCGAGTTCCCCTCCACAGTCTCAAATAAATAGTCGCGCTTCCAGGCCATCTTTGTTTACGAGTTCTTGTTTAGGTATCCCCTCCCCTCCCCCCCCGGAATGCTAGAGAGGGTTTGTGTTACTGGGAAATTACATTATCTAAGTTAATTGGCATTGTGGGAAAGCCCTTATAGGGTCACTTTTCTTGGTGCCAAATAATTGTTGGATGACCCGGTAATATCCTCAAGTTCCCAAGACCCTGAGGGATTCTCTGCTGGTTTGTGGGGCAGAGGATACCCATTGATGCCCAATGATGCCTCGTTGCCTCCTCCTGTGTGGGTGACACAGTGTTTGTCTGTGAAGAGACAACAGCAGTCCTATCTGATGCTCATTGGGAAACCACATTTCCCCAACAGGGTCCATGAAGTCAGAAAAACACAGGTTATATTTTATGTATGTTTATTTCACCCGATGTTAATATACAGCAAAATAATAATATTTATTACGTTGATTAGTTCTCAGCATTGCATAAGACTCGTGTCACAAAACCTGCCCTGTATTCTGACATACTGAGGAATATACAAGAAAGAACTATGCACCTTTTACCTTTACAGCATGTTTGAGTTCTGCCTTCATATTCTCTGCAGTTCAAGGGCATTATCTAGCTACTTGAGTTGAGCGTGTCTCTCCAATCCGTGGTGGTTTACTGATGCCTCGTTGAGTCTTTCACTCAGTCCTGTCCTGTCACAGCTGAGCAAAGGCGTGTTGCCTATGTTTTTTTTATTTGAACATAACACGCTTTTTCAGCTCCATGCATGGCCAAGGTTTTAGATTGCTTATGTGTGACATATTCATAACTTCAGGGTAATTGAGTGACATTTCAATGACTATAAGTGACACTATCGCTACTCTGTCACCACTGACTAGAGTGCGACTTCAACTATGCCGATTGGCGCAGGGCCCCTGAAGTACTGTGTATTGCGCAAAGAAGACACTAGACTGTGTGTGAACGTTCGGGCACTGGCAGGCGGCTTATCATGACTAAGCTTAAACGCTACTATTATAAACCATTACTGATCAAATTTAGCAGACACTGGGCGAGATTATACACCCTTAAGTAATCAAAGGCTCTGGTCATAAAAAAGTCCGCCGGAACCGGAGTGCGACTGAGGAAGTTTTCTGAAAGGACTGCAGGGCCCGGCCCTTTTAATGGCAGAGGCGCGAGGCTGCAAAGTTTGGCCAGCAGCCAACACAGCATACCAGATTGGTGTCACCCCATGTGCTGGTGTCACCCGGTGCGGTCCGCACCCCCCGCACCCCCCTAGTGACGCCACTGTACGTGCTATAGAAAATTTTTCACAGAACATGATCAGATGGAGAGTGTCCTGTATAGAAAAATGATCACAGGAGCACGGTGGGGAGTCCTCTGGTTTTCCCCAATGTGGGAAACTTCCTAAGGTGAAATGAATTAAATTAAACCTAAATCTTGTCAGCAAAAAGCGGTTGAAAGGCTTAGTGACAATCTTCAGGTAGGGTTCAATGTCTGGGGAGGACTGTAAAACATAAATGCTTCTGACTTCTGATTTTTTAAGCTCCTTTTCTTCCCTATCTGCCTCTAGCATGGTTCGAAAGTTGTGTTTAATCCACGCCAGGTCCCCTTTCCTTATTCCCTCCGGGGTTGAAGTTTGAAGCTATTTTAGAGAGCGAAGATGCCTGGTCTTAGCAAAATTAGGAAGATATTTTGTTGTGGTTGTAATAGGGATTCCCGATTGGAGGACTCGTGTCCGATACCTCCGGTTGGAACTCCGACTTATGAGCTCTATTCTAAACATGGCGTGGGCCCCATTACATTTAATGAAGTATGGGTACGCTATACTAGGAAAGATGGTGTCTTACGATGGCCCCAACATGGTAGTTACGATACTGAGATTTTAAATAATTTGGAAACTGTACTATTTAGGAAGAAAGCCCTGCCGGCAATGTTTGACTCTTTCCGCCTTTGGCGTAAGGAAGCCAAACAGAGAGAAATTAAACAAGCTAAAAGAGATAAGAGAGAAAGGGTATATCGATAATGCAAGCTGCTAGGCAGTTCAAAGATAATGAAAAAAATCAAGCGATTGAGGAGTTGCTTAGGCAACATAATATGGCCATCGATAAATGTTATCCAGCTTTGCCACCTCTTCTAAGTGGTGCAACGAAGGACCCTGAAAAGGATCCTTTGATGTCACATTTGTTGAGATTACCACCCCCTTATGTGCAGAGTGCTACGGCACCTCCGCAACCTCTAGTTGTTCAGCCTCCTGTTGTTGCACAGCCGCCAGCTCCTCTTCAGCTGGTTCCTCCTCTTCTAGCGCAGCCTTCTCTAGCTCCGCCGACTTTGCTATCAGTTCCGCCTCAAACTCCTTTGTCTTGTTCTCCTGTATTTGCGACTTCTCCTGCTACTACTCCTACATTTGTTTCATCTCAGAACACTTTTTCTCCTGTCCTTATGACAGCTTCTCCTTCTGTTCGACAAAGAATGACTGATACTGTTACTGGTCTTTTGTCTCCTTTCTTTGGGTCAATGAGTGTGACACCTGTTTCTGCGCGTAAACAATTGCGTAGCCAGCTTCCGTGTCCCGAAGAGCGGGCAGTGTTAGATCTTTTGGCTCGAAGATGGGTTTCAAATATCTCAAGATATAATCTAGAGTCGGTTATGGATGTCTTCCAGCAATGGGAAGCACCGAAGCAAAGGTATGTATTCAATGTTATGTGTACTTTCCTCCGTGAGGAATGGGAAGATAGTGAGTTGGGTCAGATCCCATTGGAGTTACTTAATGTATAGTCTGAGTTTGCGAAAGGGACGATAGTGGGTCCCGATGTCGAGAAAGCAGTTGCAACGTTGCTTGCGTTCAGGAGCGAGTTTCCTTCTCAGCCACTGTTTGAGCCTGATTCCTCTGTTAGGAGAAAAGTGAGACAGTATCCAATGAGAGAAGTTCCTCCGGTATGGAAAGAAGCAGTTGTGGCTAATCCTAATCAGGGTATTAAAGCTGCACCGGCTCATTTCCAGCATGTCTGGGTACATGTCCTGTGGAAGAGAGCTGAAGTTTTGGCTCTTAAGCAGACTTTACCTGATCCTCGTAAGAATCCTGCAGGGTATTACAAGGAGTTGTCCCAGACAGCTGACGCGTGCATTATGAATTTAGCTGACATAGACATGTTGTTTGGTAATGTGGTTCCTCAGCCTTTGTGGGCAAAGATTTGTCACGAGAATCATGCGAATGAGTTAGGTGATACATGGGCTAATATTGTTGCGGCGGATGGTCAACAGGGTGGTGGAGCTAAACCTGAGGCTTTAGTTGCGGAACTCCCTGGTAGGATCATTACTTTCATGAAGACTTTGATGCCTGCTATGAGAGTGAATTGGGATAAGTTAGCAGCATGTAAGCAGAAGAAAGACAAAAGTGTGTCTGATTTCTTCACTAGGTTTGAAGAGACTTTCATAGTTCACAGTGGTCAAGATATGAGTACGGAAGGTGGCCAAAGGTTGTTCGTAGATAAGTTTGTTCATAACTTGCTTCCTGAGTTGTGTAATAAATTGAAGGACTCTGAGAGTTCATGGGCTGTTTCTTCGTCGGCCCAGATATTGGCTACTGCACAGTACTACGAGAATAGCGTTAAAGATGAGAAAGAGAAAGCAGAGAAAAAGACTAAAGAATTAAAGACGAAGGTTCTTTTGCAACAGGCAAATGGGTCTGTATGGGCGTATCAGACGATGTTTATTTATGCCCATGAAGTCTATCCCCTGGGTTCCATGAAAGATAGCCCGAGTAATAGTGCCTTAGTGAAGGGAATAAAAGATATGATCAGAGATATCGATACCTATGGGACTATTCCTAAAGATGAGGTATTAGCTTATATCGGATGGATTGTGACTGGATATAGTGTTAGTCTGAGTGAAAAGCAGCAACGTAAGAAGTCACCTCCGATTTGGATCGTACCCCATTGGGGTCATTTTTGTCTGCAAGGTAGTGGCAAGAATCAGAGAGCTCAGTTAGGGAAGAGTGTTTGTACACGGATGTATGTTTTTACGTCCCAGACTTTCCCACCGTTTTTACTGCCGAGCTTCAATCGGATCGTCTTATGACACTACAAAATCGTATGGTTTTAGATGTCATATTTGCAGACCGAGGTGGAGTATGTAAAATGATCCAATCGAGTTGTTGTGTTTTCATTCCAGACAATGCTCCTACAGTGTACCAAGCCATCTCCAAGTTACATAGGGTCTCCGAGTCTATACACGTGGACGAAGGAGACTGGTCGTTGACTGGATGGTTTTGGGAATTGTTATCCACTTGGGGATGGAAGATTCTGATGATCATTGGGATGGTTTTAGCGATTCTTTTCTCGTTTTGTCTCTGTGTACAGTGTGCTCCTGCTATATGTGGCCTTTGTGCTACTATGTGTGTAAGGAGACCTGTCTCGAGAGAAGTACTGAGTAATAGGATGATGCTCCAGCAGCATCTTGATGATCTGATAAATATTGACATTGATTCAGATACAGACTGAGTGATTGCCTATGTAAGGGCAAAAGGAGGGTCTGAGGTTCCGTGAATTCTGAAACCGTTTTATAAATATCATGGTTTCGATCTTTGACGCCACCAAGAAGTATCCTGTGTCTCTGTATTCTAAGACAGGTGAACCCAAAGACTGTGGGCGTGCCCCTGGCGCCGCTGGGTTCCAAAACCTGGTTCTTAGTTGAAGAACTGGGTTTTAGAACCCAGCACGCCAGCCAGCAGCCTGCGCAGCTCCTGCTCCTTGTCCTCCCACACCTGGTGGCTGCCCCCAGGTTGCCCAGGAGGGCTACAAGGTCCATGTTGAGCCACAATCGATAACAAGCATTTACAATGCAATAGGTCTCGCAGCATTAAAGTTTGAGTTATTGGCATTGTGTATGACAATGACAATAGTTATAACTTTCGTAAATGTGACACCTATTGCATTTGGACTGCAATATGTGTTGAGAGTGAGTGAGTGAGTGAGTCAGTGAGTGAGAATGAGTGGTGAGTGAGAATGAGTGGGCGAGTGAGAGAGTCAGTTAGTGAGTGAGAGAGAGAGAGTGGGTGAGTTGGTCAGTGAGTCTGGACAGTGAGTTAGTGAGTGGGAGAGTCAGTCAGTGAGAGTCTGGTAGTGACAGTGAGTGAGAGAGTGGGAGAGTCTGTCAGTGATAGTGAGAGAATCAGTGCGAGTGAGAGTCAGTGTGAGAGTCAGTGTGAGTGAGAGCCAGTGTGAGTGAGTCAGTGTGAGTGAGAGAGTTAGTGTAAGTGAGTCAGTGAGAGTAAGAGTTAGTGTAAGTAAGAGTGTCAGTGAGTGAGTGAGAGTTTGTGAGAGTGTTAGAGAGAGTGTGAGAGAGGGAGAGTCTGTGAGAGTGTGATAGTTAGTCACTACCTAATTGAAGTTCTGGGATGGAAGTGTCCTGCCCTGGCCTGTTTTTTCACAGTTGGATTCCACATGCAGATAGTCATACAAGAAAGAGAACACAAGGAACATAAAATTCAAAGTTGCATTAATCTTACCGCCGAGTCTATCGAACGTCGGGTGTCTGAAAACCTGAAGAATGCATCTGTGCCCTAAAATAAACTGGCCGCCGAAAACATACCCACACTCACCACCTACCTCCCAGCCTTCCTTGTAAAGCAACATAGGATATGTTATGTATTTGTAAAACCCAAGCTTCTGTAGGAATAGAGGAACACTTGGTGAACTAGATAAAAAGTACTTACTAAGCCGCAGATCAAAGTTCGCGCATTGTTATTAGTGCACTCCACGTGACGTTCCTGGGAACAGATCTATCATTTATAATGTAAGTCCGCTGCGTTCTTGGTCATTTTATTAATCAAAATGTACATCTGTATGGCTACAAATAATATGGTCACTATTCTATACACACCCCCGCAGTCACTGCATTACTTTAAACTTATTATGTGACATCCCTCGGGTGAGATTGTGTGTGAAGTAGACACACAGCAATGCACCATTGTTGAAGACACAAGTACACTGCCGGTCGCTTTAAAGCTATGTCGGCACCACGCACGTCGGTACACGGAAACGACAGGACACGTAAACAACAAAAACAGAAGACGGAAAGAATCCACGGACGGAATACACGGAGGACAGAGAAATCAGCAGCAGCATCCTAAATGCCCCCGGAAGTCCGCCGCGGCCGCCCCGGAAGTCCGGCACGGTCGCCTGTGACGGGGGCGGGGCCACGTCCACACCGGAAGAGGAGGCAGGCGGAGTCGATGCGTCTCGCGGCCCGGGGCTCCTGTGAGCGGTGTAGAGCCCCGGGGCCGCGCCAGCAGGAGGTTGGGCGCTGCGTGCTCAGAGCAGAGTCCCCGACATTGGCCAGGTAAGTTCCAAAAGGCTGGGGGGGCTTGGTGCACTTGTGTGTGTGTGTATGCGAGCGACGATGACGGCGGGGGAGGGGGGCCTCGGTGCACTTGTGTGTGTGTGCGCGCGCGTGTGTGTATGTGTCAGGGGGGGTGTCTCTGTATGTATGTATGTGCGTGCGTGCATGGGCGCTTGTGTGTGTATGCGCATGCGTGTGTGGTGCTTGAGCTTCCCAGGAGATAGCGCCTGGCCACAGTGCGCGTTCCAGTTTCAAATCGCCTCCAAGGCGATGCGCGCGGCCGGGACTGTCTCCTGGGAAGCACAGTCGCTAACAATAGATCTCTAGCGAGACACAGCGCTGACGCGCTGTGTTTTCGCTACGAGACCTAAAAAGGCCGGTGCTTAGCTCCGTGGTCACCCGCTTCCTCTCCATGAGGAGATCCCTCCTGCTGCCCCCCTGATCGAGAAAGCGCCCCTCGCTGTCCGCGGAGCTGCCCTCTGCCTCACTGGCTCGGAGCTCCCCCTTCCACCGCTCTATCCACCGGAGGTTCAGCTCCTCCTCTATCTCAGCGGCGATCTGCTCCACGAGCTACTCCTGTCCGGCCAGCTCCTCCTGCAGCCCCAGCAACTCGTCGTACTGTCGGGCAGTCAAATTGCAGTTACCTTGCAGTTCAAAAAGGCTTTATTTAGATGGTGCAGCAGGTGTACATACACTGGGGCCCAAAGCTCTAGGAGACCCTCTAACCGCCAGCTATTGCAATATTTTACTACTAAACAGGCAGTCATAAGTGCTCTACAACATAGCTTAAACACATTAACAAAGCCAATAGCTCTGGCAAAACAATTATAAGATCCCAAAAGCGAGACCTTTTGGCTATGCCAATGCTTGTTTAATTCAGCAACCGCCCGATCCTTCATTTCATATATATCAGAACCTCCCCTCTTTTTTTTTTGATTTAAAAAAAAATATATTTTTTGTTGGTATTTCAGAAAAAAAAAACAAGCACAGAAGACATTAGCAGCAATTGACGACATGGAAAATATAGACATCGTACAAAAATCATTGTAATGAACCTAGTGACTTAGAGCATTACTTGTACACAGTAACGGTTCAGATCCACATTTCATGAGGTCTGGAGACTCACTAAGGTCAAACATTCTTACATAGTCGTCCCTGTCCGGGGTTATTACCGGCCAGCCCTTCCATAGCGATCTATCCATCTAAGTTACATTGTATCAGGAGTGGCTATTCTACGAAATGGCGTAAGGGTCCCCAGCCAGATCCTCCCCAGTGTATGTGTGTCTGCGTCCTCCTCCTCCATAGTGTCCTGTGAGTACCTTTTGTCGATAAACAGTGACCAGAAGTTCTTCGGTCTATTGCGAGGGGGCAATAAATCACTATATAGTTCAGTTTGTGTGCTACAGTAAATTATCTCCTTGGTCCATTGGGATAGAGTAGGGACCGGGCCACGCATCCATGTAAGCGCTACACACCTCTTAGCTAGGAGCAAGGCCATGTCAACCAATCTCCTGTGTACGGGACTCAAAGGCTTAGAATAACTCAATATGGCCAATAAAGGGTCCGGTCTCAGCAAAGCATTAATTGCGTGATCCCATTCACCTCCTCATATACTTTGCACCAGAAGGCGAAGATGTCTGGACAAGACCAGGCAACATGTAAAAAGTCCGCCACCTGCGCCCCGCATCTCTCACAATTAGGGCTTGCACATAATCCATATCTATGAAGCCTGTCCGGAGTATAATAAGCCCTGTTCAAGTATTTAAAATGTATTAGCCTATGATGGCCATTAAGAGAAATTCTCCTCGTACTGGAGCAGCAATATTGCCATTTCTCTTCTGGCAGATCAGTATTCAAGTCGTTTTGCCATGCCAGGCAGGGCTTAGCGTAGTCTGTCGCCCTCCCTGAGAGGGCTATGCGGTATAAATTGGTTATCAATTTCGCAGGAGTCTTAGCGTTAATGACGTAGTCGAAAGCCGTAACCACCGGGGGCTCCGCCATGTCCTTCCCTAAAAGATCCCTAAGCGCGTGCCTCACTCTGTGGAACTGGAAGCGCGATATTAACGGGTAGGGGACATCCTCAGTCTCAATCTCTCTCCAAGTGCGCGCGATGCACCCTGAAAACAAAAGTCACCCATGTTGCGTATATTCCGTGTGCCCATCGCCGCCAGCACCCCCTTGTCCTTACATGGAGGCAACCATGAACACCAGGCAATTGAGGCCTTTGGGGCATACAGTAGGCTGCACGCCTGGGCATACATCATAAGATGCCATGCGTGAGTAACTACATTCAGTGAGTCCAGAATACCCGTACGTCGATCCCGAGGCCGAGCGCGCAGTGCAGGCAAAGGTACCGGATCGGCAACTATTGACTCAATGCGTATATGTGGGGTGTCCGCTGGGCCATGTATCCTGTGGTAGGCATGCGCGCTTTGCGCAGTGCGGTAGGTAATAAAGTTCTAGATCTGGGGTGTTCAATCCGCCCGCCTCATACGGACGTATCAGAATTCTCCACACCACCCTAGGCTGCTTACCGGCCCAAGCTAATCAGACCATTAACGAGTGGAGCTGTTGAAAGAAGAGGGTCGACAGTACCATGGGGATATTGCTAAAGAAGAATAAGAAGGGAGATTCGTCCTAGCAACGACAGTGGCAGAGTGATCCACTTTTCAATGTCCTCCGACAGTTTGGTGACGGCCACCACATGGTTCTCACGAAGAACTATCTCCAAGTCCGTATGTAGACGGATCCCTAGATATCATACTGCATCAGTAGTCCACTGAATAGGGTATTCCGGGTCAAATCTCTTCGTAGCCGGCGTGAGAGGGAACATAAGGGATTTGCTCCAATTTACATGGATGTCCGAAAGAGAGCTAAATAGTACCACTTTGCGCAGCACCACCGGTAAGTGCACCTCCGGATCGCTAACATATAAGAGGGTATCGTCCGCGTACGTGGATACAATCAAATTATATGTGGAGAAACGTATACCCCTGTGCCCGTGGTATTCACGTAGGGCACAAGCAAGAGGTTCGGCCACCAGTGCATAGAGAATAGGGGAAAGAGGGTATCCTTGCCTCGTGCCTCTGCCAATCTGTATGGGGTCCTTGGTTAGCAATCCAATCCATATTCGGGCCGTAGGTGAGGTATACAAGGTGGCTAAGAGCTGAAGAAACAGCTCCCCCACCCCCATCCGGCTTAGGACATGTCTCAGAAAAGGCTACTCGACAGGGTTGAAGGCCTTTTCCATGTCCAGAAAGACCGCGTCGGGCCGTAGGTGAGGTATACAAGGTGGCTAAGAGCTGAAGAAACAGCTCCCCCACCCCCATCCGGCTTAGGACATGTCTCAGAAAAGGCTACTTGACAGGGTTGAAGGCCTTTTCCATGTCCAGAAAGACCGTGACAGCTGGGACCTCTGGGCGTGTATGCTGAAACGCCGCAAACACTGTCCTGAGATTATACGTGAGATTGCGGGTGGGAACAAATCCCACCTGTTCTGGGGCAACCAGCGAATAACCATGGGGCTGAGACGGTTTGCAATCAATTTGGCAAAAATCTTCGCATCCACGTTCAATAACGACAAAGGGCAGTATGAGGCGCAGTCCCCCAGAGTCTTTCCCGGCTTAAGAATAGCCACCAAGATCGCCTCTCGCATAGTGGGCGGCATAGTGCCCGAAACTGCCATATCTTCAAATAGTGTGAGTAACCGAGGAATCGGGAGTTCTGCAAACGCCTTGTAAAAGGCAACAGTAAGGCCGTCACCTCCTCTCTTTAAAACCCTACCCCTGTAATCTAACATTGCCTAATCCCCACCTGCATATCTCACCAACCATTCACATGAAACTACAGAGCCTCCACTAATGTTCTCATCTACCTGGTATTAATATATTACAAAGTAACTGAGTAAATTACATGCCATTTTTTTCTTAGGATCACAAGACTAACTGTAATAACCACCAGGTTAACCACAAACACTGGGTTCCGGAGAAGCGTGCCCTCTGGGCATACAGTGCTTCAGTGTCTTGGCAGGGGTAGTAAGCACTATTTTAATAAAATTACAATCTATAACGTCAAAATAACTAATAGGAGAATAGAAACAAGGGCAACCACATTATATGGCACTGACCAATGTGAAAAACGCATGAAATAAGTGCGATATAGCATCTCATTACAACCACCAATAGGCATGCGAGCCAGACACACACAATTATTGGTGCGGCCCAAATGACTTGACAATATTATTAAATTCACTTCTAAAGTGCACGATTGCCTTTAAGGATTCCTGGCGATGAACATAATGGTACAGCATTCCTCTTAACACCAATTACATAGTAAACAAGCAGGTTTTGAACACCTTCCACAGGCTGTTCCACAGACATGCACTCTGTACCCAAAGCACTCTGTCCACCCACCCGAAAGAGTCAGAATTTTGGCTGTGTTAAAAGGCTGGCCTCTGCAAATCGAAGAAGACGGCCAGGGCAATATCTAGTAAACTTATTCCACAGGTACACAAGATCCACCACATGAAAGCCCCCATAAACAAGAGAGATTTAAAGAGGATCCTTTTACATACCAGTCACCAATGCAGTTTTATTTTTATCGCAGAGGAGGCCGTTGAGACACATGGAAGTGAGAGGGCAAGGCGAGCCGCAGCGGTTTTTATGCAAGTCAGCCATTTGATCAAGAATTCTGGAGCTCCCTGGATCAAAAAGTTCTCATAGTCTAACCAACTAAGAATTGTGGCTTGGACTATCAGAAGTCAATGTCGACAGGAAGTGGATGTTATAACTTCCAAAGTACTTTGAGTAATGAGAAACAAGTAGATGCCATCCTTTTCACAAGGGAGGTCAGAGATAAATCACTGTCAAAATAGAAGCCCAGGTTCCTAACTTCAGTAATTTTGAATATTAATTGAGAATATTTGCAGGTAAGGTAAAAACATATCAGGCTTTTACAGTGTGTAGAAAGAAGACTTTTTCATGCCTTCAGGTACAACAGAGTGGTTTTCTTTTACAGGTTACACAAGTTTCAAGCACTTGGGTAACAATAAATTCCACCAGGAACTACTGATGTTTCTAGGTCACTCCCCAGGTCCTCTCTGACCTTTCAAAGGACGCTTGAGGAATCGGGAAAAAGTCACATTCTGATGAATACATCTGCCAGTGGATTCCTCACCTTGTGAATATCCCCTGCGCCAGCAGCATTCGGAAACGTTTGTAGCTCTCCACGCCGACGAGGACGAGGTCACAGAGGCACTGCTTCGCTCGCGACCTCGCTGACGTCACAGGAGCCATATGAGCGCCTCGTCAGCATGATGACGTCCGTTCCCTTTTTCCACGCCGTCGACGCTAACTTTTTTTGGGACTCTCCGTGGTTGTATTGCTACTTTGTGTTTTCTAGCTTGTATCCTGTTCTCTTTTGTTTCTCTTTTCGGAAGATGTTGTTGAGAAAGTCAGGATTCAAGCCATGCAGGGAGTGCGGTGGACACATGTTCATAACAGATCCTCACAACGATTGCGTATGGTGTTTCATATCGGACCATAACGTCGAGGATTGAGCTTCCTGCAGGAAAATTAACCCGAAGGCTCTGAAAGAAAGGGAAGCCAAGATGTTCATGGCAAAGATGCGTGAAGAAAAGAGGGGCCGGAGGAGATCGAGGTCGAGATCCAGGTCGAGGTCGGGCTCGAAGTCGACATCGGGTCATGCTTCAGAACCCAAGAAGCACAAGAAGAAGAAGAGGCACGGCTCTCGGTGCCTCGGATAAGAAAGAAGCTCCGACGTCGTCCTCGAAAGTCCATCGACATCGTGAGGACTATGTATCTCCTTCTCCAGAGAGAGCAACTTTTCCTGTGGCTTCATCAGCGCAGTAGCCGGCGACGATTCCTTCTCCATCTCTGGAACATTCTCCGGCTTCGGTAGAAGAGGTACCATTACCTGAAGGACCGTCAACTCCAGTGGATTCACCGTCGGTGCCGGCAGGCCCGAGTCCGGTGATGCCTATGCCTGAGCGTATTCCAGGCAAATACCCTCCTTTTCCTGGTCCAGGGCAAGACCAACTGCATTATCTTAATGCTATGTATGGTGTCTTTGCGAGGGCAATGTACCCCTCTGGTGCACCTTCAGGTCCCATGGGTCCTATGGCGTTTAATTTGGGGGTTCCTTAGGCCTATGCTCAGGCTCCCTTTATGCCTTTTCTTCCTGCGGCTCAGTCCTGGCATTTCCCAGCACTGAGGACGTCGACGCCGACACCTTCATCTCCCGCGCCGTCAGCTCGACCTCGTTCGACTTCGATTGTGCCCCTGGATCCGGGTTCGACGCCGGTTCCGAATCCATCGGAGCCGTGTACGACTCCGGCGGCGACGGCCCAAAGGATAAGGTCCAGGCGGGAGGCACAAAGATTGTTGGAGGAACAGCAATATAGGGAGGATGAGATAGAGGAAGGTGAGCTTCAGGAATCAGGAGACTTTTTTGAAGACTTAAGAGTGGCAAGTGGTCTGGATATGTCACCAGAATGGCAACTCTCTCCTCCTTCGGAGGTTCCCTCTAAGGATGTGGCTCCCTACCACACTGTGATACGTAAGGCTGCTGATCTTTTAGGTCTACAACTCCCTAAAGTGGAATTTAAATCCAACATTTTAACAGAGGTACTCCGTTCTCCTTCTGTAGTAATAGAACCTTTACTACCATTCAATGAAGCCATCACTGAACCGGTTATGGAGGTTTGGCAAAAGCCCTTTTTGGCTCCGGCAGTCTCAAGATCTGTTGCCAGGAGATACAGGGTGGCTCCAGGAAATCCGGAGTTTCTACCTTAACATCCTTCTCCTGAGAGCCTAGTTATCCAAGCTGCCTGTTCAAAGATATTGGCTGGTGCTTTTCAGCAAGTTCCGGGTGACAGAGAGTCAAAGAGATTGGATCAGGCTGATAAAAAGGTGTTTTCTTCAGTATCTATGGCCCTAAAGTCCACTAATGCTACTTGCCTTTTGGGCAGGTACATTCATGCCTTAATGGATTCTGCTAAACTGCTGGCCCCAAAGTTATCGTCGGAGGACAGAAAGAATTTTGATGAGGTCTTGTCTGACACGCAGGCTGCTGCACGACCGGTGAACCAGAGTGGTCTTGATACTACGGACTCTGTAGCTAGCATAATGGGGTCTTCTGTTGCATCTAAAAGGAGTGCCTGGCTTAAGTCTTCAGAGTTCTCTCAGGATGTCCAGGCGACTCTTTTGGACCTCCTGTTTGATGGCTCTGGACTTTTTGGAAAGAAGGCAGATGCAGCTTTAGAAAGATTTAAGGATAGCAAGGCTACAGCCAAGTCCCTGTGTCTGCAGGCACAGCCTAGGGGATCCTCTTATAGAAAGTATAGAGTCTTTGGGAGGTCGTCCTTTCAGACCTGCAAACAGCCTCAGCAGCAGCAGCAGTAGCAGATCACCCAACATAAGTCATATAGGGGCAGGAACAGAGGTCGCCCACAAGGTCGTCAGCCCTCCTCCTCCTCCTCCTCTACCTCTCCCCCTCTTACCACAGCAAAGCAGCTCTAGATCCACCATTCTGGATCATGTTGGTCCTGTGAGGGGTCGGCTTACTCATTTTTTACAAGATTGAGAATCGGTCACTACAGACCTTTAGGTTCTCAATCTTGTGGAGAATAGGTATCCTCTTCCCTTTCGGGAATCCTCTCTAAATTACCCTCCTTGTCAAGGGGTTTACTCGGAGGACCACCTTCTTCTCCTACAGAAGGAAGTTCTAGCTTTATTAAAAAAAGGTGCGATAGAGGTGGTGCCAGAGCAGGAAAGGGGTCAGGGATGCCACTCCCGGTATTTCCTGATACCCAAGAAGGATGGCAGGTTACGTCCAATCCTGAATCTCAGGATCTTGAATCTTTTTCTGAAGCAAGAAAAGTTCAAGATGCTCACCCTAGTGCAGGTTCTTCAAGCGCTGCAGCAAGAGGACTGGATGGTTTCGATCGACTTGCAGTACGCGTATTTTCATATTCCGATCCTGAAGTCGCACAGGAAGTTTCTCCGTTTCACGGTGGGGTCGTAACATTATCAGTTTGCGGTCCTTCCGTTTGGACTTACTACTGCACCTCGAGTCTTCACCAAGGTGATGGCAGAGGTGGCAGCCCATCTCAGAAGATCTGGGATTCCAGTTTTACCCTGTCTGGATGATCAAAGCGGAGTCGCCGGAGTAAGTGCTTCATCATCTGCAGATGTCATCTCGGCTGTTGTACAGGTTGGGTTTTTCGATAAACGTGCCCAAGTCTCACCTGGTGCCCTCTCAGAGCAACCTGTTAATAGGGGCAGTACTGGACACTACTGTGTGTCGAGCATTCCCTCCTCCTCAAAGGATTCTCGACATTCAGAAAATGATTTCCTTGTTTTACAATGGAGCGGTTGTTCCAGTCCTGAAGGTCCTTCGCCTGCTCGGTCTGTTTGCTTCCTGCATTCTGTTGGTCAACCATGCACGCTGGCACATGAGGGCGCTCCAGTGGTGCCTCCGCAGGCAGTGGTATCAGCACAACAGAGATCTCAGGGAGTCTGTGAGGATCTCCAGAGAAGCTGCTGCCGATCTGTCTTGGTGGAGCGTGGAGGGCAATCTGTCTCAAGGAAAGCCCTTCCATCTTCCTCCATCGGTGACCACAGTCATAACAGATACATCCACTCTAGGGTGGGGTGCTCATCTGGGGGACCTGGAGATCAAGGGTCTTTGGTCTCCAGAGGAAAGGTTGTTTCACATCAACCTTCTGGAGTTACGGGCAATACGTTTGGTGCTCAAGGCCTTTCTCCCTTCCCTTCGCGGTCAGTCGGTTCAAGTCCTAACGGACAACACTACCACAATGTGGTGTGTCAACAAGCATGGAGGAGTAGGGTCGCATTGTCTCGGCAGAGAGGCTCTGCGTCTCTGGTCCTGGGTTCAGGACTGTTGGACCTGCGATGGGCAAGCCCAGCACAAAGGGGCAGCTTGGCTCAAGTGTCAAGGCAAGTGAAGGCTGTCGTGTTAAGCCGGCTTTGACCCAATAATATCTCCTTGAACAACCACCAAAAAGAAGGACACCACACCACTGTTGTAGAAAAATATGATTCCTTTATGTAAAAATTCTCTGTCGTGAATGGAGATCAATTAGGAAAGCACATACACATTTCTTTTGGCCACAATTTGCTGGGTTTTGATTTCGGGTTGAATACAGTAGATATCTCAGGAATAAATATCATCAATAAATAGAATAAATATCAGGAATAAATATCATCAATAAATAGAATAAATATCACTTTTTGTTCAGCAGAATAAATACTGGTTCATTTAAATAAACAACCACATGTTCATTCTGGTATCGCTGCCACCAATTAAATATTTCAGGAACTTTAACTTGCAATACGTTTCAGGATGGAAAGATTACTCTTACAGTTTATGATGACTTCACTGCTAATGATTACAGGCTTCTCTTGGCACAAAAGAGTGTTGGGACTCTTTAAGAATCACTCGGGGGATAAGTGCGTATATCTACAAAGCAAGGAAACACAGTGAGCACTTCATTTATACTCGGCAGCTACCGGGTTGAGTTCTCTGTTTGCCGGTGGGGTCTAAGCGCGCCTAGGGGCTTTGTTACCGCTAGCACTCAGGCGGCACCAGTTCAAAGTCTTTAGACTGACGAACGGGGCTGCCGAAGAGGTCACACAATCTTCGCGCTCAGTCAAGTAAATGCCGGTTCACAGTTCCATTATATCACCGCTTCCCACCTGAAGAAACGGGCCCACTGAGGAAACAGAAATTTTAGGTAGTCAGTGTGTGTCCCCCTCGCACCCTATCCATGTACCTATTGTCCCATGTATGTCCATGTTATTGTGTAAATCCTTTCCCGTGCCTGTTTTAATAATGCCCCTGCATTTCCGTCAAATGTTAGCATGTCAGTTATTAGGCCTTTCATGATTTTAATGTCAATTCCGCACTAAGGCCTACGTTTCCAATGCATTTACATGGTGCACTTTTAAATATCGCGAAGTACACGTTTTTGTGGCTCAGCCGAGCCCGGCCCTGAATTCAGGCTCCGAGCCTCTTCTGTCTCTGAAAGCTGTAGTTTAGGTATGCATCCCTGACCTCTACCTTACTCCCTGCCCAGCCGAGAGGTGCCCGGCTCATCCTGCCTCCCTGCCTGCCAAGACGGTATTTTGCCTACAGTTATCTGCTCAGCCTCCGCAAAAACACATTCCAGTCTAGTGAAATAGGTAAACATCTTCCGCCTGCAGAGCATAGGGTCTAGCCTTCCTGTCTCCATGCAGGAGATTTACTGAACCCGTTGCCATAGTAGGCTCATGGTCCTACGCATTGCACGAAGAAACATGTGCACACACTAGCATTCAGTGATGAACGGCCTCTGCTCGAGAGACCTTTTACTTCAGACAATACATTCCCCAAACACATGATACCAGATATGTAAAAGGTGCAGGTCGTTCTGACATCCCAGACTCCTCTACTAGTGCTAAAGTCAACCCCCCAGCTCTCCCCAGTTACACGTCAATCCCACGTCATGATCAGTTGCGCGCACATGTATGGTAAAGGTTTCTGCTGACCCTGCAGATGTTCTCTATGCATCCACCCACCTATGACACTTCTGTGACTCATCAGGTACACACCTCCGTGTACGCCCCCTTACACGCCTTCTTTTACGCCCATGTGTTCTTATCTCTCTCTCTTCACTTGTTACGCCTACTGTATTCATTGCAATTGTACAGATTTACTATATATAATGTGTGATGTTAATAAAACGTTAGATATCCCTTCCTGAACCTTAGTGGTGATGGAACCCGATTCTCGTTGACTCGAGTCATCTTAATTAAAGCCCGTATGACTCAGATACCACGGACTCTGCCTCTCATTTTATGAGCTATTCTTATTGTTATTTAATGTATAGAAAAATAGTCCCGGTAATTTTATTTACCACATAAATCTGGCGCCCGAATAGGGACTAGTCCCCTTCCCCACGCGCCGGCGATGTAACGCAGGCCCCCTGACCCCTTCTACAGCCGTAACGGACCCCCTTCTGTGCACATTCGCGGGTTTTCCTGCTAACTCCCTCAGGCCCACGGAGGAGACGGAGACTGCGACCAGGCATCCACACGAGGCGGTGAGGAATGCGGACTGTCCCGACCAGAGCCCAAGCCGAGAGAGCAAGGTCCGAGGTATCCGGAGGCCCACCTGTTTCCGAGGCGCATGCGTAGCAGTCAGAAGCCGTAGCAGTCCAGTCCAGTCCAGTGTCGAGTTTCCGAGGCCTTCAGTTCTGCTTCCCGGTGAGTACCGTTGCTGGGGACGCATATAGACGGGTTCATTTATTTGAGCCCGGTCAAGACGGGTCTGGGTACACAGATCCGGTATAGACGTGTCCAGTTAGGTGGATACGGTATGACGTGTCTCTTTATGGGACCGGTATGACTGTACTGTTCTAGCAGTGCATCCAGTATTCTAGTATTGTTTTTCAGAATTGTGTTATTCTATGTACCAGGTAGTATCTGTTCACAATGTTTTAATGTTGTGGTATGAATGATTGTTTGCAGCTAATTATCGTGTTTAATGTGTTTTCGTTCAAGTCAGTTCAAATATGCCGCTGTTTTCAAAGTTACGTCAGATAGGAACCAGGAAAGGGATACTCGAAGAGGCAGTCCCCGTCCCGCCTAGGGATACTCCCGGACATTTTATGTACCACAAGCATGGCTTAGATGCCATACTGTACTTAGATTTATGGGTAGACTATACTAAAGATCTGGAAGAGAAATATAGATGGCCTGTCTCAGGGACATGGGATGCTGATTGCATCATGAGAGTAGAAGAAGCACTGTGGAAAAAGAAAGCCAGACAATCCCAGAAAGATGCCATAGAATTGTGGCGTAAAGAAGCGCATAGAAGAACAGAAAAAGAAATTAGGAAAGCAGAAAGAAGTAGAGAAGCATCAGAAAAAGCCCAAGAAAAAGAATTACAAGAAGAAGGTGAACGAGTTAGAGCAGAGCAATTAGACAGACAAAGAAATGCCCTTATTAAAGGCATGTACCCCCTTCTCGCCGAGGGCCTACCTAAGGTGACCCCGGAAGTACCCCGTAACTTGCCGCAACCACTGATCCCGACTAAACTCCGTAGTCATAAACTGACCGCAGCGGACATTTTCCTTTCCTCCTATTTAGATGACGCTGCTCCAGAATATGTAAACGTACGCGTACCTCCTACTAATCCTCCTCCCAATCCTGTTAACAACACGAATCCCCCTACTGTTCCTCCTGTTATCAACCCCCCTCCGAATCCTTTTCTCCCAGCACCTGTAGTCCAAGATCAACCTGCATTACCAGTAACAACACTACCAGCGACAGCGCAGCCAGTAAAAGTCGACTCAGGCCTAGGCGATTCCAGTTTGGGAGCAGCGGGAGGGGGCCCCTCCACCCCACCTCAGTTAAAACGATCATCACTACGAGAACTAGCATTACAGCGCACGCCAAAAGCAGCTACTCACGCAACCCTTAGACAGTACCTTACTGATTGTATATATGATCCAGTACCAGGTGAAGGTCCTATGCTCATATACTCAGTACGATTAAGACGTGTTACAAATTACTTGCTTATTCTACCAGACATGAAGGAACATTTAGACAAAATATACCACTTCATTAGAACGGGGGAGGGACCAGAAAGTATTCACGAGGCCATGGCACAAAGAAAAGTGGAGCTTCAACGCATGATCTTACAGTTTTTGATTAATTGTTTGATAAGGGAACAAGACCAGCCAAGTAAAAATAAAGAAGGGATTAAAGTCCTGACAAACTGGAGTGACAACATAACTGCTGGGAAACATGATAAACAGAGTCGTGTAGATGCCATGTACAGGAAAATCCGTAAAGAAATTGTTGAGATACACGAGAGAGAACGGGCCGAGAGAGAAGCCGAGAAAGAGGATGACGAAGTCTCAGAGGACGATGACTTAGCAATTGAGGACACGAGTAAAATACATTACGTAGGGAGGGCAAGACCTTTTGATAGACCTATACGCCTAGAATACAAGAAACGTTCTCTTTCTCCCATACCAGAACAGTATTCCCTTGAACACATATTTCAAGCCACTGACCAAGCATTGAAAAGACGAGTAGGGAGTAGCGAACTTAGTACCATGCATGAACAGGAATTAGCCCGGTCAGCAGTACAATGGGCTGGCAATTCTAACATATATAAAGATGACATAGTAGCGCAAACATTTTTGAGTCTTCCTCCGGAAGAACAGCGATTAGCTGGTATGTACATGATTCAACATCTCATCACATTATACGAGAATCAGCATTCTGATCCAGGTCCCCTATATACTTTATTGGACGATTTACTCCTAGCAAGATGGAGAGGTCTTGGTACTGAATTAATTAATGTCATTCTAGAACAACGACACAAATACAGGACTTTCCTGACTCCACATTTTGTTCCTGTTCCACACCAAGAAAGGAAGACCTTTTACATAGACAGACAGAATCCCTTACGAGAGGTTCATCCCATTAGAGATAATGTGGGTACGCTTCATCGAGTATACGTTTACACACCCTTGACGAAAATGGAATTATTGGAAATGAAAAAATTACTACCCTGTCACGACAAAGATCCAGCAGGGTTCCACCGTGAATTAAACGACATGCTCCGCATGGGAGAGTATACATATGCTGATACGATTAAAATGTTGAAAGTCCTGTTACCTGCAGGCATTTACGAAAAACTTAAAGAAAAAGAATGGGAGGTGGGAGAGAAAAAGATTAACTGGACAGAATTAGAAAACGAGGATAATACACGAATCCCTGGTACTGGTCTCGGGGATAAAGCTAAAGAATTACCAGAGCTATTGATACAGGTTTTGCCGAGATTATTGGTTACCAAAAAGGAAGATTGGGATGCCATTTCAGCCTGCAAACAAAAACAAGATGAAGACACTAGTGATATCTATTCTAGATTTGAGAAATGTTTTATTATTAATAGCGGCCTAAAGACAAGTAGTGAATCGTATCCACATCTGTTTGTGACCAAATTAGTAGAGAATTCCTTAACCCAGGTTAAAAATAGAGTACTGAAGGTTGAAAGTACCTGGCAAGCTAATTACCCCTTCCCAAATGTTACAAATGTTACAGTATCATCAGAACCGAATTAGAGAAGAACAGGAACACGAAAAGAGACGTATGAAAGACACGAAAATGAAAGTTCTAGTTGCCCAATCAGTTCCAGCCGCCGATGGCCAGAGAAAGGGCGCGGCACCTGTTAAAGGGACCTGCAACTATTGTAAACAGCCAGGTCACTATATAAATGAATGTACTGTCCTGAAACACAATATAGCTACAGGCAAGACGAAAGAAAGACCGCGTCCTCCTCGACAGGAACACATCCCGCAGAACACGCAACCTCCACAGAACGCACAACAGACAGTAGCTGTACCCCAACCCATAGCTGCCACACAACATGTCACACAACAAATGTACCAGTATGCACAGTCAGATTACCCAGATTATCAACAGTACTCATGAAACAGCCTAGAGAGGGAGGTTGGCTTGCCCCTTATCGAGGTTCCTGTAGATCAAGAGGGTCCCTATGTACATAGTCAGGTATTAGGGAAAGACAGAAAATTTCTGATCGACACAGGGGCGAGCAGAACTACCATCAGTCATGACGAGGTTCCAGGGGCACCCCTCTCAGGCTTACGAAATATTTCCCTGGGATTTTCAGGAAAACCCATTGTTAACGAAGTGTCAAAGCCAGTTTCCCTAGAAGTTGGTCCATTGTCCCGCACTACAGACTTGTTACTTACGAAATCATGTCCAGAGAACTTGCTTGGTATAAAAACGCTGAAAGAACTAGGTGCAGTGATTTGTTGTTCTCCGGAAGGAGTGAGATTATTTTTACGTGATTTTAAAGGACATTATGTGTTGAGAGATTTTGATCCAAGACTTCAGAATGTACCCCAGCATTTATGGGCTCAAGGTCCGACTGATGTAGGTTGCATGCACATTACACCATACCGTGTCACTCTCAAACAAGGAGTTGTACTGCCACGAATCCGACAATACAAGTTACCACCTGAGGCTGTAGTGGCCTTACTGAAAATTGTTGACGAACTCATTGCACAAGGAGTGGTTGTAGAAACTGATTCCAATGTGTGTAATTCTCCTACCATTCCGATTCTTAAACGAACTGACCCTAATGCACCACCGGTCTATAGACTGGTGATTGACCTTCGAGAATTAAACAAATGCATAATACCCCAGTACCCAGTGGTTCCAGACATTTCTTCCCTATTGACTGCCATTGATTCCGAAGCTGCGTTTTTTACTGTAATTGATCTCAAGAACGCCTTCTTTAGTGTCCCCATCCATCCGGAAAGCCAGTACCTTTTCGGATTCTGTTTAAATGGCCGAAGCTTCAAATTTGCAAGGGCTCCTCAAGGATTCACAGAAAGCCCTAGTATTTACAGTCAAGCACTGAAACGACAACTAGACAGTATTCACATGCCTACTGACACTGCCCTGCTCCAATACGTTGATGATCTTTTGATCACAGCACGAACAGAACGAGACTGCGAACGTGCATCACTGACAGTCTTATATTTCCTGGCCGAAAAGGGGCACAAGGTGTCCCCTTCGAAGCTACAATTCTGTGCCCAGCAAGTGGTATACCTTGGACACTTGCTGTCCAAGAGGGGTAGACAGTTAACACCTGACCGAATTCAGTTAATTGCACATCTTCCACAGCCCAAGACACAAAAGGAAGTACGGGCCTTCATTGGCCTCACTTCTTACTGCAGACAATGGATTCCCCAGTATGCCTATCTAGTCAAGCCACTTATACAGTTGACAACACAGGAGGCAGCGACTTCGACTGTCCTCCCTTGGACTCAGGAACATACACTTGCTTTTGATGAACTGAAGAAAGCCCTATGTCAAGCACCTGTTTTAGCGACACCATGTTACAGCAAACCTTTTACACTTTTTGTCACTGAACGCGATGGCACAGCATTATCCGTTCTCACACAAGATCAAGCAGGAAAACACAAGCCTTGTGCTTATTTTTCTAGTACACTAGATCCAGTGGCCCAGGCTCTGCCTGCGTGCCTAAAATCAGTTGCAGCAACAGCTCTAGCAATCAGACAAAGTGATTCCATAGTGTTAGGACATCCCATGACAGTACAGGTTCCACACTAGGTGGAAGTCCTCTTAAACAGGACACAGACACAACACTTGACCATAGCAAGATTGACAGGATATGAATTGACACTGTTTCAGCCACACATAGAGATCAGACGTTGTAACATATTAAACCCTGCTACACTTTTACCCTCAATTACAGCAGACCCTGCACCACATGACTGTGTGGAAGTCATTAATACAGTGACGAAGCCAAGACAAGACTTGACAGACATTGCATTGTCCGACCCAGACCTGACACTTTATGTGGATGGTTCATGTATGAGAACAAACACAGGAGAATTAGTGGCCGCATATGCAGTGACCACTGAAACTGAAGTCATAGAGACACATCATATTGACACCTTGTCAGCTCAAGCAGCAGAACTCATCGCTCTGACCCAAGCCTGCATACGAGCTAAGAACCTGAAAGTAAACATATACACAGATTCACAGTATGCATTCGGAGTTGTTCACGACTTCGGTGTCCTCTGGCAAGAGAGAGGTTTTTTGACTTCTCATGGAGCCAAGATACAGCATGGTCCCCTCATTCAAGCTCTGTTAGATGCAATACACTTGCCTACAGCCATAGCCATCATGAAGTGCAAAGCACATACGAAAGTTACTGACACTATTTCCCAGGGTAACGACCTGGCAGATCGAACAGCCAAGCTTACAGCACAGACTCACGCAGACACTCCAGCCGACACGACAAAGACTGAAGTACCATCACTGACGAGTTGCATGACAGTCAGGGATCCCTCACAAGATGTACTCGACATACAGACACATGCCACTCCAGACGAAATCAAGAAATGGACTGAACAAGGAGGGGTCCAGACAGATCAGGGATGGATGACAAAGGGAAAAGCCACATGGTTTCTCCCTGACTCCATGGTTCAAGCTATCATTAATACAGCACATAGTCCAGCACACTTAGGAAAAAAAGCTATGTTAGACAGCATACAGAACATCTGGTTCAACAAGCATTTACGTGCAGCAGCGAAACAGAAAGTGCGTACCTGCATGATCTGTTGTCAGTTCAATCCAGGCAAAGGCATTCCGGTGGAACAAGGTGGATTTCATCCTCCTGACCACCCTTTTGAAGTCCTCTAGATGGATTATATCCAGATGGACCGATGTCGAGGATTCAAGTATGTCCTCGTAGTCGTATGTGCTCTTTCCCGATGGACAGAAGCATATCCAGTCCCCGATTACACTGCTGCAACCACTGCCAAACAGCTGGTACGTGAGTTTTTCCCGCGGTACGGTTTGCCCCGTGTCGTGTACTCTGATAATGGACAGCCATTCTCGTCCGAGCTTATGAAGCAGGTGTCACTCCTGTTAGGTTACCAGTGGAAGTTCCACTGTGTCCGACACCCTGAAGCCGCAGGTCTCGTAGAGAGACATAATCAGACCCTGAAAACACGCCTAGCCAAAATATGTGCCGAAAAAGGTGTAGATTGGATGGTAGCCCTGACGGTTGCCCTCTTTTACATGTGTATGGTAGCTCATTCCAGAACCGGACTATCTCCTTATGAGGTTGTTTTCGGTAGACCGCCAAATATGTGGGGTACGCCTATGCCTAGGAAAATAACAGATGTTGACAGTAATATGCTGACAGATTACCTGGCTTCCTTGATGTCTGCACTACTCTCTTGTCGTTCACAGGTTGCCGCCGCTTTCCCTGACAACACCCAGGTTAAAGATCACGCCATTGTTCCAGGTGATCTTGTCCTTGTGCGTAATTTTGACCGGTCGAGCCCCCTGGAGCCGCGTTGGAAATCACCGAAACTTGTGCTACTGACGACGAGGACGGCTATTAAAGTGGAAGGACGAAAGGGCTGGATCCATGCCCACCACGTGAAGCGGTTTCATGGACTTGGCTCGGATTCCAAAGACTGTTTCGTGAAGGTTTCTGAGAACATTTCTGATAATGACACTAAACTCCCTTTTCTAGAAAAAACTCCGCAACAGGAGTATCGTTCTAAGCTACGGTCTAGTAAGTCAGACAGCGTTTAATTGTTTAAGTCCCCCTCGGGTGAAGCGGTTAGACAGGTTCCTGACATGTATGAGGCTGTAGACCCAAATAGTGAGAGAGATAGACAGAGACAAATGAAAGTTAAATACGGCAAAAATCTACGCAGTCGATGCATAGTAACCTTGCTTATTATGTTTCTTTTAAGTATTTCGATTATATGTATAAGCCTGACGCTACATGTTTTCTTTCCTCCTCTTGGTTCACATGTACATTCTTCTTTCAATGACACTGTAGAGCACACATTCAGTGACCTGCCACCTCACGAACTATCCTATCGACTAGCACTGCGCAACAATACTTTTATCCGTATGTTACACCATTCTCACCAGACCAGCAATGTCACGAATTGCTGGGTATGTGGTCGACTCCCACCTTACCAGAAAATGAAGGGAGCTCTGCCTCTTTTTCCTTATCCGTTTTCACACAATGGTTCGTGCGGAGCATGGTTTGCTTTAATGTCCTCACTGGGCAGTCAGTCCACAGTTTCCCAGAGCGATTGGATATGGGGAGACCTGAATACAGTTATGAATAAAGCCTGTTTCCCAGACAAGGACGGTCTTCCCCAAAGGACAGGGACCGATCTAGAAAATGAAGTGTATGAATTAGGTAATTTTTCCCTTAACCTCATGATTCTGAACGTCCAGTCCGAGACTAATTCAGATTTGCCGTTTATAACCGTCTTACCAGTGAAAGGTGAATTATGCGTTAGGAAAAATGGTTCAGTACACCTAGGACACAGTGATTGTAATACTGTGGTCGAATTCAGTGATAAAGGAAAGTCTACTTTCAAAGCTTCCCGCCATTCCTATTTTATTTGTGGTCAGACAGCTTATGTACGACTACCCTTAGATTGGGGTGGAACATGTTATATTGCGTTCCTATTGCCACCAGTTTTTCTAGCCCCATCCAATTATCATCGAGACACCCGTCTTGTGCATGTTAGACATAAGAGAGACCTTCCTCCTGTTATCGATTACTCCGAGTCCGCGTGGGACCAGTACAAGGATTACATTAAAGGATACTTCTAGTTCATAGGTCCCGTTCAAAATAGTAAAATAATACGCAGGTTAACAAGAACTCTTGAAGCAGTAGTGAACGAAACTACTTTTGCCTTAGGTAACTTGACCGAAGAGCAGTCTGCTATGAGACTTGTTGTTCTTCAGAACCGCCTTGTTCTTGACGTCATCTTGGCCGATAGGGGCGGAGCTTGTAGAGTGATCGGCTCCAGTTGTTGTGTGTTTATTCCTAATAACGCACCATCAGTGTATGCAGCAATAACAAGACTCCATAAGATAGCTCGTGAATTGCATCAGGACCCATGGTCTTGGTCCGGCTGGCTCTGGAGTGTAATAGCGGGATGGGGCTGGACCGTACTGTCATTTTTAGGAATAGTACTGCTCATAGTGTTCAGTTGCTGTCTCTGTCTGCAATGTGGCCCAGCGATTTGCGGCTTGTGTGCCACTGCTTGCATTCCCCGTTCACGTTCACGTTCCCGTGCCCGAATGAAAAAAGACGAGCAAATGATGCTATATGAACAAATAGATGGTCTCATGAAAATAGATATATCCTAAAGGGCGCAGTAGGGGCCAAGGAGGGAATGAGGAAACAGAAATTTTAGGTAGTCAGTGTGTCCCCCCCTCGCACCCTATCCATGTACCTATTGTCCCATGTATGTCCATGTTATTGTGTAAATCCTTTCCCGTGCCTGTTTTAATAATGCCCCTGCATTTCCGTCAAATGTTAGCATGTCAGTTATTAGGCCTTTCATGATTTTAATGTCAATTCCGCACTAAGGCCTACGTTTCCAATGCATTTACATGGTGCACTTTTAAATATCGCGAAGTACACGTTTTTGTGGCTCAGCCGAGCCCGGCCCTGAATTCAGGCTCCGAGCCTCTTCTGTCTCTGAAAGCTGTAGTTTAGGTATGCATCCCTGACCTCTACCTTACTCCCTGCCCAGCCGAGAGGTGCCCGGCTCATCCTGCCTGCCTGCCTGCCAAGACGGTATTTTGCCTACAGTTATCTGCTCAGCCTCCGCAAAAACACATTCCAGTCTAGTGAAATAGGTAAACATCTTCCGCCTGCAGAGCATAGGGTCTAGCCTTCCTGTCTCCATGCAGGAGATTTACTGAACCCGTTGCCATAGTAGGCTCCTGGCCCTGCGCATTGCACGAAGAAACATGTGCACACACTAGCATTCAGTGATGAACGGCCTCTGCTCGAGAGACCTTTTACTTCAGACAATACATTCCCCAAACACATGATACCAGATATGTAAAAGGTGCAGGTCGTTCTGACATCCCAGACTCCAGACTCCTCTACTAGTGCTAAAGTCAACCCCCCAGCTCTCCCCAGTTACACGTCAATCCCACGTCATGATCAGTTGCGCGCACATGTATGGTAAAGGTTTCTGCTGACCCTGCAGATTTTCTCTATGCATCCACCCACCTATGACACTTCTGTGACTCATCAGGTACACACCTCCGTGTACGCCCCCTTACACGCCTTCTTTTACGCCCATGTGTTCTTATCTCTCTCTCTTCACTTGTTACGCCTACTGTATTCATTGCAATTGTACAGATTTACTATATATAATGTGTGATGTTAATAAAACGTTAGATATCCCTTCCTGAACCTTAGTGGTGATGGAACCCGATTCTCGTTGACTCGAGTCATCTTAATTAAAGCCCGTATGACTCAGATACCACGGACTCTGCCTCTCATTTTATGAGCTATTCTTATTGTTATTTAATGTATAGAAAAATAGTCCCGGTAATTTTATTTACCACACCACCTCACATCGGCTGCAATCGAAAAGCTATTCAGTCGTGTTCAGCACTTCTCTCGCCAGCGACGGGTTCTCAGGGGCTCCACGGACCTCCCTCAGACTTCCTCAAACAGGGATGGTTCCCGCCCACAGCTACAGCCGCCGATTCACTGGGGAGGGGCAGAGACAGTAGTCCCGCCCAACGAAGGCCGGCCTTTCCCCGCCCCCGCGCACCACCTCACCTCAGTCTGCGCAGGAAGCACTCTACGCCGGTGGAGCTCGGAGACGTCCGAGCTCCTCGCTGGAGGTGTCTGTCGCACAAGGGGTACAGAAGACGCTCGCGGTCGCGGCGAACTTGCTTTCGCCTCGCGACCCGAGTCGGTCTAATTCACCACCGGGGGGGGGCGGGTAAGGCACACGAAAAACGGGCACAGTCTTTTGGGGGTGACGAGGCACTCGCTGGGCAGGCGCTGTAGGCGCGAGGTCACCGCACACACGGCTGACTGGAACGCCAGTCAGGATCCAGGCCAGTGACTCTTGCTTGCTCTACTGCCCGCGCTACCAGCTGCCTCAGGGGTCAACAGGGCAGGTGTCAATCTGGTGTCAAGTCTGGAATCTCCTTCTTCACCTAGATCTGGAACATCATTATCCTATCTAGTCTTCTGGTAATCTAAAATGGCCGCCAGGGACTGGACCTTATATAGCCAGTGCCCTGAGGTGCTGGCTCGTGCCAGTAGGTTCTAGAACCTTCTTTGGGCTAGGCCAATGACATGGCACTTCTGGGGTGTTTGGGACCCTAACAGCCACCATACTGGGGTTCTAGAGCAGCCATTTTGTGTACCTGAGGGAAATAAGGTAATTCCTGTCAGGAATGCGCGCCAAATAAAAGGGCGCCAAAACCTTGAAAGGTCAAGGTTCATGGAGGCTCCAAGGGGAGTCACTCACATGAGGGAAATGGATGGCCACCATTTTGAGGTCATTCATACAGGTTGCCAATCCCAGTCTATAATGTCACAGGTTTCACCAGGTGTCTTGTAAATAGGTGCCAAAAACCTTGTGAACAACTGGGCGTCAAGGAACATCTAGCCCCATGAAACAGCACACAAAAGGTCCTGGTAGACAAAGAAAAGCGACAAATTTTGGGAGGTACAGGGGAACAAAAGAAATCATAGTGGTGAGGGGACTCTCAGAAGCAGACGGGTCTAACAAGGACCATCAGATTTGTCTAATGGCAAATCATCTGGCCGGAGTTCTGAACGTACGTGCAGACAGTCTCAGTCAGAAGTTCTCAGCTGATCACGAGTGGAGGCTTCATCCAGAGGTGGTTCATCACGTCTTCCTGATGTGGGGGAACTCCTCGGGTGCACCTGTTTGCCACTCACGAGAATGCTCACTGCCCTTCATTCTGCAGTCTCCAGTATCCGATGCAGGGAGCTTTGGGGGATGTGTTTCAGTTGAGTTGGGACTCACAACTCCTTTTCTTGTTTCATCCCATACCCTTTATTCCTCGGGTTCTGAGGAAGATTCGCCAAGACCGGGCCCAAGTCATATTGATCGCCCCGGATTGGCCACGAAAGGGGTGGTATACAGATCTTCTCCACCTCTCCTCGTGCCCTCCCCTCCATCTCCCTCTCAGGGCAGACCGCCTCTCGCAGTCGCAGGGGCAGGTTCCACACCCCCACCTCCATAGCTTACACCTTCATGCCTGGAGATTGAATGGGGCAATCTGAATTCTTTCTGTCTCGTGCCTGACGTGGTGGATGTGATTCTTTTGGCCAGGCGACACTCCGCCAAGTCTATTTATTCCTATAGGTGGTCCAAATTTGTCTCATGGTGTGGAGAGAAGTCTATTGATCCCTTAAGGGCTTGTTTATCCAACATCCTTCAGTTTATCTCTTTCTTTAGCTCAGCAGGGTTTTGCTGTGGCTACTGTGAAAAGCTATTTATCAGCTTTGTCGGCATTTCTTTGCTGGCCGGATCAGCCATCTTTGTTTAAGTCACCTATTGTTTTGCGTTTTATTAAGGGCCTTACCAACAAATATCCGCCCACTCCTTTTATTGTGCCTCAATGGCACTTGAATCTTGTCTTAACCTATTTGATGGGTTCTCCCTTCGAGCCCTTGAATAAGTGATCCTTGAGACTGTTGTCTTTTAAGACAGTATTTTTAGTTGCTATTACCTCGGCAAGGAGGGTAAGTGAACTTCAAGCTCTGAGTTCGAAACCCCCATTCTTGACCATTCATGCTGAAAGAATGGCACTCCGGACCAGAGGTGCTTTTCTGCCTAAGGTGGTAACTCCCTTTTATCTGGGGCAGTCTATTTCCCTTCCTTCCTTCTATCCTCCCTCTCCCCCTTTCAAGGAGGAGGAGCGGCTTAACCGCTTGGACCCAAAGAGGGTGGTGAGCTTCTACATTGATAGAACTAAAGACTATTGTGTGGCTGACCAGCTCTTCGTGGGCTTTGCTGGCTGCAGAAAAGGCAGAGCGGTGCACAAGCGCACACCTTCCAGATGGATTGTCTTGTGCATCAAGATTTGTTACTCTTTGGCCGGTAAGGAACCTCCAGAGGGTTTAAGAGCTCATTCTACCAGGGCAAAGTCTTCTACATCTGCCTTATCTAGAGGTGTTCCTGTTGAGGACATTGGTAGAGAGGCAACTTGGACCTCCCTCCACACTTTCGCGAAGCATTACTGCTTAGATTCCGAAGTGAGGAGGGATGGCCATTTTGCGCGTTCTGTCCTACAGGATTTCTTGGTATATAAGAGTGGACACCCTTCTCCGAGAGTGGGGACTGCTGTGGGATTCTATTCACAAGGTGAGGAATCCACTGGCAGATGTATCCATCAGAAGAACAAGTTACTTACCTTCGGTAACGCTTTTTCTGGTGGATACAGTATCTGCCTGTGGATTCCTTACTAACCCACCCGCCTCCCCGTTGTCCACTCTTCTATGCCTGCAAACTATTTATTTTATGATTATATCTTTTACTGGAAATGTTTAATTGTTCTTCCTTTTTGCATTGATTTCACACTGTGTGTGTTGGTTTGATTACTGGTGTATACTATACCTATTTATGTCGGGTCGTCCGTGTGCCTCGGGAAACGGAAAAAAGGGCGGAACTGACGTCATCATGCCGACGAGGCGCTCTTATGGCTCCGATGACGTCAGCGAGGTCGCGAGCGAAGCTGTGCCTCTGTTACGTCGTCCTCGTGGAGATCTACAAAAGTATCCGAATGCTGCTGGTGCAGGGGATATTCACAAGGTGAGGAATCCACAGGCAGATACTGTATCCACCAGAAAAAGCGTTACCAAAGGTAAGTAACTTGTTCTTCTACACACAAACAACATTCCATGCACCAGAACACTCAGCCAGGGCAGGGGACTCAGAGGATAGCACACATCTCTATTTCACACACACGAAAACATGGGAACGCAGAAACACGCTACAGCCAGATTAAAATGGCCACAAACCCACCAATACTTGCTTATTAATTAAACACTCAAACACCAGTTACCCAACAACAAACCTTCATACTCTCTATCAAAACCAAGCATAAAATAAGAACAATACAACAGTCACAGTACACTCCACAATGGGGTGAAGAAAACCTTGCAAACCTTCAATGACACTTCGACTCCTCAAAGGCAGGTCCAAACATACACCACAAAACAGTTGTAAATCAAAACTGTCACAATGGCCCAAGGCCTTTCAGTCGCCCCCTACATAACCTGCATAAGGGCTTTTAGAACATTATGTTTGCATTCTTGCAAACATGGAACACACATAGACAAAAAGTACAGGTAGTAAAGACAGGGGCGGCTGGAGACATTTTAAAGTGGTGGGGCGCAAACTGATGTTCGAGTGCGGGCCCCAGGCCACTCAGGCCGGGGGCGACCCCCCCCCGACCCACGTACACAACACTCAACATCCATTCGCAACACTCTCCACCAAACATTCATGCATACACGCACGCTCGCACCAAACCCTTTAAAATAAAAGAAAAACACACACTCTTACCTTGCTGTCGGTCCCGGTCCGCTCCACCTCTGGGTTCTGCTCCCCACACGTCACAGGCTCACAGCGCCCCTGGCCAATCCTGGTGCCAGGGGTACAGGTACCTTCTCACCTGCAGCACGCCCATTAGGGCTCCTAATGGGCATGCGCAACGTCGCAAAAACACACGTGCGCATAAGTGGGCACGGGTAAAAATTCACCCTCCGTCCCCACTCATGCGCACTTGTGTTGCCGCCTGTACAATCATGTCAATTAATCAACATGACGCCAGACCGCCAGGCAGGACGGTCTGACGTCATGTTGATTCATTGACATGATTGTCACAGTCTTAACTCAAAAACGCAGAGGGAGCTGCGGGCGGCTTCGGGCAGGGGGGGCTACGCCCCCATGCCCCAATGGACGAACTGCGCCTGGGTAAAGGACATAGAACACCAAGGCAGCCCAAGGCACGGAATCCTATTGGCCCTTGTCTGCAAACACAATCGCACATCACAACACACAGATGGAGAGTAAAACACACTCTTACAATACCTTGGAGGGAACCAGATTTGAACATGGGAACCCTCCAGGACACACTTTCCAACTAAGAACTTGTTTCATACACATCTCTGTACACCGAAGTGAAAACTGAAACCATTCAAATTTACATCGCACACACATACACCAAATATGTCCATAAAAAACACCACATCAATGTAAAAGACAATAAACATAAATATGACTGCATCAAGCATGAACTCATAATATGCCTCAGTCCATAGCCATGTGCGGAGAAAGCAAACAACCACTGTAAATCATGAAAATATCCCTAATACCACAGAAAAGTGGTACACCCCCATGCAACACCATTAGGGTAAACGTATAATACGAATGAGCAATGTATTACCCCTAGAAACACACATCTTCTGGTGACACTCCCCACACTGGAGAGTCTAGCATAAATGCAACCCTTTTTTATTAATAACTTTCCTGCTACAAATCTGTACGTTTCATTTTCCCCAAACACATATTATCTACTCTGAAAAATAAGTTTGCAAAAAACAAAAAAAATTAAAGAAACTGCTGTTATAGAAGAAAAGCAATTCTCAGTATCCACAGTTGATGTTACCAGAGATCCACTCCTTTTACACTAAGAAACATCAGAAGACATATTCAGTTCCTCGATACAGAGTGGAGAGACAGATCCCCTTGCACAGTCTCCGTTTCTCTGTTTTGAGTGCCTCATTTATTCAGTTAGACAATAAAACAAGCATTTGCAATGCAATAGGTCTTGCATTTATGCGAGTTTAAGCTATTGGTATTGTAAATGACAATGTGTTTTATTTATGTTTCAAAAACCAAAGCATAAATAAAAGGCATTGTCATTTACAATGCAGATAGCTCAAACTAGGGTAAATGCGAGACCTGTTGCATTGCAAATGCTTGTTTCTATTTCAAATGATGCCAGCAGTAGCATAATACACAAAGAAAATTCTTTCAGGAAGGAAAGGGTGCAGGACCAGGGACACCTAGTAACAGCCTGTGGTACTGCGCCCTTTTCTTTGTGAAAGGAATTTCTTTGTTTATTACGCTACTGCTGGCATACTTTGAAACGGGAAAAAATAAACAATTTACATCACTGTTTGTCAAAGTTGCATATCATTTTACACGTTTTGTCGGTCTTCTTTTATGGACAATGTTCTATTGGCTTTGCAGATGCTAATAAGTTTTTTTGTTTCAAAGTATGCCAGCAGTAGCATAATACGCAAAGAAATTTCTTTCACGAAGGAAAGGGTGCAGGACCAGGGACACCTAGTAACAGCCTGTGGTACTGTGCCCTTTTCTTCGGATTAGCGGTTATGATCAAATACGTTTAGATAACAGGGTATAAAAGGGAACTGCAAACATAGGGAGCATATGGGTGGCTTGTGTGATGGCAAGGAGGCAGCAGACCTGAGTCCGGAGCTCCTGACCCCCCGAGTCAAAGAACGGCGAGCAGAAGAACCAAACGCAACGGGCAACAACAAAAAAATATAAGGAGAAGTGCATGAACTGAAGGGGCACCCGCCACGGCTCTTCAAATTTCAAATTTATTTATTATGTTTTGGCTCTCAAGGAGGGCCACATAAACATATGCAATACAAAGCAACACAAACACAGAAAATACAAGAGTTTAAAAAAACACAATATTCGATCCGCAATAGCTATACTACTAACAATCAATCCAACAAGGCCGGACAGACACAGTTTTTCCAGTAAAATTAATAAATAGCTAAAAATCCTTTAAAAAAGTTAAAAATATAAGAACAGAACATTTCGTTTGGAGGGCAATAAAGTGCATAAAGAAAATCTTTTAAAGTGACAATGCTAAGGCGGAGACAGATTACTTTTAGCCATCGGTTGCGCAAATTACGTAACATAGGACAAATCAATAATACATGCATACAGTCCTGGTTGTTCAGTTTACATAAATTGCACAAGGCAGAAGTGCCATACCATTTGGATAACAATATATTAAGTGGGATTAAATCATAGCGTAATAAAAACCAAAACCTACGTATCCCATGTGGTAGATTCCATAGGGCATAGGGTTGTGGCTGTTTCAACCTATAGGAGGAGACGAGCGGCTCCGCGTTCCTTTTATCACCAACTGATTTTTTGTCAGAAAGGAAACAAAACTCCCACGAGGCCTCCTTAAGCACATGCTTTAACTGCGTGGGAGAATAGGAGAAGAGAGCACTTTCATCAAGTTTAAGTATCTTCACAGCCCTTCTAAAATTGCTTACGAGTTTAGAGAACTCCTTAAAATTGCCCAATAGTTCGTTTTTGAGTAGAACTCGCAGGGTACAATCTCTCGCTCTAGCCAAACTGGCCACCCATCTTATTAGGGCGCACAGACCCTGAACCCAGGAACTCCTGAGTCCAAAGTCCAGCCTGCAGGCGGCCAGTGGGCAAGCATTATTAAGAGTCGAGAGGGATCTTAAGAGTTTCCCCTCAATCTTGTGGCAAAAGTCCCAGTTTTTTACCTCTATTAATTCAATACCATACACGATAGTTGCGGGGATTTTTGCTCTAAACACTTCTAGAAGGCTAGCAAAGTGTCTTTTCCCCGTTGCCTGGTATAGGGACTTTAACCCATTGCCATGGGCAAGAGCTTTGCGGGAGCAGTGCTCTATATGGAGTTTCTCGCTCATATTGGCCGAGAATATTTTCCCCAAAAAGGTATAGGAAGTTACGACCTCCAATCTATGCCCTCCAATAGCCCAATCAAAATTTGTCGAGCGGCACTTCTTCTTACCAGCTATACACATCACTTTACTTTTATTAATATTGATCTTCATGTAATGCTCCCCAGCGAAGGCCTGGAGAGCCTGTAGCCGGTTTGCAAGACCAGTAGGGGTCAAGTCAAGCAACAAAACATCGTCGGCATACATCAGACAGGATATTGGAGCCCCTCCTATCATCGGTGCAATCCCCTCACTGGCAGACACGGCAGCAGGGAGGTCAGTCGTATATAAGGAAAACAAAAGGGGTGCCAGTAAGCAGCCTTGTTTAAGGCCATTCCGAGATGGTATTTTGGCCGAAAGCCCCCTTTCGCCCCCCATTAAGACCCTGCACCAGGTCTCAGTGTGCAGAGCCCGCACCAGTTCCAACAGGGGAGTAGGGGCACCCAGCGTCGCCAGTTTTCTCCACAGCGTTCCACGATCTACTTTATCGAACGCTGTGGAGAAATCAATGAAGGCGGCGTATACAACTCCCCCTCTCACCTGGACATATTTATCTGTGATCACCTGAAGGGCAGTCATGTTGTCTAGCGTGCCATGCTCCCTTCGGAAACCAGTCTGTTCAAACGGCAGAATATTGTGCTCCTCGACCCAATCAGAAAGAGAACTAAGGAGACATTTCGCAAAGACCTTTCCGATGGAGTCGAGGAGCGCAATCAGGCGGTAATTACTGGGGCTATCCCTTGTACCCTTTTTAAAGATAGGGACCAAAATACTTCCTCTCCAGGAAGCAGGAACACATTTGGAAAGATGGCACGCCCTAAACAAGGGGTACAAGATTTTACTCCAGCTTAAGGGATCTTGTTTAAGGACCGTCATCGGAAGCTCATCCGGTCCCATGGCCCCAGAGGGTCGCATATTTTTTATAGCCGTCTCGATTTCTTTCTCAGAGGGATTGAAAACCAGGTCTTCAGGGGCAGCATACATGAAATTATCCATACCTGTGGTCCCGTTCCCTGCATAGAGCTCTCGGATATGAGAGGACCATAGCTCTTCTGGGATAGGAATGGGAATAGGGGAATGGCGTGTACCACATCCTTTCCCAATTATTGCCCAAAAGTCTTTAATGTTACCATGTGCAGCAGATTCCCTCAGTTTAATCCATATTTCATCCTCCCTATCCTTTTTAATTTTGAGCTTGAGTCTGCTTCTCTTTCTTTTTAACCTAGCGATGTCTTTCCCACGTTCCAGGACCCTTTCAACATACTGTTCGCGAATTAGTTTATTTAATTCCCTATTCAGATTACGCAATGTCATGGGGACTACCTCTCCTTTCCTAGGGGGAACAGTTTTATTTGCGTACAATAAGATCTTTCGCATAAATTCTTCAAAACAAACTAATTCGCTGCCGTTCCACTCGTTTATTACCCTAAGGGTATCGGCCAATAGGTCCTGCACCCCATTAATGGCGGCACTGTTCCAGAAGCACCTTCCAGAAGTGGTATGGAAGGTAGCCTCATTGCCATTTAGCGACCAAGACGCCGTATTCAAAGAATTTAAAGACACTGTTAATAACAATATACTATGGTCGCTGAGTGTCGTGGGTATAATCTTTAGGTCCAGAATCTGGGGAAACAGGCCATAGTCGGCAATAGCATAGTCCAAAATTGACGACCCAAAGGGGGATTTGTGAGTATAATTAGCGGGGACGTCAGATGGAAATCTTCCATTTAAGATAATACCATCCCCAATCGCTAGTTCTTTTAACAGAATCTTCCCTCTTTTATTTGTCATCAGGTTCTCCGGAAAAAGCGTCTGGGGGATAAAATGTACCTCTTCCTTAACTTTATTCCTGAAGAGTTTTAGACTAGCATTTGAAATTTTACAGTTCAAATCACCTACAAGCAAAATTACAGGGAAAGGAGGGGAGTTTTTTATCTGTTCCATATACTGGAGAACCTGCTGCAAATTATCATTAAAACACTCCTCTGGGGGTATATACACATTAAAAATTACCATGGGATATTTTTTACCATCATGGAACAAATTTTCTAGTGTTATAGTGTGGAAAAGTCTACTGGAATCAATATAATGGGAGAATCTCCATTGGAATTTATTTGACAATAAGCAGGCGATCCCCCCCCTGGCATGCCCTTTCTTAGAGGGCGCAGCTGGAACTTCCAGAACGTAAAAATCTTTTGAAGGAGTTAACATATCAATGCACCATGTTTCCTGAATGCACAATATATCAGCCCCCAGAGTAGATAAAAAAGCAAGTTTCTCTGGGCTGCTGTGGAATCCGGCCGCATTCCAGGAAATTATATTTAATGCGGTGTTAAAGATGGTGAAACAATTTGGGGTTATCCTTCGTTTTTGTTGATAATGCACTATGGAGCCAATTCCACCGGTTATTATCATCTATGAGTGAGGAATTCTCAATTAGTGGAAGTGGCTTCACATGCGACACTGAGCGTTTTCCCCTGGAAACCCAAATTTTCAGGTCTCTCAGGGGAGAGGTTACCCCGTTTTGCTCACCACCCCCAAACCCCTGCTTACATAAAGGATTTGGCTTGCCTGGGTTGGAGATAGGGAGAATATCAATACCTAAACGCTGAAAGTTTTCAGCTTGTTCTAGTATCAAGTTTGTTATAATAGGCGAATAAAATTTCACCCGTATACTCAATACCCTACTTCCACCCAACAGAGACACCAATTCTATGTCTCTAGACTGAATATGATAGAGATTTTCAACCTCACTGAAACGTTTGAGAATCCAAGCTCTGTTTAACAAAAGGTCAGTATCAAATAAGGGAACAAAATCTAATACACGCACATCCACAGGGGCCTTAGAAATATTTACAGAACGGGCCGGAGGACAAGAATTTTCCAAATCAGGTGTTACAGCAAAGGGGGGGGGCCAAAGGATTTAGAGCCCCAGATGGATAAGAGATTGGTACTCCTAGTGCACTCCGTGAAGGAGAGCATGGGAGAGAGCCCCCTATTTGCGGTGTATCTTCCTGCGTAAGCAGACTACATTGTTCATTTTCCTCCTCTACAGAGGTTAAAGCAGTTAAGTTCACGTCCATGTCCACCTTTAAGGAAGTAGATGAGGGTTCCCCATTCCTTACATCATTCTCCCTTGCCTCTGTGAACTTTTGGAAAATAATCCTCCGCTGCTTCTTCTTTCTGTATTTTCGTATTGGTTTCCTCTTGCTGGCTTTGTTAATTTTTTGTTTACCATTTTTTCCCTTTTCTTCATTGACCTCTAGTTTGTCGGCCAGGGGTTCTTTTCCGCACTCAGGTACGAAGATAGGAAATAACTCCTGGACCGTTTTAGTGCCAGACAAAGCTTTATCCTCCTCCTCTATCTCCAGGACTATATTTTTGATACAGTTGGAAGCTGCAGTAAGGGGCATATCCTTGTGAGGATCCATAGTAGGCACTTCATTTTTCCTATCTAGTTCCCCTCTAGTATCTCTGGTTTTCCCCTCAGATACATATTGTTCAGACTTGGGGGGAGAGGCCTTACTCATATCCGGCGATTTCTGCAGCAATGTCTTTAGAATTTGAGTGACTGATTCAAGAATACAGTCCGAGCTGCCTACAAATTTCCCTAGAAGCAGTAAGATTGAAGCTAGGAGTTGTTCCAGCGCGATCATGGACTCAGAGATCGGCTTTTCTCGTACTTCCACAGTGCAACAATTATCCAGGAGATTAAGATCGGGGCTCCTGGAGGTGTTTAACAAGTCAGATATTTCATGTCTGTTTAACGAAGGGGTGCTACTATACAGCAGTAACCCAGAAGGGGTGGCACCCCCTGGAGCTTTAAACTGCTCCAAAGATTCCACTTTAGCTGGGCTTACGTAGCGTCCCCATAGTTCCAGGTCAATGGATAGTGCAGACAAGTCACCCCCCGGCCTGTCATTCATGGGTGACTGAGGGATCGGTGGTGTGTGCACTGAATCACCTACGATCGTCAGCTTCCCCTCTGTGGAGTCCCGTAAGGGAGACCCCCCTACCATAGATTGGGGGGCCCCCTGCTGTACCTGGGGTGGTTGAGGATCTATAGGAGCTGGTGAATGTAATTCCAGGGCTTTAGTATCTGGTTTTTCTGGCATCGCAAATTTGGATTTTTTTAAACCAGATAGATCCCAGAGTTCAGATAGCTGGCATTGGCCTTTCAACGGTGGGTTGTTCACTGATTTGTTTCTTGTGCGGGTGGTAGTTAATTTTCGGCCAGGTTTTTCTCCCACTACCCTTCCTGAGCGTAGGGTTTTAGACATTTTCCACAGTGATGAATTTAAACGAGAAATGTAGGAATATAAAACGGATAAAAGTCTGGAATGACGTCAGCCCCTGACGGGCCAAGTAGGACCGGGGTGCAGTATAGCTATAACAGTACTCGAATCAACTCACCCACCTACTCAAGTGGACACAAGTTCAAAGAGGTGATAACAAAAAATGTAAAGGACCGGGCCCAGCCCAGCCTACCTCGGTCACTGAGGGCCACAGAGGGCCCGCCCTTTGCCCGGGCTTAGCCCGGCGTCGCCCGCGCGCGTCCCGCGATGCGCGGTCTCCCAGCGCTAATGAAGGCAGGTGAGGGGGGCGTGGCGGCGAGATGTAGCTGGCCCCGCTGACTTGTGGGCAATGTGGTTTTCCTCCCACTCGAGCCGCCACCAGCCTCTCCCAGCGAGTGTTTCCCGCGGAGCGGGAAACGCGAGCAGTAACTCCCAAAGCGCTGCCAGATAGCGCCTGCAGCACAGAGGCGCTTAAGGTTCTTTTCAGCTCGCAATTTCTTTACTGAAGCAACGGACACGCTCTCCTCAAGCACAGCAGCACTTGGTAAGTGGTTATCCACTCCACAGCGGTCTCCCAGCGCTAATGAAGGCAGGTGAGGGGGGCGTGGCGGCGAGATGTAGCTGGCCCCGCTGACTTGTGGGCAATGTGGTTTTCCTCCCACTCGAGCCGCCACCAGCCTCTCCCAGCGAGTGTTTCCCGCGGAGCGGGAAACGCGAGCAGTAACTCCCAAAGCGCTGCCAGATAGCGCCTGCAGCACAGAGGCGCTTAAGGTTCTTTTCAGCTCGCAATTTCTTTACTGAAGCAACGGACACGCTCTCCTCAAGCACAGCAGCACTTGGTAAGTGGTTATCCACTCCACAGCGGTCTCCCAGCGCTAATGAAGGCAGGTGAGGGGGGCGTGGCGGCGAGATGTAGCTGGCCCCGCTGACTTGTGGGCAATGTGGTTTTCCTCCCACTCGAGCCGCCACCAGCCTCTCCCAGCGAGTGTTTCCCGCGGAGCGGGAAACGCGAGCAGTAACTCCCAAAGCGCTGCCAGATAGCGCCTGCAGCACAGAGGCGCTTAAGGTTCTTTTCAGCTCGCAATTTCTTTACTGAAGCAACGGACACTTTCTCCTCAAGCACAGCAGCACTTGGTAAGTGGTTATCCACTCCACAGCGGTCTCCCAGCGCTAATGAAGGCAGGTGAGGGGGGCGTGGCGGCGAGATGTAGCTGGCCCCGCTGACTTGTGGGCAATGTGGTTTTCCTCCCACTCGAGCCGCCACCAGCCTCTCCCAGCGAGTGTTTCCCGCGGAGCGGGAAACGCGAGCAGTAACTCCCAAAGCGCTGCCAGATAGCGCCTGCAGCACAGAGGCGCTTAAGGTTCTTTTCAGCTCGCAATTTCTTTACTGAAGCAACGGACACGCTCTCCTCAAGCACAGCAGCACTTGGTAAGTGGTCACGGCTCTTTCGCAACCTGCAGAATCCGCTGGATGGACGAACGCGGCCGAGAAAGCTGCCGGGAAGACGAGAGTGTTTTGGAGCACAAGATGGCGGAAAGCTCCTGAGAGGAGACCCGAGACCACAGCAGACCGCAAGCCCCCAAGTAAGAGCAACCCGGGGCAAAGCCGGTAAATAAGCAGCGCGCAGCCCCTCTCAAGCAACCCCCCCCCCGACCCTAAAAAGACCTCCTAACTAACTAACACCAACTCAAGCGCAGGGGGGAAGGGGGCCTGGACTGAAGCGGAGGGGCGGCTATCTTGGTGCAGGCCAGGGGGAGCGAGACGCCGACCAACACCAAATAGCGCCAAGCAGTTACACAGAGGGAAGCGCAAGAAGCAATCCCCCACCCCGACAGCGGACATACCACTGAAGCCCAGCATCACCGCAGGCACAGAGAGGAAGGGAGACAACGCGAACACTGAGGCGGCCATATTGGTTAGGTCTACGGAGTGAGCGACACCTTAGGTCCAAGCAAGACGCCGGCGGACAAAAAGGCAGCGCTAAAATAACCACAGACGGGAGCGCTAACCCCTGGAAACCTAACCAACTCCAATTCAAGCGCGGGGGAAAGAGGCGACACTGCGCCGAAACAGAAGCAGCCACACGAGCCAAGACTGAAGCACCGGGCGGCCATCTTAGTGAAGGCGGCAGGAGCGAAACGCCGACCTACACCGAACAGTTTAAACAGAGACAGACAGAAGCGCACAGAAGCAGGCACCTCTCCTCCCATCCACCAGGCAAATCCCTAAGGCAACATCGGTGCTGGAGCTGTGAGGCAAGGGAGCGACGCTAGCATCCGAGGCGGCCATATTGGTGAGGTCTGAGGCGGGGAGCGGCTAATCTGGTGCAAGCGGAGCGCCGGCCAACATCAAGCAGCGCTAAGCGGCCACAGAGGGGAGCGCAAACCATTGAAGACCTAACCTGCATAACCAACGCCAACCAACCACAAGGCAAACAGGAGGCACAGTGCGGAAACGAGGGCAGCCGGCTTAGACCAGGGCAGAGGCGGCGGGCGGCCATTTGGTACAGGCTGAGGGAGCGGAGGAAGCCAAAGAGTAACCCGCACCCCACCAGCAAGAAGACCCCGATAGACCTGCACCAGCATAAGCCAGCGCGAACACCAAGGCGGCCATTTTGGTTTGGGTCTGAAGCAGGCAGCGGCCATTTTGGCGGAAGAGCGAAGAGCGAAACGCGAGCCAGCGCTAACAAACCACGGGCCAACAGCAGCGCAAGCAGGGGAAAATAGGGGGGAAAGAAGGCACTCGTATGCACTTGAACGTACAACAATCAGAAGGTGAAATACAAGCACAATACCCAGAGTAACGCACCATCCACCTACAGCCATAAACAAAAGGCCAAGCCGGCTAGTAACTTCAGGAGCTCAATACAGCAAGGAATAAAAAGGGCAAAACCGCAGGAGGCTGGCGGAGGCCAGGACCAAGACCAGAGTGGTCAAGTGGCCACCCCGCTTCAGGGACTGTAACTTAACAACCGTGCCGATCCCAAGCAAGAAAGAGGACGGAAGACAAAAAAAAGGACCCACAAAACAGCAACCAACAGAAGTAAGACCCCAAACGCACCAGGTCAGAAGAGGTTTTGACGTAATGGCAGGGAAAGAAGGCAACCAAATCACGAATGTCCAAAAGAAGAACAAAAACGACCTGACTGCGTCACCCGCGAAAGATCACGGAGACCAGGGCAGCGAAACAACCACTCTGGATACACTACTAAGGAAGATAACGGAGGGTAACGACCTAGCAAAGGCAACAAAAAAAATAGTGGACAATATCCAAATGGAACTAATAGCAATAAGAGCAGAGCAAAGCAAAGCCAATGGCAGAATAGATGAAGCGGAAAAAAGAATTAGCAACCTAGAAGACCGCGCAAATATAACACACAAGGACCTAGGCCTAGTCATAAAGAGAACAACAGCCCTACAGAGATCCATGGCTGAGCATGACGACAGAAGCCGCAAGGGGAACATAAGACTACTGGGCATACCCGAGGAGGAAAACGACACCCCGGGGGCGTGCGCCCGGATGCTGGAGGACATGATCCCCAAACTGACAGGCCTCAGTTTCGAAAGACCGCTCGAGCTCGTCAAAGCATACCGCATCCCAGCAAAGAAACAAATAAACAGCAATACCCCAAGACCAATCATATGTAAACCGCTACGTGAAAACCACACAGATGCAATATTCGCAGTGGCCAGGAAGGGCAAACCAATGGCGATAAACGGGAAGAAGGTAACAATCACGCAGGACTTCTCTAAGCTAACGGTGGAAGTGAGGAAGGGTTTCCTAGCCCAGCGGGACACCCTGCGGAAAAACAACATCACCATCTCATTCGCAGGCCCCTCAAAACTGAGAATCACAGACAGACACGGGAGTAAAACCTTCGACGACCCCAACGACCTACACAGGTACCTACAAGGGCCAGCCCCAGAAGAGATGGAGCACCAAAGCCCAGGAGCAAAGAGGAGAGCCTCCACAGACGGGGCCGAAGAAGAGGACATATGACAAGAACTGAAAGCGCGTGTTAGACAGCCTTAAACCCCTGGAACTCTCACGCACACATACCAACTTACCATCCGGAATAAGCAAAGGAAGACCTGACAAAGGCAAACGCCTATAGAAAGAGACAATGTAAGGTCCGTCTCAAACCGGATTAACCGGCTCTGAACCCACATGATAAGAGCTCAAGCCCACACCTAAGAACCACGGAACTTTGAACTTAAGCAACCAAATCTACCTCGATTGTGCACACACTGACCAACGTTTCTACCTCAACGTCGGCAACGATAAAGAGCGACAAGGAAGACCAAGCAACGAACATATCCTTTCCTCTATCTTTGCAGAGACAATGTCAGACTTGGGGGGGAGGGAAGTGTGAGGAACCTTGCTGTCACACACCCGTTTTTCTACAGGCGGGGGGAGGGGGGAGGGGTGGGAGGGGGGAGGTCAGATGGGGCGGGAGGGACAGGCGGACATGAAGGCTAGCGAGATAACAGACATTTGTGCAACGTATAATTACTTTTTCTTTCTTTTCTATATCCATTTCCACACCCATTCCCTACTCCCATCCTCATCCTGCTCACTCATACCCCGGGGGGGGCACCCACGTACCTGGGCGGAACAAAGGCAGACATCTCAGAATCCGATCAGGAAGAAGACAGAACCACCAGCGGAAACAACAAACCCCCATGACAGACCAGACACCAGTCAGCCTGGCCGCGAACTTAAAGGTGGTTTCCATGAACGTCAAGGGCCTGAACCATCCAATCAAACGCAGGAAAATACTAGAACACCTGGCAAAACTCAAAGGGGACATATACACGCTACAGGAGAACAAACTCTCAGAGGAAGAAGCTAAACTACTCAAGGCAAGATGGATAGGTGATATCCTATGCTCACCTGCTAAAGGGAAGAAGCGAGGTGTAATAACTATCCTAAGCAAGAAAGCAAACCTCACCATCCAAAAGACAAACACGGACAAAGACGGTCGCCTGCTGATAGCAAGTGTCCAAAGAGGAACTGATTGAATACACGTGGCAAACATCTATGGACCAAACTCTGAAGACAAAGACTTCTGGCAAATGGTGGACGGCAAACTCAGCGACCTACCACAGGAAGACCTTCTGATCGTAGCAGGCGACATGAACAAGACAATGGACCAAGCCACGGACAGACACCCAAGCAGGCCAAGCCATAACTCCCAAAGCAGCAACACCCTTAAAGACCTATGCATCAAGCTCCACCTAGCAGACCCATGGAGGCTACAACACCCCACAGCGCGTGAATACACCTTTTATTCACACCCGCACAATTCTTACAGCAGGATCGACTATATATTGATGTCCAACAACCACACGCATCTAATCGAGAACACGGAGATAGCCCCAATAACCATCTCCGATCATGCGCACATATCCCTCGCCCTGAACGGCAAACATAATGAAAGCCTGACGAGAAGATGGAGACTGAACGATGACATCCTACAGAACAAAGACAATGTAAAAGAAATAGAGGAGGCACTAAAGAACTACCTGGAAGACAACGACAACGGCGAAGTAGGGAAAGATACCATCTGGGAAGCACTCAAAGCAACACTAAGAGGCAAACTGATAAACATCAAATCAAGAATGAACAGAAGCAGGAACAAAACAATCTCAGAGATAGAAGACGAAATAGCAGCACTGGAGAGAGGCCACTGCGCAAACATAACAGACAAGAACACACTCACCACGCTCACAACAAAAAAAATACGAACTGAACAGAATCCTAAGCGAACGAGCAGGTTCATGGCTAACAAAATTCAAGTCGGTGAATCTGTGCAGGGCAACCAAAGCAGGGAAACAGCTAGCGTCCTACCTCAAAGGGAAGCAAAGGCAACACACAATAGCAGCAATAACAGACAAAAATAACAAATCGCAAACAACAAACAAAGGAATACTAGAGGTCTTCAGACAGTTTTATCAAGATCTATATTCCGAAGATAAAAACCTGAGCAAAGACGGAGGCCGCACTCTCCTAAAAGATGTCAACCTGCCGGAACTCAAGGAGGAGGAGAAAGCACCCCTAGAGGCACACATAACGGAAGAAGAAATCGAAGCTGCAATCAACCAACTAAAACGGAACAAAGCGCCAGGACCAGACGGATACTCCACCGTATTCTACAAGACCTTCTGCCAAAAAATCAAAAAAATACTATCGGAAACATACTCCGCCTGCATACACAAAGGCGAGATGACAAACACCATGCGGGAGGCAAACATTACAATAATACCCAAGGAAGGTAAAGACCCTCAACTCCCGCAAAACTACAGACCTATCTCGCTCATAAATGTCGACTGCAAAATCTATGCAAAGGTGCTTGCAAACAGATTGAACAGAATCCTACCAGACATCATCCACAACTCACAAGTGGGATACATCAAACACAGGCTGTCGCAAGACAACACAAGGCTGCTATGCCACCTAATCAACCACACAACACAGAGCAATGAGCAGGCAGTCATGATAGCACTGGATGCGGAGAAGGCCTTTGATAGAGTCTCGTGGCCCTTCCTAAGGAATTGCATGACAAAGTTCGGTTTAGGGGAAAAATACATAGCGATGGTGATGGCCCTATACAACAAACCAAGAGCAAAAATAGTGGTGAATGGAAGCACATCTGAATCGCTCCTATTAGGAAGAGGAACTAGGCAAGGATGCCCACTGTCACCTGGCCTCTTCCTACTGGCACTTGAACAACTACTAGCGAAAATAAGAGACAATGAGGGGATCACCGGTGTTAAGATCAGAGAAAAAACAGTGAAACTTGCAGCATACGCAGATGACATCCTCATCACAACCACTAACCCATCAACGTCAATCACAGCGCTAATGGACACAATAGGAGAATACGCAGAGGCATCCGGGTACAAACTCAACAAAGACAAATCAGAATGCAAACCAATGAACATCCACACCACAAGATCGGTACTGGGGGACTCTGGCCTAGCCTGGCAAACAAAGCCACTCAAGTACCTAGGTCTACAGTTTGGAAGAGACCTAACATCCACAATACAGCACAACGAGGACTCACTGCTAAAAAAAGTTAAAGAAAGACTAGAGCTGTGGTCGCCCAAATACATCAGCTGGTGGGGAAGGATAGAGACGATAAAAATAATGATAACACCCGCAATAAACTATACGCTTAACATGCTACCGATCCCAATGACAGAAAGCTTCCACAAAAGACTGGACAGCATGATCAACATCTTCCTATGGAGAAACAAAAAACCACGAATTGGCCTACCCAAACTGAGACTAGCGAAAGAACTCGAAGGCCTCAACCTGGCAAACTTTAAAATCTACCAAACAGCATGCCTGGCTAGACAAGGAATGGCATGGATCGACGAAACGCAACAGTACAAGCCAGTCTGGCTAGAACTGGAGAAAGAGCTCCTGGAAGGCCTGCACCCGACAGCGATATTGACTGCAAACAAACACCCCCTAGGGTCGAACATAATACTGAAACACACCAGAGAAGCGCTGATGAGAGTAGACAGGCGAATGATACAGAAGCTGAGAGGTACAACATGGGAATCCATCTGGCTCAATACAAAAATAACATATCAAGGGGCAATAATGAACTATGACACATGGATCAAGAAGGGAATCAGCCTCCCCAAGCAGATGGAAACTAAGGGGAAGCAGCTGACCTTTTCAAACATACAACAACTATACAACCTCCCCAACAAAGAGCTATACACCTTTCTGAAGATAAGAACTGCTATAACTAGAGCAAACCTACACCGAGAGTAGCCGGGCATCGTCAAGTATGTGCAAACCCTAAACTCGGCAGGCCACCAGACCACGAAGATCTATAAACTTCTCAGCCCCACCACCCTGTCTCTAAATAAGAAGACGACAAACTCATGGGAGATACTCCTAGGCAGACAGCTAAACGAAAAAGAACAGGCACAAATGTGGGGTACAGCTACAAAAAACAAAATTACCCCACAATTGGCGCAAACGAAATACTGGCTCCTCCACAGAGCCTACTGAACCCCCTCCAGGCTCCATAAAAGCGGCATTGCAGAATCAAGCGACTGCTGGAATTGCCAGAAGGAGGAGGGCACGCTCGAACACCTCATCTTTGGATGCGTTAAGGTCAGGAAGTTCTGGGCCCTGATAAACGCATTCATAAACGACATGCTCAAAACAGACTTAACAATCAACTACGCGAGCTTGGCGACAGGGCATGCAACGACGAACCTGAACAGCAGGGAAGAAAGAGACCTACTAGACCTGCTTCTCACAGCGGCCCTAAAGATAATCTTAACGAACTGGAAGAACACGGCGAAGGCAAACTTCAAAACATGGATCAACTGGGTCACCTTCCTAAGAGGAGCAGATAACATTACAGGCAACTTCTCGAAAGAACACACCCCCAAAGAGCTCATGTGGGAACCACTCGACGAACACTTAAAGAAAGCACAGTGAACACCCCCCCCCCTCCCTCCCCTTTCCTTTCTTCTCTTCTGCAACAAGCCAAGAAATATAGATAACACAAATGTACTGTGTACAATTGCCAATGTATATGCCACTTTTATTTTTCAATAAAAATGTTTTTATAAATAAATAAATGAATGTCTTGGTGCCCTTAAAAAAAAAAAAAAAAAGATCCCAACATACAGATAACGGGAAATAATTGAATTGAATTGAATTGAATTGAAATTGGAAAATAATTTGAAATGAATGGAACTCTTAATATTGCCACTGCAGCCGCTGTACTATTGATAGGTAGCAGGGGAGGGGAACACCATGGGCGCACGTTCAGTTCTGCCTGATGTTCTGGTCAGCGGAATTGGTGTGCACGCAGACAGCAAGTGTGGTTCTGCAGCGCTGCGCGTTTTCTGCTATATATAAAGTTCTTAATTAAAAGGCAGTCAGTCCTCATGCATGTGCCTGCTACTGCACGATGATCACTTTTTAGACGCACATAATTACAGAGTCGCTGTGCTGCTGTGTGTGTGCCCGGTCCGTGCCGCAGTTTACACCAGTGCTGCTGTTTGTGGCCGCTGAGGATGCCTTTCGTTCAATTGTGCAGTGTGTGTTAGATTACAGTGATATAGTTTGCAAATTACTTTCCGTCTACACCCCTGCTGATGTTGTCTGCTCTCACAAAACCGCGCATCAGCCCGACTCAGAAACAACTGGCAGGCAGCATGGCGAGAACGTGCTGAAGTCTGAGCTGCTCCCAGCGGTGCAACCCGCGTCCTGGTCTCGCCCTCGACACATGCAGACGGTGCTCACACGCATGACCCCCCCAAACATGCCTCGAGAACACAGCGGTTGCATGTGTTGGTGACACCATCTCAAAAGCATGTCTAATTTTAAAACTAAAACAATCCATTAGCAGGCCTTACACTCAAATGTAAACACGTGTAACTTCCGGACCATCTTACACACACACACAAGACAGGCTAGCAGACAGGCCGGTCAGAAATCCTAGACTACCGGGGAATTAATGGAAATTACAGCCTAAAAGAGCACACATCACACGGCTATTCCTTTTATCGAGATCAAAGTATATTGATGACACCAGATGAGCGCTCCACTTTCTGGAGAAACACATACACCTCCCAAGTGTGAAGCAATCACTCCAGAGGTTAATTAGTGGAGAAAAAGATATGCTCCCTCAGTGGAGATGAAGCCTAAATGAAGCATTATGTAAATGTGAGCGATTGGCGTTGCAGATGCTAATTGTTTTTTTTTCCCATTTCAAAGTATTCCAGCAGTACGCAAAGAAATTTCTTTCAGGAAGGAAAGGGGGCAGGACGTGGGACACCTAGTAAAAGCCTGTGGTACTGCGCCCTTTTCTTCATGAAAATAATTTCTTTGTTTATGCTAATACTGGCATACTTTGAAATGAAATAAAATGTGCATTTGCAATGTCAATAGCTGGCATTTTGACTAATAGAAGAGGTATTGCACTGTGAATGCTCTGAGCAGCCTCCTGTGTGGCTTCAGCAGTGAATATTTCATTGCGGCAGGAAGCAAAGAACAAACCTTCAATTTGCCCAATGTAAGTTAAAAGGTAGGACAAAGTAAAAGGAAACACGCACCTACGAGGTAAGAATCAATAAAAAAAGACGATAAAAGGAAGGCTGAAAGGAAGTGAGGTATCCTCTGATACAACGAAACAAGAGGCTGCAAAGACAAGCGGCTGCGTGGCCAAGTAGCTTTTGGAAGTGGAACAAGGCAAGGAGGGAGAGGAGGGGGGCCACGCCCCCAACCACGACCGGTGCTTACATTTGTCGGCAGGGTCTGACACGTCTGTCAGGGAGGGGTAAAAAACAGATGGCACACTGCACGCAATTAAGTGTGAGCGAAGGGGACGAAAACCTGTAGTTAAGCGCCGCTGATTCGAGACTACACAGAAGTTACCATAGGATCAACAGCCAACAGAAATCAAGAAAACAACAGCAATGCCAGACTTAAACCAATCGCAAGGGGCAGGAGAAATTACACGGAGTTGAAGCCAATATACAGATCACTTTAAGTCTCGCTGAGACAGCGCATGCACCGCATGTGCTGCAAGGTGAGACCTAATGACGTATTACTATTAATACAGCACGAATCTAGCAACAGAACAACGGACAAGCTGTACATTAAGGACACGTTGTGTATTATAGACAAGCTGTACATTGGATAGGGGGGGGGGTTCTAAGATGATCCACAACAACATGTACAGCAAGTCGGGATTACACATATACATCTCACACACCTTACACTTGCGTTATTAGGCCCAGGGAGAATACATAATTTACCTAGAATCACGCAATGGTAAGTGCAGAGGACGGCTACTTGGCAGCTCTAGCCGCTAGGCCTCATAATAGCTTTGCCTTGGTATAGCCAGCTTCTAAACTCTGCCGTTATGCAATGAATCTGCCAGCCATGGCCAGGTGCTGGGATGTCACAAACTGCTAATCCCCCCTTGTAATCTCACCATGCCTATATGCTTTTTCCATCACCCCCAGAGGTCATCACAGACCCGAGGAAACAAGGAGAAGGAAGGGTGTCTGTTGGTTGCCCATTCTCTCCAAGCTAATTCCATATGGTAATAATAGTTGCAGCTTATCTCTCTTTGCTTCTTATTTTGAAAACTCAGTGCTGGAAAGTTGGGGAATCCTGCTTGATCCTGGTTCCAGAAGTGATTTTAGGTCAGACCTAGAATCCGACTGATCTAAGGAAACATCTTGAATTTGCCCTGGTGTCATTTTCTGACACCAGGAACATAATGCAGCAGCAGCTGCACTTTCTCTACATTCTTTGCGGAGCAGCAACCTGCAGGCAGTACAGGGACTTTCTTATTGTCACTTCCAGCCGGGCCCAAACCAAAAGCCCATTCAAAGGGCCATCAGCCCTTCTTTTGTTCAAGTATCACCCTGGTCCGGAGCTATCTGTAAACTATTACCTGGTTGCCAAAGTACCAATGCATTGGAAAGAAACAAATGCACACAGCTTACTACTTCACAAGTAATTTAGAGAAATTATGACTTGGAAGCAGACTTTTTACTTTGTTCAGGCCCCCACGTCTCTCCATTAAAGAGATGTACATTCACTGTAAGAATGCAAGACTTATCTGTGTGCATGAGTAATTACACAACTAATGATTTCAATGGCACCTACTATTCTTTTACAGATCTATTCATCCCAGTCTAGGGTATCAAGAGGGCTTTACATCTCACACAGAGACACAATAAATCATATAAGTGAGTAAATCAATATACAGGAAATGTTAGTTAGGATAACAATTCATTTAACATTTCCTTCACTGCCGTATTCTCAGAATTAGCTCAGGTTTCACTTGAGCAGGTACGAGAGCTTGTTCTCGCTATCAAATCTGGTTTCCCCCTGGACCCCTCTCCCCCTTTCATTCTCAAATTAATTCCATATCATATTGCCAGAATCCTTGGGGATATTTGTAATCTAATGTTCCATACTGGTGTCTATCCATCATCTTTGAAAAAAGCTATTATTAAAACCTTACTCAAGAAACATAATCTTGATCCGATACAACCCAAAAATTATAGACCTATAGCCTGTCTCCCTTTTCCATCTAAAATTATTGAAAAGATAATGAAGTCTCAACTAGCTCAATTCATCGAGAACCACAATCTGCTCGATGATACTCAATTTGGATTTCGGAAAGGGCATGGGACAGAGACAGCCCTTATTAAGGCTTCTGATGAGATCAGGAGGATCTTGGAGAAGGGAGGAGCGGCAGTCTTGATCCTGCTAGATCTGTCCGCGGCTTTTGACATGGTCGATCATGCCATCTTGATCGACCGTGTCTCTGCTATTGGTATTGAGAAAAAGGCGAGAGCTTTATTAATCTCATTCCTTGCTGAGCGCACCCAGTCTATTAAGTTGGGTGAATTCTATTCTCCTATTTTTTCCCTCCCATGCGGGGTGCCTCAGGGATCCTCCCTAAGTCCGACCTTATTTAATATCTATGTGTCGGACCTGGCCAGGATCATCAAGACCCATGGGTGAGGTTAACTTCCTATGCCGATGACACTCAGATCGTGTTGGCAGTCCACAATGATGGACTTGAAGTGTTGTGAACGTATTTAGGACCCAAATGAAATATTCCCGATTTATGCCCTTATGTGGTTATAACAAATCATATCCTTATAAAGGCATAAGAATCATATCCATATTTAGTCATAGCCAATGCAGTCCAAATACGGCAAGGCTACTTCCCTAGACTCCTAGAAAGTACAACGCATTCTTTAAACAAACCAAACATCAAGCAGCCCGGGAATTCCCCCTGCTTCTGTTTTGATGTGTCCTAGAACTCCTGAGTCCTGAAAGAACTGCCAGTTCTTAATGACAGTTCTTAGTGACGTCTTATGTCCAACCTTACGCCAAACATGGCACCGTCCAGGTATAAATATACCAGCATTTGCCTTAAGCAACACACGGTGGTTTGGAGCAGAGCGGCTATCTACTTACCCAAAGCCCAGCTGATGCGAGTGCCGAAGGAAGCCGACCCTCCCATTTGACGCACTGAGAGAGACGCTGTCTTTTCACCTGCCGAGAAATCCAGCTCCAGTGTTTCCAGTCAACCTTGCGGGTTGCTGGGAGATCGAGTCCTGAGAAAGAGATACAAGACCTCCTTCATTCTATAACCAAGGTACGGAGCTGATTAGACCCATAGAGAATTCTTGATTCAGATTCTTGGCAAAACTAACTAACTTAAACTGCAGCTCACTTACTCCTTCCCACATACTAGGCTTAGGTTAGGTACACCGGGGTAGGCGTATTTTAGAAGCACCAGTTGAGTACGTTTAGTCAACTTTTATCATTGTATGTAACTGTATATATTTTATCTGTTTTAAGTATCATATGGCTCAGAAACCATATAAATGCTTTTACAGTATTATTTCATAATACTCCTTTTACTGTACGCACTTTACTTTATGATAAGTATTGCAATTGTGGCAATTCATTTCTCTTGCATGAGAAAGAAGACTGCTCAATAAATAACAACTTTTATTGAAAACGCCTGTCTCTCTATTTCTCTGCACTCTGGTGAAACCAAGTATGCACGATTGACTGAGTGAAATAGCTATCTATTGTTTTCACACAACTCTGGAGATATACTCCTTAATCTGGAGGGAGCAAAGTTGTCATTTTTATGCGGTTGTCAGAAACTAATCCCTTCTTGTCTAATCAGGAAAGTTAACTCCTTCCTGTTAATTCGAGAAAGTTTCTAGTAAGTAAGTAAGTAAGTAAGTAAGTAATCTTTATTTAGCATAGTTACTTAAAACCATTGCAATATAAAAATGAATTAAGAACAGAAAAGATAAAACTACAGTTTTAAAAGACTCAAAATTTAAAATGTTCACATTTCCTTATGACCGATGTGCTTGTATTTGGACTTAATATTTGTAAGTTATTGCTCTATGTCCTCATGAGCTCACGAAGTTGATAAACAGTCAGCAAAGTGATGTCAAGTCGGTTAAATTGGGGCAGTTATGGATTGGGTTTTTTGGCATCTTTTTTTCAACTGCCTTCAGAAATTTTACAAAGCTGCAGTTCAAGCCAGGGTCATTAGGATGAAAACATGCAAGGACCGCCGCCCTTCTAGTACGGATCCCTTGCCGATTGAAGTGGTGTTTTAGCCAGCGTTTCCGTTCGTCCCGTAGTTTTTCACAAGAGCATATCAAGTGCAGCATGTCCTCTTGTGCCAAGCCGCATAGCCGACAAAGGGGGTCAGCTTTGATTTTGAGCCAGCGTGGGAGATTTTGAGTACAAGGTAGCAGGCCCAACCTGTGCCTTAGAAAACACATCTTGACACTTTTGGAGTAACCCTAGGCCAGATAGCGCTGTTGTGCTTTAGTTGTGTACGAATTCAGGGTCAACCAGCCATGTGTTCTCTTCGAGAGGGCTTCCTTGTCTTGCAACCATGATTGTAATTTGATTGATTTTTTTACCAGTTTTTTTAAATTTGTGTGATTTGTTGGAGTGTTCCAGAGCTGTTCTAGACCTGTATTCGTCAGGCTGCCCGTGAGGTACTTAGCTGCTGCTGAGGAAGGATGCTGTTCTAACTCCTTCCACAGGTGTTCATTCAGGGTTCCTTGTTTTGATTTCCTCACTTTGTCCCAGGCTATCATGTAGGCTCCCTGCCTTGCCAGGAACTGTTGGTCGATGCCGAATTCGAGCCTGATTTGAGCGGGTGAGGTTTGCTTGGGTAGACTGAAAATGATTCTGTAAGCTGCTGTTATAGTGTTGTCAAGGATCTTAGCATCCCTTCCTCTGAGTGCCTCACTCCCGTAAGTAATTGTTGGAAGAAGTTTAGCACAAATTACTTGCGTCAGGGGTAAGAGGGATGGGCCGGAGAGTTTGTGATTTAGCGCCTTCAACAAAATCGCTAACGAAAGACCTTTCCCTCGTATGCTTGTTCTCTGAACCGAGAACTGCCCACCGTTGTCGATCTTGTCGTGTTCCAATGCCATGATGTTGGTTTCCTTTTTTTCCTGCTAATGGTCATTGTTTGGGTTTTCCCCAGATTTATTATAAGATCGTTCTTACTTGAGTACCTTTGTGTTGCGTCTAAAAGATGTTGAAGTCCTACCTTAGTGTGGCTTATTAAGACGATATCGTCTGCGTATAGTAGACAAGGTAGCTGGAGCCCTCCTAGTTTAGGGGCGTGGGAGTTGCAGCCATTTAGTATTGGGACAAGGTCACCTAGGAATAGGTTGAAAAGCGTGGGGGCCAGGACGCAGCCTTGCTTTAGGCCCTTATTGGTCTGTATGGGCCTTGACAAGGCGGATCCGTCCCCTATTTTTATCTGTACCCAGGTCTCTGTGTACAGGTTGATGAGCAGGTCCAACAGGGGTCTCGAGATCCCCCAGTCGTTCAATTTAGACCACAAAAGCTTCTGATTTACGTTATCGAAAGCGGCCTTGTAGTCGATGAAGCAGAAATGAATGGGCATTTTGTTAGATTCTGCTTTGTCTATGAGCATACCCATGCTCAAGATGTTCGTCATCGTGCCTACTGACTTAGCGAAGCCTGTCTGATTGGCAGGGATTAAGGATCTCTCTGTAGCCCAGGCTGTCAGCTCTTCAAGTAGGGTACCTGCAAAGTATTTTGCCTCGTTATCAATTAAAGCCACCAGTCGGTAGTTATGCGGGGAAGCCTTATCTCCTGCCTTATAGATTGGGGAGATGATAGAGCCCCTCCAGGACCTTGGTATGGTGTTGAATTGTCATATTTCCAGAAAGAGGGGTCCCAGGGCTGCTGCCCAGCCTGGCACATCTTGTTTGTAGAGAATAGGAGGTATACCATTTGGCCCTGGCGCTCCCTCCTTTCTTCCTTTTTTGATTTGGCGCTGGATGGTGCTTTGTAAGTTCGGCAAGTTCTCAATATCATTTGGAGTAAAGCATTCTGTGGGCCTTGTGTCAGTAATTGATGTATAATTTTTATAAATGACAGGCTCGTAGTGTTGGTTGTTCCCTTCAGTCTGACTAAAATGGGTGCTGAGAAAGCTTGCCCAGATTTCCACTGAGATGTTTGATGAAACCCCGTGGTGCGCAGGTCTTATGAATGCATTTATTGATTTCCAGAACCTTGCTCCATCTTTCCGTTTGATATCGGAGTGAAGTCTCGCCCATAAATTGTCCTCAGCTGATTTGTTTGCTTCCCATTTTAGTTTTTTTAGTGTTGATTTTAGTTTTCGTAGATGGTTTTGCTTTACGGTATCCATGGGTTTCCGTTGGAGTTCTCTCATTGTACGGTAGATTAGAGTCTTTATGTCTTTAATTTTCCCTTGGTCTTCTCGAGAGAATTTGCAGAAACTTGCGTCCCCCAATTGTGACTGAAACTTGGGTATTGTAGCATACATAGACATGGTACTTGTAAAATGTTCCCATTTTGTTATTTTACTATCCCCAGAGCGACTCTCGAAGTGCTGTTTTGCCCTTTCCACTAGCGTTCCATCTATTGCTGATGAATATTTGATTTTTTTAAAGTTGATGGTTTGGGTTGACTCTTTAGGCACTTTTGATCGCTCAAAGTTCGGCTTTATGATCTTGATGATAATTTCTTGGGGACAGTGATCACTTTCCCCGCTGCAGCCAATCCGGTATGATATTAAGGACTGGAAAAAGGGTAATGATATAAAAGTATAGTCTAGAATGCTGCTTGTTTTGTTGTGTGAAAGGTTGCGACTGGAGGATTATCTCCAGAGGTCCTACCGTTGAGGGCCCTAATGTTAAAGTATTCCAGATCCTCTAGTGTCCTGGTACCTAGTTTTTTTTTTTTTGATTAACTGTGAGGGATGTGTTGGGATGTCCCAAATTGCGTTTTGTATTAGTTGTTCATCTTCCTGCGTCCCGCCCATGAGGTTAAGGTTAAAGTCCCCAGTAAGAACAACATTTGGTGTAGGTCTTTCCCTTATATGTGTCTCCATAAAGCTACAGAGGTCTTTAGTTGCTTTCCCTTTCCTTCTTGGGTTAATGTAGGCATTTATTAGAAGGAAGTCGGTTTCAGTAATGCCTTGTTTGAGTTGTGGAAAGCGGATTTTTACAGCCAGGGCGGCTGTAGAGGATGGTCCATCTTCTATTGCCGTCAGTACACTAGTAACCAGTATATAGGTTACTAGGCCGCCTTTGGAATGCCCATATTTAGCCGTCTTACTTGCAGCTGCGTAAAAACGTAAGTAGCCATGGAGGTTGGGGGGGGGGTCTGCGAGCCATGTCTCTTCGAGTGCCACTATATCAAATTTTCTGATGTAATTCATAAAATCTGAGTCAGTTATTTTGGAAGCCAGGCCATTGATGTTCCATGAGCATATTTTTAATGAGCCGTATACGTCTTCCTTTGGCTTGTGGCCGATTTGTCATTCGTTATTGTTTAGTGTTCTAGCAATCCATCCTGAGTCAAACATTTGTGTGTGTTCATCTGCAGTGGCTCCGGTGCTATTGATGTGTAGATCAATTTTATTGCTCCCTGGTCCTACAGCTCCTCTGAGGACCGAGTTTTTTAGAGTTTTCATGATAGCTGGAACTGCCGCTTTTTCCACCGGGACAAGAAAGTCAGGGTACCTTGGTTTGACATAAGGTTCTATTGTGATCCCCCAGCTTTCAAAGATGTCAGCCTCGGCAATTATTTTTTGTGAAATTGCGAGGGTTCTCCAGGTTGCTTTTGTTTTTTCTTTGCCTGTAGCCTCATCAGCTACAAATTCGATGGATTCCAGGTCAGAGCTTTTTAATTCTGTCAAGGATGGAATGTGGGATATCAGCCTTAAGATGTTACCTCTGTTGAGAGTGTCGTGTCTTCCTTGCGATGTGTAGTCCGGGTTAAACCAGACAGCGCCTGTTGAGTTTTTACGTTCTCCTGCTGTTACACTCTTTATTATTGGTTGACTAGGTCCCATAACTTCTACTCGTCGTGTTGAAGTTGTTACTAGTTGGCTGGCGGTGGGTGCAGTGACTCTTAACCGTCGGCCGTCATTTGGTGTAAACGGTTCAGCATATGATCGTTCGTCTGACCGTCGCTTAACCTCTACTAGTTGTGCTGCAGTGGTTTTGACGTCGTTTGTGCTACTTGTAGTTATTTTTAGCTCTTGGCCAGAGATGTGATGGTTCCTTATTACTGACCCGTCTAGATGGGGAATTTCACAAGGTCTAGAGATGTTGCACGTGGGGCCCGATGTCCCCATAATAGCTGAGTCTGCTTCTCTTCTTGTAGTCAGTGCACCTTCCATAGTCATAGCTGGAAAGCTTTCTAGCAGCTGATTGCCTGTCTCAGCAATAGCCGGTCCTCGATTGATCCCAAACTGTGTTCCCTTAGTGGGTCCATGATTTTTTATTTGCTGGCGGGCCGAGCTAGGCTGCATGCTACTTGTTTGTGCTTGTTTCACACAGGAGGCAGGGGTTATGTTACTGGTTTCATCGAATTGGAGACATGAATTTTGTGTTCCTCTTCCGGGTTCTTTTTGAGTGCAGATGCTATGTAGTTCCAGATTTGTTTTTGTTTTGCTGTTGCCCCCCAGCCCTTTGGTGATTGTTGCCTTGATCGGGGACTCAGGTGTGCCGATGACTTCGTCAGATTCTGGTGGGATTCATGGCACCCTCAGGGTGTGCTATGCTTTGTTCCCTGTTCGGTATGTTCCCAAAAAGTTGTTGAAATCCGTTACGTTGCAAATCGATTTTATGTTTCCTGCCTTTGCGTTTTTTTGCTCGTCTTTGTTTGGCGTTCATTTTTAAGTTTGTTGTTTCTTCCTCCGTATTATCGGGGAATTGAGGTTCTGTGTTTCCTATTTCACTGACCACTGGAGTTGGTGGTTTTATGGGTGCGGGGGCCCTTGGAATAGGGTTGATTTGTCCCTTGCTCCCCAGCGCTTCTTTGGTCATTGGATGGTTTATCACTGCCACGACAGGGCTGGTACAGGAGTTACTTTGCCTGCACTTGGGTGTTCTTCTAAGTTCTGTGCACAAATCGCTCATTATTGTTGGTAGACTCGACAACTTGTCGATTATTGGGCCGCATTCGCATCCTTCATTATAAGACCCAGATGCTTGGTCCGTCAATGGCGATTTATTCTGAAGAAGCGTATTAAGCGTGCCCAGCTTCCCACCAATGGCCACCACAAATACAGCCAATGTATCAAGTAGTGATAGTTGGATGTCCATTTTGTCAGATTGGTAGTTGAGGGCTTCTACCAGGAGTTGTGTTGTTTTGAGCAGACTACTCCACGCGTTTCCCTGATTTGTTTGATTCAAGGTATTGACCTGATTATCCTCAGACGAGGGGCTTTTTTGGACCACCTCTGGAGTCCCCACGTCCATTACTGGGTGATCCAATGAGGCATCATTTATGATGATCGGTAAGGACGTGTTCATACTTGTTTCACTGCTGCTTTTGTCTTGGGTGTATGCTGCTACGAGGTCTTCCCACTCTTCCTTGCCCAGGTATGAGGATATTTCTATCACATCTCGGGGCGAGGTTGGTGGCCTGTGTGAGTCTGCTGTATCCTTCCCTGGCCTCATCGTGCTGTTGTGGTCAGTTGTACGTTCGGAATGTGTTAAAGTTGGATTCCCAAGAGTTGAAACATTCTCTTCCCAGCACTCCTTTGCGTCTTTTCCACTTGCCCCGTTATGGTTTATGGGGTCTTTGTTTGGTGCTTGGATTTTTGACGTGCAGTTCGTAATGCGATGGGGAGGTTTGTCGGCATCACTGCCCTTACCAGATGCTATCCTCTCTCACATAGTTTATTGCTAGCAGTTTTGCCTGGGTCTGTAAGGCATTTGGGTGACATGTGTGTAGGCTGGCTTATATTATTGTCAATTGCTCTGTGCACTTGAATAAGGTTTGGTTCTAAAACGATTTTCGTACCGGACATTGGCCCTTTAGTTGTAACAGCCATTGTGAAATTGTTTTTATCACCCTGAGGGGTTGATGTCACTTGTAGTGATTCTCTGGCTGTAGAGGTAGGGCTTCTCTTGCTGTTGTCGTTGGTTGCTGAACCTGTATTGTGCACAGACACTAACTGACAAGTCTGGGAAGGTTCAATAGGTTCCTGAAGGCCTGAAGATTCATTGGTGTTGGAGGGTGATGTGTCCCCCGCGTTATTTAGGAAAAGAAATTTTATGAAAATTTTTGGTTGGAGCATTGCAAGGTTGGATTTTGTTGTTTTGCTGCTCTTCTCTCTATTTGCCGGTTGTTCACTGCTCGCACAGATAAAATCAAATTTGTCGGTTGCTATGTCAATTAGTGAGCCTTCACTCTGAGTTAATTGCCTGGATTTTCTTGTTTGATCTTCCCTTGCCCCCTCGCCTGCTTTCGGAGATCTTTTACGTTTGTTTGACCGATTGTTTGTCCCTCCTTTACTAGTGGGGCATCCACGAACTCGCCCTGATCTCATGTCGCCTTGCCCTGCAACCTGCACTAACTCCACGCCAACTCCTCAGCGTGCTCCCAAGCCCGTCTACCCCTCGCAGGAAGGGCGGCTGCCGTCAGGGAGTGTGCGGAGCGATAATGAGGAGTAAGATATTATCCAAAACGTCGGTAGGTACAGGTTCTGGCTAGGGCAGGGTCAGGGACCGCGCAGGCTCTGCGCCGCAACCTCCACTTTAGGCAGTTCTGTAGTTCTAGGCCGGCCTCCTGTACTTAAGTGCTCTAACCCTGGTTAGAGCTGACTCAGCCCCTTTCCTGCTGAAGTCAAAAGCCCCTATGGGAGGGTGGGGGTGTCTTGCCACCCCACTGCACAATACTTGGCCGTGGGGTGAGCTGCTGGCTGTGGGGCGGGCGGGGGACAGCTGTAACAGTGACTTGATCAGCCCCTAGGCACCCTTGCTGGTTTCACTCACCATTGCAATGCTTCACAATTCACAGCTCCATGCGAGCCCGAGCCCAGGCGGGCCCCTAGTCGGCTTTTACTTCGATATTACTATGACCGGCGGGTAGCTCCCCCTGCTCCTCCTCCTCGTAGTTTGCGCTCTACAGCTTGACTCTGGACGTGATCTGTTGGGTGAGAATTCAGAGGAGATCAGAGGAACGCGGGCAGCCCCCTGCTGCTCGACCCAAGTGCAGCCGCCACCTTTGTCTTTCCCTTTGCGACTTTTATGGCTTCTGAGCGTGTTGGTATAGCTGCGGCGGATTGATGGCAAAATGACAAAATTTTCAGCTTTCGTGCCGATCAACTGATGCTGCTGCCTGCTCCTCAGGTGCTGGCTCTCCAGTAGTTGCTCCACCCCAAACAGACAAACAGACAAACCACTCGAGTGTCTCTGGAGAATTTGCAAAGTTTTTTCCGGGACCCGCTCCCGCTGTCCCAGCCGCCTGGAAAAGAGCCTCGCAAAAAAGGAGCTTTGCAGCGTTTCCCGCCGCTACTGGGCCGCTCCCGCTTTTTTCCCGGTGCAGCTGCTAAGGGGACCGCGAGCTCCGGCTCTGATTTCTGGCGGCCTCCCGCGCTCACTCTCCCCCGCGTTTCCACGCCTCACTACGCGGGGGGGGGGCTTCGGGGCAGGGTTCAGCAGAAACCTAGCCGGTTTAGCCGGGAGAGGTGGAGACGGTAAGGACGCTTTCCTCTCGCCCTCCACTCGCTCCTTCGATGCTCCGCGCTCTGCACTCTACTGCTTCAGTCTGCATCAAAAGTTTCTAGTGACCTCTCAGCTAGCTGGCATTCATAATTAAGTCTAACATATTCAGTAGAGACCTAGTCGACCTCAGTCCTACGTCTAAACTACCGTTTATGTTATTCCAATGCGCTGAGCCTATTGGGAATATAGGAACTACACTACAGAAGTGGCTGCAAACTTTCGAGAAGGGATGCAAGACATCAGTTCCTGGATGTCACAAAACTGGCTGAAGTTGAACTCCGATAAGACTGAGGTAATAACCTTCGGCAGTTTATCCCCTAGTTGGTCCCCAACTTGGTGGCCAACTGAGATGGGTCCCCCTCCACAACCAGTCACTCAGATTAGGAACTTGGGAGTGATGTTTGATGATAAGCTCTCATTTATACACCATGCAAATGCAGTGGTGTCTTCAGCCTTCTTCACCCTAAGAATGATTAGGAAACTCCCCCCTTTGCTTCCTCTTAGCGCAGTAAAAATCCTTATTTGTACAATGGTCTTATCTAAGATCGATTATTGCAATGGCCTCCTCCTAAATGCTGAGGAGAACATTTTGAACAAGCTGCAATTGGTTCAAAACTCAGCAGCCAGAATACTCTCAGGCATGGCCAAGTTTAAATCCATCTCTCCAATTATACGCCAACTTCATTGGTTGCTGGTCAGGAACCAAATCAAATTTAAGGCGCTCTGCATTGCATACAGGGCGACTAGCAACTCTGGCCCTGAGTTTTTGAGAAGATCATTATGCCTTTACATTCCTAACAGATCCTTGCGCTCCTCTTCAGCTCGCCTCCTAACTGTTCCTCACGCAAAGAAATCAACATGGTGTGACAGACGTTTCTCAGTTGCGGCAGCAAAATCATGGAACACCTTACCCCTTCACATTAGGGCTAGCCCCTTCCTTCCTATTTTCAGGAAGTTGGTGAAAACGTGGCTTTTCAACCAGTAATCATTCACTCCAACAGTTGTCTCTACTGTCTTACAGCGCCGAGACACCTATGGGTATTTGTGCGCTTTACAAATTGCATATTATAATAATAATAATAATAATAATAATAATAATAATAACAATATTGATTATAAGGGTAGGAATCACATATCGTCCTAGGTTGTAAAATTATATGTTAAGAGTTAATGATTGGGAGAAACATTAAGTCAGGATATAAAACGTATCACAGTGATTATGATTGTCTGTACTAGCAAGACTTTATCACATTCCAAAGGAACCCTTTCTGCAATCTTGGAAAAACAACAGATTGGGAAAAAACTAAAGAATCTAAATCCATGTCTAGCAGCCCCTCGATGCTGGTAAATAGATCGCTGTGCTATATTAGAATGATTACAATAACAAAACAATCTCAGTGTCCATAGCAGCAGCCCATTTACCTTTCTACATAAAAAACTAATTTGTGGTGTGCATGTTAGATGATGTGCTTTGCATCAGACAGATCAACCCTCTATGTTACTTTGAGGTAAAACACGGACTGCACAAAACACAGAACTCTTCCAGAACTGCATTAAGCACCAGAGTTATTTTACCACTATTATAATCCACTCAAAATTACAGGGCACACAAAGCCCTCTGCAGCAGGTGTCTTGACCCTATAACATATTTTAAAATGCAGTCACTTCGTGGCAAGTAAGTCATCTAGAACAGATTTGCTGCCACATTTGCCCTTGTCAATTTCCTTGCAGCAGATTATTCTAAATTGACTGTGCTTGTCAAGCTCCTCCCCTTATAGCACCACACCCTTTACTTAGCCAATTCTTGACCCCCAATGTATGGGTTGGTTCCTGGAGTATTTGTTTTTCCATTTCCAGAACTATGAATGCCCATGGTGTCAACTCAAGGAGGTGCCTAAGGGAACACAGTGTGTATGGAACTATATTCCATATTACATTGTACTAAGACAAGTATCAGCTAGAAGGGTGTCTTTTTATCCGAGCATTCCAAGTGAAAATCCATGAGTGGAAATCATTCCCATTAAAAGACACAGAACGCAAAGCAAAAGTCTGGGCGACCTACACATGCATAGACCTCGGGAATTAGAGAGCTCCGTAAAAGCTACAAATTGAAAAACATTCTGTAAAGAAATGTAACCGAGATCCGCTGCTGTGTCTCTTCATATAACTTTATTTTCAAAAGACGGGCGGAGATGCGATAAACAAATCTCGAAGGATACCAAGTATTATGTCATATTCTTAAGCAGACGGGAGAAGGCGCTCTCTGGATTGCTATTATTCTATTGTACGGGCGCGCTCTCTCTCTTTTCTAATGGTTCTTTTTCTTCTACATACACATATTGCTCAGCTTGGTGGTCTCTAGTTAAAGGAGAAGAGTACGATCTGTTTCTAGTACTCGGTCCCTGATCCGGTGTCTCTTTCAGTATCATCAAGAAATACCAGGGCTGCGACTTGTTTTTAGTCAATACGTCTGAGTTTAGTACTTCACCACGGACGGGGCTGAAGCTCAGTGGTAGAGCGCATGCTTCGCATGTATGAGACCCCGGGTTCCATTCCCGGCATCTCCAGGTTGCATAACTGTATTTCCCGAAAATTGATTTATGTTAAACCTTTGTGCCTCTTAAGAATTATTTGCTGTGCACGAAATATAAATTAATTCAGTAAACAGAAGGAAAACAGTGTTGAAAACATGAGTTAGCTGCAAAGATTGTGAAAGCTCGCAGCCGTTTAACTATGAAACATTTCATGCACGTTTGCAATGCCTCATAAGATGTCAAGTAGAAAAAGCTGACATACCAGCTGTACTAACACAACCAGACATTGCATGTTTTCAATTTACGCATGGTTTCAGAGGAGACTCATTCCACAGAATGAATTAAAGTCTTAATTTTTTTCAGTTCCTGCATGTCTGCCTTCTAGTGTGAGCGCTTGGTGGGAGCGTGTGAGCCAGTGGAGACACCGTGGACATTGCCTGCCAGTGCGCGCACATGGTTTGTCTCCCTTCAGCACCAAAGCGACAACAATAGAGGCTCGCAAAGGAAAATCAGCGCATGCGCTACATTCGCTATGCGAGACCTAAAAAATGGTAGTGTGGGGTTCTTCGTAATCGACGCATCGACCCAGTTCTACCTTTATTTTGTTTTTCTTAAACAGGGTAAGGCCTAGACCAGTGTTCGCCAACAAGTAGCTAATGAGATACTGGTAGCTACCCACCCACCTATAATTATTTCTTAAGTGTCCATTCCAGTCTACTAAATTTGAAGCTTTTGTTTGGCTGAATTAATATATGTAAACCAAAATTGAAGTGTGTGCATCTGAGACCAAAATGTGTGCATTTGTTGACCAATTTAGAGACAAATAGATTTAAAGCTGATATTTAAGTGAAAAATCAGGTGACATTGGGGGAGATGTATTTGTAATCTTACGTTGGTGCCAGGGGCGACGCAGTAATGGCTGCTATGTACAACACATGTAAAAGCATTCCAAATTGATAAAACATTTTTTACAGTGCTTCGGGCAACCCTGCTTGATGCATTAAAGTGAACACTGCTCGCAACCCTGCACTGAGGTGACCACTGTTGCTAATCTTGCATAGACTGTGACTATTTTAATTGTCTGATGTGGATATTATTATTACAGATCTAAAAATATTAGTAGCGCTGGATGGTTTTCATGGAACATAAGTAGCTCTTATTACAGAAAAGGTTGAAGACCCCTGGCTTAGACAACAGACTGCACAAGTAGCTGGCCTCGTAAGATTCATATTATGCTCTGTGCCTTAGGCCTTCACCAGAGCGTTCACTACAGCACTCATTGAAAATAATCACAGCTTGTGCCGTGACCTTGTGCACAGAAAAAATCTACCCCGATCAACAAAAACATGATGTAGCTTCCTCACAGCACGCAAGATATTTACTTTCAAAGCAGCACATTGTTGCTTCTAATTGAAAATTAGTCGCATCATCTGGTGCACACCTTCTCTCATTGATGATGAGTTAGGGATTCCTTAAATAAGTTTGAATCATGGAAACTCGAAGATTAACTTATGAGTAGTTCTTTATTGTGTTTTCATATCAATTCATTTATTTTGATTGTGACTCTGAAATTATAGTAATTTTATTCACCTTGCTTTTTTGACATCAATGCCTGTTAACGTATCCAATGCATTTCGGGCTTAACATAGCCCTTTATCAGGGTACATTAACTGAAAAAGATGAATTGTAGACAAACTTTTCACATATCAATCGAAAATACATCACTAAAACAATAAGATTACAAGTCCTATATGTTTATGGCCAAGAAACATGTTATCTCATGCACAATGTGTTCAAGTGTCATTAACCATGTCCTGTGGTGACCGTAAAAAAATGCTCCGTAGTGACCGTGTTTCTTTAAAAAATACGAAAAAACATGCAACAGAGCAGTGCAAAAGATAATGCTCAAAGTAAATCTCAAAAGTGGCATACACGATGTGACCAAGTACTCACATTTCGGAAATGGAAGTAGAATCTTGTCTACTTTTCGAGCGTTATCAGTTATTCTGTAAACGTAAAAAACGTGGCTGTTACCATATAGCTAATCACGCACTAAGCTTTACCCAAAAAATTTATTGCGTGTCAGTCTCACACACTTACTAATGAGGCGCACGTCGTCTCTCCTCGTTTCAACCGGATCGCGTGGTGTAGAAACCTCTGGCCTGCCCGGTGGTTGTATTACATAGTGATTTCCGTGTACGGAGGTTTTAAGCATGCTCATTGGGCACAAAGTCCCGATCACGTGCTCAAAGATATAGAAGAAAGACGAAGCCCAAACAATACGCAAATGCGTGTGAAGGTGTATTGGAGATAACGTGTATTAAACCATGTGTGTGACAAATAAAGAATAATCATAATATCCGTCAACAAAAAAACTCAACAGTAGTGTATGTTGCATGTCAGCACTTATTAAAAAGAATGCAAAATTAATGTGTCATAGCATCAGGGCCAACAGGTACAAAGAAACGATAGGCAACTCCCATTCGTTATTTACACTAGTATACAGAATCATAATGAATCAAAAGGAAACATTATTAAAGGTAGCACGCAAATTCAATGCGATCATTCAAGCCAAAAGGTTTACTAGCGTTCATAAGATAAATCCAATGGTTTTTCCCTCTGGAGGCGCTGTTGATTCATATCAACACCTTCTTTTTTAGATATTGTTTCCAAAATCAAAAACTGTAATTGAGACACGTTATGGTGTTCCTCAGAAAAATGAAGTGCTACAGCAGATTTCTGGTTATGGGTTCTTATGTTGGATTTATGCTCATTAATCCTTAATTTCACCTTTCTCTCAGTCTTCCCAATGTAGACCTTGCCACATGGGCATTTCAGCATGTAGATCACGTTTGATGTGTCACAAGTAGCATTTACATGTAGTTTTTTTTTGTGTCCTCTCATGGGATGTGTGATGGTATTGCCTTTAATTATGTTATTACAATTCCCACAGTGTAGGCAAGGTTTTGTGCCTCGGTATGCAATGGGCTGTTCTGTCTGTGTTTTGAATAATTCACCCAAGTTTTTACCTCTGGTGTATGCAAATATTGGAGGTTTATCGAAGATCGAGTTGAAGTCAGGTTCTGCTTTTAAAATTCCCCAGTGGCTTCTAATAATTCTCTTGAAGTTGATGCTAGCAGTGGAAAATTTGGAAACCATGGTTGTTCTTGTATCTTTCATTTCGGGTTGCACTTTCAGTAAAGCACTTCTTTGCATACTTTTAACCTTTTGTTTAGCAGTCATGATCATTTCTTCTGGGTAACCTCTTTTGGCAAATCTCTCACCCATCTCGTCGATTCTTAGAGAGGCTGTGACCGGATCTGATGTGATTCTTCTCACCCTCATCATTTGTACCAGGGGTAAATGACGTTTAAGGGCCATCTGGTGGAAACTGTTGAAATGTAGAGTGTTATTTCTGTCGGTTGTTTTTCGATAAATGTCAGTTTCAATCCCATTGGGAGTAAGAGAGACTTGAACATCAAGGAAAGTTATAGTTTGGTTAAACATTTCCCAAGTTATCTGAATTCTTTCATCTACTGTGTTCAACTGAGTTAGTGCTCTTTCCAGTTTATCTTTGGTGTTGGTCCATATGATAAAAATGTCGTCTATGTATCTTACAAACATTTTGAGGTTGGAAATCCAGTTATCATTGTTTAGAATGTTATTTTCTTCATACATCTTCATGTATATACTCGCATATACTGGCACAGCACAATTACCCATTGAGGTACCTATCAGTTGTTGGTACCATTTGTCATCAACTTTGAAGTAACTCTGATATAGAGTAAAGACCATTAGTTCCATCAGAAACGTTTGCATGGGTAAATTGTAATCAGTTGTTAGAATTGCTTGTTCCATGGCTTCTAATCCGGAACCATGTGGGATCGAAGTATAAAGTGATTTAACGTCTGCTGTGCAGAGAAGGAGTTGTTCATCTTGTCTGATTTTTATGGCATTTAGTTTCAATAGAAAATCTGTAGTATCTCTGATGTATGTGGAAATCCTTTGAACCAAAGGTTGTAGGTATTTGTCTAAAAAACATCCAATGGGTTCATGTAAACTCCCTTTAGTGGATACAATTGGTCTTAATGGAGGATCATACAAATCCTTGTGAATTTTAGGCGTCATGTAAAAGGTTGGACTCCTTGGATACTTTTTGATCAGGAAAGTCTTTATTTTATCGTTGATGACATTGTCATATGCTCTTTGTATAATTTCTGTTAGTGTTTCCATAAATTCATTTGTGGGGTTCTGATCCAATAGAGCATATGTGGTTGAGTCTGATATATGGTCTCTGACCTTCGCCTTGTACATGGTTGAGTTCATGATTACCAATCCACCTCCTTTGTCAGCTTTAACACATTATCGATTTATTGTTAGCCAACTTCTTCAAGGTACCAAAATCTTTATTAGTGATGTTTTTTCTGATGGTTTGTTGACATTTCAATTTGGTCAGATCTTGTTTAACCAATGTCTCGAAAAGATCTAGAGTTTTGTGGCTCATAGGCGCTAAATAATTACTTTTAGATCGTAAGCCTTTCAATTGATTTGGTTCCTGTGTATTTGGTTTGGGAGCAATATTATCAAAAAAGTGACGTAGTCTTAATTTCCGCATCAATTTGTATAGACTGATCTCTAACTCTAGATTATTGGTCTGTGTAGTGGGGACAAAAGATGTCCCTTTTTGTAACAATGTTAGTTCCTGGTTGGATAATGTGTAATCCAAAATGTTTATCACTAGTTGGTCTTTACTGTGGTCTTCTTTTTGTCTTTCTGTTTGGATGTTACACTTCTTGTGCTTGGTTGCTCTTTGTCCCCTCCATACAGACAGAACAGCCCGTTGTTTACCGAGGCACGAAACCTTGCCTACACTATGGGAATTGTAATAACATAATTAAAGGCAATACCATCACACATCCCATGAGGACACAAAATAAAACTACACGTAAATGCTACTTGTGACATATCAAACGTGATGTACATGCTGAAAGGCCCATGTGGCAAGGTCTACATTGGGAAGACTGAGAGAAAGGTGAAATTAAGGATTAATGAGCATAAATCCAACATAAGAACCCATAGCCAGAAATCTGCTGTAGCACTTCATTTTCTGAGGAACACCATAACGTGTCTCAATTACAGTTTTTGATTTTGGAAACAATATCTAAAAAAGAAGCTGTTGATATGAATCAACAGCTACTCCAGAGGGAAAACCATTGGATTTATCTTATGAACTCTAGTAAACCTTTTGGCTTGAATGATCGCATTGAATTTGCATGCTACCTTTAATAATGTTTCCTTTTGATTCATTATGATTATGTATACTAGTATAAATAACGAATGGGAGTTGCCTATCGTTTCTTTGTACCTGTTGCCCATGATGCTATGACACATTAATTTTGCATTCATTTTAATAAGTTCTGACATACAACATACACTACTGTTGAGTTTTTTTGTTGACAGATATTATGATTATTCTTTATTTGTCACACACATGGTTTAATACATGTTATCAAAAAGGTAGGACAAGGGAACTCCCAGTATTAATTTTTAGGTCTAGAGGAGGGAAGTAAGGTAAGAAAACTTGAAAAGGAGAACCTCTGTACTGACCTGTCTCTTATTCACAATTTTGAGTAAATCTAATAAACTCAAAAGTGTGAATAAGAGACAGGCCAGTACAGAGGTTCTCCTTTCCAAGTTAATACACGTTATCTCCAATACACCTTCACACGCAATCGCGTATCGTTTGGGCTTCGTCTTTCTTCTATATCTATGAGCACGTGATCGGGACTTCGTGCCCAATGAGCATGCTTAAAACCTCCGTACACGGAAATCACTTTGTAATACAGCCACCCGGCACACCAGAGGTTTCTACACCACGCGATCCGGTTGCCTCATTAGTAAGTGTGTGAGACTGACACGCGATACATTTATTTGGTAAAGCTTAGTGCGTGATTAGCTATATGCTAAAAGCCACGACTTTTACGTTTACAGAATAAACTGATAACGCTGGAAAAGTAGACAAGATTCTACTTCCATTTCCGACATGTGAGTACTTGGTCACATCGTGTATGCCACTTTTGAGATTTACTTTGAGCATTATCTTTTGCACTGCTCTGTTGCATGTTTTTTCGTATTTTTTTAAAGAAACACAGTACCTACGGAGCATTTTTTTTACGGTCACCACGGAACATGGTTAACGACACTTGAACACATTGTGCATGAGATAACATGTTTCTTGGCCATAAACATATAGGACTTGTATTCTTATTGTTTTAGTGATGTATTTTCGATTGATATGTAATAAGCTTGTCTACAATTCGTCTTTTTCAGTCAATGTTCCCTGATGAAGGGCTATGTTAAGCCCGAAATGCATTGGACACTTTAACAGGCATTGATGTCAAATAAGCAAAGTGAATAAATTTACTATAATTTCAGAGTCACAATCAAAATAAATGAATTGTTATGAAAACACAATAAAGAACTACTCATAAGTTAATCTTCGAGTTTCAATGATTCAAACGTATTTAAGGAATCCCTGACTCATCATCAAGGAGAGAAGGTGTGCACCAGGGTATGCGACTAATTTTCAATTAGAAGCACCATTGGGCTTTATACATTAGACGTCCATGACAAGAGACGTCACCCGGGCAGCACCCATAAAGTATTCAACTAGCATTTGAACTGAACGAATTTAGGCTGTGCACTAAACTTCATTTACTTCTTGTGGTTACTTTCAAAGCAGTACACAGGCGCAACAGGGGCATAGCTTGGTCAGTATGATTTTGGAAGGGGGGGCTTTAGATTTCCCAACAATTACGCTGGGACATCCTGTTAGAAAATTATATGAGAAGCTTGAGGAGGGTTTAATGGGCAGTGGAAAGAGAGAGAGGAGTGTGTATTGTTAGGGGTACTTAAAACTCAACTATTTTTTACTCCTTCAAAACATGTTGGAGAGAGAGTGTTTTTATCAGTGGGGACATGTAAATTTACCAGGTGAAATCCGACAGACACCTCACATTACCCAACTGAAAGCCCTTGTACCCAACTATTTACTGCAGGATATAGCTTTTAGGGAGGTGTAACACCCCAAAACACCGCCCCTGGAGCAAAGCCCCTGGGGCACAAGTGTGCATCCAAAAGTTAAAAAATTAACATTGTATAGCTTAAGCACAAATAGTGCGACAATTGTGATGCACTTAAACAGGAAACAAATGTATCTCATCAAGACACTTGACAGCAACTGCAGAGTGGGGAGGGGGTTCCCTGGGAGATCAGCTGCTTGCCATTTCTGGGGACCCAGATCTATCACAACCTCGGGGATGTCCTGGAGGGTAATATAGGGCGGGTGGTGCGCAGCGTTAAGAGCTGCTTCGAATTCTGGGGCACACTCCTGCTGTCTGTGGCAGGTAGGGTCGCACTCGGGAAGATGGTTACCTTACCCAGGCGTCTCTATCTCTTCGGGACGCTCCCCATTAGGATTCCGCGTAAGAACTTTGCGCAGCTCAACGCCTTGATTACAGGGTTTTTATGGGGCAAAGGGAGGCGGAGAGTGGCACTTGTCACCTATGCAGCGACCCACGGCAGAGGGGGGGGGTTTCGCTCTACCAGACCTTGAGGCCTACTATCATGCAGCGCAGCTTCAATGGTTTACGAAATGGGTGGCGAGGCGAATCAGAGATGCCGAGGCTCTGGGTGGCCAGGACCCAAGTTTGGTCCAGCTTTCTTGGGTGCTGCTACGGTTGCCTATGAGAGATAGAACGATTCCTCCTGCTTTGCGAACGGTGAGATAGTGTTGGAATCGCCTGGCTAGAAGTGCACAGATACGAATCCATACGCACCTGAGATTCCACTACGGATGTGTGAGGCACTGCCCCATGGGTTTGATTGGAGTAACTTGCGCCAATGGGAAGATGCAGGGGTCATCACTATTGGGAGCTTGTTTGAAGATGGTAACCTTCTCCCCTTCGGTGATCTCTGGGAGCGCCATGAGCTCCCACGGGGGGACTTTCTCTTCCACGCTGTTTTAACAGCATCCATTAGAAAGCACTGGCGAGAGGGGTTGGTGGAACCCAAGACGTTCCTGGCATGTCAGTACGTAGTGATGGCAACCGGGACTATTAAGGCGGTTACATATCTCTATAGGCGGATCACACATGATTTGCGGCAGCCTCTAACAGCTTTGTGCCTTAAATGGGAGGCAGATTTGGGGAAGGCCATTGGGGAGAAGCCATGGGGAGAGATCCTAGAATGGGCTCGCAAGGGCACTAGGAATGCGCGCTTTCAATTAATCCACTTCTATGTATAGCATAGGGCCTACCTAACGCCGGCGAATATTAACAAGTACTTTGGGGTATTGCCCACCTGCCCAAGGTGCCAACTGGAGGGGGGAGGGTTCCTTCACATGTTTTGGGAATGCCCACAATTGGGAGAATACTGGAGAGGGGTGACAGCTGGACTGGCCACAGTGACAGAGAGAGAGGTAGCATTGACGCCTGGTTGTTGGCTGTTGCATTCGTTCCCACACACTGCTAAGCAAAAAGTTACTAGTAAATTCATCGACTTGGGGTTGGTATTGGCGAAGAGGGAGCTTACTATTCACTGGAAGGCAAGGAATGCCCCCAACCTGCTGAGATGGAACAGGGAACTAGTGAAATGGGCGGAGAGTGAGGGGACCTGTAGACTGCAAATGGCTACGCACACTGGGAATGAAAAGTCGATGGAAATGGCCGTTGACTTGGCGGACTTGGTGAAGCACCGGCTTGGGGACGCAGAAGACATACTGGAGGGGATGGCCGCAGCACTGGGCGACTGAACCCGGAGGTTCCTCCCAAGCCCGAGCATAAGGTGGGGTCTGGGTAGGACTAATTGAGGGCATCCATTGACTATCCCCACGATATTGACCCCTGGGGTTCTGGATGTAAGGAACATGGACTACGGTGGATGCACTAGGTGGATATGAACGGTTTAATGAGACAGCGGCATGCCTGGGGGGGCGGGATGGGTGGTGGGAGTTTCTTAGTGTGTCAGGTTGTTGGGGGGAGCAGACACGGGACGGAGGGTGGCATTAACATGAGGAATTCTGCTGGGATATTCATTCTGCTGAGGTGCTCTGCGATATTTACATAAGACTAAGCACGCGGAAGAGAGGTGGAATGGCGGTAAGGTGCTCCTGTTGTCCAACAGATGGGAGAAATGGATACTGAATGAGGAAGGCGGACCTCATGACACTGAGCAGGCGGTTAAACCCACTGGACCTTAATTACACTGTTTGCTCATCTAATGGGCCCTCTGAGCTGTTTTTCTATGATGTCACCTTTAAAAAACCAATATAAATCTGTTTATAAAAATAAAATCAAGACACTTGCTTGCAAAATCCCTAGATGGGCTAAGTTAGAATACATATTGACTGCTCCCTACAATATCTCCTCTATCCGCTTTGGTGCCAAAGAAAGCAGCAGCCAATTAGTGTACTATTATTGCACATGCACAGTACTTATATCAGGAACCAATAATAACTTAGTGGTCACAGCTGGAGTAACTGCATCACAGTTCAGATGTACCTAAAAGACTTCTCACTGAACACCTCCCCTTGAAAAGTTGTGTAACACCCATCTGACCGCAGAGAAAAACACTTTCTCATCTTCAATGCCACAGTAACATGCTCTTCCTGAATGTCATTCAAACCTTGCGAAGCAAAGCTCCGCTCCCCACCATCAGCTGAATGCTCATCCCTGAGCACAGAAAACGGATGAAACAACCCTTCTGGACACCTAAACATCCTCATTCCAGCACATTTTTCCAGTGTACTAGTTTTAGGGTCTCAACTACAACAACAAGGTGATGGATGGAACACTTGAATTAATCTCAGCCACTAGCAATCACTCAGGGCTCATCCTTGTCCATCGTTTTCTGCCACCCATGCCACCTCAGTTTGGACCCAGCTACATGCAATTCAGTCTTGATCCTGCTCCAATAGGAACAGTCCAGCCTGAACTGGAACACAAGCAATCCAAGACCGGGTGAGCCTACTTCAACCATTGGCTAACTTTACTTTGAGTGACAGCATTCTACTCTTCCACAAGGAAAACATCTACAAAGTATATCCCTTCATTGCATGGACTACTATGGCATTGTGTGATTAGCGACCTCCCAACCCCCCACCCCCACCCCCCCCACCCCCCCACCCCAATTTCTTTTTATTTATGCCACTTTTTTTTTCCTTTGACGAGGGCCTGGAAGTTTCCTCAACAATAAAGTTTTACAAAAACCTTGATAAAACAAAACAAGCATTGGCAATGTCAAAAGGTTTACAGACAACCCTAGACCTATTGGCGTTGTTAGTGCGTGTTCCCCTTTGCCACTATACCTCCACAGTGCTAGTAAGCCAGGAGGCTCCGATTTCTTTTCAAACAACTGGACTTTTCTCTGGTCACAGCTGCTATACAGTTCACTCATCTCTCCACACACCAGGCTCGGGAACAACAAACAGCACACTACATTAAACAGCCTACCATATTAGTTTCTCTGAAGCGTTTCTGCAGATTTACTGCTTCAAATGATCATACACAGCATCTCTGCAGAGAGATAACTTGTCTGTTGCTCTCTGCAGGTCCTTCCCCTATAAACTCATACCTCAGCCGTGAAAGCTTTGGGTGCTGTTATCATCAAGTTGAGTACAGCTTTCTTCTGCTGGGAGGGTGCCAGATATTCGGGCTTGTTTTTCCTTGTCCAACTTGTTCACTTTCCTTCAACTTAAGTCTTAGCTTCTTGTTGTACCGCCCTCTTTAGTAATTCTTGTCACTGATGTTGCATTGCTAGAAAGAAGTAATCTTCATACGTACAGGTACAGCATTCAGTGACTTCATTTGTAGTCACAGGTTACATGTAAGATTCAACACCAGAATCTATTCTTGGTTCTGGTTCAGGTTCCAGGTTCTCTTTGACCCTTCCAACAGGCACCAATGAAAATCTACACACAGACAACATTCCATGCACCAGAGCAGTAGGCCAGGCCAGGGGGCACACAGGATATGAAAAACAACACATTTACCCATTTTAAGGCAGAGTAACGCTGGTATTTTCATTGCCACATCTGTTCACCCCTTTGGCACACATTGCCCCCTCTGCTTACTGTTTCTTCTGTTTACCGATGGTAGCTGGTGATCCTTGAAAGTGGCAAGGTTTAATACATACCCCAAATTACAAAGAGCTCGTGAAGCGAGTGAGCTAGATTTGTTGAGTTCAAAGGGGTTCTCCCAAAGGAATTTGTTTCTTACAAAATGGGATCAGAAAGTGTATTTCAAAGTATACTTTTCACATAAATTTACTAAAAGTCATAGCCTCTGAAAGATACTCATGAAATATACCAGTACTATTTCATTGCCAAAAAGTTCATATGAACTGATCAGTTTCTTTTCCAAATTTGCCATTTCCTCAGGAAGTCAAGAACTTCATCCAGTGTGGAGGGCCATCATTCTGTCATGGGTATCCCAACAATAACCCAGGTTTCTCCTGGTTATGGCAACATTTACATACAAAATACCAGAATTTTGCCATGGGCTTGTCCCCGACGGTCAAAAACATACCTCTGGGGTGCAAAGGCCAGCATTTTTAATGAGTGCCCCTCCTACACTATGAGTGTTCTAGCTTATGTCAAGAACTACTTCCATTATGTCAGTGCAAACGTTTACCTATGGATGACATATGCCAAAAAGTCCCTCCAGTATGCCAGTGGTTCCATTTTGCCATGCTTAGCACGCATATCTCACACACAAACTTTAGAAAATTGAATTATTGTTTGGGTTGGATGACTACTCGCCTTGAGGAATAATCGCATCACTTGTCCAGGTGAACCCTCAAAGTCACTGAATTAAACTGAGCTCAACCCCCTGGTAGTTATGGCACCGATCATACAGGCTTCACTTAGGGAAATGAGTACATTATTTATGTAGTACCAAAACAGTGACAAAGACAAAATGTAAAACAATAACAAATCCAAAAGGAGGTATGCAAGATACTGACTCTCTGTAAAGTGTACTAAAATGAAGTACACTATGTAGAGAGTGCAAGAAATCTCCAGAGTAAGAGAGAGGCAACAAGTAGACATTAATAACTCTCTTTTTGTGGTAGTGTGGGCAAGCAATTAGGCTTATCAGGGGACAGAGTTAAGCATTTATTGTACTCACATATACATTAAATGAGACACACTTAATAATAAATTGGAGATCAATGTATAAAAATAACAAGATTCTTATATATATATATATATATATATATATATATATATATATATATATATATATATATATATATATATATATGAGATGCAAGACTTCAAATCAGATATATACTTTGTACAGTTTTCAATACCTGAATAAATACCTTGTATACCTGTGGTTATCTAAATAAATGCAGTGCAGTTCAAAGTATGCAGTACTTTCGGTATCTAGGCGCAGAAAGCAATCGAAGTGTATAGCTGTAAGGGAGTTCAGTAGACCGCCAACACTGTTGCGGTCGCTGGCAGCAGGTCACCGGAAGTGAACGGATTCGGAACACCGCCAACCCTGTGGTCGCTGGAGGATGGGGTGGATTCGGATAACAGGGGACTGCCGACTCAGTTACCGTTGCGGTCACTGGAAGGAGCACTCTGCCAAGGAGTTTCGGTTGGCCATGTTCCTGTAGAAGGTCAAAGGTTGTCTTCATCAGAGGATGAAGCTCTTTGGGGGCCCAAGACTCGGGTACAGCAGGCAGTCAGGTTGTACCTGGAGCAGGAGTTCTGGAGGTTGTGGGTGCTGGTTTTGGAGTTCATTGGCAGTGGTCAGGCCTCAGGTGTGTTGCAGAGCAGACTGCCACAGAGGAAGTGGTCATACCAAAGTGGCTGCTTGATGCCATCAACACCACCAGCAAGAGGGTGCAGGCTCTCAGGATTGGGGCCGTTTCCAGGGTCAGTAGTTGTGCGTAGAGGATCCCTCGAGTTGATAGAGGAGTGCAGGGGTCGTTTCCACTGGACTGGTGAATCAACAGGCCTGGGAGATTGTAACGTTTCTTTCAGTGTTGCGTCCACACTGAGTGTGCTGGTCCTCAACCACAGCGGTTTCTTGACCGAACAATGGCAGGGACTAGAGCCTCTCTCTCAAAGGGAGGTTCTTGGCAATTTGTAGAAGGCGAGATGGCTCTGCCGTTTCTTGGCGGCCTCCCAGGTTTTAGGAGAGACAGCAGATTGCAATGGTCTAGTCCTTAGGAGCAGCAGAGGTTTGTGCCAGTTTCTTCTGCATCAGGTCTCAGTTCTGGAACCGCACCAGTCTTCTTTCGCAGTCTTCTTGTATCCGTTGAATCTGAAGTCAGGTTCTCGAAGAGCCCATTAAATACTCAAATTAGGAGGCATTAGAGAGGAGGTCAGGCAGTAGCCAATGGGCTGCTTGTAGGAAAGTAGGATCTGCTTCTTATGGTTAGCCCACACTTTTTGCTTGATGGCTCACTGTTTTTGACTAGTCCGATTGGGATCCTGCTAATCAGGACCCCAGTCTATCTGCTTTCTCCCTTAAATTGACATACATGTACTTAGGTACACTCCAGGTTGGATACTGGGGTACCCATTTCAGTCCCAAGTATATGGTACCCATATACCCAGGGCATAGGTACCCCAGAGGCCTCCCAAGGGCTGAAGCATGTATTATGCCACCCATGAGAGGCCATTCAAAATGGAACTGTAGGTTTGCTACTGCGGCCTGGGTAAGCTGGCGCTTGCACCACTTAATTTCGATATAGGTTGTTAGAAATTGGATTTTTGGCAGCCTAGGGCATGTGTCAAAGCCAGGCAGAAACCACCACTCTAGTCAGGATAAGGGAGTTACACTTCTAAAATAACCCCTGCTCACCCCCTTGGTAGCTTGGCACGTGCAGTCAGGCTTATCTTAGAGGCAGTGTGTAAAGCATTTGCACAGAACCAATAGTAATACAGCGTAAGCGCTACAAAAGGACACCACACCAGTTTAGAAAATATCCAATATTGTTATATACTTAAGACAAGACCAAAAACTATAAAAAGCCTGTGGTCGGTGTAGACTGGGATCTAGGCAGAACTTTAGGCTGACCTTGATACAGCATGGGTTTGATGCACAAACTAAGTTTGTCTTGGTTAAAGATTGTACCTTCTGACTCTCTCCCTTAAGTCCCAATCTAACACGTGTACATTTTTAAATACCCACGGAACCCCAGCGTAGGCTCTTAGAGACTTGCAGGGAACCAGGCAGGGGCCAACAGAAAAGCTCAGTCCAGGTCCTGTTGCCAATGGTCAACGGGTTACTTACAGGAAAAGGACTCTTGTAGTTTGCTATATCCCTGTAGCTTGAACAGGAGGTATGTCTTATGACCCACAGAGGGAGCAGGTACAGTCATTCAGAGCTCCTCTCAGTTCACAAACAGCAGGTCTAGTCCTCTTTTGATCTTCAACATGTTCAGAAAGTGTTCTGAAGTGAGTGCCTTGAGGTGCCACATGTATGTCTGGCACTAGCTACTGGGTGGAAAGGACTACTGTGCATGACCTATTTAATGGTTTAAACGTTCCTGGGGCCAACCCTACACACTTTGGGCATTTTCAAGATGGAAAACGTCTCTGACCACACGAAACCTGGGTTCTGAACGCTGTGGGGTCTGTGGAGTGTGTACTATAGAAATCCTAGTGTCTTCCCACATCTAACACTAAAATCTAATGTGATGCAGCCACTGTGCACACAACAAAGTGACTGACAGAAGTCTGGTGAGACAAAAACAGTCTTTTAACAACCAGAGAGTAGGTCCACAAGAATTGTCTTGACAGCCAATTCTCTCCCTTTTCAAGTGTGACCCAAAGGTTATATGTAAACACAGAGACAGACGTCAGGTAGGGCAAAAGCAAAGTCCAGCAGCAACCAGACAGTGGATCCACAAGAATTGTCATGGGATCCTGTATTTTCCTTTTCATGTGGGCTCCAAGTGTTTTATGTGAACCCATCAGACCTGTATGGCAGGATTTGACTCTACAGTATGAATTCATTGAGTGTCAAGAGTATACACACACAGCCTGCACCCTGCATATTCTGTGGAGATCAGGGGTGTCCTCACTGCCCACTCAACTCAGCCTACTGTGTGCTTGTGTGTGGCATTTCACACCTACTCAATGCCAAATATAGGCTGGGAGAAGCTGGAAAACCAATGCAAATTGGCTTCAAGGAACTCCATGAAGTGAAAAGGCAAGTTTCTAAAGTTACTTTATCTAAATATTTATAAAAATTTGACATCATTGAAACGGATATTTATTGGCTATTAAAACAGTTGATTATTTTTCTAGCTGGTCCCATTCCTTAGATAAAGTTTTAGTATTTTAATATATACTTTCGTTTTCCACAAAGAATAGCTAGGCCTGCCACAGTGAAAATCGTTTTTGGGTGCTACTCACTGTAAGGACATGTTAACATGACAATTCTACATATTAAACACATTATCACCCTGCATTGTGTGCTAGATAGACAACAAAGGTGAGACTTATTAATATTAAAACCTGTACAAAGAGTTAATTTTGACAGGTCAAGTTGCAGTTTTAACACTGCTATAATCAGGCTACAGTGGTAGCATATATCCATGCTTGCACTGCTACTGTAGTGGATGGCACAAAAGATGCTGACGTCCCCTGAAAGCATTTAACTTCCTTTTTTTTTTTTAAATATCTTTATTAGGTTTTTTCCCAAATTTACAAACCCCTCTCTTCCCCCCCCCCCCCCCCCCCCCCCAAGTCAGACAAGTTCAACAATAATATTTCAAATATAAACACAGAGAAATTATGAATTTTAGGTGAGTTCATAAATCATACATTAATAGCTAAATAGGTAAATAGGTTAATCAACCAGCCAAAACATTTCCAGTCTGTTTGGGTAGATACAAACAGCATCTAAATAATTATTATTTACAACAACAAAAAAATACAGCCATAACAAATTACATTTTGGCAGTTCTTATATCACGCTGGTTATGGCCTTATGTTACAGAGAATTGCCTTGGGATTGAGACCACTCAATTAAGGGATTCCAGATTTTTAATCCCCTGACCCTCCGTCTTCTGCCTTTTCTTTTATATATAGCCATTTCTAAGTTAAATATAGCTAACAATCTAGAAAACCACTGTTGAAAAGATGGTGGGTTAGGGTCTAGCCAGGCGGTGGCGATACAGATTCTTAAGACCGCCATTGCGATAAATATTAATTCGTGTCCAGGAGATAGTTCTGCGAGACTAGTCGCCCCAAGCAAAATCATTTCATTAGAAAGGGTTATTTCTGTTTTTAGAACATCAGTTAGAAACCGTTCAATGTTCAATTTTAAAGAGGATAAGTTTGCACAGGAGGAAAATATATGTATGCTGTCTGCATTAGATAAAGTACATCTAAAACAACATGTACCCCTCCCACTTCCCCATTTGGCGATTCTATCAGGGGTATAATACATAAAAAAGCAGGTTTTATAAAACTGAGTTTGCAGTTTAGTTGACATGAGGATAGTTTGAGATAAATCATATGCATAATTAAATTCTTCTATGCTGATTGATAATTTCCCCTGCCACTTCTGTGCTGTTTTCTCAAGATTGTTCGGAAGGAGGGATAGCAGGTGAGAATATATCTCACCAATTGTGAATTTTTTGGTTCTTTTTAAGGTTTCTGCTGTCGGTATTTTATCAAATGGGCTATTTTCCCTAATCCTTCGTGTTAAAAAATCTCTGATTTGCAGATATTTTAAAAAATCCCTCCATTCCAAGTGATATATTTCCCTCAAGGTTTCAAAAGAGTGTAACCCTTCATTTGAAATAAGACATCCAAATGTGTAATTCCTGCCATATTCCATCTATCAATACAGGCATCTCTGAATATTTCAGGGAGGGCCGGATTGTTGCTTAGAGGAGAGTAAAGCGAGAGTCGTCCTATACCCAGTAATTTCCTCACAGCTTTCCATGCTTTAAATCCTCCCAATAAGGTTTTTAGGCGGACCTTTTTGTGGTAGCTATCGTAGAGAAATCGCCACATATAGCCTTTGCTCTTATTACCTAATACCAGCTGGTGAATCGATGGTTGGTCTTCCCCTGAGACTGTCTCATTATCATCTAATAGAAAGAAGAGTTCATGATTATATGAAAGCATACAAGCCCAATAATATAGCTTAAGGTTAGGAAGGGCTAAGCCTCCTTTTTCTTTAGGGAGAGTCAAGAGCTTGTAGGCTCTTCGAGGTTGTGAATAAGACCAAATAAAACTGGAGAAAGTACGCTCCATCAGTTTAAACCAATATTCAGAAATTTCCAGATTAATTGCTCTGAACATATAGAGCAATTTAGGGAAGTAAACCATTTTTAGTGCATTTACACGGCCAATCAGAGATAGATGCAGGTTATTCAAAAAGTGAAGATCTTTCTGCATTTTATCTAGCAGGGGGCTGAAGTTTAATTTGACCACTGTATCGAGTTTAGAGGAGATACATACCCCTAAGTAGGTCGCTTTTGTTGTCACACGAGGATCCACCATAGTGCATTTGTCGTTTAGGATTACTTGGGTTTTGTTCTGGTTGAGGGCATAGCCGGCCATTTTGCCAAAGTTTTTTGCCTCAGTTTCAATTATAGGTAAGGCTAATGCCGGATCTGATGTCACTATGGCGATGTCATCGGCATAGGCAAGAGTTTTAGTCATATAACCTTGGGTCAGAATAGGGATAATCCCAACATTAGATTCTAGACAGCGAATAAAGGGATCAATGTAGATAGCAAATAGCAATGGGGAGCATTGGCATCCCTGGCGAGTTCCCCTTGATATTTTAAATTCTTTAGAGAGATTGCCATTTACCATCACTACAGCTTTAGGGTCAGTATATAGTTTTTGAAGCATTTAACTTCCATGCTCCAAGTACACTTTGTACTAGATACTAGGGCCTTATAGTAAAATAAACACAGTTTTAATACCAGCAAACATATAGGGCCCAGTAAAAGAAAAATCGTGGATGACCACAGTGAAAAGGTGGAATTCATACTCACATTAACACTTGTCCTCACTCTCACAAATATTTGTACACATAGAACCACCCACACTCCCCATGCACTCTCCTCTGTACTCAAACATACATTTTTACGTACTGACTGTTAGACTTGGTGTTAGACCTAGGAAATCCTAGACTACATAGGGTAGCCCGACACCAAGCGGGAGATACTAAAACCCCAAGGCTTGCATGTGAAGCTTACTATTCACTCACAGTAACTCCAGGCCTTACCACTAAAAATAAAGGACACCACACCAATTTAGAAAAATACCGGTTCCTTTTATAAAATTCTTTGGTATCTCTTTCTTTTGTTTTTTTAAGCAGAGCTTCAATTTTAGTTCATTAAACCTTATCACATTCAATTATTGGTTCAAAGCAAAGTTCATTTGGCAGATTCAATACTTCTACCCCCACATACAAAGATCACATTGAAAACTCCCTACAACTTAAAGTTGCAATATTCTTACACTTCTTCTCTATTCATGTCAATAAATAATCAGGCTTCTTTACAGTAAATCAATCTGGTACATTACATTTAGCCGGGTTCAGGTCCCCCGCACAGTTCCAACACAATCCCGCTTAGGCTGTGGTGCGAGCAGTTGATTAACTGGAGGAGACAAGCAAGATATTACTTTTCTAAAGAACAGCGCTTAACTCACTACAATCTTATCAAACCACTGGGCCCAAAGGAGTAATCACAGGTGCTGCCAGCCTTTCAGGTTCAGTTACCCCCATCATCCTGGATGCTCACCGTGAATCTACTTTCGTCCCCCAGCGACCTCTGGTGAACCCCACTTCGCTCGTTACCTCCCGCTTCCCTGAAGCACCTCAGCTCCCAGTTCACTCTCCCACACGGGCTCCGTTATGGGTGGTTTATTTCTCTGATGGATAACCCCCCCACTGAGCGGATTGTCTCAGGTTAGTTGTTTCTCATAACAATTTGTCACACAGGTAATTCGCTGTCTCCTCAAGTGTCCCCGGGCTGTTCGGCTACTTGGTGCAAGTTACAGAAGGGCCTCATTTGCTCCTCCCTGCCCGACCACTCTCCCACGCTTACTTGGGTGTTTCTCGGCTTCTCTGCCCACTTGTGCCGCGTTGTGAGAGTGTCGGCGGTCGCTGTCTCTTCCTCGCACCGCTACTCCGCCTCCGCTACCTCAGTCCATCACGTAGAGCCGTCGCTGGATCCTCGAAGACGCTCCCCTCAGTCGCGAAGGGCTCCGCCCACGTCTGGCCTCCTCCGGCAGTCTCCCCGCCTCTTCCGACGCTTCCTCGGGACTCTCCGGAAGGCAACACAGATCAGCTGGGCTCTTCTTCCTCTTCCGATCCCGCGACAGGGATCTCCCACGGCAAAGGGCGCTTCCTTCAGGTCGGGTCGTCAGCTGGTTCCGCCGCTTCCTCTCACAGGGAGAACTCCTTCTTATGTGCTGCGGTCATGAAAGTTTTAACTCTTTGTCCCCTGATTCCTTTTCTGATCAGAGAATCACTGAGAGGGTGACCAGATTCACTTCCACCGCGCTCGTGCCCTCAGTGCCGGTCTTCACAGGTCTCTTAAGATTCACGCCGTTAGAGTCACCATTGGCTGTAATACTTGCCACGGAGTCCTCTGGCACTTAATCTGGTTGCTGTGGCAGTGGGGTTTGGTCAGCCTACGAGGGGTCACTTCCCAGTAGAGCAGCAGCCGGCCCAAAGGTCGATCTTGTCCCTACTAGTGTGCTATCCTCCTCCTCAAGTCGCCTCCCTCCGCACTGGTCACTTCCAACACTGGACAGGGTGAAACTAAAATGGTCGCCCTGGCCTTGGCTATTTATAGGCTAGCCCCTGACTACTAGAATATGCCAGAGGATTCCAGAACTTTCCTCACTTGGTCCAATGGGTCAGCCTCCCTAAGTAAACCGTTATGGCAGTAGCAGGCCACCATTTTAGGTCCTTTGGTTTCCCTCAATTTCCAGGATGTAGGCTAGGCCTCAAGGAAGGGGAAAATGGAGGAATAGCATCAAGGAACACCTAGCCCCCAGACAACACTAGCCAGATCCAGGTGGACATAAGAAAGAAAAAATAATGACACTCAGAGGCCAAAGGGGACAAAATAAATCATAATAGTGAGGAGACCCTCATGAGCAGACAGGTCTAACACTTAGCCTTTGTTGGTGTGGAGTAACCTAACTCTTTTGGCTGCCGACCTCCTGTTTTGACTGTTTTGCTAGTTTACAACTTGGGCGCGTTTGGCACTGCAGTGCAGTGTCATAGCGCTGAGCTCATTATGTACATACTGCGGAGCGGTGTCTATAGGATTGGCTGATTCCAGTTAGCTGTAAGTCACTTGTCATGGGTAATACTAGGCTTTACTGTTTTCAGTTTCTATTTTTGGTAAATTCAGATTTTTTTTCTCAGTGTTCTCCAGTGATTTCAATGCCTTAAAAAACAGTGGTTATCAGAGGTTACATATTTTCGCATCATTATAAACAACAGAAACAGTGTTTTCTGGTGTTAATGGAACATTTTGCTGTTATTATTGCTTGCTGTCTGCACTGAAAGTGCACGGTATATAGACAGTGTATGTACAGTGTATATGATGTCCAAATAAAGTTTTATAAATAAACTTATTGTAGTGTTAAAGATTGCAGGGATATTTTAGCATGAGCTGAAAGCCATTTTGTACTTGGCAGCCATCTTAGTTAGCCATGTGCTTTTTCCCTGTTCCAGAGCCTTGCACATGCTTAGAGGGGCCTAACTGTTCCTAGTATAGAAATGTCAGGCTATTCTTTCTGATGTAAGGAGAAGTAACTCTCCTCCCACTTTGTTGAGCAAGCAAATCTTGTATACCCATATTAGTCATTTGGTATGTTGGTACATGCCAGGACCTCCCCTTGGTTTTATGCTGACTAATGTAACCTAAGCATATATAAGACCCCTGTTTTCTGTACTCTCAGAATGCCTCCTACAGTTACCGTAGGGTACTTTGTGACGTAGTTTCCCTCTTCTGAGGTCAATAAATATGTTTTCTTTATATTACAGCTTCTGTGCCAATCTCTTCTTTGCTGGTTTAAAAGGAACAGGTGTATCAGTGAGACCCCTGAGAAGGTTTTTATATTCTACAGTAGTACACCATAAAATACTTCTTCAGTGAGTCTTTGGTCATGTGTGCCCGCTCTTTCCTTCCCATGTAAACTTAAATCTGTGAAAAGGCCCTCTCAACATTGGCAATTGAGAGGGGGAAAGCCAAAACAGCCATTACACAATTTGGAAATTCTGGCCACTGACACAGCTTTCTATGCCAATACTGGTGCACCTGAAGATTGCGATTCTCTGGGACAGGTTCTGCAACATGTGTGTTGAACTGGGCACAATGATTTTCATGCTGGTGCATTTAGAACCAGGATGCAGAGAAATGAACAAATACTGTGGATTGCATTGACTGCTCTGTGACAAAGCTGCAAAAACACAACCCACATGGTATAATTCCTTCAGACTGTCCTTGCATACTATTGAGAAAATAATGAGAAAGGCAACATTTTCACGGTCTTCATGATTTTACTAAAGCTTGTTTTAGTTCATAGCCAAATAAAAGTTCCACAACGGAATGTGACTTAATATGACGATCTACAATTACAATATATATTCAGTCAAATACATTTTATTTGATTTTAATATATATATATTCCTCATGTCTGCCCTCCCCCATCTGTGCTGCTGTCAGACAACAACAATGTACATTATCTATGTATTTAATGTAAAGTTGGTGGCGCAGGAGTAATTGTATGGGCTGATGCGTCAGTGTAAGAGGACTACTCTCAGGGAGGAGGGGGGTGAAGCAGGCTGGTTCGAGTTTGGGGTTTAAGCCCCGTTCGGGCAGCGTGGGTTACAGTATGTACTCGGTGCTGTGAGCCAGCTGTTTTTACTATTGATTTCCCTGAAAGTGCCACACGCATTGAATGCAGCAAGCATGCATGAACGCTGCCTACCTGGCAAAACACTGGAGAATCCAGAGGCCCGCCCATATGGTGGGTATGTTTGCAAGCAAATAGTCTAGAAAGGGCTATTTTGGGGATCATATTAATAGAAATGGGCTTGTGTGAGTCAGAGAGGGGAGGTAGAGGCTACATTGAGAAAGGTATGGTGAGAGAAATAGGGTACTGCATTGGAGAAAGTGGTAGAATGAGGTGTGGTATGAGTCAGAGAGTGGAGGTAGGGTATATAATGAGAGAGGTATAGTGTATAGCATTAGAGATGCTTAATTAGGAGTGAAGAAATAAATATAAGGATGCATACGTACATGAAAGATATATATGCATAAGAAAGGTAATATATATTCTCCCTCGTTTGTTCACTGGGCTCTGTGGGGCACTGAGAGGCTGGGGCTACAAGTTTAGGCATACTATCTAGTTTAGAAATTAGTGTGCCTGCAGAACTGTCTGTGCAGAATATAAGCCAGTTATTGGGGTCAAAATGTCTCTCATTGCGAGCAGCGATGCTAACCCAGTACCAAGTGGGGATGAAAACACTCAGTAATCTGCACATGTGCCAATGATTGCCAATCAACATCTGTTACAAAAAAAGAAGTGTCCACCCTAGGTTTAGAATGCTCAAATCAAAGTCAGATCTTTAGAACATCCAAACGCCACCTCCGATCAGCCAACCACGCCCTCGCCGCCGTCCCCCGCATCCGAAGAGCGACTACAGGAGGAAGGTCCTTCTCCTACCTGGCCGCCAAGACCTGGAACTCCCTCCCGACCGACCTGCGCCTGACCCAAGACCACCTCTCCTTCAGGAAGAAGCTGAAGACCTGGCTGTTCGAGCAGTAGCGGCACCCCCCCCCCCCCCCCCCCACCTCCCAGCGCCTTGAGACCCTACGGGTATGTAGCGCGCTCTATAAGTGTCACTGATTGATTGATTGATAAAGTTACATAAAATAAATGAAACCTATAGGAACATTCTAGGAAAATTGTATTTTGATTTGGAAATACAGACAATATAGTATGGCTAATCACTCCACATTCCACTACATTCCAAAATGGAAATTCAAGTGATAGAAGTAAAAAAAAACATCCAAGTGACAACCCAAAAATAATCACCTTCAAGTCTTGTCAATATTTAAAAACGCATGTTAATCATAAAATCTGGATGACAGAAAAAATTGTGGGATACTAAAAACAAAAGAAGATGTATCTTATACGAATCCAATATATGCCTTGTGATTATGAAGTTAAACATCACATGAAAACTGACAAAAATGAAAAGAAACGCATAGGCTGTGGTTAACCTGACACAAGAAAGAGCCTCAAAAGAGAACGAGTTATCGGACATAGTGAGGTTTAGCCCTGAGGGAGAGGGGGGTCAGAATTTGAAAATCCAAAGAGGCATAGCATGCACTGCACAGTTTAAAGACTGTGCGCATTTTTAGTCAGAACGAGGGCTGGTTCCAATTTACAATAAAAATTACAAAACTGGTTATGCAGGCAAAAAATGCACATGTGAGTAGTTGCAGGGATTACAACTTGGGAGGAGTGCTCCAAAATGGGGTGAAGATCCCTCTGGGCGAATAATCAGACAGTAGCTCTTCTCCCCAGATACAAAGGTGCCCCTCCAGGACACAGCATGCAACCAGCTCACGAAGCACCAGCCTGAGCTCCTGCACACAGATCACCCGTGCCCCCCAGCCCAGCCTGCACTGTTTCTCGAGCAACAGGCATAGCTGCCAAGTTACCCGGTTCTATGTCTGACTAGGAATACCAGACTGGGTTTCACTTAGAATTCTGGGACTTGTAGTCCTATTTAACCCAGTATACACCCAGGACTACAAGTCCCAGAATTCTAAGGAAAAAATGGGACTGAACTAAATAGTCATGCATGAACCTGGGGTGCTTGGCAGCTTTGGATTGTTTGTGGCACTTTGTTAGTTGGAACGCATACCAATAGTACTGCATTCTCAAATAGCACTGCAACTGCCCCCAGCAGTGGCATTATCAGTCTTGCCTCCACAGTGCACGTGGCATGACCTGTTTGAGACCGGTTAAGACCTGTTCAATGCCTTAGGCCCCCTACCCACCCCCAAGCCATGGGCTTTTAATTATCCAGTCAGCTCTGTGCTGATCCTTAAAGTGGAGCATGAATAATACAGCTAACCATGAATAATACAGCTATCCTACTGGGTCTGAGCTGCTGCTTTCCAAACACAGCACCTTTAAACTATTGTAAGACACTCACTCCTTCAAATCCAGCCATAGATTCATGAAGCATAAAAAGCAGCTGATAGCACGTCTTGAGAGGGGCCGCCTTCTTCCAAGTGTGGCTTTAGTCAACAGTAGAGGTGTGCTGGGACTTGGAGTTTTACGTTCTCGGATCAAAGTTAAGGCCTGAGAATCCCAGTATGCAAAGCGTTGATTAAAAAACACAGGACAAGATGGCTGCTTAGCAACATGACAAACAGTTAGATAGATGAACACTCAAGACTTTTTGGGAGGTGGTGGGGATTGGAGGGGTGCACCATTACTGCCTTATTTCTGAGAGTATGTGTACTGCAGAACTCTGAAAATATTGTTCTTCGGGTACAGTCGAATGTGTTGTTGAGCTGTTTCCGATAATTCAAGCAAGGCACAGGAGATTTAGCTATTAAACAGCCATAATGTAGCATTTGGGACAATAGCACAGCAAATAAAATAAGTAATGTGCCCTGGATCACACACCGTGTGCAAGTTCGTATCAGGAATTTGATAATTTGGATTTTCAACTGACTGCCAGCCAACAGGCCACATTTCCTTTGCTAATTGACAGCCAGCATCTATGCTATACCATGCATCCACGCTAGGGAAACAATGCATAGCCCACAAAAAGAGCCAGTGCCAGCAGCTGGGAAGTTTCTGTTGCCCAACACTTCCAGAGCAACCTGGCCCTTTCGCAACTGATTAAATCAAATTAATGTGGGTGCGCTTGCATAAGGTATCAATGCAATTTGGAGCTGTTTTGTACTGCTTTAGCTCCCTCAAGTGGCCAACCAGTGCAACAAATGTGAAAAATCAGTGACACTTGATTTAAACCGGGTCAGCTGATTTTCAGCAAGTAGGGTGCTGTCGGGCACAATCAGGTTGAACCGATTTCTTGTCAGCCTAGGTAAGACCTATACCAGGGGCATGTATCTTGGATGTGCCTCCGTGGGCCTGTCGTACTGGTTGTGCTATCCACAGAGGTAGCTCATAGATTGTCCTAGAGATTTGCCCTGGTGCGGCCTGCATGAATTGGTTATTGTCACTCGACTTGACGTTTACAATGGTGTGTGCCAAGGTTCTGCATGTCTCCTACTATATCAAAGTTCTCCCTTGTGACAGGGTGCAGTGTTGGGAAGAGGTGTGTATGTGTTATCTGTAAGAGTTGTGAATGACACTGGATGGTGTGTTCAGTACAATGAGGCCTGTTTCTCACATTGGGTTAGCATGAGGGGATGTAGGAAAAGGCTGTCTAGCATTATTTCCTATGGGCAGAATATGAACAGTATAAGGTTTGGTATCTATGAGTTTGCAATGGCGAATCCGGTCTCGGAGTGGGCTCCACATTACAGTGATAGCAATGTCACCTAGGGAAAGTGGGTATTTTGATGTGCGTGGCTCTGTGTGCCTGGCGTCCTAATTCACAACTGGGTGCTAGATCGATAACCACATCTGTGCATTACTGATAGATGGCCATAAACTAGGAATTCACAGAAAACTGTGGAACTCTGACTCTGAAGGGCCTTTCTTGGATGGGTACATTTGGGTGGAATTGGCACCGGAATTCCAAGAGGCAGGGTTCAGGCCCCTTTAAACATTGTGATCAAACCTCTCGGAGTAGAATGGAAGACAGGACAAATTTTAGAGAGAGTCTGTGCATTTAAAAGGTGGGCTTAACTACTGGGGCTTCAGTCTCCGAAAGTAGAGACACTTTTGAATTTGGAACCATTCTATGCTGGTTTGATACTGGGACATTGACACGAGGAATCATTAGGGCAGGAGGGACTGCAACTGGACATTCTGTAGACTTGGGGTGGTTTGGTGATTGTCCTGCTCCGAGAAGGGGACTATCAATTGGTGGATTTTACCTGGACATTGCTGTGTGCAGCTAGTGCTAGCTGCAGTGGCCAGGGTCTCATAGTACTCTCCAAGGGCCGGTGAGCTGGCCTCCTGTCCACAAGATCCCAGGGACACAAAGATCTCACAGTTTCCGCAAGATCGTAAGTACTGCACTGGGTGCAGTGGAGACAGATGGAAGTGATCGTGGTTGGGACAAGGACCATCCTGATATAAATCATCATCTCGGTGTGGAGGATTGTGTGCGCAAAGATCAACAGCCATCTGAGGTGCCAGAACGTGAGGAGTGAGGAGGAAGCTTGAGGAGTCCAAGGGACCCGTGCTTGCAACCAAGGAGGCCTGTGCTTGCTTATGCTGCAGACATGTGGTGTTCAAGGGGTGTTGGGGAACCTGAGCCAGGAGCTGGGACTGTCTTCGGCCTCCAGATTGGGAAGACGACAATGCCCGACATTGCCGCCTCTGTCCGAGGTCGTTGGCTCACTCTCCATGGACCCTAGCCACTGGGTGCTTAGTTTTGGAAAATATTGTAATAAGACCCAAGGGATACTGTGTGCCTTGTGGGAATCTTCTGCTGAATGTAGGGGTCTACGGCAGGTCACACCTTCGCTTGAGGGGAAAACATTTCTTCAGACAGGGAGCATGCCAGTACCCTGGGTCACAACCTTTGGTCTACGGTGAGGATAGCGATCCCGCACTTGTGCAGGTACCTCTGGGTTCCTGGAGGTCTAATCGAGATGGATGAAAGTAAGTAACTGTTTATTTCCATGTTGGGTGGTTGCGACTGTCTAGTCATCAGGGCGCCAGCTGGGGCAGAGTGTATCTTCGACTGGTAGAGTTGAAAGAATGAGGGGCTGGGTCACGAGGCGTAGTCAGAGACTAGTGACTGTTTGCAATGGGAAAGTCTGAAAACTGCATATAATTGTAAGGTGTATATACAATGTGTATCTCGTTTTGATTTCAGTGTTTGTGTGTGCAATATAAAGACAAGTCTTTTTATACATACTGTGTTGAGTCTTTGTGGTGGTATAAACAGTGTGTTGCGCCAACGCTTTATACTCGAGCTTTGAGGATAAGCCGGACTGCTCAGTGCCAAGCTACCAGAGGGTGAGCACAGGTTATCAGACAAGTGTATTGTATTCATTCTATTTGGAACGGTGGGTTGTGACTGGCTTCAATACGTCTTAGCCAGCCCAAAGCTGTATGGTCTAACACTTACTGTTTCCAATCCCACGCAACTCTCACATATTCACACACACACACACAGTCACTCCCATATTTCCAATCTGCTTGTGTTTTCTATGCATGCGTTGACAATGTGACGAACAAGCACACAGGAAGGTGACATCGTGCTGACCAATGTAAGATAAGCACGAAACAAAATCCAGCTGACCAATCGAAGGAGGGCATGAAGCAGGATTCTTATTACATGCCATGAAGGTAACCAAGAGCAGAATTGAAAGAACAAGCCCCAAATTACATCAAATTAGCATAAACAATAACAACTGGTTATACATGTCCCTTGACCACCACAGTCACCCTGGGACCTGGGCTTGGTACAATTGAAGAACCAATTTTCACCCGGTCATTGCCCAGTTTCTGTTACCTCCCCAACCCCCCCTTTCCTGTTTCCTGTCTCTCGTGCAAATGAGAACTGTTTTTTTGCTCTGCACGCCCTCCTTGTCTGCATCAGAAGTACAGGTACCTGTCATTACCACACTCTCAATCGGCTCCAACATCCCAGCCACCCCAGATTTTGTCAAATTGCTTATGGCACCCTTTTCCTTAATAAACTTCCCTTTCCATAAGTTTGCAATGCTCCGTGCCAGTCTCCCAGTCTTGGTGTCGGGGTAAATATCAGAACCCTATCCCAGCGCAATGTCTTGTTTCGCCACCATGCAACCCAGGTTTACCAGAAGTTTCCGATAGCGGGAGAAATCCATTGGTCCCCAGATAATCTTGAAAAGGGGGAAGACCTAAATATTACAAAAGCATAGTGGTAAGTGAGAACCTCCAGGGAGGAAGGGCTGGTCACCAGATTTGAAATACAGAGTGTAAAGGGGCCATTGAGTGAAAAGAAAAAGAAAGCTTGTGCTCGTACTGTAGCTTGCATCATCAACAATAAGGGTCAACCAAACAGTCAAGGCCCGCAACATTGGGCTAGCCACTCCTCCCGTGCCCTGTTGTAGGAATCCCCCCCACCAAACTCTTCTGCTTTCTCACAGTGCGAGCAGTAGTAACATAAAATGGTTTTTATACCATTTTATGTTACTGCTTCTCGCACTGCAAGAAAGCAGTGGGGCGCGCTCCTTCGCCCACATGGAGGAGCCGCCCCTGGAAATCACAATGGACTAACCAAAGACAACGAGGTAAAAAGAATACTCTATAAAATCAAAATGGACTAACCAACTGTACTACGGCCATTAATACTGTGGCATCACAATGGGCTGATCAGTGGGAGAGGGGCTGATAACGCACCATGACTTTCCCAAAAGACTATGGGATTAATATTTTGGCGGACAGGATATCTGTCACTGTTGTGAGGGGAAACACGTCCGCCGAAATCTAAATCAGGCCCTAACCCAGAGGTCTTCAATCTGTTGGGAGCGACCCCCAGGGGGGACGTGGAGTCCTGGGAAGGGGTCGCGCATTCCCTAGCCTCACTTGTACCTGGATTCCAAAACGTTTGTTTTCGTTTTGGAAAAAGACAGCCCTCCTGGGACTGTTAATTTCGCTAGTTTAAATGCTTCAGCTGAGTCTCTTGTGCTGTGAAAAGCTCTGGTGCCAGGGTGCCTGGTCGCCTGAAGAAATGCAAATGTGCCCTTTTAGTTAATCTGCAAGAGCAAAGGATGTTTGGACCCAGTGAATCACTTCAAGCTTTGCGATGACAAAGACTTGTTTTTTTTAGTGGTAGTGCAAAGAGTTAACAACAGGGTTGTGAACAGCTTGCTTTTAATCCTAACTGTATTTACTAAGTATTTATTTAGTACCCTAATGAGGTGTTGAAGGGACAGTTAGGTTAAAAAAAAAATCCTGGTATTACTAACAAGCATTTGCAATTCAACAGGTCTCGCATTTACGAGAGTTTGAGCTGTTGGGATTGTAAATGACAATGCCTTTTATGTACGGTATGTGTTATTTTTAAAACCGATAAATAAAAGGCATTGTCATTTACAATGCAAACAGCTCAAACTCTCACAAATGCGAGACCTATTGCATTTCAAATGCACTTGGCACCCGTGCTATAATAAACAGAAAGCGTTAGGAGACAGCGTGTCCTGCCTGCAACAGCCAGCAGGTGAAAGCAATGAATAAGACACATTGGGACTTGAAAGCAACGTCAACGGTTTTCGTTTAAAAAGTGACAAAGTCCCTTTCTGTATGGACGGTCTCGGAAAATTTTCTGAGATTTTTTGACTTGCAGACTTTCACCTGGACCTATCCACTTTTTGTATCTGACCCAGGCTCTAACACAGTCAGCCATTTTTTAACTCTATGGTTTTCCCAGGGTTGCTATAGAATTTCAAATTGAATGCTTCACCATTTATTTTGAACTAAATGTACTTCACTATATATTTTAGACCTTCAAGCTACATTAATGTGCCCTCAAGACTTAAAGGTCATTTTGCACAGTCTCCATGCTGATGCACAGCTTAACAGGGTTTCAGCTCATACTTGCCTCTGGTAACAGGTTGCAGAAAATAGAGATACTCATTCATTCCATGGTGGATTTTGAGAGTCAGTGCGATCATGGGTTTTCTCGTACATTTTTGGGAAGTAGCCCTTTCGCCATCCCTTCTACAACTCTGACGCACAGAGGGTCATAATGCACCATCTTAGCTGAAGCTTGGCACCCTATTCAGTGTGAGCAGGAAGGCTGACACCCTAAAAAGGGCTGCAAAGTTATCTCATGTCTAGCCTGTTTACAAACAAGCTTCAAAGGGAGGCCAAATGAAGAAGAACGAGCTGAAAGTGACCAGCACAGAGTTTACAAGAAAGAGCAAGCAAATGAAGCTTGTCAGCCCTCCGGTTTCTACTTACCCTTGAACTGCTAGTTGCTGCCATTAGGCAGTCTACTGAGATGAAGGTCATGGCACTTTTTGGCATTGAAAAGCTTTTGTGAATGCAGATGGTATACTGTTCACTTTCACTTTGGCAAATCGATCTCACTCCATGCCATATCTAATACCAATTATAGCAGAATACGGTACAAAATAAGCAGCAGTAACATCGATATTTGAACTGTTCCTGCCTCTCAAACTGGTAAGTAGGTACAGACCGGTGCTTGGCTGAAGGCCAAGAAAGGCCTATCTGTGTTGTGTTTTAAAAAAAGATGTTAAAAATTTAACAGATGGCCTGAAGGCTGCAGACGGACAGTGGACATGATAGCTGCAGATGATGCAGTGCCATGGTTTTTTTATGTGTTTATAACAATGTTGCATACAACACAAGCCTTGCTATATGTTAGTTTGTGCATCAAGTGAGTGACACAAACAAGAATTTGCAATGCATAAGGTCTCGCATTAAGAAGGTTTGAGCTATTGAGCTATTGGTATTGTAAATGACACATTTTTTACTTATGTGTTGGTTTTGAAAATAGCAAAAATAATAGCTTTGTCATTTACAATGCCAATAGTTATAACTTGTGACACCTATAGCATTTGTAATGCAATATGTGTTGTATTCACGTGACTTAGATGTATTGATATTACAAATAAAAATGGCTTTTAATTTTTTTAATAATTAATACTTAAATAAAAGTTATTGTAATTTATAATGGCAATAGCTTACACTTTTGTAAATAACTTTTGTGAAGAATATGTTCAGTGTATTTTATTGTGACGAAAATGCAAGAACAGAAGTGAAATCCTAACCTCTTTTTGTGACATTTGTAATAAAGCTTGAAACATTGAGAGAACATATTTGACCCAGTTGTTGTTGAATGGTTGCACAGATTGATTCTGTTGTGGCGCTGAGTGATGTTGTGGTGGCGACTAGGGATGCTGTGGCATTCAATGATCCTGTGGTAGCGCATAGTGATGTTGTTGTGCCCCTTAGTGATGCTGTGATGGTGCTGAGTGATGCTGTGGTGATGCGATAGATAGAGTGAGTGGGATAGATAGATAGAGTAAGGGCGATAGATAGATAGAGTGAGGGCAATAGATAGATAGAGTGAGGGCAATAGATAGATAGAGTGAGGGCAATAGATAGATAGAGGGAGGGCGATAGATAGAGGGAGGGCGATAGATAGATAGATAGATAGATAGATAGATAGATAGATAGATAGATAGATAGATAGATAGATAGATAGATAGATAGAGTGAGGGCGATAGATAGCTAGACAGATAGAGTGATGGCGATCAGTATCTAGATAAATAGATAGATAGAATGAGGGCGATAGATAGATAGATAGATAGATAGATAGATAGATAGATAGATAGATAGATAGATAGATAGATAGATAGATAGATAGATAGAGTGAGGGCGATAGAGTGAGGGGGATAGATAGAAAGAGAGATAGAGTGAGGACGACAGATAGATAGATAGATAGATAGATAGATAGATAGATAGATAGATAGATAGATAGATAGATAGATAGTTGTGTGTATGGTTGTGTGTGGTTGTGTGTGTGGTTGTGTGTGCGTGGTTGTGTGTGTGTGGTTGTGTGTGTGTGATTGTGTGTGTTATGCTTCGTATTGCTATGCTATGTTTTTTTATGCTATGCTATGTTTTGTTGTGTTGTGTTTGGTATGCTATGCTATGTTTTGTTGTGTTTTGCTATGTTGTGTTTTGCTATGTTTTGTTATGCTATGTGTTGTTGTGTTTTGTTATGCTATGCTATATTTTGTTATGTTATGCTATGCAATGTTTTGTTTTGCTATTCTATGCTTTGTTTTGTTATGATATGCTATGTGTTTTTCTATCCCATGCTTTGTTTTTTTATGCTATGCAATGCTTTGTTGTGTTTTGTTAAGCTATGCTATGTTTTGTTGTGTTTTGCTATGTTTTGTTATGCTATGTGTTGTGTTTTGTTTTGCTATGCTATGTTTTGTTATGTTATGCTATGTTTTGATATGCTTTGTTTTATTATGCTATGCTATGTTTTGCTAACCTATGCTTTGTTTTGTTATGCTATGCTTTGTTTTGCTATGCTATGTTTTGCTATGCTATGCTTTGTTATGCTATGCTATGTTTTGTTATGCTATGCTATATGTTGTGTTTTATTATGCTATGCTTTGTTTTGCTATGCTATGTTTTGTTATGCTATGCTATGCTTTGTTGTGTTTGCTATGCTATGTTTTGCTATGCTATTATATGTTTTGTTTTGTTGTGCTATGTTTTGTTGTGTTTTGTTAAGCTATGCTATGTTTTGTTGTGTTTTGCTATGTTTTGTTATGCTATGTGTTGTGTTATGCTATGTTTTGTCATGTTATGCAATGTTTTGTTATGCTATGCTATGTTTTGTTTTGCTATCCTATGCTTTGTTGTGTTATGCTATGCTATGTTTTGTTGTGTTTTGTTATGCTATGTTTTGTTGTGTTTTGATATGCTATGCTTTGTTATGCTATTTTTGTTATGCTATTTTTTGTTATGCTATGCTATGTTTTGTTGTGTTTTATTATGCTATGCTTTGTTTTGCTATGCTGTTTTGTTATGCTATGCTTTGTTATGCTATGCTTTGTTATGCTATGCTTTGTTATGCTATGCTTTGTTATGCTATGTTTTGTTATGCTATGCCAAGCGTTGTTTTGTTAGGCTATGCTATGTTGTGTTTTGTTATGCTATGCTATGTTGTATTGTGTTATGCTGTGCTATGTTTTGTTGTGTTTTGTTATGCTATGCTAGGTTTTGCTATGCTTTGCAATGCTATGTTTTGTTATGTATGCTATGTTTTGTTGTGTGTTATGCTATGCTATGTTTTGTTGTGTTTTGCTGTTTTGTTATGCTATGCTTTGTTTTAAGTTATGTTATGCTATGCTTTGTTATGTTATGCTATGTTTTGTATGTTATGCTATGTTTTGTATGTTATGCTATGTTTTGTTATGCTATGCTATGTTTTGTTTTGCTATCCTATGCTTTGTTATGTTATGCTATGCTATGTTTAGTTTTGCTATCCTATGCTTTGTTTTGTTATGCTATGTTTTGTTGTGTTGTGTTTTGCTATGATTTGTTATGATATGCTATGTTTTGTTGTGTTTTATTATGCTATGCTTTGTTTTGCTATGCTATGTTTTGTTATGCTATGTTTTGCTATGCTATGCTTTGTTATACTATGTTTTGTTATGCTAAGCTTTGTTTTGTTATGCTATGCTATGTTGTGTTTTGTTACGCTATGCTATGTTTTGTTGTGTTTTCTTATGCTACGCTATGCTATGTTTTGCTATGCTTTGCAATGCTGTGTTTTGTTATGTATGCTATGTTTTGTTGTGTTTAGTTATGCTATGCTATATTTTGTTGTGTTTTGCTATGTTTTGTTATGCTATGTTTTGTTATGCTATGCTTTGATTTATGTTATGCTATGTTTTGTTATGTTATGCTGTTTTGTTCTGCTGTTTTGTTGTGTTATGTTATGCTATGCTATGTTTTGTTTTACTATGCTATGTTTTGTTTTGCTATTCTTTCTTATGTTATGCTATGGTTTGCTTTGTTATGCTATGCTATGTTTTGCTGTGTTTTGCTGTTTTGTTATGCTATGTTTTGTTATGCTATGCTTTGTTTTATGTTATGCTATGTTTTGTTCTGCTATGTTTTGTTGTGTTACGTTATGCTATGTTTTGTTTTACTATGATATGTTTTGTTTTGCTATGCTTTGTTATGTTATGCTTTGTTTTGTTATGCTATGTTTTGTTATGCTATGCTATGTTTTGTTGTGTTTTGTTATGCTATGCTATGCTTTGTTGAGTTTTGCTATGCTATGTTTTGTTATGCTATGTTTTGTTTTGCTATCCTATGCTTTGTTTTGTTCTGCTGTGCTTTTGCTATCCTATGCTTTTGTTTGTTATGCTATGCTATGCTGTGTTTCGTTATGCTATGCTCTGTTTTGTTATCTATGCTGATGAGGGTATGTGAGGGTGTGTGAGGGTGAGTGCGGTGGGGGGGTGAGGGTGTGTGAGGGTGATGGTGTGTGAGGGTGAGAGGGTGAGGGGGTGTGAGGGTGAGGGGGTGAAGGGGTGTGAGGGGATGTGAGGGTGTGTGCTGGTGAGGGGGGTGAGAGTGAGGGGTGTGAGGGTGAGTGAGGGTGAGGGGGTGTGAGGGTGAGTGAGGGTGTGTGAGGTTGAGTGAAGGTGTGTGAGGGTATGTGAGGGGTGTGAGGGTGAGAGTGTGTGAGGGTGAGGGGGTGTGAGGGTGTGTGAGGGTGAGGGGGTGTGAGGGGGTGGGGGTGTGATGGTGGTTGAGGGGTATTGAGGGTGAGGGGTGTGAGGGGTGAGGGGTGTGAGGGTGAGGGGTGTGAGGGTGAGGGGTGTGAGGGTGTGAGGGGGTGTGAGGGTGGTGTGCGAGGGGGTGAGGGCGAGTGAGGGGGGTGAGGGCGTGAGGGTGAGTGTCTCCAATGAATGTCGCTGCTTAGCCTTCTTTGAAAATGTTCAGTGCTGCAAATAGAGCATGCCGCCCTAATTATCACAGCATGAGGCCCCAAAGTGATAATTATCACAGCATGCAGAGAGGCGCCCCACGCTGCTGGTGCACTCAACTGCACATTAATTATAGTTGAGTGCTCCAGCAGCCTAGGGCTTCTGTTGACATGCTGTGATAAGTGGGGTCTCATGCTGTGATAATTGTTACTTGCGGCGCACAAGCTGTTCCACTGTGAAGCGCGTTCACAGACCTGAATCGGCTCGTGCCCATACTACAATCGGCTCGTGCACAGGTCTGTCTCCCTTGGAGGCAAACACGGTGACTATACGTCTCGTGGCGGCAGCGCTTCGCGCTGCAACGCCAGCGAGATCTAACAAACGTCGTAGGACAAGCATTTCCAATGCAATGGTCTTGGCATTATTAAAGGTAGAGCTATTGGCATTGCTCGTGACATTTTTTTTTTTAAATCATAAATAAATGGCATTGTCATTTACATTGCCAATAGCTTAACCGCTCGCAAATGCATGACCGATTGCATTTACACCCACACAGAGCCACACACACAAAGCCACCCACACACACATACCGAGCCACACACACACACAGAGCCACATATACACACAGAGCCCCACACACACACACAGAGCCCACACACACACAGAGACCTACACACACACAGAGACCTACACACACCCAGAGCCACACACACACCCAGAGCCACATACACACACAGAGCCACATACACACACAGAACCACATACACACACAGGAGAGCAAGCACAGCGAGGGGGCAGGGAAGCAAGCACAGCCAGGGGGCAGGGGAGCAAGCACAGCCAGGGGCAGGGGAGATAGCACAGCCAGGGGGCAGGGAAGCAAGCACAGCCAGGGGGCAGGGGAGCAAGCACAGCCATGGGGCAGGGGAGCAAGCACAGCCACGGGGCAGGCTAGCAAGCACAGCAAGGGGGCAGGGAAGCAAGCACAGCGAAAAAAAGGCGCACCTTGGTAGAGGGCTTAAACACAAAGGAAAAAGTAGTATCTAACACAAGCATTTACAATGCAACGGTCTCGCCTTAGCAAAAGTTAGAGCTATTGGCATTGTAAATGATAATTTTTTTATTTATGTGTTGGTTTTGAAAAACGATAAATAAATGGCAGTCATTTACAATGCCAATAGCTTAATCTCTCGCAAATGCAAGACCTATTGCATTTGCACCCAGACACACACAGAGAGCCACATACACACACACAGCCTCACACACACACAGCCACACACACAAAGAGCCACAAACTCACTGTCCCACACCCTCACTGTCCCACACCCTCACTGTCCCACACCCTCACTGTCCCACACCCTCACTGTCCCACACCCTCACTGTCCCACACACACTCACACAGACTGTCACACACTCACACAGACTGTCACACACACACACAGACTGTCACACACACACACACACTGTCTCACACACACTGTCCCACACACAGTGCCTAATTTGGGGTTCGCCCACTTAGTGCGGTTTATGGAGCACAGTGTTTGTGGGGACCCCCCCCCTTCCAAGATGCACAGGCACAGAACAGGCAGGAGACACATTACTTGAAAAAAAAACAATCCACTCTCCTGAACCATCAGAGTCCACCCTTAAAAAGCTGGAGGTGACCACCCAGCAAGTAGCCAGTCACTGCGCTCCAAAGTATGATACAGATCCAATAAAGGGGTGCAAGGAATCCTGGTGTCTCCAGCAGCCGGGCCTCTCAGAGAGCCCCTGTGAAACCTGCCCCTAGAGACTTTTGGCAGGCCTCGCAAGATCTCAATTATACAGCTGATGAATAGCCACCTTTGTGTCCCCCCAGCACCCTCCAACTCCTCACCTCCTTCTGGAGTCTAGATAGATATTTTCATACATCTTCCATAGCTGGAACATACTGGTCTCCACGGAAGTTGCACAAAGTAGCTACTGGCGATGCATCAACATGTTTGTGATCTTGTACACCCTCTCCAGGGCTGTACTGCCATTGGACGAGAGTGGTCAGGTCTGGTGGACATTGACTGACATCAACGGCATTACCTTGATGCCTCTGGGCTGTTGTTTGGCCATACATATTACACGGCTTGCTGACAGCACGGTTCCTTCCAAGGACAGGCGCCATTGGCTTGCAGCCTCACTCGCGGTCACGCACGTTTGCCCTGGCGCACTCCAATGAATCCCAACCGTGACGAATATTTGACCAAATTGGCGCATGCGGCTGCATGCAAATGTCTTGTTGATTAGACAAATGATCATATAGAGATATGGCCACCTTTGAGTCTGCTTCACCAGGCAAACATAACCTTTGCTAGCCATGTAATATACTGTTCGGGTTCACCTCAACTTCAAGCGCCTAGTAAGCGCTATATAAAAGCAATTTTAATTCAGTTCAATAGAGCACCTAACATTTGCACTGCCACCCCCGGAGCAGCTTTCAGACCACCCTTCCCAGTACTTCTCTCTTCTTCACACCTTCCCTTGTGACGCGTTCCCGTTTTTGTGAGGTATGCATCTGTGCCCATTTCGCTCACCTCAGCCACCTGGAAACTGGTTTGGAAGATGGATAAACGGCCTCTCTGCTCTGCATAGGGGAAATGCGTCGTTTTGATTAGCCAGTTGTGAATCGTTTTGAGTCCCACTTTATTCTCTGACGATTTTTTAACCCTTCACGTCCGTTTAGTTGGACTGCATTGTTTTGCTAACCTTAGTAGATAGCAACACAAGTCCCTTGTGAAGAGAACTGCTGGTCTGTAAATGATCGTCAGTGAGCTTGTCTCCATCTATGTGTTTTTTTAAACTTTGTAAATAAAGAACAATTGCAACAAAAAACAAAGTGCCGGTCCCGCGGGGAGCGCTGGCTGCAAGGCACGGTCATGTGACTGCGCGCCCCCGCCCTCTCCTCCAGGAGTCGATGCGAGGCGCGGGGCTGCCGGGGATGGCCATTGTTCTGACACAGCTTGTTTAACCAGCACGTGGGTGGTTTTAAGACCACTGTCCGCCTTCCAAGCTGTTCAACTTTCCAAAGGAAACAGTTAAACACAAGAGCAGTTAATATACCCGTCCACAGTCTATTTTCCTCGCAAGAGCACCGCTTCTAAGCCGAGAATCCGTTCATCTCATCACCTGCACCCGCCAGAGACCGCATGGTGCTAAAGATCACTGTGTCCCTGGGGCAGCGTCTAGTACATTAATAATCATTGCCAGCCTCCCTCCCAAAGCCCGATTTATCTCCCAGACAATTTCAAACTTCTTGGTTGCTACTTTTGATGTCAATTCTGTACAGCATCTCTGTGCGGGCTATTTACCAAACGCATAAATAACAAGTGCACGCTCCCGAACTTCCGGTTTCGGGATGTGCACGCTCACGGCTGTCGAGGGGCGGGACTTCCGTCTTTGCAAGAAGCCGCACCCATGGAGTGGATTGCCCAGAGGACCGGTGGCAGCAGAAGTCAGGAGTGGCGGCTGAGGCGGTAAGTGGGGCTTGGGGGGCTTGGCACGTGTGTGCGTGTGCATGCGTGTGTCTGCTTGTATGTTTCTGCTTGTGTGTGTCTGCGCGTGTGCGTGTGTGCATGCCTTCGGACGGCCTGCTAAGCGCGTCCACAAAGCCTGGTCGGCTCGTGCACCGCTCTGTGTCCCTTGAGAGCGAACTCGGCAGCAATAGGTCTCGATGCCGAGACCTAAAAAAGGGCCTTCTGATCTCCACCAAGACAATTTAACTTATATGAGGTAATATGGGCTTGATCATTTTAAGGTTCCTTCCAACCATCCTTAGAAGCGATTGTTGAATTTCCTGAAGCCTTTCAATAAATATTGTGGCTGAAATGTGGTTGCAGCAGGTGTAATGTAAAGGAAGAGGGAGGGGCAGCATTTAGAGTAGATGCAGAGTGGTGAGTAACAACTGAGGATAGGGAGAGGTACACAGACACAAACACAGACCCACATCCACTGTCACAACGTGACAGCAGTGACGGGTGGGGAAAACTAGTATTTAACTTTGTTGGATAGTGGCGAACATATTAGGAGTGGCAGAGGGAACAGGCTGCCTCCAGACTCTCAAAGGTCCCCACTTAATATGCAGAAGAATCTACCCTACAACCAATGTGACCAGACTCCATTATTCAACAACCTAACAGTGACTGGTACCGACCTACGGTAGCAAATGCACTCTACACCAAAAGCAGCCGGTCCACTGCAGTAACATCCGCCTCAATACAAAATACCAGCAGATGGCGGCGGACCTACTACAGCAATGGCACATGAAACAAACCATGCCTACAGCCAGGAAAGCCAGCTTACTGCATCTTAAGAATGTGTAAAGAGATTGGTAGAGTAGATGGCATATTGCCCTGAAAGGTTCCTGCACACCTAGGTTCCCACTACATAAATACTAAGAATTACATTGACACAGAAAAGGTGGTTAACTACAGTTAGTGAACAACCAGTTAACGAACCATCATTCCTCAAAACGTGCTCAAATTTCCTGGTAATCTGGCAGGTTTGCGAAGCAAAGATTTAATTTTAAAGTAAGAAAGCACATTTGCAAAAAACAAAAAAGGGGTTGGCAATTTATGTATATACGTATCAAGTAAAGAGGCTGTGATATACCCTCCGTCCCCGTGTTTGTTTAGTACCCCACATGTTTCACAGTGGTGTTAGACCTTAGTTAAACTCACACCCAAAATACTGTACACCATTGAAGTATGTGTACGCCAAAGGCAGTTGCTTTACCTCACTCGGCTCCTGGGTGCGTGTAGCATCACGTCCTCCCAAAAGAGGCTAAAGGTGTTGACGCAGGTGATGCCAATGGCGGCCGCCGCACCCACGTGCCCCCAGAGGCCTCTCGATGGTGAAGCTGGACCTGCGGCCGCAGCTGCACAGAAGGAGGCCTGGTGCGCAGCACCAAGAGCCGGCCGAGCTCGGGAAAGGGTGGCTGTGGATACCAACGCCTCTTGTGGCATTACTTCATGCCCGAAACATTAACATATGCAATTTTTTCGATCCACCGCACATCGTTGATCAAAGGCAACTTGCTGGCTCTCTCTAATGCAGCCTGTCTGTCTCCTAGGAGATTCGGACAGGAAAAGCAGCTCCCCAGCCCCCACCCCTAGGCCAGCAGACCATTGACTATTCAGCTACCAGGCAAGTCTGAGCCCTCCTCTCACACCTGCCCAGGCCCCTTAAGGTTTTGCTGGGTGCTTCCCAAATCATTCTCCTCCATCTTGTGAGTTGCAGCCTACCTGTGCCCCAGACTGCAGTGAGCAGAGTCCAGGAAGTGGTAAGGAGACAGACTAGTGCTTTTATCTTCCCCAAACAAAAAGTTGTTTAAAAAAACGATTTTTAGGTCAAGCTGGCGTAAGCAGCGCAAAGCGCTGCTGTCTCCAGCGAGCTCTATTGTTAGGGACTGGCTTTGGAAGTGGGACAGGAGATGGGCCTGCGTATTGCGATTGGAACAGGTGTACGCGCACGTACAGCCACGCGCTGTGCTCATCTCCTGTCCCGCTTCTAAGGCAAGTCAGCCTCCTGCGCGCGAGCACACACACACACACGAACACACACACACTAACCCACTCCCCAGGCTCTTTTCTCACTGCGCTGCTACAGGCTCCGTCACGCTCAGGCCTCCCCTGATGTTATCTCCGCCGCATCACCTGGCACACGCGGAGCTTCCCTCAGTCATGGGAGCCCCGCACTTGCATCGGCGGCCTCAGCCGCCACTTCTGCTTCTCCTTACGTCTGCTGGCACACGAGGGGCTCTCCCTCAGGCATGGGAGCTCCGCGTCACCACTGCTCCTTCTGGCCAGCCACTCCGTGGGCGCGGGCTTCCTGCAGAAGGCGGAAGTCCCGCCCCACGACATACGTGATGCTCCCGAACTTCTGGTTTTCGGCCCGGCGGCGGTGATACATGTACTGCTCTAGGTGGTAAATGCCCCGGGCCGAGTGACTGGATCCACGCAAAGGCTCAAAATGGCAGGTGCACATGGTGCTGAGGTGCCGGTGCTCTGTCTTTGTATAGTATGCTCCTGAAAAGAGCCACACATGTGCACGGTGCCTCTCTTCTCCCCTGCTGTGCGCATGTGTTTGTCAATGGGGTAATTTTGTCTTCCAACCAGGCCTGGTTTTCTTTTTGTCTGCTTTGGAAATCAGGTGGGGGGCTTCAGGATGGCCTCGTCTTCCACCGAGCTGGGGAGGAAAGCTAACAGTGACACTGAGAGCTGTGTTTGAGATAAGGTTGCTAGTCTTCGTGTATGGCGTATCTCTCAAGTGTATCCTAGCGCTTTCAAATGCTGATTCAGTGTTTCCCACCCAATTCAATCAATTTATTTTAGAGCGCTACAACAACTTTGGGTAATATCCTCGCTACATAGAAATAACAATAAATAAATGTTGGCGCATGTTACATTTTCCTTTATTTGTGTTATGAATGGGTTGCTGAATGGGGTACTTTTGTGTGCCAACCAAGCCTTCTTTTCTTTTTGTCTGCTTTGGATAGCAGGTTGGGTGCTCCAGGATGGCCTCGTCTTCTGCGGAGCTGGGAAGGAAAGCGAACAGTGACACTGAGAGCTGTGTTTGTGATAAGGTTGCTACTCAGATAGGTGATGGAGAGTGCAATAATTAGGCCAGGCGCTGCATCACGTGTTCAATAATGATAATAATGGTGCTCAGTGTTTTAGCCCACCTCCACTGGTCACTGGCCCTTGCTGGCCTGCCTCGTGTGCGTGTGCACGCAGCTCACAAATCAGACAAAGCGCGAGGAAGAGTCCTGCCCTCTGTGATGCCTTCTTCCCATTACTTGAAAGTGCACTGGGTGGGAGGGGAATAGCTCTGAAAAGCGCCCCCCCCACACTAAGTGGGCAGTCACAGAAGACACCTTGCCAAGGGGTTTTGGGCTGCCTCTGGCTGTAGGAGGTGAGTACAGTCAGTATATTTTTTCCTCGAGTAAAGATAATGTTCCATGCATTTTTACAACAATTTAACCGGCAGCCCCAATAAGCCTGTGAGGTCCCGTAGGTGGGAGGGAAGGCAATTTGGGAAGGGGGAGTGGGGAGGGGAGGTGCTGCTTAATGCCCTACCGGTGAGGGGAAATAGATGGTGCGCCTAATGTGCATCACTGGTGTTATTGGAGAATTCCATGTCACTGGGACGCCTTGTTTTCATTAGTAACATTCTGAGTGTTAATAAAATACAGATTCTGACTTCTAAAGGACTAGTTTTTTTAATGTTTTCTTCCTCTAACTGCCCCGTCCCAGCCACATGAGGGTGATTTATGTGGAAGCCTGCTTTCAATGCTCCTTTCCTGGCGTGCCACTGTTGGCATTTCCAGCGGTATTCAAAGATGTCGAGCGAGGATGCAGGCATACTTATGCCATCAGCTCTTTGTGCCTCACCACAAATCAAACTGTCCTTTGAAGGGTGGATGTTTTGAACAAATTATTCAGAAGGATGCTCTGCACAGAAATAACTAAACACCGCTGTTACTCGCAGCACACGTTTGAGTAGGACAGCCACTGGGACCTCTGTAAGGCATGTGTGCCGGCAGTGTTGTGCTCGGTGTGCTGCGAGCGCTTTCAATCACCGGGCTGTTGATAACCTGAATGTGCACACAAACCTACTGTAGTAATATCTGCTCTTAATCCTTCAGTCCCTGATTGCTCGTGGTAAACACTGGCAAAGTGAAGGCTGTTTAATGTGTGTCTAACTGCGTAGAGGGTTAGTGGTGTCTGTTAATACAGAGCAGTTTGTTGTTGTAGACAGCTACTGCTGCTGAGAAATAACCAAACAGTTCCACCGGTTCGCTTCCGGTGCGGGAAAACTGTTTCTTATGAAGGTTTGTTCAAATTCGCCTGTTTGCGGCTGTAATATGTTAGAAATGAAAGAATAAAGTCACTGATGCAAAACCAGACATACTATTCGCAACCGAATCATGGTTGGGAGAGGATATGGCTCCAGTCCTGCATGAAGCCATTCCTCCAGGCTATCAAATAATCACCCAAAATCGTATAGCCAAAAAAGGGGGTGGTCTAGCTGTTGTATTCATGCAAACAATACATATCACTAAAAATCACAACATCTCAATAAAGAATTGTGAGGTTCTTCTAACAAGATGCAATCCTACACCGTCTTCCTCATGTAACTTCCTGCTCCTTTACAGACCTCCGCCTAGCAAGGCAACATTCCCAGAAGCACTTCTAGACACAGTCTCAAACCTGATAACAATACACTCCAACCTATGCGTTCTGGATGAGCTTAACATTTGGTTTGATAAACCCAATATGACCCATCCAAAAACAATAATCACCAGCCTAGACGCATTGATCCTGCATCAGATTGTCCACAATCCAACACACACAGCTGAACTTATCCTAGATGTCATTTTTGCTTATACTGAACTAGTTACCTTTCAAACTATAACTCCAGTCAAATGGTCAGACCACCACTTGCTTGATTTACAACATAAAACAACGCTAAGCGACTCACCTAAAACTACCTTACATCCATCCACCTATCAGTCGTGGAACAAACTCAATTTGGAACACTTGGAAACACAACTAACATCCAGTACAAATCTGGAAACCATAAATTCTATTCAAAATCTAAATGAGTGGCTACAGGAAGCTTTTGACATCCTGATACCACTCAAAACCACACAACAGAACAAAAGAAAAAAAGCGCCTTGTAGAAACAGAAATAAAAGACATAAAACAACAAATTAGAAAGCTGCAACGTACCTGGCTCAAAACAAACGCCAAACAAGACAAACTTCACCAACAGAAAATTAACAGATTATACAAGTCGGCTATCAAAAAAGCTAAGAAAAGGTACTATTCAGACAAAATTCAAAACACTAAATGTGCAAATAAAGAATACTATAAAATACTCAATGAATTTCGCAAACCAAATTGCCTAGAAGGAACTCATCCTGTTACTCAAGATTTCACAGACAAGCTGTCAAATCATTACACGGATAAAGCAGACACGTTGGACTCGTACTTAAAACAGAAACAACGCACCAGCACTAACCCTTGTACAAAACAACAATCCAAGCTTGTTCTAATCAAGCCTCTTCGTTCCTTCCAACACATCTCACACAATGAATTTATGGACCTGGTCAAAGCAAGCAGGACTGCCGGCAGCCCTTCTTACCCCTGTCCGCCACAAACTTTCAAGACAATTCTTTTAACAACCTCTGCTGCCACTCCAGTGAGAAGAATTATCAATGATTCCGTAAGTACTGGAATATTTATAGAAGAACTCAAGTAGTCCTTCCGCCCTGTACTGAAGAGAACAAACTTGGACCCGCTGAACCCTGATAACTACAGACCCATTACAAATGGACCTTTCCTGGGCAAACTGATAGAAAGAGCAGTGTTCACCCAGATGTCACAATTCATTGAAGAGAATGACATACTTTCAGAATTCCAAACAGGATTCGTCCGGGAAGAGGCACTGAATCTGCCCTCCTTGCCATCTGGGATGACCTAAAGAATACAGTTGACCGCAACGGGGTTGCTGCGCTACTTCTCTTGGACCTCTCAGCTGCCTTTGACATGGTTGACCATGACACTCTAAAACAAAGACTTTATGAAGCCGGCATAGAGGGAACTGCATACACTGAATCGCGTCCTACCTTCGAAAAAAAACTAATGTCATCCATACCCCACCTTTCTCGTCCAAACTGTACTCCACAAAAGCAGGGGTCCCTCAAAGTTCTATCATCTTACCCATGCTTTTCAACATCTACATGAAGTCATTACCAGCACTGATCAATAAATTTCACCTCACGTGCTATAACTATGCAGATGACACGCAAATACTCCTTCAACTGGAATGCCCAAAGACATTGGAAAATCTCCAATTTTCAGATGTCTCTGAGCCGTGGATCAGTGGATGACTTGGAGCCATCTGAAATTGAATGCATCAAAAACTGAAATACTCATGTGTGGCGATTGGAAACATTAAAACCTGTTTGCTGCATGGCCTGATGAACTGGGATCACTGCCTAAAGTATCAAAGGAAGTAAGAAACCTCTGAATGACCATGGACTCCAAGCTGTCGATGAATGCCCAAGTGGATAAACTAGCAAGATCAAGCTTTGCTACCATAAAAATCTGCGACAAATTTTTCCTTGTTGGACCCGGCCCTTTAGGCAGGTTCACCCCGAGACTTTTTGCTTTTTCCTAGCCTGTTTCTGTGACCTGGTGTTGGTGATTTTAGGCCTCTGCGCACTTTTTCACTGTGGTACAGTGTAAAGTGCTTGAGCTCTCTGTCTATGTGTGGTGAGTGACCTGCCCTCCCATAGGAATGAATGGGGAATATGTATGCGTATGGTATTTCCTGATGTATGGGGAGAGCAGGGGCGAGTTTGGTATGAGAGAACTTGTGAGACTGAATGCTGCGAAATGGTATATGCGGCATGACTGTGTCTAGTCTAGAAGTGCCACTTTTAGAAGTTGGCATATTTGTGTAATTTGTGTCTGGCGTGTGATTGGCTGGTGAGCCTGGGTCAGGAGTGCCTGGGCCTGCTTGTGGATTGACTGTCTGGTTTGAGGGTGACAGGGGCTGGAGAGCCCAGGAGGTTGTCTGAGTCAGCCCATGGATGAAAGGCAGCATCTGCTGCCAGGGAAGTGGGAGTAGATGGCACCTGATAGTGAAGGGCTGTGCCTGCCTGACTACAAAGCTGGCTCCACCTCCCGCTGGGCGACTGTTACCTCTGTCCCTGATACTGACAGGACTTCCCTATAACCAGTTCTAGCTGGTTCTCACACTGCCTACACAAAGACTTCAAAGACTTTTCTGTGTATAAGAAGGGGCTGTGTCCCCTTCCAAAATGTTCTTGTTTCTAACTTGAATCTGCCAGGGGCATGCTGCTGCTGGGGCTCAGGGGAATCCCTGGGCCCTGCCCAGCCCCTGGACACTTGATGGACTTTTTCCTAGATGCTGGAAGATTTCCCTACTGGGGGCTATGCTGCTCCCTCTTTCATTCCTGAACTGCTGAGGAGATCGTGTGGTGTTTGCCCCGACGCGTGTTTTCACTTGCCAGCTGTTGAGGAATATCGTTGTGCTCATCGGCACAAAGTCAGGGGTGAGAGGAGGCCCGTGGTGCCTTCCTGCGTGTAGCAACACCCCCGATGAACGACTGGCTTGAAATGCCTCAACTACGGCCCGGAGCCTTGGAAAGCATCAGCCCGTGATTCACCGCCGCGGCCCGGGGGCCTGAAAGAGCCCTGCAGCTGCTTCCCGCTCCGCAAAGCCACGGAGAAAGAAACGAAGGGGCCGCGACCTGATTGGTCGATCGCTTTCCAGAGCCGCGCCCTGATTGGGCGCTTGGTCACCTAAGCTGCCTGGTGAAGGAGGGCCTGCCCCGGGAGCCGCGCTGCCACTGGCTGACTCCCGGGTAAAAAAGGAGGTCTTCCGCGAAGGCCGCGACGTGATTGGGCCAGGCAAGGAGAAGCTGCGTCATCGGCCTGGGGGCTCGCCTACTGAGGCGCACGGTGATTGGTCCCTGTAGTCAAGACCTCTGGGGACGTCGCTGAAGCCCGGGAAAAAGAGAGAATGATGGCAGCCGTTGCAGGGCTCCCGTGACCGAGAGGGAGCCCCGAGAGGAGAGCGGAGCGGGCGTTCGTGAAGGCGGGGCTCCCATGAGGAGAGAGAGCCCCGCCGAAGAGAGATGCCTGCCTGACTGCCCGTCGGCCAAAGAATGAGCCTGGAGCCACGAGGGCTCCGCTTCCAGAAGTCCCGGTCCCAAGATGGAGGACCGGGTGAAGCGTGGCCCGCTGCTGGGGCTCCCGTGTGCTGAGGGAGCCCCAGGGAGAGAAGGAAGACGGCGCATTGAGCCGGTGAGTGGCGCAGAAGCAAGGGAGGGGCGCCGGGACACATTGTCGGTGTCCGCGCCCCCCCCCCCCCGCAGTAGCGCGAGCTTGCGCTCTTTGTGGAGAAGCCACGAGGGCTTCAAGGGCGGCCCCGGTGGGCAGTGGGTCGCCCCAACGTGTGAGAGCCAGAGAGGCTCCCTGCCCATATTTTGGTTGCAGAGCCAGAGAGGCTCTGGGGAGCATTTGGCCATTCTTTTTAGTTAGAGAGGTCGCCGGGGCACATTGCCGGCGCCCGCCCCCTCCTGCCTCCGAGTGTTAGGTTTAGAGTCCAGTGAGGCTCATGGGGGCACCATTGTTTTCAGAGCCTGAGGGCTCCATGGGGCTCCAACGTTTGGCTGCGCATGTTTTATGTCAGAGCCTGGGTGGCTCCAGCTTGGCGCAGCTTTGGTTATATGGCCAGTGAGGGCCCTGGCGCAGTTTTGTCTCCAGCTGCCCAGCAATTAGTGGGCAGCTGCACCGTTTAGGCGCAAGATGGAGAGCGAGTCCCTGAGAGGGACAGAGGTGGCACAGTGGTGCCAGGCCTGCTACAGCTGCGCAGCACTTAGTGCCAGCTGCAACGTTTAGGCCCTTGTGATTGTTCCCAGGTGCCCAGCAAGTAGTGGGCACCTGCTACGTTTAGGTTTTGCGCCAGTGGCGCATCCCTGACTGGCGCTGCATGGCAGCGCGCCCTGACATTCTGGACACAGGGCTCTTTTAGTCCCTTTATTAGATGGGGGCTGGTATGTGATTTCTGCGCAATGTGATTTCTATGTTTTTAATAGTAATTGCCTACTGTGTGTTTTTGCACTATTGTGTTGTTCTGGCACCTCTGAATGTTTTTAAGGCATCATGTGTCTTTCTTTCCATGCGCTGCACCTCTGAATGTTTTAGGCATCATGTGTCTTCTTGCGCTGCACCCCTGAATGTATTTTATTGCATCATGTGCTTTATTCTTAACACCTCTAAATGTTTTAGGCATCATGTGTTTCTCTTTATTACTCCTCTGAATGTGTTTCATGCATCATGGGTAATGTGTTCTTGTGTATACCCCTAAATGTATTTTATTCTTAGATGGTAGTTCTTTTTAGTACAGGTGGTCCTAGTAAGGTCCTGGTTCCTGTTACCAGTGGATACTGGTTGTGATCTTTTTGATTACCATTTTATGTTTATTATTCCTTAGTCTAAAAGTGCTATATCTGATTCTGACAGTGGCCCATGTGGCCCTGTCTTGTAAATAATCCCTTATGAATGTTGCCCGTGCCAGTTGGCACAATGTACATGTGTGATTTTTATCGGATATGTGTTTTGACAATACAAAAGTTATTTTATAATGACCTTGTGTGGAGTCCCTTTTGTGGTGTGCCTAGTATGTTGTTGCTGTTGTGCGCTGGCGCAAATGCTTTACACATTGCCTCCGAGTTTAGCCTTACTGCTTGTGCCAAGCTACCAAGGGGGTGAACAGGGGTTATCTTGGCGTGTGACTTCCTTGCCCTGACTATAATGGTGGTTTCTGCCTGGCTTTGGCGTCAGCCTTAGCCTACCAGAAATAGCCAGTTCTAACATCCCTCATTTGGGATTTCCACACAAGGTCCAAGCTACCATCTCCCTTGTTCTGTCCAAACTCGATTACGCCAATAGCCTCTACCACGGATCACCTTTAACGACCATGAAAAGACTACAACAGATTCAGAACCCGGCTGCTAGACTACTCTTGCATATCAAACCGTGAGACCACATCTCCCCTGCCTTGAAAGCCCTGCATTGGTGACCGGTTGCCAGAAGATCCACGTTCAAGCTGCTTTGTATCACCCACAAAGCAATACATGGAATAGGACCGCTCTTCATCGGGAATAAAATCACCAAACACATTCAACAAAGGAACCTCCGCTCTAAAGGAGCATCTCGCCTCAAAATCCCACCATACAAGAAAAAAAACATGGGTGGCACATCCTTCTCTGTTCAAGCAGCCAAACTATGGAACTCTTTACCCCCCAACATAAGGTCCACCGACAACCACCTTATCTTCAGAAAACTACTCAAGATGTGGCTCTTCCACCACATAAGCACCATACGGAAACAGAAATTTACAGCATATCCCTCTGTATATAAGCATTTGTTTTCACTATAGATATGGACCTATCTTTGTGTATTACTTTGTAAAAACATGTAAAATAATAAATATTCTGTTAAGAGAAAAAATAATAATAAATAAATAAAAATCATCTTTGGTCTACATGTGCATACTTCCATTGTGCATCTATGTACCTTCCATGTACTTGGATCTATTTTCTCCTGAAAAAGCATATCCAATGCACTACCCTATTTCTCATCCTGTGCCTCTATCAATATCATTAATCTACATATACTTACCTCCTTTATGTATCTATACACTTTCAATGTACTTATGGACCTATATATTTACACTTTCTTCTAATTTAGCATTTCCAATGCACTACCCTATTTCTCAGCCTATACTTTGCGCAATATATCTCAAAGCCCAACCTTCTGACTCATCTCAAACTTCTTTCTACTACTCCTTCCAATGCACTACCCTATCTCTCATCCTATACATCTATCAATACATCCTCTCTCTCATTTATCCCAAACCCCATACCACTACTGTGATCGCCAAAATAACTCTTTCTAAACTCTCTCCTACTCTACCCCTCCTTGCATTATCTGACACCTCTTTTTACTATACTGATCCCCTAAAACAAACCTTTCTAAACTCTTCTCTCTGACTCCTCCCCTCCAAAACTCCTTGTTACTCATCCAAAAGCCTCCTCCTACTGCTACGACCTAAAAACAAAATCCTTCACTCTTTTATCACTCCACTATCCTTTTCAATCAAAATTAACAGACTAACATGTTCACTTCTCAAATTCCATATTCAACTATACTAATGTACTACCCAAATACCTGAATAACATATCCACAACTCAAATCTATACTAATATAATAAAGAGAGAGCCCAAACCTTTGAGGCGGGTAATCTCAGGAACCACAGCATCAATCACAACACCCAATACAGCGTTGGAAAGGCCAGTTGCAGCAGAAGGACATAGGCTATGCAGACGCCCACCATATACATTTAAAAGGTAAAAGAACCATGCCAGCAAAGTAGTCCCTTGTGGGCGTGTGCTGGGGCGTGACAAACGCTGGGGGCGTGTGGTACGTTCCGCCCTTCATGCCATGTCTCATATTGTGTGGTGTGGGCGTGGGCGGAGCGCGGGATTACGGGAAAAAAGCAAGCGTTGTGCCCAATATTTCATTGTTTTTTCTTCCCAGGTTCTGTACATTCCAGCTCCGGGTGTGCTTGCCCCGCGCTCCCAGTGACGTGCACCTGCTTTACTGTATGGAGGTCAGGTATGGCGCTATTCCCAAGGGCCGGAAGGAGCGCAAACAGGGGCCATTGTGCAGGAAATGTAATCTCGCCTTAACTTCCGGTGATGCCTGAAGCGAACACTGGAGATTTTCCACTTCTGTTGCGCACAGGCCTCGCGCCACGCACATCCGGACACAAGGTCCGCCTACACGGAAATAGCAAGAAAGGGACTATCCCTCCCCCGGGAATATGTAATGATATTCCGCAAACCAACATCCCTCATATCATCACTCCACAATTTTTTGGTTGGTTGATAGCTTTTTTTCGATATGCAGATATCTTAAAAGCATTACATAGGTATATAAAACAGCACATCATAAATATAAAAGACTATTTCAAGTTAAGAACAGGTAAAAAAGAAAGTACCATTTGTACATAGAATAAATTAATTAAAAAAAGAAATTAATAATAACTATAGTGAACGCACGAAATGCCCTAAATGTGATCTAAGTGGTGCTGATATTGTTCACATGTTCCTATCCTGCCCTCATCCTAATGATTATTGGGATGGTATACTTAAGGTGGTCTCTGATAGACTTACTCAACCTATTTCTTTTTCATCAACTGATGTATTGATTGGTATATGTGGGGGCTCTAGCACATTGAATATGCTACTTACCAGTATGCATCTGTTCTTGGCATGTAGAGCTGCTAACATTCATATCTAGTGCATAGATCGCCGCCTAGTGTTGGGTCCGGATGATTGCACCTTGTTGTCCTGGAAGAGTCTTCGAAGTATCACGAGATAGGTGGCTCCTCGCCTGGACTACAGTGCGCATGGGCATCGACTCCATCCCCAGATTGTTTTTAGCCATTGTGTAGAGATGGAATGAAATAGTGTAAATGATGTCCATGCTAATGATTGAATGCAAGAAATTACCTGCAGCCGCTACGGGCGCCGGGGAGGAGGGCGGGCGATATGAATGTTAGCAGCCCTACATGCCAAGAACAGATGCATTCTGGTAAGTAGCATATTCAGTTTGAGGCATGTGGGCTGCTAAATTCATATCTAGTGCATAGAATACATAGCAGTCCCTCCATTAACGGCGGCCGCCCGTGCCAGCTGCAGAAGTCTGAAAAAGAGTTTTAAGAACAGCCTGACCTACAGCTGCCTGCTGTTTGGAATGCACATCTACACAATAATGTTTAGTAAAGGTATGTGGTGTAATCCACGTGGCTGCTCTACAAATATCCTCCAAAGGAATATTACCTAGGAAAGCCATGGAGGCCCCTAACTTGCGTGTGGAGTGGGCCCTGGAGGGGACTTAAAGTGCGCTTAGCCTTGTGGTAGCAAATCTGAATACACTTAACGATCCACCTGGCTATTCCTGCCTTGGAAATGGGGTTGCCTTTGTGCTGGGCTGAGAAGGCAACAAATAGCTGTTGTGTCTTCCTAAAGCTTTTGGTCCTGTCAATGTAGTACAGTAATGCTCGTTTGACATCAAGCGTGTGGAGCATTCTTTCTGCTACTGTTTCAGGGTTCTGAAAGAATGTGGGTAGTTCAATGGTTTGATTGACATGAAACTGCGACACCACCTTAGGAAGAAACTTAGGGTTAGTGCGCAGCACTACCCTGTTAGGATGAATTTGAATAAATGGCTCTTGTATTGTGAGTGCTTGTAGCTCACTAACACGTCGTAGAGACGTGATGGCAATGAGAAAAGCCACTTTCCATGGCAAGAACTGAATCTCACAGGAGTGTAGAGGCTCAAACGGTGGTCCCATCAATCTGGTGAGGACCACATTGAGGTTCCACACAGGAGCCGGTGGGGTCCTGGGGGGGATGACTCGTTTCAGCCCTTCCAGGAATGCTTTGATGGCAGGCACCCTGAAAACTGAGAGGTGCTGCCTGTTTTGGAGATAAGCCGCTAAGGCGGATAAGTGTATCCGAATGGAAGCATATGCCAGATTGCATTTGTAAAGATGTAACAAATAGCAGATGATATTAGGAATGGATGCATCTAGCGGGTTGATATGATGTTCTGTACAGTAAATGACAAACCGTTTCCATTTTGCTGCATAGCAAGCACTGGTAGTGGGCCTTCTTGCCTCCCGGATGATGTCCATGCATTCCGGGGGCAAGACCTCAGGAGCCAGATCGCCAGGTTCAGCTGTTGCGGATCTGGGTGCTGAATGTCGCCATGGTTCTGCGTCAAGAGCCTGGGTGTGAGGCGCAGCCTTTGATGCGGTACCACGGAGAGTTCCAGAAACGTAGTGTACCATGGCTGGCGTGCCCACGTTGGAGCAACCAGGACGAGTGTCATCGAGTGTTGCAGCAGCTTTCGTGCCACCAGCGGTATGAGAGGTGCTGGGGGAAAAGCGTACGCAAATTTGCCTGACCAGTTCATCCATATCGCATTGCCCTGCGACTGTGGGTGTGGGAACCTGGCGGCGAAGCTTGGGCATTTTGCGTTCTCCCTTGTGGCAAACAGGTCTATCTCTGGATGACCCCACTGCTGGAAGTACGGGTGGAGTACTGACGGATGTAACTCCCACTCGTGCATTTGGTGGCTGTACCTGCTGAGCAGATCCGCCATCTGATTGTCCACGCTCGGGAGGTGTTCTGCCATGAGGAAGATGTTCCTTTGAATGGCCCACTTCCACATGCCCTGAGCCAGATGAGACAACTGTGGAGAGTGTGTGCCCCCCTGCTTTTGGATATAGTACATTGCCGTCATGTTGTCCGTCCGGATCAACACGACCTTGTTGCACAGATGTACTTTGAAGGACTTCAGTGCCATGAAGATTGCCATCAGTTCTAAGTAGTTGATGCGCATCTTCTTCTGCTGTGTCGACCATAGCCCCTGCACTGTGTAGTGGAGGACTTGCGCTCCCCAACCCTGGAGAGATGCGTCTGTCGTCAGGATAATTTGTGGCACAGGCTCCTGGAACGGTCGCCCTTGCAAAGGTTGTGTGGAGTCCACCAATGCAGAGAGTTGTATGCCCGACCAGTCACCAACACTAGGTCTTTCAACTGCCCTTGAGCCTGAGTCCACTGGCGTGCCAAGCATTCTTGGAGCGGACGCATATGCAACCTCGCGTGTGGGACTATGAAGATGCATGAGGCCATCATGCCTATCAACTGCATAAACACTCTCGCATGGAGTGAGGGCTGCGGTCTGAACCTCTGTATTAGCGACTGGATGTTGTTGATCCTCGCTGGGTTCGGCTGAGCTGTAGCAGCCAGAGTATTTATCGTCGCGCCCAAATACTGCCGCACATGGGCTGGCTGAAGGTGCGACTTTGGATAGTTTAGCGAAAACCCCAGACTGTGAAGAAGGTGAATAGTGCGGGACATGTCTGCGGCGCACTGCTGTGCCGACTTGGCTTGAACGAGCCAGTCGTCCAGGTAAGGGTAGACATGTATGTTCTGTCTCCTGAGGTGCGCCGCCACCGTCACCAGACACTTCATGAACACTCTGGGAGCAGTGGTCACTCCGAAGGGTAGGACCTTGAACCTGTAATGCCTGTTTAGAATGGTGAACCGGAGGTATTTTTTGTGGGATGGATGGAGTGGTACGTGAAAATAAGCATCCTTGAGGTCCAAGGTTGCGAGGAAGTCTCCCTGGTTTAACAGTGGAAGAACCTGCTGCAGAGTTAACATGTGGAAGTGTTCTGAAAGAATATACAGGTTGAGGGGGCGTAGATCCAGAATGGGTCTGAGTGAGCCGTCCTTCTTTGGGATTAAGAAGTACAGGGAGTAAACCCCTGTGCCTTGTTCCTCCAGGGGCACGAGCTCTATTGCGCCTTTTTGCAGCATCAAAAGAACCTCTTGCTGCAATAAGTGCAAGTGCTCTGCCGACATAGGACGTTGTCTTGGGGGTATGTTGGGTGGAGTGGACGTTAACTCCAAACAATAGCCGAACTGGATAAGTTTCCTTACCCACCTGTCTGTGGTGATGGACTTCCAGACTGGCAGGAACTGTTGGAGTCTCCCCCCGACAGGTGTTGGATGGTCGGGGGGCAGTGACAGGAAGTCACTGTTTGTTGGCAGCAGAGGAACGGGAACTGTTGTTGCCTCTGCCCCTGCCCTTGGCGTTGTTTCCTCTGTAACCTCCTCTACCCTGTTTGGGGTACGAGGACTGTGCCCCACCTTTACTGAAATGCGCCTGTTGTGCCAAGTGTCCTCTGGTAACACCTCGAGTGCCTGAGCGACGAAAAGTGCTCCCTCTGTATTGCTGAGACTGAAGCGCACCCATGGATTTAGCCGTCTCAGTATCTTTTTTAATTTTTTCGAGGGTGGTGTCCACCTCAGGGCCAAACAGTCTGTCTGGATTAACGGGCTGGTTGAGGATAGTAGTCTGTATCTCTGGCTTGAACCCTGAGATGCGCAGCCATGCTTGACGCCGTAACATCACACTAGTATTTATCGCTCTTGCTGCCGTATCCGCAACGTCGAGCGCACATCTAATCGCAGCGTTGGAGATGAGCTTGCCTTCCTGGATAAGCATCTCAGCTCCCTCCTTAAACTCGCCTGGAAGGTGTTGTAAAAGCTGCTCTAAGGTGTCATAGTGTGCCCTGTCGTATCTGGCCAACAGAGCTTGTGTGTTGGATATGCGCCAGATGTTGGCTGCCTGCGCTGCCACCCTTTTCCCCGATGCCTCCAGCACTTTAGACTCTTTGTCTGGGGGAGGAGCTTCACCCGTCGTCTGTGAGTTCGCCCTCTTGCGAGCATTAGAGACCACCAAAGAGTCCAGAGGCAACTGGCCCCTTATGTAAGTTGGGTCCCCAGGTGACGGTCTGTATTTTTTCTCTATTCTAGGGTTGACAACCCGTGCCCTTGTAGTTTCCTTGAAAATGTCTGTGGCATGCTTAAGAACACCCTTAAGCATTGGAAGTGTTTTTACAGTCTTCTCGGCAGCAGAGAAAGTGTGAAACAAAAAGTCGACGTCCACAGGGTCAGCATGTATTTCCACCTTATGGTTTGCAGCCGCCCTTTCAATTAAGGCATTGAACGCCGCAGAATCTTCTGTAGGAGAAGGCTTTGCGCCAAAAGCTTGTGGGTCATGGGCAGCTTGTTGGTCCCCTTGATCACCTGAGGCTAACCACGAGTCCTGTTGCTCATCAGGGTCTGTGTTTTCGGGAAAAGTATACTCCTCGTCCTGTTCACCCTGATCTCCATCTGAGCAAGTGGGTGAAGGCGATGGGCTTCTCCCAGGATGCGGAGGAATGTGCTCAACAAGTTCTGGCGTCTCTGGCGCTGGCCTTTTCTTTTTTAGAGGGATTACAAACGACTCCAAAGGCTGTGAAGTAATCTTCCTCTTGTAGAGCGTTAATTTTCCCGTGTCGGCGTCGATATACTGTTCCGACTGCTCTTCTAATAAGGGTTGATGACTTAAACTTCCACTCAGTTGAGTTTGTCTCACCCCTTCTGAGTCCTTAGACACCGACCGTGGTGCAAAGGCCTTTGGCACCACCTTGGGTGGTACAGTAAAGAGGAGCGGCATGGGGGCCTTCTTTGGTGGCGCTACCGGAGTAGGTACCGAGGGTGTCTTCGGCACCGACGTTAACTCTTTCTCTTGAATCGGTTTGAGGGAGTCTGCCACTTGCTTGGTAAAAGAAGCAGACGGTCTCGTCGACCCGACCGAGGACCTCGATCCACCCCCAGGGGAAGACTGGAGTGTTGATGAATCCATGTTCTTTGCTGGAGGCGCAGACGTACTCTCGACAACTGCGCGTCCGCCACCATCCACGGCCCCATGCGTCGACGCCGATGGCTTCGGATCGTCAGACTTTCCCTTTGGCGTTGTGGCTCCAGACTTTGGCTCAGTGCCCTTAGCCGATTTTGCCTCGACGGCCTGTTTGCCTGTAGATGCTTGACAGTAGACGGCTCGACGGCCGACTTCGACTTCGACTCGACCACCTTACTCGAGTGCTGGGCGACTGCTTTCGAGCTTGGCTCTTTGACCACCTTAGGCACTTTAGTCTGTTCGACAGCCTTCTTCGGCTTCGAGGGCTCCGACGACGACGCCGTCAATGGCGTCTTTTGTTTCGGCACTGCGTCGGCCATCTTTGATTTGGTCGATCCCGAAGGTTTCACTTTCGGTTTCGATTTAGGCAATGGCGGCTCCGTAGAGGTGTCCGTAGCCGGGCCAGGAGGCGGGGCCGAGGAGCGAGGTGTAGGGTCGTGGGTAAGGCCTTGTGGCGATCCCGTGACCTGAGCCTTTGTAATAGTTTGTACGGGGCATAGCTCATCCTCCGAGCTATCTTCCACGGCCCCAAAAGGTTCTTCGTCGTCCCCTACCTCCTCGACGTCTTCCTCGAGGTCTTGGTTTTCTCCGTAGTCGGCCTCGACCTCCGCCGATGGAGGTGAAATCTGCAGGTGAAGTTCTTGCTCGCCTGCGTCGGGGCTGTCAAAGATGTCCACTGGTGCCGGGGCCGATCGGTGGGCCTCGAGGCGCGCCACGCGCCGAAGCTTGATCGTCTTCTTCGATCGAAACCTTGACCAGGCCATACAGCTGGCCTCGTCGTGGTCCGGCGATAGGCACTTGTTGCACACAGGGTGCACGTCGATGTGTGGGTACTTCGAACCACACACGGGGCAGTACTTGAACGGACTCCGTTCCATCGTAGAATTGTCAGGGTCTTGCTGCGTCGACAGGGCCTTGATGACCTAAGAGTCACTGAAGTAAGGAAAGCCTTTTGGCCTTTAAGAAGTTGTTTTATCGATTTCGAACAGGAGACGTCGAAATCACATCCGAACCCAATGGCGGAAAAAAATAATCTGGGGTTGGAGTCGATGCCCATGCGCACTGTAGTCCAGGGGAGGAGCCACCTATCTCGTGATACTTCGAAGACTCTTCCAGGACAACAAGGTTCAATCATCCGGACCCAACACTAGGCGGCGATCTATGCACTAGATATGAATTTAGCAGCCCACATGCCTCGAACTTACTGATTTGTTGAATATCTTAGTTACGTGAGCAAGACTTATTATTGCTAGAGCTTGGATTCAGAAAAATCTGCCAACTGTTATGGAATGGTGGAGTTTAGTTAAGGAAATTTATTCTATGGAGACTACCCTTGCTACTTCAAAGGGCCTTCGGGCTAAACGAAAAATTGACAACATTTGGGGATCATTTATGTCTTAATATTAGCATCTTTCTCTTACCGACTCTCTTTGTTTTCTTTAAATTCTTCTTTTTTTTTGCTTCTTTCTTTCTATATGACCTTTTTACTGTTTATGACCTATGAAATGCTTAATGTTTTTTGACTCTACTGAAATCTGTATAGAGTGATTTTGCTTATTATGATTTTTCTCTTTGTGTTCATTTGATGCAAATAAAAAATATTTAAAAAATAAAAATAAAAAAAGGAATTAAATTGAAATGGAAAGTCTTTTTAAGCGAATCAACCATGCCCATTTTAAAAATTTGGAAACACCGCAGACTATGGGGGAGGAAGTATCAGTTAATAAAATGCGTAGCGCCACCATGTGCTGGCGAGTTCCCAATTGTCTGCAAAGAGGTTTGAGCCAGCGGCTTCTTGGGCGGGAATAATCGGGGCACTCAAAAAGGAAATGTGCCACCGTTTCGGGCCTAGTGGAACAGAGGGCACAATGGGGTGATACCTGCGCAGGCATGTTCCATCTTGAGAGCAGGTCTCCTAAGGGTAAAATACCCACTCTGAATTTGATGTAAAGTGCCCGATGTACTGGTATTGTAATCAAGTCCAGATAAGGCTCAAAGGCAACCATGTCTTTGATTTTCAAATAAGCTGCGGTGGAGTTGCAGTGGCGGGGATTGCCGATAAGCTGGGCAGAGACCCACTCCCAATATACTTTTTTTAGGGTTGCCTTCGGTGGGGCAGATTTTGTAATCCAACAAGACCCCAAACCCAGTTCCCCCAAGAGGTTTTTGATGTCCCTTAGCCACTTAATCTTGTGCCAACCACCCATTCCCATCACCTCTGACAGCCCATCTGCATAGGTTTTCAGTTCAGGGACCCTCCACAGGCGTGCCCATACAAGGAGGGGCCGGAGGCGAGCCTGGTCCTTGATCGGTTTGCATCCCGCATCCAGAAGCACCGGGACTGTTGGGGTACTCAGAGGAATAGCCAGAAGATCCTTCAAAAATTTGTTCTCTGCCTTGGATAGAGCCTCCGAGTTTCCAAGGCCCCATAACTCCGCCCCGTATAGTGACGCTGTGACAGCTCTGGCTTTGTAAATGCCAATTACTGGAGCTACACATTGTTTGGATGAGTTACGATACTCCCTTAACAATGCTCCCCCCACCCTTTTGTGGCTAAGGATCATTTTATTGATGTGGGGTGACCAGCTCATGGCATCACTCATGCAAATTCCCAAATAGTCAAATTCAGAGACTCTCTCAAGAGGAATAGAGTTCAGGACTGGGGGACGACAAAGTTTCCGTGGAGGGTGCATGATCAAATATTTCGTTTTATCCACGTTGATAACCAGCCCTCTTTTTGAGCAAAAATCCTGAAAGCGGTTCAAAAGCTTCTGTAGACCCTGGGGAGTCTTTGAAATAAGGAGGGTGTCGTCGGCAAACAACAGGGTTGGAATCTGCACGCCCCCCAGGGAGGGTGCATCTGCTGGTTCGTCAAGCAGGTGCTCTACCACACCATTTACGTACAAGGAAAATAGTGTGGGAGCTAATACACATCCCTGTCGAACGCCCCTGTGGACCGGGATCCTATCGGTCTTTTCCCCATTCTGGCCCCATCGCACCTGTGCGTAGTTGTCGGTATGTAATTTAATAGGGAGCAACAGAATGTAGGGAGGCAGCCCAAGACCCTGCAGAACCCTCCAAAGTTCCTCCCTAGGAACCAGGTCAAAGGCAGTCTTTAAGTCAATAAAAGCCAAATAGAGACCGCCTTTGCCCAGCTCCACCACCTTCCAATGTAGAAGCATCAGTCTGAACACTTGCTCAATAGTTCCCGTACCGGAGCGAAAGCCTGCCTGAAAGTCAGGCAATATGTGTTTTTTTTCCACCCAATGAAGAATCCTCCCCAGGATCGCCTTTCCCGCCACCTTCTGGGTTGAGTCTATCAGGCTTATCGGCCTGTAATTCCCTGGTTGATCCCGACAGCCCTTTTTAAAAATTGGAACAACCTCTGCCCCTTTCCAAGACTCAGGGACAGGACCTCCCTCTAGGATGGCGTTCAGAAGAGCAGAAACCAGTTTGTCCCATTCACTCGGGTAGGCTCGGAGTAGGTCCCCTGGAAGCCCATCAGGGCCAGCTGCTTTCAGGGGTACCAAGGATTTAATAACGTTCCGGACCTCCCGTACAGTAAAGGGGTCGATGGCTCTATCCAATGAGAATGGGGGAAGGGAAAATGGCTCGTTAAGAGGCCCTTCTACTGCTGAGTATAGGGCCCTGAAGTGGTTAAACCACGTCTGGGCTGGAATCGTACAAGTCCTCAGAGTGTCATCAGGACGATTCCTGGAGCCCACCAAGTTCCAAAATCCCTTAGCGTCCTTCCCTCGACTAGCGGCCAAGAGATCCCGCCAAAAGTTATCCTCCCACTCTTTTTTTGCGGTTTTCATGCAATGGGAATAAAGCTTCCTAGCCTCCCTAGTCCTTATTTGGGACTTCGATTTCACAGCTTCAATAAGCAGTGTCTTAGAATCCCTGCATTTGTGATTGAACCAACCCTGTCTTTTCCCTGGGCGTGTCTTAGCCCCAGTGTGTCTAGTTTGGACAATAAACAGGTTGCTTATGGCCAGGGTCAGATCACAGAACGACCCAGACACCTCAGCTGGCCCTCCCTCAGGAAAATCCAAATTGTCTAGGACTGCGGCTAGTAGCTGCGTTATAATGGTCACCTTCTCTACCGAAAGTGTGAGCTTAGCCCACTTCAGCTGTCTACCGCAGTTCGAGACAACTGTTTCACCGGGAACAGTGGTGCGTAGAAGCGGACCCCCTATGCCCTCCAGCCACCAGGGAGTCAAGGCAAGGGAGAGCAGATTGTGATCGCTCTCGACGGGCGTTATAATTTCCATATCTCTCACCGTGCTCCATAGGTGGACGTCAAGCAGAATGTAATCAATTCTTGACGTGTGGTTAGACCTATTAAACGTATGGGCTCCCACATTGTCAGATCTTGTCCTGCCGTTAAGGGCCCTCAGGTCGAACTCCATAGTGAGAGTATTAATCTGGAGTGCCACTTCCGTCCATCTCTTGATTGGGGTTAACTCTAGAGCCGGTTTCCCCCTCCTTTGATCTTCCTCCTCCTGTTCTAGGGTGACGTCCGAGCCAAGGGGCTCGAACGTGCAGTTAAAGTCCCCCGCGACCAGGGTACATAATTTGTAAGGGGACAACCTTAGCAAGCTCTCTAAGAGAGCTATAGTGGGCGATTGTCTACCTCCCTTTGTGCCCCGAGCATAGATGGTATAAATGTTTAGAATGAAACAACCCCTGGAATTTTTTAGGGTAATGTTGAGGAGATCCGGACAGTTAGTTTGGTGCTCCTCAACCCTACAGTTAAGGGAAGAGGCCAGCCAAATAAGGAGGCCTCCCGAGGGACGTCCCCTGCCCGATTCCGGGTAGACAGCAGGTATAGAGTGGGATGAGTAACCCGCCTTGTGGGTGGGCTCCCTGCCCCATGTCTCCTGGAACATGCAGATGGAATATTCCTCCACAAGGGCATTCCAGTCGGGCAAAGCCAACTTCCTGTCTAATCCAGCCACGCTCCAGCTGAAAACCCTAAGAGGTGGGTCCATCACAGCTGCAGCACTACTGGACGCGACTTCGCCGCCCGTGTCTGCCTCGACTGGAATAGGAGGGCCACTAACATCTCCATTAATGTCCCACCCCTCACCTGGTTCCCGTCTAACCATTGGGGCTACATGCTTTCCTGTTGGGGTAGATGGGCTAATCAGCGTTCGGGTGAGATGGAGAGCCCCACCAGATGTAAGATCCCCCCCGAGCCTCCCCGAAGGAATCAACAAGTCAATACCCCATAGGACCCCATCTCAACCTTGGCCATACTGCATGTGGCTGGAACTGAGGTATCACAGGATACCGTTGGCTACCAGTGTTGTTTTGGCAGGTATCCACATAGGATGGGCCAAGGTAGTTCGTAACGGGCCGCGGGTAGAAATATGATAAATCCACCATATCAATCCCTGGACCACCCGCAACCTGATTGAAATTGCAGATTGCGTGGGCAACTCTAGTGTCTTGGAAGTTAACTACCACGCAATCGCCTTCAAGTAATTTCTTGCCCTGTCCTACCCATCCTACCCTACGCACTCCAAGAATTAGACCATCCACACCCCTGGGTAGAGGTTTGTTGGCTTTTAGCCAGTGCATGGTTTTATTCTTTAGGGCCTGCTGGGTTTCCAACTGGGCATCCTTCAAATGGGGACATTAATAAGGACAGCAACATAAGGGTGACACTCTGGGGGGAGATTTACTGGCGGACATTTTGGGGCCGCCTTCTGTGGTGTAACCACTGAGGAAGCAGCTCTCAAATGGCTCATTGCTGTTTTTGCCTTTGCAACTGGGCCAGCTCCCCTGGCATCAACTGTTGACTGAGCCGGTCGTTTTGGCTTAGATTGGTCCCCTCCCACTTGCAACTTAATTTGGCCTGGTTTAGTTTTTGCATTCTTTGGTAACTTGGGGGTGCTTGCGTGGACCTGGGCAGTATGAGTAATAGTTCCCAGTTTAACGGTAGCAGGGACCACAGAGACAGTAGTCAAGTCCTTACTTACTGCTGTAGTGGATGCAGTCGTTAACGGGGGTATTGCCTGAATTGAGCCCACTGTAGCCCCCTTTCCATCATTCCCACCCATACTGTCCTCTCTAGCTCTGGACTGGAGTTTAATAAGGGTTTTCATGGAAAAAAAGTTATCTAGGGTAGTCTGCTCGAACCTATCTAACCTTTCCCCCAGACCCATAACTTGATCAATAAGCGGGACCAGTAGGGACTTAACCAGGTTCTCAAATAGCTTTAGGGAAGGCAGTTCCTGTGATGTTCTGGTAAGGCAGTGGGAATAGGGTGTGCCTGCACAGCTTCAGCCGCAGCTACCAGAGGAACATTTCCTCCTACTGGATCAGGGATCAGCGTAGCAGGACCGCAGCTATTTGTTGAGCCGGGGCCTCTTGGCGCATGCTTCCTCGGGCGTTTATGGATTGTTGTAAAGCTGCCCTTCCGGGTACTCGCAGCCCTTTTCCTTTTGATGCGAACCAAGGAGTCATGGGCCAAGCACAACAGGTTCGAGGCCGAGGGAGGATCTTGAAGGGGGTAGGTGGCAGTCCTGGCCGGTGGAAGGGCTTGGCAGCACAAAGGAACATGGTCCCCTGACTGCAGGACTGAAACTAGGGGGCAATGATTGTACTACCAAACTTTCCAACCTATCAATACTTGCCCCTATTGCAGCAAGCCGTGGCTGCTCGGACACGATCCTAGGGAGAGGGGAGGGGGAATGGATGGAAGTTGGAGACAGGGCCTGTGCCACCGCTCCTAACGAGGAGCGTCTCGCCGGAAAGAGTTCTTGTGAGAGGCGGCGCTCCGTCATCACAATCTTTTTTTCTATAACAGCAGCTACTCTAGTGATGAATTAATCCATCGTACCTATCGTGGTGCTCCCTGCAGCCCCCTCTCCCCCACCCCTCAGTGCTTTCCCTGAGCGGGTAGGCATTAAGGCAGCTAGACCCCCAACCAAGAGACAACTAACTAACTCAAAAGATAGCAGATGACAGGGGGTGGCCCAGCCCAGCCCCTGACTGCCACAGACTGTCCGCCCTTTGCCCGGGCTTCGCTCGGCGTCCCGCTCGCATCCCGCTGAGTGCCAGGCGAGCTGTTAAATAAGGGGCGTTGCAGGCAGTGGGGCGTGTCTCGCTGGGGGCGCGGCCGTGCACACCTGAGCAGCGCAGGGACTCCTGGTCTTGAGAGTCCCTGCTAGCACACGCCCTTTGCTGATCGTGGAATCCTCCTCCCGGCAACTCTGACGGCTCAAGCAGCCTCCGCCCCTCACTGCTAACCGCGAAGCGGCACCCGTGGAGCGGGTGCAGCGAGCTGCGGCGGTATCCCGGAGGATAGAGGGCAGGCTACTCCGTGGATCCTCCAGCAACACCCAGGTAGGAATCAACGTTTGTGGTGTCCACAATTTTTATAACGCGGGACTATTACTCCGCAAAGACATCATTTCTAAAACTTTTACAACGCATATGACTTTATCACACATGCCATTATAACGCAAATGCATGTGTGGTAAAGTCATATACATTGTAAAAGTACATTATTAAAACATCATACATATGTTTGTGTATATGTGTATTTATATAGATATACCCTTAAACACTAACCCATCTTAACTCTAAATAATATACCCTGTACCCCAAAACCCAAACCTATCCCTAAACCCTAAAAAAAACCCTGTACCCCAAAACCCAAACCTAGCCCTGAACCCTATAAATACCACTGTATCTCAAAACCCAAACCTACCCCTGACCCTAAAAATACCCCTGTACCCCAAAACCCAAACCTACCCCTGAACCCTAAAATACCCCTGTACCCCAAATCCCAAACCTAGCCCTGAACCCTTAAAAAACCCTGTACCTCAAACCCCAAACATACCCCTGAACCCTAAAATACCCCTGTACACCAAAACCCAAAAATAGCCCTGAACCCGAAAAATTCCCCTGTACCCCAAAAGCCATACCTATCCCTAAACATTAAAACTACCCCTGTACCCCATAACCCAAAACTATATCTGAACCCTTAAAATACCCAAACACCCCAAAACATATACCCGAGTACCCCAAAACATATACCCATACTTACCTTATCCAAACATTTAAAAAAAACATGCTTTTACCATTCATGCATTTACAACGAATTTCGTTGTAAATGTATGCGTGGTAAAAGCATATGAAATGTAATACCATGCGTTATAATGGCATTGCGGAGTCATGGTACTTTCGTAATGAAAGTATGCGGAGTGATGGTATGCGGAAAGAAAGTTGCGGAATAATGGGTGTTTACCCTCCCCCGGTAAGTACATTGGTGGCATGGCTGCCCTCATCTCTAGCAACATACTCATATTTTTTCACCACCCATTTGAAAAATGCACAGGTCTCTCTCATTGATGGCCAGCACCGACATACACTTTTAGACACACCTCCCGACACAAGTTCTAGAATTGCGAACTTTAGAGCTGGGGAACTACGTTTGAATCTCAGCATCAGCTCAACATCCTGTGATTCCAGGCAAATTGCTTTGTCTCCCCATGCCTACCACAAATGAATGTGTTCTTCTGTAACGTAAATTGTGCTCATGCCATGTTGTCGAGTTTGCGCTATATAATATTGCAAGAAAAAATAAAGTAGGTAAACTTGAGTTCACACACTACTGAATGCACACTCTTAAGTGCATCAGCAGTGCACTGTGAATCGGAGCGTTTCGCAGGCCTGTCACAGATAAGAAATGCTATCAAAACGAAATCCTACAAAACAATATACTACTGGCGGGCAGCAATTCATACCCGGACAACGTCTGGACGGGCTGCTAGTTACTTCATATTTATACTATACTAATTTTCAACACTAATCCTTTATGGGTTACGGAGTGGCGTGCTACTCGCCAGAAAAGCGCTTCAACACCCATCAGGGGAACAAGTGCTGTATGAATTCAAATCTTTCTTCCCCTTTTATCCCTCTGCTATTCTTCTCACTCCAAGTAACTGACTAATATCCACCACTGAAATTACTTCATATTTCAACATATTAAATTACCAATAATTCTTTTGTAGGCTTCCTGAATAGCGTGCGTCAACAAGTGCTATATAATACAAACCTTTGCCCTCCTTTATCTTTCTGCTATCATTACAAATCCAAATAACTGACTAACCTATCCCCCACTTAAAATGTACTTGCATGTTTCACTATGCTAATTCAACACTAATCCTCTATGGGTCCTGGAGTAGCGTGCTACTCACCGAAAAAGCGCTTAGCCGCCTCGTCAGGAGGGGTAGTAAGCACTATATAAATGCAATTACAATACAATACAATATGTGATACAATAAGTAACATCATACCTACAACAAGTCAGGACTATTGGCTTTGTCAACGATTTTAGTTGCATAAGATAAATAATTTGCAACTATGGCTTGTTACATATAATATTGAAAAAGCTTCCGCTTAAAGCCCTGGTGACACCACAATGTTGCTGCTTTTGTGTTTTAAGAAGAGAAGGGAAATCCAGAAAGAAAATGACTCTTTAAAGGATTTCCCTCCCCAACAACGCTCACCTTGTATGACGTCAGTAACTTCTTTTGTGCCAAATCGTCACTTTTGTAAAAATGCAGCGATTTTTACAAAAGTGCCCACTAAGATATCGGTGTTTGTTGTAGGAAAAACTGCCAAATAAAATGCCGCAAGATTGGTGCTAAATGCCATATTTGTGCCGCTAAATTTCCATTTTTGTGCCGCTAAATTTGCTAATCCATGCCGCCAGGCGCGGTGCGTCCATTGGGGCATAGGGGCGTAGCCCCACTAAGCCCCATGGGCCCACCGCGCCGTCACTGAAATAAAAATAAAAATATAGAATAATCACGCAGCCCGCCAGGAGACACCCGACTTTCCCGGAGTGCGCAGGGAGGGGGGGGAAGGGGGGGTATATTCTGGGCCTGCTGCAGCTTGAGTGACAGTCCACTCAGCTGCAGCAGTACTGCACAAGTGAATGTTTGGGCAAAAACTAGCCCGAGCATGCGCAGATAGTTTCCCTGGTGAAGTCCCCCTTAGAGAGAGGACCAGGGGGCGGGCCGCAGCCCCCGGGGTTCTAAAGGGCGACTGGGCGAGCAGTCATGGTGCCCCCCTAGCCAATCCTGGCTCTGCATGCAGAGCCAGGATTGGCTGGTCCTGTGGTTCACGTGCAGGCCAATCACTGTGTGACTTTGCGCCATCCGCTACCGTAACATACATTAAGTACATATGTCACATTGTGTGTGTGTGGGAAGGGAGAGGGGGGTTCGCTTCTGCCTCCCAAGCAGCATCAGACGCTGCTCTCTTTAGTGACTATCGGCGCATTACAAAATGAGCTCGCACAGGAGAAAGCGGGGATTCCCATTTTGGTGTGAAGTTGTAGAAATGTATGCATGACTTTGGGCTCAATATGTATGTTCCGATTTTGGTGTGAAGTTGAAGAAATGTATACATGACTTTGGGCTCAATATGTATGTTCCGATTTTGGTGTGAAGTTGTAAAAATGTATACATGACTTTGGTGTGAATATGTACCATCAAAACTGCAGGGCCACACCAAAGGGGAGAGGATGTGGTCTGACGGTTAGCGCGGCCGACTTTGGTGCAGGAAACGAGAACGGCATCCTGAGCTTAGTGACAAAGCTCATTGTAATAGATAATTGGATTTGTTACCGTCGTGGATAATCAGAAGACCCGAAGGAAGATTCATGAGGCTTGCTTTTCCGTTGGGGTGATAGCCCATTTTGAAGGATTTCAAGTCAAAAGCCCTTACAATTGAAAGTGCCTGTGTAAGAAGGTGGATTCTGTATCTTTGGCTACAGTAAATTCGGACCTGGGTTCTAGTATATTTGCCCTCATAGTCCTGATGAGGCCTGGATTAAACAGAGGCTGAAACGCGTCGACACACACGATTGGAAGACTCCAAAACAAGAAATCTGTTTGAGTATTGTTGATGAAATAATCGTTTAAGAGAGTGCTATTTTGAGAGAGGTCAAAAGTGGTTAAACCTTGTACACTCCCTTTGTCTTGGTTTTGTTTTGGTGATCTAAAGTGAAGGAATTTTATGTGAATGAATTATACATTGACATGCTTGTTCAAATAAGTGGGGCATAAGAACCGTGAGTCTGGTTCCAAAAAAAGTGCAAATATATATGTAAATCAGAAGTATATGTGTTTTGTTTGTATATATGAATTGTGTACAGTTTTGTTCAATGTGAGAGACCAATAATGAAGGTTTAATGTGGTTTAATTTAAAGAAAAAGTTGAACCATACTTTTGATATTTATTCCTCTGCACTTATGGCTATCTACTTGGAGATACTCTATATCTAAAATTACTTCAATTAAATTGTGTTGAGAAGGATTAATCCAAGATTGGATAATTGATTGTATCCAGTCTTACAACCAGATAGATGTAATAGTGTTCCTTAGGCTTTACCTTGTTTTTCCTTGCTAGATACCCAAAAACCTATGGGTTATATGGGTAACCCCTGCAGTTTGTTCGTGAAACCAGGCTCGTGCCTCTTATCAAGCCATAAAAATTGTGGAGAAGTGTGGCTCACTGGTTAGAGCAGGCAGACCCTGAAGCAGAGGTCAGACCCGGGACCAGGGTTCAATTCCCGACGCAGCAGGGTCTTGAGCTTAAAATGTCCACGGACTCGATAATTCTCGCTTTGGTGCCTGACCTAATCATGGGTTCACACTCTGCAACTCTGGGCATTAAGCTTGCTTAATCTCCACAACGGCCCCCCGCAGCGGGATGCCTGGCTTTCACCTTGGGGATGCCCTGTAGGGGCTATCTCACAGGGAAAAGCCAGGACGGGTTCCCAAGGCAAGCGCTTAGAGACCCCTGGGTGATAAGCGCTATATAAATCCAATATACAATACAATACAATACAAAAATGTATACATGACTTTGGTATTACATAAATAGATGTTTTAAAAAACAAATAAAAATGATGTTCCGACTAAGGTGTGAAATTGGTGTTGAATAAATACGTTTTAAAAACAATTAATATTAATCATGTATCATTGGTGCTGGAGTACAAGGTTCGAGACTGGTATTGAACACTGACAAGCTGTGTGCAAGTTATATGGTCATAAAAATACATGAATGATGGATGGATGCAGGGTGGGTGCATTAATGATTGTTGGGTGGATGGGTGCATGGATGGATGCATGCATGATGGGTGGATGCATGATGGGTGGATGCATGATGGGTGGATGGATGCATGAATGATGGATGCAGGATGGATGCAGGGTGGATGGGTGGGTGGATGCATGAATGATGGATGGATGGATGCATGGATGATGGATGGATGCATGGATGATGGGTGGATGCATGAATGATGGATGGATGGATGCATGAATGATGGATGGATGGATGCATGCATGATGGGCGGATGCATGAATGAATGATGTATGGATGCAAGGATGGGTGGGTGAGTGGATGGATGGATGGGTGGATGCATGAATGATGTATGGATGGATGTAAGGTGGTTAGGGCTCGCTCGCTGCGGTGCAATATACAAATTAGTTTACGCCACACCACTTTCAAATGTCACCAGCCGCCCCTGCATGCCGCTATATCCTGGGGGTCTGTTACATCAACGAGAACTAACTAATGCACTGCGCCAAAAGCACTCTGCCACATCACTACGTAGTCTACGTCTAACCAATGGCCGGATTACCAGTGAACGACTGACACCACAGAGTACTAACTCGTCGAGCGCGACGGACACTTAACATTGTCGCCTGCCTGTGTTCTAGTGGATACATGAGTAGCGTAGCGAGAAACGGAAGCTTTTTTCTGCTGTTAGCACAATCCTGACATTCAGACACACATCTGAGCAGTAGGTCGGTGCATGAACCTTGGGTCTCATCCCGGTGGCGGCACACTGCTTGGTGAAAGGGCATGTGCGCACACAAAGTTGTGTCTCTTGCGAGTCTCAGTCAGGACTGTCATCGTGCCCACACTCAAGGCCGAGGCGGGAGATAACAAGGAAAGGGGCTGCGTGGATGCCAGGGAGGGACACCGAGCGGCGGGCTAACAGACGCTCGGTGAGGTGGCCTCACTGTCATGGAGGGCGCAGCGGCGCCGGCGGCTGCAAGGGTGTCGGTGCACACGGAGGGACCGGCGCATACAAATACCTCGGAGGACGCAGAGTGAGGCGCTAGCGGTAGACGCTGAGAGCGGAGCAGCATGTGCAGGCTTGCGGCCCTAGCCCTCTGTGCCCTTCTCTGGGTACCCTGCCCCCTCACTGGGGACTCCCTGCCACCGAGCACCCCTCCGGGGGCCACGGATCCGCCCGAGACGGAGGACTTGGATATCCGCCGCCGGCCGTCTTCGGGGCACCGGCCGTACAGCCTGTCCCTGGCGCCGGACGACTACCACTACTCGCCGAAGCCTCGCCACCTGCGGCCCGCCCGCCTGCTGCGGCTCCTGGGCCCCTCCTTCGACCCCTTCTGGATGTCCGTGGAGGACCCGCGGAACGGCAGCGCGAGCGGCCTGGCGAGCCCGAGCCGGGATCTGGCCGACGGGGCCGCCCGCTACCGCCGGAAGCTGCTGCGCGAGGCCGAGGCTCTGGCCGGGCCTGCTCTCCCGCCCGGCGAGGCCTACGCCAACCTGACGCGCGCGGTCCGCGCCTGGCTGGTGGAGCAGGCCTCCTGCCGGCTCACCGCCACCTGGGTGGACCTGGGGCCCGTCTTCTGGCCCCGCTGGGTGCGCCACACCGACTGCGACGAGCAGGACCCCAACAGCTGCTCCTGGCCGCCAGGCATGGTTTGCCGCCGGGCCCAGCTCACCCACATTAAATTGCTGGCCTGGCACTGCTGGGCCACCCCCGTGGAGGTCGTGGCAGCCCCGGGGCGAACCGCGCAGCAGTGCACGTGGAGACTCGTGCCCTACCCGGTGGTGGCTGCGTGCAAGTGCGCTTGCGGACGAGGGCAGGGGGTGGGCAGCTGGCCTGCGAATCCATGACCTGTGGAGTTCTGCATACCACCAACCACATAATTGATCTGGCGGCCAACAACTTCAGAAACTTTCCTAAAACACCAAACGTCAGAAGGCTACCAACTCTCACATCACACAAGGCCCTGGAGGCACGTAGGTTGCACATAGTAACTCACTCTTTGACCACGCAAGCTGCTCAAAGGCAGGAGTTCCATGCACATCACTAGCCGGAGTCGGGCGGCTCTATGGTCAGTTCAGTAAATCCCTGCCAGGAGTCCAGCAACTCTGTATTTGCACTAGCCTTTGGGGTTAAGCTGTGCGTTGACTGCTTCACTGTTTGGAGGTAAAGAGTATTTGTTCGCACTAATCCTGGATTCTAGAGACTTTTAATTTGCACACATCGACTGGAGTTCAGCAACTCTGTAACTACATTTGGGAACAGAGATTCTTTAACCACATCAGTAGCTAGAGACCAGCTGCTCTCAATTCATACAAGTCCATAAAGGCTGGGGACACACTGAACATGAGCTGCTATTCAAACTTTGCATAAGCATTCGGGCCAGTAGCTCTCCAAGCATACCACTGCTTGTTGTCCGTTGACTCTTCAATCACGTTAGTAGCCAAGGTCAGGGACTCCCCATTCGTACAAATGCCTAAAGGACAGAGACACTTTATTCACATACACACTCCAAGGCAAGACATTCAGGCATAAAAACCTGCCCAGGGACTATCGAATTGCTGACCTGACATGTCCTCAGGGGCCAGCAATTCTCCCACCACCTCAGTGACTGGAAAACAATGACTCCTGATTTGCAAAAGTCCCCTAAGGCAAAAGAATTTCCAACCTCACCAGTTCCACGAAGGCCAGCAACAACCCCAGCCCTCACCTACCCTAGGACTCTCCAGCTGCACAAGCCCATCAAGAGGATACAGACTACATCTTTACCATACTATCAGATTCCACAGTTTCTCTAACCTCATCTGAGGCCAGAGATTCTCCAACAGCTATAACCCCTGAGAGGTCACTGATCCTCTAGCCGCATAACCAGTTAGGTCTCAAACGCTTTTCCACCGTGCCAAACCTACTGGAGGCCAGAAGCTTTCCAGCCACCCCAAGGCCAGGAACTACCCCAATGGACAAGTCAGTAAAGGGCTGGATATTTCACCTACACCATCCTCTCTGAGGTCAGCTACTCTCCAGCTTTACTAGCCCACGAGGGTAGCATTTCTCCAGTCTTACTAGTTCAGAGGCTATTAACGCCTTCACCCCACCAGCCTCTACAAGGCAACAACTTGACTCCTGCACAAGTCTCTCAGAGGCCACCTACTCTCCAACCTAACTAGAATATAGGCCAGCACATCTCCAAACCTATTAGCCCACATGAGTCAGCAATTCCATCACATCACCAGCCTCCAAAAGGCAAAGACTGTTCCACTGCACCAGAGGAAACGCTCAATTCATAGGCCAACAACTCTTTATGTGTACTGGCCCCTCAGGGCTCCTAAAGGACAATTAACAGGGTCTAATGGCTTTCCAAACTCAACAGCCTTGGGCATCAACTTTTCATCTACTCCCGCCTCTGATGCCAGTAAATACCCAACCACACTGGTCCCTCAGAAAAGAGGAGTTTCCCAACCTCATCTCCCAGAAGACATAGTCAAATCAGTTAATTTATTCTAACTTTAAGTTTGGTGTATTAAAATTATGTTCCTTGCAGCTTATGCCAGTGCCTCAGATTCAGTATCTTTCCATGGTGCTGTGGGATATCTTGTTTTCCTTGGACATTATACCATCTGGGAAGTAAGCACGCCCTGCAATTTTAACTTGAAGCACCTAATATTGTGTTTTTTTATCAGCAGCAATACTCTGTCTCTCTTGCTCTATCTCAATTTGTGATTTGTGTACTGTTGCTTTTTAGTATGCACCATTAAATGCGATAATATTGATGAGATTTAACGCATAATGAGCTATATCAGAGAAACTACAACTGCTAAAGTAAAAATTGGCCCAGGGGCAACAAATCGGTTAACTCTTGTAGCAGTATTCATCTGAGTGCGGGTTAATTATTGTTTCCAGGGAAACCAGGGTATTCTTTTTGACCCATAAGCACGCTAATTAGAACTAAGAATCAGAAACAACAGGGTGAAATGTATGCAAAATAATTCCAGTACACCCGACATATGGCTCGAATCAATTAACTGAATTTTCAAAGGCCTCTTAAAATACAGCCTGTGATAAGAATATGGGGTTCAATCGTAAACGATTAAATGATCTTTAACCTGGAGGTAATAGAAGGAATCAGGTCAGCGACTGTTACGCTCTATTAATATGGAGTAGCTGTGAAAGCCACCTCTTGTTTCACTTGCGCATATGTTCCACTTTTCTAAATGAAATTGAAGAAGAATGTATTTAGTCTTGTTATAGTTGGAATTGTGGTATACATTCATTGCAGAATCGAGATAACCCATTTAGATGCCAGTTGTGAGTCACATTGCATTCTGGGATTTGTGGCTTTTTTTCCTTTTTTTTTGAAAGTATGGGCTAAATATTCCAGCTTGATAAATGCCCTTGGCTAGAAAGTCTGGACTGGCCGAAGGTTTCACAGATGACACAGTGCCTCTTAGCAGCTTTTCCTTCTGTTTTTTACAGTCTTTATGTAAAGCGCTCTGATACCTACTGGTCAAGCTAGCGCTATATAAAACTTTTAAAATAAAATAAACTAATAAATATGGAGCTACCCATCCTTAGCTTGCCTTTCACAAATGATTGTAGTCGCATTTGATAATTAACATTGTTTCGTTTGGTCTGTGGCAGAATCCTCGAGGTGAGGGTGTGATGGTTTCTGAACGCTGACAGTTTTACAATGCCATACTATTGGCAGAACAAAACACATTGAGGTGTCCCTAGCATAATATCATGTGGACCAAGACTACTTTTCCCAAAATACATTAGGAAGACTCAGGGTCGGACTGGGACAGAAATAGGTCTGGCACCTAAATAAAAGTGACCCCAATTAGTGAATCAGATAGCTAAAAAATGGGCCCCATTTGTAATTCAGAGCAGTTTTGAACATGTAAAGGCATACTGTATAGGGTGTCTTACAAAGTCTGGGAGACTGCATGTATTTGACATTGTTGCAGGCAATGTTTTTGGCAATATCAGGGATATCAACATTAAAAAGCAGTTCACCAGACCATAAAAATAGGCTACAAACAGCCAAATAACCAGCCCTCACAGTGGGCTGTCAGACAAGCCCTTCGGGCACTGCCAGGCTGCCCTGTAGGCCAATCCTACCCAAGGTGCATGGTGTCCTGAGCAACAGCTCGTGAAATGTATACATTTCACTCCCTTTTGTATCTACACTAACCCAGTAGAAGTCCATGGGACAATAATATTCCCCACGTTATGTTACAAAATTTCTCAGTGTGTGCCCAAATCTTGGCACGTATGTATAACGTGTCTGCATAGCTGCAAAGTGACCCCACTTTATGCACCACACCTCTAGCCAGTACAATCTTTTGAACCAAAATAGGATTTTGGATTTTGGGTCTTGCAGGTTCACATTTCCAATCTAGTGATGAACCTACCAGTTCCAGCATGCGCAGTGCTGTTTGCTAATGGCTATCGGGCAGCCTGGCAACATTGTTTTACCTAGGCTAAATGCTTCATTTATTTTTGCTGATAATAGTGCCTTTTTGAGAAATGAAACCTCAATCGCGAGAGACCGCAGAAACCCCCATAACACTTTTTGGGGGGGGAATTATTTTTTTAAAGAACCATAAGGTACAACACGGCCCTGCAGCGGCTAGGCTGGCAAGTTTGTCATTCCTGCTAACAAAATAATAAACACTATTTATTAGTGCTTGGAATCTCAGAGAATGCAACCAGTGATTAGCGTTTATCCGTCCCCATCTCGTTTCCATCGTTTGCCGCACAGCGCGCCTAGAGAAAATGTATTGAGCAGTGGGTGCTAAACAGACTCTCCCCCCCCCCCCCCCCCCAACACACACACACAAGTCAATGCACAAACACTATAACTCACAGGACAACATCAACCCCCCCCCCCCCCCCCCCCCCCAAAATATTCAGGACGTGCTGCCTTTGTGATACTAAAGCAGAAAGCAAAAGGGCTCAAATCACAGCTCTAGCACTCGTGACACTCGGTGTGATCTTAGTGCACTGGCAGATGGTTTATCTGCTGCGTGGCAGATGCCAGAATGGTGCAGACAGGTGCGGATGGGGGAAGCGAGAAAAGAAATCTAACTAAAAATATATCATTGACAAGTCGCGCAGATGCTGCGGTGGAGGAGGCGCATTTGATTTTTAATTTAATATTTAGCTACTCTTTAGATCTAAAAATGGTCTGCAGAGAAACACTCCACTGCCTGGCGGGTAACAGGCAGCGCGCGGGGAGACGGTGCTACATCAATGCAAAGCGGGGGTGGGTATGCCTTCGTATTGATTTACAACAAATTACCTTTGCGGTCGCTGCAAAGGGCCAATTTGCAATGTCTGTCATTTAAATAAGGGACGTGGCTCATAATACAAACGGATATGGATCAATGCGTTCGAATAGTGATTGCTAACATTTGTAAAACGTTAAATTCGCCCTCGCCTAGCTGGGAAAACACAGCGTGGTTGTGCTACTGGCCTCCTCAGGGGTAGTAGACGCTATAATTATAATACGTAGGCCCCAGACCCAGTCGGGAGGTCTAGTGGCCCGCAGTCTCTGCACAGTGCAGGAGGGGCCCCCCTGGAGCTCGCCCTACCCCCGTACCGCTGGTGGCTTTTGGGAACGCCACTGTCTTAGCAGCTTTATTTGGAAAAATCACGGCGCCTCTGACCTGTTTGATACATGGAGAACACAAAAAGCACAGGCACGCAAAGAACATTGGAAGGAAAGGGCTTCAGAATCACACACCCAGTTCGCCTTCACCCCCCACCATCGTGTGTCTCATCAGGGGCTACTGCAGCTTCCAGGGCGCACACTGTTCTTTAGCTGATGTGTGATGTACAAGTGTATCTCCTAGCTCACCCAGAGGTTAAGGTGCATAAAAACCAACCAAGGGAACTTTAATCCTGATGCAATGTCAGCCGCATGGTTAAAAAAAACCATTCTGCAACTTTTTTTTTTTCATATCATCTTCAGGTACATACAATTAAAACACATTTAAATTAAAAATAAATGTAAAAATAATAGGTGGGAAATAGAGTCTCTGTCTCTCTAGTCATACAACTGAATCCTGGCAGGGCACAGTTATAATTGTGTGTATTTATAGCCCTTCAAGGTCTGAGCCTTTGACTGAAAGCAATGTGAATATGCAGGTCAGAACTTTAATATGCTATTAAGTACTATATAAAGAAAGACTGCCACAAAATCTGCAATGCGAGTTAGGCACAAATCTACTAACTTAAAAAAAAAATGTTTTTAATTGAGTTTTCACATCGTATAAATACACTGCAATACCTACGTAGGGATTTATGAAACTTAACATACAGTGTGCAATACCAAATCATATTGTATACATGACTTATATCAGTGTGTCATCTCATCAGACAATCAATCAAACACTTGAACTGCAATGGGGAATGATTTAACCAGGGGTTGGGAGGGGGAGGAACAGACGTAGACGGGAAACTGGATGCATTGGAGGACATTGAGGAGCGCGACGATTGTCATTGTATATAACAAATAACTGCGGTGGGGTAGGCACGACTCCAAGTGCGATTAGTCGTATATTTGCATGTTGTGTTTTGTTGGGGTGTAAGGAAGGTTAAGAGCAGGGCTTTAAGTGGGATGAAAAAACTGGGGGGTCTCTCAAAGGGGCGTGGCCAGTGTAATTAGGGGTGTGGCTTTAAATCACTTACGCAAAAAAATCTGTGCTTAGCATAGTGTGCCGCCCGACTTGTATTTTGCGGTTTCCGTCATTGCATCCAGATATTTGATACAAGTAACATCATACCTACAATAAGTAAGTAATATTGGCTTTGTCAATGGTTATTACTTGCAGAAGATAAATAAGCTGCAACTATAACTTGTATATAATATTGACAAAGCTTCCAATTAAATCCTTGGTGACCCCACCACAATGTTGCTGCTCCTGAGTTTCAGAAAGAGAAGGGAAATCCAGAAAGAAAATGACTCTTAAAGGATTTCCCTTTCCCCACAACGCTCCCCTGGCATGACGTCATACTGTAACTTCTCTACTACTGAGAAGTGAGCAGGGTGAGCAGCGCACATCCATGTGCCTGGTGCTGTCTCGAAACGGGTCTCTATCAGGCTTTGTTTTGAGCCATGGCACTTTTTTCCGGACTGCAGTGACAGCAAACAGCGGTCATTGCAGTCCGGGAAAAAAAACGGGCTGCCTGTGTCAGGGCTCAAAACAGAGCCCGATAGAGACCCGTTTCGAGGGCCCCTAAAAAAAAACTGCCGGTGCTCAGACCCCTTGAGACCCGGCCCACTTAAAGCCCTGGTTAAGAGATAGTCCTGTGTGTCAACAAAGTATGGAGATGTTTGCAGGTGCCCTTCTGTGGTGGTGTAGTTTGGGAACTAGCTCATGAAGGTATGAATGAATGAATGAATAATATATTGCGTGGTTACTCAAAACCATTGCATTAAAAACATAATACAAAAATAAACAATTTAAAAGAGAAACAATGCAATTAAAATCTAAAAGGCTAAAGTCCATGGTCTTTCAGTCCAGCATTTTTTTTTTAAGCTTAGCCAATGGCAGTGTTAGTCTAGGTGCAAGGTGTTATATGCCTCATCGCAGATTCTTCTCTGGTCGCTTAACAGAGAGTAGACATAATTTTCATGCAGATCTGTTGGACGAATTTACCGAACATGGCCATCTGCTTGACTATGTTCAGTGTGTACAGTTGGTGGACTGCCTCCTTTGCAGTTCGTGTGCCCAGTTGTAGCATCTGCGGTCTGAGATCAGGGCCGGGCAGCAAAATAGGAGGTGAGCCAAGGACTCACGCTTATATTTGCAGAGCCGGCATTCCATGATCACCATTCTTGTCGACTCCGTGATATATAATTCTTTGAGAGGTAAAGGGTGTAGTCTGAACGCTAAAATCCTGTGTAAAGCTTGTCGACCCACTGCCTGCATGAGAAGGAGTTTGGGGTTATGCTCTGTGTGTGAGAGGGTTTGGGACTTGTGGAAGCCCTTTTCTGCCAGCGATTCCAAATCCAGGGTACGAGAGCACAGACGAACTTGCTTTTTTATTGTACTTTTGATGGCAGAGTATTTGATTGTCTCAGGGTCCCAATTCTCCGGTGCTAATTTTAGGAGGTCTTTGGCCGCGGCAAGAGTAGCAGACCATGGGTTACCAAGTCACTGCCTTCATTGTATTCTCTTGTGCCTCTGTTGTAAGGTAGAAGTATTTACTCAGCGAGGCCATCTCTTCCAGTTTTTATTGGTTCAAGTTGAATTCTAGTCTCACTAGAGTGTTCCTGGTGCAGGCAGGTAGGTGAAATAACTTTTTATATGCTGTACAGTGTATTTTTTCCAGGTCTTTAGCTAGTTTTCCTGGAAACGCCTGCTGTGCATTATTAAGGGATGGCATTCATTTTGCCCTCAAAACTCTTTGGATGGCCGTTGTGGGGCTATGTAGTGTGGCGTGTAGCTTACAGAGGGCGTAGGTGATGCTTTTCCTTTTTGTTTGAATTTTGTGGAGATGAATTCCTGGGCGGCCTGTTTCGCTGAACCAGACTCACAAATAGTTGTAATTTTTTGTGCAGTCCAGAGTCAGTTGTCCAAGCCTCCATTTTACTAGTCTTTTGGGGGGATAATGCCCGAAAATTACTAATTTGGACGAGTTGGCCACCAGCTTATTTTTGACATTGTAAGTTGCCAGTGCCGTGAGTGCTTTTTGTAAGCCTGTTTTGGTATGATCTAGGAGTACCAGGTCATCGGCATATTGTATTAGTTGGATCTTAGCGCTCCCAATCCTAGGTGTTGCTAGAGTGGCTCCGGTCAAAGCTTGGCCCATGTCTGCAGTGTATAAATTAAAAAGCAACGGTGCTAAGACGCACCCTTGCTTTAGGCCACGGTCTGTTTAGATTTTTTTGTAGCAGAATCGCACAAGAGTTTAATTCTGACCCACGTTCTTAAATACAGGGGTTGAATTGCTTTTAGTAGAGCTGGGTTGATGTTGCAACTTATTGGTTGGCGCTGGCCCCCATTTGATTCTCCTTGATAGCTTGTGCAATTCTTCTCCATTAGATGCCCCAATGCAGCTTAGCGTGTGACGAGTGTCTGCCGTGAGATTCAATGTAATTGTTAGGGCGGTATGGTCACTTTCGTTTCGCGGGTGCACTGTGTAGTTCGTCATTAGATTTTGTATTTTTTTGCTTAGTATGATATAGTCTATTGTTGTTTGATTGTTTTATGTAGGGGTAAAGACAGCCCCTGGCTTGATCCTTAAAAACAGAGAGTGTGCTGTTAACAGGTTGTAGGTCTGCATCAGGGTATTATAAGCATCTGTGGCCCCGGAGTGGTTGCTTTTTGTTGTAATGATCCCTATTTGTGTGTGTTCAGGTCCCCAAGGATGATTGATGCAAACAGTGAGATCAAAGATTCTATCTGGCTTATCAGCAGGGTCAGTTTATCCTTGGCGCCCGGCCCATAAGAGTTAAAGTAGATGTAGATTAGAAGTATTAAAAGTTGGCCGGTGGTCGTGGAGAGGCCTTTCACAAGGCCCGCCAGAAACATGTTTGATGTAGTTTTTATTTCTGTGAAATGAATTTTCAACGAGTGCTTGATGTAAATTGATATCCCTCCTGAGGGTCTTTCAAATATGTTGTCTTTGATGGCTGGTTTCCAATGCTATACGATCCCCCTTATTGATATTGGTTTTATTGCCCATGTTTCTTGGGTGCAAATTAAGTCCGCTCCTTCCAAGAATGCCAATGCCGCTCGATTTTGCATAAGCTTTGTAATCCCTGCAACATTCCAGGTCATGATGTTCAAACTGCGAATGGTGAGCGCCGAGTTGGTATGCTTTGCTGAGACAATTTTCAGTTGGTACTGAGAGATCTCTTTGCTTACAGGAGGATCGGTGTTAGGGGCTGGGGTTTAAAGCCCGAGGCAGCCAAGACCAGTCTTTGCTGATGTTCCCCCTTATTGAGCAAGAGCGGATGCCTTGTCCCAAACTTGTTGTTATTTTGATGACATTTTCGTTGTTAAAACCTGTACTTGTGCCGCCTTTAGTCCCATGGAGAATGGACTTGACTTGTGTCACTGAATAGGACAAGGCATTTGTGGCTCGCTTCTTTTGAATATTCTGTTTCTGGCGGGATAATAGGTACTTCAAGCTCATGAAGGTAGACAGTGCTTTAAATGGAAAAAAATAAGTGCAGGTACTCACCAAATTGAGATGTGTACTAGGGGGACAGGGCTATGGGCACTGCAGTGGGATCCGGCCAGGGGCACACATTTAATGTGATTGAGATTTAATTGGTGTGCAGATGTGCATAATTATACGAAAGCATTTCTGGTATATATTTGATTATTGCATTTCCCTTATAAGTACAAAAGAGTACATTTATTATTAAAGTGGGCTTCTCATGGTGTAGCACCTGGATCACATATGACTTGCACAAGATATTTTCCTTAACATTTTTTGGAAAGGTTTAACTATGGTTAACCCTCTTATTTAGTTGCCACTTAGCAGACATCACCCAGCACCTCACAGTTGGCACAGCTTGGCCTCAAAGCTCCTTACCTGCTGTAAAGTCAGTATCCCTCTCTCTAGAGTCGGGCAAGCTGCTGAAAGCTCGAGCGAGGATGCCTGGTTGTGGCTCAGTTCCAGGTCCTCTTGCACCCCCAAGCCAAAAATGAATTGAACTGTGATAGTGAATGTGCCTGCTAACCAAACTCTAATCTTATGTGCAAAGAATAAGACAAAATAGTGACCTTAATTGCAATACAGGAGAGAAAGAAAGATGGAGCCATCTAGAGGCTGAATTGCACAATCTGAAAGTAGAAATTCCGGGATCAATCCCAGCTTCCCCACATGACCAAATTGTGTGATCGCAGACAAATATTTTATCTTGCCAAACTCCTTTTTCTGCATTAGCACATATGATGGTATATTCAAAAGCTCAAATTCAAGCTGTGTGCAGTACAATCACATCTTGTACAGTATAATGTTGCTTCATTCATGAAAAGAAAATAGCCCATAAATGATGCACACCTGAAAAGTGACTTGCTTCCTATCTCACTAATGGTATTGTCTTCATGGTGGGAGCAAAAACTCCTCTTAGTGATGTGATGTAAGCTTATGCACAAAGGTGAAATGCTTCCACATGAAAAAAATACACTTATTTTACTGGTAATGTATTCAGGGCTCAACTTCTGTATGAGCTTTTAAGGCCAGGCCAGACTTTCTGGTTCAGCTCTGACTGGGCTCTCCTTGTTAATTTGTTGGTTCACCACCTTTACCCCTCCCAGAGCCACTCCACTAACCCAGGAGAAAATGGCCCTTACAAAACAAAATACAATTGTGTTGAAACACTGCGGAGAGAGCAGATCTGCACTGAAGAGAGAGTGGCCTTGCACTTGCTACAAAAGCACCCTTTCACTTGCGCTTCAAGTGTAGAGTGTGGTAATACAGGGCTTGTCGGGCTTTCAACTATACATCTGCTATCCTAGACAATGCAGACAACACTCACTCATGCAAGAACACGCACAGGGTCACAGACGCATTCATGCACGCAGACAGGGCATTCAGTACATGCATTTTAGAAATGCTTACATTCGCTGCTGCCCAAATTACTAAACCTTGACTCCCACTGGCTGTGCACAGCATCACTATCGCCACTTTCCTCCTCAGTTTGGATCCAAACATTTGCTGCCCTATTCTGCTATGCCAGCAGGAAGTCTTCTCTTCGATTTCCTGAGAGACACGAGATATGCCTGTTAGCCGGCCCGCTCTCACACCTACAGTGCTATGGACTCCACGGTGCCCGAGTACACACTGCAGATAGCTGCAAAGGTTTCAGATTGCTTATGTGTGACATTTTCATAATTTCAGTGTAATTATGAGTGACATTCAACGACTATGAGTGACACTTTCTCACAGGCAAAATCAAGCAGTGAAGACGAGGGAAAGATATACATTTCAGAAATTACACCCATTTGAGCAACAAGAAACTCCAAGAAGACCTTAAAACTGCTGCAGAACACCAGAAATGAAAGGGCACTTTGGCACCAGACTGTACCAAGCAGGATGTAAGAGGCCCTACCTACACACATGATCTCAGCTGCCTACTAATACAGTTTCATAATTATTCACACTTGCTTTCAATCTGGCCCTGCCTGGTGCTCTGGGGGGCACCAGAATATTCTGCATATGGGAGCCTCTTGCACTAAACTCTCGCACCAAAGCTAAGGAGAGTGCTGATTAAATGCACCCCCAGCAGCCCTGGTTTAATGCACCCCCAGCAGTGTCAGCATCCAAAGCTGTGCTGTCTACGAAGTGACAGCAGAGCGAAGGCTCTGATTAACTTCACCCCCAGGGAACTAGGCCGAAGGGCGGCGTCTGTCCCTTTAATAAAGGCACATCTATGACGTCAAACCACAAACAAACCCTCATCCGAGGAAATGCCAAGAACATTTGTCTGACGTGAGTTGAACAAAAAACAGCAGCTTCATGTGTAGTGAACAAACAATATCTGCAATAACACTGTTCTCTGCTCAGTGCTCCGATCCTGAGGCTCACTGTACATCAAATATACCACAGAAACAATTAATATACGTTTAACCTTTTCTCCAAGAGGCCAAATGTGGCAATAATGAACTTCGAAAATAGCAAATAAACTAAAGGCGTTCAAATGTCTTTGAAGCATCTGCACGACTCCACGTGGAACATAAATGTGAATAAAATCAAAAGGATTGAAAAAAAAGTCAGCACAGAAGGGGAGAACCGTGCCTTTATCTCAGAAGGCAAATGCTTTTAGTGGAAGAGATCTGCCTCCCCACCACCACTGCACCCCGTTATGAGCCCGACGAGGCCTGGTGAAGGTCTGATGCATGGGGTCAGGTACACTGTACCCAGTTACAGCAGGGAATAGAAAGCTAAGCAGTGAGCGCTGTAACATGCTCACATTTACCACAATGATGATTGCACTTTCATTCTGGTGCCTGTGAGAAGTTGGCCTGGTATATGATGAACACTATTCTAGTGAGCTCCTTGCACCAGTCCAAACGACCCTTATGGTGATTGGTTGTAAGTCAACCTTATAGACCAGCTATCCTAGTGGTAGCATGGACAAAAGCAGTCTTAGGCTAAACTCAAGAGGGCATGTGAAGCCAGCTGTTTTACCATATGCAAGACTTTTAATATCAAATGAAAGGACACCACACACGTTATATATTATAAAATATATGTATTTATTACTAGAATAATCCTCTGTACTCTTTAAGAGCACAGAAGCACAAGCATTAAACAAAGAACTTCATATAGCATACAAAAGTTGCACAAATTGGATAGGCCTTGGTGGCCACTCAAACCATATACTAAAATAGTGGTATAAGAACCACGTGACTAACAATAGTAAGGCCTAGGGCAGGGGTACTCATAGTACGGCCCGCGGGCCGGTGGCGGCCCGGCAAGCCTTCCTTGGCGGCCCGCCGGACCTTGCAGACATGTACCAATTTAAAAAAAAAAAATCAAGAGTTTTAGTAAACACCGCCGTTGATGCAGCCTGACTCGGAGAGGCTCTGCTCTAGGGGGGCCGGGAAATTCCAGCCATAGAGTGGAGCTGCAGGGGCCTCTGAAGAGGTGAAACAGAACAAAGCCTCATTAACGATTTAATGGTCTTTTAAAGACCTGTGTAGTGCTCCGGCTGTGTGCGCGCCAGGCATGCATCCCGGGCTGCCACAGAGGAGGGGGGGAGGGGAGGGGGGGTTGATGGACAATTACAGTGATCAGGACAAACCCCGTGACTGATTGAACCGAGCCACTTGGAGATCACTCTGCGCAGCCTCGAGTAGCATTTGTTTTATCGACACTGAAGGGATGAAAGTCTGAATCAGCCCAGCCTTATTTGGAATATCTGCCCTCCGGATTACACCTGATCTCTGCTGCAGTGGTCCAGCCAGCTCTCGTGCACCCTCTACATTAGGGAGTCACTAATAATGTGCTGCAGATTTTGGGAAGGCTGGGGAAGGTGGTTCGATGTGTGCAGCAAATAGCTCTTGCTTTTCGTGATATTTCTAATAGAATTAATACACCTTGCCTAGACAGAGATAGGGAGACAGAGATGGAGAGAGAGGGCGAGGGAGGGAGAGACAGAGGGAGGGAGAGTCAGGGGAGGTTGAGGGAGTGAGAGAGTCAGGGGAGGGCGAGGGAGGGCGAGGGAGGGAGTGAGAGAGGGAGGGGGAGAGTCAGGGGAGGGTGAGACAGGGAGGGAGAGACAGAGGGAGGGAGAGTCAGGGGAGGTTGAGGGAGTGAGAGAGTCAGGGGAGGGCGAGGGAGGGCGAGGGAGGGAGTGAGAGAGGGAGGGGGAGAGTCAGGGGAGGGTGAGACAAGGAGGGAGAGACAGAGGGAGGGAGAGAAAGGGGAGGTTGAGGAAGGGAGAGTGAGGGCGAGAGAGGGAGAGTCAGGGAAGGGAGACAGAGGGAGAGCCAGGGGGGTGAGGGAGGTAGAGAGAGGGAGAGTCAGGGGAGGGAGAGAGAGGGAGAGTCAGGGGAGAGGGAGGGAGGGAGGGAGGGAGAGCCAGGGCAGGGTGAGGGAGAGGGAGAGTGAGAGTCAGGGGAGGGCGAGGGAGGGAGAGACAGAGGGAGGGAGTGTGAGGGGAGGGAGAGTGAGGGGAGGGAGGTAGAGAGAGGGAGAGTCAGGGGAGGGAGAGAGAGGGAGAGTCAGGGGAGAGGGAGGGAGGGAGGGAGAGCCAGGGCAGGGTGAGGGAGTGGGAGAGTGAGAGTCAGAGGAGGGCGAGGGAGGGAGAGACAGAGGGAGGGAGAGTGAGGGAGGGAGAGACAGAGGGAGGGAGAGTGAGGGGAGGGCGAGGGAGGGAGAGACAGAGGGAGGGAGAGTGAGGGGAGGGCGAGGGAGGGAGAGGGAGAAACAGAGGGAGGGAGTGTGAGGGGAGGGAGGGAGAGTGAGGGGAGGGAGGTAGAGAGAGGGAGAGTCAGGGGAGGGAGAGAGAGGGAGAGTCAGGGGAGAGGGAGGGTGGGAGGGAGAGCCAGGGCAGGGTGAGGGAGAGGGAGAGTGAGAGTCGGGGGAGGGCGAGGGAGGGAGAGACAGAGGGAGGGAGAGTGAGGGGAGGGCGAGGGAGGGAGAGACAGAGGGAGGGAGAGTGAGGGGAGGGCGAGGGAGGGAGAGGGAGAGGGAGAGACAGAGGGAGGGAGTTTGAGGGGAGGGAGGGAGAGTGAGGGGAGGGAGGTAGAGAGAGGGATAGTCAGGGGAGGGAGAGTCAGGGGAGAGGGAGGGAGGGAGGGAGAGCCAGGGCAGGGTGAGGGAGAGGGAGAGTGAGAGTCAGGGGAGGGCGAGGGAGGGAGAGACAGAGGGAGGGAGAGTGAGGGGAGGGCGAGGGAGGGAGAGACAGAGGGAGGGAGTGTGAGGGGAGGGCGAGGGAGGGAGAGACAGAGGGAGGGAGTGTAAGGGGAGGGAAGGAGTGTGAGGGGAGGGAGGAAGAGAGTCAGGGGAGGGAGAGGGAGGGAGAGAGAGAGAGTCAGGTGAGGGCGAGGGAGAGAGGGAGAGAGGGTGAGTCAGGGGAAGGCGAGGGAGGGAAAGAGAGTCGGGGAGGGAGAGAGAGGGAGAGACAGGGGAGGGGAGGGAGGCAGAGGCATAAGGAGGGAGGGAGACAAAGGGAGGGAGGGAGAAAGAGGGTGAGAGGGAGAGAGAGAGGAAGACAGGGAGAGAGAGGGAGGGAGAACAGTTAGAGAAAGGGAGGGAGACAGTTAGAGAAAGGGAGAGAAAGGGAGACGAAGAGAGGGAGGGAGACAAAGAAAGGGTGGGAGACCAAGAGAGGGAGGGATACAGAGAGAGGGAGGGAGACAGAGAGAGGGAGGGAGATGGAGGGAGGGATGGAGGGAGGAAGTGGGAGGGAGTGAGGGAGACAGAGAGAGAGGGAGAGAAAAAGAGAGGGAGGGAGAAAAAGAGAGGGATGGAGAGAAAGAGAGGGAAAGAGACAGAGAGGGGAGGTAGAGAAAGAGAGAGGGAGGAAGACAGAGGGAGGGAGGGAGACAGAGATAGGGAGGGAGGGAGACAGAGAGAGGGAGGAAGACAGAGAGAGGGAAGGAGACAGAGAGAAGGAGGGAGACCGAGAGAGGGAGGGGGAGACAGGGAGGGAGGGAGACAGAGAGAGGGAGGGAGGGAGACAGAGATAGGGAGGAAGACAGAGAGAGGGAAGGAGACAGAGAGAAGGAGGGAGACAGAGAGAGGGAGGGAGACAGGGAGGGAGGGAGACAGAGAGGGAGGGAGGGAGACAGAGAGAGTGAGGGAGACAGAGAGAGTGAGGGAGACAGAGTGAGGGAGACAGAGAGAGTGAGGGAGACAGAGGGAGTGAGGGAGGCGAGAGAGGGAGGGACGGAGAGAGAGAGTGAGAGGGAGGTAGAGTAATAGAGAGAGGGAGGGAGGAAGAGAAAGAGAGAGAGGGAGGGAGACAGAGAGAGAGATATGTGTGTATGCTCGGTCTGGTGGCTCAGTGGACAAAGACATCCGCTGCCAGGGCCTGTGTTCAACCTCATGGTCACAGTTTTTTTTGTCTCTAGCCCCGCCCCCTCTCTCACTGACCACGCCCCCACCGGTGCGGCCCTCGGCCACAAACTACACTGTAAATTTGGCCCCTTAGAGAAAGTTTGTGAGTACCCATGGCCTAGGGCCTTGAGATTCGCTGGGGCTACACTGGACTAACGAAGGTTAGGTCGGGGGAGGCCCACAGGATACGGGTGCAGTGTCTATAGGCAACCGTTGCACCAATAGAAGTTAACGGTGCGTAAAAGTTAGAAAGTTACTGTTTTAGGAGTCTTCCGACTGGACTAGAACTTAGCCACTTAAAACTAGGACACTCGAGGTGTAAACCACTACAGGAGCACCGGAGTACTCTCATTACCTCACCCACAGGAAGCAGGTGCATAAGTGTCAAAGTGCGTCAGGTTTCGTCGTGAAGTTCTATGGAGCCTGTAGGAAAAGATGCTGCAGGCGACCAGGAGAGACGAGTCCGGTTAGATCCAAGGGTGGATCAAAGATATAGCGTACCTGAAACAGAGGGGACAGAGTCTAGATCACTAGCCAGTGATCACGATGGAACCAGGAAGGAACCAGGCGATGTCGGGTTGCGCTCAGGTGATGCCGAGTAGTTTGTCTCCGCTGCTACGTAGACCAGGAAGTATCCATGACGACCAGGAGTTGAACACGGGCTGTCCCACGAAGGCTCTCGCTGTCGGCGGTGTCGGTTCTCGAATCGGAGTCAACAGGCCTTGGCAAATGCAACCCACACAGGAATAGAAGATGGCTTCTGGATCGGACCAGCAAGGTCAGATCGGTGGCTCCTTTTCAGGGGAGCGAGGGCCAGTCTGGAGCAACCAGACCAGCAGTGTAAAGTTGAAGGATCGTCGTCACAGAGGCCACTAGCAGGAAAAATGTAAAAGGGCCCCACGTAGCACTCGATGAGTGTGGAGAGGTGATCTTTGGTGCAAAAGCTGTTCGGGACTGGGGCTTCTCAATCCCCAATGCACAGCTTCAAGGGAGCCTTGGGAGCTGCACAGGAAGCACTTCGCTGGCTTTCCAAGATGGCCGGTCCCACGTCTCACGTCGCCTCCACGGGTCTCAGCTTTGCTAGGACTGTGGATCGGGCTGTTGGAAGACTGGGAGTTCAGGTCTTGTCGGTCTCTGTCGTTCGAGCTCCGGCGGGAGCAACAGCAAAGAAAACCTTTGAGCGTCGATGGTGCCTGCTTGCACAGGGTGGCCACTCCTTGACCACAAGGGAGATTCTTCAGTCTACTACATCGAGTAGGATGTCGAAGGGTCCAGAGTTTCGTATCAAAGTTTCAGTCAGGATGATCTACTGTTTCATGGCACAGCCCCTACCTTTATTCCAAATCAAGGGGCTGGATCTCCTGCTAGGTCCCTCCTGTGGGTGGGACCCAGGAAGGGGGTGGTTACACCCCTTTCCCTTTGTCCAGTTTCGCGCCAGAGCTGGGGCTGGAGTGCCCCAGCACCGGTTTGAACTGGGCTTTGCCTGGGACACCTTGTGCGCCCCAGGCAGTGTCTAGTTTCATTCAGCCCTCCCTGCCCCAATCCACTATCTCCTGTCTGGGGTGGTGTAACACCTCCCTGTGACAGGAAACCTTTTGTCCAGCCCTGCCGGAGTTTTGGTCAGCAGCAGGAGGCCAGACTTGTGTCTGTGGCAGCAGCATCGATTTTGTGATGCTGAGGCTCTGGTTAGATTTAACCGCGTTTAAGGAAAGTAACATGTCTTCTCCCTCTAGAAGGGTGGAATGCTACCCCAGTTGCCAGGAGTGGCGAGGGGGTAGTATTCCAAAGTGTATGACACCTTACACGACATGTTTTGATAAAGCTAAACCATAGTTAGCATTTAACCGCTAGGTTCATAATGCACTTAAGAGTATATGGTATGGCAATATCCCAGAACAGCAATAAGGTCATGGTTCCGAAAGCTGTAGACAGGCTCATCTCATGCTAGAGCACCATCTCACATAAAACCAAGCACTCTGCCTCCAGGATTGTTAAGGCCTGCCATAGGAGTGACTTATAGGTGCATATGTGTCCAGATATAGGTTTAGACATAGGTATACTATATCTAAGCAAGGGGTGATTACACCCCCTTGCCCCAGCTGAGTGATCAGCCAGTTGTGTCAGTTTGGATGGCCAGCCAGGGGTGGCAAAATATATGCTGCAGCCCCTGGTAGGCCTTGGATGCACCTATGCCCTGGGTACCTATAGTACACTGTACAGGGGCTGATAAGGTGACCCAATACCCAATTGGTAATGTACCTAAACTACATGGTTGTGAATTTAGAGAGAGAACAGCAGGGCTGTGGGTCTGATTAGCAGGCCCACAGCCACATTAAGTCGAAAACCAGTGAAGCAAAAAGTGGGGTGACCATAGGAAAGCAGACCCTACTCTCCTACATACCCCCCCCCCCTCACCCCCCAAATGCAGGGACATTAAACTTAACCATGACCAGATAAGTCTTCATGTTCTGAGTGGAAATACCTGGAGAGACCATCTGCATTGCCATGGTCAGTCCCTGGTCTGTGCTCCACTGTAAAGTCCATCCCCTGTAGGGAAATGGACCACCTGAGCAGTTTGGGATTTTCACCCTTCATCTGATTTAGCCACAAGAGGGGCTTATGATCTGTCTGAATCTTAAAGTGAGTGCCAAACAAGTATGGTCTCAACTTCTTCAGGGCCCTAACCACAGCAAAGGCCTCCCTCACAATGGCTGACCAACGTTTCTCTCTAGGGGTCAGCCTTCTGCTAATAAAAGCAATGGGCTGGTCTTGACCATCTACATTTAGGGGCTCATTATGATTGCGGATTTTCCGCATCCTCCGGGCCGGCGGAAGCCACCGCCGGCCCCGAGGATGCGGAAAATCCGCAGCGGACCCACCAAAGACCCACCGCCACATTAGGATGGCTGGTGGGTCCTGGTTTCCGTCCGCAGGTTTTCCTCCGCGGTTGGCTTACAACCGCGGAGGAAAAGCACTAATCTGGTGACGGTGTCTCTCAGACACCGTCCGCCAGATTAGTATGTGCCTGCAAACATGCTTTTCCGCGGCGGCTTTTCCGCCGTGGAAAAGCATGTGTAACTTCACTGCGGGGGCCCGTTGCGGGCCCCCTAGGTGAAGGGTGGGTGGGGGGTGCACATGGGGGGTACCTATGGTACCCCCCTGCATTTGTATGCAGAAAACGGCAGGCACCGCACGGTGCCTGCCTCTTTCTGCATGCAAATGCAATGCGTGCATTTTTAACATTGCCGCGGGAGCAGCTTGAAGCCGCACCCAACGCAATGTTAAAAATAGAGGATGTGACCGTCACCCTGGCGGTCACATCCTAATCGCACAGGAGGGGACTCCGCAGCCCATGCGGACGTCCCCTCCTCCTCAATGATCGCGGACGGACGCAAGTCCGTCCGCGATCATAATCGGCCCCTAAGTTGTGAAAGCACAGCTCCCACCCCCAACTCAGAAGCATCTGTTTGGACAAACTCTTTGGAGTAGTCAGGACTCTATAAGATAGGTGCAGAGCACATGGCCTTCTTCAGGTCATCAAATGCCTTTTGACAGCTAACTGTCCACTGAACCTTTTTTGGCATCTTCTTGGATGTCAGATCATTGAGTGGTGTCACAATGGACCCATAATTCTTTCCAAATTTTCTGTAGTACCCAGACAGGCCCAAGAAAGATCTGACCTGTGTCTGGGTGGTTGGAGGAGCCCAGTCCTGTATGGTCTGGATCTTACTCTCCAGTGGTTGAACCTGACCCCCACCTACCAGGTGTCCCAGGTACACAACCTTACTCTGCTCTATCTGGCACTTTGTTGCCTTGATAGTTAGGCCTGCCCTTTGCAGGGCCTCCAAAACCAACTTCAGGTGGATCAGGTGACCCTCCCAGGTGGAGCTAAAGACAGCAATATTATCCAGATAAGCTGCGCAAAAGTCATCCAACCCAGAAAGGACTTGGTTCACCAACCTTTGGAAAGTGGCAGGTGCATTCTTCAAACCAAAGGGCATCACCACAATTTGATAAGGACCTCCAGGGGTTGAGAAAGCTGTTTTGGCCTTGGACTTCTCAGCTAACCTGATTTGCCAATAACCAGCTATCAAATCAAATGTGCTCAGAAACTTGGCAGAAGTCAATCTATCAATGAGCTCATCTGCTCTTGGAATGGGGTGAGCATCTGTCCTAGTGACAGCACTGAGACTTCTATAGTCCACACAGAACCTCATCTCTCTCTTACCATCTTGGGTGTGAGGTTTTGGTACAAGGACTACTGGGCTGGCCCAGGGGCTCTCTGGTGGCTCAATCACTCCAAGCTCAAGCATTTTCTGCACATCAGTCTTTATACAGTCCCTGGCATGGTCAGGTTGCCTGTAGATCTTACTCTGCACAGGCAGACTGTCATCAGTGTCCACCTCATGGGTGCACCAGTTAGTCTGACTAGGTGTCAATGAAAACATATGTCTAAAAGACTGCAGGACTTGTCTGCAGTCCTGTTGCTGTTGGTCAGTGAGGCTGCCAGCTAAGGCCACACCATCAACTGAACCATCATCAGGGTTGCGGGATAACAGGTCTGGGAGAGGGTCACTCTCTTCCTCCTGCTCCCCATCTGTAGCCATGAGCAAGCCCATGTCTGCCCTGTCCACATATGCCTTCAGTCTGTTTACATGGAGCACCCTGTGGGGGCTTGTAGAAAGGACCTCGACCGGGCGGCGTGCCCGCCCCACATCCTTAGATCACGGACCCAGCCATGGCGCGTCCCTGTCAACCCGGACTCCTCCCCTCGCTCTCCCCCTACAGGAACCAGTGACGGAGTGCGCAGGACCGGAAGCAGTTCCCCTTGACCCCGGAAGCTCATCCCTGGACGAAAGAAAAGACGGCAAACAGGAAGAGAAAGCATTCCGAGCAGCAGACCTGTGGCAGGAGGAAGCAAGCGAAGAACCCGAGACTGAGAGCGGAGGCAAGGAGAAGATTTGTGGCGAGGACGAGGAAGAAGACGTCTGGTCTGAAGAATGGTGGAGTCCTCAGGAGGTGGCTGGAGAGCGGCCGTAACTCACAGGAGAGTTACGGCGGGGCACGTGAGTACACAGTTACATCTTCTCCGTGTCCCCTCTGTCCATAGTTGTACATAGTGTGAAGGTTAGAGCACCGTAGTTTTCACCGCCTCACTGTATATATTTACACCGTGCGCTGTAGAAAGACCCCTGTCCCCATCCTTACCATATCACCGCTTCCCTCCCCTTCTTCTGATTCTCTCCCTCACAGCCCTCCCCTCCGTCCTACCCTCACAGTCCGTATTCCGGTCATACACATCCCCGGTGTCGGTGGCAGAGTTTCAACCGTCCTAAGCTAAAGGACTAACAGCCCTGTACTTTCTCTCTCTTTCATACCTCCGAGGGACACCAGAGGACGGCCCAGGACCTGAGCACCCTCATCCAGCCGGGAACCCCTTCCGACGACGTCCCTCCGGGAGGAAGACTTCAACCCAACCTACCAGCCTTTGCTCCTTGCATTCAATACCCATTGTGTATAAAACAATAAATACTGTGAACCATTGCCCACTACATCCGGCCTCCTCGCCTGATTTTCCGGTCCGCCCGAACCCCTTCCCCACAGGGCTCCTAGGGGTGCCAAGGTCCACAAAGTAGGTGACCTCTCCCGTTTTCTCAATTATGGTGTGGGGTCCAGACCATTTGTCTTGGAGGGCTGCTGGGGCCACTGACTCCAACACCCACACCTTCTGCCCTGGCTGGTACTCAGTCAGCACAGCCTTCTGGTCATGCCAAGCTTTTTGGAGTTCTTGGCTGGCCTCAAGGTTTTTGGAAGCCTTCTCCATGTATTCAGCCATCCTGGAGCGGAGACCAAGTACACTATGTCAAGTTTAGGCTTTTTGAGAGGTAACTCCCATCCTTTCTTCACAAGACACAAGGGACCCCTTACAGGATGTCCAAACAAAAGCTCAAAGGGCTGTAGCCAACCCCCTTTTGTGGGACCTCTCTGTAAGCAAAGAGAAGGCAGGGTAAAAGGATGTCCTATCTTCGCCTAAGCTTTTCAGGTAACCCTTTTATCATCCCTTTTAGGGTCTTGTTAAATCTGTCAACAAGCCCATTGTACTGTGGATGGTAGGGTGTAGTGAACTTATAGTTAACACCACACTCTTTCCACATTGCTTTTAGATATCCAGACATGAAGTTGGTACCTCTGTCTGAAAGTACCTCCTTTGGAAAGCCCACTCTGGAGAAAACTCTAAGTAGGGCCCTTGCCACAACAGGAGCTGTTGTGGTCCTCAGGGGAATTGCCTCTGGATACCTGGTGGCATGATCCACTACCACCAGTATAAATCTGTGCCCAGATGCTGTTGGGGGGTCCATTGGTCCAACAATCTCTATCCCCACTCTCTCAAAGTGTACCCCACCACAGATAGTGATATGAGGGGGGCCTTTGTGGTGCCACCTGATTTGCCACTGGCTTGGCAGGTAGCACTAGAGCGACAAAACTCCTTTGTGTCCTCTGACATATGGGGCCAGTGAAAGTGAGGGACAAGCCTGTCCCAAGTCCTGTTCTGGCCTAAGTGTCCTGCTAGAGGAATATCATGGGCCAAGGTTAGAAGGAAGCCCCTAAATTGCAGAGGTATGACCAACCTCCTGGAAGCACCGGGCTTGGGGTCTCTAGCCTCTGAATAAAGGAGCCCATCATCCCAATACACTTTTTGGGTACCCTGAGCATTCCCAGCAGCCTCAGCAGCAGCCTGCTGTCGGAGGGGTTCAAGAGAAGGACAAGTTAACTGAGTCTGTCCCAGATCTGCCCTTGAGGGTCCCCCTGTCCCCAGAAACTCAACCTGATCAGGTTCAAGCTCTTCCAGGACAGTCTCCTCTTGGATCACATAATCAGCCTCCTGAGAGGGCTGATCCTCAACCTGGGGCAAATGGGAAGGTCCTGCCTTAACCCTCTTGCTCTTTCTCTTGGGTTGTGCCTGGTCTATAGTTTCAAGATCCAGCACAGGTTCAGGTAAGCACTTTTTGGCCTGTGACCTGGTCACAGCAAGGACATGTGCTGAAATACCTAGCATCTCTGCATGAGTCCTGTACTCCACATCTGACCACACTGAGTCCTCTAGATCATTGCCCAAACGACATTCAACTGGGAGGTCTGCACTTACCACAACTCTTTTAAGGCCAGTTACCCCACCCCAGGAGAAATTAACAACTTCCACACTATGGGAAGTAGTGACGGTGCTAGCATTGGTCACTGGGTAATTATCACCCAGTATAATTTGTCCAGGGTCCACAAAGTTAGGTGTCACCATAGTGACACTGGCACCTGTGTCCATGTAGGCCTGAGCCACTTTTTCATTAATCAAAGGCGTCTGCCTGTACTTGCCCAAAGTATTGGGACTCATAGTAGTGGACATAGCCATGTCCACATCACAGACCAAGACTGCCTGAGTAGGAATTCTGACTAAGCCAGACTCCATCTCAGTACCCATGGTTAACCCCACTAAAGCTTTAGGTTGGGGGCTGCCACTGCTGACTGTACTAGGGGTTGAGTTGCCATAGGGGCTGGAGTGGCAGGGGCTGTACCTTTCTTTCTTAGTGCACTCACTAAAGCAGTGAGAAACTGACTTACAGTAATTACACCAAGGTTTCTTTGGGCCATCATTCTTCTTCTTTTTCTTTCCAGTTCGGGACCCCCCTCATTAGTAGTATTTTGGGGGCCTGAAGATGACTTCTGGTCTTTTTGTTTCTGATCTCCACCCTTCTGGTCTGCCTTTTTCTGATCACCTCCATGGTTCTGGGGTTTCTGCTTAACCCTGGTTCTGACCCATTTGTCTGCCTTCTTTCCCAATTCTTGGGGAGAGGTCAGATCTGAGTCAATCAGGTGTTGGTGCAACAACTGGTTCGGACAGTTATTAAGGATTTGTTCTCTCAAAATCAAATTACACAATCCTGTTTAGTCGTTAACTTTACTACCAAGCAACCAACCTTCCAGAGCCTTAGTGGCACAATCAACAAAATCAGTCCAGTCCTGAGTCTGAGCATTTTGGGTATCTCTGACCAACGACCTGTATTGCTCAATGGTTAGACCAAACCCCTCAATAAGAGCACTCTTCAGGACAGTCTAGTTTTTAGCATCCTCAGGTCTAACAGTGAGGAGCTGGTCTCTCCCTTTTTCTGAAAAGGAGAGCCACAAGATTGCTGTCCACTGATCTTGGGGAACCTGCTGTACCATGCAGGCTCTCTCCATAGCAGTTATCCATTTGTGGATGTCATCCCCATCTCTGTAGGGGGGCACAATCTTACTAAGGTTTCTATGATCATAGGACCTGTCTTTATCCTTCGGGATACTGCTGCCACCAGTGGAATCTAATCCACTTAATTTTTGTTGCCTTGCTAAAGCAAGTTTAGCTTGGGCCAGGGCTATCTCTTCTTTCTCTGTCTGAAGTTGGACAGCTCTCATCCTAGCCTCATGCTCCCTTCTCTGGGGGAAGGCATTCCCATTTGAGAACCCCTTGAGGCATTAGGAAGGATAGACTCCCTGGAAGGAGATCTGTCCCTTCTATTGCCAGGGAGAAGTCTACTTTTAGGTCTGGGAAGGTTTAACACCTTTCCATCCCCATGTAGGCTTAGGTTAGCCTTGCTCAGTCTTCTGACCTGAACCTGGCCATCCCCCTGATCATCTGACTCATCCCCATCTACCTCCTCATCCTCTGGAGTGATTGTGTCATCTTCTATGGGGGCCCCTGCTCCTGTATTATCTGAGAGGGCTTCAGCAGCCTTCTCAATATCAGCTGTCTCCAGGATATGTATCAGGATTGGGATGGTGGGGTTATGACCCCTTTTTAACCCCCTTGAGGTGCACAAGGCACTCAATTCTCTGAAGCTGAGTTGTTCATAGCTGGATGGTGCCTTGGGAGGGTCACCCACAGGTAGAGAACTGAGTGGTTCACCTGTGCCAGCCATGACTAGTGAGGTGGAGGTGTGTGCACCTACCTACGCTATGTGTTTACCTACTTGAACCTCTATAGGAGTTGTAGTCAGGGTGTGCTAAGCCCTTTGGTCTACAACCACTAAGTTCAGTAGAACTTAAGTATTTAAAGCTTTGTTTATATGTACCTAAGGTACTTGATGTGATCTTTCAAATGATATTGTCAAAGATTACAATTGGTAAAAGAAACAGCAAGCTCAAATCCCAACCGCTGCACACCAATGTGAGAAGTTGGCCTGGTATATGATGATCACTATTCTAGTGAGCTCCTTGCACCAGTCCAAACGACCCTTATGGTGATTGGTTGTAAGTCAACCTTATAGACCAGCTATCCTAGTGGTAGCATGGACAAAAGCAGTCTTAGGCTAAACTCAAGAGGGCATGTGAAGCCAGCTGTTTTACCATATGCAATCCTTTTAATATCCAATGAAAGGACACCACACAAGTTATATATTATAAAATATATGTATTTATTACTAGAATAATCCCCTGTTCTCTTTATGAGCACAAGCGTTAAACAAAGAACTTCATATAGCATACAAAAGTTGCACAAATTGGATAGGCCCTGGTGGCCACTCAAACCATATACTAAAATAGTGGTATAAGAACCACGTCACGAACAATGGTAAGGCCTAGAGCCATGAGAATCGCTGGGGCTACACTGGACTAACGATGGTTAGGTCGGGGGAGGCCCACAGGATACGGGTGCAGTGTCTATTGGCAACCGTTGCACCAATATAAGTCAATGGTGCGTAAAAGTTAGAAAGTTACTGTTTTAGGAGTCTTCCGACTGGACTAGAACTTAGCCACTTAAAACTAGGACACTAGAGGTGTAAACCACTACAGGAGCACCGGAGTACTCTTGTTACCTCACCCACAGGAAGCGGGTGCATAAGTGTCAAAGTGCGTCGGGTTTCGTCGTGGAGTTCTATGGAGCCTGGAGGAAAAGATGCTGCAGGCGACCAGGAGAGAAGAGTCCGGTTGGATCCAATGGTGGATCGAAGATGTAGAGTACCTGAAAGCAGAGGGGACAGAGTCTAGGTCATTAGCCAGTGACCACGATGGAACCAGGAAGGAACCAGGCGATGTCGGGTTGCGCTCAGGTGATGTCGAGTAGTTTGTCTCCGCTGCCACGTGGACCAGGAAATATCGATGACGACCAGGAGTTTAACACGGGCTGTTCCACGAAGGCTCTCGCTGTCGGCGGTGTCGGTTCTCGAATCGGAGTCAACAGGCCTTGGCAAATGCAACCTACGCAGGAATCGAAGATGGCTTCTGGATCGGACCAGCAAGGTCAGATCGGTGGCTCCTTTTCAGGGGACCGAGGGCCAGTCTGGAGCAACCAGACCAGCAGTGTAAAGTTGAAGGATCGTCGTCACAGAGGCCACTAGCCAACGGGCAAGGGACCAGACAACGCGTCGAGCAGGAAAAATGCAAAAGGGCCCCACGCAGCACTCGATGAGTGTGGAGAGGTGATCTTTGGTGCAAAAGCTGATCGGGACTGGGGCTTCTCAATCCCCAATGCACAGCTTCGAGGGAGCCTCGGTAGCTGCAAAGGAAGCACTTCGCTGGCTTTCCAAGATGGCCGGTCCCACGTCTCACGTCCCCTCCACGGGTCTCAGCTTTTCTAGGACTGTGGATCGGGCTGTTGGAAGTCTGGGAGTCCAGGTCTTGTTGGTCTCTGTCGTTCGAGCTCTGGCGGGAGCAACGGCAAAGAAAAACTTTGAGTGTTGATGGTGCCTGCTTGCACAGGGTGGCCACTCCTTGACCACAAGGGAGATTCTTCAGTCTACTACATCGAGTAGGATGTCGAAGGGTCCAGAGTTTCGTATCAAAGTTTCAGTCAGGATGATCTACTGTTTCATGGCACAGCCCCTACCTTTATTCCAAATCAAGGGGCTGGATCTCCTGCTAGGTTCCTCCTGTGGGTGGGACCCAGGAAGGGGGTGGTTACACCCCTTTCCCTTTGTCCAGTTTCGTGCCAGAGCTGGGGCTGGAGTGCCCCAGCACCAGTTTGAACTGGGCTTTGCATGGGACACCCTGTGCGCCCCAGGCAGTGTCTAGTTTCATTCAACCCTCCCTGCCCCAATCCACTATCTCCTGTCTGGGGTGGTGTAACACCTCCCTGTGACAGGAAACCTTTTGTCCAGCCCTGCCGGAGTTTCGGTCAGCAGCAGGAGGCCAGACTTGTGTCTGTGGCAGCAGCATCCATTTTGTGATGCTGAGGCTCTGGTTAGATTTAACCGCGTTTAAGGAAAGTAACATGTCTTCTCCCTCTAGAAGGGTGGAATGCTACCCCCGTTGCAAGGACTGGCGAGGGGGTAGTATTCCAAAGTGTATGACACCTTACACGACATGTTTTGATAAAGCCAAACCATAGTTAGCATTTAACCGCGAGGTTCATAATGCACTTAAGAGTATATGGTATGGCAATATCATAGAGCAGCTACAAGGACATAGTTCCAAAAGCTGTTGACAGGCTCATCTCATGCTAGAGCACCATCTCACATAAAACCAAGCACTCTGCCTCCAGGATTGTTAAGGCCTGCCATAGGAGTGACTTATAGGTGCATATGTGTCCAGAAATAGGTTTAGACATAGGTGTACTATATCTAAGCAAGGGGTCATTATACCACCTTGCCCCAGCTGAGTGATCAGCCAGTTGTGTCAGTTTGGATGGCCAGCCAGGGGTGGCAAAAGATATGCTGCAGCCCCTGGTAGGCCTTGGATGCACCTATGCCCTGGGTACCTATAGTACACTGTACAGGGGCTGATAAGGTGCCCCAATACCCAATTAGTAATGTACCTAAAGTACATGGCTGTGAATTTAGAGAGAGAACAGCAGGCTGTGGGTCTGATTAACAGGCCCACAGCCACATTAAGTCGAAAACCAGTGAAGCAAAAAGCAAAAAGTGGGGTGACCATAGGAAAGCAGACCCTACTCTCCTACAGGGCCTGTGCCTAATATCTGTCCCAGTCTGACTCTGGTCAGAGCAGACAGAGACACACAGGCTGTTTCAGTAATCACAGTGTGTGTCGGCCCCTCCCAAACTTCCTGTCAGCTCCCTGGCTCTGCATAAATGCCTACTGGCGGCTGCTCAATTAACACATTGTAAGGGGAGATTAGCACTCGATCAGAGTGCTTCACGAAAACGGACCCACTCATTGTCAGCTGTGTTGCGCTTCTTTTTATAAATGCCAATTTCACGGACCTTGGCTTACATTCCCATGAGTACACATACTCTCTTTGGACAAAGAGAAGTTCTGGTACTCAAGCGCCGAAAATGTAGAAGTGCCGGTACTCAGTACCGGTGCGTACCGGCTCATTTAAAGCATTGAAGGTAGATCATCTGGTGACATGAGTTGTAGGACATGCGACAGGAGGGCGCGCCATCTCTGGAATATGGGCATTTGCCAAGGTGACATGCTTCCTCGTGCTGGAGGGCGGTTTCCTCTGCTGGTCCCCTCTTGTGTACCGCACCCTGCAATACAGCTAGTGGCGTGCTGTGGTGGCTCGCCGTTGTAATGTAAGTGTGCGTTAGGCCAGTAGAAGAGATAATCCGGTGGGGGCAGATTTACTAATTTCTCACCCAGTGCAGCAGTCAAAGTTGCTACGTTGTGTGAAAGGAAGAGATTAGAATAGCACCAGATCTTCTAAGAAATGGTGCCATTTTGTTCTCTACCTGTGCTGGCACACTTTAGTCTGACATGCACCAAAGCACACATCACTACGTTGTAGTGCAAGAGTGTTTGTGTTGTTAAGCATAGTTTTTGCACTGAAGATTATTCTTCCACTACAAAAATACTACACTAAGATATAGTTAGAAAAATGTCTCAATTTGTAAATGTGCTGTATAGTGCAGCACACATGCAAAGTTGGAAAAGTTTGGAGAAAGAAAAACATTTCTCCAGTTGATAGCCAGACAAATCAATAGTCCCCACCAATTTGCATCACTTTTGTTACGAGGCGCAAATTGTTAGTAACTCTGCCCCACATGCTTTAAAATATATATTTTTAGTAATATACAATCAGAATGTACCAAAGTGCAAGCTTTTTTTTTTATACGTTTCCATTAGAAGGATGCTCTCCAGAACGCAACTGATAACAACCTTACATTATCTGAACTGCTGAAACTTTAGGTCCTATCCTAGAAAGAGACCCACCTGCCCTCACTTCAGACCCTAATGATGACGCCCTGGCATTTAACCAATGGATCGCTTCGGCAGTGGATACCGTCGCTCCAGCTTAACTGGTGATATCACGCAGACTATCTCCAACAGCACCCTGGTTGTCAGAGGCACTTACTGAAGAGAAAAGGAGATGCAAGAGACGGGAACGTCTGTGGAGACATAAGTATTGCGACACAGAAAAGTTGTGCTATAAAAATGCCTTTAAAATTCTACATAAATCTATAAAAATGGCAAAAGGCAATTTTATTGCCTCCTGCATTCAGAAAGCAGATCAGCCAAGTAAAGGAGTCTTTAAAGTAGTTCAATCCTTTTTCAAGCCTAGAGCAATTGAGATGGAAGCAACATCGACACCAGTTTTGTGCGAAGATATTTCTAATTTCTTCGAAAACAAAATTTTAAAGGTGTATGACATTTTCTCCGTCCCCGTCGCGACAGAGAAGCCAGACCTCCCTCTGGTCACTAGGTTGGTCCCGTCCCTTGCCCACTTCTTCCCTATCTCGCAGCACAAGGCTCTGGCTGAGATCAAAAAGTGCAAATCAGGGGCCCCTGATGATCCATGCCCACCCAAACTATGGAAAAGGATATCTCTGATTCTGTCAGATACACTCACCCACATCTGGAACACATCCCTTGCTACCGGAGTTTTTCCTGATGCTTGGAAGCATGCCATACTGCTTCCCCTGGAAAAAAAACAATGGAGCCATTGATGATTTTAGCAATCTCAGGCCTATTTCGCTTCTACCTGCGCCAGGCTAAATGTTGGAGAAACTGGTTCAACGCCAACTGAACCATTTAATTGAAAGCAATGCCATCCTGCATGAAACACAGTCGCGCTTTCGGTCTGGTTTCAGCACTGAGACTGCTCTCATAGAGGTTGCAGAGTCAGTGAGGTGAGCACTAGATTCAGGGGCATCAGCAATGCTGGTGCTCCTGGATCTATCCGCAGCTTTCGATACGGTCGATCATGCCAGATTGCTGCAGAGATTGGAAAGCATTGGCCTAGGCGGTAAGGCGTTGGCCTGGATGCGGTCTTATTTGTGCGACCGTTCCCAGAAGGTTGCTCCCTGCCCGTTTACATCTAAACCCAAACCTTTTTGGTGTGGCGTCCCTCAGGGCTCAGCCCTAAGCCCCCTACTTTTTAATGTCTATCTGGCCCCTCTTTTTACTTTAATAGCAAACTGGGGTGTCAAAGCGATTTCGGACACCGATGACACACAGTTGGTCTTTTCCTACAAGGAGCAGTCAGAGGAAGCCTTTGGCAATTTTAAGGGCTGTCTTTGTGATATTGCTATTTGGATGAACACGAACAAACTAAAACTAAATGCAGGGAAAACGGAGGTGATCTTCTTTGGAAAAGGTCAAGTGCCTGCGTCTGATCTATGGTGGCCCACTGAAATGGGGCCCCCACCGCTCCCCAGCACTAGTGCTAAAAACTTGGGAGTAAGATGGGATGATGGCCTTTCTTTCTTAGCTCATACTCAACAGGTAACGACGGGGTGCTTTTACAAACTTAGAAATCTTCGAAAGTTTCTGGATTTGCTGCCAGCGGATTGCCGTAAAGTAGTAGTCCATGCTACTGTAAGTTCAAGACTGGACTACGCTAACAGCCTATATCTTGGTCTGCCGAAGTATGCAATCCAGCGGCTACAGATGGTGCAGAATGTGGCTGCGAGACTGATCAAACATATCCCGTTCAATCATCATGTCTCTCCGCATCTACGCAACCTTCACTGGCTTCCAGTGGCAAGCAGGATTGAATTTAAGGCTTTGACCCTGGCTTACAGGGCACTCCAGGGAAAGTGCCCTAACTATCTTAAATTAAGACACCCCCAATATAAGCAAGCGCGGTCCCTGCGCTCGAACACGCTCAACTTGCTCTCTGTCCCCAGATTCGGAAGGCTCGTCTTGGGGGGAGAGCTTTTTCGGCTAGAAGAGCCAAACTGTGGAATGCACTACCACTTGCCATTCGCAATGCCAATTCAGAGCCCTGCTTTAGGAAACAGCTAAAGACGTGGCTGTTTAATCAGTAATCTCCCCCACTGCTGCTTTCTTTTCTCAATCACTTAGTTCACTTTTATTGCTCACTAAGCACCGGGATACCTCCATGTGAGGTAGCTGTTTGCGCTATACAAAACTCAGTATTATTTTTATTATCTCTCAAAAATAATAAAGCTTTGTCACCATGAAGCTCCAGTGGACTAATAAATACTTATATTGACTCAGAAGCAGTCTTTAGACGTACTTCTTAACTAATTACACACATTTACATTTCTTTCAGGTAGCAGGCACTGTGGCAAAAAGGCTTGTTTCTTCTTTTGCTGCCTGACTCTCCCATGGCTTCATAGAACACGAGACAGCCCCCTCCCCCAGTCCCTTTCAGCCTGAGGTTCCTGAAGGTTCCCATTATTTGTTGTAGAATAGTTGTTATAATATCGAGAACGTTGTTCCCAATAGATCCCACCCACTTCCTCCACTGAGGTCATCCAAAAGCCATTTTCTTATAGGTGAGGCTTTGTTGATTTTTTTGACTGATTGTCGTGCCTCGTAGTGTTGAACGCTCTCTTACTAGTCAGTCCACCGGCAAGGTGTAATAAAAGATATGTGCCCCAATTGTGCACTGTGCGGAGCAGAATCTCAGTGTGGAGTTCTGTTCCATGCAATTATAAGTGGTCCAGTTTTTCTGCACCCAGATTTACTAGGTGTGGGAACAATGACACTGATTTTACCAACCAGAAAATCCAGCAGGTAAAACCACTGGCGTAAAAGGATGCATGGAAACTCGGACCCCTTTTATTACCCGTGCTCAAACATCAGGCAAATCACGGGTGAGCATTATCAGCTCCTCCTGCCTGTCAACATTCTCCACTCTTCCTTCACCCTCCTTCCACTCCCGCCTTACAACAACCCCTTGTAGACTTTTAGCACCTGCTCAAAACAGGTGGTAAACGTGTGCATTAAACTCCCCAGAAAAAGAAATACCAATGAGGAATGCCGCCAGGTAAACTCAGGTCCACATAGTTATTTCCCATTCATGGGTTTAGTTCTTAATTGCAAAGGACTGGTGGACTGTTACCTCACAGTACTGGTACTTACTGAGGAGGATTTTGCACCTCGCAGGTACCGTGCAACATTTATTGGGGTCCATGGTGGGCTTCTCAAAATGCCAGGAGCTAAATCAACAGGGATGAAAAACCTAGTTATCATATCTACAAATAGACAGGAGGGTACTTCACCACAAATAACGCCAAGAAAAGGCAGAGAATGCAAGACCACCAAAATGGATCTTGCAGAAAAACATTATAATTCTGTGCCACTAATAATGCTACAAACATCATAACTTCTAGACGGAAGTAGTTCTTCCTACGTTGGTCTTCCTGAGTCAGCTCTGCACAAGCTTCAATCTGTTCAGCCTAAAGTAGTGTAACTGGTCATGAATTTTCAGGACAGGCTCACCATAAGCTGCATTAGTTGGCAGTTTCTAGAAGGATCAATTATATGGCACTGCTTTGGCCACAGAGTCTATTCTGAAACAGGCACCATGCTGCTTATATGCTTGTTCCCAAATTGAAGTAATCCCTTCATTTTGTCTCTTACCTTCTGCTGTCAGTCTTCTGTTAGAGAATGCATTTGGTGGGTGGGTAGAGGAGGATGTCCTTCTCTATTTTGCTTCCTTTATTTGAATGCACACAACCTTGGCCTGCACAAAATATAGCACTTTTCTATGTTTAGAAACGCTCTTCAAAGTGGTCTACTTTGTTGATTATCTTCATACCTTTTCTGATGAGGATAGTTCAGCACCAAGATACCTAAGAGCATTTGTTGCATTTTATAAGTTACAACTCAACTCGTTTTTAGAATTTATGAGTTTTCAATATATCTCATGTGTACCCTCTGGTATTGAGCCAGGGCTGCAGGCAACTTTTAGAAAAACTTGAGCAAAAATGATGGGTTGCGGCTCTTGTCCTTTGGAGATGAAACACCGTCACTTGAGGGCTAGCTCAGTTGCCTGGCGCGTGACCTTTGAGTAGCCTCAGGGATAGTTTATATGTTCTGGGTTCATGCATCAGAGCTAGGTCTAAGCAGTGGCATACATCTACCATGTAAAATAAACACCTCTATATCCAGAGTCTCAGAGCGCACTGTGAGACAGATATAGGATTTGTTTTAGCTTATGCCTTATGGTTTTTCTCCGTGTTGTTGTTTACGCGAGACAGTAAACTATTGGCCTTGAGTAGGCTTGCACTGCTGTGTCCTGCTCGTGTAGCTAGGCAGCAAAATGCTGCAGAAACATTATCCTGCCGTCAGACTAAACCAGAGTCTCTCAAAAGCAGCATCATTCTGTGTATAATAGGCTGCCAACGCGAAGGAATTGCACAATGAAAACACTAATTCGTGCACTATTTGCTCAAATGTTACGATGACGAACTGGTCACCATGACCCTGTTGTCTGTGTTGAGTCTCTCTCCTGATCCATTCAAGGTTGCCCCATCCTCTACCGAGGCCAGGCGAATTGCTATATTTAGCACACACATTCAGAAACAACTATTTACAAGAGTATGGTTATTCTTCTCAAATGAATTTTGGAAAAATTCTTTACAAATGTTGCATTTTAGAATACACATTGCCACTGCAGGATTTAAGAACAACATTGATATTTTAGTGTGTTTCACATGTTACGTGCTGGGCTTAAGAATAAAATGTAAAGTATGGTTGTCTTTATAATAACAAATGCTATTTATTATGGACTATTTCTCTTGGAGTGGCCTCTTTCCGGGAGAGGTGTGGCACAGCCGCCACCATGGCTGACTCCAGAGCTCGCAGTTCGACCCCAGGTGGCAGCTAAGCTCAGCATCATGTGACTCTGGGCAATAGCTCACTTAATCTCCCTGACTGACCCCAGAACCTTGAAACCCTTAATGGGTAATATGTGCGCGCTTTATAAATAGGAATTATTTTTATTATTATTTGCAGGACACTGCACATGCTGTATGTTTTGGAGCATGAAATAATTTTAGTGCCCTTCCCATGGTAGAACACCATTTGTTGCTTAGTAATTTCAAGGCAACTATACTTTTCCCCAGTTCTTTAGGCCTTTTGGCTACCCATGGACGTGGCTCAGTCATCTCATGAAAACCACTGAATGTGGGGTGATAACACCTATTTTGTTTGATTTAGAATAGCAAAGTACTGGCAGAGTAATTAATAGACAGGTATACTGACAACTGATTGGCATGCACACATTCAATTTCAGGAGGAAAAAATGATTCATTAGGACTCAAACCCAAGTCTTGCCAGTCACACATCCCGAAATTAGGGGCACCAACCCACTAAGCTCATTATTCTGAAAGTTCCACATGGGAAGCCTCAACAAGCATTTACAATGCAATGGTCTCGGCATTATTAAAGGTAGAGCTATTGGCATTGCTCGTGACTTTTTTTCATTTTTTTAAAAAACATAAATAAATGGTATTGTCATTTACATTGGCAATAGGTGAGCATTAGAGAGTAGTAGAGAGTATTCGCGGACACAGAGCCACACACACACACAGACAACGAGCTGCATGAACCACCTCTCGCACAGGGCGGTTCAGTCTCCAGCGGAGGCTAATTAGGCAACCAGCTGGCAGCCAGCCCCTTAATGCCGCCCCTTGGTCCAGTCCACCAACAGTCAAAGTGGACTGAACCATACCTGCAACAGCCAAGAGAGGGAGTGTGTAGTGTACTCAACAGAAATTACATAGAGATCCCTACTGAGTCTCCTTTCACATCAGTTAATTGTGTGGAAATGTATTTAGGGGTGGGCGGTGAGGACAAACTCCGGTATGCAGCAGAATCAGAGTTTTTGCGGAGCGCGGAGTTGGCAAAACTCTGCAAACTCCGTTAGCGAAACAGATCTCACCACCCACAATTACTGGCTCCATCTTACATTTCCAGGGTGACCATGCCTCCCCTTTAATTTAATTTGAAGGACTTGGATTCTCTGTTTTGATCATAGTTTACTTCCCAATATAATACCATGATCAGTTAAAAAGTTGGTTAATGGATTAGTAGTCCGTCCTCCTGTGGCACTTCTCAGCTCTCAACCTCAGTCAAAACCACTTTATCCAGCAATAGTCTTCGAATTTGCAAGGCAAAAATTGCTTAATTTTAACTTCCATCCGATTTAAACTCGCTATATTTCAATTCAATTTTCACAGGTAAATTACATTTCCTTGATTCTTCTAAATCTCCCTATTTTCTATTCACTAATGTTGTCATCTGTGTGCCCACCTACCTGAAGTTCCATTTTTAACAGCTACCTCAGTCTGTGCCTATGATTAGTGCCTGAAATGGAAAAATAGAATTGCAGGTTCTCCGTATCAGAGTACCTGTTTGTTTCTGAGAAGTGCAGGTACTCTCAAATTAAAAGTAGTGCAGGGACCATCCTTCTCAAAATGAAAAAGTGTAGGTACACAGTCCCAGGCCATTTAAAGCACTGCCTATGACCTAGTACAGTTGTATATAGGCTTCCCTTGTTGGTGAAGAGCCATGTTTTTAATAGAGGCTGCCCCTGAAGGAGTCTGGCGCCATAACGACCGCAGTGGACCCAACAATACTGGTATGGGCCACGGTTGTGTGTCTAACAACAAGGGGGGACCAGTCCCAATCCCCTACCCAGGTCAATGCTGCGTGCCAAAGTTGGCACAAAAATACCAGTACAGGTGATATTTTGAACCCCCCCCCAATAGGGGGACGCCGCAACATGCTGGAAAGGGACAATGGGGAGCTATAAACACTGCGCTGCCCCTGCACAGGCTTCTTTTGGCTGCCACCACTCCCTCCCCAGGTCAGGGCTTTAGGTCAAAGTCGGCGCAAAAATACCCGGCCAATAGCTGGCCAGGTGATGTTTTGAACCCCTCAATGGGGGGTACGCTGCCACATGTTGGAAGGGGACAATGCAGGGCTATAAACACCATGCTCCCCTGCACAGGCTATTTTCAATAGCAGAGACAGTGCACAGATCTACAATTCGAGGTCCACCCACCTACACTGAGCAGCATCAGCATTGTTGTAGTGCTGGACTGCAGGGAAAGCGGATAAAAAGGGGTACATTTGTTGGATAAAGAGGCACACTGGCAGGGGTGTGTGCAGGAGGAAGGCCACTTACCTGGGGATGTCTTCCGGCAGAGTGAGTAGGCCAAAAGGGAGAAGTAAGTGGAGCACAGCACTAGCAGCCTAGACCGCAGGAAGTCAGGGCACGAAATGGACAGACAAGGTAGCACTTTGGGGCCTAACTTCAGTAAGAGGCCATCCCCCTACGCAATCGGAAGAAAACTAACAAGGAATTTTATGACCCCTTAAAATGGTATGTATGATGGCATACACAATGAAAAAGGTGTCACAAATATGACAAACGGATAACAGAAAGTGATTGTGATGTGTCAGAGAAGATTTAGGTTTGTCATCCATGGGTGATTTATGAATGGCCACACACGATTTATGAGCCTAGCAAATGATTTACGACCTGTCAGTGAATTGATTTATGACCTGTCAAGCTTATGATTTTATGCCCTTGTCAAAAGTAATTTATAACCCCATGCCATTGATTGATAGCCCGTCAGATTGATTTATGACGGGATACTGAGATGCATATAAAAGGATGCAAGTATTTCATACATGTTAAAAGAATTACCTGCGACCAACATTTACCTCGAGAAACAATACATCTGTCTGGCAAACTTTTAAAAAATTTATGCAAGTAGATATGTGATATGCATGTACAGGTTGGAGTGGGCCTAATGCGAGGGTTATGGTGTTAGCTTTCCCTCTGTGACCTACCAGACTTGGAGAGATACTTTCTTCACTCTGTGAAGTGCCCATCCCTGGTTTCTCTGTACAGCGCCTAGTTTTACCAGTAGAAAATCTTTATTGCATGATTAAAAAACCTTTGCAAGTTACAGAATTTTAAGAACGATATATCAATGAATACATATAAAAATAAGTATAGGATCATATGCGTTATGAAGATTATAAAAATGTGTAAAAACATACTTATAAAAAGGAGAGCTAAGGATCATGTCCATTATACCATAAGGTGGCAGTTGGAACTAGGCTAGTAATTGTGCTGGTGAGAAATCACGTACTTGGGACACCACACCAAGTTTTTTATCTGCTTGTTCCAAGAACCTTACTAGGGCACAGTTTAATTTAGTGTTCCGAGGGTCAAAGCAAGCCAAGACTGCTGCTCTACACGATCTAATCATGTTTGTGTTCCAGAGTTTCCTCAGGAGGGACCGCCTTTCGTTCAGCAGGTTTGGGCAAAGACAAAGGATGTGTACTATGTCTTCTTTTTGATTCCCGCAGAGTCTACATTGTTCCTGTCCGTGGGCTCTTTTCCATTTTGGCAAATGGACCAACAGGTTGATTACTCCCATTCTCAACTTTAGGAAACTTAATTTTGTTCGAGTAGTGAATGGTTGAGTTAGGTACTCCTGTGGGGTCAACTGGACATAGGATTGCAAGGACATCCATCCGTGACTTCTTTTTGCCAGCCGAGCCTTGTCTTCCACGGAAGAGAGCTTTTTTATGCTTATTTTCGCTAGTCGTTTGAATTCATTATGGCTTACCTGCATGCCCCAAAGGTCTTTCAGGCCTAGTGTTCTTAATCCTCTTTCCCAATATGCATGCCCTGCTCGCCATAGATTCATTTGAAGGCAAGACCATAAATGTTGTGCTAGGCTGCCTTCCTTCGATGACCTCAATTTATGACAGCACATTAGAAAACTCAAGGCTCTGGCAAGTGATTGGTGGCAGATTCCCAGTTCCAACCTAATTTGGGCCGGTGATGTTTGACTTGGTAGCTTGAACACTATTCTATAAATTTTTGTAATCATTTTGTCCAGTTGGCCGCTATCCAAACCTTTTAGGACCTCGCTTCCGTAGGTTAATGTGGGAATAATTTTTGCTTGCGCTACCTGGATTGTTGGAGCGAACGTTGGGCCTTGTAGTTTCTTATGTATAGAGCTGATTGCGAAAGCAAGCGCAGAACCCTTCTTTTTTTGTTCTTCTAGATGTGTTTTGTATCTACCGTTGTTGTTAAAAGAGACTCCAAGGTACTTGTGGCATTTGGATTCAGCAATCCTTTCTTGATTCAAGACCCAAACCAGCTTCTTGGCCTTTCCTGAACGCACCGCCAAAATTTTGGTCTTCTTGCTGTTTATCAGGAGCTCATTCTTATTTGAATAGTCAGAGATGGCGTCCATGAGTCTTTGCAGGCCGATCTTTGTTTTGCTAAGAAGTACAACATCATCAGCGTATAAAAGATTTGACAACAAGAAACCAGCTACTTTGGGAGAATGAGAATTTACCTTATTTAAGGCTTCTGGAAGGTCGGATAGGAACAAGTTAAAAAGTGTGGGGGCAAGGACACATCCTTGTTTAAGCACTTTTGTCGTCGGAATTGGACGTGATAGTCTGGACCCGTCCCCAATCTTTATCCTGACCCATGTGTCCTGATGGAGAAGCTGTATAGCTCTTAAAAGATCATTTGGGATGTTTAAGCTGTACAGCTTCTGCCAGAGCTTAGCTCTATTCACCTTGTCGAAGGCAGCTTTATAATCAATAAATCCCATATAAAGTGGGCAAGTGCTTACCTCTGCCTGATCGATCAGACAAGAGAGGGTCAAAAGATTGACCGAGGTGCCGGTGTTGCTTGTGAAACCAGTTTGGTTCGGAGGAATTACGGAATGATCATCAGCCCACGTTCTAAGTGAGTTAAGTAGCAAACCAGCAAAATACTTTGCTTCATTGTCAATGAGGGCTATGAGGCGATAGTTCCCGGGAGATTTTTTATCCCCTCCTTTGAAGATTGGTGCCAAAATGGATCCCTGCCAGGAGGGTGGTATGATGTTATTTTGCAGGATACAGTTGAAGAGGGTGGTTAGCTTCAAGGCCCAGTAGGTTGTGTCCTCCTTAAACAGGGCCTGAGGAATTCCACTAGGGCCTGGGGCACCGTCCTTCCGACCCTTTTTGATCAGTTTTTCAACTTGGGCCACCTCGATTGTTGTTGATTCGTTGTTGCTTTGCGACATGGGGCACTCATTTGGTTGCGCAGTTTTCTGGCCAACGTTGAAAGATTCCTTCATTGAAGGGGATTTGATGTTACAATCAGTTGGATTAGCAGGCACTTTGTGAGCAAGAATGTCTTCGACATTAAGATTCTGATGAAGGGTTTTTGCTTTTTGGTCATTAAAGTGAAGATACAGATAGGCGACCCACTCAGACTCCAGTATGCATGAGGACGCAACCTTCGGGGCTTGCCCAGAAATGCTATTGATGGTTCGCCAGAACCTAGCGGAATTGTTTGTTTTAATGTCATTTTGCAGCCTAGCCCAGAAGGAGTTCCAGAGACTTCTGCGTTGTTCTCTTTTAGCCTTCTTTAGGTAGCTGCGAGCCTCTCTCAAATTTGTTATCAACTGAGGATCCGTAGGATTTGTTTTTAAAGCCCGCCATGACCGATTCATGTTTCTTGTAGCAGATTGTATTGCGGGGTTGCGACTGGGCGTCTGGCTTTGCCCGTACAAGTTCGCCTGCCTTATTGGTTTTGCATGTTTGTCGATCAGTTCAATTGCGAATGTTGACCAGTTAGCAATTACATCGTTTGTGGGCCTCCTGGTGCCATCCATAATAAGTTTGGCATCTGCTGCTATTTGTTGAAAGTTGCTGAAGGAGCACTTAATGCGTTTTAAGTTTATTGTGTAGCAGTCAGATGGCAGTGACCTATCTTCTTCATGTTGAATTAATCTGGTCATAAGCGATATTTCTTGTGGGCGGTGGTCACTTTCAGTTCTGCTTCCAAGGCTAAAACCTGTTATTTGGCGGAGAAGTGGAAGACTGACAAAGGTATAGTCAATTAGCGAAGCGCCATTTTTACTCAGATAGGAGAAGCAAGGTGGCTTGTCTGAAGGAAAGTGCCTGTTTAAGGCTCTGAGGCCCAGATTTTCCAGGTTGCCTTGTAAGGAGCGTCCTTTGGAGTCGTTCTTGTGCCAACCTGGGGGGTCCTGCGGGGGTATGACCCAAATGCTATCATGTGATTTGGTTATCTCGTTTTTGCCCAGGTCCGACATTAGCCACATGTTGAAATCGCCTGATAGTATTATTTCTGGTTCGAGGGGTCCGATTTTCGCTCTTAGTACAGTTGCTATTGCTTCTTCTGAGAAGGAATGCCTTGATACTGTGGTTGGACGGACATAGGCATTCATTAAGAGCAGGGTCCTGCACTGGGCTTTGTCGGAGGTAAAGGAAATTCCCACGCACTGGAGGGAATGTGATGAGCCACCTAAGTCCCATGAAGTGATTGCATTTTTGATGGATATGTAAATTGCTAGGCCACCACTGCCTCTTCCCGAAGATTTCAGTTTTTGTGCTGGAATATGATGGGTTTTGAAGCCTTCGATTTGCTGCGGTTCGAGGAGCCATGTCTCTTGAAGTAGTAGTATCTCGAATTCCTGAAAATAAGAGATTATGGCTTTGTCTTCCAGTTTGTTGGCTAGTCCGTTTATGTTCCAAGAGCATATCTTTAGAGGGCACATGTTTAGGTCCTTTACACTGTTATTCTGTCATCGTAACAGGCGAGTTGTGTTTAGGGTGCCTGCCAACCATGACCATGTGCCGACCTCGTCCCGATCCCTGTTTGGTGTGCGCCAGTCATCTCTCAATATTCTTTGTTTGTCTTCGCGGGTGGGAGTTTTATTGCATGCGCCCCTGAGGACTGAGTACACTTCTCCCCTTTCTGCCCGTGTGTGCTTAAGTTCTTGATTTGCCAGCAAGACATGTGGGTATCCCGCTACCCTGCCAGGTTGTAGCAGTATACCCCACTGCTTGAAGGTATCTGTGTGCCCTAGGATGGTGTTCGTTACCTCTGCCGATCTCCAAGTGACCTTTGTGGTTTCATTTATTTGGCCATGACTTGGTGCAATGAATTCAATCGATGTAATATCTTGTGTGGTTATACCGTTTAGCAGACCAGTGGCTTGTATTAGTTTTAAGATGTTACCACGATTGAGGATATCGTGGCTTCCTTTGGACTTGTACTCCGGGTAGAAGAGTGTAAAGTTGGAGTCGCCGCATGAAGGGGACTTATTCAGCCTTGAATTTGCCTCTGATGTTTGGGCGCAAATCCCATGATCTTTGCTTGCCGAGGGATCAAGATTCAGTGCCTCCTTCTGATCGCTAGGGCTCTTTTGGGTTTTACGCCCTACCGCAGCTCCCTTATCTCTCACGGGGCTTACGCCCTCATGGTTTTTGACAGAGCTGTTGGCATGCACCTGATTTGAAGTGATGCTTTGGTCGACTTGTTTTGCAGGGTGACCGGGATTTTGGCCCTGGACCTTTACGTCCTGCGGCAGAGGAGTATTTGAAGGAGGCGTGTCGGTAGTTGTGATTTGCTCCCTTGACCCACTGGCCGCCTTTTTTCCTAAAGTTGTCCTTGTTGATACCTTTTCTGTTGGCGTGGGGGAAGCCCCGCTCGTCCTACTTTTCCTTTCAAGCAGTGTTGGTGGTTCTTCTAATTTAGTTCTTGATTCCTCAGTATCTTTTGGGTTAACACACTCTGTAGCTATTGGATGTCTAAGGGTGTTAAACAACGGGTAAAGGCTCAGCTCTTGTTTGCGTTTACCCAGTTTATTGCGGCCTTTCCGCTTCCTATGTCTTTTCCCCTTTCCCACAGGATCGCCCCATGCTTGTTCGATTGGAGATGGAGGGGAGGAATTTGCTCTATCGGCAGTTGGAGTTTTTTCCTGTTTACTCTTTTGACAGACAGTTCCCGATGTGTCATGTGGTTGAGGGAAATCGATTTCTGTGACTCCTCGTTCCTTTGAGTTTGTTCTCCTTTTTACTATGTTGTCCTCACTTAGGATGCCGTCACTGCAGTTTCCCGGGGGGGGCTTAAGATATGTAATTTCTTTTAGATCTGCCAGAAGGTTTTCCATTATCCCTGGGAGTGTGCTAAGTTTCTCTATTATAGGTGAACAGTCACATCCTTGTTGCGGGAGGTCTACTGCTGCCTGGGCCCGTCGGATCAAGCTATTGAGGTTTGAGATCTTATCGTCGATTTTGACTACATACACAGCCAGTGTATTCAAGAGGCTTATTTGGATATCCATTTTGTTAGCTTGGTAGGTCATTGCTTCAGCTGACCTTTGGAGGATATCCAAGGCAGTGGCCCATGCCTTTTCTTGAGTGTAGTCCTCGTTTTTCACTTCCTTTGGTGACGACGATGGCCCAGGGTTACCAGGGATGGTATTTCCGTAAGAGAGCAGCATTTTCTCCCATTCCTTTGACTCAAGGTAGGAAAGATCTTTTTCTGCTGGTTCAGTTTCCTCTATGAGTGTCATGGGCTCAGAAACACAGGCTTTAGGTTGTTCCCGTTGGACGTGGACAGTTTCGCCGTCCTCAGGTGGAGAAGAGATGACAATGTCTTCCTTCTTCTTTTCCATTTTACTAGCTTTTTTAGGATAAGTTACGGGATCGCGAGTTTGGCTGCAAGGTATACTGAAACTGGCCTCACGAAGGGCAAGGTTGGTTGCAACTGAATTTCTCATTGTCCCTCCATTTGGTTCAGTTTGAACGTCCTTTATACTATAGGTAGCTTCGAACAACTCTTGGTGGGTTAGCGTGGACTTAATTGCTGGACTTCCCAGAGCCTTGTCTTCTAAGGGAGCTCCCACTTCAGACTTCCTGATGCTTGACGATTGACTGCTAGCCACGTTTCCACCAAAACTGCCCTTTTTGATGTTAACTATGGGGCTCAAAGGAATTGGCAAGCCCACGATATCCTTATTGCTTGAATAGACAACTGACCCGGGGTCTTTCAGAAGGGCAAATTTTGCTGTTATTTTTGGTTGGTTGCTAAGAGGTTTACAGGCCAACCTAACCGAACCCTTCGCGGGAAGTTGTGAGGTATTATCTATAGAGATTTCAGACTCACTCAGCGACAGATCTACGATCTGATCAGATTCCGTACTTGTCAGCGCAATTTCACCTCTACGTTTCTTTTTCTTTTGTGGTGCACTTGTCCTTAGCCTGCCGGATCTCATCCCGAGTGGACAGTTTAAAGAGGGAGGATGGAAAAAGTGATCAAGTGGCTGCTTAGGAGGGTGGCAAAATGTATTTGAAGACAGAGAGAAGGCTGACGTTCTGAATGCTTTACACCTTTGCCTTTAATCCCCCTATAAACCACTTTTTGGAGGTGGGGTAATTGTTAATTGCGCTATCTTTCGGCGTCCTCTAAGCACCTCTGGCTGTACATGAATTCAAATAAGCTCAACAATTCACCCAAGGGTACTTAAAAGACTGCAGTGCTGCACTAGAGATTGCTCAAATTGTTGAGACGGAAATTGCAATAAAAGTTCCTCCTTACTGAGGCAGTGTCTCTGGTAACTGTAGGCAATGGGGGCCAAGCAGCGGCGAAATTTTAAACTGCTTTGAGCCTCTTTCTGCTCTCCCGCTCTCCCCCCTCGCGCCCACTCCCAGCTGCACTATCCTGCGGAGGTAGCTCACCGTAGCGCGTGGGCCGTGGACACAGCGCTGGCTTCACTCCGTGGGGCTTCTTGCGGAGAGGCGGCAGGGCCGTGGACACAGCGCTGGCTTCACTCCGTGGGGCTCCTTGCGGAGAGGCGGGCTCAAAGCAGAGCTCCTCCAGCGGCGGCAGGCACAGGGGCTGGCTCCCAGCAGGAACACCTCCAGCAACCGTGGCCGTAGCCGGCACCCCCTGTGTGGCCCAACCGCCAGCAAGACAACAGGGCACGGCAAGGCAAGCGGGCGGGGCGGAGCGGCTCTCTGCGGTGTTTGCTCTCGCTGCTTCTCGTTCTCCGTGCTCCGTTCGTTCCGCTAGCTTCTCTGTTGCAACAGCGACGCTCAGTGGTCTCCAGCCAAAATCAGGAGGGGTGAACATCAGGTTCTGCAGATCATAACCGTCAGCGCCTAGTTTTGTTTGTAACCTCTCTTCCTGTGACAGGAGATAGTTTCACAGATACTTCTCTCGATGAAGGGCCATGTTTCGGCTGTTACCTCTCGCCCTTTGACCTCAGATGACCTGTCCCCTCTCTTTGGCAAGTGCCTTCTTTTGGCTGTTTCTTCTCTCCTCCATGTCATCTGCCAGGTATGCCTCTTTTATATGCGGCACGGCGAGGTGGTTATATTGCTGTTGGTCCTCCTGTGAAGTTCCACAGTTCCTCTCGTGCCCGCTTCGATCTGAAGTGGTTCGGGTCGGATGTGAGGTAGTACGGGTCGGATGTGAGGTGGTACGGGTCGGATGTGAGGTGGTACGGGTCGGATGTGAGCTGGTACGGATGTGAGGTGGTACAGGTCGGATGTGAGGTGGTACAGGTCGGATGTGAGGTGGTACGGGTCGGATGTGAGGTGGCATGATTATTTCATCGCTCTCCCTGTGAAGTGCCAGGACGCTGCTACCCCGGTGGTACGGTCAGCTCGCACACCTTGCTCGCATGTAGAGTGACACAGGAAGCGCAGCGTGGTCCCTTTGTTCCCTCCTCCATTATACCAGGCGATGAGGGTTACGTGGGGAAGGGGACGCGACGGCACCCCCTGCCCTCACCCCCTGAAAGAGAAGAGGCGGCATTGTTCGTGTATAAATATACCTGCTTCGTCGGTTGTGGCGCCCAGGCAACGGAGGGCAGCTGTGGAGAGCAGCAGCAGCAGGGCCGGCAGCGGTGACCCCGGGAGGCGCATGGTAGCGGTGTGTGTCTGTCTGGGCAGGCAGGTCGGACAGTGAAGGTTGCAGTGACTCGGCTTCCCTGGCTTCCTGTCTGAGTCACTGAGACTCCGGAGAGAACTGCGCAAACAGCACGCAGCGACCGGGGGGGGGGGCGGGGAGGGGGGGGCTAGAGAACGTCTCGTGTCGGCAATCCGGGGTAGGCTCCGGGTGAATTAAATAAATAAAACCGGCAAACAGAGCACATTGCAGTCTTCTGGCAGGCGGCGGCAGGGATGGAAGGGCCAGACGCGGTCGGGCAACAATGGCGGCCGCAAACATCCGAACAATTTCGGATTCGGGGGCGTGTTTTGGCGTTCTGAGTGACGGATGATGTCACAGGTGGAAAGAACGCCAAAAACACGCCCCCGAATCCGAAAGAGACGGGGCTTTATTGGAGTGACGCCTGTCTCCTCCAATGGCTGGCCTCTGTTTAGGAAGCCAGCCAATGGAGGAGAGAGGAGGAGAGAAGCGGGTTCAAGCCCCCATACTCCAAATCATAAAATCTCTGACCGGAGACTGCGCAAGCGCAGCCTTTAGGTCCTCGACCTAAAAAGCATATGAAGCAATGTCCAGATGAGCAGACTGAAAACGGACCTATAGTCAACAGTCAGGAAGGGGCAGCTATCTGAAGGTGGAATGAAAAAATATTTAAGGAGTACGTCATTTTACAAAATTAATTTTTCAGACAATTGGCAAAAAAGAGTTGTATTCTTGAAAAAAAAAAGTTGCAAAACTTGTTTCTAAAACAATTCAGAATGAAATCTGTAAAGTCTGCTTTTTAGTTGGCAAATCACACATTCCCTTTTTAAAAATTTCTGTCAGTAACCTATATTCATTGTCAAATCGATAAAAAAAAATTGTTATAATCGTATGGAATTTGACCTATAGGTTTCACATATGCAATTTATAACTATAGTTTTAGGCCTACTCCAGTGTTCGGCTCAGGCCTTGAACAAGGGAGCGGGCCTCTAAAGGCCGTATAGGCTGCTACAATGCGCTATAAGGCTATTAGAATATGCCACCCCGTGAGGGCAGAGTGTCCCAATTAAAAAACAGAAAAGCCTCTTGGAGTGGAGGGAAAGTGAAACGTCTCTGCAGCTCCAAAGCATTAGTTTCACAGCGGTTGCTGTGAATGTTCAAAATGTAACAGCTGTGCGCAGGTCCACGGCACGCAGCTCCTTCCGAGGCCCAGTGACACTCTGAGCTAAGGAAGGAAGGAGCATGGGAAGGCCCCTCTGGATCCTGCTGCACAGGCTCTGCCTTTTGCTTTCTCCTGCCCAATCTATATATTTTGGAGGGGCAGGGGAAAGAGAGACAGAGGCTATGTATTAGGAAATTGTAATGTTGAGAGCAGTGGGCCAACAACAGTTTAAATAGGCCGCTGCTGCTCCACTGTCTTCAATGGAGCTCTCAACATTCCAATGTTCTAATATATATTGTATTGGCTCTAAGAATAGCTTTGCCCTATTATTTGAATTGGTAGCTTCGCCTCCATTGGTTGACTCGTTGGATCCCCTTTCCATTACCAACCCCCCACTCTGCAGATGTTTGGGTCTGGTTGTGCCCCAGGAGAGGCATAAGGCACTTTTTGATTGTAAAAGGATAGCGCTGGAAGTTTGTTTCTACTCATAAAAGACATGGGGGGTCATTAGGATGGCGGGCGGATCCGTCCACCACCCCCCGAGGTAGAGGGACCATCTGCATGGGCAGCGGCGGTCCCTCCATGCAAATTAGGATGTGACCGCCACCCTGGCGGTCACATCCCGTACCTTTAAGCTTGCGGCGGGTGCTGCCTGAAGCAGCACCCACCGCAAGGTTAAAAATGCATGTATTGCATTTACATGCACAAAGCGGTAGGCACCGCGCGATGCCTGCCGCTTTGTGCATGTAAATGCTGGGGGGTACCATAGGTACCCCCCATGTGCACGCCCCACCCCCCGACACCATGGGGGCCCGCAACGGGCCACAAACACCAAACACCACATGCTTTTCTACGGCAGAAAACCCGTCGTGGAAAAGTAGGTTTCAGCCTGCATCCTACTATGGCTGGCGGTGTCTGATAGACACCGCCACCGTATTAGAGCTTTTCCGCCGCGGGACCGTGGCGGAATAGCTGCGGACGGTCTTCCCGACCCCCCTGCCATCCTAATCTGGCGGGGGTCTTTTAAATCACTGCAGCGGTGAATCCGCATCCTCCGGGCCGGCGGTGGCTTCCGCCGGCCCCGAGGATGCGGATTCACCGCAATCCTAATCGGCCCCTTGGTTCGGGGATACAGGGTGGGCAGCAAAAGAATAAAAAGGCAATGTGGTTTCTCATTATATAAAGCGTGGTGCTGCAAGACGTTTTGTAAATTGAAAGGTGTGATCTTGATAGAGTGGTTAGTAATTAGAACAAGCATTGACAAAGCCAATAGGTCCAATATGGCCAAAAAAAACAAGAGACAGGATGACGCAGCCGCAGCAGTTGTCATTTTGTAGGTGCATGCATACAAAATTACTTGGGCAACTTTTTTTAATGGTCTAAGGTGGATCAGTAAATAAAGTAGCACAGAGTGTTTTTTCTTTTCTTGATATAACGGCGGAGCAGCTAGTTATCACCTAAAAATAAATAAATAAAAGACGGTGGGTAATGGATGTCTAGTGGGAAGAAGCAAAAGGGAATGAGCTCGGAAGGGGGAAAGCAGCTCACAGGAGAGAGTAACAAAGGGAGCGGTGGAGAAACACACATGCAACAAAGCAACACAAAACGCAGGAGAGGTAGTAAGTTTGGTGGGGGAGAAGCACACGAGAGAGGGAGCTTGCAACACAGAGCATGGGGAGATTTGGGTAGTAGAAGCATATGAGGGAGAGAGATGTACTCTCATGGAGTGCTCAAGAAAAAAGAAAAGCATTTGTAAAGTCAATAGGTCTCATTTTAACAATGCGAGTGTCAAGCTGTTGGCTTTCCCTATGTTTGTAAAGAATTGGTTACAAAAAGAAATGGGAAAATAGTTCAAAATACTGCAGGAAATCAAACAGTTAATTGAATTCAAGGTTGTCAGTCTTTATAAATGGCTTGGTCTATTTTTTAAAGGCTTGTCACTACGGAAACGTGAACAGAATTAAAAAAGAACAAGGAAGTGTCAGAATGAAAAAGGAAACACGTGCCTAGGCTTAATCTATTTTCCACAGGATTCAGGCATTTGGTCCTGTGGAGTAGTACGGGGAGCAGATTTTTTGGCTGCCAGGAGAAGCATTATGATAAGTTCATCTTCTGCCTCAGATACCAGCTGAGTGAGTGTAGCACATGGCCCTTGAACCCCAGCGCCATAAAAGATGTGTGTGTCAAAGCTTGTGCTTTTATGCAATATGGAATGCAGAAGATAAAAATGAATTTGCTCTTCAGCTATACCCCTGTAAAATATCAGTGTTGCTGTGCGTTTAGAGACATGCTGTGAGGGGTGGGAAAAACACAGCGTGGGGGTGGGTTGCTGTTTGAGTGGGGACGCAACACAGGAGGGAGAGCACTAAAACACAAGAACTCTCATGGAATGCTGAATGAACAATATGAAAGTAGTTCCCTAACGGTAAGCAGTGGAAGGATACAAGTCTGTCAATCAAAAAGATCTTAAAGAGAATATGCTCCATGGGAAGAGACAAACCAGAAGAAAGGTAAATTCTGGGCGGCATAAGTCAGCTGAAAGTTCAAAAAAGTTTTTTTACAACCAGACAGTTTTGATTGGTGAGACCTAAAAAGTACCTTCCTTAAAGTGAGCAGTGGAAGGATAGAAGTCAGGCATTCAGAAAGATGGTAAAGAGGCTATGCTCTAGGGGAGGGACAAACAAGATTGAAAGATGGGACGAGGAAAGCCATTGAATAGGAAGCTACCATATGAGTTGGGAATAAAGCCAACCCGTGGTATCAAAGGGCTGACTGCAAGTTCTTGATAAGCCCACCATATGCCTTTTGCAGCTTCGACCTAAAAAGCATGGTGCTACAGGATGGTTTCCAAGTAGAAAAACACTGTCATAGTTTAGGTTGATTTGTGAATATTAACAAGTCCGTGCTGCAGGGTGGGTTGTATAAAAAGTATGGTGCTACAGGGCCAGACAGGACTAGACAAAAGGTGGCACTACAGGGTGGGACAGGATTAGAAAACAAGCACTGGCAAAGTAAATTGGTCTCGTCTTGGAAAACATGATTTTTTTGTTTCGTTTTTGATAAGATGTACACAAGGTATTACAAGTTTGAAAGTAAAAATGTCGCCAACTAAAAGTTGTGTGCATATGTTTGGAAGTAAAAAATTATCCAAACCCCCCAAAAATTCAAATACAACATAAAAGGTTAAATAAATACAAGGTTCAGAACTACAGCCGTAGACTGAAGCGGTCTACTTTTTAGGCGGATCTTCACACAATGCGGTCAGTCGCAGTGAAGAGTCGCTGGCTAAAGCTGGTTGACCCATGCCCCTTGCGGTATATTGTGGTGGTGGGAAGGAATAAGTGAATGACACCAAAACATATGTAGTAATGCTACAATTTTTTGGACAGACATAGGCTGGCGAGACAGCTACAGCTATCTAGGCCAGATCGAAATGCTTGATGTTGAAGGGTGGTTTGTAATAAGAAAAACCTGGTGCTCAAGGGCAGTCGGTAATTAGAAAATATGGTGCTGTAGGCGATTTATGATTTGAAAAGGATAGTGCGCCATGGCAGCTTGAAATTATAAAAGGCATGGTAGTGCAGGGGTGTTTATAATTAGAAACATGCAGGGCAGTTTTCCAATTGGAAAAAGCATAGCGTTTCACAGCGGTTCGTAATTAGAAAAGTAAGGTGTTGCAGGCAATTTGTAATTATCGATGCATGGTGCTACCAGGCAGTTTCTAATTTAAAAAAATATGATGCTTCATTGCAATTTGCTATACATATGATGCTGCAAAGTGGATTACAATAAGTGTTGCGTTTCTGGGCGTGATACCAACATCAAAACATGATAGTGCTAAGGTGTTGCACGTAATTCTTACCAGCAAGGAGCAGCAGGGCGCTTTTTAATTAGAACACAATGTCAAGCTACAGGACAGTTTCTCGTTAGAAGGTGATACTGCTGCAGGGAAATGTTTGATGACAAGATAACTAAAGCTTCTGTAATAAATAAGATTTGGGAAAGCTAGCTGGTCGGAATTAATGTCCTAGAGCAGTGGTTCTTAACCAGTGGTCCGAGGACCCTTATGGGTCAGCGACGGTTTACAAAATTAAAGTATATATAAAGGAGCAAAACTGAAATTAGAATTTTTTTTTCTATATTAGATTGTAAATTAAACTAAATATTTCATTATATGGGCATTTGTTTGGTGCATACATGTTTTTGTATCTTTGTGTATTGTTTTGAGGCTCAGATCATAGAAACTGCTTAGGCCGCGAGTTCTCGGATTCCAATAATGACTCCTCGGGGGTCCTCAGATTCCAGTAATGATTCTGTGGGGGTCCACAGAAGTCAAAAGGAAAAGAACTGCTGTCCTAGAGCACACAGGTCAAATGTTGGCACATTAAAGCCAGACCAAGGTAAGAACCCACAAGTTGATTTATAATGAATACACACTCGCCTTCCACTCAGACCTGTTTTTGTTTTTGTGGCAAAGTATCCTTCTTTATAGTCTTTTTTTTATTTCTATCTCATATAAAGAAGGCCATAATGAAGATTCTGCTGCAAGACAACCTTCGATACAGATTAGCCTTTTTGCAGGAAACATAGAGAGGAAATGGCAAAGGAAACTTAAAAAGAAATAAAAACACAATACAGTCTTCCTACCATTTGCTTAAAAAAACAAGCACTAGCAAAGACAATAGGTCTCACCTGAGTCAGTTCTTGACATTGTCAATTTCTTTAAACTATGCTGTACAGCAACACTGCTGCTGTGCATCACTGCTGAAAGTTAGGAGAAAAAGTGCTATGACACAGCCATTGCTAACAGCGAGGGGCAGTGATCCATTTCTTAATATGGGGTTTTTTTGTGCCTTCACAAAAAAAAGTTTAATTATCTTATGTTCAAGCTGAAGTTTGCGGTGTTGACGCTGCATGAAAACAGCCCCAAAAGGGCAATGCTGAGCAAGGAGTGCAGCAGTGTCTGCATTTTTTAACATCTTGTAACCCACTGTCACAACCTTTGGGAACTTTTTTTCTGGTGGGATAGAAGGGTGCAATCCACAAAGGGGGAGGTGGTGAGGGTGGACAGGGCAAGCAACAATGGGGGAGGGGCAGGGAAAACAAGAATGCAGGAGTGATAAAGGGGGTGCAAGTAAAAGGAACATGAAATGAAAAAAAGTGCTTTTGAAAGCGGAGAGCAATGAAAGGGCACTAGGCAAAGGAAGCAGTACTGAGGCCATGCTCAAGGGTAGAGACAAACACACGAAGAGGAAGTGAATCCGGCACTTGCTGACCAACGAGAAGCAAGGAAATGAGTGATGATGAAGCAAACCGATCGTAAGCAACGGCCAAGCTCTACGCCCCCTGTGAATAAACAAAATGTCTTGCAAGCAACAGTGCATGTGCTGCCTCAGGTGAGACCTAAACTATAAGGTGTGGCATGGGGCGAGCTCAAACTGTCAAAGAGGTGAAGGTGCCTGCCAAACATGTTCAAGGGCATAAAACAATTGACAGTACCCCCAAAACACTTAGAGGAGCTAGGATGAAGGCAGGAGAGTGTTTAAGGAAGGGGCAGGGATGTGTCCGGCCTGAGGGGAAGCAGCCTTTACCATGCAGGACTTTTACCATGCAGTATTTACCACGCATGTAAGTATTTGTACTTTCATTACATGGTACTTTACCACACAGCTAAGCATGTTTTTTTAAATAACATATTTTTAATGTTCTTTTTTTTAAGTGATTTTATGATTTAGGGCTTGGTAGATGTTAAGGGAGGCTAAGAAGACGTGAGGGTTCTGGGATGAGTAGAAGTAACTGAAGGTGAAGGCGACTTCAGGGCTCTGGAATGGGTAGTAGTAAAGGGAGGTGAGGGTGACTCGAGGCTTCAGGGGGAGGGTAGAGATAAGACAAGGTGAAGGTGACTTGATGCCGCAGAGGGAGGTAGGGGGTAAAAGGCAGTAAAGAGCAACTTGGGGTTTCTGCGGTGAGTAGAAGGGCAGGTGAAGCATAAGCCTTTTGAAATTCCAGCATGTTTGATGATCAGAAAATCATTCTTAAAATTGTAAAAGAAGTAACCAACAAATGAATTAAAGTGAACGTGTTCTTCCCATAACATTCGGTGACGAGTCATAACTGAACCACTGTCTCCCAGAGCCCCAAATCATCCATGAGATAAAGGGGTATTACATGTGTGTATGCTCTTAAACAGTAAACTTTACGGCTCTCTACTGCCTCCAGGCTCCCACATGTGGTACCTCGCACCAGTACTGCCTCCCACTGCCACAGGGTTATTTCACTTGGGATCCGCGCTCAGCCAACTGATAAAATACAGGACCCGTATTATTTGAACATTAACTGTATATAACACTTACACTTCTTGGGGGTGCAATGCTCGCTTTTCAGTACAAAAACAGTGTGCATTAGGAATGTTTGTTAATACCATACAAGAAGACTAGGATAGAACCACAAGGGGTTCAAAAGAATCATCGCATTGTCTATTTTTGCATACTGGTGGTGTAGCTGCTGACGTATTTTGGCCACAGTCATGACGTAGTGGAGTTGTTCAAACAATAGCCTGTAGGCGTTCTACGGATAACATTTATTTCCAGGAGTGGGCTCGGTGAGCTTGGAATGGTTTCGGACGTATCCACACTGTCCACAACTAATCACAAACTGAAGCTTGGAGTGTGAGAGACAGCAGTGTGAGAGACAGCTGTGTGAGAGACAGCATTGTGTGTAAGAAAGACAGCAGTGTGTGAGAAACAGCAGTGCGTGTGAGAGAGGCAGCAGTGTGACAGAGACAGCAGTGTGAGAGACCTTTTATTTATGTTTTGGTTTTTGAAACATAAATACAACGCATTGTTATTTGCAATGTCAATAGCTCAAACTCGCGTAAATACGCGACCTATTGCATTGCAAATGCAATAGGTCTCGCATTTGCAAGAGATTAAGCTATTGGCATTGTAAATGACAATGCCATTTATTTATCTGTTTTCAAAACCAACACATAAATAAAAAGTTTGGCATTTACAAAGCCAATAGCTCTAACTTTTGCAAAGGCGAGACCGTTGCATTGTAAAAGCTTGTTTTTTTTTCAAAAGAAGTTTAAAGAATAGAAAGAAAAACCATTGCCTGTAATGGGCCACTAGCCCTGGTACTGAAGTGTATGAGTGCCAGTGACTGAAGTGGGTTGACCCATTGCCACATGCTGTGGAGGGCGGTCGCAAAAACAAATTGATAGCTGAATAGACCAATGAATGAAGAGGGCGGAGCCAGAGCTCCTCTAGATATTTCAGTATATATTTTATGTATTTTATTTTTGAAAACTTTCCACTACTTGACCCTAGGCCTGACCTAAAACATGAACTCCTCTGGATCATCATAATAGAAACACAGCATTACAACTATGTTTGCCATAAACTCTGTCATGAATGTGGCTTTATAAAGAAAAAGTCAAGGGAAGGGTCGAGTTGCTGCAGGCCAATATCTTCAGAACAGCAAAGTTTTATCAACATCAACAGGCAGAAGTGATATTTTTGGCCTAAAACTCCCTCTCCGTGAACCCATAGCTGCCAAGTGAGGGGCTTTATGAAGGATAGGGTTCCATAGTCTGTGCACCTTGCTGTGCCCAAGTGTCACCGTGGGACAGAGAGCAATAACATAGCAAAACTATGCCTTCGGCCCATCCTGAGATGAGATTAGTCATTCCTGGTTACCTATACCCACCTGTCCTGACTGATATTCTTTCATTCATTTATGTTTATTTCGGATAAACATAGATCCATGAAACAGCGACCTAGATAAAAGCAATATATAATCATCACATCAAAGGCTATACCAACATGGTGCACAGTTACTCTATGAGCACAATCTATACAGAACGTTCGGCATTAAAAGCAATAAAAACATGAATCATTAATAGTGGGAAGAAAAGTAGCTAGACAACGCCTATAGGCGAGACACAGCTGTTCTGCTATTAAATAAAGTGCAGAGTGCAATGATCAGTTACTACATAGAGGATAAAAAGAAGTCGAGGGAAATAGGGAGGACGTTAACACATCAATCAAAAAAAAAAATAGAATAATACACATAGCAACACACCTGGAAAAATTATGTTTGGGGCAGTGCTTAATTTGAGCCGGTGGTTTCCAGTGCTCAGCACCGGCACTTAATCATTAACACCAGCACTTTTCATGAGCAACAGTTAAGGACACATTTATTTATGGGGAGAGTAAGTGATTTGCCCTGATGCGACGCAGATACACGAACCGGGTACCTCAGGTCCGAAGTCTGCAGCTCTGGCCATTAAGCCCCCCCTCCACCCACCCACTTTCATGGTCAGTAGTCGGTTCTGTTTTAGGCAACGCTAACAGGAGAAACAGGCTAGTGCAAGTTGCCTCCTGAAGAGAGCCCCAGCACTTTTTAGGTCTCGCTGAGCCAGCGCATGCGCTGCTCGGAGAGACATTTAGCAGGTGAGTTTTGAAAGTGCTGCTGGCTGGTCTAGCAATTACGCTCACGCGAGCGTGCACGCGCGAACCGCCAGCCTTCAGCGCCATCTGTCTTTCCTCTCACTTGCTCCCTGCCTCCGCCCCTCGCCCACTTTTCTCTCGCTTCCATGCCTCCTCCGACGATCGTCGTGGAGATCACAACAGCAACCTTGCTAATATTTTTGATGATTGCCAACGTAGAGCGACACAACCTAACACACACACACAACCACACACACACAACCACCAACACACCCACACCCAAAACCACAAACACAACCACACACACACACCAGCAAACCACACACACACACAACCACACACACACGTAACCACAAAAATACACACAACCACAAACACAACAACACACACACAACCACACCCACAACCACACCCACAACCACAACCACAGCCACACACTACACACAACCACAGCTACAACCACCCACAACCACACACACAACTGCACGCCCCACAACCACACACAACCACACACACACCACACTCACACTCACACCCACACACAAACACACCCACAGCCACACACACACACAACCACACACAAAACCCAAAACAACCACACCCAACTACACACAACCACACACACTACCACACCCACAACCACAGCCACACCCACAACCACACACAACACCACAAACCCCCACATACACCACACCCACAACCACACCCACAACACACACAACCACACAACACACACAAATCCACAACCACACAACCACACATACACAAACCACACCCACAACCACACACAAACACAACAAACCACACCCACAACCACACCCACCCACAACCACACACACACAACTACACACAACCACACACACAACACCCACACACAACCACAACCACACAAAACCACACACACACACCCACAACCACACACCCACAACCACACCCACACACACAACCACAACCATACACACAATCATAAACAACCACAACCACACACAGTCACACACACACAACTACACACAACCACAAACACAATCACACACAACCACAACCACACCCACGCAACTATAGCCACAACCACACAAAACCACACACAACCACACACACCACAACTGCACACAACCACACAAAACCACACACACCACACACACAGACACCCACAACCACACACAACCACAACCACAACCACAACCACACCTCAACCACAACCACACACACAACCCCAACCACACCCCAACACACAACCACACAGACACACAACCCCACACAGACAACCACGCACACACAACCACACACACAACTACACAACCACACCCACAACCACACACCTACAACCACAACAACACACCCACAAACACAACCACACACCCACACACACACAACCCCACACACCCTTACAACCACACCCACACACCCACAACCACACCCACACCCAACCACACCCACAACCACACACACCACACCCACACAACCACACACACTACACCCACAACCACACACAACCACCCCCCACACCTCCACACCCACAACCACCCCCACAACCACACACAGACAACCACACACACAACCACATACCCACAACCACACCCACAACCAGATACCCACAACCAACCACAACTACACAGACACACCCACACCCACACAACCACAACCACACCCACACCCACACCCCTACAACCACAAACACACACCCACAACCACACCCAACCATACACACAACCAACCACAACCATACTCACAACCACACACAAACCACAACCACACACACAACCACACACACACAACCACAACCACATATGCACACACAACCACACACACACACACACAACCACACACACCACACACACACATATGCACACACAACCACACACACACACACACCACAACACACAACAACCACACCCAGCCACACACTCAAACAACCACACACACACACACTCACACACACACACACTCAAACAACCACACACACACAACCACAACACAACAACCACACCCAGCCACACACACACACCCACACACCCAACCACACACACACACACACACACACTCACACAACCACAACCAGACACAACCACACACACAACCACAGACACACAACCACACACAGCCACACAACCACACACAACCCCTCACACACACAACCAAACACAAAACCACACCCACAACCACACCCACACACAACCAACCCCCCCACACACACAGCCACACATACACCCACAACCACACACACACACAACCACACCACACACACACCGACAACCACACACACAACCACACCACACACACACCGACAACCACACACACACAACCACACACAAACAACCACACACACAACCACACCCATGCATACAACCACACATACCACACACACACACAACCTCACCCACACACAAAACCACAACCACACCCAACCACATGCGCACACACACAACCGCACACAACCACACCCACAACCACACTCAACCACACACACACAACCACACCTACACACACACCCCACCCCCAGCTACTCACTGCCTATAAGCCTCCTCTCAGCCAGGTAGCACGGTCGTGATCAGTTTCACTTTCACACGATCGCGATCAGTTTCACTTTCACGGCCGCATTCGTCGTGAAAGTGTTCGCGTTTCTAGTTTTATTCAGCATTCACTCTTGTTTCCAAGTGCTTGACAATCCAATCTCTACAATATTTAAGCAGCCTGCATGTCTCCTGTCAACCATACCACTCCATGCATTTTCTCCGATCCACATAGATATCAGTGGTACAGTAAAAGGTAACCAGGTTTTTAGGTCTCGCTGAGCCATTGCGTTAGCGATGCTCTGCGAGAGTTAAGTAGAGACTTTCAAAAATGCTCCCAAAGTCTGCAGGCGGATCGGGTACAGTGCATGTGCGCCGGGGGCACGCACCATTTGTCCGCCTGCAGACTTTGGGAAGAATTTCACGGCCGCTTTGATGTTCTCAGTGAGCTGCGTGGCCACTGAGAACATCAAAGCGGTTGCGAAAGTGCTCACCATTTGCCACCCCTTCCCTTATTCCACTTCCTGCTTGTTTTTCTTTGATTTCTTGCTCTCTCTTGTGTGCAACTTCACCGCCATTTACTGCTTAACCGCCCCATTTTCACAAAAAGCTTTTGTGCGCTTTTGAATGCATTTTTATTTCGGTTTAGTATTCAAATGGGGTTTGCCATCTAGAAACAGATGCCTCATGCCTATGCCTACATCAGGCTGGTTCTCTTTTTGGTTTTGTTTACACAAATATAGGTTTGGAAATTGATGAACTAACTGTTCCCTGTCTCGCGTTTTGGGCTTGGACTCGGAGCAGCGCAGCACGAGTTCGAGTTCGAAAACTGAGAAGGTTATTTTAAATGGCAGAATGTAAATGGAGCTGATCACATTAGCACTCTTTATCCATGCTCCAAAATAAAAGTCTGGCAGATCGCAGCGCTCGGCACCTTTCAAGCGCCGTCTATCTCTCCGACTCTTCTGATCCAGCTCCCAGGAGAATAAAGAGCGGACACTTTATTTTCTTCTGCTTGTTTCAAGAGACAGCCCTTACCCTCTCTTGCGTCTCCTTTCCTCTCCATTCTTGTTTTATTTCTACAACACACCAGCGAGCAACACTGAGTCCGCCGTCACAAGCAGCTTTAAGTGCCCAAGCACCGTAACTAGTGACTGCGCTGCCTGATGAGCTACTCACCATATCATTTCCCAGGAATCTTAATTTATTTAATAGACTGCAGGCAGGACGGGATGTGCATGAGGCAGTTAATTACTAAAGAACATGGCAGCATTCATCTCTGGTTACACTTTTGGTGGAGCGGGATATAATCTACTTCGCTGTTGTCACCTCTTTACCACTTTGCCATTCTCTGAGACCTCGTAATCTATGTGATTTACATAACTATCTGCAGGCAGGATAAATGTACATTAGGCGTTTATCAATTAAACAAATAAACATGGCAGCCAATCTTATCTGGTAACACTTCTGGCCGAGCGGGTAATACTAACGGGTACTAAAGTAAGAGCAAAGGACAACGCGCCTTAGCCACTGATTACGACCCTGTCCGTTCGGCGGCATCTAACGCGGCTTTCACTCGCAAAGGAAAACCACAGTTCCCGCCATGCTGTGCTGCCATCAGGAAACTGTGCATACTTGGCAAGGAGCCAGGACTGGGACCAGGTAGGACTGTTTCTTTACACTATCACACTCAGATTGTGCTGTTCTTTTTTTGGGGGGGGTGGGGGGAGGAGGCGGCAATGGGCTTGTTTGTGGTTATTTAGACTTTAAAATGTATTCATAATGTCCCGGTCGCGTTGTCATGCTGCGTGCAAGCAAAGTCCTGCAAGCTGCATCCAGTTCCTCACACGCTCTACTGTGAACGTGGAGGTTTCTTCTCATGTAAGTGCCATAAGTAACAGGGCTCACAGCCGGTTGGAGAGATAATATTTTTCAATTTTTATTTACGAGTTGCATCTTGCCCCGATCTTGCATCTCTCCTGCCCCATCCCATGTCGTCTTCCTTAGCATTGTTTATTTAAAGGGCTGCAGGCAGGACGGAAGTCACAGGACATGCATGAGGCAATTACTTAATAAACAAGGTGGCAGGCAATCATCTCTAGTTACCCGTCCTTTCATCATGCCTCGATCGTTGCGTCTCTTCTGCTCCTCCTCCTGTCGTCTTACTCATCTTTGTTTATTTATATAATGTAATATTTGTATGTGACCTTTTACTTAGTGCTGTGTTTTTAGCAGAAAATAGAGCCAAATCCTTGTAATTGGATTCGAAATATAATCTCTGGATTTTAATGTCCGCATCTACTCTCCATTCTCCCTAACAAAGCAAAAATAAATGACACTTGAATGGCAGTAAGGGTATCGCAACTCATTTGATTCTGCCTCCCAGCCTGCCCTCTCCACTTTATATTTGCATCTGCTCAATATACTGGTCCTGTTCTCTGCCTTCACCAAACAAAGCCTTAATTATTATACTAGGGTGCCATTAAGAGTACTAGAATCTGCTCATTTCCAGTTCCCATCGTTATATTTCAGTCTACTTGCTTCGCTGGTCCTGGTAGTTATTGTAGGCCTCTGTAGCTTTTGTGAACTCGTGTGTGATATATATTGTTTTGTGAATAGTAGGCATGCTTTGATTATTCCCCCGTGTGTGTCTTTTTGTTGTGTTTGTGCTTTGACTTTACAACAATGTGTTACAAGTTTAGTTTTCTTCTGAGGCTACATATAGCATCACTGCATTTAATACGCAATTCTGGTATTTGCTTCCTGTTTAAGAGTAGAACTGAAGTATGGGCAAATAAAGTAAACAAGTCGGGTGACATGTGTGTGTTTCCTCTCAACTAATTGATAAATGCCTCGCTGGTATTTCTGCTTTATGGACGTTGTTGTGGACTCGTAACAAAACATGCGGAGATTTATTGCTAATGAACTCTTTGCTTTCGGGTCAAATGTGCGACCCAAGGTTTGGATTCCAATGTCCAGTTTTTATAGTTTCTAATACTTTGCGTTAACCCACATCTCGGCATTTCAGAAATGAAAATGTGTAGCACAGAGAGATGACACATTTGGTTAAGAGGACCACAATTTTGGCATGGAAGTGAAGATTAGAATTGTGATCTGCTCTGTCCAGAACTGATGACAGAGCCTATCGCCCTCTATCTATCTATCTATCTATCTATCTATCTATCTATCTATCTATCTATCTATCTATCTATCTATCTATCGCCCTCACTCTATCTATCGCCCTCACTCTATCTATCGCCCTCACTCTATCTATCTATCGCCCTCACTCTATCTATCTATCGCTCTCACTCTATCTATCGCCCTCACTCTATCTATCTATCGCCTCACTCTATCTATCGCCCTCACTCTATCTATCGCCCTCACTCTATCTATCGCCCTCACTCTATCTATCGCCCTCACTCTATCTATCTATCGCCCTCACTCTATCGCCATCATTCTATCTATCGCCCTCACTCTATCTATCTATCGCCTCACTCTATCTATCGCCCTCACTCTATCTATCGCCCTCACTCTATCTATCGCCCTCACTCTATCTATCGCCCTCACTCTATCTATCTATCGCTCTCACTCTATCTATCTCCCTCACTCTATCTATCTCCCTCACTCTATCTATCTATCGCCTCACTCTATCGCCCTCACTCTATCTATCGCCCTCACTCTATCTATCGCCCTCACTCTATCTATCGCCCTCACTCTATCTATCGCCCTCACTCTATCTATCGCCCTCACTCTATCTATCGCCCTCACTCTATCTATCGCCCTCACTCTATCTATCGCCCTCACTCTATCTATCGCCCTCACTCTATCTATCGCCCTCACTCTATCTATCGCCCTCACTCTATCTATCGCCCTCACTCTATCTATCGCCCTCACTCTATCTATCGCCCTCACTCTATCTATCGCCCTCACTCTATCTATCGCCCTCACTCTATCGCCATCATTCTATCTATCGCCCTCACTCGATCTATCGCCCTCCTTCTATCTATCGCCCTCCTTCTATCTATCGCCCTCCTTCTATCTATCGCCCTCACTCGATCTATCTATCGCACTCACTCTATCTATCGCATCACCACAGCATCACTCAGCACCACCACAGCATCACTCAGGGGCAACACATCATCACTATGCGCTACCAAAGCATCACTGAACACCACAGCATCACTCGTCGCCACCACATCACTCAGCGCCACCACAGCATCAATCTGTGCAACCATTCAACAACAACTGGTTCAAATATGTTCTCTCAATGTTTCAAGCTTTATTACAAATGTCACAAAAAGATGTTAATATTTCACTTCTGTTCTTGGATTTTCGACACAATAAAATACACTGAACATAATCTTCACAAAAGTTATTTACAAAAGTTTAAGCTATTGCCATTATAAATTACAGTAACTTTTATTTAAGTAATAAATATTTTAAAAAATTAAAAGCCATTGTTATTTGTAATATCAATACATCTAAGTCATGTAAATACAACATATATTGCATTACAAATGCTATAGGTGTCACATTTGCGAAAGTTAAAACTATTGGCATTGTAAATGACAAAGCTATTCATTTCGCTATTTTCAAAACCACACATAAATAAAAACGGTGTCATTTACAATACCAATAGCTCAAACGTTCCTAATGCGAGACCTATTGCATTGCAATAAAAAAGTTTTATGAAAAATGGACTCTTAAAAATTCTGATTCCACCAGAATCCGGGTCCTCCACAACACCCTGTTTTTTTGGCTGTCAGCTGTGAAAAGGAGATCAATATTGCCCCCATTTTTATTATTATTATTCTGTGTCCTCGGTTCAATTCTGGGTGCTTTTTAGGTCGAGGACTGCGTCGCACTGCGTAAGCAGTGGGCGGAGCTCCGAGATTTTATGTTTCTTAGTAAGGGGACTTGAACCCGCCTCTCTTCTCCATTGGCTGGCTTCCTAAACGGAGGTCAGCCTTTGGAGGAGAGGGGCGTCACTCGGTTCAAGCCCCGTCTTTTTCGGATTCAGGGGCGTTTTTTAAAGCTTCTTTCTTGTTTTCTTTCTCTCCTCTTCCAATTGGCTGGAATTTTACCTTCCAGCCAATGGGAAGAGGAGAGAAAGAAAACACGCCCCCGAATACGAAAATGAGACTGCGTTTCTCCGAGGCATTTCTGCCTCGCCTCGGAGAAACGTGGTCGTGTGGAGTGCTCCTCTCTTAATTCCAATTCCATTTCTGCCTACATCCATGTCCTAGCTCCTGTCTGCCCTAAAGTTCCGACTAGCCGCGCACAGCAGTGTCTTCAGCACTCGCTCTTCAAAGGCTTGTCTTTCCCTCTCCAGAGTAGCCTCCTTCCAATTTCCGTTCTGACTTCTTTCCATTCCTGACATAAATCTCTACTATTCCTTCCCGCTCCCTTTCCACAGTCCCCGGTACTCTTATGCTTCTCGCTCCCCACTTCTGGAGCCTCCCTTCCCTCAGTCTCCTCTCCTTGGTAGCTCTTTTCCTCGGCGGCCTCCTCCTAGCACTCTCCTCCGACTGCCCTCCCTTTCTTCCCCTCGTGCCCCTCCCTCTCTAGCGGGCACTCCCTGTCTCTCCCACAATGCCCTGCTGTCTTACACACACAGATCCCCTTCTCCCTGGTGATGTCACTTCCTCTGAGCGCAGGGTGGTGGGTGCCCTGGGGGAGTCACGACCCTGCTGAGCTCAGAGCCGGCGCCCTGCGGGGCCCCTAGTGCAGAAGATGCCTCCCCAGGCAGGGCGGTCCTTGGGATGTGGGCATCCTGAGGAGCGTCGGACGGCGGGCAGCACCCAACCGGCACCCGAGAAGCTGGCACTCCAAGGAGACTGAGGAGCAAGACCGGGAATGTGACTGTAAGAGACCTCACTTCACCCTGAATCCACTTTAAGCACCAAGAGACCCTCAACCCTGAGAACGCTCCATCACGAGAGACACCCCATCAGACCACCGAGAGACTGCCCCGTCTCTGAAATGCACCAGTCTGCATGGGAGAAATCAATGATAGATCATCACAGAGAGACACCCCTCCACCCTGAGTGATACTCTTTCAGTGAATGATAGCTGTCATGCCCGAACAAACCTCTTCCCACCCCTCCTTTCTTGAGACAGGTCCCTCGTCATGAGACATCTCCATCACCGAGACATGACCCTCTTTCCCAAGAATGCACCACTCTCACCTGTGACGGGTCACTGAGGCACTTACATAACTGAGTACCTCCCTCATTCTCCACGCACACCCCACCTTCTTCCTCTAGGACACATGACATCGTTGATATTATGTACTCATTGGCCTACCTTCAGCCCCTAGAGGCCCCCCTCAAGCCCCCCTGCACTCGTTGAGAGCCCCCCTGCTCCCCCGAGAGCTCCCCATCAACCCTGAGAGGCCCCCATCATGAGCCATCTCCTCCGGTAGACACCTTCATCACGAGAAACAGGCGTGCAACAACGAGACACTCCCCCTTCTAAGAGACAGCTGCATTACTGGAAAACAACTTCCATTTTCTAGATAGTACTGCCATTGAAAGACAACTTTGACCATAGCTGAGAGACACTGATATCACATAACTTTGACACCTTATTTAGAAAGAGGTACCTGGACCCAAAAAGAAATTCCACCACACAGTGATACATTGAGAGACCTTTTTTTTACCTCGAGATAGGTGTGAACCCGAGAGACATTAAGCCCCGAATCTCTCCTTACCTGAACCATAATAGAATGCCTACATTCTTGTCCTTATGTACCCTTGAGATAATTGTCTCAGGCACTGCGAGACTCCCCCCTTCACGAAGAGACACCACCCAACCAATCCCACTTTCATCGCTAAAACAACTCAAACACGGATATCTGCCTCGCCTATATTAAAAGACAAATCTCACTCAAAAAGACATATCTTAGCGAGACATTAATGAACCCCTAAATTCTAGTGAGCCATGAGACACCCTCCCATCATCCTGGGTATGTACCGTCTTAGAGGAAATATAAAGGGCTGTAAAGCAGCGAGGATAGGTAATGAGATAAGAATATTCACAACATATGCTGATCAGAAAGTTAAAGACCGAAACAGTGGGGTGGAAAAATGGAGCACACGAGAAGAAAAGAATAAATACCTTCTCACCTGTTTTTTTTTCCAAATGAATGTTATCCAATGTGTGAGAGATTTTACAAAGATTTAATCGAAAGTCACCGCTATTAATATTCTGCTCCATAAGAGAATAAGGAGACTCAATGGGTTAATCAAACTGAAGAAAGCCCGGTTCTGAGGTGGAATTTGCCTATAACTACAAAGAGTATAGTGCGGTTTTGGTGAGAGCCCGCCACATATGGTGTGATTATATTAGAAAGGCAGACTATAAGAAAATTTAAACCAAGAACGAGTGTTATATTGCGATATCAGTATATGGTTAGTGTACGATCTGTTATTAGTATGGCTTGTAGCCCGTTTGGCAGTCCGACCACTTTCCTCATGTTTCCGGGCTTATGATCGCAGACCAGAGCTTGACTCCGCTTGTGATACAGTGTCACACGCTCTCTGTTTTGATCATATTCTCGGTTAGACACTAGCTTCTTTAGAGGGGGCCAGATCTATTGCTCATGCCCTCCGCCTTGGGTTTCACCAGAACAGCTGCTGAATGGGCTAGATGACACAGACAACTCGGACAGATACAGTGTTGTCTGCTTAAAATGTTTACATCTGACTTCATATGTATAGTGTGTGAATATATATATATATATATATATAGATATATATATATATATATATATATTTAGAGAGAGATGTAGATACACACACACGTACAAAGTCATTTAAACATTTTAAGTAAATATGTATGCATGTATGTATTTGTAAAATGAGAAACCGTTGTATGTTGCCGCACCAGTCTTTTCTGTGGCCCAGTGTGTTGACCCACACTCCCCATACCTGATCGTTTTATCATTTTACTTTTAGAGATGCCACTGCAATCAGGTGGGTAGGTCCTATTTATTGAGTTGTGGGTATTATGATTTTGTTGTTTGAGGATTGAGTCGAAAGGGGTTTGCTAATTGCATATGCATCTTCTATTCTGTAAGTATATCCATTTCCGGGAAGATGTATGTATGTTAATAGCCACCTATGTGGTGTATTTAGTCCTTGTTGAATGTATGCTAGGATTTATGTACATTTATGCCTGTTGATTGTAGTGTGTGGTGTCATGGTGAAAAGTGATTATGTGAGTACAGTGAAGGCTAACTTATTGGCATATCTGGGCAGTGTTGGATGTTTGCAAGGTGGTCTGTCTAATGTGTTCTGTTGGATTTTTGAGTTTTAGTTACCACTTGCACCACTGTATTCATCACCATTTGGGTTTCCCATGTGATGAAATGAAATGAAATGAAATTTGATTTATAAAGCGCATGGCTGCCCGAAAGCGTCCCAGCGCTAACAGAAAATGGAAACAGAGAACAAACTGAAGAGGGAACCGATAATTAGGAGTCCTTGGGAAAAAGAAATGTTTTTAGGGCCTTTCGAAACTTAAAATAACAGGGTTCGGTCCGAATCCGACTGGGGAGAGAATTCCAGTTTTTTGCCACATTTACAGAGAAGCGGCGACCCCCTGTTCGTGCCTTCCTAACTCTGGGAACCTTAGCAAAATTTCCAAGGTCCGACCGGAGAGCCCGAGATGATTTATAAGGGCAAATCAGGCTCCTGAGGACCGGCGGTCCTTTACCCTGAAGAGCCTTATGGGTGATGCATAGCGATTTAAAGATGACTCTTTCGCGTATTGGCAGACAATGAAGTGCTCTCAAAGCTGGTCTAGCCGAAGATCTTCTTGAGGTACCCGCTAGCATCCTGGCTGCAGCATTTTGTACCCGTTGAAGGATATTGATGGTAGCTTCAGGAGCAGCCAAAAACAGGGCGTTACTGTAGTCCAGTCTGGATAGTATTAGCCCCTGGATAAGAAGTGTCCTGGACTGGGGGGGCAGAAGAGGGAGAACTTTCCGCACTGAACGCAGCAGGCCAAAACAAATGCCTGCAACTTTCTGTGCCTGTGTCTTAAAGGTTAGGTCGGGCTCAAACCACACCCCTAAGCTTTTAATTTTATCCTTCGGTAAGGGCAGCTCACCCAAACAAAGGGGCCAGGCGGTTTTGGGGAGAGATGTAAAGTGATGACCCAGGAGCATGATCTCCGTTTTAGCTCCATTGAGTTTGAGCCGAGAACTAGACATCCAGGAGAATATTGCGGCAAGGCAGTCGGAAAGATTATCCAAACATCCCTCTTGTTGGGTAAGCGAGACGACTAGTTGGGTGTCGTCCGCGTAAGTGACTGTTTTGATCCCAAAGGGAGCCACTACCTCCTCCAGTGGGGCCATATATATGTTAAATAAGGTAGGGCTCAGAGAAGAGCCCTGAGGGACACCACACTGGAGGGGGGTAGATTTGGACAGTACACCAGCTTCCCAGATTCTGAAAGAGCGGTTACTCAAAAAAGATGTAAGCCATTTCAGGGCCAATCCTGTTACGCCCAGTCTGGCGATACGGTGGATTAGAATTTCGTGGTCCACCGTATCGAATGCAGCACTCAGATCCAGGAGGATCACAACAGCGGATCCTCCTGAATCTAAGATACATCTTGCCTCCTCCACCACCACTATAAGTGCTGTGTCCGTGCCTTGGCCCGGACGGAAACCCGTTTGAGAGTTACTCAGCAGCTGGTTATTTTCAAGGAATCCGGAGAGCTGTCGATTAACCATTTTTTCAGCAATTTTACCAAGGCCGGTTAACAATGAAATCGGACGGAAATTGGCCAGGTCCAAGGGATCAAGTCCCGTTTTTTTTAAAATGGCTTTAACCCTGGCCTGTTTCCAACTGGGTGGCACAACCCCGCAGGAAAAAGAGGCATTTAAAAGCTCAGTTGCCAATAGGGCGATCGTGTCTGCGATCCTCTTAAGGATATACATGGGCGCAGGATCAGCTGGAGAGCCACTTTTCATAGAGGATAGTGCTTTGCAAAAATCCTCCCTGGTGATACAACTGAAAAAGTCCAGCCGGGGGCCAAAATTGGGGGCGAGGTCTATGTCATCATAAGAGACAGAGACCTTCTGCGGAAGACTGTCAAGGATTCTTGATATCTTAGAATCGAAGAAGTCCGCAAGTTGATTACATCTTTCTTCTGTGCAATCAAGGGTGCTGACAAAAGAAGGAACCCTGAGTAGTTGTTTAACTATCTTAAAAGTTTCTCTCGAGGAGTTAGAAGACTAATTGATTTTGTTCTCAAAGAAGGCCACCTGTGCTTTTTTCAGGGAGGTTTTATAGCGTCTCAGGGCAGATCGATAAGCCGCTTTATTATTGAGCGCCCAATCTTTCCTCCATCTGCGTTCCAGTTTTTTGCAGATTTTTCTGAGGTCTCTAAGCTCTGGTGTGTACCAAGGAGATTTAAAAGTACTACTTTTCTTTGTAACTGTTTTAAGAGGTAGTACCACATCCAGGCAGTTGTTCAACCAATTACAAAAACTGGTATCTGCAACCAGTGGGTCTGGGTCAATTTTAGGGACAGTTTGTTCAAGTGCTAGCGTCATCTTTTCCAGAGATAACTTGGGCCAAGCCCTTTCTAGAGTTCGAGGCAGTGCCTCCCGTTGTATCTCTGTGCAGGTTTTCCAGGAAAATGGAACTAAAAAATGATCAGACCATGGTACAGGAAGGGGGGGGGCTAGAGTTAAGCTGATTACAATTAGAAAAAATGGGGTCTAAAAGATGGCCCTTAACATGTGTTGCCTCTTTATTTACAAGCTTAAGCTCAAAAGATTTAAGATCCGAACAGAGATCTGTGGCAGCTTTATCGTTTGGATCATCAAAATGCAGATTCAGATCACCTAAAATCAAGAAGTTAGAAGACGAGGCGGCTGCCGCTAGAGTGGTTTCTAATAAGGTACTGGCCTTTATATATGCCAAAACTAGCCAGAGAGGCAGTAGTGTGCTGTCCTGTGATCCAAATGGACATGAGCAGATGCTATGCAACCTTCAAAAGGCAAGGATTTTGCTTTCCGCTGTCCATTCGTGGAAAATGATCAAGATAATAATTGAAACATCCGTTGAAGTTGGTGAGCAGAGCAGAACCAGTGCCACTTTTTAAAGACCCAAACTCACCTGATTCTTCTGGAATGAAAAAAGCCCATTCCATGCTCTTGAAGGCGTCCAAGCCCTTGTAGGGTCAAGACTCGAACCTTGTCCAGACTAGCATCTTCAGTATGATTAGTAGGCTTCTGGCCTGAAGTACAAGATTGATAAGCAGTGGTGGTTTTTAGGTCGAGGACTGCGTCGCACTGCGTAAGCAGTGGGCAGAGCTCCGAGATTTTATGTTTCTTAGTAAGGGGGCTGTTGCTCATAAACCAGGCGGTCCTCCATGGAAAAGGTGGATGTGGCGTCCATCTTGTATTGCCTTTTTAGGTCGAGACTGGCGTAGGCTTTGCATGTGCACACCCTGAACCTCGGGTGGGCCTTGTGTGCGTGAGCCAGCGTGCGTGACAGCTTAGCACGTAGCTGTCGCATATGTAGTCTGCCCCCGCATCATTGCACACTGTCTACTTGTGGGGTGGGAGGGGGCACTGTTCACAAAGAAAAGTTAGTATAGTTATCACAGCGTCTTCTGTGCATGTTTTCAAATACTGGTCATTTCAGAACAAATTTCTTTGTCTTTTTCTCTACAAGTTGTGTATGTTCTGTAAATGTGTGCCCTCCTAGCACACATGACTAACTACTCACGCTACTACTCTACAAATATCTAATACTCTAGACTCACTGTACTACTCAAAATCAACTACTCACTACTACTCACTCTACTGCTCTACTACTTACTTTACAACTCTTTAATACTCCCTACTCACTTTAGGACACAAAAACACTACTCTGCAGTACTCACAATAACACTATTACACATTCTACTACACGCCATTTACTACACTCTACTACTCACAAATACTCACTCAAATACTCACTCTTTACTACTCACTCTCAAATATTATCACTACTCGCTCAACTACTTACTCTACAACTCCCTACCACTGTCTAATAACTGTAATACTCACTATCAACTACTCGCTACTACTCACTGTACTAAATAGCATCTAATGTATAATACTTACTGTAATACTGTGCTACACACTCTGCTAAACTCTCTACTACTCAACATTACTCACTCATAATTACTCACTCTATACTACTCACTCTTTACTACTAAAACTAAAAATACACTTTGGATATGTAAGGGTGTGGCTGTGCATGTAAATGTGTTTGGCTCTAGGACTCTTTACTACTAACTCTCTCACTCTTTAATACTCACTCTCACTTTTTACAACTCTATCTCTAATACTCTCTTAACTAATAACTCTCTCCTACTTACTATCAACTACTCACTGTACTACTCTACTACTTACTCTGTGTGTGGGAGCAAATGCAATAGGTCTGGCATATGCAAACGATTAAGCTATTGGCAATGTAAATGACAATGCCATTACTTATGATTTAAAAAAAATTAAAATGTCATGAGCAATTCCAATAGCTCTACCTTTAATAATGCCGAGACCATTGCATTGTAAATGCTTGTTTAACTTGTCTAGTTCATTGCGGATCTTACCGTTACGAATTCAAATTGTGTTAGCTTTGGCTTATTTGCAATGCAAACTTTATCTCAATAATTTGCTGTAACAAGCTGCAAGTCCGCTACGGAAGCCCATTCATCTGCTAATTATTTTCCATATAAGTTTGCAAGACCATAAAGTGGAGTTTTCAGGATTTTGAATAGGTTCTTGTTTGAACATGTTACTCTCTCCTGCTCACCGCACTCCTGTACTAAGGTTACGAGTGACCTGGCACCTGCCTTTCAGAGGTTATTGCATCCATCCAAGTCTGACCTGCCAAGGATGCGTCCCAGCCTGGCACACACCGGGTGATGATCTCCGCACCTCCTTCTAGACCCAAGCTCACTACTGTTTGCAGTCTGTTCCTCACCTCTCACCTCCCTGGCACTCACCCTTCATCCCTCAGGCCTGGCAGTCACTCCTCACACCAGGCACTCACCCTTCTCCCTCTCTGGCACTCAGCATTGACTCTCCGTGACACTCAACTGTCACTTCCATGACACTCACCCTCGACCCTCCTGGTACTCATACTTCCCCTCCCTGGCACATATCCTTCACCTCCCTGACACTCACCTGTGTCCCTCCTGGCATTCACTACTCGCCCCCTTGGAACTCACCCTTCACCTCCATGGCACTAGCCCTTCACCCCCCTGGCCTGGCAGCTACCCTTCATCCCTTGCACTCACACTTCCCCTCCCTGACACTCACCCTTGACCCTCCTGACTCTTACGTCCCATCTTCCTGGCGCCCACTCCTCACCTCTCTGGAAATCACCCTTCACCCCCATGGCCTGGCAGTCACCCTTGTCACTCCTGGCATTCACTCCTCACCTCCCTGCCACTGACACTTGACCCTCCTTGCACTAGCCCGGTTTCCCCCTAGAACAAAAAATAACAAGCAATGGCATAGCCAATAGGTCTCGCCTTTGGGACCTTATAAGTGTTTAGCCATGCAACAGTTACTGTTGTTCGACCAAGGATGTTGTGCTGCATAACTAAATATTTAGAAGGTCCCAAAAGCGAAACCTATTGGCTATGCCAATGCTTGTTTTCTTTTTAACAAATTACCTTCTGGTTTGGGGCGACATTAGCTTACGCCTTATAAACCAGATCCTGAACAAAAACTTTGCAATGGAGCTTGCATAAAAAAGTCTAGGGTCTGACCGTAATATTCTTAATGCTAGAGCATAGTTCCTTACACCTAAGAGCAGGCCAACTGGCTTGATTCGTGTCAATCTTGGGGTATGTACACCATACAAGCAAATAGTACATGGGTGCACTTTCATTGTGGATTTTGCAGGCAGGACATAACAGTGACATCCCCGGTTGGGTTGCCAATTTGACTGTGAACACTTTGAGGGGTAAGGGGTCAATCCAAAATTGGATATATAACCTTCTGTCAAGTGGCTTGGTGATGCAGTCCAGGTTTTGTTCATATATTGGGGTTGACTTAAATTGTGCAAAGTCTATACACAGAGATCCTCGGGTGTAGTTAAGGGTGTCCATCAGCGTCACCCTCTACCAGTATAACTTCTTGATTGGCTCTTTGGAAAGGAATAAATACGGTTCAGTTGACTCTCAGAGTCTCTGCAAACCCAAGGAAGTCAACAAGTTATTTATGTTCTTACTCCAGTCAATTTTGCGAACCTGCCCTAGTTACATCTTGTAGTGCTTCCATATAGGTGGCTAGTTTGGGGGTGGTTCTCAAGCTCCTCCAAAAAAGGACTTTGCTTTATCTGCGATTGCCTTTCTACCCATATCAAGTTAAAGTAAGAAGAGAGACCTGGGATCTAATGAACTTATGTTCAAATTCGACCATGTCGAATATATATATTTTTTTACAAAACTGCCAGAGCTCTACATCGTACAGTGCTGCAGCTACAGTACTGGAGTCGTAAATCTGCAGTGTGGGGGGACGCGGTGAGCTGATGGGCAATTGGTTTGTTATGTTAAGCACAATGCTCCTTCAGGATAGCACCTGAGATTTGATCGAGTTTAAGGGATGCTTTGTGAGCATGTTTGTTCCATGACAAATAAGATGTTAGTTTAATTCCCAAATACTCAAATACATCTACACTTTTAGCATCCTCTCCGCCCATAGTCATTTTCCCACTAAATGTTATCTGCTGGTTAATAGACATTAACTTTGACTTGGCAGAATTGAACACTAAACCGCATGCTGTGCAACATTTTTCAAAGTGGTTCTGGAGTATTTGAAGCCCTTTTGGGGGTTTGTGAAACTAGCGGGGTGTCGTCTGCAAAGAGTAGAGTGGGTATCTTTGCATTGGGCAGGGATGGAGCATCAGCAGGAACTAATGAGGAAATGCACTGCTTCATTCAGATATAAGGAAAACAAAATGGGGGCAAGACCACAACCCTGGCAGATGCCTTTCCTAACCGGGATGGGATTCATTTGTTGGCCCTGCTACCCAGGAAACTCTAGCATAGTTGCCCTCAAGGAACCGCACTATTATCGGCAGAATGTTGGGGGGCATTCCCAGCTCACGTAACACTTGCCTATGCTTCGGCTGGGGTACCATATCAAAAGCAGACTTCAAATAGACAAAGGCCACATGTAGGTGACCCTTTCCAATGAACACTGTTTTCCAGTAAAGAAGTAAAAAACAGAAGACCTGGTCAACCGTACTAGTTTTTTTCCTGACATGGATTTTCTTTAGTACTACCCGACAGAAGACCTTCTAGATGGAATTGATCAGGCTTATCTGTCTGTAGTTCCCTGTCAGGCTTCTATTCCCCTTTTTAAGTCTCGGCTCTAGACAGCGTGCATGCGCGGTCTCAAAAAGAGACATGTTGGACCTACTTTGTGGGCTTCAGCCTGCCCATAGGCTTTTGATCTGCTGGCTCCATCGTCGCTCCATTGTTTGTTCTCCCATTTGTCAATGGTATGCATGCGCCATGCCTCTTCCACGGTTTAGCCCTCCCCAAGAATATGGGCCCGTTACTCCTAAACATATGCAGGAGCCATTTTAAGGCATTGTTTTCATGACTACTTTTTTATTTCTTTGAGAGCACTTTTCACGAGTGCTTCTGTTTTTACAGGCACCATCCTCGTTGGCAACAGTCGGGGTAACCTGCTGGGTCGGTTTCTAGTTTACAACACATTGTCTCAGTGTAAGCTGTGCTCCGCCTGGCCCGTCTGGTTGGTAAACTTGCACACAAATGCATTGCTGAGGGGATTGCTCACCCCACCAAAACACAGTAAAAGCAGGTTGCAGCACAGGGGCAGCTCCTCCATTGGAGCGGAGGAGTGTCACCCCACTTAAAATACCCCCCAAAGCTCCAGAGATGAAAATGTTCATTACCATTTTATTTTTCGTCCTTAGTCAAGTGTCTGAACGGGGCAGGCCGCTGCTGACTAACTGCAGCAGGGAGGAGGTTGGGCTGTCTAATGCACTGTTTAAAAAGTGCGCATGTCTCTTTAGCCAGCTGTCTTGAAACGGACAGCCACACATGCGCACTTTAAACCTCTCAATGGTTGAGAATAAGTGCATGTCTCCAGTGTGCTGTGGAGTGCAAAGTGAGGCCACTCCCTCCAATCAGAGCGCTGCTCACATGCTGCATGTGAGCAAGATTTGGCAAGGGAGTCCCAGCATCCTAATCCTGGAAAGATGAGGTTCGGCGCGAGGACGTCGTGCAAGGCATGTTTTATTTTTTTATTTATAACATTTTGCGCTAACACGCCCCGACCTCATCTTCCCCTTAGGTGCCACCTGCCATTGTTGCAGCATAAACTTCCAGGCACTGTGAGCAGTGCATTTGTGAGTCCATGCAGCGAGCGCTGAGGGCAAGTATGTTCTGCCGACAGCTTGTTGATTCTATGGCACGGCATGAGACTGGCAGAGTTTGGCATCCTTGAAAGGTGAGGCTCGATTTTGAGTGTACCCTGCTCGCTGCAGATGCTTATGGTGTGCTTATGGAAAGCTCAAGTTTGTTTCGTTCAAGGTGTTCCGTGGTATTTTACCTGTTATTCTGTATCATCTGGATTACACGACTGGTCATTATGGCGGTCAGGGCTCTGTAGATGTGCCCTCCTGTTCTCCCCCAAACTCCACTGATCAAAGATCAGTAGCAGCTGCTCTGCCCTCCCCGTCCATGGCAGATCAAGGCGCGGCCTCGGAGTTTGGCACATGCAATGGGAAACCTGCAGCCCCATGCTGATCTGAGAAGAATGCCTGGCCTAATTCAATGAGAGGAGCAGCTCAGGCTACCTCTGGACTTTGAACTCAGTCAGGAGCCCCATCTCTTCCCTCTTTGACATTACTGAGGTATCATCTGAGTGGCTGGCAGAACAGATACCTTTAAAAGCTCCTTTCAGTCCCACTGCATGACCTAAAAACGTTTTCCCACCCAAAAGACTACTGTGAATATATATAACACACAGGAGGAAGATATAAAATGGCTGCTTAAAAGACCAATATAAAATCACTTCTCACGTACTCAGTGCAGATGTGACTGTTTTAAAACTTATATTTTCAATAAGATTATAGCTCTTTTGAAAACAGCCTGAAGAGAAGGACTTGTGGGCGGTAAAACCAACATGTAACGTTGTTATAATAATAAAGTTTCAGAGCGTATCCTCATATGCTTTTGAGCAGTCTTAAAGGGAGTGTGTTCACAGTGTCATCAAAAGAGTAGAATCTGGATGAACAATAAAGTTATCAACATTGCAATCTTTAAGATCGATGATTTTCTTTAGGCATAGTGTCCATGTTCCATTCCTGCTCTTTGTGTTCTCAGTCTGACTGACATGATATGTTTTCCTGTGCAAGAAACCAGTATAGCATTACCCATATAGGTGCTCTATGCGTACTTCGCATGTTGCTCACCAGCAGAGCGCTGGACTATACAGTGATAGGGATCCGCCTTAAATTGGTACTTCTTTTAATATGGGTGACTACTGCCCTCAGGACTAAGCCATGACAGCACTAACAGTGAGAGTGTTTTATTAGCCATGGGATAGAGGCCTTTTTATTAGGTCTCACCTAGACATGCGCTGTCTCGAAAAGACGTGTTGTGTTCTATCTGTGGGTATACAGGAAGCCCATCTCCTACCATTGGTAAACTTCCGCGTTGCTCTCATTTTCTTTGATGCAATTCGTCATGGTATGTGGGCGTCATGGCCTGTTCTCATATTTGGCCCTCTCATAGCTCATGAACCAAGTACATGTCTCCTTACACTGTTTCCCATAGGTGGAACTGTTTATTTCTTTGTTTTCAAGCACTCCATATGAGTACTTGGGTTCTCAGGCAATCTCCTTTGTACACATACACACATACCACTAAAATGCATGCACATGTACATAAACAAATGCATTTCTTAAAAAGTTGGTGAAACAGGAACAGCATTTATTTTTATTTTACGATCCAATGGTATTGGAGTGCGCACTCCGTCCTCCGTCTTGCCGTTGCACGAACACAAGCCAATGGAATTGGAGTGCTGCCTCCCAACCCTCTTCCGTCACTGTCTGCCTATCTCCCTATCCCTGCCTGCTTGAATCATCCCACCACTACCTCCCTTGTCACTGCTGCTTTTATTTCATAATTTTATATGCACAATACGATGGTATTAGCGCGCTTGTTCCGTCCTCCATCTTGCCATAGTGCTAACACCAACCAATGGTATTCGCTTAAAATGCTCACAATGACATGTTCCTTGTCGTACACAGGGGGAAGCGTAAATGATTTGCCCAGAATCACAAATTGTTCAGCCAGACCCAAGATTCAAACCTGGTTCCCATGTTCCAATCACAAGCTCTGGCTGTTACGCCACATCCTTGCTTCACTTCAAAGCTCCTCAACTGTTTCTCACTCTCACGTCCACATTTGTTCAGCAAGACGCCGTCAACACCAAACAAGCAATGGCAAAGACAATAGACCCCGGCAATGCTCGAGCTATTGGCCTTGTCAATATGAATATCTCTTTGCCATGTTGTCTAGCAGCACATCTGCTGGTCAGCATGGCTGAAGGTCACTGAAAAAAGTGCTATGATGCGGCCACTGCAGGCCTCGTCATAGTGCTTTTTGTGTTAGAAGGGGAAAGACAAATAACTCAACATAGAGGGCAAAGAGACTCGGCATCGCCTCAACATCCTGTGATTATAGGCTTTTAGTAACTTTCAGTAATGCTGAACAGTAGATATGCTGCTAGACAACATGGCTAAAAGACATTCACATTGAAAAGGCCAATAGCTTGGGAATTGCCAAGACCTATTGGCTTTGCCAATCCTTGTTATCAATAATAATCACCTCAGCACCTTTCCAGGAGCTGGGGATAGGCACTCCCTTATCTATGGCGTTGCTCAGTATTAAGGTGTAATTAGACCAATTATGTTTATTAAATTAAAAAATATCACCTGGAATGCCATTTGGTCCAGGGTCTTTCCCATGGACGATGACGTCTATTGCAACTTCGACATCACTGAGCATATTCTAACACTCAGTGGTCATGCAGGCAATTGTAATTCAGGACAGGCTGCATAAGAATGTGCTTATACCACATGGCACTCCTATACTTACATTAAACACAATTACTACTGGTCATTTCTGTCATCCAGTATATTCACCATACTTTTGTAGGTGGTGAAGAGATACACAATGAAATGACCCAACATTTGTTGATTAAAAAGTGACAAAGAACTTAGCTATCCACCTATATGTGCAGTACAAATATCTATCTTGTTTTCACCACAAGTCATTCATCCTCCTCCAATGGAACCTGTTATGAAACTGCAGGAGCGGAAAGATTATTTCTCATTTATACTCCAACTACAGAAGATGAGAATTTGACACCCGGGAAAAAGAAAAGGATTCTTCGTAGTTCTGTGGGTCCTGAAGGACTAGGAATCATCAGAGAAATACAAAATAAGATCAGTGGAGGTAAAAAAGGTGTTTGTAAATACATTTAGATTTGTAATAATAGCCTTAAAAAGTGGTTGTGACGCCTCTTGCCTGGTGGTTTCTATTATGCTGTGGTGGCGGTGAGTTTTTTCCTGTTCCCCCAACTTGCTAGCGAGCTACAGTCTCGTACACCTGCTTGAGTTCAGCGGCCGCCTCCTGGTGCACGGAGCCTTGGGTCCTTGTTGACCCCTGCAGCTTGGCATGCCTTTCAATGCGGCCCCTGGGGAAGCAGGACGACAGACCAGTCTTTTCCCCCGAGGTATTCGCGCGAGAGGACGGCAGGCAGAGGGTTAGGTCAGGGGGTGGGTTTTAGGTGGTGGGGGATAGGAGGTTACTTAAGGGGACAGGAGGCGAAGTACTGCCTCTTCCTGTCCCCAGTGCCTCAGGGAATAGTTTAGTTTTGGGTTTGTGTGCTTTAGGTAGGCGGGCTGTGATTTAGTTACTGTGTGTGTCGCCAATGGTGCCCCTGTGTGCGGTACAGTCCTCAGGTGCAGTGGAGGCATTTTTACGGGCGAGACGATCGACTGTTGGCCGGCATGGACACGCCTGATGCAGCGGCGGTGAGGGCGGCATTGCAGGTGCTCGGCCGGGCTGGGAGGGCCGACCTCCTTCAGCCCGGCGTTCTGGATCAGGCGTGGGTCGGAATGGCCCGCACGCCTAGGCCCGCTTCAGCGCGGGTTGCTGCGGCCGTTGTTGCCTGCATGGACGAGCCCTCCGGGGCTCGTGGAGGTACGTCGGGGCGGGGGAGGGGGAAAAACAACAGGATGCCCCCAAGCGCGGCGGGAAGCAGTCGAGCCCCACTGCGCAGGCAGAGGACGTGGTGGTGGCCCCGGGCGGCGTGGGAGGCCATGTGGGAGGGGATAGGCCCACGCAGCAACAGGCTGAGGACCCCGGGCAGGGTTTGGTGGTGTCTGGCTCACCGGCTGGGGAGCCAGGCAGTGAAGGCCCCTTGGTAGACTATGGGGTTAGCAGCGAGGGCGAAGGCAGCGGGGGGGAGGACCTGGGTGAGTGGGAGGTGTCAGCTGGGGATGAGTTTGCCCTCATGCTGTCGGGGGGGGAGTCTGGGGGGGGAGGAGGGGGCCTCCTTGAATGAGCAGCCGATGGATCTTTAAAGTTGTAGGAAGGGTGTGGTCAGGGCACAGGGGTCCAAAGGCAAGGACCCCCTGAAAGCACTGCAGCAGGTGGGGCAGGGGACTGCGGCAGGGAGCCCCCCGGCACCCCCGCCGGGGAAGGGGACTCTGGCGGACATGGAGGGTAGGGGTTCATGGTATGCCAGGTGGGAACTCATGTCAGAGGAGGAGAGGGCCCGCGACCAGCGTCGCATCATTGAGGAGTCGGAACGGGAGTGGCTGCGCCTTTGTGCCGCCAGGGAGGCGAATGCGGGTGGTGTGCCCAAGGGCAAATGGGCCTTTACACCTGCGTGCGGCAGGGGTGCGGTTGATGCTCGGGGTAGGGGTGCTCCGGGGGCCCAAGGGGAGTGGGTCTGGGTAGAGGGGTCAGGGACTGCCTTAGCGGCGCAGAGACCTGGTGGCACTGGGGCCTCCCCGGGCGCTAACGGCTCAGGGGGGTGGGTGGGTGCAGGCCAGCAGGGAGAGCTGGCAGAGGCCGGGGTGGGCCGGCGGGGCGCAAAATGGCTTCCAAACGCCGGGACGAAGCAGCAGGGGGGTCCGCGGCGGCCTGCCCTTCATCGCGGGAGCGGGCACCGGTGATGTTTTACGAGGATGAGGAGGATGAGTTGGAGGAGGGTGAAGTGCGTGAGGTTGAGAGCTGGGGGAAGGGCAGAGCGGCAACGAGCAGGTTTGGTGTTTTCCAGGAGGCACGAGATGGCGCCGGTCGGGCCATCACTGGGAGTGTGAAGCCGGCGGAGACGTGGCGGACGGAGCGGGACGCCCCGGCAACTTTATCAGGTGAGGGCGCCTGGTGGGACGCCTGGGGGGACGGGGCTAAAGGGTGCAGGAAGAAGGCCTGCAGGTCGGTGGGTGTAGGGGACAGATCTGTGAGGGAGGCTGGGCACCCAGGTGAGGTGGGGCCTTTCCTGCTGGAGGGAAAAAAGCAGTTGGTGGTGGCAAGCGCGCCGACTGACAAGACTGAGGACCAAGCGGGGAAAGAGGACAGTGTTGAGAAGTTGCCAAAGAAATTGCCGTACATGGGTCTGGCGATGCCTCTCGGGTCACATTTGTCTGAGAAAACGAGGACGAGGATTTTGGCGGCATGAGTACGTGGATGTGTTTAAACTACTGCACAGGGAGATTCAGGCGAAGGAAGGGTCGAAGGAGGAGGAGTGGGAGTTGACCAGGCGGCCGAGAGTGCCGGTGACGATGGAAAATTGGACATCGGCCTTTCTGATCTATGCGAGTATCTATTGTGAGAAACACGCGGATCGGGCAATTGCGCTGTTTAAGTATATGGATGTGATCAGGAAAACACAATTGCACTTCGGGGGTTTTGCCTGGTTGAGCTATGACGAGGAGTTTAGGGCGCGGATCAGTGTTAACCCGGACAAGCCGTGGGGGGATGTGGACCAGGAGCTCTAGGTCCAATGGATGTCTTCGACGCAGGCGGCGGCGTCTACGCATGTGGCGAGTGGTCTTCCGGTCACCTATCGGTCTTTTCAGTCGCGTCCCGCCCAGTCCCGGGCGGGTGGTCAGGGTGTTGCCAGAGGGCAGGGAACGCAAGCGGTGTGGACAAGGACAGCGGGACAGCAGTACAAACCGGGACCCTCTGGGGCATGCTGGGGTTTCAACAAGGGTTTCTGCAATCGACCTTCCTCTAAGTTTAAACATGAGTGTTCCAAGTGTGGGAGACGTCACGCGGTCTTGCAATGTCTCACGCTGGCTACGCCCTCAGAACAGTGGAAGTTTGCAAGAGGCAGGGGACAGGCTGGGCCGAAGGGCCCATACTCCGGTTAGGGTGGAGGCCATGGGTCCATGGCTCTCCCGGTACCCTGATAGAGAGGCAGCGTCGAGATTGTACTGGGGCTTTGTGGAAGGTTTTCGGATTGGCTATCAGGGACCAAGGGTGAGGCGTTGGGCTGAGAACTTGCGATCTGCAAAGGAACTGCTGGAGGTGGTGGCGCGCAAACTGGAAAAGGAGGTTTCGGAAGGTAGGATCGCGGGACCGCTCGAGGAGTGGCCGTTGTCAGATCTCAATGTCTAACCCTCTGGGGGTGGTGCCCAAGAAGGAGCCGGGCGAGTTCAGGTTGATCCACCATCTGTCTTGGCCGGAGGGAGGTTCAGTGAATGACTTCATCGCGGAGGAGGACTCCAGGGTCTTGTATGCGTCGGTGGATGATGCCGTGGGTCTGGCGAGGGCATGCAGGAAGGGGGCAGAGTTGGCCAAATGTGATATCAAGTCGGCCTTTCGCCTCCTCCCCATTCATCCGGCAGATTTTTCCTTGCTGGGTATGCAGTTTGATGGGACCATCTTCGTTGACATGGTGTTGCCGATGGGTTGCGCGATTTCTTGTGCACTCTTCGAGACTTTCAGTTCCTTTTTGCAGTGGGACTTTGTGGACCGCAGTGGGCACCGGCTGGTGTCTCACTATCTGGATGATTTTCTGTTAGTTGGAGTGGGTCAGTCGGGTGAATGTGGCGAGGCCTTGGGCCAGTTTCAGTTGTTGGCACAGGAGTTTGGGGTGCTGCTGGCGCCGGAGAAGACGGAAGGGCCTAGTTGCTGTCTGACCTTCTTGGGAATCGAGTTGGATTCGGTGGCTTGGCAGGCGCGCTTACCGCTCCAGAAGGTGGCTGAGATGCAGGAGGTTTTGAGACAGGTGCTCGGTGTCCGCAAGATTGAGTTGAGGTCTGTGCAGCGCTTGCTGGGTTTGTTGAACTTTGCATGCAGGGTGGTGAGGGCCGGGAGGACGTTTTGTAGGCGCCTCGACAAGGCCATGTCAGGGGCGGTTCTCCCTCACCACAGGGTCAGGGTCACGTTGGGAGTGCGAGCTGACTTGCGGGTCTGGCTGGTGATTCTTGAAGACTTCAATGGTGGATTTTGCCCGGGACAGGATGGTGTGGCAGGTGCAGCTCTACTCCGATGCGGGGGGAGCAGCAGGTTTCGGGGTTTTCTGGGACGGCCGTTGGTGCGCGGAACAGTGGCCGGCTCAGTGGTTGCGCCAGGGCAGGAGCATCGCGTTTCTGGAGTTCTTTCCCCTGTTGGTGGCACTGTTGGTGTGGGGCCCGGAATTCCAGAACAGGTCGGTGCTTTTCCACGTTGATAACAGGACAGTGGTGGACCTGGTGAACAATCAGAAAGCAAAGGACCTGCGAGTGCTGCGCTTCCTGCGAAGTTTCATGCTGCTGTGTCTGCGCTTTAATGTGCTGTTACGCGCGCAACATGTGCCTGGCACGAGTAATGAAATTGAGGATGCGTTATCTCATTCACAGTGGCAGCGCTTCAGGAAGCTGGCGCCGGGAGCAGAGGCTTGCAAGACCAAGGTGCCGGAGGGTATCTGGGCCTGGGGGGAGTGAGAGTGGTGGGTCTGGTTGAAAGTTCAATAGCTGAGTCTACTAGGCGGGCGTACAGGTTGGCGTGGTGTGAGTTTGGAGCCTTTTGGGGTTGGAAGAAGGGTGCGTGGCGGATGCCCAGGGAAGCGTGTGAGCAGGGGGTCGTGTGTTTTGTGCTGGACTGCATGGACAAATGTTTGTCTCAGGCGACGATTGCGGGCAAGTTGGCAGGCGTTTCATTTTACAGCATGGTATATTTGGGTTTTGATCTGGCCAGGACGGATCTGCTGAGTTGTATGTTGAAAGGTTGGGGAAGGTTGAGGGCGGAGGGGGGGGAGTTGCCTCGCGAGGTGGTTACTTTCGAATTGTTGGTACAGTTGTTGGAGGAGTTACCTTTTTGCTGTTCTGATGCGAATGAGGTGGCGTTGTTTCCTTTATGCATGGTGTGTATGTTTTTTGGGGCATTCCGAGTGTCTGAGTTGTTGGGGGCTCGTGGGGCGCCGGGGAGGACGTTTGCGGATGAGCGGTGGACGGGTCACAACTGGGGATATGGTTGGGACGTTCCAAGACGCACCAGGTTGGTCGTGACAATTGGGTATGGCTGTCTGAGAGTGGTTGTGTGGGAGTGTGCCCGGTACGTGAGTGGAAGGGTTTCTGTGGACGAGTGCGGAGGTCGGCTGGTGAGATTTTCGTGCATATTTCCTTGAGACGTTTGACGCCTTTTCAGTTGCTGGCAGTGTTGCGGTTGGCTTTGCGGAGGATAGGCAGGGATCCGGCGCGTTTTGGCACGCACTCGATTAGGATCGGGGCAACCTCGGCAGCGGCGGGGTTAGGTTGGTTGTGGGAGGAGATTCGGCGGATTGGTCGCTGGCGGTCTCGCTGCTGTGAACGCTATGTGCGCAAGTAAAGGGAGAGGCGCGGGCTAGCCTTGGCGGCTGCGGTTGTTGTTGCACTTTTGGCTTTGCCGTGGTACTAATCTCTTTCTCTTCGTAGGTTGTGTCCAGGGGCCGGGGGCCAAGACGGTCACCTGGATTGTGGGACATTCTTTTGTACACTGGGCCTCGAAGTATGCGGACAGGCAGGTGTACGATCGTAGCCTGGGCCTGAGGAGCAGTCATCATGAGGTCCAATGGTGGGGTAAGAGCGGAATGCGTTGGGGCGAATTGCTTCCATGGCTTACGAAGAAGGTGTCACAGCTGGGCTGCCCGGACATGCTTGTGATACATTTAGGGGAGAATGACTTGGTAAAACAATCGGGGGTGTCCTTGTTACACCTTATGCAGCGGGACTTGGAGGCAATGAAGCGCAATCTGGCTGGCGCCTGTATTGTTTGGACTGAGTTCATACCACGACGGATCTGGAGAGGGGCTCTTAAGCCCGCGGCCATTGAAAGGGTCCGTAGGAAATTGAACAGGGCGATGAGACTCTTTTGTGCTGATCATGGACTTAAAGTGCTGGCTCATGGCGGGCTCAGGCTGGAGGAGCCACTTCTCTTTCGAGATGATGGCGTGCACCTTTAGCACATTGGAAATGCGTATTACCTTATGGAGCTGCGGGATCTGATCCGTTTTTTGTGGAATGAGTCGATATGGTGTAGGCGTGACTGAGTGCGAAAGGTGCACGATTGATGGGGCAGGTAACCGCCCTCCGGGGGTTCCCTGGGTGGCGTCCATGATGGGCAGAATCACCCTTCCGGGGAGGGGGTTCCAGGTGCAGGATGGGGGTGTGGTAGATGGGAGTACGATGGATGGAGATGCTGGAAGAGTTTGGGAGTGAAGGGGGGTGTGAATGGTATACGTGGAGAGGTCGTGGTGTGAATTGGGAGTGCCCAGTGGAATACGTGAGTGGATGATGGTTGAAAGGCAGGATGTTGGGGGGGATTGTTAACTGTTAAAGATGTTATGTTAGATTATGGTCTGTCATGCCTGTCCTAATAAATGGCCTTTTACGCTAAACTGATGCGTGGAGTGGAGTGGTTATTGTGCGCGATGCGGCCCCCGGGGAAAGCAGGTCGAAAGACAAGTCTTTTCCCCCGGGGTATTCGCGCGAAAGGACGGCAGGCAGAGGATTAGTTCAGGGGTCGGTTTTAGGGGGTGGGGGGATAGTAGGTTACTTAAGGGGACAGGAGGGGAAGTACTTCCTCTTCCTGTCCCCAGTGCCTCAGGGAATAGGTTTAGTTTTGTCCGCCCGCCCACCCTACAAAATGGTTCAGGAGTGAGGTGCGGGTGTTTGTTGGACAAGTGTTCGGAGTGCCAGTTTAGGACAGGTTGATACATGTGGGGTTTGCGGGACCGGGGAGGGGTGGGGCGTCCATGACGGGCAGAATCACCCTTCCGGGGAGGGGGTTACAGGTTTGGTAGATGGGAGTGCGATGGATGGAGATGCTGGAAGAGTTTGGAAGTGAAGGGGGATGTGAATGGTATACGTGGAGCGTTTGTGGTGTGAATTGGGAGTGCCCAGTGGAATACGTGAGTGGATGATGGTTGAAAGACAGGATGTTGAGGGGGATTGTTAACTGTTAAAGATGTTATGTTTGATTATGGTCTGTCATGCCTGTCCTAATAAATGGCCTTTTACGCTAAACTGATGCGTGGAGTGGTTATTGTGCGACAATCTAGCGGGCTTTTGGCTCACGGGTGCCATGGTTTGTCCGGCGGTCTGCCTTTGTAATGTCTGGCCCACCTCCACCTGACAAACAACAACCAGGCCTTGTTAATGAGCCCTCCTAATCTATGGCTTAGGAGTTGTGTGTGACTCCGGTCCAGCTTATTCGGCTCCTCGCTCCTGCATTCTTTTCTTCACCCCCACACCATTTGCTCGATGCGAGGGGGGTGGCTTGTAACTGGTGTGCCCGATGGGAAATTGCTTTTGTTGCCGGACTTTATATTTATTGGCCTGACTTTTTGCTATTGAGGACGGCAATCGTCTATTTTGGGGAGTCTCTACCTCCCTTCGCATGAAGTAGTTTGTTAAAAATAAACAAAGGACTAGCATTAATTTCCTTTCACAGAAAGTAGAGAAGGACTTTATAAAAGTTGCCAGTGCATTAAAGAAAGATACGCCTTCTCACTGGGATTCTTAAAAATAAACACAGGACTACCACTCTTTCCCGCTCTCAGAACGTAAAGTAGAACTTTTCAACTATTGACCAGGGTACAAATGAAAGGTAGGACTTCTCACTTGGATTCACTTTAGTAGCAGCCATCTTGGACTGTGCTTGTTCATAGTCTAGTGAATCAATATACAGTGTACCAGATGCTTTGAATCAAAAGGTTAGATATACTATAACGCTCTGGTAACATCTCAATCTCGAACATAGAACCTTCCACAACCATGAACATAGCTATCTACACCATGGCACTAACTCACACTAGCTTCTACAAAACCTGGCACAGGTAGGTCTTTATGCTTTTAAGATTGTCTCCCCCCAACCTTTCTAAGAAAGTGGCCAAGATCTTCAAACACAATCTGATCAAACGATTCCCTGAAACGCTCATCCCTGATGCCTATTTTTGCACATCAAAGGGTGTTACATTTAATGACCTAATTTTCTTCACTACCAGAAGAGCTCAGTAGAGAAGAGTCTTAACTTCCATGCTTCGATCCACAACAATGAGGAAAAGTCCTCATGGTTTCTGAATAACCATAATAGACTCACCAGACTTCAATGCTGATCTTGCCATATCCCGCTACAACAATGGAAACATCCTCATACAAGCATCAGACCAAAATCTTTAACATTATAACAGAATCTTTACGAGGATTAAAAATACATTGGCTAAAACAGTCCCAGCTAGCCTACCTAATCAAAATCTTCCTTCAGTTGCGAAACCTCACAAATCATCCTCCTCCTTCTACGGCTCTCCCTCACTTCCCCTGATCCGGTATGACCAGTCCCCTGGCACCGACGGTGAATTCAATGCCAACAAACCAAGTCCTGGTACATCAACTCAAGTCTGCTTGAATGCCAAAATAAGTGTCCTGCTATCTCCCTCTTCACTCATTAGTCTGAAACACAATGCTCACTCTGCTAAAGCTTCCAATAACAATAGTCTGGTGAATCTCAGCTCTATTACCCACCATTCCGCTACTTCTTCTCTCCAACGGACACCACACTCTTCCACCATCCTCTCATGCCCATCGGTGTACACTGCCCCTCAACCTAAGAGACTTCTAGCGGAAGCAAATATGCCAACTCTCCCTACCCCTCACCTAGTCTCATACTCCAGTACTACAGCCTCTAAACCGCAACATCCTGACTCCTCCCCCACTACTTACCTCCTCACCTCTGAGAAATCCACTTTTCCCCCATCACTCCTCTCCCCGGGTGATCTCGTCAACTAGCTATCCCTGGGTCTGCTTCCAAAATGCCAACCTGCCCTCCATTGAGGATAAGATGGCTGACCTTAAACAGGATCCCGTCCCTTCCCCCACTACTTACCTTCGAGGAACCCACTTTGCCTTCCAACACCCCTCTCCCCGAGGAGTCTCATCTAGTGTCTACCCTTAGACCTGACGCCCTCAATGCCATACTGCCCTCCATTGAGGATAATTTGACTGACCTCAAGCAAGATCTCCAACTTGTGAAAGATAGCCAGCAGGCCCTATTACACTGCTCTATGAAGATGGAGAAATTTTGGAAGCTCAATCCTATCCTTGAGAATAATCAACCCAGCCCTCCCGCAATGGATAAACACTGGAGGAGAGAAACGCTGTCTTCCGAAAACCCGCTCAGTCCCCTTCTTAATCACAACTTCAGGCCCCATATGTCTTCTCCCCATCTTTCTGATGATGACACTCTCTCAGTTCTATCTTACAACAACGGCTCTAGCAGTGTCTCTTCACCCTCATCATTCAACATCCAAACCAGTGGCAGCTCTTCCGCTAAGGCGGAGGTGCGTCGCCCCACTGCCTCGGATCACGAAAAGAAAGGAAAAAATAAAATTATAATAACTAATGTTATTATCATGTTATTTTGTCCTCCTGCTGTGGCAGCTTGTGTGAGGGGGTAGGGCTGAAGAACAGGTGAGGAGTGGTGAAACCCTCCTAAGAGCGCAATGACCGTTTGGTCAGCCCTCTCGGCCTAAACCATTTGTGCACTTTCCCCCTTCTACGTGCAGGCTGCATTACAGCCTGCATGGAGAACATGCCCACCCCTATAGCCCATGGCTGAGCACCGGGTCACGGCGCTTAGACCAATCATAATGCTGCATTGCAGTGCTGTGATTGGCTGTGGGAGCGTGGAGCCCTGGTGCTTCCTATTTCCTACAGGAAGCCAAGAAGAGGACGCAGGATAGGCGGCAGCGGCCAGCCAGCTGGGAGGTAAGAGATTTTTATTTTTTATATATTTCGTTGTCTGAAAAACGATCACTTTAGGGCTCAGCTGGACAACGCCAAATACAGCCCCAAAAAACTATTTGAAATCATCAACCAACAAGCTAACCACTCAACCAACTAACACTCTGCACCAAAGATCTCTTTCCCCTGTGGGAAGGATTTCTCTGCACACTTCATTGAAAAGGCATTCTCCCACTCTGGACCACGATTATCCCTGAATCGTTCATGCAGAGTAGGATTCCTGATTGCCTCAAGATAGGACAAGTCACCCCCATCCCAAAAAAGCCAAATGCAGACTTAGCAGATCCTAACAACTTCCGTCCAATTACTAATATCATGACTTTGGCCAAACTGCTTGAGAAATGCGTTCACACACAGCTCTGAAACCACATCGAGACGTTTCAGCTCCTTGACCAATATCAGTCAGGTTTCAGAGCGGGTCATAGAACTGAAACGGCTCTAACACACATTGTTGATGACGCCTTGAGATCTCTTGACCAGAATGTACCCTGCCTACATATCCTTCTTGATCTGTCCTCAGCGTTTGACACGGTCAAACATGAAAACCTGACTGATATTCTTAAAAAAAGGATAGGGCTATCGGTCCCAGTCTTAAATTGGTTTGTCTCGCTCTTATAAAACAGAACGCAAACAATTAAAGTTAACCACTCCCTCGCAAACAGTACCGGGCAGGGTTACTCAAAGGTAGATTGGTACCTCTAAGAGCCACTCTGAACTCTGCTGCCAAACTCATCACGGGTTCTAGAAAACATGATCACATCACACCAAACGTAATACAACTCAATTGGCTGTCTATCAAAGCAAGGATTCGGTTCAAGATAGCCTGCCTGATGTACAAAGCTATTCCTTATAACACCCTTGTTTACCTGGCTAAAAAACTCAAACTATCTGGTTTGAATCAGACCCTAAGAAGCTCTTACACGCTCCTGCTGAAACCTCCCAAACTCAAAAAGAAAAGAACCTACAATTGTGTTTCTCTGGTCTTGCACCAAGAATATGAAAGGCTCTTCCTCCCAAGATCAGATCTAACCCCTCTACCTCCTCATTCAAAAAACAAGTCAAATGGTTACTCCTGAATAACCATCTACAGCAATAGTCCTGAAGCCACCATAACTAACGTTTATTTCTTGTTGACATCTTTGATATCTCTTTCAACGTTGCAATTTTTGTGACTCTACATGCACCATAAGATTAGTTGCTCTTTTGTTACTTTACATGTACCACAAGGTGGGTTGCTCTTGTTTGGTTTTTGTGCTTGTTAAGTTCCTTTATGTTGTATTTATGCCTTTACTTCATTTTTGCTTCTGCTCCTTTGTACAGTGCTCCGATACCCTCACGGGTCATATTCGCACTATACAAAACTTGTAATTTTTTTTTTCTTTTTTTTTAAAAATATTTTTATTGTAAAACAAAGGATTTTTCTGGCACACACATAACACAGAATACAAATAAAATTAATACATATAATAAACCAAGGTTACTATCAAGAAAAACAATTTAGTACTAAACATAACCTTCGACACAAAAAAGAGAAGAAAGAAGAAAAAAGAAAACCATTAATCAAATTAATAATACATCAGACTACATTTGCATTTGACCTTTCCTTCCATCGATGTACCGGTTCCCAAATTTTCCTTCCCCACCTTTTTATCCTTTTACCTTTTTTCCCAAATATACCCTTTTCAAGGTTAAACGTCCCCAATAATAAGGCAATCCACTGCTGTATACCCGGGGGTAGGGGGTCCAACCAAACTCTAGCAATCAACAAGCTGAGAACCGCCATCGCTACGAATATAAATTCGCTATGGTCGCCTTCGCAGCCCCTAACTCCTAACATAATTACTGTCGGTGTTAGAGTCACGTTTAAAGCAAGTGTATGGGCCATAACATCCTCAATACCCTTTAATAAGGGCCTTAATTTGGGACAGAGCCCCAAAATATGGATACTATCTGCGGCCAGAGCATTACATCGCCAGCAAATAATCCCTGTAGTTGCACCCCACTGTGCTATGCGATCTGGCGTGTGGTAAAGTTGATACAGCGTTTTGAAATGTTGCGATTGTAGTGGGGCAGAATAAAAGACTGAGCAACCTAACTCCAAGGACTTCTGAAAAGCCTCACACGATATCCCTAATTTTCCAGCCCATTTATTACCAAATCTGTCAGTGTCGTCCTTCTTCGTTTCAGCCAGCTGGGCATAAAAATATCGAATGGAGCACACCCCACTTTGCGCTATTGCTTCCATAATGTTACTTGAGTTAAATCCTCCTGCCCCTCCTTTTTTCTTAGAAAAAAAACTCCTAATCTGCAGATACTTAAAAAAACTATATCTTGCTATATTAAATTTAGCCATCAGATCTGAAAATTGAAGTATATTTCCGTCTAAGTCTAGCATATCTCCAATTTTTTTAATACCTTTTCTGTCCCAGTCTGCCATAATGGCATCAGAAAAAATTAAAGGGGGTAGGGACTTACTCCTATACAATCTAGTGTACCTGTTAAATCTCCCTAATCCACAATTTTTTGCAACAGCAGACCATACATTATAAGCTGCGGCAACTGTCGTGAAACGTGTACGTTTGTAGTATGATGAATCTGTACATTTTAGGAAAGCATTTACTGAATCTTCGCCCAAAACAATTGAATAAATCATAGTTGAGGCAGCTTTGACTTTCAAATCCCCTTCATTTGCTCCGATTAAGCCTTGAATATATTGCAATACCGATGCCCAATAGTAAAACCTAAAATCAGGAACCCCCCAACCTCCCCTATCCCTTGGCAGAGTCATAAACTTGTATGCCCGTCTTGTCTTCCCATACGACCAAATGAATTTATTAAGAATCGACTCCAGCTTACTAAACCAAATTGACTCAAACAAAAGTTGAATTGTACGAAAAAAGTAAAGAAATTTGGGAAGTATAAGCATTTTAATAATGTTAGTGCGTCCCACGAACGTAAGCCTAAGATTATTTATCCTCATTAAGTCCGAACTTACTTTCCACAATAAGGGCGAGATGTTACGTTCAACTACTGTCCCTAAGTTAGGAGAAATTTCAACCCCAAGGTAGACTGCTGCCGAGACCACTCGTGGATAATTACATTGAGCTACTATGTTTTTAATAATCTGTGTTTTAGCTCTATTAAGCTTATAGCCAGAAATATTGCCAAAATGTAGGGCCTCTTGTTCTATCTCACCTATTGCCATTACAGGATCAGGAGTAATTATCGCGACATCGTCTGCGTATGCCAACACTTTAACTACTGTCTCATTTACGCACATGGGGGGAATACTGGGATAAAGATCAAGATTGCGTAAATACAGATCCATATACAGTGAGAATAAAAGAGGAGAGCTAGGGCAACCTTGCCTTGTTCCTCTTTTAATCTGCACCGCCGTTGTTAATTCCCGATTGATTTTAATTCTAGCCGTTGGATCCCTATAAAGAACCTGAATTGCTCTTATGAAATTATCGCCAAACCCAAAAGTTCTCATTAGCTCCCACAGGTATTCCCAAGCGACCCTGTCGAAAGCCTTCTCGGCGTCTAGAAATAAAGCCGCGACAGGGCCGCCAGAAACCTCCATGGCATCAAAACAGGTGATCACAGTCCTAACATGTTCTGTAGTCCCTTTCCCCGGGATGAATCCATGTTGAACTGGGGTGACTAATTTTTCTATGACAGCTGACAACCTTGTAGCCAAAATTTTTGAATAGAGCTTCACATCAGCATTCATAAAGGCAATAGGTCTATATGACCCAGGAATAGTGGCGGGTTTACCTTTTTTCAGGATAACTAGAATTTCAGTCTCGCCCCATGATTTTGGGATTGAGATTTCTCTCTGGGCTTGAATGAGTGTATCCAGTAACTCCACTCTAAGAACTGATAAAAAAGTCTTGTAGAATTCGATCGGTAACAGATCTGGTCCTGCAGCCTTTGAGGATGGGAGATCTGATAAAGCTAGTGTCAATTCTTCTAGTGTTATAGTGGCATCGAGTATAGTTTTTTTCCTCCAAATCTAGTTTTTTAAGTTGAATGTTTCCTAAATAGTCCTTAATTTTGTCAGTATCTACCTCAGTCTCCCTATCATATAGTCCAGAATAAAACTTCCAAAATTCATTCCTTATTCCAGCAGAGTCAGAGATCAAGTTGCCTGAGTTGTCAACTATGTTTTTAATGTCCCCTGCATTAACTTTTTGTCTGGTCCTAACAGCAAGAATATGACCGACCCGCTCACTAAACTCACAAGCCTGCTCCTTCTTTGTTAAATAACTAACTGCTGTCTTGTTAGTGATTCTTTCCGCTATTTCTGCCTTTAAAACCATAATCTCCAACAATTGTTGATCCAATGGGAGCCCCCTCATGATTAACCTACTTAACTCAGCCTCAGCGTTCAAAAGGGAATTAACTTGTTGATCGATCATTTCTCTTTCTTTTTTCCGTCTATATGTTGAGAAGCTGATTGTCTCTCCTCTGACGCCTGCTTTGAAGGCATCCCAGATATAACCACTACTAGTGCTCCCCACGTTGTTAAGCCAAAACTCGCTGATCCATTTTTCCATGTGTTTACAATAACCCTCATCTTGTAACAGAGCTCGCTCAAATGTCCATCTATATGTTTTTCTACCTAACCCATTTAAACTAAGTGACAATAACAATGTGTTGTGATCAGAAACCAAACGAGGTAACTTCTTAATCTGCGTATTAGAAATCAAAACATTAGATATTAAAAAATAATCCAACCTTACTGTTATATTGTGAGGAGCAGAGAAAAACGTATCGCCATCTATCTGCGGGTGCAGGTTGGCCCAAACATCTGAAAGAGCATTATGCGAGGCCATATCTACTATCGCCCTATGCACCCTTTTCTTCCTCCCCGTATAAGAATGACTCAGTTGTAGCTCAATGTTTGCCGGTCGACTGATATTAAAATCTCCGCAACAAACAATTGGCTCCACCCAAGTTGAGAGTTCATGATCCAGAAATTGGAATATATCAGGGTCATCGCACGTTGAGCCATAGACTGAAACCAGTGTGAACCTAGCACCTCTGAAACCTATTTCTATAATCGCCCACCTACCCCAGGTATCTTCTTTGCTCCTAAATACTGTGCAATCTGCTCCTCTCCCCAGAATCGCTACCCCACGAGTTTTGGAGGCTTGTTTAGTGTATGCTAAGACTTTAAAGCCAGCCTGTTCTAGCAAAAAACCCTTTCCTCCCTCCACATGAGTTTCCTGTAGACAAATCAGATCAGGAGACATTGATTTGCAAAATGCTGAAACTTGCAGCCTTTTTTGGAGATCATTAAGGCCACAAACATTAAATGACAAAATTCGACAAGTCATCAAAAAACATCAAAGATTAGCACCAACTTCCAATTCCAACTCTTAACCAAACCCACCACTTCCTTTTTTCTCCATTTGTACAAAACCTGCAGCTGCCTCAAACTATGTTTCACTGTGTATGATGTGTGCCATTTCCCCCCCCCACTTCCCCCTCCTCCCTCCCACCTCTCTGAGGCCCCCCACACTACCCCTCCCCCCTCCCCCCCTACAGGCAAATAGGTCACGAATGACCTATATGTGGACGCCAGGGAAGCAGCAGCCGCTGCTCCTCCCCACCGCCAACCAGCATATCAAGCATATCAAACTTAAATCCATTATTTGTTCCCCTTATATCCCAAAACTTCCAACATGTAAGCCTTCGCCTTAATCTCTGAAAAGAAAAATTTAAACTGGCCCTTGGTCACAATTTTCAATTTTGCAGGGTATAGCAAGTAAGCTTCAGAGTCCAGAGCCTGAATATGTGGTATCAGTTGTCTCAACCTCCATCTACGTTCAACTGTGGCATGGCAAAAGTCTGGTCTTGCAAAGAACGTGACATTGTTATAGGTACGTCTTGACTCTGGCTTCGCTTTGTCCAATATCAACTGCCTAAGGAGGAAATTCCCTACAAAAATTAGCAGAGCCCTTGGGCGCCCACCCTGTGCTCCAGCCTGAGGCTGACCCCTTTTAAGGAACAATGGGAAGCGATGGGCTCTTTGAATTTCAGTTTCCCACTGCCAACTAGATAACTCCGGGAAAGCCCCCTTTAACAAATTCACCACAAACAGCCTGGGGTCCTCCCCTTCAAGACCTTCCTCCACGCCTAGCAGTCTGATATTATTACGACGCTGCCTGTTCTCAAAGTCTTCCAGCTTCCAGTTGACGTCCTCTGCCACCTTTTGATGCTCTTCCTTGTATGATTTCAGGTCTCTCAAGTCATCTTCAACTTTACTGGTCCTTTCCTCGACATGTCCAACTCTCTCAACCATCTCGTCTTGCCTTTTACTTATGGTTCTAAGCTTATTCTGTATCTTCCTTGATTCCTGTCTCGCCCTCCTACTCTCCCCTCTAGCCTCAGATTGCATTAATTTCAGGGTGTTAAAGAGAAGATCAAGCGTAACAGGAGGCTGAGAGGATTGAGCAGAGCCATGTTCCCCAATCAGTGTTGCCGGACTGTCTTGCTCCAGAAACGAAAAGGTAGTGGTAGAATAATCCCAAGCTAGTTTTTTAGTAGGATCAGTAGTACTACTTGCAGTGGAAGGTTTTCTTTTAGACAGGCGTTTTTTCTGCGAAGTTTTCCTAGCCGGGGAGCTACTGACTGAGTCAATACCCGTGGATTCATCAGAACTAAAGCCCTCTGATGGCTGAGACTGCGACCGCGACTGCGACTGCGTATCTTCGTCGACAGAGTAAAATCTCTCTACAGAAGCTGAACCACTAGCGATGCCGATTTCGGCTGAGGTAGAGGATTCACCTCCTGATTTGATTCCCCCACTCTCCGTACCTAAGTCCATGGTTTCTGCCCAAGTTAGAGGTGTAATCAGCAGTGTACCCGCATTATCCCCAACAGTTGCAGCAACCTCCATTCCAACATTTAGCTTTTGCCCAAGTAGCTCGGTCCCCAACTCCACTCGCTGCCCTGGTGCCAGCACAGAAGACCTTTGAGTTTCATCCGGTAGCTCATCCGGTAGCGGAGTATTCATAGCCCGATTGTCAATCATGTCTATAAGTTCTTTACCCGCTCCTTTGCTTATGTTTGTTTTTACAATTTGCCACAATTCATGCGTCTCTGTCCCCCGCTTCATCCCAGTCCCAGCGTGACCACTCGACCCACCGTCGGCAGCCGCCAGGCCCGCAACTCTGCTCTCTCCCGGAGTGACTGCAGGCACTGCAGCGGACGGCTTTCCTACTGCTGCTGCTGGTCTTACTAGTTGCCTAGCAACCCCGGCGCCGGCTCCGAGCCCTGCATCTGCACCGAGGACGCCAGCTCCAATGCCTCCAACGCCGATTTCATCCTCTGAATCCGCTCCTGCTCCTGCTCCTGCTCCCGCTCCTGCGCTAAGATCCGCAGAGATACCAGGTTTGGTTGCGGGGGGTCCGCTACTTGCTGGGGTGTTGGCAAAACTTTCCGTTACCGTGGGCTGCCGCAGCGCGTTTTCCTTGGCTTTCGGCTTGGTAACGTGTCCTGCATCTCTTACGGGTGCTGTACTGTCCGCTCCATTTCTTTTTGCTGCCGACTTCTTTAAACTTGAGGCATTTTTCTGTGCCATAGATATGGCAGGACCAGGGCCAGTAGCTTTTGAATCCGCTTTATTTTTCTCTTTTTCTTTTGCTGTTAGTGTTTGACATTTGGTGATATCTGCGTCTGCTGGTTTCCCTCCCTTGCCGTCTTTGGTCTCGAGTCCGCGCTGCAGGCGAGGAGGCATCTTGAACCAGAATTTTAATACCAGACTGACAGTCTCTGATATTCTCCTCTTGAAACGCAGGGCTGTGCGTATTATAGTGTTTCCTCGTTGTTCCCAGGAAGGGAATATCGCAGTACTACACGACAAAGGCATACAGCGACCTCAGGCCATGCACCTTAGTTACTCTATTTCACCATTGAAAAAAGCCTGGCAGTGGAGAAGAGGAGAGTGCGGCTTACTCACTGCATCCCTCGGCGGCTATCTTGCCCCAGGGATTACTCGGCTCCTATTGCAACCATACAAAACTTTTCAAATAAAAAAAAAAAAAATACTAACCGCTTAACAATGTGACAGGCATGGGATTATTGAAGAGATCCTCTACAAACGATGCCCACTCGAGGACTCTAACACAGTCCTCCACTGAAGTCAGACTGACCGTATATTAAGCATAATCCCTATGTTGAAATGTTACAATTCCCAAAAAGACGCGCAATCAGCACTTTTATATTAAAAATAACCCTGTAATTCTGACAAAAATGCCAGCAGAAAAGATTTTTGTATTTTAAATTGCGGCTGATTATCCATTTATTAGCTCTGCGCTGGCACTGAGCCAATAAAAGTAGGGTTAAGCGAGGTCAGCGGGTGACAAAGATGTAAAGATCCACTGTTGTCTGCCTGTTATCACATCTTACAACTGCAGCGGGCACTTCTCCTGTGCTAGCAGCCTGCAGCAGTGCTCCCTGCATATCTCCCTTTCTGCCCTGGCCCCCTCCCTCCCCACTGAGCTTGGTCTCCTCTGCTCCACCTCCTCCCTTCTGCCCCTTGACTCCTCTACACCCTCTCCCTGTCCTCCTCGCCTCCCATGACTCTGCCTCCATTCCCAGCATACTCACCTGTCTCCCCTCCCCTGAGCTTCTTGTGGACCTGCATATTCTCAGCTGCCCTGTGTATTGTTAGAACTGTGATTGTCAGATGCCAGAGTATTCACATTTAACCCGTTAAGCGCGTTGCAAATTCCGCCCCAGTGTGGACGTTCCATTGCGCGGGCGGGTTCGGAACGTTCAGCGGACGTGCGCAGCACTAGAAAAGGTGGTGCACGCGACGTCCGCCGAACGTTCGCAGCACTTAAAGGGTTAAATCTGCGCTCTCTGGCAGCAGACAGCCTCCTACTCTGAGGCACCATGTTGCTGGGCACTCTGCAAGGTCATAGACCACGACTTTGTAGAGTCTCCAGGAGCGGCAGACCTCTCTATTTTTGCGATCGGCACATTTTCAGCCTACTACAAAATTAGTGTGGGGATCTGACTAAGGGCCTTATTACGACTACGGCGATCTATAGGGCCGCCGTAGTCGATGTGGCGGTCCGACGACCTCCACGAGTCTGCCGGGATCAAGCATCCCTCTGAACCTGTTTTCTTTCCCTGGGAAAAATATGCTGGCTGTGCTGCAGCCGGCACCGCAGAGCATATTTTGAGTTAGCTCACCACCAACCTACTCATGGCCGTGCGATCGCCATGAAAAGGGTGGCTGAGAGTCAACAAAAGGGGGGCCTAACAGGGCCTCCTGCTGCTGCAGGGCCTGGTTATGCAATGCACCTCAGTTCCTGCATGGCGCGGCATGTACCACATGGCGCTGCATGTACCACATGGTGCTGCATGTACCACATGGTGCTGCATGTACCACATGGTGCTGCATGTACCACATGGTGCTGCATGTACCACATGGCGCGGCATGTACCACATGGCGCTGCATGTACCACATGGCGCTGCATGTACCACATGGCGCTGCATGTACCATATGGCGCGGCATGTACCACATGGCGCGGCATGTACCACATGGCGCGGCATGTACCACATGGCGCGGCATGTACCACATGGCGCTGCATGTACCACATGGTGCTGCATGTACCACATGGCGCGGCATGTACCACATGGCGCGGCATGTACCACATGGCGCGGCATGTACCACATGGCGCTGCATGTACCACATGGCGCTGCATGTACCACATGGAGCTGCATGTACCACATGGCGCTGCATGTACCACATGGCGCAGCATGTACCACATGGCGCTGCATGTACCACATGGCGCTGCATGTACCACATGGCGCTGCATGTACCACATGGCGCTGCATGTACCACATGGTGCTGCATGTACCACATGGCGCTGCATGTACCACATGGCGCTGCATGTACCACATGGCGCGGCATGTACCACATGGTGCGGCATGTACCACATGGCGCGGCATGTACCACATGGCGCTGCATGTACCACATGGTGCTGCATGTACCACATGGTGCTGCATGTACCACATGGTGCTGCATGTACCACATGGCGCGGCATGTACCACATGGCGCGGCATGTACCACATGGCGCGGCATGTACCACATGGCGCTGCATGTACCACATGGCGCGGCATGTACCACATGGTGCTGCATGTACCACATGGTGCTGCATGTACCACATGGCGCGGCATGTACCACATGGTGCTGCATGTACCACATGGTGCTGCATGTACCACATGGTGCTGCATGTACCACATGGTGCTGCATGTACCACATGGCGCAGCATGTACCACATGGTGCTGCATGTACCACATGGTGCTGCATGTACCACATGGCGCGGCATGTACCACATGGTACTGTTTGTACAGGAACTTGCAGACAGCACTGTCACTGCAGCAGTCAACATGTAAGGCTCTCCAATGAACCTTACAGACTGCCACAGTTGCAGAGCAGCTGTGCAACTGCCCGCCACGGATTACAATCGTAATCCAGCAGGTGGTGTGGTAGCGGCTTTGGCAGTCCTCCCACAGGCGCTGGTGGGGCAGCCCGCGGGAGGACCGCCAAAGTCGTAACAAAGCCCTAAGACGGCTTTTTGTGATCTACCAAAGGAATAACTAATGTAGTCCATCGTGGCAAATCTCCATCTCGCCCACCCGTCTATGCTTGCTCAGGTCTGGAAAATCTCAGCAAGGACAACCCACGCAGTAGCGTTCCCACTTCACTCCAGGTCATTGCAGACACTATCTCCGGTCCTGAACGTTTCACCTACAAATCATTGTTTTCAGGTGTGTTAGTCTAATTAGTTCAATTGGAACAAAACAAGACAATAAGACCCAGAATTCATTAGTCTGTGAAAGGAAAGCTTTAATAGGAACCATTGTCTGTAGTGGCCTAGAGGGAGGAGGTCAACCTACCGTGCAGTAACCAGTACAACAAACTGTGAGCAGAAATATCACAAAGGGACCTTCAGAGCCGATCAAAGGTGCCAACATACTGTGAACAAAAACCTGTGCCCCTACTTTTTACGCTTCATTGTCCATTACACCACTAAACATTGTATTATAGCATGTATAAAGCATTTTTTACCCACAGTCCTGCCAAGCTTACCAGGCTCAAGCCTGACATGCTGATCCAGTCCAGGTTCTTTCTTTGACTTCTGGGACTTGTAGTCTTGTATATTCCATTATAAAAGGAGACTACGCCACACAGACTACAAAGACACTAATGTGGGCTCGAACATCACATCACACACGGACCTCGAAAGCTATGGAGGGCTGCGGGCATGTGCGTCACCCGAAATATAAAAACACATGGGTCACCGTTTGTTGGGTCAAAGCCATGAGATATCCAGGGCCGGACTGGCCAAGCAGGCACAGGTGGTTTCCCAGTGGGCCGGAAGGGTGGGAGCCGTTTTGGTAACTGGGGGCCGGTTTTGCAGTGCTGCAATATTGGCGCACTGTAACAAAAGCAGCAGCAGTGTTTACCACCTGCAACGCCCCCCCCCCCCCCCCCCCCAGGCTTCCCCCCCCCCCCACCCCCCCCCCCCAGTGCAGAGTTATTTGCCAGGGCTGGTTTGCGTTCTCAGTCCGGCCATGGAGCGATCTGAAAACGTCATGCTGCCGGCCCTATTATCACTATCGAGCCGGACCCTACGTAGTTGTACTTGTTAGTCATAGTAATAACGGCGTGTTATTACACAGCAGTCCTTTTGTTTTTTTTAAGTACTGTAAGTAAAGTGGTAATTATAACATAGCGCTAGGTCAAGGGTTTGTCATGAAAAAACACAATTCCGTGGTGGTGCTTCAATGGGAGAAAAGTGCGGCACTCAGGGTTGCTTTTAACGAGACAATAAGCGCGCTTCAATCGAGAATATCACAAGGAAACAAAGCCACGGGCTGCTTGTCATGAACAAAGCACAGCGCTGCCAGGCTGTTCGTCATGGCGCTGTGGGCTGTTGACAATATAAAACGCAATGCTGCAGTGCGGTTTGTCACGAGAGGTTCAGGGCCGCATAGAAGCGGGCGAGATGCCTGGCTCTGGCTGAGCTCGAGGTCCTCTTGAACCTCGAGCCCAAAAAGAGCTTTCAAGTGGATTCTGTCTGCCTACCATGATTTACCATCATCCACCAAGAATGAAAAACAAAGCAATGTTAAACAAGCATTGGAAATGCAATAGGTCTCGCAGTAGTAAAGTTTGAGCTATAGGTGTTATTTATTTTTTTGTTTTTTATTTATGTGTTGTTTTTTCTAAATAGCTAAATTAATAGCTTTCTTCTTTACAAAGCCAATAGTTATAATTTTTGTAAATGTGACACCTCTAGCATTTGTAAAGCAACATGTTTTGTATTAACGGGACTTATATGTGACTTATATGTATTGAAATAAAAAAAATCAATGGCTTTAAAAAAAAATTAATAATTAATACGTAAATAAAATGGATTTTATTTTATATTGCCAATAGCTTAAAGTTTATTAAATATATTTAGTTTAAGATGCTGTGGTTGCGCTGAGTGAGGGTGAGTGAGGGTGAGGGTGAGTGAGGGGTTGAGGGTGAGTGAGGGGTTGAGGGTGAGTGAGGGTGGGTGAGGGTGAGTAAGGGTGAGTGAGGGTGAGTAAGGGTGAGTGAGGGTGAGTGAGGGTGAGTGAGGGTGAGTGAGGGTGAGTGAGGGTGAGTGAGAGTGAGTGAGAGTGAGTGAGGGTGAGTGAGGGTGAGTGAGGGTGAGTGAGGGTGAGTGAGGGTGAGTGAGGGTGAGTGAGGGTGAGGGGTTGAGGGTGAGTGAGGGTGAGGGGTTGAGGGTGAGTGAGGATGAGTGAGAGTGAGGGGTTGAGGGTGAGGGGTTGAGGGTGAGTGAGGGTGAGGGGTTGAGGGTGAGTGAGGGTGAGGGGTTGAGGGTGAGTGAGGGTGGGTGAGGGTGAGTGAGGGTGAGGGATTGAGGGTGAGGGGTTGAGGGTGAGTGAGGGTGAGGGTGAGTGAGGGTGAGTGAGGGTGAGGGGTTGAGGGTGAGTGAGGGTGAGGTTGAGTGAGGATGAGGTGTTGAGGGTGAGTGAGGGAGAGTGAGGGTGAGGGGTTGAGGGTGAGTGAGGGTGAGTGAGGGTGAGGGTTTGAGGGTGAGTGAGGGTGAGGGGTTGAGGGTGAGTGAGGGTGAGGGGTTGAGGGTGAGTGAGGATGAGTGAGGGGTTGAGGGTGAGGGGTTGAGGGTGAGTGAGGGTGAGGTTGAGTGAGGGTGAGGGGTTGAGGGTGAGTGAGGGTGAGTGAGGGTGAGGGTGAGTGAGGGTGAGTGAGGGTGGGGGGTTGAGGGTGAGTGAGGGTGAGTGAGGGTGGGTGAGGGTGAGTGAGGGTGAGTGAGGGTGAGGGGTTGAGGGTGAGTGAGGGTGAGTGGTTGATGGTGAGTGAGGGTGAGGGGTTGAGGGTGAGTGAGGGTGAGGGGTTGAGGGTGAGTGAGGGTGAGTGAGGGTGAGGGGGTGAGGGGTTGAGGGTGAGGGGTTGAGGGTGAGGGGTTGAGGGTGAGTGAGGGTGAGGGGGTGAGGGGGTGAGGGGGTGAGGGTGAGTGAGGGTGAGTGAGGGAGGGAGGGTGAGGGAGGGTGAGGGGGAGGGGTCGAGGGGGAGGGGTTGAGGGTGAGTGAGGGTGAGGGGTTGAGGGTGAGGGGTTGAGGGTGAGTGAGGGTGAGGGGTAGAGGGTAAGTGAGGGTGAGGGGTTGAGGGTGAGTGAGGGTGAGGGGTTGAGGGTGAGGGGTTGAGGGTGAGTGAGGGTGAGGGGTTGAGGGTGAGTGAGGATGAGTGAGAGTGAGGGTGAGTGAGGGGTTGAGGGTGAGGGGTTGAGGGTGAGTGAGGGTGAGGTGTTGAGGGTGAGTGAGGGTGAGGGGTTGAGGGTGAGTGAGGGTGAGTGAGGGTGAGTGAGGGTGAGGGTGAGGGGTTGAGGGTGAGGGGTTGAGGGTGAGTGAGGGGGTGAGGGGTTGAGGGTGAGTGAGGGTGAGGGTGAGTGAGGGTGAGGGGTTGAGGGTGAGTGAGGGTGAGTGAGGGTGAGGTGTTGAGGGTGAGTGAGGGTGAGGGTGAGTGAGGGTGAGGGGTTGAGGGTGAGTGAGGGTGAGGGTGAGGGGTTGAGGGTGAGGGGTTGAGGGTGAGTGAGGGGTTGAGGGTGAGGGGTTGAGGGTGAGTGAGGGTGAGGGGTTGAGGCTGAATGAGGGTGAGGGGTTGAGGGTGAGTGAGGGTGAGGGGTTGAGGGTGAGTGAGGGTGAGGGTGAGGGTGAGTGAGGGTGAGTGAGGGTGAGGGGTGGCCAACATCGCTATCCTCGTTAAACCAGTTGGCTCATCAGTGTTTGTCAACAGTGCGCCTTGTTGAGTAAGCAGAAAGAGATCGACGCCGGTTCGATAATGCCACAGCTCTGTGCTAACAAAAATGCGGAAAAAATAAGCATTTAAATCATTGGCAAATTCAGTAAGCAGAAAGAGATCGACGCCGGTTCGATAATGCCACAGCTCTGTGCTAACAAAAATGCAGAAAAAAGTAAGCATTTAAATCATTGCCAAATTCTACGGAAATTGATTGCAAATGGGAGCAGCTCTGCTTGCAAATCCTCCCTCCGTCGCCCAGGCTGCTGGACTGGAATTGCAGCAGCTAGAAGTGAGGAAGAAAAAAACAAGCAGCAGAGCACGGCGTCAGTGTTGGCATTGATGGGGGGTAGGGGGGAAGTGGGGATTTAAAAAAAAATGCGACACGGCGGGCAGGGGAGGGGGCGGAGCGGGTAAAATAAACAAACAAGACGGAGGGAAGAGAGGGGAGGGGGGAGGAGAAATGCGACACGGCGGGAAGGGGAGGGGGCGGAGCGGGTAAAATCAACAAACAAGACGGAGGGAAGAGAGGGGAGGGGGGAGGAGAAATGCGACACGGCGGGAAGGGGAGGGGGCGGAGCGCGTAAAACAAGACGGACGTGCACGCGCTTTTAAGCTCAATGCGCATGCGCATTGAGCTTAAAAGTCACGGGCACTGCAAGGAATCGCCACGATTCCTTGCAGTGGATAAAGAGTGGATAAGCCCCCATAGTCTCGCTTGCTCGATGCGCATGCGCATCGACAGGCGAGACCTAAAAAAGGGGAGGGGAGGAGAGAATTAGATACTTAACTAGTGGCTGAATGGCAGAATGAGAAACAGAAACACCTGGGGTTAATCCCGGCATCGCTGCTTGCATAGTTATTTTATCCTGGTCAATTCTTTTATTTCACTGTGCATCCTTCTTCAGTAGCACGAGCGCACCTGCAATTACTTGAGCTGAGGATGCGCACTACACAAAACTCTCGAGTTTTATTTGATGTACTGTAATGTTGCTCTATCTATAATAAGAATCTAGGCCACTTACACGGTACATATGATACCTGAATTGCATCTTAGCTCATAAATGGTTTTGTCATCGTGTGAGAGGGCACTCTTAGTTATTGGTGCGGCCATCAGTCGCAGTCACTCCCCTGTGCGGGTGTGGGCCATTGGCCGACATTGGGGAAGGTTAGAAAGGGCCCTCTGGTGCAAAGATTCCTTTTTTTTCTCTGTGGGTCGGGCTGCTTGGGAAGAGCTTACCTAGCAGCTTGAGTGTGGTTTTTTAAAAATATTTGCAATGATGACTACAAGTGAAAGTAAAACGAGCCAATAGGCTCGTTTTACTTTCACTGACTCAGTGCTCGAGGGCATATTCCAGGTCCCAGAGCACTGATTCTTTCTGGAGAGGTATAATTGAAAAGGGAAGAATCTCCCCTTTCCAATGGCATCACTCACTGCTCAGTGGATCTATGCTTGGGGATCGTCGCGGGGAAGCGATCCCGAAGCAAAGATCCTCCCACTAGAGACAGGGAATTTAGGGAGTGGCCCCTTAGGCAAGGGCTTGCACCCTGATCTGCCCCCATGCGGGAGGGGGCAGAGAGCCTAATAGACATCAGGGACTTATTTTTTAAAATACAAATATAGGGGTGGGGGCTGTCACCAGGGCATGGCCAAGCCCCTACCCCTAATACATATGGCAACAGTCTTTTTGCCCCTCTCAGGGTGCAGATGGAGCTGATCCCCCAACCTGCACCCCTGAGAGGGGAGAGGGATAGAAAGCCAACTAAACCCTAGGGATTTTTTATTTTTATAAAACTATGGGGCTGGGGACTTCCCCCCTAAATGAGCAGTCTTTATGCACCCCTGGGGGGGGGGGGGGGGTCAGATCGGGGGTAGTTACCTCCAATCTGCTGAGGGCAGAAAGCCCACTAGACACCAGGGATTTTTTTATGAGCATATAGGCGGGGCATGCATGGCATGACTATGCCCACACCCCAATTAAATGGGGTAACAGTCTTTCTGTCCATTGGGGGGAGATGAGGTAATTACCCCCAATCTGCCCCCCTGACAGCAGAAAGCCCACTAGATGCCAGGGAATGTTTTTATTTTTTTATATGAGGGTGGGGGGCTTCTCAGCATGGGCAGGGCCATGCCCCCAACCCAGGTAAATGGGGCAGCAGTCTTTCTGCCCCTCATGGGGTGGGGTGGGGGGCAGGTGAGGTAATTACACCTGTTCTGCCCCCGAGGGGGTACTAAGCTCACTAGACACCAGGGAATGTTTACATTTTCTGCTATAGGGATAGGGGCTGCACAGAATAGGCATGGCCATACCCCCATATCAAGTAAATGAGGCAACAACCGGGGGGTGGGGGGCAGATGGAGTAATTGCATCCGTTCTGCCCCCGAGGGGCACAAAGCCCACCAGGCGCCAGGGGATGTTTTTATTTTTTTAAATATAGGGGTGGGGCTGCCCGGCATGGTCATAGCCCACCCCAAATAAATGGGGCAACTGTCTTTCTGCTCTCCCTGGGGAGTACTCACCCGATGTGCACCCCTCCCCACCTCTCGTGGTGCAGAAACCCCAGAATACACCAGGGATTTCAAAATGGTGACAAAATAAACAAAAGGATTGGGCAACTCACCTTGGCATCGACCCATAACCCTGGGAATATCAATTGTATATTTCTGCCCCCCCTAGGAGCAGATAAGAGGCTTGTCCCAATTGGGGAGGTTGCACAAAACTTTACCCTAGGCGGTTAAAATCCACCATACACCTGGGATTGGAATTTCGCCTTTGGGGCAAAAGAAAGTGGTGCAGTGGTTGCACTCTGGCATGGGTCACACTCCACCTCAAAAGTGACAAACAGGAGCTGTGGCCACAATTTTCGTGGGAGTGGGGTAAAGTCCACTGTATGACTATATAATGGGGTGGGTCTTGCCCATCCTAACAGCAGGCCCCACCCTCACCCCTAAAACGTCAGTAGTCTTTCTGCTCTCCTGCAGATTAAAGCATTATATTCAAATGGCAAGACAGATAACATTTGATTCTTTTGGGTGTTGTTTTTACATATGATAGGAATAGCGTGACCCTTGATTGGGTGACGTCCCCTAGTCACAAAACTGGATAAACTGGACTGGAAGTCAGTTTTTACAAATTGATGAACAAACTACGTCTCAGGCACTTTTTTGACAATATTGTCGTTGATAAGAGTGAAACGAAATAGGATCAATTATTGGGACTATCGCCACATAGTACTTATATAGCACCAGTGTCACACAAAACATTAGACACGTTCGAGAACTTGGTGAGATTAGAATTATCCAAGTTGAGTTTCAAGAGAAAATCCCGACGACACAACCTCACACAGAAACAAATTGATGCTCTTCGGAAAATAGCTAATAACCCAAACATCATATGTCAAAAAGCTGACAAAGGAGGTGCCATAGTTATAATGAACATTTCACACTATGAACAAGAAGTAGAAAAACATCTAGGGGACAAACAAGTCTATTTACCTTTGGATCATAATCCAACTGAACAATTTTCTAAAACATTGGAGAGTATCATCAACAAAGCTCACAATGATGGGGTAATCAATGAAAGAACAAGGAAGTTTTTGATCACGGGTCACCCCAGAAGTCCAACAATACATATGTTACCCAAAATACACAAGGACCTCGCGAATCCTCCTCTTCGACCCATAGTGTCAACGGTTGGAAGCATACACCAACCCATAGGACAATTATTGGACAAGCATCTTCAGCCTTGTGTGATGAGGATGAAAACGTTTGTGAAGGACACAACCCATTTTTTGGAGAAGTTAGAAATGGTCAAGATAGCGAAAGAGGAACAGATAATATTATGCAGCATGGATGTTAAATCTTTATATACATCCATACCTCACCAAGATGGGATAGAAGCTGTTGAACACACACTACTGAACACAGAACTTGATTTGAATTTTAAAGTCTTCCTAATGGAATTACTATATTTCACTCTCTTCCACAGTTACTTCAAATGGAAAAGCCAATACAATTTACAACAAACTGGAACTGCCATGGGAAATTCGGCAGCTCCTGTGTATGCGAATTTGTATATGGAGCGATTTGAAACGGCTGTGGAGGTCGGTAGCCAATTGTCTTCATTGGGTCCAAAAAGGTTGAAAAAACGGAATAGTGATGAAAAAGTGCTTTAAAAAGAGTGTGGGCTACTCATCACACAATAATTTTATTAAGAGGGTAGCTCTAACTCTAGTAAAAACAGTGCAACATAAAGGACTGGTGATTGGTTGGGTTAGTTTGAACCAACAAGTCCTCACTGGAGTGACAAGAAAACAAAGATGGTCAACATGTTTCTGCTTGGGAGCCAAAGATCGGCTCAGCATTCGTCAGGACCAGAGAACTCTATCATATACCTTGATGGGCACTCACTAGGGTGTCCAAAACTAAGGTGTAGAGAAGAAAAAACATATAAAAGACTAATACAACCTGATTAGTGTAGACTTCCTATATTGGATAAGTCTTCCAACAGTCTTACCCCAAGAGGGGAGACAAAAAGTCTGAAAAATAAGAAGAAAACAAAACAAATCTGTTTTAAAATGTGACTATTATGACATTTTTCAAAATCCATGTACTTTCAGCAGACATGCACCTAAATTCTAATTAGGAGTGATTACTCCTAAGTAATATAATCTTAAAAGAATGGGGTGCTGAGCCCAGAAAAAAGCTATTTCCATACATGAGTGCTCAAACAAAGCTCCTAGTCTTAGAAGCCTGTTTTAAATAACACGCAGATATTTTTGTCTGCATTCAAAGGGTAGATATATAATTTGAAAAAGTGCTCGTCAGAGTTGCAAAACCAACCAGGAGGTTGGAGTTAAGAAAATCACAAAAGCGACCTTTGAAAAGGGCATATGAGGCTGGCCGGTCGAGTTACAGATAGAAAAACTCACATTAGTAAGTCCTTAATGGGACCTCATGGGCTGGCGGTGGGGGGAAACCTTCACGCTCGGTCCATCTATGAACATGACACGGTGCGATAAAAAGTGTTAGAAGGCACCCGTAACCATGTGGCATTAGTTAAACAAATGATGGCAATGTATCGATAAAACTACGTGCACCTACTTTCTCCGATGCGACTCCCCGCCTTCGGACCTATTCAGACCGCAACCGCCGCCCGTAACAACCAAGCGGCAATGGAGGCGCAGGTTTGTTTTGTATGAGAAGAACGCGGAAGCGCCGAAGGGGCGCGGCTCGCGTTAGTCGGTAATCACGTGCTCTTGCTAGGTCTCTTGTAATTTAAAGGGGCCTCATTGCACAATTCTAAGCTATCTCATATCCCTCAATTTTTCGGAGCGTAAAATTGGAAAAGACCCGTTGTTTGGCAGAAAAGGTCAGAATAATATTGGCAAAAAAGGGCACAAAATAAAGCAATATTTAAATAATGCCCAAAGGAAATTAACCAAGTAAAAATACAATCAGACGCTATATCAGCCCAACCCCAGCAGTATTAGTGATTGTATGATGTTGCACCACACCACTGCCTGGCAAGACGTAGTGTACCAAATGAGAACTGTCCTGAGGGGAAGGACGGGGATAATTCCTAGAGGAAAACTTATTAGGTAGCCCATGAGTCATTTGCATTGCAAAATAGGTCGCTGTTAATCAGAATTACACTATCATGGGTGAACCATTATTACAGTTATCGCCGCATTACCGTGCCCCACGGTATATCATCGTTAAGGCCATGCAGGTGTGTGGCCAGGCGATATATCCACCTTTGTTCCTTTTCAAAGAGGGTGCCCTCATTATTTGAGTGGATTTGCTTTATCACAACCCATTTCACATCATTGGGGCTGTGACCATTTTCCAAATAGTGGGTAGTAAGTTTGGTAGTATTCCTGCCACATCTAACATTACTGCGATGTTCCCCAATGCGTGTCTTTATCCTCCTAGTGGTCATTCCTACATACCTCAAATGGCAGGGGCATGTAATCAAGTAGATGACATTACTTGAATTACAGTTGGTGTGACTTCTCAAATGCCATTCTTTCCCTTCTTCCAAATGTAAGACCTTGGTAGTGGTGGTAAGATGACACACACTGCATCCCCCACAGGGGAAATGGCCTATGACAGGTGGTAAACCCCAGACGTTAAGCACAGTTTGATGGTGAGGAGTCTGATTGGTTCTGGGGCGGGTATGTACAAGAGCATCATGTAAACTCCTTTCTCTTTTGTAGGAGAATAAAGGTTTTTGCCAATTGCGACCATTACTTGTGAGTATTCTCCAGTGCTTATTGATACAGCGGCCGACAGAATTGGAGATATTGCTGAAGGTGGTCACACATGTTAGAGGGACAACAGGTTCTGCCTCCTTATCATGGTCCTCCAACAGGGCCTCCCTATTGTTATTCCTAGCCCTCTTGCGGCTCTTTTGTAGTACTTTCTTGGGATATCCTCTACTTGATAACTTAGCAGTGAGGTCGTTAGCCTGGATGTTAAAATCTTTAGGCTCGTGAGTAAAACCTACTACAAACCTACCAGTGCCAACAATCTCCTTCATTACACAAGTTTTCATCCGCGCCCCTTAAGGGAAAACCTCCCTTTCGGTCAATATCTACGCATACGTAGAAATTGTAGTAATCTTAAAGATTTTAACATCCAGGCTGACGACCTCACTGCTAAGTTATCAAGTAGAGGATATCCCAAGAAAGTACTACAAAAGAGCCGCAAGAGGGCTAGGAATAACAATAGGGAGGCCCTGTTGGAGGACCATGATAAGGAGGCAGAACCTGTTGTCCCTCTAACATGTGTGACCACCTTCAGCAATATCTCCAATTCTGTCGGCCGCTGTATCAATAAGCACTGGAGAATACTCACAAGTAATGGTCGCAATTGGCAAAAACCTTTATTCTCCTACAAAAGAGAAAGGAGTTTACATGATGCTCTTGTACATACCCGCCCCAGAACCAATCAGACTCCTCACCATCAAACTGTGCTTAACGTCTGGGGTTTACCACCTGTCATAGGCCATTTCCCCTGTGGGGGATGCAGTGTGTGTCATCTTACCACCACTACCAAGGTCTTACATTTGGAAGAAGGGAAAGAATGGCATTTGAGAAGTCACACCAACTGTAATTCAAGTAATGTCATCTACTTGATTACATGCCCCTGCCATTTGAGGTATGTAGGAATGACCACTAGGAGGATAAAGACACGCATTGGGGAACATCGCAGTAATGTTAGATGTGGCAGGAATACTACCAAACTTACTACCCACTATTTGGAAAATGGTCACAGCCCCAATGATGTGAAATGGGTTGTGATAGAGCAAATCCACTCAAATAATGAGGGCACCCTCTTTGAAAAGGAACAAAGGTGGATATATCGCCTGGCCACACACCTGCATGGCCTTAACGATGATTTACCGTGGGGCACGGTAATGCGGCGATAACTGTAATAATGGTTCACCCATGATAGTGTAATTCTGATTAACAGCGACCTATTTTGCAATGCAAATGACTCATGGGCTACCTAATAAGTTTTCCTCTAAGAATTATCCCCGTCCTTCCCCTCAGGACAGTTCTCATTTGGTACACTACGTCTTGCCAGGCAGTGGTGTGGTGCAACATCATACAATCACTAATACTGCTGGGGTTGGGCTGATATAGCGTCTGATTGTATGTTTACTTGGTTAATTTCCTTTGGGCATTATTTAAATATTGCTTTATTTTGTGCCCTTTTTTGCCAATATTATTCTGACCTTTTCTGCCAAACAACGGGTCTTTTCCAATTTTACGCTCCGAAAAATTGAGGGATATGAGATTGCACAATTCTAAGCTATGAGGCCCCTTTAAATTACAAGAGACCTAGCAAGAGCACGTGATTACCGACTAACGCGAGCCGCGCCCCTTCGGCGCTTCCGCGGTCTTCTCATACAAAACAAACCCACGCCTCCATTGCCGCTTGGTTGTTACGGGCGGCGGTTGCGGTCTGAATAGGTCCGAAGGCGGGGAGTCGCATCGGAGAAAGTAGGTGCACGTAGTTTTATCGATACATTGCCATCATTTGTTTAACTAATGCCACATGGTTACGGGTGCCTTCTAACACTTTTTATCGCACCGTGTCATGTTCATAGATGGACCGAGCGGGAAGGTTTCCCCCCACCGCCAGCCCATGAGGTCCCATTAAGGACTTATTAATGTGAGTTTGTCTATCTGTAACTCGACCGGCCAGCCTCATATGCCCTTTTCAAAGGTCGCTTTTGTGATTTTCTTAACTCCAACCTCCTGGTTGGTTTTGCAACTCTGACGAGCACTTTTTCAAATTATATATCTACCCTTTGAATGCAGACAAAAATATCTGCGTGTTATTTGAAACAGGCTTCTAAGACTAGGAGCTTTGTTTGAGCACTCATGTATGGAAATAGCTTTTTTCTGGGCTCAGCACCCCATTCTTTTAAGATTATATTACTTAGGAGTAATCACTCCTAATTAGAATTTAGGTGCATGTCTGCTGAAAGTACATGGATTTTGAAAAATGTCATAATAGTCACATTTTAAAACAGATTTGTTTTGTTTTCTTCTTATTTTTCAGACTTTTTGTCTCCCCTCTTGGGGTAAGACTGTTGGAAGACTTATCCAATATAGGAAGTCTACACTAATCAGGTTGTATTAGTCTTTTATATGTTTTTTCTTCTCTACACCTTAGTTTTGGACAACCTAGTGAGTGCCCATCAAGGTATATGATAGAGTTCTCTGGTCCTGACGAATGCTGAGCCGATCTTTGGCTCCCAAGCAGAAACATGTTGACCATCTTTGTTTTCTTGTCACTCCAGTGAGGACTTGTTGGTTCAAACTAACCCAACCAATCACCAGTCCTTTATGTTGCACTGTTTTTACTAGAGTTAGAGCTACCCTCTTAATAAAATTATTGTGTGATGAGTAGCCCACACTCTTTTTAAAGCACTTTTTCATCACTATTCCGTTTTTTCAACCTTTTTGGACCCAATGAAGACAACTGGCTACCGACCTCCACAGTCGGTGCCTGAGGGTTCTTTTTGTTCACTGAGCACGTGCACCCTATTTCTTTACTAAATTCTTGTATTTTTAGACGGTGGTAATTCCTTTTCTGTCTATTGACACAAAGTGGTTCTGTGTCTTGTTCTTTGTTATTGAATTTACTTCGACACTCTTCTGTTGATTATAATACATTTTGGAAGGGGTAAAAGAGTGGTTCTAATTATTCCCTTACTCTCTTGTGGTTTCATATGCGATTTGAAACGGAACACATTCTAACTCAAGAACCATGGAAGTCTCATACTAAGCTCATATTGAGATACATAGATGATATGTTCATCATATGGACTGGTACAGAAATAATGCTCAATGAAGCAATCACTGAACTTAACACACGCGATGAACGCATTCAGTTCACATCAGAGATTAATGACACCAGGATCACATTTTTGGATGTGGAAACCCACAGAGAAGGTTCTCGGTTTGAGACAGACATTTATCGGAAATCAACAGACCGTAACAATTTGTTACATCACAACAGCTTTCATCAAAATTCCCTAAAGATGCATTTACCATACTCGCAAATGCTAAGAGTAAAAAGGATTGTATCATCACCAGAGAAATCGGAAACCAGAATCAAAGAGATGGAAATAAGATTCAGAGACAGAGGATATCCTCAAAACATACTGGATGATGCCAAAATGAGATGTGCACAGAAAAACAGAAAAGATCTACTAACTAAAACAACAAAAAAGGAAAACACAAGAGTGGTGATTGTGTCAAAATATTCAACTAAAAGCAAAGCATTTAAAAGCATCATCAGAAAACACTGGACGATACTATCCCAAGAAACTGATTTTAATAACATTTACTGTGAGATGCCTCTATTCGTCTATCAAAGAGTGAGGAATTTGGGAAGCATGATCAAACCAAAGGAGGAGAAAATCAATGAAACCTTCCATGGCACACTACCATGCCACAATTGCAGTCACTGCAACAGTATCATCAGAGGGAACATCATTACCCACCCCAGCAAAGGATACAAGATCAAACTACGTGTGTCAGCTACTTGTGACTCAATGAATGTCATTTACCTGTTGAAATGTCCCTGCGGACAAGGTTACGTGGGAAAGACCGAGAGAAAAATAAAAACAAGACTGAATGAGCACAAATCAAACATTCGCAACAAACAGATGAAATCTACAGTCGCAGCTCATTTTTGTGAGGCTTCACATAACATCAGTCAATTGAGATTTACTATTTTGGAAATTGTGGTAAAACAAGAAGGTGTGGATAACAATAAGAACATGTTACAATGTGAGAATATTTGGATTTTCAAATTGGAGACTCTGAAACCGACTGGAATTAATGATCGCACAGAATTCAGTTGTTACTTATAATGACTATAATTACATATTTAATCATTGAGAGTTTGCATGTTAATTCTCATTGCTCCCTTGTCTAATGTCAATATTCACCTTACTTTGTTCCTTTAAAACACATCTAGTGGAATAATGTTATTTGGATTTCATGATCCCATATATAGTATGTCTATTTCACGTTTATATTTAATTTCGCGTTCTTTTAACACTTTCCAAGATGGCGGCCAGGGACCCTCCAGAGTTGAGTCCGCTTTTACTGTCTATTAACATAATGGCGATTTAGTATCCCCCGACACACAACCCTGTGAACAGCGTTCTTCCTAACCGACGGTTATGAACGTCCCGTAACCCTTGGCTTTACGAGTAAGTGCATGTAACTAACTTTTTATTTTTTTATTTTTATTTTGGTGAGCGGGCACACGCTTTGTATAAATGACAGTCAGACTCTCATTGACTTCAGACGGATTACGGCACCCGTGAAGAGCTAAGTCGGAGGTTGTGATTTTTGGCAATTTATCCCCGGAGTGGTCCCCCCTCTGGTGGCCATCATCCATGGGCCAGCCTCCGGACCCGACTAACAAGGTGAGGAATTTGGTAGTCATTTTTGACAACCGCCTAAACTTTCTACCACACGCCAACCAGATCTCCTCCTCAGCTTTCCATAAACTAAGGCTCATTAAGAAAATCTTGCCTTTCTTACCTGAGAGTGCCGGAAAAACGTTGGTGAGCTCCCTGGTTTTGTCGACCCTAGACTACTGCAATGCTTTGTTTCTAGGTGCCCAGGAGAGAGTGCTATGGAAAATGCAGGCTATTCAGAATGCTGCCGCCAGGCTCCTAGGGCGCATTCCCAAATATCAATCGGTCTCACCCACCATAAGACAGCTCAATTGGCTACCAGTGAGAAAGAGAATTATGTTTAAGTCTCTTTGCCTGGTATACAAGGCTCTACATAATGTTGGACCTGCATTCTTTACCCAAAACCTCATCCCTTACTGTCCCTCAAGAACGCTACGCTCATCTAGTCTGCATGAATTGGTGGTACCTCGAACCAAATCTGTCACATGGGGGGACAGAAGATTCCTGGTAGCCGCACCGAAACTGTGGAACACATTGCCACACTCAATCAAAATTAGCACCTCCCTCTGGTCATTCCGCAAGCAACTTAAAACTTAGCTTTTTAACCAATGAACCTTTGCCCCCCTTGTGGGTTAAACACTGCAGCAACCTTAGCGCCGAGATGCCCAAGGGCCTTCGTTCGCGCTCTACAAGTGCTTTTATAAATAAATAAATAAATAAATAAATAGTGTAACTCATGCATAAACCGGTGATTGACTTTCACTTTACTTGACGTTATAATTCTTTGGCGTTTTTATTCTTTTTAACCTCTTTCATGAATCAGGGTGTTATCAGGCCTCTATACGTGATCACACATCTTTTCTAGCCATATTACTTGAATTCACGTGGTTTTTCTTTTTCTACTAATTCACCCGACCTTTGCCATGTTCACAACAGCGTCACTCGAAATAGACTTACAACGGGCATTTTGATTCACATATACATGTGCACCTATGAGATAGGCAGTATTTTAAACATATATATGTACTCTGATATATCCTTATACGTGATCGTATATTTTTGATTCCTAGAACCCAGTCCCTGATGAAGGCTATTCATTAGCCGAAATGCATTGGATGATGAAATACTGGGTATAAGGCTGGATGCCATTGATTTGTTTTGAACTGACTTGAAGATATGAAAACAACATAATGATAAAGAATAAAGAATCTTTGAACACGAAAGTTTGGGATTTGTTTTAGAAGATTCACATTCCTAACAGTGAAAGAACTTCATAACCCTTTTGGGATCTAGCTGTGACTAGGGGACGTCACCCAATCAAGGGTCACGCTATTCCTATTGTATACCAGTACTCCATGACGGAGAGTACACCCTAGAGCACGCAACAACAGACTGAGCTCAACTCTAGACAATTCAGTGTGCGAGCGTGATTAAATACATTTGTTTTTACATATGGGCCAGGATATTGTGGCCATCAGTTCTGATAACTCACTATCCAGGGGACCCTATGGTGGTGCGCTTCTCATGCATCCCCCACCATTTACTTACCCAGAATAACTTGTAAACTTAATACTATGAGTACAAATACAAATTTCCTCACATTTCTGTGAGTAAGACTTCTGAAATCTGTGGAGATACACACATTTCCTACCACACAGCATTCCCCCAAGTCTCCTGATAAAATGGTACCGAACTTGTGTGGGTGGGCCAAAAGACCTATGACAAATCTAGACATTAACCCTTTTACACCAAGGGAACAGGGTTTTATAAGCAGAAAAGTACACATTGTCCCCAGGTATCACTGCTTCATATAAAATCCACAATCTTATTATTCATCAAAATCAATCAGTCCACCAAAACCTATCTTCAGGGGTTACCACAAACATCATACCACATTTAACACAGGTTTTAGAAAATATATATATTGTTTAATCCACTATATTGCACAATCCACCAAAGGTACAAATTATTCTTCATAAAATATAACAAGTTAAAAACATTAAAATAAATATTTCTCAAATATATAATAGAAAAATTACTTTCAAGGGGAATATATTACCTACTGGCGGTCGCCAGTAGGTAGTTATAGTTAGGATTATTTTCAATGCAAAATCTCAACATTCTATTGTGAATAACTTTGGCGCCGGTTGAGTAATCTGCCTGAAAATTTCCTCAAATTTGCCTTGCGGCGCCCCGGCCCTTCCCTGAAAGTTTGGGGGGGATTTGTCAAGCGGGGGCCGAGATAAAAGGGGGGTCCCAAAACGTGTTTTCACCATATTAATTTCCATAGGGCGGTCGACCTCACTTTTAGCCCGAACGGCTGAATGGATTTCCACCAAACTTGGCAAAATTGTAGGGACTGGTAGCCCGATGTGCCTTTGCTATGTCTCAAAATATGTGCTCCAGTGAATTTTGAGTAATTTAGGTTAAAAAAAATATATATATCTATGGTCGCGCCCCGGTACGCGCACCGTGGAGCGCACCGGGTGCGCTACGCGACTTGCGCGAGGAAAGCTGATTGGCTGTCGGATGTCTGTAAACATTCGAAACAGTCCGGAGCGGCCGCCATCTTGTGTCTCGGTAAGATCGAGACACAAGAGGAGGTAAAAACAAAGGGGGAAATGACCATAAGGGGGCAGAGTAGACCCCCCCCTGATCCCCTAGGTTTGATGTGGGGGCCATAAAAGGGCCCCGCGGGTCAAATTTTTTTTCGATTTCCGGGGGGTGGGGCGGGAGCGCCCGGTACGCGCACCGCGGAGCGTACCGGGGAGCGTACAATGGGGAAAAAAGAATGATAGAGTTTTAAAAAAATTTAGCCTTTTTTTTATAAATTGGAGGTAGTTCTAAAAAGAACTGTTTTTTTTTTCTTTTTGTTGTTTTATATTTTTTTAATGTTTTTTGAACATTTTGTACTTTTTTTGGCTTTTATGAACTATTTTATATTTTTTTGTTATTTTTATGGGGAGAAACAAAAAACAGGGAATTGAAAATGGCTCAACTGGAGCAAAAAAAAATAAAAAGGAAAAAATTAGGGGGTTTTGGGGCAATTGTGGTTGTCACCAGCAAGGAGGATGAGCTTGATGCTCTGTTCACCATAGAAGATGGTCTTACCACAAAAAATACATGTAATTCTGTATTCCCCAAACCGTGGTTGTATGCAAGGGATTGTCTCCCTTGTCTCTGGTCCCGATGGAGTGGGTTGCTTTCTTTTGGAGGTGGTGCTTGAAGATTGGGGAGGGTTACTGGCCAGTTCTCTCATCGCTGCAGCAGAATAGTTGTTTGGATGCTTGCGCTGCATGTGTCTAATCATGGTATTATTACCAAAAGAATATTTTTTGTTCGGGTTCCCCCTTGAAAGTTCCATGTCACAGATTAGGCAAGTAACCTTGGGCGTATTGACTTTCTTCTTGCCCTCTGGGATAGAAACAAACGCCCATACAATGTGTGGCCTTGGCTTGTATGGGGTATTGTCTTCTGGCAGCCACTCCTTCCCTCCTTCCCTCCTTCCTTCCCTCCTCTTCTCCTCCTCCTCCTCCTCCTCCTCCTCCTCCTTGTTATGGTGGTCCTCTTGGTGGTGGTGGTGGTGGTGGTGCAGATGCTCCACATGCTGCCGCTACTGTAGCCATTTTAAAGTACAAAATTTTGCACAAAGATGTTCAAACAGGTCTTCCTCAGTCAAAGGACAAAGTCAGAATAAGAAAAAAAGGTGGGGTCTTTCATCATTTGGAGAAAAAAAACTGTCCTGAACCAATGAAAAGTGTTATTTTCAGGTCACATGACCCGGGCTTTCATCATTTAGAAACCAAAACTGTTCTGCACCAATGAAAAGTGTTATTTTTAGGTCACATGACCCGACGCGCTTAGGCGACGCGGCCCTGGGCGCGTCGCTTAAGCGCGTCAGATGATTATGTTGCACGATCGTATTCGCTCGAGTATTTCCGGGTGCGCTTACGCCGTGCGTATTACGCGGACGCGGCTACGCGATACGTCATGATGTTTTCGTTCGCGGCAATAGCGCTAATGGGACGCTCACCGGTGGGTGACCCGGGGCGCTCCGAAAAAATGCACTTTCCAGTGCGCACACCGGGGCGCGCACCGGGAGAGCACCAGGGCAAAAAAAAAATTAAAAAAAATATTATATAAATATACAATATAGGATTCATTATAAAAATATTACATTTCATAGGTTTGAGGCCCTATATGTAGTTAGGAATTAGCATTTAAAAAACCTTTGAAATTCACTGAAAAAACCATAGGTTTCACACCAGTTATAGTTAGGAATTAGCATTTTAAAAACCTATTAAATTCACTGAAAAAACCATAGGTTTCACACCAGTTATAGTTAGCAGGAAGGTTTACTCGCATAAAACCATTGAAATTCCCACGTTATAGTTAGTTGGACTCACTATAACTTGCGCGTGCAATGCACTGCTGATGACGTCACATATTACATCACTCATGACATGGTCAGTGACATCACTCATGACATCAATGATGACACCATCCAGTAAATGTGTGTCTTTTTGAAAAATAAATTTGTTTTATATATGTATATGTAAAAGTTGATGGAAGAATAAATGTTTAAATAAGTGTCTAAATGGATGTTTTTTTTAATAAAAATTGATTAGTTAACTGGCTTATCAAGTGTTTCTTAGTGAATACATATATTAGTGAGTAATGTTTAAATATTTATATATATGTATTAGTGTTTCACTTTGTGTCTAAGTGGCTGCATGGGTTAGTGAGTAGGTACATGTGTAGGTATATGGGTTATTAGATTTTTTTAGTATCAGTATGAGTGTTTGTATGTTTTCGTGGGGGTTTTACTTATCACCTAGATGCATGAATGACTAACTCTCTCTTTGTATGTGTTTTGAAGACAGCATATGTGCAGGACTGTATGGGTGGATGAGTGTGTATATGTGTGTGTTAGTGAGTGAATGACTGTCTCACTAGTGTCTTTATCAGTAACTACATATGTTTTAATCTAGTATATGTGAGTATTGATGTATATAAGTGAGTATATGTGAGAGTGAGATATTGAAAGAGTTCCTGTTTAAATAATTATGTGTTTCTATAAGTGATTGTTTAATAGAGTAAGTATGTGTAAGTTTCCTTAGAAGTAAGGTGGTAGTGTGTGTATAGCTGTATATGCAAATAAATGGATGTTCAATAGTTTACTTGCATGTGTGAGTATGTGTGAGAATAACTTTTGGATGACTGTCGGTGTGTAACAGGATGTATAGGTGAATCACTACATATGATGAGTGAGTATATGTATGAGTGACTATATAGAACTGTTGGTGAATGAGTGGATGTGTATATAGATGGTGGAATTATTGAATTGTTTGTTGTAACTGGTATGGGTATCTCCATTTTTTTAAAAATGTTAATTTATATTTTTCAATATGTGTTTCATGGGTTACATTCCAGTGAAATTAGGTCTGTCACTCTGTCACTAGGATGGTGTCATCAGTGATGTCATGAGTGATGTCACTGACCATGTCATGAGTGATGTAATATGTGACGTCATCAGCAGTGCAAGTTATAGTGAGTCCAACTAACTATAACGTGGGAATTTCAATGGTTTTATGCGAGTAAAACTTCCTGCTAACTATAACTGGTGTGAAACCTATGGTTTTTTCAGTGAATTTAATAGGTTTTTTAAATGCTAATTCCTAACTATAACTGGTGTGAAACCTATGTTTTTTTCAGTGATAATTTATATAGACAATATAATTTGTCATTATTTCCAGACACCTCTACTCAAAACATCACTGGATGCCCATGTACTCATTTACACATATCATAAAACACCAGCTGTGTTGCAGATAGTGGCTCAACAATGTCGTTGACGCTTTTTGGTGATACAAGAAAATCACTGCCACCTTCTTCAGGACAATATTTATGTCATTTCCAGTGGAGGCTGGGGATATTTGCAAGTAGTAGGGCGTACACGCTTCGTATGTGTGACATGTGGCGAGCGAGTGTAGCGAGTGAGCCTGACCGATATAAGGGGAGGTTTCTGGTGGGGGGTCCGGTTTGAGAAACTTTTGAAAAAAACTGTGGTCAAATGATGCATTTTCAAGCAAATTTTGGAAAGCAAGATGGTTAATAAGGCAATTACGAAAATGTAGTTATGACATCAATAAAGGGATTCTATATGATAATGATGTGGGTAGTTACTTATTCAGTATAACTACAGAACCTCATAACAGACTTTGAGATATCAATGCAGAGTACCTCACAGATTTCCGTATTTATTGGTATACCTTTACAATTGAAATCTACTAAGGAAATACAAGTTACTGTGATTTGTCAGACTGAACACAATAAGACAGCACTTCATTGTTTTCAGTGGAACTCCTTACAGTCCAATCTTTTAATATTGAGTACATTGTTCCATGCCTCAAATTGATGCTGATATGATCCACACCCACCATGTAGACCACTGCGCATACATAGCCCTTAACTACAATGTGAAAATGATATAGCATTAGTTTCCTTACCTTAAACAGTGGGGTTGTGTTGTGCTGGCGCAAGGGCAGCAAAGGGGGTTGGGGTTTGTACCTCTTTGTTCTTTGCCCAAAAATTAGGTAAAGTTCATCAGGCTTTAGGTGATGCTGAAAAGAAAAATATTGCATAATTAATAGTGGCAACCAAACACAAATTATACACAAGCACTGCCTGTGAAAATCATTTTAGATGAAAAAGGGTTCCTTTGGATCCCTAGTTTTGGTGTTGTTAAATCAATGGCAGGCAGTGGCAGAAGTGCTGGTTACTATTACACACTATGATTTAAAAATCTCGAGGATTTTAACGTGTTGGTAGTGTAAAGAGTAAAGCTGTGGACGCAAACACATTTCTAAATCAGTAAAATGGAAATACTTGGTAATAAACTGTACACATAGTTCAAAATATACCAGCAGTTAGAGGGGGGGGGGGGGGAATGAAGTACTTTTTGGTAATTGTGTAATAGTGCGATTGAAGCCCAATTTTCACACGTTTGTATGCTTTATAATTTTATCAGAAGAATTTAGTGCACAAGTGTCTGTGTAAATGTAGGGGTGATTGCTATGGAAAGGTGCTATATGTTAATGACAGTGCGCTATGCTACCGCAGCATCCTTCAGTAAAATATGTGTGCCAGTGTGCCCTAAATGCACCGCCAGTTACATACTACACGCGTACTGAAAGGATGTAGGCTGTTGCAAATGTGCAACTCTTGTTCTTTTGCACTGCCACCCTTGTATTTTTCACAATCCCTAGGACTTCAGCCCGACCCACAACATTGATGACAGCACTCCCATTCTGAAAATTGTTTCAGCACTACTGCAGCCTTCTATCATGGCAGACGAGAACAATAGACCTTCACCCAATACCTGCCCACGCGCTTCCTGGGCCCAAGGTAATGGAAGTACACTTTCAGCAACCGAGTCGCCTTAGCCCCAGAATAGAAGCTCATCTGCTCTGCATTTAAATAGGCGGTGGGGAGGGGGGCGGGGCTGCATTAGCACATTTCTTCTCATCCTCCCTGTGTTATTGGAGCCAGGTACAGTGTACATCAGAAGCACATCTAAAAAAAGAACGCTAATTGTTGTAACAAGCACATTACAGGAATGAACAGCAGTGGTTGTTTGTGCCATGTGCTACTGCAATATATTTAAAGCCTTTGCCTAAGGTTTTAGATATTACAGAAACTAGTATTTATTACAGGATGACACACAGCGCAATCACGGCACAGGAGAGAGCCAAATTATGCGGCAAGAATCTCCAAATAAGGCAGCATAATGCAGCACATTTTGTGATAGCATTACTTCATTATTTGTCAGTTTTACACATGTTAGTACTGGCTGAGCTTTGGTTACGCCCAGCGGCGGTACCGGCCACACTGCTGGGCAGAAATCCTAAAAAATCAATAATAATAAAAAGATTTTGTTACCATTCTATTTTTGCCACTTTCTGCCAGCCGACAGTCCGAGGGCAGAGCAAGGCCAGTGCGTCACTGCTGCCAATGATTGACAGCAGTGAGGAGTTGCCACTTAATTTTGTATTGTGCATGTTGGTTTGGCCAGCTACCATGCTATGGCTAAACCGACATGCTCAATTCAAACCTCTCCAACCTGTCTGACTGGGACAGCTGGGTTGGAGAGTAGGCACAGGTCTCCAGTGCCTTTTGGAGCATGCAGCCAGCCTGCTCCAGCCAATCAAGACGCTTTTAAACAGCGTCTTGATATTTATGTTAACATGTATTTGTTATGTGTATTATGTGTATGTGGTATATGATTTTGTGTGTATATATGTAATGTGCATTTCTTATGTGTACAGTTTTTGCGCCCTACCAATGTGATTTGCTACCAACCACCACTGGTTACGCTTCATTAGTACCAGCTTAAACTGTTTAGCGCGGCCGACATTCCGGCGCGGCGTTCTACGGAGTGGGCAGGGCTGCGTCGGCCTACGGTCGTGCGCAGCGCAGCACCTGGAAGGTAGTGCTCGCGTCGGCCAACGCACGGAACGGGTTAACAACCAAACATAGAAACAAGCAACAGAAAGGTGACCAGTCAACCTTTGCAAAGAGCCTTCCACTGCACAGCAACACATCGCGTGTTTTCAGTAACTTTTGAACCATGTGAGTTTAGGAAATGTATTTGAGAAAATCTGCAAATTATGCAGTAGATGATGGATTATGTGGCAAATGCTGCAAATCTCTAATTATGCAAAAATCGCCGCGTTTGCACATCTCATAATTCCTGTGCCCTGCAAATACCATAGGAGATGACTTTGTTAAAGTTATCACACGTCCAGGATTTTGAAATTGAGGGCTAACTTAAAATTTGTCACCAAGACCGAGAAGGATCATCGCCTTGTATGTTACGCCTAGACAAGTAAGGCAGCTGCCGACACAAGCGGGCCTTTTACTCCTTATCCCGCCACAACCCGAGCCCTTACCCACACTATACTAGATTTTTTAAACAATGTCCACCCATTGCCACGGTTCTTCTCATCACAGGAATAAAAATGCTAATGTCAAATGAGGCTAATGACTTTGAGTTTAACTAGTTCTAGTGCCACTTACAACTAAACAAAGGTTTTCATGCTCTTCCGGACAAATATGTGTCCAACACCAAAACCCACTTGGTTTGAGTATCACAGCCTATTGGATACAGAAGGACACATGTTGCGCGTGCACTTCAGGCTTCTTAGCAGCTTTTCTTCTGCAGATATGCACAAGACATTCATTCTTTTCACTAGTCCTCCAATGACTGTTGTACTGCAGAGGTAGAAGCTTGTGCGTATTCTTTATGTGAACATTTAAAACAGATATCGCTAATTGAGATACTTCAGTGAAAGATTACAACCCCATCTCTGCATGCGGCTTTACCCTTAATATTAAAATGATACAGCATACTTGCAGTAGGCCTTCCCCTGTAAAGCATCGCTTGATTGTGGAGAAAGGGGCTGGGGGTGACTCATGGTCTATGTTTTTAATGAAACTGTTAATGCGGATGCTAAAGGGCTTAGGCATTTACTCAGCTTCATTTTTTGTCACTTGGGAACTAAAAATTATTAATGTCATTTTCCTGCTGCATAAATATAGACCTGTGTAGAAACAGAGTAAACTGTACCAAGGAACTTCTCAAGTTCTAATGCGAACAAGAAAAAAAATAACTGAACTATTAACTGTGTAATAAATTGCTTCCCTCCCTCCTTGTCATTGACAATCACTCACACAGGCAGGGTAAAGTCACCACAAGATGACCGGAGCCCCACTCTTCCCCTTATTCAGGGCTCGTGTCGGGGTACCGCGCAGGTGGAAGGCGTCCCCCCACTTTTTTTACCGGGGGGACGCCATCCCCCCTGCCAAACAGCTGGACTTCCCTCTTTGGCCTCTCTGGGATGAGGAGCTCGGCACCTTTCGTGACGTCACTTCCTGTTGTGACGTCACTTCCGGGGACAGCGTCCCCCCCACTTCTTTTTTTTACGACTTGTGCCGTGCCCTTATTCCTAAACCAATGCTTCAAAGATCGACAACCCCCACAGCAGTCCATCCTACCACCCTAAGGAGCGTGCTAGGACTAAGGGTGGGCGGAAAATCCGTTACGCTCGCGGATTTTCGGTAAATTCGCGATCCGCGAACGCTCGCAAATTTACCAAAAATCCGCAAATTCGCACGCAGCGGATAGTTTTTTCTTGGTGATACAATTTTGCGGCGTGCGGTGTAAGTTCGAAATTGCGAACAAGTAGGTGCGGCCTGCAGCAACAATCTCGCACTCGCGAAATTACAAAATTTGCAATTCTGCACAAGAAATCCACTAGCAAGCAGCATAGACCTTCTGAAAATGATGATTTTTATCAGAATAATTCCTCAGGTTGACATTTGCCTGCCCTTTTTTGGATTTGAGGCCTTTTGACTTTCTTTGGATCACTTTTGGATTAGAAATAAACTTTCACAAGTAAGTTTGTTTGGGGCATTACATTTGCTGTTCTGCAGAAAAACGAGTTTTGCTAAACTGAAAGCACTCAGCAGCAGGTGCAAAAGTTCAAATTCATCATTAGTAACCATTCCCTGTAGTGCTTCCTGACTGGGGCCCCTTCAGAGTTCAGTTGCTAGTTGCAACAATTGTATGACCCTGCTCTGACCCTCACAGCCGGATCATAGAATAGCTACAAGTAGGCCACAAAGGTCCTGGAAAAAAAAATTGCACTGCAGCAGAAAGCAAATTACAGATAAGGAAGCAGGTGCCAGACTGGAATTTTAAAACAGTGACACATCAATAAATCAACACCAAATTAATTCATGTCAGTTGAAGCAGGGCAGGTGTGCTTGCTTTTTCCCCCCATAATCTACAGTGATGATGATGAACCAGAGGGTGGCATTGATGTACCAGAGGGTGGCATGGGTGAAACAGAGGGTGGCAGTGTTGAAACAGAGGGTGCTGTGAACCTGTGATGATGAACCAGACGTAGAAACAACATAGTCGCGACCGTTGCGTGCCGACAAGTAAGTTCGCAATCGCGAACTGGTACAAAATCCTCGCGAACTGGCAGAAACCCTTGCGAACAGAAGAAAAAACGCAAATTTGCGAGAATTCGCGGATTGCGAGTTCGCAAATTCGCAAAATTCGCGAACGCCAGATTCTCAAAATTCGCCAATGCTTAGCTAGGACTTGCACCAACAGGGCAAGGAAGCCACCGTGAGAAGCTCAGACTTGAGCAACTACTATATTACAGAGCAAGGTGCCTTATAAATGCCAGCACAATACAAAACAACAGGAAAAACATGCACAGGCTGCAACAAACGGTCACATGCTGGTGACATCAACTTATCTGACTGCATGTGCTGGGTCTTGTTACTCTCTTAATATTTATGTTATGAGAATAGTCGTTTTTTTTTTTTTTTAAGGTGCACAGAGAAAGCTGTGAATGTTGCGAACATTCTTGCTAAAATGGCAGAAGAGCTAGGAGGCCATTTCATGGTCGTTTTTAAACAAAACAGTGAAGCGGCAAGTTGAGCGCCTCGGACGCAATGCATAGTCAGCTTTAGCAGTGGGAATAAGGAGGTACTGAGGTACATCTGCTGGTCAAACGGCACAGGGCACATGTGCCATCTCCCATAACTCACTAATATGCACCGTTCTTGTGTACCACTATCTATACATATGTGTATAGTGATAACGCCATTTTGTATAACGTGTGTCTTCGATGCGAGCCCCTCGCTCCGCAGCTTATGCACAGACCTCATGAAGTTTCCACTTTAAGCAATACCACCCGCTTAATAAGAATTGGTGGCGAGGGGCATGGTTAATCGACAGCCTTTAGATGGAACCGTGGGATGATTCATGCCACCACATATTGGGAGACAACTGTTAGTTATTCTTTTGTATAAAGCCATGACTGCTACTCAAAGGATCATCTGTAGGAAGCATTGTTTCTCTTGTTGATACTAGCAAATGGTCAAATGGTGCCATTATTACCTGGTCTGACTGTCTACTCGACTTCGGAGTACTCAGATCTTTGTGACGATTGAGGAAAGACCGCTCAACTCACCGCAGCAGCATAGGCCACAGGTGTGGTCTGAGACTGTCGAGCTCCGGCTCGCTGAGAGGGGGTGAGGGAGAGACAGGCTGTTCAAGCACATTTCGCACAGCCAATCTAGATTCTGCTCCCTTGCTGCTGCAAAGTATGAGAGCAGAACCAGGATTGGCTTGAGCGGAGAAACTCACCACTCATTATGAGACTGGTGGTCTGTGGCTTTCAGCAACCCCCACTCACTAATGTGCAGTAATGAGAAGCCTCTAGTGTGCATGTCAAGCTGGCCGCAAAAAGGCAGCCATCCAACCTGACATGCGCACTTTGTAGCCAAGGCGCCCTGTGCTGCCAGTGCTACCCATGTGTGTCTAAACCACATTGAAGCCCTGCCCTCTTCCGAGCCCTCATTGCACCCATGACTAAAGGCTAACCTGTGGTTGCGCTAATTGGATTCCCTACAACAATATGGCATAGTGTGCGTTTATTCACATAGGGGGGCCAAAATGTCAGAGGGTCAACGCCCTGAAGCAGGAACCGCCCCTGATAAATTTCTCCAATGCAAAATCCTTATGGTGACATTGCACTGAAGTACAGGAAAACGCATATTTGTATCTGGATCTCTTCCAATCTGCAACATGTTGGTATATATCCCCATCCTAGACTTGTCAACGAAAGAAGGGGATCTTTAAGCACTCACATCAGTCCCACCTATCTTCTCCTCGTCACTTGCAAGGACTCACATTGACCTTGGTTTGATCTGGTCCTGTTGTGGGAACTACGCCCAGCCACACAAGTGGCGCAGCATTTTGATCGGCACAAGTGGGGTAATGCTGGGGGTAAGAATTGTGTGGATTTGTGCCGTTTCCTGAATTTTCCATCATAGAAATGTAAGGAAAATGTGTGATATTAGGGAAAGTGAGGTTTGCAGGGCATTGTGGGTAAGAAAACGGCACAGGATTCTAGTTTTCAAGGAATTCTGGGTAACAGAACCTGGTCAGAGCCACAGAAGTCACCCCATCCCCGTTTCCCCAGGGTGTCTAGTTTTCAAAAATGTACAGGTTCGCTGGGTTTCCTTAGGTGCAGCTGAGCTAGGGCCCAAAATCCACAGCTAACCACTTTGCAAAAAAAGGGTCTGATTGGAGTGGGAAAATGTGATGTATTCATGTTGTGTTTTGTACCACTTCCTGTCGCGTGTAGTACACCTACCCACTCAAGTGAGGTATCATTTTCATCTGACAACTTGGGGGAATGTTGGGTAGAAGGAAATGTGTGGCTCCTCACAAACTGAAGAACTTTCCATCACAGAAATCCATGCAAAATAATTCTGAGTGGAAAAATGTGATGCGTCCATGTTTCGTTTTGGTGTATTTTCTGTTGTGGGCACTGGGCCTGCCCACACAAGTGAGATACCATTATTACCAACTGCATTTGTGCATTCCAAATGTAAGCCAGTGTGTAAGAAAGAAGATATTTTGCAAAATACCCTCTAAATTGTATGGTTTTATGGGTATCCATAAATGCAGAGCTGTACAAAGAGCTACTGCTCTTAAACTCCACATCTTATACCCATTTCAGAAACAAATATTTCCTTGATACAGATTTTTTTACTCTACATATTTCACCATATGAATTGGTTTATACTCGGTACACAATGAAAACCATTGTATGGTGCAGATCAATTGTGGACTATGGGTGCCTTGGGTTCTTTGAGAACTTACAACCTCTATATCTCCCCACAACAAGTAGGGTCTAGCGGACATAATGGTATATTGCATCTGTAAACCGGCCATAGTGACAAAAAGGTACAGATAAAAACGTTGTTACAAATGGCCGTTTTCTCCTACTCATTTGCAATATTTCTTTATTACAACAATTAGTTTCTTTGGGGAACCTTGAGGGATCTCCACAACAAATCCCTCCCATGCTGAATTTCGAATGTTATCTACTTTTCAGAAATCAATAGCTTTCCTGGACCACCCATGAGTTTCACACTGACTTCCACAACAAACAGGAAGTGGGTTTAGAGCACACAAAAATTGAATTTAATAGAAAATTTGAAATTGCCGTAACTGTGGTAAAAAAAATGTGTATTTTTTTCACCTCGGCATGTTCCTGAAAGTTGGGAAGATGTTGACTTTAGTACAGCAAAACATTCATTGATGCATTATTAGGAAAAAAAGAAGACACTTTTATCCAAAGCACCTTTTTCCGATTTTTCAAAAAAACCTCAAATGTAGCTATATATTTTATATTGCCCTCAGTCCCTCTAGGGCAATCCACAAACTCCGTGTATCTTTAGAATTCCCCAGGATGTTGGGGAAAATAAAGATGCAAATTTGGCATGGATTCCTTATGTGGACAAAAAGTTACAGAGACCTAAGCTTGTAGTACCTCAAACAGCCAAAAAAGGGCTCATCACTGGTGGTGTTGAGGGGAAGGAGGGAGAGGGGGTGTTGAGACCCAGCAGTTAAGGGTAAATAAATGTCTCTTAATGTACTAAGGTAAACCATTTCTACGTGTTGACAAAACGATGTTTTGGGAATTTTGTAATACTTTTTTTACATGATGCTTGTATGATTGACATGCCACACATTTTCAGGGCTCTGCTTCTGCATGGGTTCTTAGAGTCAAGCCATACCACTTGCTCGGCTCTCCCTGTTCATTTGTTGGCTCCCCCACACCTAATGCTACGGTGCTCATTCTGCAGGGCTTGGTCGAAGTTGAGGAAGGTGAGGGTGACTTGAGGGCTTGAGGTCGGTAGAGATAAAGGGAAGAAAGGGTGACTTGAGGGTTCAGTGGCGAGTAGAAGTAAAGGTGAAACATAAACCTTTTGAAATTGAAGTGTGTTTGATGAGCAGAAAAACATTCTCTAAATTGTGGAGGTAACCAACAAATAAGTCAATGTGCCACAACGGCAAATGTTTATTCAGAAAAAAAAACAGACTGTATGGCAACAGTCTTAAATGAAAGCAGCATGTTTACAGCTTTATCATCAACAAAAGCGGAAGTCAGATTAAAAGTATGTTTCGGAAATTGGTCACAAATGCCACAGAGTTTATTTACTGGTAGTTGTCTGCGTTCAGCTCTTGAAAATAGCGGGAAAAACAAGCCTCAAATCGGATGGCTGCAAGTTGTCTTTCGGGCAAAATCAAACAAGCATTTGCAATGCAATAGGTCTCGCATTATCAAAGTTTGAGCTATTGGTTTTGCATTATTTAGCAATGCTAGTAGGTCAAACTTTAATAATGCGAGACCTATTGCATTGCAAATGCTTGTTACTCCATGCTTTCTGTTTACTTCAAGTGAGATCATGCCGGCCAGCCGTAATGGCATTACAAAACATCCAGACTTTGCAGTTTTCATATAGGGCAGCTAAATTTCTGCAACTAGTCAGCCCACTATTACAATAAACAATAATATAATGCGCATTTTAGTGTGTACTATTATATGGCCACCACAATACCAGTAAAGTTTGCACAAATCTTTAATCTGTTCTGCCTTGGCGTAGAGTGCAGTGGCATAGAGTGCCAGTAGTGTAGCATGGAATGTTGTCAAGTTCAATGGCAGAGTGCAATCTTGCAAGGTAGAGTGTCAAAGTGCAGTGGCATAGGGGTGGATTGGCTTATAGTACAGTGGAATAGGTACAAAAAGTGCAGAGTGGGGTAGAGAGCACTGGCATGGTGAAAAGTAAAGTGGAGTAGAATGCAGTCGCATAACGTAGAGTGTTGCAGAGTAGAGTATAGTGGTGGACAGCGTAGCATAGATTGGCGTGGAATGTATTGGTTTTGAATAAAGTGGTGTAGAGTGCATTGACACAGTCCAGTGCAGAGGTGTAGAGTGCAGCAGTGTAGAGTACAGCAGCGTAGAACAGAGTAACGTAGACTGCAGTGGGGTATGGTGAAGTAGAAGGATACATGGTAGATTGAAGTGTTGAAGAGTGGAGTGACAGAGTGGAATGGCACAGAGTTGAATAGAGTGTTGTATAGTGCAGTGTCGTGGAATGGTGTAGTGTGGAGTAGTGCAGAGTAGAGTGCAGTAGCATGGAGTGGTGCAGGTTAGAATAAAGTGGTTTAAAGTGGAGTATGCATGGTGTGGTAGCACACTGCCATTAAGACAGCACATCTTTAATTAAAACAACCATTACATTTGCACCGACATACAGTTTTACTGATAAAAGTATACAGTGCATAAACAATAAAATGTGGAAATGTGATTACCTAGTGTATTGATTTGTTTGGATCGTACTAAGATGGCCGGCCAAACCCTCATGCGCAGTGAAGGGAGGGCACTACCTCTCCCCACCAGCTGTGTCATCCCGTGAAGCCGCCCCCAAAACTCTTCAGAGTCCTGGGGGCAGGTCCAGGGATTCAAATAAAACAGGTTTAAAACCGGTTTTATTATTATTTTATTTGCTGGCTCCTCCCCTCTAATGGAGCGGTCGCCGCTGATAATTTCAACAACCTTCCTTGTAAAGATATTTTGATTGCGACTTTGCCAGCATGAATTGGGATTTGAGTAACATAGTCATATAAAAATTATAGTGGTGGCATGGTCCTTCATAACTGCATTTAGGAAGTAATATACGCATTCTCTCGTTAGCATTGCGTTTTAATTGAAACTACCTGGTTCGTGATAAAGACTACAGTGCTTGTTTGAGGGACATAATAGCCCCAGCTCTTGCTAGATAAACATTTTGCTACACCATGAGTTTTTTGCCATGCTGAACAGCAGCCACACTGGTGTACAAAATGGGTGAAATACATTGGCAAAGCCAATCGCGCTTGCATAAGCAAGACCTATTGGCTTTGCCAATGCTTGTTTGTACAAAAGTGCCTGCAAAAATGTGTGTTTTTTAACTGAGACTGATCCTCCATTTATTAGCTCTGCCCTCCACTGAGCCAATAAAAGGAGGGTGAGCAAGAGGTCAGCAGGTGACAATTTGACGCATCCCTCGGCTTCGATGAGCATGTGCGCATTACCGCAGGGCGCTGTTTCAGTCTGATCAGGCAATTAAAGAAATGTTTCAATTTTCTGCCCATTTCAGCCAGGAAATCAGTCGCGGTGGCGCTTATCCTCTCCCGGCTGGATTATTGTAACGGCCTCCTAGCAGGCATCAAGAAATCTTCCCTTAAAAAATGACAAAGTGTTCAACACCCAGCAGCCAGGCTTGTCCTTAAACTCCCTCGCAGGTCCTCGGCCTCTGCAGCCCTCAACGCCCTTCATTGGCTGCCCCTCCATAAGAGAATCTTATTCAAGCTTCTAGTCACGGTCTTTAAATCCACCAGGTGCACGGGTCCATCTTACCTGATCAAGCGCTTCCAGCGTTATATTCCAACTCGCTGCTTGAGGTCATCAGGTGCTAATTTAATCACTGAACCCCGAATAAAACTAAAAACCAAAGGCGGAAAGACCTTTTCATTTCTGGCTGCTAGGGCATGGAATCGTCTTCCCCCCAACCTCAGGCATGCTCCCTCAGAAAGCCTTTTCAGGAAATTCCTGAAGACTTGGATTTATTCTCAATCTGACTCATCAGTCCTCGCAGCTATCTGGTCCATGCTCCCCATAGTCGATCTTCTGTGAGCTCAGCGCCAAGATGCTCCCTCCGGAGCGAAAGTAGCGCTTTACAAATGCTAATAAATATCAAATATCAAGGTGTACAGTTTCCCTGTCGCCTGCCTGTTAACACATTTTACACAACTAGGGGTTGCTTCTCCTGTGCTAGCAGCCTGCAGCAATACTGCCTGCAGATCTCCCTTGGCACACTCCCTCCTCACTGCGCTTTGTCTCCTGTGACCCATGCCTCCTCTGTGCTCCCTTCACCGCCTCTTGACTTCTCTACACCTTCTCATCTCATCACTTATCTGACCAAAACACCCATCCCCCACCTCCATACCCAGCACACTCCTCTGACACCCCTTCTTCCCTGAGTTTCTTGTGGCCCTCCCCCTGCTGCCCTGTGCACCTTTGGAACTGTGGTTGTCAGATGCCAGAGTTTTAAACCTGCACTCTCTGGCACCAGGTAGCAGCATTCTACTCGCTGGTGCTCCTGGGCACGGACAGTGACTTGGCAGAGTCTCCAGAAGGGGCAGACCACAGACCAAGATTTATTTTTGTGATGGGCACATTTTATGCCTGCTGCAAAATTCCAGTAAAGTTGGGGGTTTGGGAACCGCATAGTTTGCTTTTTTTTTACTGCAAAATTAGCCATCTCAGAGCACAACTCCAGGGGGCGGGGTTGGGGAGGTCTGACTAAGACCGCTTTTTGTGATCTACTAACGACAATTATGTAAGGCAGCGGTTCTTTACCTGTGGTAAGGGGACCCCCTGGGGTGTCTACGAAACCTAATCAGATGGTCCTTGACTGCTTAGGAAGTGAGATCAGGTTCATAAAGTGTATAGAAATAAAGAAGCAAAATGTAAACCTGAAAAGTTAAAAAAACAAACCATGAATGTGAAGGAATTTGAACTTGGATGCTGAAAATGAAGTTAGTGCAGGTGCATCAAAAAGAACATGGTATACGATGAGTGACCTCAATTGAATTTAGAAAAGATTCAATATTCTCATTGAAAATGCTGTTTTTTTAAAATATTTATTTGTGAATTAAATAGAATATTGTATTATTATTATTATTATTATATTTGTTTTATGAATGCTTGTTTCTGTACTTTTAATGTATTTTTGTGCTAACTTCAAATTATAGAACATTGTTCGGCCGGGATTCCCTGGCTTCCAATAATTCCTCAGTGGGGTACCTCAGGTTAAGTAATGATGAAGTGGGGTCCACAGAAGTTAAAAGGTTAAGAACCACTGGTGTCAGGGATGACTGTAGTGTTGTCTTTCACTGCAGACCTGATGATCTCCCCCACCCACATACGCTCGACCAGGTCCAGAAAACCTCAGAAGAGACAAAGCTGTGCATTAAGGCGACCGCTTCACTCCAGATCATTACAGATGCTGTCTCCAGCCCTGAAAGTTTCACCCACAAATCATTCGTTTCAGGTGTGTTAGACTAATTAGATCAATTAGAGCAAAACACGACCATGATGCATTAGGATGCATTAGGCTGTCAAACGAAAGTCTTAAATAGGAAACAGTTTCCATGGCGGCCTGGAGGGAGGAGGACATCCTGTTGTGCAGCAACCAGTATAATGACCTGTAAAAAAAGAATATCACAAAGCGACCTGCTGAAAGCTGCCAGCATACTGCTAACAAAAACCAGGCGCCTGCTTTGTACACGTCCTGATCTATCACACTACTAAGTGCTACGTCCCATAACATAATAACCGCCCCTTGGTGATCTCTGCTCTCGACACGAATACACTTCCCATAAAGGATCATAATCAAAGCAACATCCTTGCAACCACACACCCTACACGGCCGTGGGTGCTACGCATGCGGGCAACAGCTTCAGCACTTCTCATACAGGTGGTAAGCCCGACATAAATGCTATAGTAAAACAGTCATCCCAGATGTTACTCTTTCTGTCAACCACCTACTGCATTCTGGGATTTCAGTTTCACTTTTTAAATTGCAAACTGGTTAAAAATCTTAGCATGGAAAATGCTGTTACTAAAAGGGCAGGACTGTCTCAAAGTGTCACACAAGGCATCTGACCAGCAGCTATGCCACGTGTATGCAGACAACCTAACATGAGAAAACAAGCATTTGAAATGCAATAAGTCTCGCATTTGTGAGACTTACAGCTATTCGGATGGTAAACATTAAAGCGAGCGCATTGCTGAAACATAAAGCGTGGCGCCAGTCTATATAAAAATTATGCGCATGACGCCTCACATGAAAGCGGGTGCCGTGCTATAACATGAAGCGTGGGATGCGTATACAAAACATTTATGCATGTGGTGGTAAGTGAAGCAGGCGCAGTGGTGAATGACCAGCAGGAAATAAAACAATTAGTCCCTAAAGGAACACATAACCACCTACAGCAGAGGTCTTCAAACTTTTGGATGCAGAGACCCCCCTGTCAACATGTTCAGGCGTAAGGACCCCCTCCTGACAAAAATGTCTAAACCCTGTGTGGGTGACAAGAGTACCCAAGTGACTGCACGGTGAGCGATGCAACAGTGTGACAGTAGGGTAAAAGGAGTGACTGCAGGGTGAGTGAGGTGACCATACGAATTTGGGTTTGGCTGTAAGTGCAGAGTGGGGCAAATGAATGTATGGTTAGTGATGGCCTTGTTTGAGTGAGCTACAGATTGAGCAGTGAGGGGGGGGACAGTGAGTGAAGTGTCACATGAGTGCAGGGTGAGTAGTGTGCTCATGTGACTGCAGGGTGAGGTACAGGGTGAACAACGCAAGAGCATTGTTAGTACAGAGTGATCACTGAGTGCAGGGTGAGCGGGTGAATGGTGTGAGTGGATGGTGATCAGTGTGAGTGGATGGTGATCAGTATGAGTGCATTGTGATCACTGTTAGTGCAGGGTGAGCGGGTGAATGGTGTGAGTGGATGGTGATCAGTGTGAGTGGATAGTGATCAGTATGAGTGCATTGTGATCACTGTTAGTGCAGGGTGAGCGGATGGTGATCAGTGTGAGTGGATGGTGATCAGTATGAGTGCATTGTGATCACTGTTAGTGCAGGGTGAGCGGGTGAATGGTGTGTGCAGGGTAAGCGAGTGAATGATGTGAGTGCATTGTGATCAGTGTGAGTGCATTGTGAGTGCATGGTGATCAGTGTGAGTGCATTGTGATCAGTGTGAGTACATTGTGATCAGTGTGAGTACATTGTGATCAGTGTGAGTGCATTGTGATCGCTGTGAGTGCATTGTGATCGCTGTGAGTGCATTGTGATCGCTATTAGTGCATGGTGATCAGTGTAAGTGCAGGGCGAGCGTGAAAGTGAAGGCGAGAATGAGGAGTGAGTGGTCTGAATGCAGGGTGCATGCCTAAAAACTTGAAGCGTAGGGTTTCAGATACAAGTTAAACTATTACTATAATGGCATTAATCAGGGATCGATGGTGGAGGAAATAAATAATGTGCTGATACAGCTCATTACTTTGATGGCCCAGAAATAAGCAGTCACCTAAAGCTGTATTTTTAGCACTTATCTGTGAATACTTAGAACAGCAAATATAAATAGAAATCACTTTTAATTGTGTTCTAGGGCTGCCTCAATGATCCATGACTGATAATTAAAGAGAACAAAGACAGAAAAGTCACATAGCTAATTAATACATACTTTTTTATTTATAACTCTATTTAGTGTCAAGAGCAGGTCTCTGCGGGCTCTTTAAACACCACACGGCAGGCATTTTTCTTTTGGCTACCCAACTTTATATTTCTTTTCATTAAATGCATTCTCACACTACAGCAGTAAGTGTAAAAATACAAATGTAACGAATTGGCAGAGTGGGGGCCCAGGGGGTACTGGAACCATTAAAAAAACTAAGCCTAGGTTACCAGTTAACAAAGGCATGTAAATATGCAAATGGTCTTTGAAGACCTGTGAAAAGCTCAGGCGGCGGAGATAAGACTCCAGACACCTCCAAGCCGAGCCCCCAGCAGCGCGAGCTGCACTGCAGCAGCCCGGGCTGAGCGACACTACGGGGAAGGAGGGGGGCTGACGCTATGGGCCTGGGCAGAAGTGTGAAGGGAATGCACGACCCCTTTCCTATCACTCCACGCCCCCCTTGGGGGTCGCACCCCACAGTTTGAAGACCCCTGACCTACAGCATAAGAAAACTGTAGTTGGCCGGTTCTCCATGGCATAAAAAGAAAATGATGTATCGGGAGAACCAACCAGTAAGGAGACAGGAAAAAAGAGCAAAACAGGAGTGAAACAATGGCAAGCTTTAGGTGAGATTACACTCCAACGATTACAGCAGGCCTTCCAGACAATGCATGTGCGCTACCTAGGCTCTCCCTAAAAAAAATTATGGATGCTAGCGAACCCCACACTCCTACAAATAAAATAAACAGCATTTTTGTCATACAGAATACGGTACCTCCAGAGCGCTCAGGTTCATTCTTTAGTAATTTTTCCAGGCGAAGTTAATGTGTTGTGTGCTGGGACTTGTAGTCATGAAATTATAATGTGATAAACAGGACTACACATCCCAGAAAGCAAAGCAAAAACGTGGACTCGATGAGTTACTCACACATGGATCTGGGAAACTTCTGAGCTGTATGCTGAAGTGCTCTTTAGCAGGAGAAATAGCAAGATGTTCTATTTATTAAAGGACAAATCACCTTGCTGTTATGATGTTTCTAATGCATAGGGGTGATGCAATGTTTAAAGGCTGCATTTCCAAAGCTCCTGAGACTGCCAGGCATATGGACGAGTACCTCATCCAATCCAGGATTTTGCTTTGTTTTCTGTGACTTGTAGTCCTGATTTTATAATTGGATAACTAGGACTACAAGTCCCAGAACGTAAAGTTAAAACGTGGACTGGACGAGCTATTCACAAATGTACTTTGGAAACGGGAGAGCTCTGGAATTTCCAAAGGAAAGAACATTGCTGTGTAGTTAAAGGTAGTCATAATACAATTTGCACAGCTCTAACGTTTCCCAGGCCCTTGCATGAACAGCTCATCAAGTGCATGTGTTTAGGTCTCGACCTCTGCCAATGCGCTTGCGCATTGCAGATGTCGAGACATATAGAGGTGCAACAGGAAAGCTTACCAAAGGGATTTTCAATGCGGATTACGTCCAGTTCATGTGATCCAGTCGTGTGAGATGCGCGTGCACATTAAACACCATCTGCCTCGTATCAGACTTCAGAGGAATCTGCTCTCAAGCCCCTCCTCCGCCATCAGACGTCAAAGGTAAGCCTCCAGCTCCCACCCCCGCCCCCCCCAGCAATGCTGATAATGTTTACAAGCCACTCCCCCGCTTTACCACGTCTCAATGCCTTACTTTCACACAGCCGTGTCTCTTTCACGGCCAATGCTTGTTTTAAAAAGGGACATCATGTTGAAACTGAAAGCAAGGCAGAAGGATGGTAGTTTAACTTCTTTAAACCGTTCTATTTTTATGTAGATTGCACTTGTTCGATCTCCTGTACACGAGCAGGCAGACTAGTGATTTCCTGCTATCTGTCCAGCAAGCAGTGGTAGCCTTCAATTCTCTTATTTCGGTACTTGGGACCCTGGATGATCATCCAGTCCGTGGACATTCTCTGCTAGTGTATCTATGCGTCCTGGTTGATCTTCCAGTTTGTTGACATTCTCTGCTAGTGTATCTGAGCATCTGCCCCAATCAGCTTTCTTCGACTCTTGTCTTACTGTAACACCCCTTGATTCAGCGCAGGGCACCACATTTCTATTACGCCGGAATCCCGTGACCTGCAACCATATCATCCATAGACTTTTAGTGCCCTTTCTATGAGTCACAGGCTTGCAAACACACTGGTTTAAAACGTGGTGGTGACCTGAAAAAGCTGCTGGTCGGCCAAGGAGGGTACTAAGTTAAAGAATATTGTTGATGTGCTGACAACAGACAAACTTGTTAGGAAACTGATTAGGTAAAGGACATGAGATCATACTGGATGAGGTGACTTTAGCTGTTCTGCTGTAGAATTCTTAATGGCCTTTCTCAGCCATGGTAAGTCAGTGATGTGTCTATATTTTGAGCAAAGATTTTGCTTTGCTTCCGTTTCATCAAGAAGTGGGATGATATGGCTAGTTTTGTGTAAATGCAGAAAAAATGCAAATTTTAGCTTCTCTTTTGCTACAGTAAACTGGGGTGTGGGTAAACATCTAAGACATCCGCGGTGCTTTCAATTTTGCTGGGAATTGTTCAGAGTCCCCTACAGAGTCAGGACCACTTACTGTTAAGGGGTCCATAAATCACTTGCACCTGGGACAGAGCAGCGTCACATCTCACGGTCAGCGCTACATGTGTAACACACTCCCCACAGCGCCAGCGCCTCGCATATGGCCGCTGCGGCCTCCTTTGTGAACGAGCAAACGGGTCCTTTCATCTCGGGCAGTGAAATTCCAAGGGTTAGATAAAGAGGCCTGTGAATGGCTCCTCCTTGTGAATGGTCACTCCGGGACCCACACACAGTGAGTGAGTGAATCCTTCTGAAGCGCCCACTCGCTGCTCCACAAACGTGGAAAATTGGAACACCATATTTTTATCGATCGCTGTACCCCCATCCAAAAGTTTTCAAATTGATACTGCTCGTTTGTCACTATTGTTTACTTTGGATTCCGTAATTGGCTTCCCAATTTTCCCGGTGCCTGTAGGCATAAAGAACAGACACGCATGTCATAACATAATCTGACAAAGACAGGCAAACTCACGAGCCCCGGTATTTAATTTTGCCTTTCAGAGCTAGAAGGATATCTCTAAGTGGCAGTTGTTTGGGCCAGGTGGGGAGAGAGTCTTCAGGGGGCACAGCTCAGTTTTTCTAGTTGGAGAAAGTACACCCAGACACACATACACACAAACATAGCCACGCACTGATATAGCCTCTCCCCCCCCTTTCAATTCAGATATTCTTTATTAGGCCAAGATAATTCTGCTGGCACAAATTCTACTCAACATTACAGGCAGGGCTTTAAGTGGGATGAAAAAAACTGGGGTGTCTCTCAAAGGGGCGTGGTCCATGTAATTAAGGGCGTGGCTTAAAAAACACATAAGCTAAAGCTCTGTACTCAGCATAGTGTGCCGCCCGACTTGTATTTTGCTGTTTCTGTGATTGCATCCAGATATATGATGCAACCATTAACATCATTCCTACAACAAGTCAGGACTATTGGCTTTGTCAATGGTTGTTAGTTGCATAAGATAAATAAGCAGCAACTATAGCTTGTTTTCTAATAATGGTGCCCTTAGCAAAGATTAAAATTGGTGTTGGATGCATGGCAAGGAATTAATGACCTCTCACATCCTTCATAAAGGTATCTATGTTTCAGCCATGATGTCTCTGCTGCTTCAGGGGGTCAGTATGACTTTCCTCAGGACGATGATCGTGTACACCACCCGCTGTCAGTGCACACCCACCAGGCACACACACTATCAGTGCACGCTTTCACCGGACACAAACACCACCAGCCGTCAGTGCACACTTTCACCGGACACAAACACCACCAGCCGTCAGTGCACGCTTCCACCAGGCACACAGCACCAGCCGTCAGTGCACACTTTCACCAGGCACACACACACCACCAGCTGCCAGTGCACGCTTTCACCAGGCACACACATCATCAGCCGTCAGTGCACGCGTTCACGGACACAAACACCACCAGCCATCAGTGCACGCTTTCACCAGGCACAAACACCACCAGCCGTCAGTGCACGCACTCACCGGGCACAAACACTACCGGCCGTCAGTGCACGCTTCCACCGGGCACACACCAACCGCTGTCAGTGCACGCTTTTACCAGGCACACACATCATCAGCCGTTAGTGCACGCTTTCACCAGACACAAACACCACCAGCCGTCAGTGCACGCTTTCACCGGGCACAAACACCACCAGCCGTCAGTGCACGCTTTCACCAGGCACGCACACCATCAGCTGTCAGTGCACACTTCCACCAGGCACACACCACCAGCCGGCAGTGCACACTTCTACCAGGCACACACACCACCAGCCGTCATTGCACGGTTCCACCAGGCACACACACCACCAGACATCAGTGCACGCTTCCACCAGGCACACACACCACCAGCCGGCAGCGCACACTTCCACCAGGCACACACACCACCAGCCATCAGTGCGCAATTTCTACAGGCACACACAGCACCAGTGCATGCACCAATTGTTCACGCATCCACAATTAACTATTGTAGCAATCGCAGTATGGCGCACTTTACTTTAAACACATTCATCTAAAGCGCAGTATGCCACCTTTTCTACAAAAATAAATTTAAAAAAATTTGGACTACAATTTATAGACTTTTGTTGCAATTGGTGTTGCAATATTAAGCAATACCAATAGCTCAAATTTAATTAACCCCTTGTGCGCTGATGACGGAACCGCTCCGTCATCAGCTGCGGTGGCGCTGTGCTTGTGACGGAGTGGTTCCGTCATGGCCCGCCCGCCGCTCATGCGCGGTGCGAATTCCGCGCCTGCGCTGAGCATTCTATTGAGCGGGCAGGGCCATGACGGAACCGCTCCTTCATAAGCACAGCGCAACCGACGCTGGTGACGGAGTGGTTCCGTCACTAGCATGCGCCCGCCGCTCTTTCGCCCCGCCCCCTTAGCACTGCGGCGGAATAGCCGCCGCAGTGAAGGGGTTAATGCGAGACCTATTGCATTGCAAATGCTTGTTGATGTTTATTGTGGGACCTGTAGCCCTGCTTTTACAATGGGATAAACCCAGAAAGCGAAGTACAAAGTGGGAACTCGGGAGCTCTTAGTTCAGCAACCCTGCCAAGTTTCCCAGGTGATGTGCGGTTCCAGTCCATGGTTTTCCTCTGACCTCTGGGACTTGTAGTCTAGTGTAGGCCATTAAAAAAGGACTACAAGTCCCAGAATTCTACGAAGAAAATTGTGGACAGGAGCAACATCATGCATGGACCAGAAAAACTAGGCAGCTATGGTTCAGGGGTGCGGGTATGCGTGTCACCCGAAATATCAGCCCTGCATGGATGTTTGTGACCAGAGAAAAAACACAGGACACCGTTTGTTGAGTGAAAGCCCAACATAATGAGAGGAATCTGAACATTTCCTGTTGCTGGACTGATTATTACCATCCAGCGTTACTCTGTGCAGCTGTTAGTCATACTAACAGCTTGTCTTTATGCAGCAGTCCTTTAGCCTTTTCTATGTACTGTTAAGTGTTTGTCATGAAAACATACAATTCAGCGGTGCCGCTTCAATGGGACACAAGGACGACACTCAGGGTTGCTTTTATCGAGAAAAGAGGCGCGCTTCAAGCGCGAGTATCACGAGGAAACAAAGCCACGGGCTGCTTGTCATGGACAAAGCACAGCGCTGCCAGGCTGTTCGTCATGGCGCTGTGCGGTTGTTGTAAATACAAAACGCAATGCTGCAGTGCGGTTTGTCATGACAAGTTCAGGGCCGCATAGAGGTGGGTGAGATGCCTGGCTCTGGCTCAGCTCGAGGTCCTCTTGAACCCTGGAGCCCAAAAAGAGCTGAGCTTTCAAGTGGCTTCTGCCTGCCAAAAACGATTTAATCTCAAGCACCAAAAATAAAAGCCAAAGCATTAACTTTGAGGTACAAAAGAAAAGAGAATGAGACACGCATGTAATGGGTGACGTGCACATGGCAAAACAATAACACCTAGGCCCTTTCCATGATGGTTCTGCGCAGACCCAAGCACTTTTTTTGTGTGCTTGAGGTGTCCACATTTCAAGCATATTATTCAGAATTTCTCCAAGTTAATGTATGAACGTTGACCATAACAAGTCAGAAACTGAGAGTGGCAATCCCGGTCCACTGTTTCTGACTACAGCATATATTTTGTGAAACTGTACTACCAGTAAAATAGCCAGTCTGGGCTGCTCCCCTGTATCGACAAAGCGTTGTCGTTTATATGTTATATGTTGTAAAGAAAACAATAAAAAATATATACATTTTTTTTTTTAAATCATGCCTTGAATTAGAGAAATTCTGAAGTATATGTTCGAAATTTAGATACCTAAAGCGCAAAAAAACAGGCTCTTTGCTGTGCGCGGAGCCATCATAATAAGGCCCTCAGGATCAATCCCAGCTTTCTCTCTTGACAGTGCTTGGAATTGAAATTTAGAGGAGCACATACTCACTGTAGCCATAGAGCCTGCCGTAGGGGGCTCTACCGGCCCTCTAAGAAAGCATTTCGGCGAGGACCTTTAACAAGGGAGCAGGGCTTTAATGGCGGTAGAGCACGCTATGGAGGGCTCGAAGACTATCAGAACATACCGCACCTAGAGGGCAGATTGTTCTCATTTCTAAAACAAAGGCCTCACGGAGTACAAGGGTTTTGAAATCCCCTTGGGCTCCGTGAGGCCTTTGTTCACAGCAACAGCTGTGAAACAAACATTGGAATGTTGAAGCTCCGGGCTTCTACCAGCCATTAGAAGCCAGGAGCACTCCATTTTCTTCAATGGAGTGCTCAACATTTCATTGTTCTAATAGCCGAGAGTACATGCTTACTGCTGACACAAGGGCCAGTACTCTCCCATTAAAAGAATTGCACTCCTGCCGAGAAGGGCAGGCATGCTCCCTTTCAGATTTAAGAAGTGCAGGTTCTCAGTACCGGACAGTCCCTGCCCATTTAAAGCACTGCCTCTTGACCAAATTGTGCGATCCTAGACAATTATTTTATTTCACTGTACCTCATTTTTTCTCCGATATGACATATGAGGGCACCTTCAGATATGCGAGTTCAGTACGTGCACTATTCAAGAGCTAATATTGTTGCACAATCTATATTACGAATCTAAGCCACATACAGGGTACACTTGACTCCTGACTTGCCTCTTGGTTCACTACTAGCCTTGTCATCAGGGTGAGGATGCAGGGATGTTTCGAAGTTCATGTTTAGAACCAGTGCATAATTTGAGTTGGGGGTTTCTGGTGTTGAGCACCGGCACTTAATCATCAACACCAGCGCTTTTCATGAGCACCAGCTGAGGACACATACATTTATTGTAAGCACAGGGAGCTTAAGTGATTTGCCCAGAATCACAGGAAAGTTGAGCTGACGCCGAGAGTCAAATCTGGTTCCCCAGCTCCGAAGTCAGCACCTCTGGCCATTACACCACATCGTCTCCCCCCTTTGATGGTTAGTGGTAGGTTCTGTTTTAGGTGGCGCGAACAGGAGCAATGGGCTACTGACGAGAGCCATGGAATTTTACAAATTAACCACTGTTAGACACTAGCACTTTTAATAGATTCCTGTCAATGCCGTGAAATAATCGGATGTAATAAGGTGAAACCCTTCCGCGTGTTAAAGAAATAGACTTTTTTGAATTCTGAAGAGACTTTATCATAATTTTGAGTTCAGAATGATTTTACTGGATGTTTGTTGCATGAAGTACATGCCAAATATTTTCATGGCCGGCCATGTGCACAGGCTCCTAGAGCTAAGCCAAACCCTAAGCTCTGGCTGGTCATTCGTTGGCTTGCCCACCCCTAATGCTATAGTGATGTCCATTACAAGAATGACCAATGCTGCACTGCTATTTGTAATAGGAAAGTTCAGTGCTGCAGTGCACGTTTTCATAAAAAGTTCAGGGTAGTTTGTCCTGATGTTTTTGTTGCTGAAGCGCTGTTTGAGATGAGAGAGCAGTGCTTCCTGTGAGAACCATCAGAATCGCATGGAGGATGTAATGATCTGAGAGACAGGTGAAGTAACATAACATATGAATTTCTGCAAAGCACACATTCACCCAGAAGGGTATCTTGGTGTGAATACCAGTGGTTTGTTGTTACCCAGCTCAATGGTACTCATTTTATCAACCTCAAAAAGGATGAAAGGCTGGGTGGACCCTCTGGGATTTGAACCTGTGACCATGAGATCAAACACAGACCCCTACATTGGGAATGCATTCATCCACCAAACCATCAGACCCGGCTCGTCAGACCAGGAAGTCGCTGGGCGAGAATGCCAGCTTGGCGTAAGAAAGGCAAAGTTTCGGTCTGTCGCAAAAAGAAAAAACAAATTATCATCTGGGGAGACTCCAATGGCCGCATTATGAAACAGGCACAATGTCCCTGTTTGCACCACAGTGCACATTTCACGAGGTTCAAACAGGGGCAGTGCCCCTTATTACATAAAAAGTGCTGCCCCCAAGGCTGCTGTGAGCTTAGTAAAAGGTGGACCAGCTGTTTAAAGCAGCACTCTTTCATAATGCAGGCGGAACCCATCCTGCACTTCAACGGAGGGGACAGATCTCCCCGAAGGCAGGTGTATTGACTGACCGCACCCACCTGCACGAGGATGTATTGGTGATCTATGGGGCCCGCTCTCCGCCCTTTCAGAAGGCTCAGAATTGGGGGGTGCATGGACTGCGCACCACCTCCTTATGGCGCACAGCCAACGCGGCTCCTGATGGCTTCTCTGCCTCCGGGCCTGGGTTCATAATAGGCCATGGCCCCAGAGGCAAATGATTTCCCTCACTTGAATGGGGCTATACTCTCATGCAAACGAGGGACCGCGCCTTAAGATGGCGTCGGTGCCTCTGTATGGCTCAAGAGGCTGCACACGCGTCTGCTGCGCCTTCTGTAATACCAAAGCGCCCCGGGGCACGAGATGCGGGGCACATACTCGCCTGTTGTGCTCCCAGGGCAGGAGACTTAACAAGCATTGGAAATGCAATAGGTCTCGCAGTAGTAAAGTTTGAGCTATAGGTGTTATTTATTTTTTTGTTTTTTATTTATGTGTTGTTTTTTCTAAATAGCGAAATTAATAGCTTTCTTCTTTACAAAGCCAATAGTTATAATTTTTGTAAATGTGACACCTCTAGCATTTGTAAAGCAACATGTTTTGTATTAACGGGACTTATATGTGACTTATATGTATTGAAATAAAAAAAATCAATGGCTTTAAAAAAAAAATAATAATTAATACGTAAATAAAATGGATTTTATTTTATATTGCCAATAGCTTAAAGTTTATTAAATATATTTAGTTTAAGATGCTGTGGTTGCGCTGAGTGAGGGTGAGTGAGGGTGAGTGAGGGTGAGTGAGGGTGAGTGAGGGTGAGTGAGGGTGAGTGAGGGTGAGTGAGGGTGAGTGAGGGTGAGGGTGAGTGAGGGTGAGGGGTTGAGGGTGAGTGAGGGTGAGGGTGAGTGAGGGTGAGGGGTTGAGTGAGGGTGAGGGATTGTGAGGGGTTGAGGGTGAGTGAGGGTGAGGTTGGGTGAGGTTGAGTGAGGGTGAGGTTGAGTGAGGGTGAGGTTGAGTGAGGGTGAGGTTGAGTGAGGTTGAGTGAGGGTGAGGTTGAGTGAGGTTGAGTGAGGGTGAGTGAGGGTGAGTGAGGGTGAGTGAGGGTGAGTGAGGGTGAGTGAGGGTGAGTGAGGGTGAGTGAGGGTGAGTGAGGGTGAGTGAGGGTGAGTGAGGGTGAGTGAGGGGTTGGGGGTGGGTGAGGGTGGGTGAGGGTGAGGGTGGGTGAGGGGTTGAGGGTGAGTGAGGATGAGGGGTTGAGGGTGAGTAAGGGTGAGGGTGGGTGAGGGTGAGTAAGGGTGAGGGTGGGTGAGGGGGTGAGGGGTTGAGGGTGAGGGGTTGAAGGTGAGTGAGGGTGAGTGAGGGTGAGGGGTTGAGGGTGAGTGAGGGTGAGTGAGGGTGAAGGGTTGAGGGGGAGGGGTCGAGGGGGAGGGGTTGAGGGTGAGTGAGGGTGAGGGGTTGAGGGGTTGAGGGTGAGTGAGGGTGAGGGGTTGAGGGTGAGTGAGGGTGAGGGGTTGATGGTGAGTGAGGGTGAGGGGTTGAGGGTGAGGGGTTGAGGGTGAGTGAGGATGAGTGAGAGTGAGGGTGAGTGAGGGGTTGAGGGTGAGGGGTTGAAGGTGAGTGAGGGTGAGGGGTTGAGGGTGAGTGAGGGTGAGTGAGGGTGAGTGAGGGTGAAGGGTTGAGGGTGAAGGGTTGAGGAGGAGGGGTCGAGGTTGAGGGTGAGTGAGGGTGAGGGGTTGAGGGGTTGAGGGTGAGTGAGGGTGAGGGGTTGAGGGTGAGTGAGGGTGAGGGGTTGATGGTGAGTGAGGGTGAGGGGTTGAGGGTGAGGGGTTGAGGGTGAGTGAGGATGAGTGAGAGTGAGGGTGAGTGAGGGGGTGAGGGGTTGAGGGTGAGTGAGGGTGAGGTGTTGAGGGTGAGTGAGGGTGAGGGTGAGTGAGGGTGAGGGGTTGAGGGTGAGTGAGGGTGAGGGAGTGAGGGTGAGGGTGAGTGAGGGTGAGGGGTTGAGGGTGAGTGAGGGTGAGGGGTTGAGGGTGAGTGAGGGTGAGGGGTTGAGGGTGAGTGAGGGTGAGGGGTTGAGGGTGAGGGGTTCTCCATTTGAATGCAAAAATAAAAGAAACATTCTATCCTTTCAATGAAAGGTTTGGGTAAATTCACGGGCCATGAGTGTATTTGTTACTGCAGCAAAAATGTTTGTGAAATCAGAGTAGTCTCCATAAGATTGTGTACTTCATGGCAGAATCTATCAAGACTTGGGAGCAACCACTGTAAGTTGACTATTTTTTTTTGTGTTTTTGTCATTTTCTGGGGAACTATTAAAGCCACGTTTTGCCTCTAGAGAGGATGTCTGTTTCCTTTAAAGATGAATTAACAGCACAGTCAAGTTAATCATTCTGCCCAACAGTAGCCATCACTGAAAATGCATGATTTTAACCCCTTAAGTGCTGCTGACGGCCAATGGTCGTCAGCAGCGCTACCTCCCCAGTGCTGCGCACGACCATTGAACGTCCATTCAGCACTAGTTCTAATGGACAGCGCAGCACTGGGGAGAAATGTTTACACGCAGCTAAGGTGTTAAACTGTGTGTGGCTTGGAATGTTGACCTTCATATACAGCTGTTTTAGCTGACAAAGTAAGACTGATGTGGGGCTTACTATACCCGTTTACATCATACATCCAACATTTATTTCTAGTAGTTTAAACACGAGAAAGAAAAACTTCTTACACGTACAGTGAAATAATTTGTTGTAAGCAAAAGTATTTTATAGCAGAGAAAATACATTTTCTACTTTCCTTTTGATAAAGCCTTACTCTAGTCAAAGTAGACGTCAATGCCCAGCATGCTCACTGTGCAGAGTACTGGAATGCGTGTTTGCACGAAAAAACGTGTTAATTTTATACGAGTACAGATAATGAAAAAGAAAAATAGCAAAATATAGGACATAACACCGTACCCATATCCACCTTAAACGGACAACACAACACTGTATAGTTTCTACGCAACCAAAATTATACACAAATGAAAAAACGCGCTCAACTGTAATTTTCGTGGTACTGTTTCAGAAATGTGCCCTTTATTGAAAAGACGTGTTCAGTGATACAGATATTACCCTTTAGCAAAAAGCTCAAGTAAAAAAAAAAAAAAAGCAGAAACTATTCGTAGCTTCAAGAGGGTACACCATTATTTAAAATAAAAAGTATAGCGGGTGTAAAAATAGTAACGCCCTGCCTGAAGACGGGCTTCTGAGGCCTCAGAGATACAGACACAAGCCCTAATCACTCGAGTGAGGTCCGTAATCACCAAAGAACAGGAAGCTTTGGGCGGCTCCTCGTAAGTTACTGACTCCTACATATAAGGGCGAGGCATCTATAAACAAGCACTGCCGAAGCCAACCATGCTGGGGCTTTTACTGTGGTCGTTGTCTCTTTAATGAAACCAGTACAGCGTGTGGTCAAGAGACAACAAGACGGAGGGAAGAGAGGGGAGGGGGGAGGAGAAATGCGACACGGCGGGAAGGGGAGGGAGCGGAGCGGGTAAAATAAACAAAAAACAAGACGGAGGGAAGAGAGGGGAGGGGGAGGAGAAATGCGACGCGCTCAACTGTAATTTTCGTGGTACTGTTTCAGAAATGTGCCCTTTATTGAAAAGACGTGTTCAGTGATACAGATATTACCCTTTAGCAAAAAGCTCAAGTAAAAAAAAAAAAAGAAAGCAGAAACTATTCGTAGCTTCAAGAGGGTACACCATTATTTAAAATAAAAAGTATAGCGGGTGTAAAAATAGTAACGCCCTGCCTGAAGACGGGCTTCTGAGGCCTCAGAGATACAGACAAGCCCTAATCACTCGAGTGAGGTCCGTAATCACCAAAGAACAGGAAGCTTTGGGCGGCTCCTCGTAAGTTACTGACTCCTACATATAAGGGCGAGGCATCTATAAACAAGCACTGCCGAAGCCAACCATGCTGGGGCTTTTACTGTGGTCGTTGTCTCTTTAATGAAACCAGTACAGCGTGTGGTCAAGAGACAACAAGACGGAGGGAAGAGAGGGGAGGGGGGAGGAGAAATGCGACACGGCGGGAAGGGGAGGGGGCGGAGCGGGTAAAACGAGACGGACGTGCACGCGCTTTTAAGCTCAATGCGCATGCGCATTGAGCTTAAAAGTCACGGGCACTGCAAGGAATCGCCACGATTCCTTGCAGTGCGGATAAAGAGTGGATAAGTGCCAATACTCTCGCTTGCTCGATGCGCATGCGCATCGACAGGCGAGACCTAAAAACAGAGTGACCCTAAGGAGAGGGCAAGCTGCTGCAGCACTGGCAGCATAAGCACAGTCTAGGTCACTTGAACAGGCCCAGTTCAGTCCAAAGATGGCGGGAGCGGAGAGCTACGGTCACTAGGAAAGGCTGCTCCAGTCCGTGAATTAAAAGTAGGCAAAGCTCAGAGCTCGACGTCACCTGGACAGGCTGCAGGGATGGGGGATGGGCATACTACTTCAAATTATTAGGACAGGCTACTCCCATCCAGGGGTAGGAGGGGTCAGAGCTCCAGGTCGGGCTGGTTCGAGGTCTGTTTTAAAGGTAGAGAGCACACAGCTCCGGTACTGTTTATTAGTATAGGAAGCGTGCAGTGGCTGGCACCCTGGCACACATCTGCCCAGTAGGGCTATATGCCAGGTTTTCAGTGCTTGGCATCCGTCCCAGCCCTCTGCTCCCCTGAAGGATGCAGGGCCGTCTAGCTGTAACCCAAATAAACTTCCAAAAATAGGGCGAGGGCACACCCTGCCCCTTGCCAGCCTCATGGGTGGCGGCAGCACCCAAGGGCACCCTTTCTCATCTGTTTGTTTAGTCCCAGCTCTCTTTCTGGGAACCACGAGGGTCGGGGATGGGAGGGGGTCTTGTTTTAAAAGTTTTAGTCTAGCATGAACAGATACACAGCTTTTAAAGGAAAACATATTTAAAACGGTTATTTCAACATTGTCGCAAATGTTTCTCTATTGTAAAAAAATAGACAATGGGGTGGCATTTGATGTTGAAAACATATTTTCACAGCAGAAGGGAGGCGCTTTGCAGCTGCCCTTGGATCCAGCAAAGGACAGACGGTGCCAGCTGGTCCAGCCGGACCGAGTTAGTGGAACTCTGAGCCCCACATGTACTCCGAGGGGGGCTCTTTGCGGTCTCTAACTTCAATACCAGGGCTGGCCCTGACTGACCTAAGGACCTGGGTTTCCTTGCAGGCCCCGCCCACACATTTGTAAAACCAGGATTGGACTAGCATAGAGTTATCTTGATTTCCATGGCACTTGCCTGTAACACTGCGACGGGAACAGACTGCAGTTCTGTAGTGTCTACATTTAATATCAGGACTAGAACAGCCTGACCCTAGTGACCTGGAGTTCTGTAGTGTCTCCATGTTTAATATCAGGACTGGAACAGCCTGTCCCTAGTGACCTGGAGGTCGGTAGTGTCCATACTTTTAATACCAGGCTGGGAATAGCCTGTCCCTAGTGACCTGGAGTTCTGTAGTGTCTCCATGTTTAATATCAGGACTGGAACAGCCTGTCCCTAGTGACCTGGAGTTCTGTAGTGTCTCCATGTTTAATATCAGGACTGGAACAGCCTGTCCCTAGTGACCTGGAGTTCTGTAGTGTCCCCATGTTTAATATCAGGACTAGAACAGCCTGTCCCTAGTGACCTGGGGTTCCGTAGTGTCTACTTTTAATACCAGGATGAGAACAGCCTGTCCATAGCGACCTGGAGGTCGGTAGTGTCCATACTTTTAATACCAGGCTGGGAATAGCCTGTCCCTAGTGACCTGGAGTTCTGTAGTGTCTCTACTTTTAATACCAAGACTATAACAGCCTGCCCCTAGTGACTTCGTGTTCTGTAGTGCTGCTACCTTTAATACCAGGACGGGAATAGCCTGTCCCTAGTGACCTGGAGTTCTGTAGTGTCTCTACTTTTAATACCAGGACAGGAACAGCCTGCCCCTAGTGACCTGCAGATCTTTACTGTCTCCATGTTTAATAACAGGACTAGAACTGTAGTGTCTACTTTTAATACCAGGACTAGACCAGCTAGTCCCTAGTGACCTGGAGTTCTATATTGTCTATACTGTTAATACCAGGATTGGAACAGCCTCTCCCTACTGACCTGGAGTTCTGTAGTGTCGATACTTTTAATATCAGGACTGGAACAGCCCTGTCCCTAGTGACCTGGAGTTCTATAGTGTCTATCCTTTTACTACCAAAACTGGAACAGCCTGACCCTAGTGACCTGGAGTTCTGTAGTGGCTCTACTTTTAATACCAGGACTGGAACAGCCTGTCCCTAGTGACCTGGGGCTGTGTAATGTTTCTACTTTTAATACCAGGCTGGGAATAGCCTGTCCCTAGTGACCTGGAGTTCTGTAGTGTCTCTACTTTTAATACCAAGACTAGAACAGCCTGCCCCTAGTGACTTGGTGTTCTGTAGTGCTGCTACCTTTAATACCAGGACGGGAATAGCCTGTCCCTAGTGACCTGGAGTTCGTTAGTGTCTCTACTTTTAATACCAGGACGGGAACAGCCTGCCCCTAGTGACCTGCAGATCTTTACTGTCTCCATGTTTAATAACAGGACTAGAACTGTAGTGTCTACTTTTAATACCAGGACTAGACCAGCTAGTCCCTAGTGACCTGGAGTTCTATATTGTCTATACTGTTAATACCAGGATTGGAACAGCCTCTCCCTACTGACCTGGAGTTCTGTAGTGTCGATACTTTTAATATCAGGACTGGAACAGCCTGTCCCTAGTGACCTGGAGTTCTATAGTGTCTATTCTTTTACTACCAAAACTGGAACAGCCTGACCCTAGTGACCTGGAGTTCTGTAGTGGCTCTACTTTTAATACCAGGACTGGAACAGCCTGTCCCTAGTGACCTGGGGCTGTGTAATGTCTCTACTTTTAATACCAGGATGGGAACAGCCTGACCCTAGTGACCTGGAGTTCTGTAGTGGCTCTACTTTTAATACCAGGACTGGAACAGCCTGTCCCTAGTGACCTGGGGCTGTGTAATGTCTCTACTTTTAATACCAGGATGGGAACAGCCTGTGCATAGTGTCCTGGAGTTCTGTGGTGTCTATACTTTTAATACCAGGACTGGAACACCCTTTCCCTAGTGACCCGGAGTTCTGCAGTGTCTACATTTAATACCGGGCCTAGAACAGCTTGTCCCTAGTTACCTGGTGTTGTGTAGTGTCTCTGCTTTCAATACCAGGATGGGAACAGCCTGTGCATAATGACCTGGAGTTCTGTAGTGTCTATACTTTGAATACCGGGACTGGAACAACCTGTCTACTGAACTGGAGCACTGGAACAGCCGGACGCTAGTGACCTGGCAGGTGAGGTGACCGGGCACAAGAAGTGACGGGCAGGTGACATGACAGGCAGGTGATGTGATGGGCAGGAGAGGTGATGGGCAGGAGAGGCGATGGGCAAGAGAGGCGATAGGGCAGGAGAGGTGACAGGGCAGGAGAAGTGACGAAGCAGTAGAAGTAATGGGGCAGGAGCGGTGATTAGGCATGAGCAGGAGTGGTAACCGGGCAGGAGTGGTAACCCGGCAGGAGCGGTGAACGGACAGGACCAGTGAACGGGGCAGGAGCAGTGAACGGGGCAGGAGCAGTGTACGGGGAAGGAGCAGTGAACGGGGCAGGAGCAGTGAACGGGGCAGGAGCAGTGAACGGGGCAGGAGAAGTGAACGGGGCAGGAGAAGTGAGGGGGCATGGGAATTGATGAAGCAGGAGAGTTGATCGAGCATGAGCAGGAGTACTTACTGGACAGGAGCAGTGAAAGGGCAGGAGCAGGCGTTTTCCAGGGCGACTGGAAGGGTAGGGGGCCAGTTTTGTTTGGGGGGACCGGTTTTGTACAAGTGCAGGAGTTTTAAAAACACTGCAAAGTTCTTTGTATATTCAGCAGGTTTCGGTCAACAATACAAGTGCCAAGATAACTTTGGTGATCAGTGTACCTGCTGGAGAGAGATGGGAGCATGTTTTGTCTAGTGGCTTTTTTACTCACCTAAGATAGCGCAGAGGGGTAATATGCCTGCTGCAAAGAACATGTACCAGGCATATCAAAGAGCAATATGTTATGTGCATAGTTCAGTGGGTACTGCTTTGTGTTCACTTCCCAAATGAAAGGACACTTGAATACATATGGCCTGGCAGTTCGGGCTGGACTGTTCCCATTGGGCGCAGGATCAAGACTGATTTGCATATGGCTGGGTCCAAACTGGAATGGCATGGTGAGCAAAAAATACAATGGATTTAGGCCTAGATCTCTTTACTGAGGTGAATGTATGACATTGTCCTGCATTCTGTCCATCAATTGTTCTTTTTGCATTTGTCACCCCGAGTGGGACAGGTATGCTCAGACATGAGTCCCGTGCTCTCCATGCCACTGTAATCAAGCTATCCTGGCTGATGAGGGCTGAAAGCCCGAAACCGGTCCAAAGGATGCTTGTTTCCAGTCCAGGGAGGACCTGGCCTGGCAGTTCGGGCTGGACTTGTCCCATAGTGTGCAGGATCAAGACTGATTTGCATATGGCTGGCTGCACACTGGAATGGCATTGTGAGCAAAGAAACAATGGATTTAGGCCCTGATCTCTGTACTGGGGTGAATGTATAATTATTGTTCTGCATTCTGTCCACCTGTTGTTCTTTTTGCTATATTATGATTGAGAAGCTAGCTGGCTGACATGAATATGAAGGAGCCTTTGTGGGTTTCCGGGAGTCTAGATTCTCCTGAAGAGTCCCTCTCTCTTCTGAGCCCTGCTTAACATGTGTGTACAGGAGGATCCCTGTATTCATGACCTCAATGTTTGAGACAAAAATTAATCATGGATTTCTGAACAATGAGAGTAAAAGCATTAAGGTAACATGTTGTTCCTGCTTATATTTTACACGCTTTACATAAACCTGTATTCCCTACGAGTGTTTGCTTTTTCCTGAATTAAACCTCAAATAAACATGTTCATCAACCGTTTTAATTAAATACCATTATAAGCTGTAAATGGTCAGTGAAATGTTAAACGTACACAAAATTGGTATGGTTTGCTACTTCTAGCCACAACCCTGACTCCGCCCACTAATTCAATCTTCGGTTATTCCCGCCCCCTGATTCTCCACCCACAGTTCCCCTACTTTTTTTCCCCACTTCGGCCACTGCATACAGTACCATGTCATCTGCATACATGGAGACTGCAAGCGGGCGTTGGAAAAACCACAAGGTCCGACTCAGCATGAGGCTGTCTTAGGATACATGCTAAGTGCTCCAGCACAAGAGCAAATAGGACTGGCGACAGTGGACAACCCTGTTGTGTGCCACGTTGGATGGGAATCGTCTCTGATATTTGCCCATTAATTCTAACCCGCACTTCCGGTCTGGTATATAACAGCTTAATCCAGTTCTTAAAAACAAATGGAACACCCATACGATGGAGGACTGCGATCATGTAGGACCAGGAGATCGAGTAGAATGCTTTTGCAGCGTCGAGAAACACCGCCACCGCTGGCAGCGGGGGCTCCAATACATGCATCGCCGCAAAAATGGTACGCAAATTATGGGACGTAGACCCAGTGGGGATAAATCCCGACTGATCTGGATGCTTCATAACAGGAAGGAGCCGGTGTATCCTCGTGGCCAGTACGTTCACTAGAATTTTGACATCAGTATTTATGAGAGATAGCGGGCGATACGAGTCGCGCTTGTCAGGTGGCTTATCAGGTTTTAAAAGCGCAACCACTAGTGCCTCTCGTAGGGTCGGCGGCAAGCATTGGGTATCATATGCCTCCTCATAGAGCTGAAGTAGGCATGGGGCTAATTGGTCAACATATTCTTTATAAAATTCGTCCGGCAGCCCATCAGTGCCCGCAGATTTCCCATTGGGAATTCTTACTCGGCAAAAGCTCCTCAGAACTATTTGGGCTTGGGCTATGCAAAAAAGACAAAAATGAGCTTCTTAAAATACAGATTTGGGCTGCTGCCCTGCATCCAGCATTTCCCGCACTGGTTAAAAAAGAAAGCAGGTGTGTCATGCCGGCTATGCGGTCATAGAGAAGAAGACATGATTCACTTACTATGCTCTTGCGAGAAATTGTTGGATGAGAGGAAATCCCTTTTAAAACAACACTTTATTCGGCTTGGGATACGTACACGAAGGAGCGCAGTACTAACATGCTTTTCATCTCAGGACCCTCAATTGAGCTGCAGCCTGGTAAAATTTTTGAAGGCTGTGGGGGACAAAATGCCAGGTCCAGAATATTGAATTGACTTGGTTCCAACTTGTCTTGTAACACAAATCATACTTAATATCAAATACTGAGAGATAACTGAATGGCTGATATGATTTTAAAATTACTAAGAAAAGAACATAAATGTTCATACAATGATGGTTTTAAACATATGTGATTTTACATTGTGCTTCAATTTTTATGTTTTGTATTGCATTGCATTGGTTTTAATTAACTGTGCAAATAAAATTACTTACATTGGGCAATGCAGCTATAGCATCCTGCACCTCATCTAAGGTGAGCTGGTGCATCAAAAAATCCTGTTGCCCCCGCGACAGCCACACCAAAGCAATATCAACAAGGTACTGTTCAAGCTCGGCAGTATCAGCTGTGAGCCAGTGAGCACACATCCCAACATAATATTTGGTAAATGCATTCAGAATAGCCGGTGTGTCGTAGTGCGTGTCGTTATCAACAGTAATCGCCTGTATTGTGTGTGCCCTGGTCTGTGGTTCAAGTATAAGGGCCGCGAACGACCTCCCCGGTCAGCCACCCTCACCATAGTAACGTGCCTTATATCAGCGGGAGAGATGTTTTACCTCCTGGTCAGCTGTTTCGTTGTATTCTACAATTTTTTCTTTGATGCGTGCAACCGTGCTGGGGTCAGATCGGACATTACATTGGCTCTCCAGGTCACCCAAGCCTTGTTCCAATGTCTCCATGGTGCGGCATAAAGATTTTAAAGCCCCGGCTTGGAGGCCTATACATTTCCCCCGAATGGTCACTTTAAAGGCTTCCCACAATGTTTCCATGGTTCAGACTTCAATGAGAAATAATCAGTTGTTGCCTCACGGATACCATCATTAAAGACGGGATCAAGTAACGAAGAGGAGTTGACGTTTACCTTGGTACATTGCACATATTTTGGGGGGGGGGGAGGGCTATAGTTGGAAATGCTTTTCTTATAAGTTTGAGTTACTATTGACCAATGTATGATACCACACACGAGAAGATGCTCCTATTTTGTGTGACTAACTAGCAGGAAATTGCCCGATTGCATTGCATTGATGTACCGTGCTTTATACACAATAAAGGTTTTTGAAATCCCCCCCCCCCCCCCCAAAAAAAAAGTAATGAAGAGGATTATAGTCGCCATTGGAAGGCAGGCGGAGTATGGGAAGGGAGTATTATATCTCAAGCTACTGGGGACTGACCAGATAATGTTCTAGGGAGATGCCTTATCTGCACAACCCATTGACCGACATCCTGTGTTCCCAGCCAATAATTAATATGCGACCAGGACTGCCTCGCGTATGAGTGACAGGTACCTTCCCTGGCGTGGGGGTGCTGCAATCTACAGACATCAGTGAGACCCAGTGACCTCACACCATTGTTTAAAGCTCCAGTAGCCCTACGGGGGTGGGGGGCGAATCTGCTGTGGTCATTCTATCCATCGCAGGATCCAACACCACATTAAAATCACTGCCACAAATAATCGTCTCAAGGGATATTTTGTACAGTTTACACCACAGGGAATCGAAAAAGGTAGGATCATCCGTGTTCGGACCATATACGTTCACAATAGTCAACAGTGTGTTATAGAGTGTACCCGGCACTATTATATACCTCCTGTCTACGTCAACATGTGTGGGCACAAACAGAACTTTTTTCTTCACCAAAACCATAACACTTCGGGCATACGATGAATACGTAGTGGCCAGCTTTACCTCCGCCCATCTCGTGGCAATGTGCAAGACCACTTGCTTCGTAAGGTGTGTCCCCTGCAACAGGGCAATTTGAATATGGTGCCTGTCAAGATAAGCTAGCATCTGTCGCACGTTCTTGACATTGTTGAGCCCTCTTACATTCCAACTCACCCAAGAAATGTTAGATCGGTTTAAATCAGCCATGCCTGTAAAATCTGAATGTTAAAATTGCAACACAATCGAATTTGCATGTGATATTCAGCTCAGTACCTAGTGCTGTATCATGTGCAATACCATTATAATGGAACAGTGTTTCCCAACCACCCTTTCCACCCACAGCGGTTTTGAAACCCAACCGTGAATAGACCCCCAGAAAACATAACAGAAAGAAAACAATCCTGTTCTTGCCTTGTATAGCATGCGAAGAGGAAATGAATGCAGTAACCCAATAAGGCTGCCCAAGGGACCCCAACTCGGAAACAAAACTTTGTGGGGAATTCCTATTCTGTGGGTCGGCAGTAGCCCATGGCCCCCCGCATAAGCGAATGGGTCGAGTTGAGATCAGCTAACCAACTCATGGCTATTCGTATTTCGCAAAGTAATACAATTATTACCTATCACCAATACAACAAAGGGTGAGTAGCACATCATGGAACAGGTAACTGTGCCAGTATACAGTAGAACATCGAACAGATCATATCAAATTAGAGATGTACCAAACTTTACATTACATTGCAAGTAATAATCGTGGGTCAAAAGCCAAACAGAACAAATCACATGGAAGCGCCCTTAAGAAACGTGGCCAACAGTATATTCAGAAATGGATTCAGCTATGTCTCACGTGCTCATCCTTCAGAGTACGAGTGTCCACTTTTCTCACGCATTGTTTCCTGCCGTTCCAGCCACACAGTGTACAGTAGCGCTTCCTTCGGTGTTGTGAATATCGGCACCTTTCCGTCATGTTGTATTCGCAGACGGGCAGGGTAGAGCATTGCGAAGGGAATTTGGAGAGTTTACAGCTTCTTAACAGCTTGAAACTCTCAACAAGCTTGTTGCACTGCAACGGTGAAATCCGGGTATAATTCTATTTTCATCCCTTGATAATCAAGCTTCCCTTTTTCCCTAGCCAATCGGCGCGCAGTATCCTTGTCTCTATAGTTCAAGAGTGGCAATTACGGGCCGCAGCGGGGCCCCCGGGACCGGCCTGGCAGCTAAAGATCGATGAGCCCGTTCGACTATGAGCACCTTCGAGAAGTGTTCGGCCCCCAGCAGCATTGTGAGTATTGATTCAACATTGGTTTCCATGGGCCCGGTGTTGGTAGTTTCGGAAATTCCAAGAATATGGAGGTTATTTCTGCAGGACCAGGCTTCTATGTCCTCGTTTTTGGCTTTAATGACCTCCAGTATTTTTTCCATGGTCGTGCATGAGGTCCCAACCGCTTCCACTCGTTCCTCCGCGGCCGAGATGCTCTTCTCCGCTTCCGCAATTTGTGTGCCGTGCTTGTTTTTTTTTTCGAAGCCATGGTGTCCATGCGTAGAATGAGATTATCAATTTGGGCATCAATAGTTTGTAGTCTTTGCTGCATGCTGAGCATCTTACGCTCCAGTTTTGTGGTCCCACCCGGTTCAGGGTCTTGCTCCGCGTCGGAGGTAGTGGGCGTAGGGGATTTAGTATGTTTTTTAGATTCAAATTGCAGCTTACTCGGGTGTTTGTCCGTATGACCCATGTTGAGACGGTACTTGCTGTCCTGTGCGGTTGCGCTACTGTGTGGATTGTGAGATCGGCTTTAACGCACAGTCGGTACACTAGGCGCGAATTCCAGGAGTGGGTCCCATGTCTATCACGCCAGTGCCAGCCACAGATAGGTCGCAAGGAGGTACAGCAGTGAAGTTGCCACTTGCGTTGTAATGAGTAGCACTGGGAGGAGAGCACGACGACTGGCAGTGATGTTATGCAAATCCAGGGACAGCCAGGGGGGCACGGGCAACTAGACGGCGCACAGCTGAAGGCCCTTGATTGGTATTCAAAGTAGTGCGCAGCAGGAGTAAAGTAGCTGGATGCATTATCTTTATGTACACCTGGCAGGCCCAATACGGGTTGACCACTTTCGTGAGTACATTGTACTGAATAGCACTGGGAGGAGAGTGTGGCAAATGATGGTGATGTTTGGCAAAACCAGGGACAGCCAGGGCTGGTCGGCGCACAGCTGAAGGCACTAGGCTGACAATTCAAATGAGTGTGCAGGAGGGGTATAGTCTCTTGGCACGTTATCTTTATGCACACCAGGCAGGCCCAAGTCAAGGTGTGCTATTCTTCCAATTGTCCCAGCAGCCCACGCAGCATCAGGATCAGCAGAGCAATGGGCTCCGCCTGCAAGTTCCACAAGCAATGCAGAGTCGCGACACTCCTGGTTGTGTGCGCCGCGATTTACAGTGACAGAAGCCCCCGGCCGCACCACTCACCACGCTGTATCGCGGTCCGCCGCGGCCCGCTCCAGTGCTCCTGGCGGGCGGTCTCACTGCCACGGTACACAAAATGTCTGCGCCGCAGCCACAGAGGCGGCCAGAGTCGGGGCCTCAAGCAGCGTTGTCTGGGAAGGGGTGCAGGCAGGAATAATTTACTGCAGGTGACTGCCTGCACCCCGCAGCGTCTCAGGTCCAACAGGGGCCGCTGTCCCAGTACAGGCCCCGCAGATCACCGTCGCGGGACCCAGCGCCGAGGCAGCCAGCAGACTCACCCGCGAAAGGTCCTCCTACACCTTCACCAAGCGGATAAATCGCACCGCAGTATCGTCACCTCACACTCCAAGGATCAGGCAGCAATCCGAGCAGTCATCAGCCCCCGGCGTATCTCTTGCAAAGCAGGCTGTTTGCGGCTCAGGGAGACTAGCAGCTCGCAGACACAGGGGCCGCCATATTGCGGTCAGCGTGGTTTGGCAAATCACAGCCAAGCACAGGGTGTCAGGGGCAACCAATTTCAAAAATGGAACCAGCCGAGTACTCCACAGCAGCTCAAGAGCAGGTATTTGTTTCCAGCAATGGATTGCGCCGATTTTTACAAATAATAGGCGGATTGGTGGCTCGACCATGAAGAACCGGGGTTTAACCCAGCGGCGTCAGGGGAACGCCTAAGATCTTCGAGTTCACCTGTCTTGGTATACAGAGACACAGAATACTTCTGGATGGCATCAGAGACCACGTTTATTAGCTGCAGCTAGTAACAGTGATCCTAGAAATACATCACAGTGTAAATTCTCAGGAGACTGCTCATTTTACTAAGGCGAGACGTCTCCTTTTATACCCAATATTCACATTATAAATGTACACCCACTGCACAAAATTCTAGCCAATAAGGTACATTTTCAAACAAAGTATCACATAACAAAAACTCAATTTACAGTATCCCAACCCAAAAGTTAATTATTAGGAATGTCCCAAATTCAATCTCCACAAGCCGGACAAACCTATAATTGAAAGCATAACCCATGTAATGAAGAAACATAAAAAAGAAACAGTAACAGATGCTGAACAAGATATGGCATGTGCAAGGAAACTAAAAGTTAACGATGTCCTGAACATTGATTGGCAATCTCAGACAAAGATCGATCAGGGAAATTGGCTTTGCGAGGTCAGTTTCAGGTGAAGAGGTCAGTTTCTTACAGTTAATTTCAGAGTCAAAAAGAAACCTAGTTAATGTACACATGAACTAAGAAGTCCAGGCCACTTTGTTCGCCAGGCTACCGTCACAGGTCTACGTGAGGGCAACACAAAATGGTGGCACAGAACAAAATGGAGTCAGACTCGAGAATTACAAAACCTCAGACCCTCCTTTTGCCATTACATAGGCAATAACCTAAGACTCATGTTAATCTGAATCTAGGTCTATGTCGATATTCATTAGGTCATCAAGGTGTTTCTGTAGCATCATCTTATTATTCTCTACTTCTCTCGGGACAGGTCTCCGAACACACATAGTAGCACAAAAACTACAAATGGCGGGACCACACTGGATGCAAAGACAACAAGATAAAAGGATGGTTAAAACCATACCAAGGAATGTCAGAGTCTTCCATCCCCATTTGGACAGCAGTCCCCAAAACCATCCCGTCAATGACCAGTCTCCTTCGTCTACATGGATAGACTCAGAGATTTTATACAACCTAGAGATGGCTTGGTACACTGTAGGGGCATTATCTGGTATGTAAACACAGCAACTGGATCCAATCAATTTACATACTCCTCCTCGATCTGCAAGTATAATGTCTAATACCATACGGTTCTGCAAAGTCAAAAGGCGGTCCGCTTGAAGCTCAGCTGTAACATTACTAAGAGCACCTGCTGTCTTATTAATAGTAGCTTCAACAACGCTGACAACCTGTCGAATATGCCTACTATTGATCATAGGACCCCAAAAGGGCAGGAAGCCCTTGAAGAAATCTCCTACTTCGTGTGCTGCAGTATCTTCCTGATTGAAGACACCTCTACCATATCTCGTTCTATGATAGTCTGAAGCAGTAGTGTATGTAGGGGGAAGCAGAAACGCCACATAACACGTTCCTGAAAAATCAGGTGGCAACCATGTGTAGGCTCTGTCATGACAAACAAAATAAGTGCCTTTAGCTGGCACAAACGGTGGAGAAGTCCGAGATGAATAGACATCGGTTCGAGCACACACACTCTTACCTAGCTGAGCTTTCGGATTCCGACCATTACCTTGCAAACAAAAATGGCCTCGGTGGGGTACAATCCAAATAGGGGGAGACCTTTTTCGTCTCTCCTTCTCTGTCAAACTGGTACTATATCCAGTCACGTTCCAACCAACGTAAGTCTGCACCTCATCCTTAGGGATAGCATTATATGCATCAATATCTCGGATCATAGCTACTATTCCCCTTATCAAGGCACTATTGCTCGAGTTATCTTTAAGGGAACGTAAGGGGCGTACCTCATTTGCATAGATAAACATGGTCTGGAAAGCCCACACAGACCCATTAAAAGAAAAAGGCAAAACCAAATATGGCATACCTTTATCTGTCGTATGAGGCATAAGAACACAAACCCAACAATTAGTGGTATTTACTACTAACTGATGCTGATGCAACAACTGTATGAACGAGTTGTTGACAAATTCTGATCTCCTTGTCTGTTCATGTTCAAGCAACGTATAAAACTGGTGCAAAGAAACAGTGAAAGAAAGCATAGGTTGGGAGGTGGGTGCAGAGGTCTGTTGTGTAGCATAGACAGTCCAACCCACACAAGCTAACGTGATACTTAAAAACGTCAAAAAGCACAATATTATAAAACATTTGCTATGTATCAATGTACAAAATCTTGTCTTACAATCTATTCTCTCAACATCTCTTTCAGCTACAACAGACTCCATCCTTTAACGTGCTGCTCGCGGCAATTTTCTTTCCACTCAAGTGTGCATCCAAGTGTCTTAGACGTCCCTAGAACCGCAGACCTTTCGTCAATACGCGGGCCACCCCTTAAGTCTTATACCGCAACCCTGCAGCTGAACCCGGATGGTGGTTCGAAAAAGAAAAATAGTCTCTTGTCTGAAAGAGTGTAATTCACAAAAAAAATCAGATTTTATTTGTCCTTTTTAGACCTTAAGTTGTAGCGTTCTTTACCAGGCACAGTTCGATCTTGAAAGAGGGTCTCTGGGTGCGTAGTATCAAGTCTCAAACACGGCGGAACAGCTTCTTGCAAGACTTCATCATCCGCACAATCTGACTGAGTCCATTCAAGATGTGCATCGCTAAAAGGTTCAAATCTCGGAACCCTTTCACTCTCGGAATCGGCAACACCTTCCCAGACCCACTTATCGTACGGTAAGGGCAAAGGTATCTTCTTGCAATGGGTACCATGTACCCAGTTTTTCTTGCCGAACAACTTAATAGTAGTCCGAGTTGATAACAGGACTTGGTATGGACGGGTCCATCTTGGTTCCAAGTTCTTTGACCTCTGGAAATTCCTGGTTAGAATCCAGTCGCCAGGTTGAATCGTGTGGCCTGCGTCTACAGAAACTGAAGGCAAAGTGGCATGGACCTGTTGGTGAAGAAGACGCAATTTAGCAGTCAAATCATGTAAGTAGTCAACCAACATAGGGTACTCGATATCACTGTACTTCTTAGGCCCCAGCACACCCCAGACATTCGCTAGACGTCCAAAAACAATCTCGTATGGTCTAAGTCCCACGCGAGAATGTACTGTCGTTCTCGTGGACAAACGTGCCAATGGTAAGGCATCGGGCCATGTAAGTCCAGAGCTCGCTTGCACCTTGGCCAACTTCAGCTTCAGAGTGCCATTATAGCACTCGACCAGGCCTGCTGACTGGGAAAGAATTCTTTGAGCAAAACCTTGGCTGTAGACAAGGCAGTATTATCCTTTAGGGGGTAGGCCTCTATCCTCTATCCATCTGGAAAAGGCACAAACAACCACAAGGACCTACTTCAAGTTATTGCATCTTTCCATATGAATGTAGTCTATCTGCAGGACCTCGAACGGATACGTTGGAGGAGCAAAATGACCCGCTGGAGTTGGGGTTCCCTTTCCAGGATTATGCATCAAGCAAATCATGCAGTGTTTAACCAAATTCTCAGAACACCTAGGAATTCCACCATTCTTCCATATCGGAGCCAACAACTTACATATCCCTTTTGAACTAATGTGAGCCAACCCATGAGCCATAGTAACCACCGGAAGCACATATGCATCCGGCAACAACCATCGCTGGTGCTCTGACAACTCAACCCAACAGCCTGTTGAATCCAACATTCCTGTACTCTCTCTCCACATACTCAATTCTTTCTCAGTAGCTTCTGCCTGAATCATTTTCACACTTTGTTGTATCTTCACACATTCCTCCTTCCACAACCCATCTGGCAGACCTGCAACATACATCCGACTCATCACATCTTTCACCGTTTCTCTCGCTACTTCATCTGCAAACGCATTCCCTCGACCCACATCATCCGTAACCTTCTTATGCGCACTAGAATTCACTATCGCAATTTGGGTCGGCAAAGTAAGTGATTCAAGAAGTTCACTCACTAATTGTCCATGCTGAATTTTCGTACCATGGGAAGTAAGAAATCCTCTCTCTTTCCACAAGCGACCAAAACTGTGAGCCACGCCAAATGCGTATTGGCTATCAGTATAAACATTCACTCTCTTTCCTTTTGACAACACACACGCTCTAGTCAATGCTATCAACTCCTGCTTGCGCTGAATTCTGTGCAATACGTGCTGTTTCAACAATCGTGTGCAAAGTTGTAACAGCATATGCTGCAGTCGTCTCTCCATTCGGAAGAGAAAAAGCACGAACCATCTACCCATAGGGCACCATCAGGATTCGAAAGAGGAGTATCTTTCAGATCAACTCTACCCTGCGTTTCCTCCTCTGTCCAGAGAAAACAATCATGCTGTTCCTGTGCATCTATCTCTACAAAAATCAGCAACAATGTAGCTGGATTCAATGTGTTGCACCGCTTGATGTGCACATGGCTAGCAAAAAGCGTCAACTCATAACCTGACAAATGCGCACTGGTAAGATGTTGAGTCTTCGTTCTTCTGTAGCTCTTAGACAACTAGGCAACACCCTAGCTACCGGATCTAAAGTAGCTGAAAAATACGCACATGGGCGCTGCTTGTCTCCAAATTGTTGCGTCAACACTGACAAAGCACAACCTTCTCTCTCGTGTACATAAAGTGTAAAAGGTTTACTGTAGTCGGGGGTACCCAACACCGGAGCAGAACACAATGCATCACGCAATTCAGAAAAACTCTTCTGACATTCGTCAGACCAAGGAAGAGGGCGTGGTGTGTCCTTAAGAGTAAGTGCCAACAAAGGTTTCTCTAGCAAAGAAACATTCGGAATCCACTGTCTACAATACGAGGTGATACCTAAGAAGGCACACACCTCTCTCTGTGTGCATGGCACAGTCATTTGGGCAATCGCTTGAATACGCTCTGGGGTCAATCGTCTTCCCTCCTTCGACAAGAGATGGCCTAAGTAGGTCACTTCTTGGCGGCAATACTGCAACTTCGAAGGTGACACTTTATGATGACGGTCAGACAGGTGTCGCAACAAAGAAAGAGTAACTTCTTTACAAATCTCTTCATCATCAGCAGCAACCAACAGATCATCAACATACTGGATAAGAGTAGCACCAGAAGGCAATGCAAGAGTATCAAGCTGAGTTTTCAACGCCTGACTATAAATGGAGGGACTCTCACAATAACCTTGAGGAGCGCGCTTAAACCGGAAACTGCGACCCTCCTAAAGAGAAGCCAAAAATATCCCTACTTTCCTCAGCAATCAGAATACTGAAGAAAGCGTTCTTCAGATCAATAACAGAAAACCAAGCAGCTGAGGCAGGGATCATAGTCAATAAAGCAGTAATGTCCGGGACAACAGGAAACTGTGGCACAACGATCTTATTGACCTCTCGAAGGTTGATCACAAACTGATACACAGGTGGCTGAGAAGAGTCAGTACGCTTATGGACAGGCAGAACAGGACTGTTACACACATTACCTCTCGTTTCTTCAACCACACCTTTCTCAACCAAATCATAGATAATCGCTAAAAGAGCTCTTTCGCCATCACTGGAATTTCGTACTGAGGAATGCAAGGTAACTTAGCATTCGACTTAAGGGTAACAACGTAGGGTGGAATCTGCAAGAGACCAACATCATTGGGACCTGTAGCCCAAAGTGTATCAGGGAGAGAACGCAGTTCCAGTGGAAGGCGATCCTTAGACAGATACATCGGGGAAATCACTTTCTTACCCACCGTAAGATTTACTCCCGAAGGAGAACAATGTAATGTTGCTTGCAATCTTTTCAACAAGTCCAAACCCAACAGATTCTCGCCACAGCCAGTCGTTAGAATAAGGGGAGCCTCCAATTCACAGGGGCCAATAGAAAGGGGCAAAAAACAAGAAACCAGGTTACGAACGGGGGCCCCAGAAAATCCTACTGAAACATTGGTCAAGCCAGACAAAGGTGCGCCAGGGAGTTTAGAGTGTATGATAGAGGGGGCGTGGCTTGGCTGCAGAGCGCAATGGCTGCCAGAAACCGCAGCTCCGCCGATCGAGTAAATTAATCCGTAAATTATCGGCAATTCTGGTGTTTTGGCTCGGACCTCTCGACCCCAGGAGTAAGTGGAAGATATTCAGGCTAACTGGCGAAAATCCTGGGTCTGTGGAAGAAGCTGGTGCAGAGATAGACCCGGCTTGCTGTGCACCGCGGAAAGGCCTGTCGCGCTAGGCGAAGCCGGGGGCTAGCGATAGACCCAGCCCGGTGGTGAGCTGTGTTGGAGAGAAGCGGACCACCGACCCTGCGATCTCGGACTACAAGACAACACCCTGCCGCCAGAGAGAACACGCGCTCAAGAGGCGACACAAGCATTGCGGACAGTAAGTGGAAGTGTTCCTGCAGAAGCACGGGGCGGAATCTGCAAATAACCGCGCACCGAGGAGGCAGCAGAAGCGCAGCAGATGCGCAGTAAGAGAAAAAGCCTGCGAAATACGGATGCGGTGGGGCCGCGAACTGCGTGGAGATAATACTTGCAGCACAAGGGGGCATTACGGCCATAAATAGCGGGACACTCCTGAACACGCTGTGGCCTCGTGGCTCGGGCCCGTCATCGGGAAAAAGCGGCACGGGCTGCCATGTTGGATGGGGCAGTGGTGCTAATAACGGATGCCCGCAGAACCGGTGTAGGGATCTAAACGGGGAGTGGATCGGCGGTAAGGGGCCCTCGAACAAAGACTGCGCGGGGAGTGCTGGCTGCTGCAGACAGACTGTGGGAACTGTCTTGCCCCCATGGCGGATGAAATAGTGCCTCGGCAACAGGGAATGTAAGTGCAGCCAAAAGGTGCACAGAGTCCAAGGGAAGAACGGCATTCTGGCATACGGGAGCCCCTTGCGCGGCGGTGTCTGGCAACGTTTGTGGCTCAGATAAAAATATTTCAGCGCCCGGGGTAAAAGGCGCGAATTTCCATATTGACTTGAGCCCGGGCCGCTGCGGGAGCGGATCCATTGCGTTACAGGGGCCACGTGCAATGTTAAGTGCATACCAGTAGGTGGCATCGCTGAGCTTGGAGTGAAAGTGTCTGCGTTGCTGTGAGGTGGATTGCCTGAGGCCAGGGAACCATACTTCGGCTGGCCCACGATTGCAGGAGGATGCTGCTGCGAAAGACATACACCCCGGTGCGGGCGGGAGTGCCCCACTTGCTGCTTATGATGACTAACCATATCGCTATATAACACAGGCGTCTAGTGTGGGGAGATTTAGCGGTGCGGCACGGCAGGCAAGTAGAAGTGAGCTGCAGAGAAATTGACACACCCGCATCAGGGTCGCAGTGGGACGCTGCCATGGGTAAGCCAGACAAGAGGCAGCCGAAGATCACCTTCGACAAGTCAAAACAGAAAACAACTGGTCAAGACCAACATGACGATGATACATCGAGAGAGGAACGGAGCGGTTCGCAAACAGCTGACATCAAATCTATGTTCCAAGAGTTAAAAACGAGCCTGCATGGTATAGATACCAAAATGGACGCCCTGGCTGCACGTATGGACAGCATCACAAAGAGAATGGATAAACAAGAAGGGAGAGTAGGGGTGCTGGAAACACGAGTGACTGAAACAGAAGAAAGTCAAACGGATCTGGACAAGAAGGTACTCGGCATGGACAAGGTACTGGCGCTAATCCAACAAAAGAATGAGGATTTGGAGGCGCGCTCGAGGCGCAACAACGTCCGCATCACGGGTGTGGCAGAATCGACAGACATTGCAAACATGGAGCAGTATATTGAGCAGATGATGAAGGACCTCTTTGGAACAGGACTATCGCAGATGTTCCTCATAGAAAGGGCACACAGGACATTGGGACCCAGGCCCAAACCGGGAGCACCTTCAAGGCCCATCATTGCGCGTGTCCTCAATTATAGAGACCGTGACACGATACTCCGAATGGCAAGAGACGTGACAGATGTGCAATATAAAGGCAACAAATCGCCATATACCCGGATTTCACTCTGCAAGTACAAGCTGCCCGCAGAGAATTAATTTATGCTAGCGAAGATCTTCCAACAAATTGGGCCAAAATATTCATTGATATACCCCGTGAAACTGAGGGTACAGGGCCCGGGCAGACCAACCTTCTTTGTGGATGCTAAAGCGGCTCTGCAGTACGTGAAACAGCCGGCCAAAGACCAAAAGAACCAAGCGCACTCAGAAGAACCGGAATCAGCGGACAGGCTAAGTGACATTGAATGATTGCTGATATTAAGGTTCAGAATTTGTAATGTTTATAATCCGAAATAGCCGGGATGGAGCCTGTGTCCAAACCTGGAGTGTTATGGGTTACTTGATCGTGGCAGACGACGTATGTATGTGCACACACTTACGGGTGTAGGGGGTCCTGGAGCTGAAGTATTCAGGCCAGCGCTCGATCACCCTGTCATGAGTACGGGGAATGTGGGAGACCAACCTGCGTACCCCAGGGGATAAATTCCGGTTAATTGGTTACCGAGAAGGACTTTGTATATAGTTCTTGCAAGTGGGGAGGTGACTAGGGGGCTAATTGCACAACCTAATTGGGGGGTTGGAGCGGGTGGGGAGTACGGGGCTTCAGGTTTGGGAAGTTCTGAATTTAAGGGTTTGTTTGGAAGCGATGTGTCAGAAGGAATGGTTGGTTACGTAGATCTAGACACTGTAAGTTCTGGGTCAATCTGTAAGAAACAAGTTCACTCATTGTACTGTGAATGGTTGAGTATTTTGTGGCCCACTGGGCCGTCACATTGTGGCGCATTGTCCGTGTGGAAGAAAAAGTATGGGAAGATGTAACACCTGCGGATATTGTTGTGTGATGTAGTGCAGGCGCATATCTTGGATGAGACTGGCTTGTTGTTAGAACACTTTCTTTCTGTACCCCTGCAGACGTGAAGCAAATACAATGTCTTACCTGGAATGTGCGGGGCATGAATGACAGACGTAAAGCCAGATTGGTACAGGCCTTTCTACTTAGAAAGGAGATAGACATATGCCTATTGCAGGAGACCCACTTGACTGTCAATGCCAGACAGTTACTCAGACACAATAGATGGGGAGAAATAGTGCATGCTCCCTATTCAAACTACTCGAGAGGGGTGGCGGTGCTGACCAGAAGAGGACTACAATGGAAAACTCATGAGGAAGTCAGAGATATTGAAGGTAGATTCATACTGTTGGTGGGGACGCTGTGTGGTATGAGAGTAGTGCTGGTGAATGTTTATGGCCCGAATGATGACAACCCTGATTTTTACAGTAATTTATGGCACAAGATACAGGCCTGTGGCCCAGCAGCGATTCTATGGGGGGGGGGGGGAGATTACAATGTTGTACTTTCGGACACGTTGGACAGACAGGGGGCAACTAGAGAACACCACCCTAGGGCGGCTGAAGCGCTAGGAGATATCATAAGGGATGCAGAGTTGGTAGATTCCTGGAGGGCGCTACACCCCGGGGATCGCGCGGGCACGTGCATCACAGCACATAGAGCTGCGTGGTCCAGGCTGGATTACTGGTTGCTGTCCAGGGACATCCACACTTCGGTGCTTGAGGTGACACACTTGCCCAGGTCGTTATCTGACCACGCCCCGGTCCGTATGACATTGGTCACGCCGTCACAATATGTACAACCATTCAGTTGGAGGTTACCCTCCCGTGCACTACAGGATCAGGTTTTTAAGCAAGAGCTGAGAGAGAAATTGGAAGAGTACTTTGATATTAATGAGGGCACAGTGGAATCGCCGGGCATGCTATGGGAGGCTTGTAAGGTGGTGACGAGAGGCAACTGCAAGTCGCTGAAAACGGGGAGGTTACGATCCATATGGGATTCCCTGAGTAAACTAGAAGCAGAATTAGCCAAGCTAGAAACTGCTTTAATGGAGGCACCCACGGATGGCGCACGGGAAGAATTTAGATCGAAACTCACTCAGTATCAGGAAGAGGCGGATAGAGAAGTGGTGTTTCTGAATAAAGATAGTCAGGCTAGACGATATGGCGAAGGTGACCGCGCTGGGCGTACACTGGCGAAGGCGAAAAAATCAGAACAGTCCAGATCGATGCTAACAGAACTTCAAAACAAAACGAAAGGAAAACCAATCATAACAACCTAAAACAAGTACATCTAACCACGGAATCACATGTCATGAACACAAGGATTGCAGGGAAACCTTTAAAATGCCTACTCCTTAACTGTCGGTCGGCAGCAAAACATGCATCTGACATAGCTGATCTCATATTAATTAAAGAAATCGATGTGACAATCCTGACGGAAACATGGCTATCGGAATCCTCGTCTCCTAGTATGGACCTACTAGTACCCCCACAGTATAATATTGTGAGATTCGATAGACAAAAAAAGACAGGGGGTGGGGTTGCCTGCATTTACTGATCGGAAATAGAAGTCAAACATGTGCCATCAGAATATCTCGAATTCTGTGAACACCTAAATCTCAAGATTAGATCAGCAGATAATCAAATATGCAATCTACATGCACTCTACCACCCGCCAGGCAATAATACAACCTTCATAGACAATTTAATGGAAATCATCACCACCGACTCCAATTCTGAAAATAACATTATCCTGGGAGACTTTAACTTACACTGGAATGACAGCCAAGACAAACAAGTCAACGCTCTGAAAGACCTCTTAACGGAGTTAAATCTTAACCAAGTTTGCACAGAGCCAACACATGAAAAAGGAGCCACTCTGGATTGGATAATATCAAAAACTAACAATACCTCAATTATAGCAATTGAACCATGCGACTGGTCAGATCACCATGCCATAACTTTCCTGATAAACAATATGAAAAAGAACAAGACGATACAACCTAAGAGACACAAGAAATGGCTGCGAGATACTAGAGATCCGAATATAACATTATTAGTGGAAAGCTGTGAGAAAAAACTGATTCCACCAAACAACTTGCAAAGTGTGGAGGAACTTACAGATCACTACACTGAAACAGTAACAAATATAGTCAACAATACAATGCCTCTGAAACTGAAAAGAGTCACATAGAAGATAAAAAACCCATGGTTCAGTGAGACTCTAAATGAAGAAAGGAGGAAACTAAGACTAGCGGAAAGAAGATGGAGACAACACCCAACATCGCCCGAACTGAAATCACTTAGAAGAATTAGAAGCGAATATAACAAAAAAATACTACACTCCAAAAAAGAATTTATCAGATCTGAGCTAGATAACGCCAAAAATAGACCACGGAAATTATTCGAGATACTGAAACAACAATCCAATAAATTAGCTAAAACCGACCAAGAAACCACAACAACGCAAATAAGCTGTGAAGAATTCGCAACATTCTTCACAGACAAGGCCAACAAACTAGAAAGAGAGCACGGGAAAGAGGCTGATAACAGTGGCAATATGGACAGACAAAACCTCAACAGCACCGTAGAAAACGCCCACAATAGGACAAAAAACAAGGCTCAATGGGTTAACTTCAAACTACTGGATCAAAGTACCATAGCCAAAACACTATCAGACATCAAACCTCACAACCACTATAGTGATTCTCTACCCGCAAAATGCGTCAGAGTCATAAACCATATTGTGATTCCCATTTGGACGAAAATAATAAACGCCTCCCTATCACAAGGGATCCTTCCAGACTGCCTAAAAACAGGTCAAGTCGTCCCTATCATCAAAAAACCAACGGCGGACCCAGCAGATCCAAATCACTTTCGCCCTGTGACCGACATCCCTATACTTGCCAAACTAATAGAGAAATGCGTACAAAATCAACTAAGTCAACACATCGCGAAGTTCGCACTACTAGACAACTGCCAATCAGGACTCAGGACAGGACATAGCACAGAAACAGCGATCCTACATATTATCGATGATGCACTACAGGCACTAGACAGTAATCAAACATGTCTACTTATCCTCCTGGACCTATCATCAGCATTCGACACGGTAAATCATGAAAAATTACTAAGCAGGCTTCATGATAGGATGGGAATAACTGGAAACGTGCTAAAATGGTTTGAATCTTTCCTGCAGAATAGAACGCAAAGATTCCTGGTCAATCAAACACTCTCACCAGCATGCCCTAACTCAATTGGAGTCCCCCAAGGCTCTACTTTATCTCCATCACTGTTCAACCTTTACATCGAACCTCTCACTGAAATCCTTCGAAAATCTAATATTTCCTACCACATGTACGCGGACGATACCCAGATTTACATCAAGATCACATCCAGGGAAGACATCATGAGAATGAATGAGACCTTAAAACTGACATTACAATGGCTATCGATCAACCATCTGAAACTAAATGCACAAAAAACTGAATTCTTGCTAATATCTCCACCAAAGAAACACACAGAAGTGAAGGAATGGTCCAATATGATAACAGCATTAAATTGCACCCCTACTCTAGTTGGCTCAGCGAAATCTCTAGGAATCACTCTAGATGAGAAAGTAAACATGAAAGCCCATATCAACGCAATGGCAAAAAGCGCCCGCTACCATCTGAACTACATCAGAAAAGTGAAACCATTCATATCCAAAGCAGACCTCAAACTGGCAGTTCAGTCTCTAGTTATCGCGAGGATTGAATATGAATGCACAACGCTAGCAGGTCTACCAAAAATTTCAACAGCTCCCCTGAAAGCATGTCTAAAATGCAGCTGCACGACTGATCACTGGATCAAGGAAATTTGACCATATATCGCCACACTTGAAGGCATTAAACTGGCTACCATTCGAAGCAAGAATCCAGCTAAAAATGGCATGCATAACACATAAGGCGCTCCACCACAATACATCTAAATACCTAGCTCAGAAAATTAAGCTATCTGGAGGTAACAGACCAACCAGGAGCATAAATGAGCTAATGCTGAGAACTGCCATCTTCCGGAAGAAGAAAACTTACAACAGGGTTTTTTCAGGAGCAGCCCCTAGAATCTGGAATTCACTTCCTTCAAACATCAGAAAGATTTTAGATACAGCAACCTTTAAGAGGGAAACGAAGATCTTCCTAATGAGTAAATTCCTTCCATAGACAAGGCACGGGAAGTCAGAACTCTTGCGTAAGGACTGGAGCTGAAACATACACAGGAAATAGTCCATTAGGATCGATTGACTCTTTTACACATTATAAGCTACTATTTACTAAAATTTATGTCATACTATATGCTATAACTCTCGTAGAAATGTTATTGATATTGTCGCCTTTTGTATCATTTATGTACCTACCTCATAATACTGTGAAAAATACGATAACAATGCAGGACTATAACTACCTCATGTAATGTGAAGCGCTCTGATACCCAAGGGTCTTGTTCGCGCTATACAAAACTCTTAATAAATAAATAAATAAATGCTGCGAGCGCCTAGGGGGACGGACTATATCATGGAAATCAGGGGAGTAGAGGGTGATCTGATTAGGGAACCCCCAGCCATACTGGACTCTATGACGGAATATTATTGGACTTTATATACCTCCAAGGTGACGCCAAATGATCAGGTACTAAAAGATTATCTTGATACAATAGCCGTAGCGTGGTTCAATGATGGAGCTGGACAATACATGGACTTACCGTTCACACAAGATGTCATAAGAGAGATCATAGCTAGTTTACCGCCGGATAAGGCACCAGGCCCCGATGGGTTGACGGTGGCCTTCAATAAGGAGTACGCAGACATCCTGGTCCCGAGGCTGCACAATGTGTTTGAGGAAGCACTAGAATCAGGCATACTTCCACAGTCGCTGCGTGAAGCGATGATAATTACGCTGCTTAAACCGGATACGAACCCCACTAATCCGGATTCTTACCACCCGCTTTCTTTAATAAATCTAGATGCCAAGATCTACGCGAAATTGCTTGCGGATCGGCTTAAATACATGATGCCCCACATAGCACTATCTGATCAGTCAGGATTTGTAATAGGTAGATCCACTTCGCACAATTTAAGAGTAATATTTGGGCTTCTGCACTACCTGGACCCTAGGGTACAGGCCACAGCCGCATTATTAGATGCAACGAAAGCATTTGACTCTCTAGAGTGGAAATTCCTGCTGACACTTTTTACCCGAATGGGATTCAGTCCGCTGTTTGCAAGGCGGATTGGTATACTTTACAATAGTCCGACTGCCAGATTACGAGTTAATGGGCAGATCTCCGCTCCTATTGATATAACAAGAGGGACTAGACAGGGCTGCCTCCTGTCGCCATTACTCTTCGCTATTGCGACAGAACCATTGGCGGCACGCATGAGGCAACACCATACACAGCGAAGCATTGGTTTCACGTCACGTGGACTGCTCATATCCATGTATGCACACAACATTACTATATACATGATGAACCCGGCGGAGAACTTTGATACACTGATGAGAGAAATGATACGGTACAGTGGCCTCACTGGTATACATATAAATTGGTCGAAATCGGTGATGCTGCCCCTGACAGACGGTACAAACAAATGCCACACCGAATTCCCAATAGATTGGGTTACGGATGACGTCAAATACTTGGGTATAAAGATAAGCCGCACTATTCAGGATATATGGCTGTCCAACTTCGGAGTGGCCATGGAGTGGCTAGAAAGCAAAGTAAAGAAATGGAAAAAGCTGCCATTGTCGTTGACAGGCCGCATAGCTATCACGAAGATGGTAGTGGTGCCCAAATTCCTCTATCTATTTGTAAACATCCCCTTGCCGCTCACAGTGGCATTTTTTCGCTGACTTAGATCCGCCACTATTGAGCTGGTCTGGGCGGGCAAGCAACCCAGACTTGCCTGGAACCTCCTTACACTTCCCTTCCACCAAGGGGGTCTAGCAGCCCCGGACTTTGAGCTGTATGCATACAGTGCACAGGCCCAATACATACATTACTGGCAACACCCGATCCCCTACCAACCTCACGTGGCAATAGAGGGAGACGTGGCGGCACCCTGCCCACTAAAGACAGCCGTGTACCAGAGATACAAACGTTCACATGTGGACATTGACACCGTAGAGGTGGTGCGTTGGGCCTGGTCGAACATTGCGAAACGAGCGGGCATAACAGAAATTTATGCTCAGAGCATGCCGTTGGAAGGTTATCCATTGCTGGGACCACTGACGGACGCGGCGGTAGCACAGAGGGCGCACAGCTGTGGCCTGAAGGTGGCAAGCGACCTATATCCAGATGACACTTTCCTCACCCTACAAACTATGAGCGCATCGGAGGTGCCCACAGCCTCAGAGCTACTGCTATATTATCAACTGAGGGCGGCATGCAGACACCGATATCCTATGTTCCCTGCAGCTCCACCGACATGGTCAGCTCTGGAGGACGTACTTTCGAATAACTCCTCTCGTAAACTAATAACACGCATATACAGAGTCACACAGAACACAACACTGGTTACACATGCTGACTCGAGGTCGTAGTGGGAGGTGGAGGCTGGCATTAGTATCACAGAGAAACAGTGGACATTCTGCTGCACTCAACTTGAACACCTATCTCCTAACTATAGGTTGCGGTTGATACACTTTAATTATCTACACAGGACATACCGCACACCCAAACAGCTATTTAAAATGGGATTGCAGGCTGATGCGACTTGTTGGAGATGTGGGGAGCGAGAGGCTACGTTTTACCACCTAGCAAGGGTATGTGGACCAGTACATAGGTTTTGGGTGGCAGTCTTCCATAAAATAGGGCAGATAGTGGGAATGGCACTAGACCCGGATCCGCTTGTGGCCCTCCTAGGATTTGTGATGGGCGTGCCCAGTGCATCCTGGAAGTTGGTGGCTCTTCTTTTACTGCTGGCCAAGAGGCAAATAGCGGTTCACTGGAAACAGAAAGCTCCGCCAAAAGTATCAAGCTGGGTGGGTTCAGCGGTGTACTGTAAGGACCAACTGTCTGCTTACTGGGATTTAATGCCGCAGCGTTCAAGGCCAGTAGACATTTGGCAGCCTTTGGTGGACTGGCTGGCAGGGGCGGAAGAAGATGAAAGCGTCTGAACACATGAGTGGTAGCAGCACTGTGACAAAGTGGTGTTGGCGGTGCGTTGTGCCATGGGGTGGGAATGCAGAGGGGGTTGTCAAGAAGTAGACGTCCTACGGAGGAAGATGTTTGGACGGACGGGTGAAGTGACTCAACGGCAGCAGTGATGGGGTGGAACGTCTGAGGTATGTAGGTGGTTGTAGTATCGTGCGTGTAAAGCAAAAATCACTGACATAGTGAGATCGAAATATGGACACTTGTTCTAATCACTGACCACCGTCCTATGATAATCGCTAACAAGTGTTTTGTTGGTTAACAAGTTACATATGAATGTTGGAACTCTGCACAAGTGTACGGAATTGACCCGCAATTAGCGGTGTAACACTATGTAGACAAGCTGCCTCCCTCCGGGTTGTTGGCTGAATGGAAGTGTACAACTTGATGGATATAATAAAGGTTTTTGAAATAAAAAAAATAAAAAAAGAGTGCATGATAGAACTCTTTGCTGCACCAGTATCCAAAAGAAAAGGTTCTGCCACACATGATGTAATCACTTCAACATAAGATCCACTCTGGTCTACTGGAACGGACACTACTCCCTCCCTTTGTCCATGGCTGTCCTAACTATCATTAAAACCAGCACTCTCACTTCCAACATAATAATCATCAGTGTAGTACTGAGCGGACTGGACGGTCGGAACATTCTGTTGGTCAAAATAATTCATAGAATTCTGAGGGGAAAAGGAACCTTCATTCTGGGGAAATGTACCACGTCCCCTACCCCTAAGTACTTGTTGGAAACCACCACGACCTCTCAGACCAGACATACCATTCACACGCTGTAACAAGATCGGGCAACTATTCTTGAAGTGACCTTCTTCTTTACAATAAGCACACTGATTAGGGCCTAGCGGGAGTCGCAAAGCAAAAGACTCAGGCTTCTGCAACAGTTTCTGAAACTGTGGGGGTTGCTGAAACTGGGAAGGATGCTGAAACTGGGAAGGATGCTGAAACTGACGCTGATTAGGGCGAGGCGGATAAGCCTGCTGCAGAAGAACTTTCGTTTTTAATTCTCTAGTCTTCTTCTCTACTTTATCCTTCTCATCTTTATCTCTATTCTCATAGTATTGTGCAGTAGCCAATATCTGGGCCGAAGAAGAAACAGCCCATGAAGTATCAGAGTCCTTTAACTTATTAGAAAGTTCAAGAAGTAAATTAAAAACAAACATATCTACAAACAACCTCTGACCACCTTCTGTACTCATGTCCTGACCACTATGATCAATGAATGTTTCCTCAAACCTAGTGAAGAAATCAGACACACTTCTTTCTTTTGTTTGCATGCTGCTAACTTGTCCCAATTCACACGCAGAAGAGGCATCATAGTTTTCATTAAATTAATAATCCTACCAGGTAGTTCTGCAACTAAGGGTTCAGGTTTGGCACCTCCTACCTGCCGACCATCTGCAGCAGTAATATTAACCAACGTATCTCCTAACTGTGGCGCGTGATCCTCGTGACGGATCTTCACCCACAAGGGTTGAGGAACTACATTACCCATCAACATATCTATGTCAGCTAAATTCATAACACATGCATCAACTGTCTGAGACAACTCCTTGTAATAACCAGCAGGATTTTTACGAGGGTCTGGCAAGGTCTGCTCAAGTGCCAGGACCTCAGCTCTCTTCCAAGGGACATGCACCCACACTCGCTGAAAATGAGCCGGTGCAGCCGCAATACCATGAGCGGCATCAGCCACAACTGTCTCTCTCCATACAGGGGGAACCTCTCTCATAGGATACTACATCACTTTTCTCCTAACAGAAGGGTCAGGTTCGAACAATGACTGAGGTGGAAGTCTAGATCTAAAAGTGAGTAGTGTCTCTACCGCTTCCTCAACATCGGAACCCACTATCGTCCCTTTAGCAAATTCAGACTGAACATTAAGCAATTCCAGTGGAATTGAACCCAACTCATTATCTTCCCACTCCTGGCAAAAGAAGGTACACATGACATCAAAAACATACCTTTGTTTTGGTGCCTCCCACTGTAGGAAAATATCCATAACCACTTGTGGACTGTACTTGGAGGTATTCGAAACCCATCTAAGAGCAAGGAGATCTAGCACTGCCCGCTCTTCGGACCAGGGAGCTGACTATGTCTCTGCTTACGTTCAGAAACAGGGGTCATATTCAGTGACCCAAAGAAAGGAGACAAAAGACTAGTGACAGTCTCAGTCATTCGTTGCCGAGCAGAAGTACTTGACATGAGGACAGGAGACAAAGTGTTTTGAGGCGACAGACGTAGGGACAGAAATAAGAGAAGTCGAAGATAAAGGAGTGTAAGGCAAAGGAGTTGGAGGCGAGGCTGGAGGCAAGGCTGGCGGCCCTGGAGGGGGCTGCGCCAGGGGAAGAAGAACCACCTGTGAAGCAACGGGTGGCTGAACAACAACAGGGGGTTGAATGACAACAAGGGGTGCAACAACTTGAGGTAACGGAGGTGCAGTAGCACCCTGCACATAAGGGGGTGGTAATCTCAGTAAATGTGCATCAAAGGATCCTTTTCAGGGTCTTCAGTCACATTTGAAAGGGGGGGTAGCAAAGCGGGGTAACATTTGTCAATGGCCATGCAATGTTGTCTATCTAACACTTCAATCGCACGATCTTCTTCATCTTCCTTAAACTGCCTAGCAGCTTGCATTACCGATATATTCCTTTCCTTCCTATCTCTCTTAGCTTGCTTAATTTCTCGCTGTTTGGCTTCCTTACGCCAAAGGCGGAAAGAGTCAAACATCGCCAGCCGGGCTTTCTTTTTAAATAGCGCAACTTCTAGGTTATCTAAAACATCTGATTCAAAACTACCATGTTGGGGCCATCGTAAAACACCATCTTTCCTTGTATAACAGACCCATACTTCATTAAAGGTAATAGGACCTACACCATGCTTTGAATAGAGCTCATAAGTTGGAGTTCCAACCGGAGGTATCGGACAAGAGTCCTCCAATCGGGAATCCCTATTACAACTACAACAAAACCATTTCCTAAATTTGCTTAAACCAGGCATCTTTTAGCTCACTAGTCTTGCTTCAAACTTCAAGGGGTTATCAAAAATGATACATTCGCAAATATACGAACCCCTCGGCTTCGACTATTGCAATGGCTGAATCGAAACCAAGAAACAAAACAAAGTCGTGGGAGCGACCCACTTATACTTAACGAAAATGTCTGTCACGCCACCAGAAGACCGTCTAACGTCTCGCCTTACAAATCATCACAAGAGGGTCCAAGACAGGGCGACAATCAGGGCAGCAGTCCTTCGCAGCCGTCGGAAAGGGGAAGCCTCGCAGAAAAAACATTCGGTCCACGTCGACATGCAGGGGGTCGATGAAGTGGCAGCCGTCCTCCAGAATTTCCTCACGGGGCTCCTCACAATCTTCGGGCTTGGACCAGTACCGCTGAAGTCGCCCCACGTTGGGCGCCAGTTGAAGAACCGGGGTTTAACCCAGCGGCGTCAGGGGCACGCCTAAGATCTTCGAGTGCACCTGTCTTGGTATACAGAGACACAGAATACTTCTGGATGGCATCAGAGACCAAGCTTATTAGCTGCAGCTAGTAACAGTGATCCTAGAAATACATCACAGTGTAAATTCTCAGGAGACTGCTCATTTTACTAAGGCGAGGCGTCTCCTTTTATACCCAATATTCACATTATAAATGTACACCCACTGCACAAAATTCTAGCCAATAAGGTACATTTTCAAACAAAGTATCACATAACAAAAACTCAATTTACAGTATCCCAACCCAAAAGTTAATTATTAGGAATGTCCCAAATTCAATCTCCACAAGCCGGACAAACCTATAATTGAAAGCATAACCCATGTAATGAAGAAACATAAAAAAGAAACAGTAACAGATGCTGAACAAGATAAGGCATGTGCAAGGAAACTAAAAGTTAATGATGTCCTGAACATTGATTGGCAATCTCAGACAAAGATCAATCAGGGAAATTGGCTTTGCGAGGTCAGTTTCAGGTGAAGAGGTCAGTTTCTTACAGTTAATTTCAGAGTCAAAAAGAAACCTAGTTAATGTATACATGAACTATGAAAGCCAGGCCACTTTGTTTGCCAGGTTACCTTCACAGGCCTACGTGAGGACAACACAAAATGGTGGCACAGAACAAAATGGAGTCAGACTCGAGAATTACAAAACCTCAACCAGCAGAGCCATACTAAGGCGCAGCAATCTTGCTCCGGGCTCGCTTGCGCCCCCCAGTGTCTTTACTTCTAATACCAGGATGGGAACAGCATGACCCTAGTGACCTGGAGTTCTGTGGTGTCTCTACTTTTAATACCATGACTAGAACAGCCTGTCCCTAGTGACCTGGAGTTCTGTAGTGTCTACATTTAATACCATGACTAGAACAGCCTGTCCCTAGTGACCTGGAGTTCTGTGGTGTCTACTTTTAACACCAGGACTAGAACAGCCTGACCCTAGGGACCTGTTGTTCTGTAGTGTCTTTACTTTTAATACCAGGACAGGAACAGCATGACCCTAATGACCTGGAGTTCTGTGGTGTCTCTACTTTTAATACCAGGACTGGAACAGCCTGTCCCTAGTGACCTGGAGTTCTGAGGGTTCTCTACTTTTATTACCAGGGCTGGAACAGCCTTTCCCTAGTGACCTAGATGTCTGTAGTGTCTTTACTTCTAATACCAGGACTGGAACAGCCTGTCCCTAGTGACCTGGTGTTCTGTAGTGTCTCTACTTTTAATACCATGACTAGAACAGCCTTTCCCTAGTGACCTGGTGTTCTGTAGTGGCTCTACTTTTAATACCATGAGTGGCACAGCATGACCCTAGTGACCTGGAGTTCTGTGGTGTCTCTACTTTTAATACCATGACTAGAACAGCCTGTCCCTAGTGACCTGGAGTTCTGTAGTGTCTACATTTAATACCAGGACTAGAACAGCCTGTCCCTAGTGACCTGGAGTTCTGCGGTGTCTACTTTTAGCACCAGGACTATAACAGCCTCTCCCTAGTGAGCAGGAGTTTTGTGGTATCTACTTCTAATACCAGGAGGGGAACAGCATGACCCTAGTGCCCTGGAGTTCTGTGGTGTCTACTTTTAACACAAGGACTACAACAGCCTGACCCTAGGGACCTGGTGTTCTGTAGTGTCTTTACTTCTAATACCAGGACTGGAACAGCCTGTCCCTAGTGACCTGGAGTTCTGAGGTTTCTCTACTTTTATAACCAAGTCTGGAACAGCCTTTCCTTAGTGACCTAGACTTCTGTAGTGTCTACATTTAATACCAGGACTAGAACAGCCTGTCCCGAATGACCTGGAGTTCTGTAGTGTCTACATATAATACCAGGACTAGAACAGCCTGTCCTTAGTGACCTGGAGTTCTGTGGTGTCTACTTTTAGCACCAGGACTATAACAGCATGGCCCTAGTGAGCTGGAGTTTTGTGGTGTCTACTTCTAATACAAGGACTACAACAGCCTGACCCTAGGGACCTGGTGTTCTGTAGTGTCTTTACTTCTAATACCAGGACTGGAACAGCATGACCCTAGTGACCTGGAGTTCTGTAGTGTCTACATTGAATACCAGGACTAGAACAGCCTGTCCCTAGTGGCCTGGAGTTCTGTAGTGTCTACATTGAATACCAGGAATAGAACAGCCTGTCCCTAGTGACTTTGCAGTTCTGCGGTGTCTACTTTTAGCACCAGGACTATAACAGCCTGTCCCTAGTGACCTGGAGTTCTGTGGTGTCTACTTTTAACACAAGGACTAGAACAGCCTGACCCTAGGGACCTGGTGTACTGTAGTGTCTTTACTTCTAATACCAGGGCGGGAACAGCATGACCCTAGTGACCTGGAGTTCTGTAGTGTCTCTACTTTTAATACCATGACTCTAACAGCCTGTCCCTAGGGACCTGGAGTTCTGTGGTTTCTTTAATTTTAATTCAAGGACAGGAACAGCCTGTCCATAGTGACCTTGTGTTCTTTACAGGCTCCAAGTATAATACCAGGACTGAACAGGTTATTCCTTGTGACCTGGAATTATTTACTGGCTCCATGTATACTAAAAGTACTGAAGCACCCTGTTCCTGTTACTGAGAGTTCTTTCCTGTATCTATCTTTAATACCAGTACTGGAACTGATTGCCCATAGTGACATGAGTTCTGTGCTGCCTAGATCTTTAATACCAGGACTGGACCAGCCTGTCCCAAATCACTTTGAAAGTTTAACAATCAAGGTACTTTTCATGCCAAGAATGATCAGTCTGTCAGTGACTGGAGCTCTGAGCTCTTCTGTGTTTAGTACCAGGCCTGGAGCCATCAGTCCTAGTAATATGGAGTTCTGTACCACTCTGTGCTTAATTTGAGCCAGTGGTTTTCGGTGATCGGCATCGGCACTAAATTGTCAACACCGGCACTTCTGACAGTGTGTTTAAATTGAAGATGAACACAACAGTTGTATATTAATTCAATCTACATTAAAAGTGACTAATAGTTGCTGCTTAAGCCATTCATTTAGCTTGGTGGCCTGAAATAGTCTGAATTATTACACTTCTAGGAAGTGCTTAGCTTGAAAAAAATTAAGTGCCAGAGCCCTTCTCGGAAGACCACTGCAGCTTGCAGCACCCATACCCGGCTTGGCAGCGCCAACCTAACACCTGACCATCACAATCCTACAAATGTGACAATTCAGATTATTTTAGGCCACACACAGCTATTATAATGCCATAAGAGGCTAATATTAATAATTTCCAATGTATTGACTTAATAAACAAGGTTTGTTGTGCTCATCTAAAAAATGTAAAAAGGCAGCGCCACCATGTGATGGACTGTCACTACAGCCGGAGCGGACAATGAATTCAGGTGCCGAGCACTGGAAACCACCGGCACAAATTAAGCACTGCTTCTTGGGTGTGATGGTTACAAGTTGTGTTGGTTCTGTCACTGGCAGGGATTGCAGGGTCAATGGGAACATGCAAGCTTCCGTTGCCTCCTGGCGAGGGCCCTGGCACTTTTTTCTTTACACAAATTAAGCACTTGCTACCCTACCTGCAACAATGACCTATAGTTCTGTGCAATACCCCACAACCTTTCATACATATATTAACCTGGGAGTCTGTACATCTAACTTTAAATAGAACGTTGACCAACACATCTCCGTGATTAAATTGGAATGCCTTCATTCAAAGACACTGTCTTGGTCAAAAAAGAATTTGCCAAATAACAAGAATTCAAACTAACCTGTATTGTGTCCAGTAATGCCATCCAAGAGCTTTGGTGACATAATAAACAGCCAGTTAGAAGGCAGAGTACTTTGTAAACGTCACCAGAATCATGAAATGCTGCCCATTTTGCATTTTTATGTCTCGCCTGAGCCAGGGCATGCGCTACACGGAGAGACATTTTGTAAGCGGCTTTTGAAAGTGCCACCACCAGGCTTTTGGTGGCCTCAAGCTTGCGTGCACGCGCGCAGCCGCCATCTGTCGCACCATTTGCTTGTTCTTTACTTTTGCTACAATCGTGGCACCGGCGCTTTACCTTTAAGTGAAGTACAGAAAAAGTGGTCCGAGTTTACGCCGTTGCTTCTAAATATTCTGTCTTATTACATGAAAAAACGTTCACCACATATATGTATCATTATGCATTATTAAACAAAGTGAACAATAAAGCTTACAATATTCAAAATATGATTGTATTTATTTTTTACAATCTTGTCGATTGTGAATTGCTGCATCACAAAAGTAACTTTTTGTCTTCAAAGTATATAAGCGTAATTTTCAAAGCATCACAGCGATAGTGCTCTCAGTGAAGGAAGGAAGGGATGTGATCGGGTTAGTGAGGGACTGGGTAAAGGTGGTGTGACATTGGCAGCATCACATTAAAATCAGTAGGCCTTTACACTTAAGCTAGTACACATGTTCCCTAATCACATCACACATAGGCTAGGCAAATCCATTGTATTTAGTCCTATGGTGTGCTGGGTTGGTGTAGTCTACGTTTCGACCCCTATGGATATGGAAGGGTTATTCTTGCCTCATGTTGGGGTCTTCATCAGGAAATAAACGTGAGCACCTAAAATATAAATAGGGGCATTAAATGCTTGTGGTGGACTATAGTCATAGTGAAAGCTATGAGTAGGGGAGTACCTACATTGATGTAACGGTCGGCGTCTGAACCGTCACTGCGTGGGCCAGCATGGGCTCCTAAAGGTTCTAAAGAAGAAAGGACAAATCTCAATGTAATTCACTGGCTCATAGGCCATGTACCCAGAAAAATTGGGTAGCAAGGGGGGGGGGGGGGGGGGGGGGAAGACTTACTGGGGCAATGCTCATGTGGCTGAGCATACTCTTGCACCTATTTCGCGTATTTGGGCCAGTGGAGGACGATTTCTTAACTCAGTGCGTGCCTGGCACCATTCTGAAAGACATAAAGAGGAATTATTAATCGTTATTGCTCGTATCGTTGTCAGGAATTGAGAAATGGAGGCTAGTAGTGTGAACAGTTTCGTTATTTTAAAACGAACTATAGCGGCTTTTAGATGTTAAGAAAGGCTCAGTGAGTATAATCAAGCCGTTCAGGAATAAAATGAACTATTTAACAGTTGTCAATGCCGCGTTGCGTTCGGGCACAATAGGAAGATATTTGGGCAAGACCATAGTGGTGATATTTATAAAGAGTCATAGTATACCACCATTACATTTGCGCACCTGATAGGGAGATTAATTAGACGAATGCGTAAATGAAATTAATGCCGCATTGTGTCAGACACTGTCGGCGGTTCTTGCGGCAATAACAATGGGGAGGTATTATTTATTAGGAATAGTGAGGGACAACGACATCATCGTTCCAATTGGGATTGTGAAATAATTAAGTCTGTATTAGTCAGGCATGGAATCACTCGTAATGATTCTAAATCGTAGGGCTCGGTATGGCATTCTGATTCGAACGGTTCAAGCGCCTCTGCGGGGACTCGGGGCAGAGCGGGTGGAGGAGTTCCTACCTGATCCGTGGTCAGCGTTTTCTTCAGTTATCAGCTCGAGACACTGACAAGAAGAGTCATAAGTATCTCGCGGTTACCTTTAAGTAAAGCGCTGGTGCAGCGATTGTAGCAAAAGTAAAGAAATAGATGTTTTTTAGGTCTCGCCTTTACCATTCCGCAGGAATGGGAAATGGGGAGAATTCAAGTCGGCTATTTTCTCTTCAAACTAAGGGCTTTCAGCCGCGTTTTTCTTTCAGTTCACGTGAATCACGTGAGCAAACATGCACGAGCATTCACGGCCAGGGCTTCTCCTCCCCTAGCAGCACTCCTCCCACACCAGCAACTCCCCCCTCCCACACCAGCACCTCCCCTCTCTCTCCAAACAAACACAGCCTTCCCCTAGCAGCACTCCTCCCACACCAGCAACTCCCCCCTCCCACACCAGCACCTCCCCTCTCTCTCCAAACAAACACAGCCTTCCCCTAGCAGCACTCCTCCCACACCAGCAACTCCCCCCTCCCACACCAGCACCTCCCCTCTCACTCCAAACAACTCCAGCGTCTGCCTTTCAGCCAAGTACGACTTCTCCTCCCCCCTAATTACATCCCTGCTGTTACGGCCGAAGTAACTCTTCGATTCGTTTTTGTGCAGACTCGTTCTATATCTCCTGCAACTCCCCCCGCACGTCTTGTAGCCTCATACCGCCGATGTAACTCTTCGATTAGTTTTTGTGCAGACTAGTTCTATATCTCCTGCAACTCCTCCCGCACGTCTTGTAGCCTCATACCGCCGATGTAATTCTTCGATTTCATGCTACAATCCGCGTATCTATCCCCAGGCCAAGAGTGTCCCCTTCACCCCGATACTTGCGGTACTCCGAAAGCCCCTTCACCCAACCTCCCCTTGAGACCACAGCATCCCCTTGAACTGCTGATCCTCGTCACTTCATCTATTCTTGCACATTACCCCGTGTATTATCGATGAGCCAATGCATCACTGCATCTGTCAAAGTGCATGTAACGTCCTCTCACCCTGGGCACCCTGCATCCACTCTACTACGGATGTACCCGATGGTCCCAAAAACTCAGGTACACCTGCATCGTGTTATCACTGGGAGCCTATGCACTCCCGTACTTCTGCGGCTAACCCACGCTAAGCTAGCACTGCTGCATGTCCCATGAATCATCAGCATTTTCTGTATCCTCAGTGGCCAAACCCCTGTCCCCCGACAGCCATGCACCATCTATAACCCACAGTGCACTGTGCACATGGTGACCCTGGACAGTTCTGTTCCTGGTATTAAGCGCCCCTGTATGGATCTCACGTGTACCATATGTGCCCGTAGTGCACCATTTCTCACTATCCATCCGCCCCCGTTCTATTCTACTCCATGTACTTGTAGCACCGACGGCCCACCCCCTCCCTCTCCAGCGACTGCCTTCCGTGACTCGCATTAGATCATCAGAGGCAGCCCAGCCCAGCAGGCAGCCCACCCTCCTCCCTCTTTATATGGGCAGCCCACCCCCTCCCTCTCCAGCGTCTGCCTTTCACCCAAGTGCGACTTCTCCTCCCCCCTAAAACATCCCTGCTGTTACGGCCGAAGTAACTCTTCGATTCGTTTTTGTGCAGACTCGTTCTATATCTCCTGCAACTCCCCCCGCACGTCTTGTAGCCTCATACCGCCGATGTAACTCTTCGATTAGTTTTTGTGCAGACTAGTTCTATATCTCCTGCAACTCCTCCCGCACGTCTTGTAGCCTCATACCGCCGATGTAACTATTCGATTTCATGCTACAATCCGTGTATCTATCCCCAGGCCAAGAGTGTCCCGTTCACCCCGATACTTGCGGTACTCCGAAAGCCCCTTCACCCAACCTCCCCTTGAGACCACAGCATCCCCTTGAACTGCTGATCCTCGTCACTTCATCTATTCTTGCACTGGTGTCCGCATTACCCCGTGTATTCTCGATGAGCCAATGCATCACTGCATCTGTCAAAGTGCAAGTAACGTCCTCTCACCCTGGGCACCCTGCATCCACTCTACTACGGATGTACCCGATGGTCCCAAAAACTCAGGTACACCTGCATCGTCGTATCACTGGGAGCCTATGCACTCCCGTACTTCTGTGGCTAACCCACGCTAAGCTAGCACTGCTGCATGTCCCATGAATCACCAGCATTTTCTGTATCCTCAGCGGCCAAACCCCTCTCCCCCGACAGCCATGCACCATCTATAACCCACAGTGCACTGTGCACATGGTGACCCTGGACAGTTCTGTTCCTGGTATTAAGCGCCCCTGTATGGATCTCACGTGTACCATATGTGCCCGTAGTGCACCATTTCTCACTATCCATCCGCCCCCGTTCTATTCTACTCCATGTACATGTAGCACCGACGGGCCATTTGATTTCTGTCACACTATCTACCCTTCATATATTATTTCTTTGGTGTAGACCCCCCTACTCTGTCTTTGGTACTGCTTTCATCTACTCTGGTGTGGCCACCCATGTACTCTATCTTTGTTGCAACCACCCAGGTATTCTCCTGTGCAGCTACCCATGTGCTGTAGTGCATTCGGTCTTTGGTGCAGCGACTTGTGTACTCTCCTGTGCAGTCACCTCCTGGGCTCCGTTCTGGTACAGCCCCCATCTGCTCTGCCTCCAGTGTGTTCACTCGCGCTCTGATTATTATCATTAGGAAATAAATTTGATGGTGTGCAATTTATTGACTTCACAGACACCAGAACAACCAAGGTTATGGTTTATACTTCTACCCAGCACATTAATGCTCACTGAATAGCAAACCAAGTTAAGTGCTTTAAAAAAAATCTTTCACTGACTGAAAAACCAATGACAACAAAAATCAGGCTCTAAACTAAAATCCGAAGGAGTCTCATCTGGTTCCAAATTCTGTTTTCAAATGCACAAGCTAAAAAAAACAAAAAAACAACCTTTACTTCGCACCAGGAAGATGGTGAGAAACAAATATCAATCTACTACTCCATAGAAGCCATTTTAGCACCTATGTATTCATTCCTTTATTGTCCGAGTTCATATTGCACTCTCCTTATACCTTTGACCTTCAATTCCAGCAGTGGCACACTAACATGCTGTTGTCAGAGTACCTACCAGTGGGCCAGAGCCTATCCGACGTACAGCATCTCGGATAGCTTTATCAGGCATGGAAATGAACTCCAAAAACTGCGAGTTACCCACGCCGGAAACATACCCTGAACGCCACTCACACACGCAACGCCACTCACACACGCAACGCCACTCACACATGCAACGCGACTCACACATGCAACGCCACTCATCCACGCAACAACATTCACACACGCAACAACACTCACACATGCAACGCCACTCATCCACGCAACGCCACTCATCCACGCAACGCCACTCACACATGCAACGCCACTCACACATGCAACGCCACTCAACCACGCAACGCCACTCAACCACGCAACGCCACTCAACCACGCAACGCCACTCACACACGCAACGCCACTCACACATGCAACGCCACTCACAACCACGCAGTGCCACTTTTACCCACACAGCACCACTTTCAGACACACAACGCCACTCACACCCACGCAAGCCCACTCTCACACACGCAACGCCACACTCACCCACGCAACGCCACTCACCCACGCAACGCCACTCACCCACGCAACGCCACTCACCCACGCAACGCCACTCACCCACGCAACGCCACTCACCCACGCAACGCCACTCACCCACGCAACGCCACTCACTCACGCAACGCCACTCACTCAAAGCCACTCACACCCACGCAACGCCACTTTCACCCACACTGTGCAGTGCACAATAGGTCTCGCAGTAGGAAAGTTGGAGCTATTGGTTTTGTAAATGACAAAGCCCTTTATGTTTTTAAAATGAAAACAAAAATAAAAGGCATTGTTATTTGCAATTGTAATAGCTCCAACTTTCCTACTGCGAGACCTATTGGCAACGCCAGTGCTTGTTTCTATTTCTTTACTTTTGCTATAATCGTGGCACCCGCTCTTTACTTTTAACATTAAAAGTACAGTGCAGGTGCCGCGATTATAACAAAAGTAAAGAAATAGATGTTTTTTTCAATTTTTTTACTTTTGCTATAATCGCGGCACCCGCACTTTACTTTGGAGATGAATGCAATTTGAAAGCATTTTCATAGCGGAAAATAAATGTCCCATGACGGTCCCAGTGCCTGAAAGGGAAAACATCTGTATTTGGTTTACAATAATTCTGTCACAAATCAGTAAAAAAGCAAAAAGACAGCGCAAGTGTATCCCATAAAAGTGAAAATATTAAATAAAAGTCAGTGAAGTTATTAAACTTTCCCACACCATCCACTGGAATAAACAGCCCGCTGAATGCAAGTCACGCGCAAGAGAATCTGTCTCGAAAGCGGACTTTATAGCTGGGCCTGTTCGAAAGAAAGTGGAAAAAAAACATATTGGAAAGACACGTTTCTAAAATGTGTTCCTTGGACATCAGACGGAAGGTGTCTCCAACGGTTTCCTGCTGCTATTACCGACTGTTAGTGCAGAATAATTACTTGCTTGCCAAAATATGACAGGACATTGACCTTTCAGACTTATTGAATTCTCGGAGCCGGCCATGAGGCCTTGTCGGGCGTTATACACTTCTGCCCGAGGAGGACAATCCATTATGAGAGATGAGTTGAGAAGGCCGCCTCGCTGACTGCCCGCCAAAACCATTATCGCAGCACAGGGATGGCCTCAGCAGTGAGTGGACAGACAAGACAACGCTGATCTCCATTACCCAGGGACAAGATACAATTTACATTACTTGAAGCAATATGAGAGGAGGCAACCATCCTGGGGAATGGAGCGGGAGGCCTGGAGTGAGTGGGTATTAACATCACTCCAGCCACTAAACTAATTGCTTATGCTCGGACTGAACTTTAACCTTACACGATAGTAACTGATTGGTTTGATCTGTAATTATGTAAATATTTTTACATTTCTAAAAGGTGAAACCTCCATGAGGAAAAAAAAAATCAAATGTTGCCGCTTAACTCTGGGTACCAAGATGTTATAATTTTTTTAATCTCTTTGAAGGGTGTCATTAGGTCTCACTGAGTCAGCGCATGCGCTGCTATGCGAGAAATTTAGTGTGTGGGTTTTCAAAGTGCTGCCATAGGCTTTTGGTGGTTTATCGCTTGCGTTGAGTTCACGAGAGCGCGCACGTGTGCAGCCTCCATGTGGGTTTCTGTCTAAGCTCATTAAGCCTTGCGTGCCTTAATGAGCTCCCCGCCTTTCATCCTGCAAAAGACAATTTGTTCCTACTCTCACAAACGAAGCAACAGGAAATATTTCTCGCAGTTAATATGCAAACTGTTGAACGCTGCCAGCAAGCAAAAGAAATTATAGTTTGGTATTTCTTTTGTGCAAGAATTGTAGACAAAAACCGATTTTTTACAATAAACATATGCCATCTAAAATAATGTAAATGACCCAAGATTTTAAAAGGATTGAGACAATGCTTTGAAAGTCGACTAAGAATATTATTTGCTTCTTTTTCTCAATAAACGGATATTCCAATGAGGCGAAATGTTACAAGCTTGTGAGTTAGCAGAGGGTATCCTCGAAAACATTTTGACAGACACTAATGTACATTATTAGCTAATGTTATTTATTAGCTTAACCTGATTGGCATTACTTTTCATACAATGTAAAGATGTTAAGTTCTTTTTTAAAGAGCGCAGGGATATATTTTGAAGCGCCCCTTGTAATGTGGCTGAGGCCGCCTCTGTCCTTACTGCCAAAACAACAATTGATGGGCAGAATGCAGAACAATGTCATACATTCACCCCAGTACAGAGATCTGGGCCTAAATCCATCGCTTTGTTTTTTTGCACTCCACACCACCCCAGTTCAGACATGGCCATATGCAAATCATCTTTGACCCTGTGCCTCATGGGAATAGTCCAGCCCGAACTGCCAAGCCTTGTCTTTCCTGGACCGGAATCAAGCATCCTAGGACCGGTTTCTGGCTATCAGCCGTCTTTAGCCAGGATAGCTTGATTCCAGTGGTGTGGAGAGCATGGGACTCATGTCTGAGCATACCCATCCCACTCGGGGTGACAAATGCAATAACAAGAATTGATGCACAGATGCAGAACAATGTCATACATTCACCCCAGTACAGAGATCTGGGCCTAAATCCATCGTTTTTTGGCACTCCACACCACCCCAGTTCAGACATGGCCATATGCAAATCAGCCTTGACCCTGTGCCTCATGGGAATATTCCAGCCCGAACTGCCAAGCCTTGTCTGTCCTGAACCGGAATCAAGCATCCTAGGACCGGTTTCTGGCTATCAGCCGTCTTTATCCAGGATAGCTTGATTCCAGTGGTGTGGAGAGCATGGGACTCATGCCTGAGCATACCCATCCCACTTGGGGTGACAAATGCAATAACAAGAATTGATGCACAGATGCAGAACAATGTCATACATTCACCCCAGTACGGAAATCTGGGCCTAAATCCATCGTTTTTTTGCACGCCACACCACCCCACTTCAGACATGGCCATGGGTCAAGGCTGATTTGCATGTGGCCATGTATGAACTGTGGTGGCGTGGAGTGCAAAAAACGATGGATTTAGGCCCAGATCTCTGTACTGGGGTGATTGTATGACATTGTTCTGCATTCTGTCCATCAACTATGGTTTTTGCATTTGTCACCCCGAGTGGGATGGGTGTGCTCAGACGTGAGTCCCATGCTCTCCACACCACTAGAGTCAAGCTATTCTGGCTGAAGACGGCTGATAGCCAGAAACCGGTCCTAGGAGGCTTGATTCCGGTCCAGGAAAGACATGGTTTGGCAGTTCGGGCTGGACTGTTCCCATGAGGCACAGGGTCAAGGCTGATTTGCATATGGCCATGTCTGAACTAAGGTGGTGTGGAGTGCAAAAAAACGATGGATTTAGGCCCAGATCTCTGTACTGGGGTGAATGTATGACATTTTTCTGCATTCTGTCCATCAACTGTGGTTTTTGCATCTGTCCTTCCTGCCAGCGTGTCGCGGCTGTATAGACCGTACTGCGCGCCTTGGAAAGACTACTGATTGACCCCATGGGGGCGCTCGTTTTCTGCTCTGTGTATGACACTCTGGTTCGATACATGCCTTAGCTTTGCTGAGGCCCAAAGTGCCACCTCTTACTGATAGCAAAGTGTTGCACCCGCGGACTATGCTAGAGTGAGCCCATCATCTCTTGAATATGGTGCTTGTCGTATGAGATAACTGCAAACTACATCCTGCTTGCTTTCGAGAAACATCTGCCACAGACTTTAACCATTTCATTACACTCACTGCTTAGCTAGCAGCTGTTTCAGGGATGTGCCTGGCTTTTAGATCACAGTGACCCGCTGCCTCACTACCACTCTTCATGTTGGCATCACACCCAGAAACCTTTTTTTCTTTGGGGAGGTTAAATGTTGTGCAGCCCTGAAGCAACAAACAAAATCTGGATCACAAGTCTGAAGGTGAATCGGCTATGGCTCATAGCAGGCAACAGCTCACTGAGTCATTCTGCTTATTCTGATGAGCTGCTCAGGTGTATGGACATGGTGTGGCTCTGTGTATTTGTGTTCATCGTCGGCAGCACTTCACACAATAGATTACAATTCTCTAAGTACTCATGTGGTTTGCTGAGCATTTCTGGATTGCGGAACTCCCATGCCTGCCCGCAACTTGTGAATTGTGACATGCTTCAAAGTTCCTCCTTGTTTCTGTAACATTCTATGAGTATACGAGGCCATTCAAACTCTCCCTTTACACTGGCTACCAATTCGATCTCAGGTAGCCGCTAAGGATCCAACAATTGCCCATTAAACCCTACACCTCACGTCACCCTCCTTTCTGGCCAGCACGTTTTCTTACTATTAACAGTCACACTGGCTCAGATTGGAAAACCAATTTGTATTTGCCACCACTAGGACCAGAGCAGTCATACAGCAGTGCCCAAATTGTGGCACTTGCTCAATTTGAGTTGGCAGACAGAAATACATCTACTGATTCAAACGCCAGATGAAAACCTGTTTCTTTTAAATAATTAAGCATCTTCTGGCCTTTTTCCCTGGTCACAGTTAGGTTTTAAGGTTGTGTCTTCCTAAAGTGTCAAGAGGCATATGAGTGCTCTACAAATAAATGCCAAAATAGTGTAAAACAACAACCCTTATGCCATGCCATGCTCCTTATCGCTGTATATTCCTATCTGATTTAATGTCACAGCTACACTCTCCACCACTGCCATTGTCCGATCATGTATACTGGAGATGTACTTTATCCAAACAAATCCATTATTGCAACCAACGTTATAACAGTGGTGTCTAAAATGGCATTTATCTGTAATCCTAGTATCTCGAGATGTTATTCTACAGGTAGGCAGGGCTTTAAGTGAGGTGAAAAAACTGGGGGGTCTCTCAAGGGGGCATGGCCAATGTAATTAAAGGTGTGGCTTAAAAACACGTAAGCTAAAAATCTGTGCCTAGCATAGTGTGCCGCCCGACTTTTTATTAGGCTGTTTGTCATTGCACTCCGATATACGACAACAAGTAACATCATACCTACAAGTCAGGACTATTGGCTTGGTCAATGGTTGTTAGTTGCATAAGAAATAAGCAGCAACAATGGTTTGTATACAATATTGAAAAAGCTTCCATGTAAAGCCCTGGTGACACCACAACAATGTTGATGCTCCTGAGTTTCAAAAAAACGAGGGCAATCTAGAGAGAAAATGCCTCTCTTCAAAGGATTTCCCTTCCCCTACAACGGTCACCTGACATGATGTCATGCAGTAACTTCTCCACTAGTGAGAAGTGAGCAGGTGCACATAGATGTGCCTGCTGTCACTGACCGCCTGTGCAAGGGCACAAAACAGATATATACCCAAGTGGTATACCCAACTCACCCTCCTATTTCTGGGTATCAAATACAATACAGTACAGTACATCAAATACAATACAATACAGTGGAGAAGTGTGGCTCACTGGTTAGAGCAGGCAGACCCTGAAGCAGAGGTCAGACCCGGGACCAGGGTTCGATTCCCGGCGCGGCAGGGTGTTGAGCTCAAATGTCCATGGACTCGATAATTCTCGCTTCGGTGCCTGACCTAATCATGGGTTCACGCTCTGCAACTCTGGGCATTAAGCTTGCTTAATCTCCACAACGGCCCCCCGCGGCGGGATGCCTGGCTTGCACCTTGGGGATGCCCTGTAGGGGCTATCTCACAGGGAAAAACCAGGACGGGTTCCCAAGGCAAGCGCGGAGATACCCCTTCGGGGGTCGATTCTGGCGCTATATAAGAAATGTAATAAAAATAATAATCATGTAACAAGCATTGGCATAGATATTTGGAAAAAGGGGACCCCTATATAGTCCTGTTGCACTTGCTATACATAGGGAAGAAGTAGGGTTAGGAAAGGTCTATAGCCAAGTGACAAAAATAATTAAACTAATTGTTTTACAGTTTTCTAAAGTGAAAACAAGAGATATTGTGAACCAAATATAAATGTCTATTGATTTTGTATCTTTTCTAATGTAATTTTAACTGAATATTGTATAACAAAAAATAATCACCAAAAAAACAAACCAAAATAGAAGAAAAAAAGAAAACAAAAGTCTATATATATATACAAAAAGAAAAATAAAGTCATATCAGAAATATCTAATGTTCATTTGTTTTGTAAACAGTTGGACTTTATATATCATTTATATTTGGTTCACAATATCTCTTGTTTTCACTTTAGAAAACTGTAAAACAATTAGTTTAATTATTTTTGTCACTTGGCTATACAAGCATTGGCATAGCCAATAGGTCTTGCCTTTGGTACCTTATAAGTGTTTAGCCATGCAACAGTTGTTGTTGCACTAAGGATATTGTGCTGCATAACTAAATACTTAGAAGGTCCCAAAAGCGAGACCTATTGGCTATGCCATTGCTTGTTTACATTGCTCATATTCCCTCTTGCTACCATGAAAAATGATTTTGTCCCTAACCTAGAAACTTTTTATTTAAAACCCGAAATTAAAAACTACAGTACCATTTTCAGTGGCCTGCAGTGAAATCAATAGACATTTCCACGTAAGGCCGGCAGAAAGGGGGTCTGTCCGTCAGTGACCACTTTGTGTGGAGCTGATGAGGTCGGAGGTTTAAAGGCTGCCCTCTGCATTGTCAGCTAACAATGGGCCCTGATTGAAATCGATGTTCTAGTTTTGTTTCCGCTTTCTGGAGAGATTGCAGGTGAGTGAGACTATTGAGAACAAAGACACAGGACTTTCTGCGTAAATGCGTTCGCATCGAGGAAAGAGGTATGCTGTTTAGGGATGAACGAGTTGTGAAAAGCCAATCAGACCGAGATTAGGCCTCGCATTGAGAGGCACACATAATTCACCAGAATGAGGTCATTTCAATGACTTATGGGAAGTAATGCATAGGCGTTCCTATGCAGCACGGTTTTAAATCTGCTACTTTACGCCCCGCATGATTGGAGAATCTGGAAACGTGATTTACATGCTCATGTGTAAATCACTGTGCGCCGGCTCTGCAGTCGAGGCGCTATAAATCTGCTTCTAGGGTTTAGGAATGTGGCTGTCTGTATGCAACTGGGCTGCGATGGCGCGGGGATCATTTTCAGAGCGTGGGGGCTGCCACCAATGATACATCACAGAGCTCATAGGCACTGTAAAAAAATACTTGACAAAAAAAAAAAAGACAAAAAAAAATACAAATATTAGACAGATAACAAGTTGTAGCAAAACATCCACGCCTATACGTGGTAAGGCTGTAGTTTGTAGCTGGTGGTGCATTTTGGAGCACTGTCTTGATTTTTTTAAATTTTATTTGATATAGCGCTAGCTAGACCCGAGGGTATCTCAGCGCTTTACATATTATGAGAATAAGTTTTAAAGTGTAAGGTGAAAGCAGTTGTGGACAGCACATGCTCGGTTGAAATAGCCATTACATTTGGAAAGTCGGACAGCTTTACTGCTAACATGACGTAGCACATAGGTGAAAATCGGGTTTCAGGGAATATTTGTCAATTGCGCATCACCAAGTGCAGTGTCTTGATTTGTTTTGGTCCTATTAAAATTTTTGTTTCTGTCACACTTTAGAATGACAAAAAAAAACCTGCTTCATTTGCGCTTTCTTAACTGCTGATATATTTGGAAATATATGTGCCGTTCATTTATAGGTATTTGAATGTGGTTTTCTGTTAGGTACAGTTACATGCCACATTCTTTCCCTTTTTTATCACATATTATAGTTTGCAAAATGATCTTACTTTGCAGTCAGAGAAAGTAAAGTAAATACCGAGAACCATCTTGTCGGAAGCAGTGGCGCAGCATTGGTTGCCAGCAACCGTGGCTACGCAAGAATGGTGCCCCCCTAGCCCATGGACCGTTAGCACTTCCTGGCACAAAATTGAAGAGAAAAAAAAATAGAAGCACAAATTTTTTTTAAACATTTTTTTTGCACCCTCTAAGAATTTTTCACCCGGGGCAAACGCCCCTGTGGCTCCGACCAGTACGCCAGTGGTCGGAAGACATAGGGCCCGATGTAGGTAAATCTACATTTACCACTTCATAAATACCGAATCATACCGAATCGGTATTTATGAAGTGGTAAATTAGAGGGGGGGAGATGTAGGTATTTCAGATTCGGTAAATACCGAATCTGTAAGATTCGGTATTTACCGATTCTGTAAATACCGATTCGGTATCCCCCATTGCTTCCTATGGGCCTTGAAGCCCATAGGAATCAATAAGCATTACCGAATCGGTAATTACCGATTCGGTAATTACCGATTTGTGCAAGGGTGCAGGGGGTGTCACTTTGACACCCTCCAGCACCCCAAAAAAGGCATGTTAGCCATGTGGCACACAGACATGCCCTAAGGGCATGTCTGTCTGTCACATGGCATAGGTGTGCATGCACACATGTGCATGCACACCTGGATTCGGTATTTTAACACCCAATTGGATTGGGTGTTAAAATACCGAATCTGAAGGGCCTGTGGGACTGAAAGTAGTCCCACCTACATCCCAAATTTAAAAAAATCGGCAAAATTACCGATTCGGTATTTTTGCGATTCGGTAATTTTACCGAATCGGTAAAATACTGAATCGGACAAAAAAATATCCCCTACATCTCAGTAGGCCAAATACCGGTCGGAAACGGCCGAAATCGGCCGTTTCCGACCGGTATTTGGTACCTACATCGGGCCCCAAGCCTGCTATTAGACCCCTGTCTTAAAGCACAGCAAATATGACATGGTAAAAAACTGCATTTAAAGGCATTTTATTGCTCATTCATCTTCAGAACTACAGCATGGTTACTTAGGGGGTGCTACAGCACCTCCCCCTACTCCCACAACCCTGTGTGGGAGTAGGGCTAAATGGTTAGAGCGGCAGACCCTGATGCAGAGGTCTAGCCCGGGACCAGGGTTCAATTCCCCGCCTCGGCGGGTCTTGGGCTCAAAATTCCACGGACCTGATAATTCTCGCCTCGGTGCCTATTCCAATCATGGAGTCCCACTCACTTGCTTAATCTCCACAACGGCCCCCACAACGCTAAGGATGCCTGGCCTCCATCTTGTGGGTGCCCAGGAGTGGATGCCTCACAGGGAAAGCCAGGACGGGTTCCACAGCGGTATTCGTACAAGCGCCTTGAGACCCTTGCGGGTGAGTAGTGCGCTATACAAGTATCAATTTACATAATTTACATTTTACTTCCAGCGCCTGTGCTGGGCTCAGTGCCCGCTAGAATGATGGAAGTGGCACAGGGCACGGCCACAGAGTATATATATCCAGTGAGTTGGCAGGGGCATTGTTCACAGGACATGGTTGAATGCTGCACCCTGCATCCAGTTTCAGCAGTATGTGGCCGCAAAGTCAACCCCAGTGGAATGGGGTCACAGGCCGCGCCCTGTTAGTACTAAGGCGGTGACCAGACCTTAGCATTATCAAAGCAAATCCACTGAAAAACCTGATTAAAGTCAGATTACAGTGCTCTCCTAAGATTACATAACTTACTTTATAACAGACTTTAAAATTGCCTTCGAAAAATATTTTTAAGGAGGTTGTGGTCTAAAACCCTAAAACACAGAAATTCCAGTTCTTTTTTGGGACAAAACGGACATAATTGCCCCCGTGCTACTTATGAACTCACACTTTACATGATCAAAGACATCACAAATGTTGACGGCGAAGGCAAGTACCAATCTGCCCCAGTCTTCTTTATATATGGAAAACACTGTCCATGGGCTTTACCTGGACCCTGTTCAAGCGAAGCACAGAATTGAGGACCGCAATCCTCTCGGTAAACAGGAATGTTGCAAGGTCTAATAAGGCAGGACGGGGCATCCGTCAGTAAGGGTAAGTGCACAGCACACCCCAGGAGTGGAACTGCCCTTAAAATCAAAGAAAAGATGGAATCTGGTCTGTATGCTCTGCTGGGGAAAAAGCATATAGTATGAGTTCGCTTTTTCAGCACCAGGTCAGTGGTAATGGGGCACCAGTGCTTTCATAAATGAGGTTACTGGTCACATCATATGTGCATGCATGTCCATTCTAGGCCTGCACGTGTAATTCAGCTCCGATTGCTGAGTTTTTTACACTCCGCGCACCGCACTAAGTTTTTTTCCTCACTCACCAACATTAAGTTGGCGAGCGAGGAAAATCTTACTCCAGACCACCTCCTGGCAAGATTTTTCAAAGCGAGCAGTCACGGATGACCGTTTCCGCTCGCTTTGAGAAACCTTCCGTTCACGTTGAGGAAGCTGCTGCTTGAGTAGAACATCTACTCGAGCGGCAGAAAGAAGCAGCGCCATCTTGCGCTTTGCATGGTGTCATTCGCGCTGATTTTCCAGTACTGGACAAAACACCCGGCGCTCAAAATCAGTGCAAACGACATAACCCAACGCACTCTGGCGCTTGCGGAACTCTGCATACCGTAGCAGAGTTTTTGGGCTGCTTCGTGGGGTTCCGCCTAGCGAAACTCTGCCAACTCTGCCTGGGCCTATTCAATTCACCAAAATGTCAGGGGTAGCGTAAGTGACATCACACGCCATTTGACCTTTACTTTCACTCAAACACACATGCTTACACATACACACACATTCACTCATACACACACTCTCTCTTAGATATGCATACTATCACCTGCAAGCATGCACAGAACATACTTTTAAAAGCATTTTTTACTTACCTCAGCTGCCAGATAGGGTGATATTCCAGATAACTGTACTCCACTTTTATACTACACAAATAGTGAATAATATATTATTCACTATTAGTGTAATAAAAAAACTGACTGAAAACAAGGAAAGTGGTGCCTCAATCAACATCATTAAGGACCAGTTGTCTCTGTGTTTCTGGCACAGACTTTGCAACCTCTGAGTTCAGGGATCGCAAAGGCAGTGCCAGGGATCGCAAAGGCAGTGCCAGGGGTCGCAAAGGGCAAGCCAGGTTACCAGGAAGGTCTTCAATCATGGCACTTTACAGTTCCACATCTATGGGACAAGATAATTATACAAACATTTAGAGAATGGGTAGTCACAAACATTTTCCCAGGGGCAAAAAAGTTTAGGTCAGTGATGTGATCAAGGGCTGAATCGATGCCAGGAGAAAGACGGGTAGAGTTTCGGGGCAGGGTGAAGCTAGTGGTATGGTAGATGTAGGGGAAGTGACACATATACACCTAGTGGCTGAATTACAGGATGTGAAATCAGAAAATCTAAAATGAATCCCAGCTCTCCCACTTTACCAAGTTGTGTGTTCTAAGGCATTTGGGTTTTTTTCACTTTCCATTCTTTTTCTTCATTATCATATATGAGGACATCGAAATACAGGACTTTAGAATTTGCCCTGTACAAAACCTTCTCTTTTAGAAAAAAACGTCCTAATGCCCTGATATAATCCACTGTATTAAGTGAAATGCTTCTGCATGTTAACGAAATGCATATTTTGAAGAGATTTTATCATATTTCAACACTTTTGCTTCAAGAGGTCTTTAAAAATAAAGGTGTGCATAAAGTGAAGTGGTGCAGGACAACCAAGTTTCTTTCTTTTACTTCAATGAACCTTTAAATACATGTTTGACTGTTTATTTAACATCTTTTTAATGTTAGTGCTAAGTTTAGTAAATAGCAGCCCAGTGCTGAAGTTGACCACTGGGCCGCACGTAAAGGCCAGGAGGGGTGCAGACAGCCCCCCAGGCCGTATTCGGAATATCACTCATTTAGAGAAAGAAGGGTACGCTTACAGCTTTGTAAATACTGCCACCTAGTGTCCAACTTCTGTTAATCATTTAACAGACATCTATTGGCTCAATAAGCTATCCGAAATAAAGACCCACAGACGGGTCCACCTCAGGTGGTATAGTGTGTTAATGTATGTAGAGGGGATCGGTGGGGACCCCCCCCCCTTCTATAGCTCCGACACAAACAGATGTATTCCCACCCACCGTCATCGATCTATAAATGTGGAGATTGTTCTAAGCACAAGGGACAAGATATGAGTGAACAGGAAAAATGGCCGGAAGAAGCCAGGCAGTGAAGAAATTAGATCTGGGGTAAGAGTGCAAGGCAAGGTGCAAGGCGCCTTGTGACTACACAACTTAATGCTGCAGCCACACCGCTCCACCATCTGAATGTATTACTGAGGGCTCTGAACGGAGGACTGCTGGGTGTATTTTACTGCAGGGCACGAGTCGGGGGTCCACGCGGTTGGACAGCGTCCCCCCACTTCTTTCACAGGGGGGACACCGTCCACCCTGCCAAAAAGTTGGGCCCCACTAAAAAATAAACTGAATTCGCCCAGGTGTACTTTCCAAACACCGGGACACATTCAGCGGCGTCTGCACGTTGTTGTCTGCTTTCGATCACAACAACGTGCAGGCGGGACCGGGGACAGGGCTCTTATTTCCGACTCCTGCTGGGATACTCGGCCATAACAAAGGCCGAGTCTCAGGGGTCATCAAGCCTCCTTTTGTTGGAGTTTCCTGGCTGGCAGCAGTCAGGAGCCTCACACCTGATGCAAATGCAGCAGAGGGGAAACAAAGGCTCGCACCTTGTTAGCACTTCACACATATTTAGGAGAGGCGGCTTTTCACTTTGTTAAGGCTCTGTTTAGGAGGTTTGCATGCACAGTTACTACGTCAGATGTGTTGATCTTTCCCAGTATTTGCACAAAATAAATTGCATTTATATACGCTTATCACCCTTGAGGAGGCGTTGTAATAATTTAAACATTACTATTTCTTTTAAAGCTCTATGGCTATAGAAAGCTTAACGCTGACAAAAAGGTAGCATTGTTTTATATGTAGCGTACAAAAGTGTGAATCTTCTGCCTAAATCAGGAGGGTTTGCAAGTATATTCGAAATGTGCTCAATTGTATACACCTGCTAAACATATATATGAGGGCTGAAGATCTGATATCACTTCTTGTGATGCCAGTTCCTGTGATGTCACGCACCGTGATGCCACGCGCTGCGATGCCACTTGCATACTGATTAACTAGGTTAGTCCCCCCCACTTCTTTTTTTAGGACATGGGCCCTGATTTTACTGTACTTTAATTGTGCAAAAGTCTAGTCTAGCTGCAGTTTCCTCACCTTGAGAATAACCCCAGGCTCCAAGCTGCATCAGGAGAATTTTGTCACCATTTCCCTTGCACGCCCGTGAGCATCACTGAGCAGCTCCATGTCGGCTCCATCCCAAACCAGAAGTAACGCTGGCGCCACATGTAATCACGACTGCGGCACACGGACATGATTTTTTCTTTCTTTCCGTGCCTTCAGGAGTGGATCCAGAGCTCTTTCCCAAACTCCTTCATCTTCATGAAAAACATTCCAGTTCAACATTTCTAGTGTGGCAGGGACATGTCAACGCGTGAAAAAACTGGATTGAAACCTTTTAAAAAAACAATCATATCTGTGACTGACCCTCATCAGGTTTGTCTCTGGTGTCTCAGGTCCTCACACAATTCCAAATCTTGTGATAACTTTTCCATGATGAATCTGAAGGTGATCAGGAACTCAAAGTCAAACTCTACATAATGAATGAACCAAAAACGGGCAAAAGCTGTTCCTGATTACAAATGAGGATATGGTACTGTTCCTGCACCCAAGGCCATTCCCAGAACAGATCCTCTTCCCACTTTGGTTCTTCAGGGAAGTGCAAGTCAAAAAGAAGCACCAGATGTCAAAGCGGGACTCTCCGCAATCCACCATCAGATGTCAAAGCGGGACTCTCCATGATCCACCATCAGATGTCAAAGCGGGACTCTCCGTGATCCACCATCAGATGTCAAAGCGGGACTCTCCGTGATCCACCATCAGATGTCAAAGCGGGACTCTCCGTGATCCACCATCAGATGTCAAAGCGGGACTCTCCGTGATCCACCATCAGATGTCAAAGCGGGACTCTCCGTGATCCACCATCAGATGTCAAAGCGGGACTCTCCGTGATCCACCATCAAATGTCAAAGCGGGACTCTCCGTGATCCACCATCAGATGTCAAAGCGGGACTCTCCGTGATCCACCATCTTATCAAAATGGGGTATAATTGTCCCCATGTGTCAAATATTATCTCCAGGGCTAGCATTTTGTCACAAGGGGATATATATATATATATATATATATATAAAAATATAATAACATCTCCCTACACAACGAAGAAAGCAGAGGCCAGAGGGGAATCCTTTAGAGAGCATTTATTGCAGCAGAACAGCAAACAGTGTAGGCGAATGCATTTCGGCGTTCGATGTGCCTTCCTCAGCGCCCTGCACTGAATAGAGTTCAGCATCACATTCCGATAGTCCTGCTTCTCTTTTCTAATTATTGAGAACAGTGAGCTCCTCCCCCAGGCATAAATGGCTCACCTGTTGGGTGTTGTGTCCTTTAAGCAAAACTTCAACTCCCAGAATGCAAAATGCCCATGCATTCGGGTCAGTGGTGCGGGGGGATTAAAACCCAAATGGTACGAGCTATGTTGATTATGCAGGCTGTAGTGAGATGACCCCATGAACAGTTCTAAAAACAGCAAACACCTCCTCGGGTCGCCTCGTGCTGCTGCAGCCTTTCAGTCCAAGAGGGCAATTAAGGGAGGGCAGCCACGTGACGACATAGCGCCCGGTTGGAGGTAAATACCTCACTCCACTCCAGCCATCCCAGACCTCAAGGCGGACACCGGATTTTTCAATACCTTGAACCTAGTGGAGAAGTGTGGCTCAATGGTTAGAGCGGCAGACCCTGATGCAGAGGTCTGGCCCAGACCAGGATTCAATTCCCGCCTCGGCGGGTCTTGGGCTCAATTTCCCCGGACCTGATAATTCTCGCCTCAGTGCCTATTCTAATCATGGGTCCCACTCTGCAACTCTGGGCAATAGCTTGCTTAAGCTTAATCTCCACAACGGCCCCAACAGCACTAGGATGCCTGGCTTTACCTTGGGGGTGCCCAGGAGTGGGCACTTCACAGGGAAAAGCCAGGAAGGGTTCCACAGCGGTATGTGTACAGTGCCTGGAGACCCCTTTGGGGGTGATGCGTGCGCTATATACGCACTACATTTACATTTAACCTTGAAGCTACTGTAGAACAGCTCTATGCCAGTGACATCCGGGTCTCTTGTGAGGCGCCTTGATCAAGGCTTGTCAAAGCCGAAACATGTAGTAGGTGTAAATAAACACCCTTGGATTTTGATACCTTGAATTATTTGAATACTGGCGTGCTCGGCCGGAATGCACACCACTTCCCACGGGGCCAACTGCAGTTGAAACGGAGGAAAGTTGGAATATATATATAAAAAAAAAAAAAATTTGAAAAATAAAAATAAAAAAATAAAAAATTTGAACAAAAAAATTGGCACAAGCATTCAAAAACATCGGAATCAAGACCACAAGTATTTCCAATTGATGAAAAAATTAAAAAAAATTAAATAACAATAAAGAAGTCGTAATCCGAAACAGTGATAAGGGAGGAAATATAGTCCTTTGGGCACATGACTAATACATGAAGGAGGCCATGAGCCAATTAAACGATAGACAATGTTATACACGTTCTGACGTTGGTAAACTGAAAGAAATGTATCGACCTTATTACAGAAAACTATCAGGCTGGCGTAACAAACAGCTAATAAGTGAGAATGAGTACATGTATTTAAAAAACGCCACGGATCAAACAACAAAGGGCTGTCATATTATCTCATTGATGCAATCCCTCTTAATAGACGAGGAGGTGATAGGGAGAATAAACTAAGAAAGCTGGAGACTACATACATTTTATTGTTAGATTCAAAACATCCGAATGGATTGAACCTAACGGAAGATCTTTATACTTGTCTAGAATATTAATTACTGAGGAAATTGGCCCTTACTCATTAATAAGATAACCAGTGTACAATCAAATCAAATAAATATGCACTTTTCTGCACTTTTCGCCAAACATAAATGAAATAGACCTACATTTTAAAATTTGTTTATTCAGATAAACACCTTATTTATATTAAGATTTTTTATACTCATGATTTTAAATATTTGTAAATATCTTAGGATGTTTTTAAATATTTTTTATATAGATCAAATTAAGTATAATGTTTTGTATAAAAGGGAGAAAAAAAACGAATAATATTAATTGTTATAAGGTATTAATGTGCATATTATGGCAAGCAAAGGAAAAACTGGTATTCTTAAAATGAACATGCATTTGTTGAAAATTCATTCACAGAAGTGATACAGGTAGATGATAAGTTTTACGATGTTGATACTGAATGCTGCTATGAGTGATTTAAGAAATGAAATAATATGTAAGAACTAACAGTAATGAACAGTGGAAATATGAGTTGGTTTAAATACAGATAATGACAACAGTAGTGAGTTAAGATCCATTTGGTTTATGAGACAAAATGAAAAGTATAATGGGATTTACTGAAATGATTTTAAAATCACTTGCACATATGAGCACTTTATATAAGTATTTATTAGAAAAAAGACAGAACATCTATATGATTATATATGCAACTGTTAAATGGGCTAACGTATTTTACATGGATTTTTTAATCAGATAAAGATTATTTATCGATTACAAAAATGGTTGATTTATATACAAAAATGTATTTTACTTATATTTGTATATCAACTGACAACCCATTTTGCACAGAATGTAGTTTTGAAATATAGAGTGTGTGTTTTGTCTATTTCTATAGGTAAATGAACACACGTGATTCACCAATTCATGCACTGTAACTTTAAAAATGTTTCCTGAGTAGTAACAAACTGTCGAGTGAACAAGCGGCGTTCACGCTGCAAAACGCGTCTCAGACACTTGGGTAAATAAAAAACTAACGAGCACAAAATCTGGGTCCGTGTCCTGCTTTGCCTGCATCGCGTGAGTCAAGACGTGGCGGCTGTGCAGGATTTGAAAAAAAAAAATATATATATATATATATATATATATATCCAGTCTTGCCAAACTCATCCGATACGAAGAAGGCGCTGACACCATGAATCTCAATCCAAACTCGATTTATTTACTCACTGTCTGCTTAGACGCGTTTCGGCGTTGCCGCCTTGTTCACTACATCTGCATTCAAAATGAGCTCATACATATATACTGTGGAGATATGGGCGTGTCTAACAATTAACACACAGGTTCAGACCAGGTATTACCATGGTTACATGATGGTAAATCTGGGATGTTACACAAAGTCTTTTCTCCATCCTTATTACCGAGTATTCATTGCAGAAAAGTTTTTTACACAACAGAATTTAAAAATTCATAAATCACCTAAACAAGTGTTCAAAGTAATAGTAATAACAACCTTTTCCTCAAATAGCATGTTACAAATCACAGCTATTGAAAAGGTAAATTAAAAACATTTGCTGCCATTTCTGCGTTTAAATAATAAGTTAACACTTTTTGCTGCTTTTTTACCCTGAGTGCCTGCCATGGATGTGCCCTTTATAAGGTCCTAACTTAGTAGACCCTCTGGTTTGCCTGTGCATCCCAGTCTCCCATGTGTCATGCTGGTGTGTGTACCATTACAGCGTGTTTTGTGTGGGGGTGGGCTGGTTCGCCTTCTATGATCCCCGTTGTTGCCGCTTGGGACCTGAGCATTTCCCCGGGTAAGTACTGCCGCGCGTTATAGCCATTAGCTTCTTTCCTAACGCTACAATGTTGCAAAAAGCTATCACCGCCGCCGGCTCTGAGGGTAGCTTAAAAGTTAGCTGGGTTGAAACAATGTCTCGCGCTGAAACGGGTTCAGAAATAATGCGCGCGTGTTTCATGCCTGTTATCACGGTCTGCTAACAAAGTGAATATATATATATATATATATATATATATATATATATATATATATATATATATATGAAAGCTCAGGTTACCCAACGGTTTCGGGGGCACTCCAGGACCAACTATGCCTCGTAGGCTCGGCAGCTCACAAGTCGCGGCCTGACGCGTTTCGCATTGCTGCTTTTTCAAAGGCCGTTTTTGTCTGTCACTCGGCAATGCGTGCTTCGCTAGGATTGAAGATGCTGCCTTCTGATAGGCCACAGGTTCCCACAGCTTTATGGTATCCGTAGTGAAGTACAAATTAACCCTGGATGGGTGCCAAGTTCTAACAGTCACTAATGCCTGCCCTGGATGGGCCCTGTGTGCCGGCGAGTCATTATTCCGGCGTCGCTCCTTTGCCTGCTCAATTTGCAGCAGTGGTGCCTCCCGCGCGGCAGGGCTTGCCGCGGTGTAAATGAAAGCTCAGGTTACCCAACGGTTTCGGGGGCACTCCAGGACCAACTATGCCTCGTAGGCTCGGCAGCTCACAAGTCGCGGCCTGACGCGTTTCGCATTGCTGCTTTTTCAAAGGCCGTTTTTGTCTGTCACTCGGCAATGCGAGCTTCGCTAGGATTGAAGATGCTGCCTTCTGATAGGCCACAGGTTCCCACAGCTTTATGGTATCCGTAGTGAAGTACAAATTAACCCTGGATGGGTGCCAAGTTCTTACAGTCACTAATGCCTGCCCTGGATGGGCCCTGTGTGCTGGCGAGTCATTATTCCGGCGTCGCTCCTTTGCCTGCTCAATTTGCAGCAGTGGTGCCTCCCGCGCGGCAGGGCTTGCCGCGGTGTAAATGAAAGCTCAGGTTACCCAACGGTTTCGGGGGCACTCCAGGACCAACTATGCCTCGTAGGCTCGGCAGCTCACAAGTCGCGGCCTGACGCGTTTCGCATTGCTTCTTTTTCAAAGGCCGTTTTTGTCTGTCACTCGGCAATGCGTGCTTCGCTAGGATTGAAGATGCTGCCTTCTGATAGGCCACAGGTTCCCACAGCTTTATGGTATCCGTAGTGAAGTACAAATTAACCCTGGATGGGTGCCAAGTTCTTACAGTCACTAATGCCTGCCCTGGATGGGCCCTGTGTGCTGGCGAGTCATTATTCCGGCGTCGCTCCTTTGCCTGCTCAATTTGCAGCAGTGGTGCCTCCCGCGCGGCAGGGCTTGCCGCGGTGTAAATGAAAGCTCAGGTTACCCAACGGTTTCGGGGGCACTCCAGGACCAACTATGCCTCGTAGGCTCGGCAGCTCAAAAGTCGCGGCCTGACGCGTTTCGCATTGCTGCTTTTTCAAAGGCCGTTTTTGTCTGTCACTCGGCAATGCGTGCTTCGCTAGGATTGAAGATGCTGCCTTCTGATAGGCCACAGGTTCCCACAGCTTTATGGTATCCGTAGTGAAGTAAAAATTAACCCTGGATGGGTGCCAAGTTCTTACAGTCACTAATGCCTGCCCTGGATGGGCCCTGTGTGCTGGCGAGTCATTATTCCGGCGTCGCTCCTTTGCCTGCTCAATTTGCAGCAGTGGTGCCTCCCGCGCGGCAGGGCTTGCCGCGGTGTAAATGAAAGCTCAGGTTACCCAACGGTTTCGGGGGCACTCCAGGACCAACTATGCCTCGTAGGCTCGGCAGCTCACAAGTCGCGGCCTGACGCGTTTCGCATTGCTGCTTTTTCAAAGGCCGTTTTTGTCTGTCACTCAGCAATGCGTGCTTCGCTAGGATTGAAGATGCTGCCTTCTGATAGGCCACAGGTTCCCACAGCTTTATGGTATCCGTAGTGAAGTACAAATTAACCCTGGATGGGTGCCAAGTTCTTACAGTCACTAATGCCTGCCCTGAATGGGCCCTGTGTGCTGGTGAGTCATTATTCCGGCGTCGCTCCTTTGCCTGCTCAATTTGCAGCAGTGGTGCCTCCCGCGCGGCAGGGCTTGCCGCGGTGTAAATTAAAGCTCAGGTTACCCAACGGTTTCGGGGGCACTCCAGGACCATTAAACCATTCCCATAAAGCTGTGGGAACCTGTGGCCTATCAGAAGGCAGCATCTTCAATCCTAGCGAAGCACGCATTGCCGAGTGACAGACAAAAACGGCCTTTGAAAAAGCAGCAATGCGAAACGCGTCAGGCCGCGACTTGTGAGCTGCCGAGCCTACGAGGCATAGTTGGTCCTGGAGTGCCCCCGAAACCGTTGGGTAACCTGAGCTTTTATATATATATATATATATAAATATATATATATATATATATATATATATATATATATATATATATATATATATATGTATGTATCCTCCAAGCCTCGATCAAATGACCAAAAAGCCAGCGGGGAAACCCAAAAGCGAGAAAACATTTATTGACCAAATTTACACTAATGCGTTTCAGCAGAAGCCTTGCTGAAAGTGATATATACATAATAATGACAAAATATGCCAGGATTTTGGAATGTATGCCACCCTTATACCTTAGGTGACATGCAAAAAAAAGACTTCAGTATATATGGGGCAACCATGGCTGCCACCCTCCCATATGCCATGTTAGTACCACCATTCTGCCACTGGTGTACACACGCAAAGAATTTCCTCAAGTATGTCAATATTTTTCCCTGGGTACCCTATATACCATGAATTACCTTTAGTATGCCGCTATCTGTATTTTACCATTGGTGTGCTTTATGGTAAGAATTACCCCCAGTGGGCTGGTGCCAGTCTTTTGTCGCATGTGTCTGTCATAGTAAGAATAGCTGCAAGTCTGCCAGTACCAATACTAGCCCTCTGCATCTATGCAAGACAATTACCACCAGTATAACACAGCTAAAGATACATTTGAAAGCCTCGTATCACATTCTCACTCATGCGCACTTGTACCCACTTACATTCATTCTTATTAATTCATACTCACTCATTTGCCTTCACTGCTAATCTCATTCATTTATACTTACTGACAATAAGACCCAGGTTTACTAATACTTTGTGCCATGGATGGATCACTTTTGTGACGGAAACCTGGGGCAAAGCGTTAGGGTGTGATTTGCTATCCAAAGCAAAACAGGATTTGCTTTATATAGTATTCCAAAGTAATGCAACATTACACTGTTTTGCATTATTTTGCATCAAGAGCCATTCCATGTGTGGTGCAGGGGGTACTCCCATAAGACTACTGTGGTAATCTGGTTTCTATCTTCTATGTCTATTCTTCATTAGATTTACAGTATGTCATTGTTATTACCATAGAAACAGAATGTGGTCTTTGAATACTCTCTCTGGACTCCAGGTTGGCAGTTTCCTGGGAGCACTTGTGACTAATGGACAATACATGACATCTGACCCATCATTTGGTGTTGTGTGGGCTTACTTCAAATTGGCGACAAGGACTGGGCCATTAGTCACCTTACCAACGTGTGTTGGAGCTTCTGAATTCTGATTCGAGTACACTTGGGAGGAAAATATCGAAATATTGTCAATTTCAAAGTTTGACGCTGATGGGATCAGTTATCTCAGCGTAGTTCAGCTTACTTCAACTACCCACGGATGTTGACACAAATCCCTATTTACAAACACTGGTAGGCAGGAATTTGCAACAAAATCACCTCCTTGAGGCATGCACACCGTGGAGAAATACTTTCATTTCTCCTTGTTTTTCCCACTTTTCATGTGTGCTGCATTGTACAACAGACGTACAAACTGGGAAAAACCATAAAGCATAGTTTTTGCACTGAAAGGACCCCTTAAAGTACAAATCCTATGATTCAGAGAATGCACAAAAGCGCGCCAGCACATGAGGAGAGAGAAAATGCCTACATCTCAGTAGATATGGTGCAGTTTTCTCTCTCCCTTTCACACAAGGCAGTGCTGCAACTTTGAGGCCTAGGTTTACTACTCTGACACAAGGCACTGCTACGCCAATCTCACTAAATACCTGTCATTGGCTCACTCACTTTCACCCACACACGAATGCTTGCACATGCAGACAGACTGGCTCACACATACCCATGCTCTCCCTCACTTAAACACAATCTTACCCGCAAGCATGCACACAATATATATTTTAAACCAGTTTTTACCTAGCAAAGTTAGCACCAAAGGTCATGTTACAGCTGAGAGTGCTCTATTTTGTTCTTACACTAACAGTGAATAACAGAATATTATTCACAATTAGTGTAGGAGAGTAGGGTCTGCAATCCTATGATCACCCAGATTTTTTGCTTTTGTTTCACTGGTTTACGACTTTCTCTGGCTGTGGGCCTGCCAATCAGACCCACAGCCTGGCTGTTCTCTTTCTAAATTACGATATGTACCCTAGGTGCATTTACCAATTGGTACTGGGCCACCTTATCAGACCCTGTAAATCAGGGCATAGGTGTACCCAGGGCCACCAGGGGGCTGCAGCATGTATTATGCCACCCCTGGCTGGCCTCCTAAATTTGACACAACTGGCTGCATAACAGCTGGGGCAAAGTCGTGTAATCACCCTTTGCTTTAGGTATAGTAGCTCTATATCTAACCATACAATGGACACCCGAGTTCCTATCAGTCACTCCTATGGCAGGCCTTGACAATCCTGAAGGCAGAGTGCGTGGGCTCGTGTGAACTAGGTTTTGGCCCGAGCCGAGCCCGGTTGCAGCTTGCGGAATCAAGACCCAATGGCTGTTCCATGATAACGCGTACCACATCGGTAACTTCGGTGTCGCGTTATCAAGGCATGTCGAGTAAGGTGTCATACGAATCGGGATGCTGCCCTCTCACCAATTCTGGCGACGAGGTTAGCATCCCGCCCTTCTAGAGGGACACGACATGTACGTAACTGTGAACCCCGGTTAAAGTTAACTGAAGCCTCAGCTCCACAAAATGGATGCTGCCACCACAGACACGAGTCTGACCTCCTGCTGCTGGGAGTCCTTCCAGCGAGGAGCGTTTGGACAAAGGGTTTCCTGTCAAGGGCGGTGTTCGCACCGTCCCAGACAGGGTTTGTGTATTCTGGGTAGGTAGGGCTTTGCAAGAAGGTGACTGCGGAGTGGCACCCCGGTGCTCACTACGCATCTGCCGGCTAGAACCAGTTCCAGGGGCGCGCAGCCCCTGACCTGGGGAAAGTCCAGCAGGGGGGAGAGGGGTGTAACTACCCCCCTTCCTGGTCCCACCCTTAGGGCAGGACCTAGTCATGTACCCACCCCTTTCTTTAGGATAAAGGCCGGAGCGGGGACCCTTCCAAATTAGATCATCTTTGAATCAAGAACTACTTTCTACGAAAGGACATTCGAGACTCTTCTCAAGATTTCTCCCTTGTGACTAAGGAGTAGTCACCCTGCATCAGCGGGCACCATCTAAGAACTCTGCGGTTTGCTGCAAGTCCTTCCTCAAGGATCCGACGGCCCAGCTCGACGAGAACCGGCTTCCCTGGCACCTCTGACCTCTACCCACGTCATCAGCTCAGCTGTGATCTGTGGGTGCGACGAGACCTCGAGGGACCGGCCACCATCAAAACCTGCACGCTTTCTTAACCAGCACGACCATCGAAGCAATTCTCTGGTGAGTGCTCGGGGGTTCGAGAAGCCCCGACCCTGAGCCGCTCCAGCACCGAAGTGCAGTCTCCCAGCATCTCCACGATCTGCGTGGGGCCCTTCTGCTCGCTGCTCAAGCACGTTGTCTGGTCACTAGCCGCTGGCTTGTGCCCTTCCTTGACGACATCCGACAAACAACACTGCTGGTCTGGTTGCTCCAGATCGGCCCTTGCTCCCTTTTCCGAGAGGAGCACCCCGGACCCTCCTGGTCCATTCAAGACGCCATCTTAGGCCTACCACGTGGCCCTGAGATCTGCCAAGGCTTGTTGCCCCAATCCTGGGCCCAGCGACGCCGACAGCATCATCCTTCGTGGGACAGCTCGCACCTCCATCCTGGTCGCCGACAACGCCTCCTTGTCCGTGAGACTGCAGAGCCTAGCGTCGCCCACTCACCTGGTCGAGGTGACGGCCAACCGGTGCCCTCCTGGTACCCTCTGACTACTGGCTAGTAGTCCGAACTTGGTCCCCTCTGCTTTCAGGTGTCATCGATCTCTGATCCAGGCTTGGATCTCTACGAACTATTCATCACTGGTCGCCGGCCAGCAACTCCTTTTCTTCCGGCTCCTGGCTCTTCAGCGAAGACCCCCGACGCCTGTAAGACTTGTGCAGCCGCAGCCCTCGTGGCTAGGTAACTTCGGCATTTCGGTGCCTGCATAGCCTCCTTACTCTAGGGTCCCGAGTCCCTCGCTTCCGACTTGCCTTATCGGGTCCGCCCGAGACCCCCAAAACCTTCCGTGTCTTCGGACACTTGTTTTAATTGTGCACTTGAAGTATTTTCCTAAGAGATTTGGTTTGTGCTTAGTACCCTGTCCTCATAAAGAGTACAGGGCTGTTGTGATTCTTAATAAATATACTGTTTATTTTCATAACACTTGTGTGGTGTCCTTTCACTTGGTGTTCAAGGGGTATGTGATGGTATAACAGCTGGCTTAACACGCCCTCTCGAGTCTTTAGCCTTAGACTGCTCGTATCCACGCTACTAGGATAGCTGGTCTATAGGTTGACTTACAACCAATCATCATAAGGGTCGTTTGGAACGATACATAGCGGTCGCTAGAATAGCGAACGCTGCATATCGGGCCAACTTCTCACATTGGTGAGCAGCGGTTGGGATTTGAGCTTGCTGTTGTTTTACCACACGTATCCTAAGAATATCTTGTTGAAAGATCACATAAGTACTGTTAGTACATATAACTAAAGCTTAGAATACTCTGAGTTCTACTGAACCAGCTGTTGTAGCTCCTCAAGGCTTAGCACACCTTGGCTGCAACTCTTAGCAAGGGATCAGTAGGCAAACACATAGTGTAGGTAGGTGCATCACTTACACCACACTAGAAACAGTATGTCGGACAAAGGAGGAAACTCTGAGTCTCCCCTTGTGTCAGCTGACCCTCCACAGGTCATCCCTTCAAGATATACTGTGCTGAGCTTCAAGGAGTTAAGACAAGTGTGTCACTCCAGGAAGATCAAGCAGGGGTCTAACCCCACAACTTCCTTTCTGATTGGTCTCTTGGAGACTTATGATGCCAGAAAAGCTGAGACCCTTCTTAGCTCTTCTAATCCAGAAGGAGGTATGCCTCCCCTTGAGGGAACCAGAGGTGACCCTGACCTCATCCACCTCTCAACTGAGAACGAAGATGTGGAGGATGATGAGGATGAGGATCCCTCTGGGGATGAGGCAGATAAGGGACAGGTAGAAGTCGTTAGACTAAGCAGGTCCACAATTAGTATAATGAAAACGGCTAGAAAAAGAATGCTGAGCCACCCCTGAGTTCTTGGCACTGATTTTTCCATCTCTAAGGCCTGAGGTTGCAGAGGCATTGCCAGGATTCGCGAGAGCTGCACTTTGTGCTACAGCAACGACAGCCTGTGGTGAATGCCAATGCGAAGCTTCCGCAACCACCACCCTGATCTTTGTGCTAGAGTAACGACCGTTCGGGACTCAAGACCTGCTCTTCGTGCTACATGACAACAATCCACGACTCTTTACCTGCTCCTTGCAGCCTTCTCTACTGCGAACCGGGTTCTTCCCACCGGATTTTGAGATGGGAACTTTAAGTGGGATTAACCTCGTCTCTGTATCCGTCCCATGGTCTTTAAGTTGAAGCCTTTTGACTTGGCTTATATTTTTGGTAATGGGAGCTGAACTGCGTGGCGTCCTCCTTGCCTCTTGAGTCTTCTCGATCTCAAGAGAAGACTCAAGAGGCAAGGAGGACGCCACGCAGTTCAGCTCCCATTACCAAAAATATAAGCCAAGTCAAAAGGCTTCAACTTAAAGACCACCATCCCCAAGAGTGAAGTAAATTAAGAGTAACTCTAAATATCCAATGAGACGGTGAAGTATCCAACACACAAAAAAAAGGGAGCTCCCAGAGGCGTCCTCCAGACAACCAAAGTACAAGTGGAAACAAAAACCGTACTGAAGTGGTTAATTTCCATAGTCTCTGAGGAAAGACCAAGAATACTGATTGTGAAGAAATCCTACAAATGAAGGGAACGGAAAATATGGGCAGATGTTAAACAGACTCATATGATCAAAAAGATCCAGGGAATACTACCTGGATGTGACCAATCAGGGAACGAGTCCTGAAGAAGGTGCAAGAATTTAAGAGGCACCGAAACGCCGCGTCGACAGTTTGTTCCTATAATTCGTGTTTTATTACCTTTGTACAAATATGTTTTTTTTTGTGGAAAATAATGCTTCAGAAGCAAAAAAATTTTTTAAAAACTAAAATTGGTTTAAGAAATGTGTTATTAATATTGTTTGTATAAATTGAACATATATCGTGTAACGTTTTTAATGCAACAGTTTTGTAGTACTATGACTTTTTAAACAAAGTTTTTTTTGAATAAATGTATGACAATTTTTAAACAAGTCTTTGCTTCATATATGGTCCCCTATAACACTGAAGGGTTGTTAGTTCATGCTGTAAATTTGGTAACCTAAATAAGACTGCACAATCTTGTACACATAGAGGTAGAGGTGGCCACCCCCAGGGGGAGAGGCACACCGAATAAGGTATAACAATCAGGAAAAGGCACCCTGTTTTTTTCATACTTCATGGGAACAGTCCAGCCCGAACTGCCAAGCCATGCCTTCCCTGGACCGGATTCAAGCTTCCTAGGACCGGTTTCTGGCATTACAGCTGTCTTCAGCCAGGCTTGCTTAAATCCAGTGGCAAAGTGAGCAAGGGACTCATGTCTGAGCATACCTTGCCAACTTATGGCGAACAAAGCGGTACAAAAGGGGGTGGTGATGGACGGAGCATATGAACCAATCAAACACTCACACCCAGTCAACAGATCTGGGGGGTTCAGGCATAATCACTGCTGCTTGCCAGGCTACAGAAGTGCTGGGGAACCCTTTCCGCTGCATTTGAAGGGGGTGGGACCCTCGCTCAAACAAGCATTGGCAATACCAATAGGCCAGGCTTTAAAAGAATGGTGTATAGTAATGTGAAGCATAACAAATTGATAGCATGGGAAAGGATATGCATTTGTGTGGAAGCAAAGAATTGTAGAATAATATTGGAGTAGGTTAAAAGTTAAGGTGACAGCTGCTCTGTCAAGCCAGACCTAAACACCCCTGTAGGCTAATGACTACCCTCCTCCTCCCATCTGTGCTGCTGCCAGAGAAAACACCATTAATGTTATCTGAGACACTTTAATAGGATTACAGAGTCATGTGTGTGCCCCTAAAAGTTCATGGATAAGCAAAATATTCACAGCTGTGTGGAGTGCAAGCACTTTTTTGGGGGGACCCACACAACTTCTGCCCAATCAAAACATACTCTTGGCTCCCAACATATGGGCGGAGCCAAAGCCCCTCTCTAGTGATGCTAACATAATTGTTTGGCCACAGCTGCGCTGTCAAGGCAGACCATAAAGAGACAGTGATGCAGTAACAGTACGTTTGAGTCTGCATCCGAGCCATCCTTCAGCAAGCGCCCATTTAGTAAGCTGCTGACACAATGTTTTCCAACTTTATTTTTCCAATCTTTGATGTTGCCTACTTTCTAACCACACTGTGTGAAAAAGACTGAAACAGACTTGTAGGGAATACTCCTATTAATGTAGCAAATATCCTTCTTATGCTCTTGTAAATAACGCTCCCCTGATAATTTGACAAAAATCTCTACAGCAGTAGTTACAAAATATTAAATGGTTTTGCTCTTGATTAGGGGCTCGTCCCCTCACTGGTAGCTGAACTTTTCAGCTTACACTGCTGACCTGTTTATTTCTGCATACACTATTATAAATCGTTGTCCGTCAGGGAGCTGGGAGAGATGAGGGGGAAATTGTGATTGGTTTGCTCGAAAGACAGTCAGATATTTGGAGGCGACAAGTGGTGGTGCCACCAAGGTGAAGGTGACCAAGCTCAATACACCCTGTAGACTTTGTAAGCATCCTGTATACATGAGACGATCACACAACACTGGAAACAGAGGTAAGAGCCCAATCTCAATTTCAACCAGTGGGTCCTCTCCCCCAATTGTCATAACGAAGCCCACGACCAAGACCACCTGTAACATTAAGCCAAGCAGGGGGCGTGATGCTTCATAGACTGACTGATAATTCAAGCCATCAACCCCACCATCACTTAACAGAGCAAGCCAGAGTCAATCGGAGAATCAACCAATCATATCTTCAAGCAGTAATGCGGTGGCCTCCCAGAGGGCTTTTCTGAATAAAAACATAACCTCTTGTACACACAGGATGAGCTACGACTCTAGAAATGTTTAAAACTCTGACTCACCGCAACAGAATATTTACCGCTGCCCAATTTTATAAGCAGCATTGGTCAACAAAGATTCTGCTTTACCCAGGACATTACCCATGAGGGGGCAATCATGTTCCACTGTTCTTTTTAGCACTGAGAACACAACAGCCATACTCAAAACAACCAGAACACACATTGAATTTGAAAGCAAGCCCTCGCTGTTACAAACTGCTCAGAGTGGGTAATCAGTTAATGGGTTTACATCTCCAGAAGGTAAGGGAGATTAAATCCACACAGTTAGCGGCTTTAACAATGCATCAAGAAAAAATAGATACGATAAAATATCAAATGGAGAATCTATCTGCATATAGATACGAGACCCAACCGAAGATTCACATCTTGTAAAAAACTAAAGCAAAAACGCGTATTACCAAAGAGCTTGATCAAGTTATGGTAAAAGTTGAAGATGCGGAAATCGATATTGGAGGTTTTATCTTCGATTGTTGGAGTACTGGTGACAAATGAATAAGGATTAAATCTCATGGAGCTTGCTACCACACTTAATAAAATGAGCATTTTTACCAGAGCACCCCTCAGCTCTGACGTCCTACGGAGCACATCAATCAATCAATACATTTGTACAGTACACTACTCACCCATGAGGGTCTCAAGGCGCTGAGGGGAGGGGTGTTGCTACTGCTCGAATAGCCAGGTCTTGAACAGCTTCTTGAAGGTAAGTAGGTCCTGTGTCTGCCGAGGGAGGATGGGGACGGTGTTCCAGGTTTTGGCGGCGAGGTGGGAGAACGATCTGCCGCCGGTGGTCACTCTTCGGATGCGGGGGACGGTTGTGAGGGCGAGGTCGGCGGAGCGGAGCTGGCGGTTCTTTGTGTAGAAGGTGAGTCGTCTGTTGCGGTATGTCGGTCCTGTGTTTTGGAGTGCTTTGTGCATGTGGGTGCGGAGCTTGAAGGTGATCTTGTTGACGGGAAGCCAGTGTAGGTCTTTTAGGAGGGATGTGATGTGGCTGCAGCGAGGGATGTTGAGGATCAAGCATGCGGAGGCGTTCTGTATGCGTTGTAGTCGTTTCAGGAGTTTGGCCGAGGCTCCTGCATAGAGGGCATTACTGTAGTCCAGTCTGCTGCCGACGAGGGACAGGGTGACCGTTCTTCTTGTTTCAGTGGGGATCCACCTGTAGATCTTGCGGAGCATGGGGAGGGTGTTAAAGCAGGAGGACTAGACGGCATTGACTTGCTTGGTCATGGAGAGTGCAGAGTCGAGGGTGAACCCTAGGTTGCGTGCGTGGTCAGTAGGTGTTGGTGCTGCTCCCAGTGAGGTCGACACTAAGAGTCGTCCCACGCCGAGGGAGTGGAGCAGAGGATGAGGACTTCAGTCTTGTCTGAGTTCAGCTTCAGGCAGCTGATCTTCATTCACTCGGCTGCCTTTCATGAAACAAAAACCTGGAGCTCGCTTGCCTACAATCTTGATTAATTTAATGGATTATAGACTTAAAGAACTGATTCTCTGAAAAGAAATTCAAAAATAGAAAATGCAGGTTGCTGGTCGATTTCAGTGTTCTATATTTGCAGATGTCTCCAACGCGACCTCCAAGAAATGCTGGGAGTTTAACCAACTTATTGAAAAGTTTAAAAGCCAGGGTGTCTAAGCATAGATCCTCCATCCGGCAAAAATTGAAAATTTTGTGGGTCAAGGGCTTTCAATTTTATTCAGATGTTAACACAGTGCAACCATTACTGAACACAGTATATACAACAAGATCTAGTTCATTACGTCGGCAGTTTACTGTAACATAAGTAACCTCAAGCTGCTGGGCGGTGGCTAAAATCTAGTGTAAGGGGCAGAACAGGGCATCAAACAGGACATTACATAGGGACGGTATAAGAAACAGGATTAACACCTACGATGCATTGTGGTGGGTTCATATAGGGGCCAGATAACTCAAATTGGGTGGGAAAGTAAGAATGAAAAATTTAGGATGAGTATTATCTCTTCGTATGATTATGGTTAAGTACTGCAACTGCTATGAGATGAACAGATCCTTAAGTGCAATATTAGAGCAACAATAGTTTTCAGTAAACATATATTCTCTTTGATGGAAAGCCGGTTATACCTTTAAACGTAAATGCACTTAATATTATAAGAAAAGTAAAGGCATTAGAAACCTAGACAAGATCCAATATAAAGCCACCCTGACAGATTAATAAACTCTTTTCTGTCAAGTAATGGAACCTGGATAAATGAAAACAGTGATTTTATCAAAAATGTTTTTGGATTAAAGTCTGACATTGCTGTGATTAAATTAGTTTGACACACCTTTAAGGTCACATTTAGAGGACAGATGATAACAAAAACCATAATAGTAAACAGGGAAAACATACCAAATGGGTACAGCTTCAGAACAATTTAGAACTAGCTTAATCCTTTTAAGCAGAATGGAACCGAAGCCAACAGATTGAAAAGGGGATTTTCTGAGACGTTTCCCATTTTAATTAAAATAGCTTCACTCCGCATAAATGGGTCAATAATGGATTGAGGAAGGAGAGTAGACAGTAAAGACACTTGTTTGGTCAAAGAAAGCTAAAGAGTGGCAAAATCAAATAGACACATTGCATAATCCAAATTCTATTTTGACTGTTAAAGAATTACAAAAAACTGAGATAGCTTAGAGTAAGAGCCATATTGACATCTCAAAATGTTTTCAAAATGTGTTACTTCCTATACTATCAGAAACCAAAGCTGCCCAGCTTGTTTATCCTTTTAAGAACTAGGAGCTTGGCGAAACAATTTTAATTTATCTATTGCCAATGTCTCAGTAGAAGTTGGAATTCCTGTAGAGTTTCAGAAGACCTTCAACGCCTTATTCCCTTTTTTAACTTCATTAACAGCCTCCTGAATGGCAAGCCCCCTAGTCCCTCGTTTCTAAAATGGAAAAGTGTTAGCTTTCTTAAAAAAAGAGAAGAATTCCCTAGATGTCAACTCGTTTAGACCCATTACACTTGGATTATAAAATAATCACTAAAGTCCTTGGCAGAAGGATCTCTAAAATAGTTGATAGTTTAATTTATAAGGAACAAAATGGTTTCATCCCTAAGCGTCAATTATACACTAATATGAAATCAAATCAATATACCTTTATGCACAGCATTCAGATATTTCATCCACTATTGTTATTAGATGCAGAAATAGCATTTAACTTGGTTTCATGGGATACGTTTAGTTAATCTAGTGGAGTGGTGTGGCTCACTGGTTAGAGGCGGCAGACCTGGAAGCAGAGGACAGCCCGAGACCAGGGTTCAATTCCCGACGCGGCAGGGTCGTGGACCAGGGTCAGCGGACTCAATAATTCTCGCCTCGGTGCCTACTTTAACCAGGGATCACACTCGGCAACTCTGGGCATTAGCTTGCCTTATCTCCACAACGGCCCCCCACATACGCCGGGGATGCCTGGTTTCACCTTGGAGATACCGAGCAGGGACCATCTCACAGGGAAAGCCAGGACGGGTTCCCCAGCGGTCTACAGCGCTGAGATACCCTATGGCGGGGTGATACATGCGCTTTACAAGACACCATTACATTACAATCTGATCACAAACCTATAGAAAAATGCCTCACCTTCAAGTATAGTTAATTAGGCTGAAGATGGTTTGATTAACATAAATAGAGGTACATGACAAGTGTATCCTATGTCCCCTATCCCCTTTGCGTTATTCAATGAGGATTTGCAGTCTTCTGTGCAATCAAATCCAGGGCTCGAAGCTACTACTGATTTGTCTCCTAAAATTAAGCTCCAAGCAAATGAAATTGCTCTAAATTTGGAGGCAGAAAAATCTAGTAGCACTAAATCTGATATATATATCAGCTTACAGCTAACGGTAGATATAAAATAAACTATACAAACGCTGAAACATTACTCTATAAAATGTTACACAAAGTATTCTCCCTGCAACCATTATGAATAGCTACTCTATCAGACCTAAGAGATAGCTAGTTATACATGCTACTGAAAAGCATAAAGATGTATTACCTTTAAATAATAAACCTCTGGTCTTTAAAGTTCACTGGGTTCTGCAAACTATTGCTAGAGATGGACTAGCCAACAGATTTAAAGGGAGAACCAGGCCAGGGGCCTGGCTCAGATCTTAGAGCTCGTGTACGAGCCAAGCCCTGAAAACGTTTGCGATATAAATCTCACAACAAACATCAAATAATAGATAAAGCTGCTTCCAAATCCAAGAAAATGCATTTCCTCAAAATCCAAAGCTTTGAGATTAACAAATCACATTATAGCACCGCACTGAGCAGTACTTATTAAAAGTGATACTTTTTAACCCCTCCCACGCTCATGACGAGCTGAGCTCGTCATGAGCCACGGTTCTCGTGTGCTCATGACGAGCTGAGCTCGTCATGACTGTTGGAACGCTCGCACGCAGGGATAATTCCCCTGCTGTGCTAAGCGTTCCACGGAAACGGGTGTGGCCGTGACGAGCTGAGCTCGTCATGAGCACACGAGAACCGTGGGTCATGACGAGCCAAGCTCGACATGAGCACCGGGGCGCTATGCGCGACCCCCTCCCCCCCAGCACAGCGGGGGAATCTGGACAGCAGCGAAAGGGTTAAACATAAATGATTAGTGAACTAAGAAGCAAGACTATTGTCATGCAAATACAGTACATGACTCATTAATAGAGCAACATTACAGTCTATTAAATCAAGCCCAATAGGTTTATGTACAAATGGTATTCTGAACTCACATATATGAAAGGACTTTTATATATGATAATGAAGAAAAAGGTTTTGGTGAGATAAAATATTTGCCTAACATCACACGATTTAAGCAGGAAAGTCGCAGTTTATCCAGGTTTTCTAGTTTCACTTTGCACAAATCAGCCAGGAACAGGGCCATTTCTAACATTAGGCCAAACTAAGCGGCCGCCTAGGGCCGCAAAAGGAGGAGGGCGGCAGAAAACGTGAGCTTGGAATTTGGAATGAGTCTTGTTAATGAGTACCCATACTTTTCATTTATAACACTGCTCACATGCATCTCAAGAAATGCTGCAGCGGGTCCTCCCTTCACCCTCTTTTGTGAGCGATATATCATGCTTTTTACTGACCCCATTACCTGCCTCGCACTGTGGGAAAAGCCACTCTGGTCTTTTCAGCTGGTGGACAGAATTCAGGCCATTTGCCCAAATGCAGCCTTCACGATGACTTTAGCGCCCAAATACAAAACATGTACAACAGACTGTACAGAATAAAAGCCCCACACTTTCAACCACACAGAATACACACCGTAGCCTACAGCTCACGTAAGCGCGGGTTTCCGTGCCCTCCTGGCAGTTGAAAGCCAACATAAATATTGCAATTTAATATAATACAACAAAGCAAGCACCGACGGCCCAGGCTCTACAGAGTAATTGTTTCCGGGGCAGCAGAGGGTGAATTCTTCGTTGGTCTGTGTCTTTTCCGGAGCGTGCCGTTTATTGATAACCAATCACACAATTGTATGGGGAAGTGCAACCAAACCCCAATTCCCTCCCAGTACCGGCCCGGCCATGTCAATCAGAATAAACCAGATTTCCGATTTCCTCTACCTGTCTTCACTTATTTCAAGCCGGGTAAAGTTCTTCGTATATTGAAGTGGGTCATAGTCGTAAGCAAGGCGTAACTGTTGTCGGATTTTTAAGATGCTGTTTATTGGATGACGAAAGGTAAGAACACTTTTGGGGACATCAAACCGCACCTGCTGCGGCAGGGTTGTTACGTGCGAAACTTGGAATTATTTTGACATCAGTGACAGGTATTTGTAACGTGGAGAGTAAAGTGAAAAACCCCAGTGTAGAGTCGAGGGTTTAATTTGTCGCCTGTTCGTCTCTGAATGATGTGCAGCAGGTGCCTAGAAAAAAAATCGAATTATTTTCATATTAACAACTAATTGTGTGAGTGGGGGTGGTGCTTTGAATGCCTTTGCAAGGCATTTGAGAATCTCATTGTTTTTACTGTAGAGAGCGTATACACGGCACTTTATGCAGCGGCAAGCGCCGTTCGTTTTTTTTTTTTTTTTTAATCGAAATGTGTGGAGCCTTCGTTTTCATTTCAAATTCTTTTGGTAAAATTAATGATATAACCGGAGCAAAGCAAACAGCTGAAACATGCATACAGTGTTATAAATGGAGCAAAGAAAATGTGTCAGACAACCATAACAGTATGAAGTTTGACACTTCTGTCCATGAATATCTTCTTTTGAAGTACCCACTGTGGATTTTACTCTGTCTAAAACTGGAGGTCAATTTCCAACCAAACTGGGAAAGATTTTTCGGTTTCCTAATTCCATATCACTATTAAAGAGTGTTTTCTGGCTCAGAAAAAAATTCGGTCCATCAGGGCTATCTTATGCTTTTAAGTGAGGGATATGTTTAGAAATATAATTAACAGATTCTGCGAATTAAGACTTACTTAAGCACTTCTATATTCCTTATTTTCTTATTGTACCCAATTGGACGACTCGTTTACCTCTTCCCGATTATCCATAATGTTTGTTATATGCTGTTGCTTTTATTTTTGTCACATCTTGTTGACATATGTAAAGCGTTCTGACCCTCATACGTGTTACAAAAACTGCTAAATAGTAATGGGACACAACGTTGAAATAATGTGGAGTTTTGCCAGCTATACACTGGGGAGGTGTTCTTTGGGTTTAGCATTCCATTTTGATCGGTGACTGAGGCATGCAGGCCTGGTATAATGGAGAGGCCATGGTAGTAAAAGGGAGGGGGCGGCATTTTTTAATTCTTGCCTAGGGTGGCAAAACACTTAGAAACGGCCCTGGCCAGGAAAAGGGTATCAATTTGTCTTTCCTTGTATTAAGGCTTTATTTCTACCTCCTTGTGCTTTTTTCTACAGTTTTTAATTAGCATCAACCCAACCCTAAGATATTGTAGCATTTTACATGAGCGTTCGTTACAATATACAAGGTCACATTCCTTGTTTGTGGGCGGGGAGAGATTAAAGTATTAGCCCAGAAACACAGGATGTTGAGCTGATGCCAAGTCTCAAACCTGGTCAACAGCTCTTGCCGTAACTCACATCCTCAGTAGAGGCAGGTAGAAGCCATAATGAAGGCTCAGCTCATTATGGGCTCGAGGTGCCAACAGGACCTCGAGCTGAGCCAGAGCTAGGCTTCAGGCTCAAGCCCACGTCTAACGATTACGGACCACATTTCTATGATTAAAATGTCCATCCTTTCTCTGATTTTTTTTAAAATGTATTTTTAGTCACAAGCCTTTCTATAACATTACACGATGAATATTGCACTACCATACAGGCACTCGTATCAACATTAATCAGGGGTTAAGGTAAACCCAGGGTTGCAGTACAAAATGTTTGTATTTCTCAAGAACAAAGCAGCATGGCATTTCCAGACACAGTTCTATTATTATCCTGCGTTTGTGTGCCACTGAAATAGATGGTTAACCATACAGACCATTTACGACAATTCTATCACCATTATAATGGTCAACAATACAGTGGCAAAAAAATCTACGCCCTTTTAGATATTCCAGGGTCACAAAAAGTTGGGTACAAGACTTTCTCGATTTTTGAAAACACAAAGAGCAATTTTTTTAAGACTTCGACATACCATAAATAAATCCTCATACCAGATTTGATGATTGTAAAATAATGTCATTGATATTTAATACTAGTTATATAGAAAGGTGGAAAATAGTGGGTTTTCATTATTAACAGACTTCACTACAAACTAAAATTGGAACCAATACAACCTATTCAGGAAACCGGCTGTTGCTTCAAAGAATTTGTCTAGGCTGGTATTCACCCAGCTGACAACTTTTTTTGATAAATCATCTACACATAGGTGATATTGGAAAAATTAGTTAAATATGGGGAGCCTAAAGTTGGAACCTGGTATACATTTTTGTCACATGAAAAACATACAAGCAGTCTTGAAACGGCAGATGGTAAAATGAGACGGGCATTAGACGAACAGAAAATCAGTTGGAAAAATTAATCATTTGAACTGGCATATTTTAAAAGGGCACCACTTTAGAGTTTTTTGAAGAAAAAAAAAGGATTTTATAATTTACTCCTGCTTTTCTTTATAAAATGTATTTAAGCAAAAGCCCAAGCTGCCCGAAATGTGTTCCCCTTCTATTGGAGACTGTATGCTCAAGTTCAGGTCTTGTACACATTTAAAAGAAAAGGTTTTAGAAAAAAGATATCATACTTTGTCTCAGATACTTGATAAACAAATAGAAACTGATCAATCGTACTTCCCGTTGGGCTGCTCACCCAACACCACTAAATCTGAAGATGTGCAAATATTGCTAGCCAGCCTAACCGCAAACTTGTTAAATCACCATCAAATGGAAATTATCTCAACCTCCCATTTACGAAGACGAACCTCAAAAAGGAACAACTTCAATCAACCTGAATGGTCGCTCGTTTTAAGAATTGTTGAAGTAGTGAAATATCTCCAAATATGGAAGTTTGTTATCCAAATAAACTGGTTATTTTCTTTTTACAGTTTTATATTTTTGTAGAAAAAGACTGCTTATTAACATTAATAAGAGTGTTAAAATAATGCGTATTCTATTTTTTTTCTACTAATCAATACTTTTAGCTACAAGGCCAATTGGGTGCGAAATGGTTGACCTTGGGGAGAGCTAAGGGAGAGTCACCCACTGTATTACAGAAGAGGGCGAGGTCGCACAGATTTCAGGGGCAGGCCCTTGACAGGATGCTAAGAGACATGCCATGGCGCATTTTCATCCTAGGGTACCAAGTCCTAACTGCCAACATTAGCCCAAAGCTCTGATGAGGCAGAAGTGGTCTAGGTCCAGCAGAAGCTGGGCATGGCAAGGAATGTAGACAAGTTAGGCTTATGACAGAGACAGTGGAACTATGCAATTTGCCCTTTTCAGCCCAGGATTTTCTGATATAACATTTGCTAGTTGGCATCTGTAATTGCTGGGGCAAAAAGCTGGCTGCCCTCAGCAGCCAATCTTCTCAGAATGCTGATGTCACTCTGCATGTCATGATCTAGAAGCGCGGAGTGAGTGAGCCAGAAGCTAACAAACCACCGGTTGACGAAGAGCAACCGTCATAAGTACACAGGGGTACTGTGGACGCGTACATTAACCCCGGGAAGGTGGCTTCTGGTATGCTATGTGGGGGCATCCTCCGGGTACATGATTGCATTGCACAGTGTGGCGAGGATTGACCCCTAGCCTTGAAGAATTAACCTGAAAGCCTTAAAAGGCAATGAAACATGTTAGCTTCTCTTAACAAACTGATGGAGCACGACAGTAGGTATTGTTTTTCACGCGAGCAAACACACAGCAGTGATTAAAATTGGAAATAGTGCCAGTGACGGTTTAGCTCCTTTTTATATTGTAGGAGCAAGACAAATCTTTTTCTATTGCTCTTATAGTAGGGGTTCAGGGTTGATAGGCACACAAACACATTTCGGGGTGCGTATTTTACCTTTTTTCATACTTTCATTTCAATTTAGTTGTGCACATCTTTTCACATATTTTTTGTGGTGTGGAGGCTGCCAATGATGATAAGCGGAGCACACTGATGAGAACCTATCAGTAGCTCCCTGGGTGGTGTTTCCGGGAGGTGCCTCCACACCTTTCACACATTTATTGTTGTTGGACAGGATGTGAAAAATTGCTGGGGGTGAGAAACACACACAATTCAATTTCCGGGGGAGATAGACACATTTGACAACTTTAAGCAGGGATAGGAGCACCCAGTGTGTACAGCATTGTCGAACTAGTACCCAGGTAGTTTAACCAAGAACAGGTTGTGGGTATGCTCAAGATGTTTGTCCGAAGGCAAAAGCAGGTTCTGTTGATGAGAGATGATGTAGGAGACACCTGAAGAGAGAAGAGCACAATTGTTCCCAGTGGTCGAAGTGGGGCAGCTTTCTGATGACACACATTTATTTTTTTTGAGGGGTATTGTAAGGGAACTACCAGTTAAGCTTTGAGGTGTGTGCTTTTGAAGGACAGTTCTAAAAAAACTTCACTACGTACCGTCTGCAAAAAAAATCTATATTTTGGAAACAATTTTTATCCTGAACTTTTTCACACTTTATGTGGCAGTCTATTTTATACTATGTGTAATGCAAGTGTAAAATAATGACTTACATGACCACTGTGCTTAATGTCCCGGACTGGGACCTTATAGCACTAACCATACACAAGCCACTATTCTCCACTGCACCAACCATGTTTCAATTCTGTGGTTCTTTGGTTACAGACATAGACCTCTGCAGTGCAGTAACTAATGGAGGTTTCATGATGTACTATAGTGTATTTCCCACTGATGAACATACCTTGTATTGACGTTTAATTTAAGCTCTGCATTATTTTATATGTAGTTACCGGAAGGTAAAAGGCCGAAAAAAGTTATTTCATTTTAAGCCACGCTCACTCACCCCGCCCCTTTGCACGCAGCATCACAGTTCCCATACTTTTTTTTAATGCACCTCAACCATGGATTGTTCAACATTGGAAGTCACCAGAGAGGAGCAGGGGAGGGTTTGCAAGGGATTTAGAGCGAGTTTACTTTGCTCGATGAGGCTCATTCATTGAACTGAAATGGATGTGTATAACATTTACATGACAACTGTGTGTCAACGGTAGACAGGGAGGGTACCTGAGGGGCTACAAGGGGCCTGAAAAGGTAGGATGCTTGGTAAACACGTGTGTGGGCTGAGCGTGGCAGTAGTGATGCAAGTGTTATGGTATCTTGTAATAGTGCTCTAATAATCTGTTCTTTTGCATCTTGGCTCTTTAAGCTGGCCAGGGCAGGCCGATATCTACGATTGTGGGTACAAGATAACATTGAGTACAAAGAAAGGGAAGTAACAGAGAAAGAGGAAACCTGTTGTAGTAGAGAGTAGGATGGAACACACAGGAGGAGTCTTTCGATTTAAAGAAGACACTGACGCACTGATTCAGCATATTGCTTTTATTGAGGTACACCGTTGACAAGGTGTGGGAGGGTACACCGACCGTGCAGGTACACCATCACATGGGGTCCTTGTCTCTGAGGCCACTCTTTCCAAAATAACCGTCACCATTATTCGGCATGCTCGTGCCCTCAAGACTCCTGTCTATTTTGTCAAACATGTCCTCGCCCTATCCTAGGGTTCACCTCCATCTTCTGCCCTGGATGGTTCTCTCAGGACACCACTCCATGTCTGCGCCCCACCTCCACAAAGGCCGACACACACTGGTCGATGTCCTCCTCGCTGTGAGCGGCTGAGATCTGCACGCGAATGCGGGCCTTTCCCTTGGGCACAACGGGGTAACTGAATCCGATCACATAGATTCCTGCAGGAGAAAGGCAGAGTCAGTCCAAAAAGAAGTTTGGTGTCCATGGATATCAGTCATGATTGGCAGCTGAGTGTCACTGCTACACCAGTGTCTGCCTCCCACCCCTGCACTGTTGTATTTTGCAACTGGTTGGCAATGGTACACTGGTACCTGCTCCATACAAGACTTCAGTGAATTTAGATCACTGATTCAGTCTGCTAAAGATGCACCAGTTTCAGCTCCTCTAGAACCTCAGTCAATGCCATAATGTGAGTGGACACTGGGAAGTAGCACTACATGTATGCCTGACCCCAGCAGGACTTCAAATGCACCACTGCAGGGATCTGTTACTCAAGGGATAGCTCTGCTGTCTGAAGATTAACTCTTTATTGCCCGAAGGTTGGAAGAATAGACGAATACCTGAATCTCAAATCTTTGTAACCAAAGGGATAGCTCTGCTGTTAGAGAATGCAAGATCTTTTTAACATGTGAGATATCGCTACTGCCCCAGGAAATGTAAAGTGAGGGATAGCTTCAATGTCTGAGCTCTGTGTTAACCGATGGATATCTCCTACCTCTCTCCAGGAGGTCATCGGCCATGACAGATGCCAGCCGCGCATCCCCCAGCATCACTGGAGAGATGGGATGATCGTTACCGCCGACGACGAACCCTGCTGCGGTCATCTGAGAGCGGAACCTGAGGGAGATACCAGGAAATGAGTCACATCAGTGTGTATATGCATGTAATATATGGGATAAAGTCCCCCTTGCCGTACATTACGAGGATATTGCAAGTCACCAAGGAGTTCTGTGACCAGAGGAACAAGTCCAAAATCCGAATGTACTGGTGTAAAAATGGCAAAGCCACACACCTCACTTACTGTTAAGTGATGGCGTGTGGCACAAACAAATGTATGTATACACCCATCCATGGCGGTTACAGTAGCTGGAGTGTCACCTGTTGCTGCCATACCATCTTATCTTTATTACATATTTGAAGCACTCAGCCTATTGTCACCTTTACACAGAGTTCCTATGCAAATAAATGGAACTCGAAGGGGACTTACAATATCTTTTTAACATATGGCAGATGGTGGTTTATTCATTATAATGCTTGGTCACACCCTCACCTTTCCCACAAACCACTGAAATCCTTGGTGTCTTGCTCTTTCATAGGAAATGGAAAGAATGTTTGTAGATATGAAGAATAAAAGTAGGATTTATAATGCAAAATTAAACACACACCAAACAGCATTTAGTACTAAAAATACATTAGAATCAGTTTAATAAAAGTCAGATTTAAAATTGCTGTAGTTCAGAATGTACGGAAACATGCAGAGATTTCATATTTCCTGTAATGACCTATACTACTGGAAAAGTGAACACATTCCCACACCTCCATTCTGCTGATCACTCTTCACAAGCCAATCATCAATATTATTGTTTGAACTGCAGTTGCAATGAAGCTTCGGACCTGCCTTTGACCTTGGCCGCTAGCTCTGGAAGTAGGCATTGTGATGTCAGAACTCCATATATTATTTTTAAAAAAATCTAACTTCAGCCAGTATAAGTAGGAGCTTCACCTAGGAGTAAAAGTCACAATAGAAACATGAAGGGATTGGCTAAGGGTGAAGAGGTTAAGATAGGATAGAGGAGTGGGCTCCAGATTATTGCCACAGTGAGAGACAGGAGCAGGTAAAGATGTTCCAACAAAATATCATCAAAAGAATATTGTGAGATACAAATATTGTGTCTTAAATTCTAGGATGTCAAAAATATCATGTTTAGAATATTGCAGGCAAGATTACCGTGGTCTTAAAATATTATTTATTCTCGTTAAAATATTAGTTAGATTTTTGAATTTTTTTAATTGAAAGCTAAAATGACAGCCTTTTCCCCAATGGTATTATGTTTAGAATGAAAATAGTAAATCTCACCCTCTCTCCCCCACCCCCAAAGCCCAACACTTAACCGAATGTGGTTAAGTTTGCAGTTGGAATATTAAATATGACCGCCTGCAAAGTTCAAAACTATTCCCACTGTGGTTAAGTTTTAAGTGGGAAATAGTAAATTTGACTTCCCCAAGGGTGACAGTTTCCCAAATGTGGCTACGTTTTTATTGGGAATAGAGAATGTGGCATTCATAAACTGTTTGCATTATTTTTTTTTGTTTGTACATTTAGAAGGATAGCCATTTATAATATAAATTGTTTATGAACACGGTTTTTGTAAAGTGTTTTTGCATTGTAGTGTTATAAACACCCTTTTAAGTATATTATTTTTATTCTGCATTGTCTTTCATTAATCACATTTTTTTTGAATTTTTTAAAGTCCAAGGGAAAAAACGCAACTTCAAAATTATTACACATATGATATAATTGTAGTGTACGTTATTTGTAGTTCTATAGTTTTGTAAAACATGTACAGAAATTTTTAATGAACTTACATTTTTTACAAGGCTTTCTTTTTTCATTATATATTAAGAAGTATGGAAACAATTGGATTTATATTTGCATCATTATTCATTAACATTTATTTTTAAGGAAAACAGTTAAATCTTTTAAATTAACATTTTCCTTATTTTATAAAGATGAATAAATACAATATGTTTACATTAATTCCTATAGGATTTTACTCTTGGTTTTCTTACTATTTTGTGTTTAGGATTGATTAATACTTTTTTACTGTACTTTGTTATATACTATAGCTGTAAGTATTTTAGGTAGGTTTATATGTTTTTTCCTTCACAGATTTTTATTTTCAGACATCTGCTGTTTTTACTCTGGATGCCTTTTTATATAAAGGAAAATGTTTTCATGGATAGGTTTTGAACGGATTCCCCTGATTAGTGGACTCGTGATGAAGGTTCTATATTGCTCTGGTTTCTTGTTCCATATTTTTTGGGGGAGGGGGGGGGGGAATCTTGATTATTGATTTTGGGGGGGGGGGGGGGGAGGGGTTGTATTTTTGAATAGTCATTCCACTCATGCGGACTTCAGCTATGAAAATCATGTTATTTTATTAATGTTATTGGGTGGACATTGTTAATGTTATTTTTATTTGTCTGTATATATGATTTTTTATGGTATTAGAATTTTTTGAGTGACAGTATAGTGTTTTGTTTCAATAGTGTTATTTCATATTGTATATTTATTGGTAAATATTCATTATAGTACATTTCATTATCAATCTGAATTTTGTCTTTAAAAATCCAGATTGGGATTTTAAATTTACTAAATATTTCAAAATAAATAGTCATAATAGCATAGGTGTTCATGTTTAAGGAGGCTAAAATGTTTTTAATGTGACGTTCTTTCTATTGAGTCTAGATGTGATGGGCCTGGGTTGTTAAAAAAAGTCAGAATTTACATGCCAGGAGTTCATGCATTTGTTAGTTTTGTTTGGAGATTTTTGGTTTGGGTTGGGTTAGGAATTGTTACATTCTTAGCTCCTAGTTTTTTAAAGGTATTTCTTGAATTGGGAGACTGGCACGCTTCCACAGTTTTCTTTTTCTTTGCTTCTTGGGACATGGTCCTGTCACAGACATTCCACTGTGGAATGAGATTGTTGGGTAGGCGTCTATTACCTGATCAGTGTACGCGACCAACCCGAGTAAATTCAGAATAATCCATCAGAGGAGCTAGTTTTGTTTCATGTTGTTGGTAATAGTGGAATTCAATGAAAATATAATGTTTACTGACTTTTTACAGGGACAAGTGGTGAATCCATTAGCATTTTTTATTTTGTGGGAAAATTCTAGGTTGTAATTAAGGTGGATTTTTGTAGGTGCCTTCATATGCTCTGGTTAATGTGACAGTAGCATCCCTGAATTGCAGAGTGTGGGTGGATTCAAAGTATGGTCAAAATCACTGCCGGTTCAAAATCTGTGATTACTTTTTGTCTGCAATACTTAGTATGTTGTTTTATACGTGTTGGCATCTTATTGTAAGTTGAACTTTTTTGGGTAACAGTGCATACACTAATGGGATGTTTGTGTATATTTGACTGAATGGTGTAGGTCAAAACTTGAAAGTGCAATGTACCATCCATATGTTGCGCCGTATTAAGTTTAGTAAATTGTTGGAAGCATACATTATCATTCTTCTATTATTGAGGTTGTCATATAGTAAAAGGGTCTATTTTGTGTGCGATTAGTGTGGGGGGTAGGTCTACATATTCATATTGTTTAGGTGCTGCTAGTTTTTCCCCTAGCTGTTCTACATTTTCTGGCATTTAACCTTTTTGGGGGCTTTATGCCTTGGATTAGGCCTGTTGCGTGTTTTAGGAATGTGTGGTATAATATTTTTAACTATTATTCTTGTTGGCTCTTGTGAGCTCCTACCAGCCTTTTTCATATCCTGTAAAATATGACTTCTATTTCAGTAATATCAAGGGGGTTGGTTATTTTCCCCAATGCTTTCAACTATTTCATTTTTAGAGGCATCCCTGTCTTAGCATGCATTTGAATAATATTTAGTTCATTCTTGTGATTTTTCTGAGTGGTGGTGCTCTTCTTACTATAAGCATATCCTCTATAATTTAACCGCACTTCCCTTTTTTGGGATTTAATATATTTTGCAGGATTTGACATTTTATCTGAGGGTTTTAGAGTATAGAAAAATATTGTTTTAAATGCACTATATGGGATGGTTTATATCTTTTTTTAAATTTTTTATTAACATTTCTACATTGCATGTGCACATTTTAACTCGCATTTCGTATATTCATTTTAGTTCTAGAGCTTTAGAGGTCTGTTTGGTGGTGTTTTTGGCACATTTTTCTTAAGGAAGACTTTTTTGTTGTGTGGTTTTATTTTTTAATTTAAAAATATATTTTTTTAAATGTCATCTTACTTCTGTGCTATGGTTAAAAAACTACTTTCAAGGTTTTTTTGTATTTTGAATAACTTGGTGTCTGTCTATATTTTAATTTCCTTTTAGCGTTTTCTTTTATTCTTGAAGAGGAAGCACTGCAATTGTATAGGATTGCTGTTCTGTTTCAATCGTTTTAATGTATAGGGTATATTTGTTATTTCTTTATTGTGGTTTAGCCTACTGTTGTATTTTATTATTTTGTCTGCAATATTTTTGCCATCAATATTTCTGTCTTTACTTTCTAGGTATAGGGTAACAATATTTAGGTTTCTGCTTTTGGCAATGTGCATGCTGATATTGGTTTTCTTGATATAGGTTCATAGAACCATGGGTAGACTCAGGAGGAAGAGGTCACAAAATGTGAATGAAGGACAAGACTAAGCAATAAGAAGATGCAATACCATAATGTAAATATATTTTCTCATGGCAAGGGGAGCAAATGCACCAAAAATCATACATTGTAATGCCTGGGATAGGTACTGGGGCATTAGAAAAGAGTTAAAAGGTGTAAAGCTGGATACCAGGCATTAGGTCATTTATTTGGAAATAGGCCAACTCCTCTTAGATGCCCTTGAGTTGTACAAACGGCTAGGGCGGTTGACCTCAAATCTGGGGAACCGGGTTCGAGCCTCGCCAAGGGTGCGCACATCCTGTGATTCTGGCCAAATCACTTAATCTCCCCGTGCCTAACAAAAATGAATGTGTCCTCATGTAACGCAACTGGTGCTCGTGTAAAGGGCTCTGATCCCCAATACCCTCAGGTCAAGTTCGCACTATATAAATCTTTGTATAAAAAAAAAAAACTTCCAAGTATTGCTGTGGTCTCTGAAAATGCAAAATTCAGACACTACAATGCTGCCACTAACTTGTCAATGGCCTCCTAGTTCGTTTTTAGACATTCACGAGGTTTACTCTTATAGGGTGGTGACCACCTAGTCTAAACAGCACAAGTATGACTGACATTTAGATTGCCCAGTGTTACTCTTTCTATAAAAGGGAATACATCTTACATCTTACATATGCACTAACATTACAACATTCTGGGACACATAGCTCACTTGGTGTGCTTGCAGCAAATACAGTTCTACGACCTTCTGTGCTCAGAATAAAGAATGTGTTGTGGGTGTATGCTCACTAGAAATTTGGAAAACAATTTCTCATGAACAGTTAAAATGAAGAGCGGGTGGTCATGGGGACACCGTGCTATGGATTTAAATTCTACATCATATACAACCAGTATGTAAAGAGTAGGGAGACAATGGCAGTATCGGGTGGGCACGATGGCCATGGTTTTATTTAAGGTGCAGCACCAGCCCTATGCAATCACCCAGAGGAGACCGTTATGGGGAACCCAACTGTGCTACTGCAGAGACATTGTGGTGCTGGTCCTATACCTACCGCTGAGTTTTTGATGCAACAGACTGGGCGATTACATTGCTCTCCATAAGGAGGTCCAGGGCTTTTGAAGCGCTACCCACCACAGCAGGTGGCAGAGTGTTGGAGAAGAGGTAGGGCCTGGACCGCTGGCGCAGGAGGGAGATCAGCTCTTTTGGTCCTGTAGTGTACCCGCCTAAATATGTGCAAAGAGAAAAAGAGGACTCGTGAGACCAGGATGTGAAGCAGTCAAAAATAAATTTGCCTCTTTGACAACTTTCTCCCTTTCACTAATAGTGGATCTTTCATAGATTCACATGCTTGAATCACTCAATGTAGAAATTATGGGAATCCCCAGTACTTGAAAAGCAGCAATAAACAGTGTTAAATTGGCTGTAGGACAAACAGTCTTTGCTTAGTAGCACCCCATTTGAAACAACCCAACTTCAGCCAATGAGGTGGAATTACTGAGCTCTTTACTTCAACTAGAGGCCACCACAGCTAAGATTTCTATCGCCCAACCTATGTGATGGAGTCGCCTGAAAGATCTAGCTTGACAATGGCTACATTTCTCAGGATTTTGACCTTTTCTTCAACTTCCCTGACTCCGGCCAACTCCTGCTTCAGCTGTACTGTACAGTGAGTAGTTTCAGGAGTAATTTTCATTTTTTTATGGCTCAGGGGAAACGTTAATTTAAAATTTATACTGACAAGGAGACTATCCCTCTCTTTAACTGGACAATAAAAGATGTATGCTGATTTCTCATGCCAAACGCCTATACTGCTTACGCCAAGAGTATAAGGACACACGTTGTAACATTTGTCAGACCACACACCACACAGAGACCTACAACTATACATGTCTCATACATTGACTGATATAAACTTTATTGTTTGATTAATTAAAATCATTACAATCGTCCATTTATGGGATCACAGAATTTTAATTTAGCACTCATCTGAGATTGTTTAAAAGAGAAAAAAAACGAAAAAAAACTAAATAAAATTAATTCACATGGTTAAACAACTCATTTATCATATTAAAAAGGACACTTGGGAGCCGTTGTTGTACAGTACGAGTTAGCGTCTACTAGAAATGAACACAGGACGAAATGAAGATACGTAAAAAATACTGCTAAAAACACAAATCTATTAAAACAGTAGGAACGCTACATATGGTGACTTAATGGTCCTGAGCCACGTGGTGTCCGGGGTTGTCTATGTAAAGGATACAGCCTCGATCGGCTGCTATTTCACGATACGAAGGGGTGGAACGTCCCGTTTAATGTTGGCCATTGTTTACTTGTTGGCGTTCCCGGTTGTGAATCTTATTGCTGCTCTTGTTATGGACTTGGTAAACCGAATGTTAAGCATTGGGTTGTCCGGATTCATTGATGAGAGTATGGCTTGTCTGCATGTCCGTACACCCAGTTTGTTCCATTCACTTTTTAACATGGTCTTCTGGTCGTCGAGAAGTACTGGACAGTGACATGCCACATGCTCGATTGATTCCTCGTCACTACCACACCCCCTGCACGCTACCTCCGTGTTTATACGTTTCCAACTCGGCAGGTGGTACAAGAGTGACCATTTGCCCATTCTAAGGGCCATGAATCTTTTTTTCCATAACACGGTGTTGGTGCATGACAGGTATGGGGCTATGACCCCTGGCTTGAACCATGGAATGATTGACTGCACATACATGCACACTGAATGTCAGAGCACCGATCTGAGATTTACAGATCAGCAGAACTTTACATGTGTGGAGTCAGTACACTATATGTCCATGAAAAAAGTCTGGTTAATCTACTGATTCACCAAAACTCTGTATGCTGCTACCCCCACTTTATGTTACTTTCCAAGGCTTGGATACTTTGTGGGCCACTCCAGTTCAAAGATTGCCAAAGAGAGAGGCTTGGGCCCCTAAGCGCCCGTTTGATTAGTGTGACTCCTTAGATAACAAAAGGTTATTCACATGCAGTCAGACACTGAGGGCAGGAATATGTGCCTGTTCGCCATGCCATATTCCCATCCGAACACCAGAACTGAGACATGATCTCGGATATTGATACACAGCATGGCCATGCCAGTTTCATTACACTGATTTAGTCAGACTGGCCAGACATCCGCCTATCCACTGAAATATTATCCAAAACCCTCTTTCCAAGAACAACAGATTAGTCCAACATGACGACTTGAAGTCAACAACCTAAACTGTGGTAATTTGGACATCTTGGCAGACTTCAGGTAACTACCGGCAGAAGCGCACGCATGTGCTACAATCTCAAGTGAAGCGTTTCTACTTATCGTGCAAGAATAAAAGACTAACTCCCATTTCTATATACCCGCAACAAATACTGCAGTATCTTCTCCGCCTAGCCAAGGAAGCCCTGAAGTACTTCTCTGCTTAAATCCAACTAGCAAGCTTCAGAAGATCTGATAATGATTCATTCTGGAGTGCTCAAAAGATCAAACATATTATGAATTGCCTTTCAGAGCTTTTACCATGTTCCACGCCCTCCGGTGCCATGAGAACTTAACACAATGCCAAGTCAGCTGATGCTGCCATCCTTAGTGTGCATCCACAGAACAGATGTCAAGTAGCTGTCATGAAAGACCGCACTTCTCCTGGCTCTGTCATGCTTGCTTTTTTGATTCAAGCACGTAAATCTATGAACGATCCACTGCTAGAGAAGAAATTACTTACCAGCAACTACAGTCCCAGCACCATTATCTTTCATAGATTCACACATGACCCATTCCTTCTCACCTGGTCAGGGGATCATTGAATACTCTTACTATCCTTCACAGGCGACAGGGGCCTCTAGGGCAAGTAGAGCTCAGCAGTTCCACCTCATGAGCGGACGTTTGGGTTGTTCAAATGTGGTGAATGGGCTACTAAAACCCAGTTATTGGGCCTCTGGCCTTTTAAACCCAGTGTATTGCTATTTTAAAAGTACCAGAATTTTCAGCCTGTCCCTGGGAATGATTCAACTATGTGGATCTATGACAGATACAAGCTCTGTACAACCGGAGTCACAGGCAAGTAAATACAGGTAAGAAATAACTAATTCTTACTGTCATCGTCAAACAGTGGCAGCTCCTCCGCTAAGGCGGAGGAGTGTTGCACTACAGCTTTACAGGTATGAAATAAAGGAAACATAAAATGATAACTCAATGTCTTTATTTCATGTTTTCCTGCTGCAGCAGCTTTGCGGGCGGTCCCCGCTGCTCACACAGGAGCAGTGGTTTGCCCACTCCAAGTGCGCATGAATGTTGAACCGGCCGTTTAGGGCCGGCCAAACATTCATGTTCACTTTAATTTTTCTCCACCCAGGCTGCAATACAGCCTGGGTGGAGAACATGCCCAGGTTCCCACTGCCTGTCTGAGTGCCGAACCACAGCTCTCGGACCAACCACAACGCTATATTGCAGTGTTGTGATTGGCTATGCGGAGCCTGGTGCTTCCTGTTCTGACCTGGAGAGACGCGGAGGGACGACAGAGGAGAGATGCGGCAATCAGGCATGTTTTTTTCCTTTTTTTTTCTCTGAGCCACTGGAACCAAGCTGCACCCTACTAAGAGGTCCCATACAGACCGAAAGGGGTCAGAGGTTGGTTGTGTTCTGGTTCGGAGGGAACTGGCCTGGTAAGTTGGGCTAGACTGCTTCTACTGCATAAGCTCCATAAGGACCAGGGCTGATTTGGCTGGTTCCTGTCAGAGGAATCATAGTGGGCAAAAATGATGGACATAGATGCCGATCAAGGAATTGCCAGTGCCTGAGATTAATTCAAGCATTCACATGTTTTCCTCAGTATATGTAAAGTATGATATGGTCTCTTTAGAAGTGCTGTTACAGCTCTATGGAAACCCTTCAGAAAGCAGGGACATCTTAAGGATTTTGGGGGCTCAAGGCAAAACGTATTCTAGGGGCCCCTGTTCGAAGCATCTTTGAATTTATGACCCAGTTTCAGCTCTTTAATGCCCTCTTTGGCCAGTACAAGAACACTGGTCCAAATTCTAAAATGGGTTTACATTTAATATTCAGTTAGTGACGTGTGTTTCCAGTTTTATAACACAGCAGCAGCTCACTAATATAACTGTAAAAAATGTGTCTGTGACACCCTCCATGTTCTCATATGTGAGGTCATGTTTTGACGTAAAAGAAACTTTATGGATGTTGCATGAAACACTCTGAACTGAAGCAGCCCTTCTGGGAAATGGAAGGGTAAGGGCCTGTTAGTAAGTAGCACGGGGAGGGGAAGGGGAGGAGTATCTCTAGGATAACTGCCACTCTGCCTGATCACAAGTGCTAAGGTACTACCGGGTGCAGGAACATCAGGCTAGGGTGCCCAGAGTTTGAAAATTAGAAACAACGACATTCCACAAACATACAAGTAGGAAACAAATTTGACGTCCACTCAGGGGCCCAGAATGGCTTGATTGACAGCGCTCACCATATAGAAAACACAGACAATGGAACACCAAAGGAGTTAAAATGCAACCTTTACACACAATACCATCTACGATAATGTATTTGCTCGAGCTGCTAACTAATCATGCACTGGAACACATGACAACTTACCTCCCTCTGTGTTTGCTCGACCCTGTTGGAAACCGAGACTTGTGCTAAATTTACGAAGACAGGTGAGTAAGAACAGGGACTAAACCTCAAATCCGGGCTGCCCGGTCACCCTGCACTGGGCCCAATTTTACCAGCTGGAAAATCCACCCAGTAAAATGGCTTGCGGATCGGGCAGGGGCTATGGACACAAGCAGATCCCAAACTCTGTCCGATCTCCTACTTCATGGGGGAGCATGAAATGCTTCCAGTCAGTGCTTAATTTGTAAAACAATAAGTGCCAGGGCGCTAGTCAGGCGGCCTCTGCAGCTTGCACCACCCATTGCCACTGCTGTCATTGCCAATGACTGTACCGACACAACTACTACTATCTGGCACACTACAAGTGTGACAATTCAGCCTATTCCAGGCCTCCAAAGCTATTAAAGAATAGCGTGGGCAGCAGGCAATAGTTTTTAATGCATACTGTATCAATAAACAACTGCTGTTATGTTATGTTATGTTACGAGCATATATTACGCGCACAGCTGCTCCAGCAAAGGAGCGTCCCGGCGCCTGACAAGGGAACAACATAACACAACTTAAAAGAGTGGACTGATGAAAGAGAAAAAACTAAGGGAACAGAAAAGTCTTGACAGCCCTGCGAAATGAGAACAGATCAGCAAGGGTACGCATTTCAAATGGTAGGGCATTCCACAGGACAGCAGCACGTACGCGAAAAGAGCGTCCCCCAGCCAGACTACGCTTAAACCGTGGAACTACTGCTAGTTCAAGGTCCGATGAGCGTAGTGAGCGACATGGAACGTAGGGAGACAAAAGGTTCTGAAGAATCTGAGCAGGGGAACCTTTAAGGATATTGTGGGACATGCAAAGCACTTTGAACTGGATCCTCTGCCTAATCGGCAGCCAATGAAGAGAACGCAAGGTGTTGGAGACAGAGCAGAACCTGGGTAAGCCTACGACTGCTCTGGCGGCTGCATTTTGCACGCGTTGGAGAGGAGTGAGTTCGGCCTGATTTATCCCTATCAAGAGGGAGCTGGCATAATCAAGCCGAGACATCACCGTCGCCTGTACCACGAGCTGTCTAGTCGAGGCGTCAAAGAATTTAAGTACAGGTCTCATGCTGCGCAGGATGCCAAAGCAGCAGGCCGCAGTGCGTTTAGTGTGGCAGACAAAGCTAAGGGTAGGATCTAACCACACCCCTAAGTTTTTTATCTCCGAGACCGGAGTAGGAGTGGGACCTAGCTCTGAGGGCCACTATGCATCGTCCCAGAGTTACGCTTGTTTGCCGAAGACCATAATTTCCGTCTTTTTTGCGTTTAGTTGGAGACAGTTGGAAGTCATCCAACTGGCAACCGCCCGTAGTCCATCCTGGAATCTTGGGGCCTCCATCCCTGAATCCCCGCTGATCGTGACCGCTAGCGGAGTGTCGTCAGCGTATGACACCATGGTCATACCCCACTGCTTGACGACCTCAGCCAGCGGCCTCACGTAAAGATTGAACAACGTGGGACTCAGCGAGGATCCTTGCGGGACCCCAAGGGCCAGGGGATGTGATTTGGACTGATGGGGCGGAACGGCCACGCAGAAAGATCGGTCAGCAAGGAAAGAGCGGAACCACTGAAGAGCGGAGCCAACCACGCCAGCTTCCTCCAGGTGTTGCAGAAGATTCCCGTGCGAGACGGTGTCAAAGGCGGCGCTCAGATCTAATAAAACAAGCGCCGCCGTTTGACCCGCATCAAGCACAGTGCGAAGATGCTCCACCATGAATAGGAGGGCGGTCTCCGTGCTGTGGCCGGCTCGGAATCCATTCTGCGTGTCATCCAGGATGTTAGTACGCGAGAGATGGTCTGTGAGGGCGATATTAACATGCGCCTCCGCGACTTTAGCCGGCCAAGGAAGGAGCGATATCGGCCGATAATTCTCCGGTTTGCTTGCATCGAGAGACGGCTTCTTCAGAATGGGCATTACCACTGCCTGTTTCCACTTAAGAGGTACCAGGCCAGATGTGAGCGAGATGTTGATCAAAGAACAAACTGGCAAAAGATTGGAAGATACCAAGTCTCTAAACACCGCAGGCTTTAACGGATCTACCGGAGACCCCGACTTAACTTGATGGGCCAGTGTCTTAAAACTTTCCGGTGTAAGGCAGGGAACAGAATCTAAAACAACCTGCCTTGGAGGGCTTTGGAACCCTTCACCAGAGGGCGTGGCCGTGGGAAAGGTTCTATAGATGGTATGGACCTTTTCCAGAAAGAAAGCCGCCAGAGTTTCGCAATGTGCGTTTGACCCAATGACATCCGCAGAGGCCTTTTAGCCACAAGGTCCTGGAGGGCTTTAAAAATGGTTTTTGATGGGTTCGTGCTGTTGCGGAATTCGAGAGCGTAGAATGCCGCCCGGGCTCTGCAGACAGTGCGATGATAAGATTTGACGGTAGCCAAATACATGGCTTTTTTACTGATGTCATAAGTTTTCCGCCATTCTCTCTCCGCGCGTCTACAAGAGCTTTTCAACGCAAGCAAAGATCCATCGTACCAAGGACTAGGGTCCCGTAGTCCACAGTTGCTCGAGGTCATTGGGATAAGAGAGTCAAGGGCTCTGGTAGCCCATTCGCAAAAACGGTCGTACCCAGATTCCACATTCTCCACCGGGCCCAAAGGGTCCTCAGATAGAAGACGATGGAGGTCTTCCAGTTTTAATTTATTCCAACGACGTCTGAGAAAAACGCGTGTCGTGGATTTAAAAGGAGACTCAGACAATGGACACTGGATCATCACCAAAGAGTGATCCGTCCAGGCCATGGGGACAGGGGAAGCAACCCTTACCTCTGCTAGATTTGAAAAGAAGGGGTCCAGAATATGTCCACTTACATGGGTGGGTTACGAGACCAATTGAAGCAGTTGAAGACCCTCAAGATCAGACACAATACTACTCACAGCAGGCAGAGTCAAAGTATCAAAATGGAGATTCAGGTCTCCTAAGATAGAAAAATTGGCACATCCTACGGCCAGCGAGCTGATGGCATCAGGGAGTGCCTCCCTAAATGCCACATCGCTGCCCGGGGGGCGATATATTAGCAAACCTGAGAAGGTAAAATGGGGGGTGATAGAGATCTTGAACAAGGCGCTTTCGCAGCCAGCAATTTGTTGACCTCTCCAGTCGCAGGGGTAGCAGGATTTGACAGCGAGCGCTATACTCCCTCCTCTAGAGGAGCGATTGAGCGTATGAACCGAATACCCAGATGGGAAGGCCAGGTTGAGAATAGCTGTGTCTGTTTCCTGAAGCCAGGTCTCCGTCAGACAAAAAATGTCAGGTAGCTCCTTTCCAGTAAGGTCGGCTATATCCTGGTGGTGTTTTACCAACGACCCCACATTCAGGTTCCAGATGATAAGGTCCTGCCGTGAACGTTTACTGCCAAGGACAGAAATCTCACCAAGACAGCGCGGAAGGACAGGGGCTTCAAGCGACCACCTGCCACAGGCACACTTTGGGGGCCACTCATCGGGCTCACACGAGACATGTCACATGTTGGCAGCCGCCAGCCGATGGACATAAGAGCGTCCCTTGAATAGCCGGACATCGTATGTGATGCAGATCCACCGGACAGAGTCCCAACCCGACCAACGCGACCGTACGCGGACGGGCGCAGACGGGCAGGACTCTGGCACGACTCAGGCTAAGCGAAGGCGCTCCCGCTGCGCGATACCGCTGCGCTAGGCAGGGAGCTTTAGGTAGGCGTCCCACATTGGCTTCTGCTCACTAGAGCGCTCGCTAAAGATGGCGCCCATACAACTACCCCACTCCAAGATGGCGGCTACTAAGTGAGCCCACCCCGGGAACCGGACCCGCTCAAGCAGCGGTGGATTCCAATTAAGGTGCAGGTGAGAGGGCAATTTTAAAAACCAGGGCTAACAGAAAATGAAAAGCAAATAGAAAACAGGTTAATTTAAAATCGCTATTCAGCAGAATGAGCGCGAAGTGCTAAGCAGCGATGTCGTGCCTTGTCAGGGCGAACCCTGAAGCAGCTCGCCTTAAGTAGGCGTCCCACATTGACTTCTGCGCACTAGAGCGCTCGCTAAAGATGGCGCCCAAACAACTGTTCTGGTCATCTCTAATTCATACTAACAGCGCCACCATGTGGCAGCTGTCATAAATGTCGGTTCCAAGCACCGGAAACCACCAGCTCAAATTAAGCACTGTTCCTTGCATGAGAGCCCCCATTCTGCCCAGACAGTCTCTTCACCCGTAGCTTGGCATAGGTCCCCCTGCATGCAGCAAGAGGTAAATGGGAGTTGTATAGTCCATGGGATGCAAAATCCCCATGTGGGAAAAGACTGGTAATTCTGCGTCTGCATGTTACTTACTCTTCATTTTGGAGACAAAATCTCCTATTTGCACATTGCAAGTGTGTGATAACCGGCCGAAATCAGCGATGCCTGAGATTAGCTGTGATTTCAAGTCCAGAATATCATGGTGCACCCACAGATGTCTGAAGTAGACACGTTACCCCACCATGGGCTTAGGAAGTGTAGGGTACGCTGGGTATATATTCCCCCAGATTTTGGAGTGGGGGCACGCAGGAACAAGGGTGAGGATACAAAAGAATTTCCCCTCTGCCTTCTGGGAATCTCAGGGCAATTAGGGGGTGAAAGGGCTACCTATATTGGCCCTGCACTGGACCTGTGACCTGCCTCCAGTTACCTGTGATCCTGTGTCTCAGCCTGGGCTGCTGCAGCTTGAGCTGCTGTGGGCTGGGCTGGACAGTGTCATCTCCGCTGCGCCCAAGTTTTTCACAGGTCTTTAAAGACCATTTACATCCCTTTGGAGCTGGTGAAGGAGGCTTTGTTTGTTTTGGTCACTAGTTCCAGTACCCCTAGTTCCTCACTTTGCCGATTGATTATTCCTTACATTTGCATTTTATCTTTACTGCAGTATGAAAATGCATTGAGTGAAAAGGCCACATTTCCCAACAAAACAAAGCCCATTTGTTTGTGTTTAAAGAGTCTGCAAAGGCCTTTCCTTGAAATTAAATAGGGCTGAAATTACAATGGTTTGAATTCATTCGTAACATTTCTCTTCTGTCTTTGTTCCCTTTTGTTTAATTCAAATTAAACTGTAATTATTAGTCATGGATCATTAATGCAGCCCTAGAACACATTTAAAAGTGCTTTTTATTTGTATCCGCTGTTTGAAGTATTCACAAATAAGTACTAAAAATACAAGCTTTAGGTGATGTTGCTCATTTTGCTACTGGCTGGGACATCAAAACCAGTGATGCTGGTAGAAATTCGAACAGCTGGCATCCCTATTCAGGAGACTGAAAGTTTGTTGCAGGATCCGCCCATTATTTATTTCCTCCACCCTCCAACCCGGATTGATGCCATAATAACTATGTGTGTGTGTGTGTGTGTGTGGCCGAGTACAAAGGTAGGAAAGAGTGGAAGAGCTATAGTGAGAATGTGTGTGAGAGAGAATGTGAGTGTGTCATAGTGTTATGTGTGCTGCTAGTCTGGTATACTGGAGATTATGATTATTCTTGCCTTATGGACAAGGGCACTAACCGCATATGGATGAGAGGTGTTATGTATGGCAAACTGCAGGCCCCTACATGCTTCTATGAAGACACCATCATTGGCTGTGGGGTCTTGAGTTGTCTGAGAAAACCACTAACCCAGTCATAACCAGCGTCAGGAACACAGAACACTCGCCACCATACCTGGCCAAAGGCCCCGACATGATGCATGTAATTCTTAAAATGTTGGAACGGTAAGTCTGGTCATAAGATTTCTTGTACTTATTTTATAGGTGGTGTCAATGGCAAAATGCTGACCCTTGTATACCAGGGGGAATTTTTAGAGGTACCCATGAATGTGGCCTGATAAATTTCTGCCACTGTCATATTCAATGTACTCCTTGGCATAAGGGTCTCGCCCATGAAAAAACGAAGACTTTGGTATAGTGGAAGTTATTTCTTTTTTTTTTTTTTTAAGAATTTTTATTGCAGATACACAAGGAGCCATTATACAGTCTGTCGGGGAACCCCAGTATACATCAGCTGTTACAGTTCGCCCTGGAGAGATACACGGCCATTTAGCCCACACCACGGAAATCGGGCGGCGAGCATGTTCGATGTAGTATTTTCACCCATAATTACCAGCTGCAATCAGTCATAGGCCATCCAAGTTTCTGCATTTTTAATTATTTTAACATACCTCCACCCTCCCCCCTCTCCCCTTGGTGATTGAAAGTAAAAAACTCAAGTTAGGATTCTTCAATATATAAGTAGACAAGAGGAAAAGCATCAGTTTCGCATCCTTACCCCTCCCTCTTCCCCCCCGCTATCAGTCAAGGACACTCATTCGTTCAAGGCCTGCCTTAACAGGTGGCCCACTATTCCTTATGTGGTCAACATTATGTCTACACAGTCCAACCTATACCCCCGCCGTCTAAGAGCTGTGTCGCACCCCCTCTTCCTGTGGAAGTTATTTCTGACTTAAGACATTTGAAGAAAAAAAAAAATCAGATCTTCTCCTAGAAAAAGACAGACTTCCCTGGTGCACCATGAAAGTACTGGAATATTTCATGAATGCCCTAGAAGGGTCTGCAGTGTATTACAAATTAACAGATTTCTTGTAAATGATTTAAGGGAGAGAAGACTTCTCACCTCAGAATATTTTGAAATTTTGGGATCCAAATTGTTTTGCTTACTGGAATTTGGGGGCAGTATTATACCTCACCACTTACACATATCTGTTCCTCATGTAATGGCTAGGAGGTTAGCTCTGACCCCATTTCTGGAAATGCTTGTACTGCCCCATTGCTGGGAGCAGGACTGGCTTTAGGGTGGTGAGGCTGGTGTAGCCACAACTAGTGTGGACTTTGGTAGGGGACGCTTTGTTTAAAAATACTTTTTGGCTTAAAACCACATAAACTTCCTTGTACATCAGGCAGTTTTCAGGCCACAATAAAAATGTCAAGATAACTGATTCATGTTCCTACTAATGAGAGCTTGGAATTTTGTCTAGTGGAAGGTTTGGCTCAACGTAAAGCAGCATGGAGGGTTAATGTACCTGCTGCAAAAAAAGTGTACCATGCAGAGCACAGAACTGAGTGTGAATGAACTATGAATATCACTATAAAAAAGACATTATTTTTCCACATTTGGTCTAATTACTTTGTGAATGTAAATAACAATAAAGCATACTTCCAAACTGTGACTACATGCCTGCCTTTCTCAATATTTAATTTCCTCAAAACTATGCAATTGTATTCGTTCAACGGGTGTACAGTCTAATGCAAATTTGGGTAGGGTCACTGGAAAATCCATGAGGTTGTCCCTGTCCCCCCAAGAAATGTAGTGTCTCCTACGCGTCTGTAACACACTGTACGACTGCACCTTCGCTGAAACTTGCGCTCTGAAAACTAAACAGAATTCATCAGCATGAACCCGCCATATGAGCCCAGCAGGCCTGCGCTTCACGAATCGGCTGAAGAACTGGGGCAGTGTAGGTCAAATGAACGGTGTACCTGGCTTGTGAGCATTTGAAATTCATTTTACCCCTCCGCTAGCACCTTTCCTAACTTTGGGTGATTTCATCTCAGTAACCACCAGCTCCTCAAAGTAGATACTTCGGAACTTGAAATCTAAAGAGAAAGCAGAATTTAGAGGACAAATTGTGTGGCTGGGTCCTCCCGACCTTCCCAGCGCCTTCTTGCGGATTCTCCTACTCCTTGTCTAGCAGACCCTCTTTTGCTTTGTTGGAGAGCACCAGTCGTCTTCTGTCCTCCCACTGCGGTCCCCTCACATTGTACATCCCCCCCCCTATTTGGACCTTTTGTAACCCACGAAGTGTGTATTCATCCCTGCTGTGACCCCTCCTCCCCCATTTTGTGGTTAGCCCTTGTGTGGCTTCTTTGACGAACCCAATTACATTCCTTTCTCCTACAGCCTTGGAGGGAACGGCCGACCCCGCAAGCAGCCTTGGAGGGAACGGCCCGACCCCGCAAGCAGCCTTGGAGGGAACAGGCCGACCCCGCAAGCAGCCTTGGAGGGAACAGGCCGACCCCGCAAGCAGCCTTGGAGGGAACAGGCCGACCCCGCAAGCAGCCTTGGAGGGAACAGGCCGACCCCGCAAGCAGCCTTGGAGGGAACAGGCCGACCCCGCAAGCAGCCTTGGAGGGAACAGGCCGACCCCGCAAGCAGCCTTGGAGGGAACGGCCTGACCCCGCAAGCAGCCTTGGAGGGAACGGCCCGACCCCGCAAGCAGCCTTGGAGGGAACGGCCCGACCACACAAGCAGCCTTGGAGGGAACGGCCCGACCCCGCAAGCAGCCTTGGAGGGAACAGGCCGACCCCGCAAGCAGCCTTGGAGGGAACAGGCAGACCCCGCAAGCAGCCTTGGAGGGAACAGGCCGACCCCGCAAGCAGCGCGTCAGGAGCATACTTTAGACTTGTTGCCAGGGTCATGAGAGTAGGGCCCATAAGATAGCCTCTTTTACCAAAGTGGTGTGGCCAAACAAGATGATCAGACGATCTTAACACTTCTGGCATTTCTAAGGGGGTCCCAAGCTCTCCTTATCATCTGATGAACAGGTCCACAGTTAATTTACAGCAGGAAGTCCATGTCTGCGCCTAGAAGGGCCTAGGACCAGAACTCCTATCCCAAGACCAACAACATCCCTCCCAGCAAGCGAGAAGAGTAACTGTGCACTCCTGGCCCTGAGTTAACAAAAGACCCTGTTTCTACAATATCCACAGGCAAAGGGACTGGTTACGCACTGTACGCTTTTAACTTGTCACTTGTTGGAATGGTTTAATAAACTATACATATTGCCTACAATGCAACTACATCAATGTATTTGTCCTGTATGTTGTAATCCTTCACCCACTCCATACCTTTGGAGGACAGTCCAGGAAATTAGGTAGCTTAAACACACTAAACTAACAAGTTCCTTAGGAATGGTGTACCTTCTTTGTAAAATTACTCCTGGGTGAACATACCCAATTTTAACTCAATAAACTGCACGAAGGGTGAGGTCTCTAAAAGCACTATCCTCACAACTGCATCTGAATCCTCTTGCATAAAACACTCACGCTTGCTCTGTACTGAAATCCATGAAACAAAAATGTTTGTCTTTTTCATAGTTAGCACCAAGAATCTGAAATAATATTCCACCAGAACTCAGAAGTTCCTCATCATGAAAAAAGTCAACGCTCAAAAGAGCAGTTTCAAAAAATAATAAAATAATAAAATGCTAACCACATTTCAGCATGATTCATGGTGGGTGATGTTCTCCAGCCTACTTATATGTTCCAGGCCTGTATGCTCACAGGACGTCAATCATTTCATGCATCAGAATGATCAATTACAACCCGTCAAAAATAGACTGAATTATAGCATCTATGGTGTCTTCCACCCACAGGTTCTTGCACTCCTGGCTATTCTCTAAGTAAATATGAAAACGCCTGATGCTACAAGGAAAACACCAACATGGTCATTAAAGATGACAGCTACCACATTCAAGAACTGTCTAGAATTACAAAGCACACTGACAACTGTAATTACCAAGCAACCTACTTGTTAACGTACTGCCTAGAATTGTAAAGTGCTTGATGGGCAATGACGTGTTTCGCGCCAGCATAAAACATCCCTAATAGACAATATAGTGGACCATGTGCACAGCTTTGTCTACGCCAACACACATATCAGACTCTTTGAGAAAAAGTGAGCATAAATGTACCACGCGCATGTTTGCACAACATTATCTTAAAGTCTTATAGTTCGCCAACAATGCTGGCCAAGAAAACAACTCATCAAGGATTGTACAACATGGCACCCCATTGGAACGAAACACATACCAAAGTCCATTGTACCATACATAGTACACTTCAAATATCACCAACACTACTGGCCACACCTTGTTATTCCCATTTAACAACAGGAACCATTACTACACAACACATTGGACCAACAGGCCTGCACTCACCAACCCCAGTGACTCAAAAACCACCAGGTATCCAGTCATTGAGATCCCAGACCCATAAATCAAGCCTGGGGTCCGAAAGCATCAAACAACCAAATAGGGAGCAGAAATGCCTACTATAGATAGTTATAACAAAAGCTGTGGATCCCCTATTGAGGTAGATGAAGTCTCCTGACCTGCAGCTCCACCGAGGGCCTTTCCGAGAGTTGAGTTCACAATGGCCACCCGATCCATCACCCCGAGAAGTTCATCAGTTCCCCTAGAATGGAAAGAGAAGAGAATGGGAGATACAACTGAGCTAACCCATGGCACATTATCTGCTGGGTGTGATTTGAGGGGGCTACAGATGTCATTTTCAAAGGAAGTGCAGATCATATTTTTGACTAATCGAAAGATATTGCACCATATCGCAATGTAGTGAACTGGGAGCTCTAAGCTTCCACCTATCTTCGATACTAGGAGTGGACGAATCAGTCTTAGTGGCAGGCATCTCTATACCCCCTTACATTAATGCCAGTACTGGCCCAGCTTCATCTAGTGACCTGAAGGTTTACGCCTCACACCCAGCCTTTAATAGCAAGACAGAATTGACCAGTACTACTGATATGGAGCACTGTTTATGCAGATTGGGCGCTCACGTACCTCCCAGTGGGTCCCATGAAGCCTGTGGCATGGCATTCGTCAATGAACACCAATGCCTGGTACCGCTCGGCCAAGTCGCAGATCTCCCGCAAGGGGGCAATGTCACCATCCATTGAGAAGACACCATCAGTAGCGATTAGACGGAGCCTGTGCTTCTAGAAAAAAAAGACGTACGGAAATAGTGTAAGGAGATATTGTAGTTCATCACTACCCAAAATACTTCATATTGTTTGAAAAATAGATTTGAATAGATCTATTTTTCACCGATTTTCATGCAAAAACAAAATGGCATCGTTTGTCCTTTCAGCTTGCTACTTCCAAGCAAAAGCAAAATCGCATCCTTTGTCCTTTCAGCTTGCTCCTACATGTTCACAATGAGGAGATGGTCCAAGAGAGCTACCACTGCAGAGAGCTTTTGCTATGTGAAGGGCTAACCCTTCACTTGCAACTGGCTCTGCTTCAACCATAAAGGAGACTTTCAAAAGCTCTGGACCATGGGGTATGATAGAGGTGGGAGGCTTCACAGTCAAACTGCATTAGCGAAGACAAGCTTTGGTAGTATGTGCATGTTTTTCATGACAAAGTAAAACAAGCATTTACAATGCAACGGTTTCGCCTTTGTAAAAGTTAGAGCTATTGGCATTGTAAATGACAAATTTTGTATTTATGTGTTGGTTTTGAAAACAGATAAATAAATGGCATTGTCATTTACAATGCCAATAGCTTAATCTCTCACAAATGCGAGACCTATTGCATTTGCACGCACACACAGAGCACAAACACACACACAGAAATGGGGGGGGGGGGACGAGGAGCAAAATCAAGGCCCAAGTGATTGGTTCTTTCTGAAATGATAGTGATGAGCTAAAACGATAGCATGGCATGCACTGCTAGTGATTTAGAGTAATTCAAGCATTTCCACGTGTCACTTTTATTCTCTCCCAGGAATGTACTGTGGTAAAAAAAAAATGTGACCTTTGCACTGTAGCAACAAATGTGTAAATACATATTTATTAATAAGGTTACTCTAAATAATGTTATTGGGACACATTTATTTTATGTCACAGCAGAGAAAATAAATATGGCCAAAAATGTACAACAATTCTACTAATAAACGTGCACACATCCACATAGTTATTACTTCAGTGCAAATGTCACATTTGCACACATTTTAACTCTTGCACCCTGTGGTTTTGGTTAAATAGCTTTCGTTAAACCAAGTAAAACCAGTTCCCCCGTTTCTCCCACCCGGGACTCATGATACCATCATTCCTCCTCGACTTGCTCTGTCCATCTCTTCTGATGCATCACCCCACCGAACAGTCTGGCACCTGTCATTTGCTGCTAGCTATTCAGTTTTCCAATTAAAAAGCTTTCACTCAAAAATGTACAGCGTCAATGAGCGTTCACGATCTCGAAACGATAAATAAAAGAAAACCGCCTGTGTCATTTTGTATGCACAAGCGTACATTTTCACACGTGTGAACTTGAAGGATAGGACTGCCAGCAGTACCATGACACGTTCATGCCATTACCTCAATTTTTTTGTTTAAGCAATGAAAGTATCTCCCTAAAAGTGAACAGTGGAAGGACACGAAATGAGGCTATACTCCAGGGAGAGACAAACAAGTTGGACAAGGCAAGCCATTGAAAAAAGAGCAAGCAAATGAGTGACAAAGCCAACCAATGGGTGGGATTTAAGTCCAATGTAATTTCTTGGTTAGTTTACAACTGGTCATTTGCAACCAGACAGCTTAGTCTTTGCTTGCCCTGAAAATAGGGATAAACATGTCACTCCACTGACTAGTAAAGGCAATAAAAGAACACAAACCACAACAGTCAATTATCAAGTTAAATTAAAACTCAAATTAAATTCAAGGAACATAACCTGCATATGCCTTCCGATACTAGGTAAGCTATGCAAAACTAAGCAACCACCAGTGGAGCCACGGATCGGTGAAGAAATTATATGGACTTTTCAGGGGCAACCAGAGAAACAATTCTGCCTGGGTTCATACACAAAGCTCATTCTGCTTAACTAGACTGGATAGCAATTGACATCAGTGTGCTTAATGCCACGCAGCGCTGTGAAGCGTCTCCAAGATAAACAACCATCAATATTATTATAACGCACTGAGAAGCGAGTACGCTTTCAATCCGCATCAAAGATTAGACATTTTGTTCAATCTGAAGGGTGAAGGGACTACGGAGTCTGACAGCCCGACAGAGAAGGCAGTGCCACCTGGCCTGATTCCTTAGTGTCATAATTCGGCAAAGTAGATGGGAGGTGCAGAAACCAGTGCAACGAAATCAGTGGACTGGGGTAGTCGGCAAAGGGTGTACTAAAGGGAGGGGAGCATATTCATGTTAGGTACGTGGACCAGACAGCGAGATTAGTTGAGAGGAGAATGGTACTACTTACTAAATCAAGAAACGACTACCATGTTATGGTTCTATACACGTAAGTTTCCTTCATATCCACCAAATTGCACAATTAACTTATATTTAATCGCAAGGTCATGTTATAATCCGAAAACGTATCATGGAGTCGAAGCAAAGACCTCCCAACCCTTTCAGATCTCTCATACATAAAAGTGCACACGCTCGGCGGGTTTGCCGCCCGGCATTTCTCGCCATTTCTCGCCAGCCTCCCACACTCAAAACAGCACCCTGCCCTTTAGAGACACTCAAGGGGCTATAGTGAGCATGCATTTGGAGCACAGGAACATGATGCAGTTTGACGACGTCATAACGGGTTAGGAGCGCTCCGGACCCGGTGTGCTATGACGTCACAGTACAGGCCGCTGTGTTCTTCCCAAACCCCGAGGTTGCCTGGCGCTTACTTTCTTTACTCGCCATCTTCTCGGGGTCCTCTTCTTCGCCCGCGTACCCCGGGCACCGAAGGCGTTCACTGGTTTTCCGCCCGATTCTAGGAGACAGCCACCCCCACAAATGTCAGGCGGGGCTGGCGTTCCCACTAATTCTAGGGGCGAGAGTAGACTGAGCGGCCGCGCTACTCTCTGACTGGTTTCAGAAGTGCCTCGAGCTCAGCCACCTCCACTCGCGCCCAGGCCGCGCAAAAGTTAGATTCTCACTTTCAACCCGCGCCGCCGATCATTACACAGCTATCAGCGCGCAGGCGTGACCTCCAGGGAGAAGACGCGTGACAGCTACTGTCCAGCCTTCTTTCAAGTGTTGACCAATCACAGAAGAGGAGGAAGTGAGTTAAACACTAGAGCGAGGAATTCTTAAGGCAATGGCACAGGCGTGGCCTTCGGAGGTTGCCGCCATATTTGGGATTTGGAATCACGTCACGCTCCTTCTTAAAAGATAGAGCGGGACTGTGCCGAGAGGTTTTCTTTCGTCCCGTGATACTGGAATAAAAGTTTGGCTCTTCCACTTTTCAAGAAGGATGTAATGTTTGCGTATGTATAAAGGCTGGTCACTTTTTCTATAACAAATCGTCAGCTAAAGATGAAGGTCTATGATGACAGAACAGAAACAGGATTCCACGAATGGGGCGAGGGTTAAGCAATCCTTCACTTTTTATTAACAGTAACCAATTCAGTTTACAGCAAAACAATATTGAAAACAAGTCAGGTCCCGGGCCGGCAGCCAATCACAGCGCGGCCCGGGGAATGACGTCACGGGGGTGTCCCGGGCCGGCAGCCAATCACAGCGCGGCTCGGGACAAAGGGGCGGGGCTTAATAAAAGAACGAGAAACGCCCCCGAATCGCGTTTTCGCAAGAAAGCGTGATTGACAGCCTCTGTCTCCCAATGGCTAGCCTCCATTTATGGAGCTAGCCAATTGGAAACAGAGGCGGGACGAACATCCCTACTGAAGACAAAAGTTTTCGAACTGGGAGGGGCACGTGCCCCTCACCAGGTCGAAACCTAAAAAAGTAGCACTCAATAGGCCAATCAACTCGAGTACAGAGGCAATACTGGTTTCTTTTACCAGCAGCAGTAATGCTCATACTAAGCCATAAGTGCAAATAGTTGACGCAAATACATCTCAGGAGAAATACAATTTGTACTAGGCTGTGGATGGCATTTGCACCCAATTTACATCTCTGTGAAACTAAATGGGAAATAGTCAGTGCAAATTGTGTTTGCTCTGATTTAGCCTTGGCATTAGCTGCTCTCCACTAGCCAGTGTAGACTTTCAACATCATGTGCAACCCAGTACCTGCCCATGTAAACAGTAGAGAGCTGTTCTCCTCAGAGGCCCACTGGATCCCTCCACCCACTACCACACTCCTCCAACTGGGCCTCCTTCCGTTCATTCTCCATGGCCCTGGGTGTCATCCTGAGCCCTCGCACATTCTGTACCTGGTCCTCGAGTTCTCTGCCATGTTTCCCCGACTTCCCACCCCTTGCATTCCACATTACCCGAGCTTCCTGCTCGCTTCTTTTGACTTTCAGCACCAACATGACCTTACCATGTTCTCCTTAAGTGCCCCAGGTGTTCATGGTTAGCTGCTCCTCAGTACCTGGGTGCTTTTCAAATTCTACTGAAGGTCCTCAAACCCTCTGATCGCCATTCTGCAACCCAAACCTGGCCAACTTTTGGAGCCTTGTCCCCAGGTACAACCGGTACCTACATACATATAGGTACTTCAGTTTCCACCCGGGCTCATACACTACTGTAGATGGACATTGTCAGTTTCTCCTCCATACCACAAGATCACTATAGGGCATACCCTTTAGTTTCGCCTCTAGAGGCCCCAGCAACCAGTGCCTGGGTGCCCTCCAATGTATCCTTAAGGCCCCTTGGGCACCCACCTAACAACCCACAACCTCCAAGCATGCGACTCTTAATTTCTCATCATGGCTCCCAAGTGACCCACGTCTCCCAAGAACGGAGTCTCTTTCAGTTCCTCCTCCAGAGCCGGACACCCTCTAATACCCTTGCACATGTGTATAATCAAGTTTTTCCTCCAAGTCCCAGGGCCACCAGGTGTTCTGGACCCCCAGTGTACAAAAGTGTTTTTCAGTTTTACATCCAGGACCGCCTGGGACTGCAGGTGCCATCCTACACACCCCAGACCAGGATGCCCTTCAGTTTCTCCTACATGTTCCTGGAGTCCTTTGGTACTCCTATATGAGGGAATCCTCCATCCAGCCAGATCCTGATTCCAGCCTCCTCCACACCCTTTAGTTTTTCCCCCTAGAGGTTCAGCAGCCCCAAACCCCCCTCAAGTTTCTCCTCAAGGCCTGCAGGCCCTTCAGCACACTCAGTCCTGGGCGGCCTTTGGTTTCTCTCCCAGGTCCACAGATGATCCTGCACCCACTTATCTGAAGCCACCGCATTTAGCCCTCAGAAGCCCCTAAAACCCCCATACCTGGGCACCCTTCAGTTTTTCCTCTAGGTTCTTATCCACCCTCAACCCCATATCTGGGACGCCTTCAGTTTCTCATCCAGGATCCCAAATGTCCCCAGCAACTCATATCAGTGATACTCAAAGTATGCCCGGGTGCTGCATGCGGCCTCTTCAAAATTCAAAAGTATATTTCATTAACATGCAGATACATTTCACCCTAGTACATCAGATTATATCAGTGCATTCAGAAGTATTATTAAAATTGACAATTTTCTAAAATTAACTTAGAAACATTCATGCCTCCGCCCACCCTGACAATGCCAATAGTGAAATAAGAGGCAAGTCAGTTGTCGCATATACCTTGTGAGTGGTCTGGGTTGTTATCATACATGGACAAAATTATAGTTCATTAAATCAAACACAAGAGAGAAGGTTTTGTAAAGCACCCACACTGAACTTGTGCATTTCAAGGTACTCGTATGTCCTAACGAAGAAAAAGAAGGTAAAGTGAAACTAGACAATTGTCTAGGATCACATAATTTGGTCAAGTAGATAAGGCAGGATTGATCCCAGGTTTTCTGGTTTCACATTATTAAATTGGAATGAAATACAATTGAACAATCAAGTCACTTCCTTTTTACACTTGAATCCCCCAAGCTAGCGATAGCCCCTCTCCTCACAAAGCCTCACTCCAACCAGGATGGCATCAACGTGGCCCTCACGGGCACCACACTTTGCGGCCCCAGGGAACATGTGTGTGAGTCCCCATGCCATATATGGACCTCCTTGAGTTTCTACGCCAGCCCCCACTCCTCAAATACCTGGGCATCTTTCAGTTTCTCCTCCAGGTCGCCCATGTCCATGTGCTTGTAACGATACTTGTTAGCCTTGCATAGTCTGATCCCATCAATGATGGACGCGTGGTTCAACTCGTCGGACAGCACAGCATCCTCTGGAGTCAACAAGGCCTGAGGAAGCAAGAGTTGGTACTTTAGGATTCAGGATGACATGGCTTTTGGAGTCCACTTGAATGTTACAAGTAAACAGTACAGGCAATAGCTAGCTTCAAAAGAGAACCCCTCTGGTAAAGGATGAAGACAGAAGCAAGCTTTGAAATGGAAAGTAATAAGTAGAGACTAGTGCAGACAGCAGCTGGCTTTGAAAGTGAAGGTAACAAGAAACTAATGCACACAGCAGTTACCATGGAAATGACGCAGACAGGGACCAGCTTTGAAGTAAAGTAATGTTAAGAGTGCAGACAGGAGCTGGTTTTGAAAGTATCAAATCAAGAGGGACAGATAAAAGCTGGCTCAGAGAGGGTAGATAAAAACAGGACAAAGAACAGCTGATGGAGCTGGACAGTGTGCTTTTGGAACAGTTTCTGCCCGAAAGCTTCTGAAACACCCGAGGGGCACTTTACCTCTGAATGTCAACACTTGTAGTTACTTTATTGACAGCTTTTAGACTAAATAGGTACAACAAAGGATGACAATATTTGTTAGAACCCTGGTCACTACAAACATTATAAAATGCCTCACATCCCAACTTTGAAATCCTTTTGTGTTGCACACACCACCTCTTTGGTACACAGTGCTCTTCGGAAGTAACTGTTTTACACTATCTTATTCTTACCAAAAAAAAGTGTCCTCTTCACCATGCAAGATTTTTGCAATAAATGTAGAACCAAGCCTTCCAGCTTTATCAATTCTAGTGTGCTTGGTTCAGGGTATGTCCGAATTCCAGAATCCACTGGCCAACAACATCAGCCCCAGATTTTCAAACTCTCCAGGTATTTTTTTTCTTTACAATAAAGATTTACGGAATGCTCCAATATTCATATCTCCAGCATTAAAACATTTGTCTTACACAGATGTCATTTATTTTTGCAGACGTTAAGTCTCATCGTAATTACTCAAATTGCTGGCTCTTTTACAGATTCCAAAATGTAAGCAAATGACAACGTAAAACAATTCCAACACCATTTTTTAATAATCTCAACAGCATAAGCAGATACACATTCCTTTTGGTATTTAGAATAATCATATAACGTGTCATTACAATACCTAGGGGGAAGAGAGGCTATATTACAATATTCCAACATCTCGCTCTCAACCACGCTGCATTCCAAGTTCCACCGATGGGGATACACAGGGTTCCACGATAGACATTCCACTTGCCTCATTTCTTCGGACACCCTCATGTTTTGAATACTTCTGTTGCTGCAATCATGCACTTATCTAACTTTCACCCATATTCGGGGAGAAGGTGCATCCGCTGCCTCCAACCCCTCGCTATTTCCCGCCTAACCAGGGTATAGCCAGTGTAATCAGTTGTTCCACCTCCGTGAGGTCCGTCGGTGCCCAAATGTTGAGTAGACCTAGTCTCGGTGTAAGGATTAGTTCTTTTCCCAGGGCAGTCTGGATAGGAGTCGTAGCCCCTAGGGCATTCCCAAATCGTGTGATGGAAGGTAGCAGTTTGTTGGCATCCCCTAAGGCAGAGTGCATCTGATCTAGCGCCTACCTTGGCCAAGGTAATCCTTGTTAAGTATGATTTATGTAGAGTTCGGAGTTGTATCAGTCTAAAATGGAGGGTGATAGCTGCTTCCCTTGGGGACATTACTGCCACTACTCTCTAAGTTTGTGAAATGTGTCAGGTAGGTTGTTGCATAGTTTCTTGTAGGTCAGCGATATGGGTTTTGAGTGTAGTGGCCAGTCAAGCAATCGATCTTCTAGCGGTGACGACTCTGGTAGGTCTGTGAGATCTAGGAAAGCTGTGGTAAGGGCGTGTCTAATTCGCAGGTACCCGAATACTTCCCCTTGGGCCATTTCGTATTTTCCTCTAAGTTCCTCAAACCTAAGGATCTAATCTTTTTTAATTAAATCCCCGACCACGGAAATCCCAATAGTATCCCATTTGTCAAAGCCAGATTGGTGACAGAGATGACTCAGTCTCTGGGTGTACCACAGGGGCGCCGCTTTTGTGACAACATTTGACCAACCCAGACGGGAGTTTGCTTGATGCCAGATCGTTATAGTGTGAGAGGTAGGCCCAAAATATCGCCCCTTGCTAACTTTTGAGTACAATGCCCCCAAATATCCTATTCGCCCAGTTTGGTATTGGTCCAGTAGGTAGGCAGGATCAATAGGGGAGCGGTATATCCAGTGATTTACTAGCACTAACTGTGACGTCCAGTAATAAAGTCGAAGGTCTGGGAGGGTTATGCCCCCGTCATACCACCCTTTTGTCTGCTTTTTCATCGCAACACGAGGGGCTCTACTGTCCCATAGCAGCGTTCGGATTTCACTCTCTACTCCCGAAAAGTAGGCGTATTGGACTCTGTGTGGGCAGTTCTGAAGAATGTAGATAAAATGTGGGAGGGCCAGCATCTTAAAAAGGACAGCTCGGCCCACCAAGGAAAGAGGTAGAGACCTCCAATGCTTCACATCTGCACGATCGGGCCAGCGAGGGGCTAAATTATAGTGATAAAAAAGGGTGGGGCTCTAAGTTACGATTATTCCCAGATATCTGAAGCCCTCCGTGGCCACCTCCACCGTGCAATCCACTGGGAGACGCGGTGCCTGGCCCCGAAGCATGAACAACATTGACTTACTCCAGTTTATTGCGTAGCCGGAGTATTTCCCAAAATTTTTCAAGATAATTAGCACCCCATGAATAGATCTATAGGGGGAGGCGAGGTAGAGTAAGAGGTCATCGGCATAGAGAGATATTCAGTCTTCCTGACCCTCTGCCCATTTCAAGCCCTTATCATGACATCTCGCCACACCCAGGCAGCCAACGGTTCCAACATGAGGGAAAAGATCAGTGGGGACAGAGGACAGCCCTGCCAGGTGCCCCTTCTTAACGTGAATGTACAAGATGTGTAGTCGTTTACTCGGACTTGGCCCTCTATATGTGTATAGAGTAATTTCACCCATCCCAAAAACTTCAGGCCGAATCCCATCCTTTTCAGGACTTCGAATAAGTATGGCCACTCTAGAGAAACAAACGCCATGGAGGCATCTAGAGACAGCATTACTGCGTCCTCTTCTATGTATTCTCGACGTGCTAGCACGATGTGGAGATGCCGGATGTGGAGTGCTGTGTCATAAAGCAAGATTGGTATGGGTGAACTAAGAAGAAGATGAGCGCGACCAGCCGTGAGGCAAGTACTTTCACTAGAATCTTGTCTGCCACATTAATTAATGAAATCAGTCTATTTGAACCGCAAATATCTACAGGGTTTCCTGGTTTACGAATCACAACTATGTATGCCAGGCGTTGGTCATTCGGCAGAACACCCTGTACGTAACTTTCATTGTACATGGCCCATAGGTGTGGGGCTACTTGAGAAGCAGTTATTTTTTTTAATGTAATGGTAGTCCCGTTGTGCCCCATCGCCTTCCCTGAGTGGATGTGGCTTATGGCCTTCTGGATCTCCTCGTCTGTCAAATCCTCGTCAAGGGCAACTTTATCAGTGTCAGAGAACGTTGGTATGTCGCTATCAGAGAGGAACTGGCGGGAGTCTTCCGCTGTAAATGTAGTGGAGGGAGAATAGATTTGCTCTAAGTGATTTGCGAAGGCTTCCGCTATGTCTCTGGGATGTGTAATTATCGTGCCATCGGTTAGGGTCAGTCGTGGCACCCATCTTTCTCCTTGATCTCTTTTCTCTAGCCAGGCCAAAGTTTTATCGGCCCTATCGCCCAGTTCATATATTCTATGCTGAGTGTGTAGGAGTTTGGCCATCATGTGTTCCCTAGCCCTAAACTTGTATTCCTCTTGTTTAAGTTTGAGGCAGTGGAGAGCGTCATCTGATGGCATATTGGTGCTGTTGACTTCCAATTGGTGGAGCTCGCCGTCTAATTGGACTAGCTGTTGGCGTTTATTCTGAATGTAACCAGTCTTTTGAGACCATGCTTGTCCCGTCAAAACCACTTTAAAGGCTTCCCATATAGTTAGCGCCGATTCAACGGAACCAACATTTTCTTTAAATTAGTTAATGGTTGGTGTATATAGTTCTTCTTTAATGTACGGGATTTTTAACAGCCAGGGGTTTAGGATGATCGTGGCCCGCGGTTGTTGTTCCCAAAGTGTAAATTCAACTGTAACTGGGGAGTGATCAGAGATACCTCTTGGCAGGGCGTGAGGGTTACGGAAGTGGCCAATTGAAGCGGAGTATGTTAAAAAATAGTTAATGCCAGATGAGCTTTTGTGTGCATTAGAAAAATAAGTGTATTGGACTCCGTCCGGTTGCAGCGTACGCCATACATCGGTCAGACCCATAGCTATGGTGAATTCTTCCATTAACACATTTGGTTGCACCCCCGGCCTTTCTGGGTATCTCTCTATGCTGTCATCCAAGGTCATGTTGTAGTCCCCCCCCAACACCATTTTTTTTACAGAATTTTCCTATTCATTTAAAGAGACAATCGCAAGAGTAAACAATTCAGAACCTGTAACATTGCATCGACACCATACTCAAGGTATCAAATTAACTTTGCTATCCATGCTCCCTACACCCCTCTACAGTGGTGGTTCCTCCATGGGAGGGGAGGAGCGTCCCACCCTCCCCTGCTGCGCAGAAAGCTGGGAAAAATAAAATGGTAATAAAATGATTTTATTACCATTTTATTTTTCTGGCTTTCTGCAGTACGAAGAGGGCAGGGCGGGGCCAGAGCGTCATTGCTGTTGATTGGCATCAAGAATGAAGTGGCACTTTCACTGTTGGTTTGACCTTGCTATGGCCAAACCAACAAGCGCAATTGAACATCTCCAACCCAGCTGTCTTTGACAGCTGGGTTGGAGAGCAGGCACAGGTCTTAAGTGCTCTTCAGAGCGACTGAGGCAGCCTGCTCCAGCCACTTCTCTCATGTTGCATGAGCTTATAACTTTGACGCCGTTTTTATGAATCTTCCCCAAAAGGTAGCACAGTCTTTCTAGTTCTGCATGGAAAATTTTGGAGTCATTCGTCAAGCGGGGACTGAGAAAATGGAGAGTCAAAAATTGTGCGTTTCCCATGCAATTTCCCATAGGGATTTTGAACAAGACTACAGCCCGAACTACTGTGCGGAATTACACCAAATTTGTGAGAGCAGTAGCTCTTGCTCCAGAAAGAACCCTTTTTATGGTGTGGTGTAACTCTGTTCAATAGATGCAGTTATTAAAGGAAAAACAAAATTGTATATCTAGGGACGCCGTCCCTTTGGATTCCCGCGGTGGATCCACAAAGTCACACACCCCCAACAATGCTATGATTGGTTGAACACAACGTGACCGAAACGTTGTAGTCATCCTGGTAAGTATCTGGGAATGGTTCCGGGAACATAAAAATAATCTGGAAAATGATTAAAGGAGTCAGGGTAGAGGTACTTTGACCCAGTGGATGTTTTAGAGGAGTGTGAGCGAAACTTATGTTGGGTTTGAAATTGAGTTATATTGTTTTCTTATTTCCACTTTGGGAAGCTGCGTATCCTCCGCAAGGCTCAGCGCGTCCCCATGTAAATGTGCAATGTATTCACAATTCTTGCCGCACTTTACAAAAAAGAAAAAAGAACCCACTTTCAGAACCCGCACTCTCACACCCATTTACAGACCCGCATAGGCAGTCACGCACCCGCTCACAGACCTTAGCAGGCATTCACACAACCACTCACACACCCATGCAGGCACTCAGACCCACTCACCAACCCACATAGGCACTCACACACACCCCACAGACCTATGCAGGCATTGACACACCAACTGACACACCAACTGACACACCCATGCAGGCAATCTCATACCCACGTAGGCACTCACACACCCACTCCCAGACCTATACACCCAGCCATTCACAGACTCACTCAGGCATTCACACACCCAGCAACATACACACACAGTAACTCGCAGAACCACTCACACACCCATGCACAGACCCACTCAGGAATTCCTACATCCAGTGACATAGCCACACAGGAACTCACAGACACCCACAGACACCCACAGACACCCACAGACACCCACAGACACCCACAGACGCCCACAGACGCCCACAGACGCCCACAGACGCCCACAGACGCCCACAGACGCCCACAGACACTCACACATCCACTGTCAGACCAACTCAGGCATTCACACAACCAGTGGCATTCCCACACAGGAACTCACAGACCTTCACACACTCATTCACAGACCCACTCAGACATTCCTACACCCAATGACATAGCCACACAGAACTCACACCCACTCACAGACCCACACAGACACTCACAAATTCCCATAGACACCCACACATCCACTGTCAGACCCACTCAGTGACATACCCACACAGGAACTCACAGACCCACTCACAGATCCATACATGCTCACAGAGACCCACTCACAGATCCACCTAGTAACACATCCTCTCACAGACACAGTGCCACTCACTCACTGATAAAGCCACTCACACTGTGACTCATATACCCATATTACCACTCACACAATCATTGACACACTAAGTCAGACACTCATCCAACCACTCACACACCTATCTAGTCTGTGACACACCTACTCACTCTTCCAGCCACAAACTAGCTCAGCAAACCATAGCACCACTTACACACGAGTTAGAGACCCATACACTCTCTTATGCACCCACTCGCACAACATCAAAACCACTGACACATTCTCACAGACCTACAGAGGCACTTCTACGCTCTCTTAGATACCCATGTAATCACAGTTTTACGCCTACTATAATAAATCTGTAGTTGTCTTACATAAATGGTTTTGGTAAAGGAAAATCAGTTGCTATTATTTGTTGAATGTGTGCTTTTGGTTTGGTATCTGCGACGCTTAAAATACTAAAGTATGACCCAAAATCCGCACTAGGACCATTTTGGAGAGAAGGAGGAGTAACACATAGGAGAAGGCTGCAGTAAAATGAGGCAGTTTTGAAGATGAAAGGCAGCTAAAATGGAGGACAGCATGTAAAAGGTTTTTATTAACAATTGTTTAAACTCATACGCATGAGTGCTTACGATTTGATTATTATAGAGGATTTTGTGCACGTGCAATAATTGCTGTGTCCATTTGATTTTACTTTTTTAATTGCGCATTTGTATTGTTGCTAATCTGCTAGTACTCAATAGGATTTAGCTACTGCTTCTGTATCTTGCACTTTATTTTTAAATTGTTTGAATATCTTTTATGGCTTTGACTCACCGAAATAAAGATTTTAAAATGAAATGAAAATATAAAAGAACATATTTGATTGAATGGTGCAGATGTGCATGGAACAAAAATTAGGTAGTGATTTGGAGAAAAAAATACATCGTTAATGTTTTTGAAAAAACAAAAAATATGTTAGGGATGTGCTTGAAATTAGAAGCGGATAACCACACTTGCTATAGTTTAATTTGAAGCTGGTACGCAGCCTACAGAGAGTAATATGTACTTTTGACCTAGTGGTAGGTAGAGAGTGCTTCTAACATGGTAACTGTGGACATGGAGCTAAACTAATATGGGGGGAGGGAAACAAAAACAACTGCACTGTGAAATTAAAAAAGAGTGGTGTGGAAACATTGGTGATTGTTTTAGTTTGTAAAAGCCAAACAGTCCCCAAACTATTAATAGTAGATTGTTAAATGCTTCTTTGGACTTCCATGTGGATCCTCTGATCCAGCACAAATTACAAGGGGGCCGCACTGAATGTCGTGGTGGAGCAACGAATTTGAAGAAAAAAACAGCCAAATTGGACTTCTTTCCATGAAAGGTGAAAAGGGTTACAAATATGGAATGTTTAGAAGTGGTTGTTTAGAAGTGGTATAACAAAAATAAAAGATGAAAGGAAACCTATAATTTGTTAACTACAGGAGTATAAGTAAGAGTACATGGTGAAGGGTAGCCATTGTAGCTGCTTTTGTACTGAGAGTGGAGGAGGACTGCCATAGTTCTGACTTAAAATTTCTAGTAGATGTTAACAGAAATAGAAATTAAAATTCGAGAACAGCAACAAGATGTTGCAGCATAAAAAAGTAGATTTAGATTAAAATTGTGAGTGGAAATAAGGTGAAAGAAAATGTGTAGCTTCTAGACATTCTACTAGAAGGCAGCTTAGATGCTAACATTAACTAAAAATAGAGTGAGCAGGAAAGGAGAAAAAGGAATTGGTACACTGAAAATATAGTTATTAAGCCAGTATAAATGAAAGTGTTTGAAATTAGATTCATTTGCTTATAATATGTAATTTAATAGAATGCAATGTTCACCCACTGACACAGCCAGGCAGGCCCTTACACACCCAGTTAGAGTCCCATAAAAGCATGCATGTACCCACCACTCAAAGCCAAACAGTGACTGCCACACTCATTCACACTCCCTTAAAACTATTCACACACCCATCTACTCACCTAATTATTTACACACTCATACAGGCACTGGCACATCAACGCACACACCTGTACAGGCATTTGTGTACCCAGCACTCAGGCAGTCAGTTACACATGCACTTACACCTATACACCCAGTAACAACCCATACAGCTACTCACATACCCATTTACAAAAGCATACAGCCATTCAGACACACATTGAGAGCGTGACAGAGGCCCGTACACATACATTCACACACCTACACAGCACTTATGTATCCAGTAGTAACTAAGCTAGTTTCACACACAGTTACATATCCTAATACTCACTAATAAACCCAATGTTTAATCCATACAGCCACTTACATACACATTTACAGACCCATAGAATTACTAATAAAGACAGTCATATGCTGAAATAGTTACTTACACATCCAGTGACACACACACCTGTGGTTCTCTTCCACTTGCCTTCTCCCACATCAAGTGATTGTTTTTAAGATGCTTTCACATGGAACTTGCCCCATAAGAATAGCCCAATAATACTTTTAGCAGTCTCTTGTGATAATGGCTTCCCACAGAGGTTACACTGCACAACCTTCACAAATACACAACTCTATCTTTAAGTTCTCCTGGTGTATTGAATTTGATGCCTATAATGTTAGCGTTTGCTTCTCTCAAAAAGTCATGCATGTCATTCCAAGGAAATTCTGCACACCTGAGGGTTAGAAATCAGATTGGTGTTCCTAAATATCGCAACATATACTTGAACTCACCATGATGATGATACCAGTACTTATTGATCCCACGTTGGCATACCATCAAATTTGGAGATGTTAAGTAAATAGACAGCAGCACTGCATGCAAGTGCATGGGTGGGGTCCTAGTGCACCTAATCAATGTTCAAATTTGGGTATGTTCTTGTATTTGTAAATAGTTAAATAAGTTAGGTTATGTTTATTTGTTCATTGTTTGGTTTAAATTGTATTGTAATGTGTTAATAAAATGCATTTATAAAGTAATAAAAATGTATATTACTAATTTACCTTATGGGTCTCAAGCACACACATACAAGAACTGTATGTATGTATGTATTTGAGCTTATATAGCGCACAGCTACCCGCAGTGGAAGAACTAATACATGAACCCCCACACCTATAGAGTACTTCAGACAAGTACTGACACGCCCACACATACACCCACTCAAAATCCCATACAGTCAGTCACACACACATTTACACATGCACACGGCTATTTACACATATTGTGCAGCTTATTTTTCTGCAATCTTTATAGGTGTTTTTCCCCACTATTCAATGATGATTCTCAACAGTACATCATGTATGGTGTACGCGTATAGAATCTGAAAACAGTAAAAAAAGGAAAATGCACACACAGGAGACATTTTTAAAGTGACAAGCATGTGGCATTTTGCACAATGAGTAATCATCTCACTCAAACCTTCAAAGACTGCTGGTATCGTAATGACTACAGAGGATGATGGTTCTCCCAGGGGTTCTTTAGAGGTGGACTGTTCTGTTGCACCTGCTTTATCCTGCATCATCCGGTTGTAGACCCTTTTATGAATTGCTTTAAATGTTTCCACGTGGTACTTGTCCCATGTGAACACTTGACTGCACCCATGAATAACTGCTTGCCAGAAATATTACACTGCACATATTTAGCGGTAGCCCTCTTTTCACTTGAAGGTATTGCAAAATGCTTCCAAGCATCACTTTGTTTTGTCCTTGCTGGTCTAAAGATATACCTGCATGTAGCTGGAGTACTTCTGCACAAAGGTGCATTTTTAAATAGGTAAATAAGTTGTTTTATGTTTGCTTATTGTTTGGTTTAAATTATATTGTAATGTGTTAATATATTTGTGAAGTTATGAAAATTAAAATTACTTATTTAAACTCATGGGTCACAAACACCTACACAATTACTCATAATGAACTCACACGCCTATACAGTCATTCACATAGGTCCTCACACACCCAGTCAAAATCCCAGTCAGTCACACACCCATTTACAATTGCAAGCACCTACTTACATTGACTCATACATTCATACAGTCATTCACACAGCCACTTACACAAGAAAGCCACACACCAAACAGCTCCTCCTACACCCACCTTTACACACCAATACAGCTACTCGCACATCCACCAATACACTGTTAAAGCCACACAGAGACTGACACATCCATGCACAGACCAATACAGGTACGGATGCACTAAGGCACTCACTGACACAGCCACTGAAACCAGGCTCACACTGATACAACCACTGACACACCCAGACACACACAGATACAACTACTAACATATACAGCCACACCCTGATCGAGAAACAGAATTAAAAACCATAGAGTACTTGTGGCCCATCTATGTTTTACAGACCCACTGAGGTGCATTGAACCAAAAATAAAATTTAAAAAATTGTATAGTTACATTTACAAACCATTATATATTTTACAATAAGTATGTCATTTTCACCTTTTAAAAAGTATTTAAAAGTTTTTTTTAAATGTCTGCAGTTCAAAAAACACTACATTAAAGCTCAAAATAAATTGTAATATACTATTACAAATAAACTAGATATTAACAAAAAAGAAAACATTTCAGGGACATTATACTTTAGAAATAGAATTTGAATAACCTCTGAAATGCACAGAAAAAAAAGAAAAAGTTACATGGACGTTATAGTTAGGAAAAATAATGTTAAAAACCTTAGAAATTCACTGAACAAATTAAGGTTACAGTGTTGTGTACGATTTTAGATTCCGATTGAATTTCCCGATTCATGCCATTATATAGGTAAAATTCACCTTGCCCTTATATAGGCATAGAAATCCAGTCCTTATTTAGGCATAGCCCATGCAGCCCAAATACAGGCATGGCTACTTCCATTCGGTCATCTACATCACAACGATTTCTTGGAAAACCAGACTCTTAAGCCGTTAGGTACTTCCCCTTGCTTGAAAATTGATTTCTCCAAGAACTCAGTTATTTTACATGAACATCTATTCCTTAGGGGTTCATTCATGACGTTCATATGCCCGACTTTACATCAAAGCTGGCATTCCTAAACACCTTCATGGTATAAATATACCTTCACCTGCTATGTCAAAGCACTGTGTGATTCGGTGCATTTCGACTACCTACTTGCATGACGCAGCTCGCTACAGCAAGTGCCGAAGGAAGCCAACTCTCCAGCTGACGCACTGATCAGAAGCTGTCCTCCTCTGCTGAGAAATCCAGCTCCAGTGTTTCAGACTCCCCTTGCGGGGTGTTGGGAAACCGAGTCTGTGAAAGAGATACCAACCTCTCTCATTCTAAGGTATGGAGCGGATTAGAACCTAGAAAACCCTTTGGCAATTCTTGGCAAAACTAAACCTATGCTAAAAACGACACTTACTTCTTCCCTTGTACTACACCTAGGTTAGGTACATCAGGGTAGGCGTATTTTAGAAGCACCAGTTGAGTATTTTAGCCTATGTTATGTATATATGTATTTATATGTCATGGCACCAGACCATGCTATTACAGTATTATTTTAGATTACTGTTTACGCTGTACGCATTATACTTTGCATTCTGTCTATTGATTGTAGCAGTTCACCTCTCTTGCATGAGAAAGAAGACTGTTCAATAAACCTCTTTTATTGAAACACTCATCTCTCTATTTTCTCTGCAACTCTGTCGAAACTAAACATGCACGATTGAGTAAAATAGTTATCTATTGTTTCCATGACTCTGAAGATACGTTTTATTCTTGGGGAAACAAAGTTGTCATGTTTATGCGGTTGTCAGAAACTAATCCCTTCTTGTGTATTCGAGAAAGTTTCTAGTGACCTCTGAGCTAGCTGGCACTCACAATTAAGTTTAGTATATTCGATAGAAGTGGGGTGAAGTGTTCAACAAATGTTGAAGCACTCAGTGTTTTGTAAAATACCCCTCACACACCAAAAGGCCCCTTGGTGTCATGCTTCATCATCAGGGTCTTCGCACCCCTCTAACGGGATGCGGCGTGCTGCGACCAACGACTACGCGGGAGCACTTATAGTTAATGACTATGTGTGGTGTATGTGTGTGGGGTGTATTTACAAGTGGGTGGCGGGATGTGGTGAAGATTTAAAAAGTACCTGGCACATGAGTATAAGGGAAAAAAAAATTATTCTGAACTCTGGCTGGTACTATTAAAAGGGTGCAGTGTGAGGTCGGATCTGTTGTATTAAAGAACAGGACCTCTGGTGTGCGTCGACATGTTTCGGAGGCAAGCTCCTTCTTCAGGACGGGGGCACAACTTCCCCACCTTACTCACGTATTTCTAAATAAATATCACAATGTATTTACAAAGAAGTGAAGTATTAGGCTAAGTGTGCCTACAGCGGTCTGCTACAAGCACAATGACTTATGAAGCTTGCTTGCTTGCTTCATGAGCAATAGGAACGTCAGGGGTGTTGCTTGTTTGCAATAGGATCGGGACACAGTAATCACCGTCTTACCCTTCCTTACTGTGTCCCGATCATATTGCAAACAAGCAACACCCCTGACGTTCCTATTGCTCATGAAGCAAGCAAGCAAGCTTCATAAGTCATTGTGCTTGTAGCAGACCGCTGTAGGCACACTTAGCCTAATACTTCACTTCTTTGTAAATACATTGTGATATTTATTTAGAAATACGTGAGTAAGGTGGGGAAGTTGTGCCCCTGTCCTGAAGAAGGAGCTTGCCTCTGAAACATGTCGACGCACACCAGAGGTCCTGTTCTTTAATACAACAGATCCGACCTCACACTGCACCCTTTTAATAGTACCAGCCAGAGTTCAGAATAATTTTTTTTCCCTTATACTCATGTGCCAGGTACTTTTTAAATCTTCACCACATCCCACCACCCACTTGTAAATACACCCCACACACATACACCACACATAGTCATTAACTATAAGTGCTCCCGCGTAGTCGTTGGTCGCAGCACGCCGCATCCCGTTAGAGGGGTGCGAAGACCCCGATGATGAAGCAGGACACCAAGGGGCCTTTTGGTGTGTGAGGGGTATTTTACAAAACACTGAGTGCTTCAACATTTGTTGAACACTTCACCCCACTTCTGTGTTGGATTCTCCTTGTTTATTAAAGTACTCCTGTAGAGCAGGAATCCAATCCCTAATTGCTCTACCTCCCCCTTGTGTTTTTGGTATATTCGATAGAGACATAAGGACCTCAGTCCTATGTCATATCTATAGGGTATATTATTCCAATGCGCAGAGCCTATTGGGAATATAGGAACTACACTACAACAGAGACCTAATAGTTAGGAAGGAGACTTGAACAAAACAGAATTTCACTGAAATAACAAAGGTTACAGGAATGTTATAGTTAGGTTCAGATTTCACATGTGCAACACCATAGGAATTCAGCAGTGAAGGTCACCTGAGCGAACTATAACTTACGCCCCTGCAATGCACTGCTTATGACCTCACATATTTCATCATTCATGACATGGTATGCGACATCACTGATAACATTTGACAGGGGAAGCTGGGTTCCAAGAACGGAAGAGGACTGTTACTACAAAGTAGCATTCTTTAAATGCTCATGTTCACTGCCATCCAAACCAGTCCTCTCAGGCAATGCTACCGCCTTGCATACTACATTTCCTAGGGAAATGATTCCCATTCTGATAACCATGAACCTCCTCCTATGTTCTTTTGATCTCATCACTCCTCAAATCAGAGGGCTAGCACTGCTTCACTGTACTTACCCAGTCTCCAAATTGTCCAATCTCTCACTGAGCACTCAAATGTACATTAAGTAACTTCAAACTGGTTGCAACTGCATCCAGTCTTGTGCAAATTTATAAGATAGAATAATTATAACCAGAGCGTACTCGGGCGTTGGCACTGATGCAATAATTGAATGATACCAGTAGATTTATTACGGACACAAATACGTTTTCTAAGTCTGCTGCAAAACACCCTTACTGGTAACCTCTCTCAGGCCCAGTGTCATTCCCACCTGTTTTCTCAACAAAAAAATCTGAAGTTGTTCATATTCATACTCATTACCTTTCCTCTTACAACCTGCTTGACCAGTTTCAAAATGGCCTCTGCACCTTCCACTTCCCCTGCACTGCTCTCTCCCTTGCCTCGCTGTCTTTCCTCATCGACCCATCTGCAGCTTTTGATAGAACTGACCTCACAATTCTGCTCGATACCCTTGAATCACCTGCTATTGCTGGCTTAGCTTTGGGGTGGTTCTCTTTCCTCTCGAATCAGTTCAAGTGGGCACACCCAATGCTCCATCCCTGACCCGCTTTTCTACACCACTTTCCCCTGAAGCAGTCATCTCTTCTTTTGGATTCCCCCTCACTTCTAAGCATATATAATGCACAAATATTCTCATTCCCTCGCTCAGTCCCTACCACAGCACTTAAATTTGCAAGTACCTGACCACCATCAGACACTGAATTCTATGTCAGGACCGGAGGCTAGGATAATGGTAATCCTTCTTCCCTTTTTCATTAAGAGCAGCCACAAGGAACTTCCACATATCAACAGAACTACCTTTACCACAAACACCAGGGAAGCTAGAAATGAAAAAGATACTTATAACAACCAATCACAGTTAAATCTACAACCAAAGTCCTCTGTACCTCTTCATTCTCCCTCTTTCTCCGCTGATCTGCATCACTCACATCAGGTCTTGAGTCTCTACTCTAGATGAGACCGCTTTTACATATGATTATTGTATAGTTTGTGCATTTTCCCACGTGGAACACATTGTACTTCAGTTAATAGTGCATTATTAGGTACCCCGTGATTGTGCTAGTGAGCAGTTCTTTAAATGGGCCAGTACTGCCCGGTCCGGAGTACTGGCACTTTTTTATTTTGAGAGGGAGAGTTAGGGTGACCAACCGTCCGTAAATTTCACGGACAGTCCGTAATTTCGGCCATCTGTCCGTTGTCCGTGAAGGATTCTTTAACGGACGCCATTTGTCCGTCATTTTAACAGGGCACCGGTTGCTGCACCCTAAAGCTGGCACAGCTTGCCCCCACCTCCCTTCTTGACTCCCATGCAGTAGCAAAGCTCGGACACCCCGCAGCAAAGGAGAGGCACAGCTGGATGGCAACCCGCACACCTCCAGCCCCTGATGACCTGTTAAGAGGTACTTCGAAGGTGACTGAGAGGGAGGGGCTGCAGGTTCAGGAGCAGCGACATCTATTCAGATGCAAACAGCCCTGAATGTGTCATGTCTCTGCTATTTAGAGCTCACACATTCCATTTCTACCCAGGGCCCCAAACATCCGAGACTCGGCCAGATTACACCCCTGATTACACCGAGGCAGCACGTGGTTCTCTTCACAGAGCTTAATTACTGTCACTAATTTGTAAGCAAACCTCGTTCTTCAAACATGCATTCTATATTGTAATAAAATAAAGAAATGGCACAATCGCACCCACACTGATTAACAAAGTAAGGAGGACAATCAGTTCTCTTAGAGTATCTCCTGTAAGTACTGTACATCACAGTGGGGGGTGGCATTTTGGACAGAGAGCCTGTCTTCTCGTTGTCTTGTGCAGTAGGGGGCGAGGAGCTCAAGATGATACTAGAATACTGCATGCCCACCCCTGTGCCCACCCTGGTGGATCCTGTTCCCTCTCCTGTGATGGCTCCTGCCCTCCCCTCAGTGATGGCTCCTGTCCCTCCTTGTTGTGGCTCCAGTCCACCCCCACCTGTGATGGCTCTTGTCCCCCCCTGTGGTGGATCCTGTCTCCGCCCTGGGTGGCTTCTGTCCCAGTCCTGGAACAGCCCCTGCAGCGAGGGTGAAGTTCTTGATGGGCCTCTTCTCAAAAGGGCTCAGCTCAAAATTAATATGGAAAGGTGGGCGAGTAAATAAGTGAAGGGATGGGTGAATGGCTGGATGAACTAGTGAAAGGGTGAATGGATGAATGAAAGATTGAATAAATGGATAATGGGAGAGGATGGATGGATGGATTGATGAGTGAGGGGAAGGATGGATGGATGAGGGGAAGGATGGATGGATGAGGGGAAGGATGGATGGATGAGGGGAAGGATGGATGGATGAGGGGAAGGATGGATGAGGGGAAGGATGGATGAGGGGAAGGAAGGATGGATGGATGAGGGGATGTATGGATGAGGGGAAGGAAGGATGGATGGATGAGGGGAAGTATGGATGGATGAGGGGATTGATGGATGAGGGGATGGATACATGGATGGGATGGATGGATGGGTGATGGGAAGGATGGATGGATGAAAGGAAGGTTGGATGAGGGGAAGGATGGTTGGATGAGGGGAAGGATGGATGGATGAGGGGAAGGATGGATGGATGAGGGGAAGGATGGATGGATGGGGGAAGGATGGATGGATGGGGGAAGGATGAGGGGATGGATGGATGAGGGGAAGGATGGATGGACGAGGGGAAGGATGGATGGATGAGGGGATGGATGGATGAGGGGAAGGATGGATGGATGAGGGGAAGGATGGATGGATGAGGGGAAGGATACATGGATGGGATGGATGGATGGGTGAGGGGAAGGATGGATGATGAGGGGAAGGATGGATGATGGATGAAAGGAAGGATGGATGAGGGGAAGGATGGATGGATGAGGGGTGGATGGATGGATGAGGGGATGGATGGATGGATGAGGGGATGGATGGATGGATGAGGGGATGGATGGATGGATGGATGGATGAGGGGATGGGTGAATGGCTGGATGAATTAGTGAAAGGGTGAACGGATGAATGAAAGATTGAATAAATGGATAATGGGAGGGGATGGATGGATTGATGAGTGAGGGGAAGGATGGATGGATGAGGGGAAGGATGGATGGATGAGGGGAAGGATGGATGGATGAGGAGAAGGATGGATGGATGAGGGGAAGGATGGATGGATGAGGGGAAGGATGGATGGATGAGTGGAAGGAAGGATGGATGGATGAGGGGATGGATGGATGAGGGGAAGGAAGGATGGATGGATTAGGGGAAGAATGGATGGATGAGGGAAAGGATGGATGAGGGGAAGGATGGATGGATGAGGGGAAGGATGGATGGATGCGGGGAAGGATGGATGGATGGATGAGGGGAAGGATGGATGGATGAGGGAAAGGATGGATGGATGAGGGGATGGATGAGGGAATGGATGGAGGGGAAGGATGGATGGATGGATGGATGGATAATGAGGGGAAGGATGGATGGATGATGAGGGGAAGGGTGGATGGATGGATGATGAGGGGAAGGGTGGATGGATGAATGATGAGGGGAAGGGTGGATGGATGAATGATGAGGGGAAGGGTGGATGGATGGATGATGAGGAGAAGGTGGATGGATGGATGATGAGGGGGTGGGTGAAAGGATGGATGGATGGATGATGCGGGAATGGATGGATGATGAGGGGGTGGGTGAAAGGATGGATGAATGATGAGGAGAAGGATGGATGATGAGGGGAAGGATGGATGGATGGATGATGAGTGGGTGGGTAGAAGGATTGATGGATGATGAGGGAAAAGGATGGATGGATGATGAGGGAAAAGGATGGATGGATGATGAGGGAAAAGGATGGATAGATGGATGATGAGGGGAAGGACGTATGGATGGATGGATGATGGGTGGGGGAAAGGATGGATGGATGATGAGTGGGTGGGTGAATGGATGGATGAGTGGGTGGGTGGGTGAAAGGATGGATCAGTGGATTGGATGGTGGGTGGGGGAAAGGATGGATGAGTTGGTGGGTGGGTGGATGGGTGGGTGGATAGTTGGGTGGATAATGGGTGGGTGGGTGGATGAGTGAAATGATGGATGGATTGATGGATTGATAAGTGCAAGGGTGAATGAATGGACGTATGAGTGAAAGGGTGAATGTAAGGATGGATGAGTGAGTGAAAGGGAGGTTAGATGGACAAAAGGATGAATAGATATGTGAAGGAGTGAAATGATAGATTGATGAGTGATAGGGTCAAGGGATGGATTTATGAGTGGATGAGTAGATGGATGGATGGGTGGATGGATGGAAGGAAGGAAGGATGGCTAAGTAAAAGGGTCGATGGAGAGTGAAAGGGAGGATGGATGGATGACTAAAAGAGTGGATGGGTGGAAGGATTAGTAAGTGAAAGGATGGCTGGATTGGTGAAAGGGTAAATGGCTGAATGGATGAGTGAATGGATGGATGGGATGAAGAGTGAATGGATAAGTGTACAGATGGATAGGGTGAAAGGGTGGATGGATGGATGGATGGATAATGGAGAGTAAAAGGATGGATGAGGGGATGGATGAAGGGATGGATGTGTGAAATGATAGATGGAAGGATACATGATGGATAGGTTTGCAAATGGTTGAATATGTTTGGAAATGGCTGGGCTTACTTATATACTATTGCGCGGGGTAATATCCAAATCGCCAGAAACTCACCAGGAGCAGAGTCGCCATCCCAGCCAGCTGAGCCGTCCCAGGAGCACCATTGCCGCCGACCTTGCTGCAGCTCCACTGTCGAGTACCTCCCCCCCCGCCGCAGCCTCACAACAACTGCGCTGCCGCCGAGTGGGGGTGAGGGAAAGACTACACTTTCCAGCAGCCTCCGCGACCGGAAGTCACGTCGAGGCGGAGCGCGCCAGGAGGCGCTTAAAAGCAGCCTTCAACACCCACGTCGCGGGAGCGCGCGGGGCAGCGCCGGGCTAAGCCCGGGCAAAGGGCGGGCCCTCTGTGGCCCTCCGGGGACCGAGGAGTCCGGGACGGGGCCACCCCCCTGAGATCCCGCCCAGCTATCAACCAAGGAAAACGCCCAACGCCATTCTAAATCATCTGCACTCGCAAGCTATTACCTCTTTATTTAGCAATATTGCATACAATTGAAAATAACATTGTGAGGATGAGTAAAAGTCGAAATACCCCCGTGACCACAAGATCAGCTACCAGATTGAAAGATGTCACCAACAGCCCTCTTCCCACAATAACCGCCATAGACTTAATGCTACAAAAAACGATCAATGTCGTGGCGGATGCAATTCAGGACTCCGAAAGACGCCTCTCACTTACTCCAGATTTATGTTTCCCCGACCTCTCTTTACACACCACAGGTAACATAAATATTCTGGATAACACCATAAACTCTGAGGAGTCTATTTTAACGTTGTCATTTACAGGGCTTCCTAGTCCCCAAACAAGAGACAACACGCAAACAGCCTTGCTTATCTCACCTTCAGGCAACAGTAGGAACAATAGTCTTGCACCTACCGGTGAAAACAGCAGTAGCACCCATATGTCACCTATAGCTCACTTACACCCAGCAGCCCCTTCCTCGGGTGGTTTTACATCCACAACGACAAAACCGGTTACTAAAGTCAGTCGCTTGATAAAGAGCAAAACTAGGACTACTGGCACACGAGGTAAACCCAAGTCATCTATTGCAAAAAAACAAAAATCTCACCCCAAGGCCAAACACCTCAGCTCAGCTAAAGATATTTGGTCTACATTTAGACTGGCTAAACCTGCCCCAGAGAAGGCGACCTTATGTCCTTTCATAAGCAGTCAAAACCCAGACCTGTTCTTGAATAAAGAGACGCCAGTACCCATAAACACATCTATACACACCATAACCAGGGCTGATCATACAATGATAAATACAAAATCACTTCTGAGTGACCTCGAAAGTTTGATTAAGTCCCTTCTGTTACCTATTAGTGAGAGAGTCCTCAACATTGAGAATGCCTTAGGGAAGTTTGAAAGGGCCCAAAATGACGCAACATCCACCTTGCTTAAAACATTGAAGGTATCACAACCAATTTCTTCCTTCACACCAGCCAGTAACTCCCTTACTTTGATTAGCAATAAAAACCCCAGGGTAAAAAAAGCCATAGCTAACCCTACCCTTGCTAGTAAGCAAAACCAGCCAAAGACTCCTCTAACCACCCCAGCGACAACTCAAGATAGCGGTACCATCATATCCCACCCAGTGGCAGCCATACCAAGTAGCTCTCAAACCTTACAAGATGCAGAGACAGAAGATTGTGAATGGGCCGCTGAAAGTTCCCCAATCAAAATAGCAACTACCCAGGTAGAACAAACGAGACCAACCAAAAACCCCAAACAGGGCACATCTTCAAAACAATTAGGTGCTACCACGACAAAATCGATGGTAGTAAAGAGTCCACCTCATGTTAACCTCCCGCCTGAATGTAGCCCGTACACCATTGTAATGATTGGGGTACCTAAATTAACGGGGGATAGGGTAGAAACACACGGGGACCTAAAAAATAAGGTGAGCCATTGGCTCACAACTCATAGACCGATCCCTAAACATATCAATGGTCATATTGCACAGGTAAGAAGAGTAGACTGGGTGGGAAACAGATTTAAATCGACCGAGGGTGACTGTATAGTGGTAACCTTCAGGGATAGTCGGGCTGCCAGCTTTATAAGCAGCTGGAAAAGCGGTGTGACAAGTAGCTTGATCCGTACCATGGCTTTAAGTTACTTTTATCCAAATAACCATGGTCATTGTCGTACTCAAGTGCAGTCAACCTACGGACAGGAGGGGCTGCTTGAGCCAATAGTTGATAATCAATCAGGGGCCTATACACTGCCTATTGGTCCATATACTCGAACAAATCACATTGACTATAGGCATGAACAGTCATGGCAGAGCAGACCTAACAACCATCCTGGTAGATATCAGGAGAGAAGCGAGCTTTTTACCCGTCCCCAGCAGCAGCTCTTCTCACATCCCCAATATTTAGACACACAATATGGGGTACCTATTTCTAACAGGTATGATGCTTTCTATAATATCGACTATTTAGATGAGATCGATTGACAAATCGTATCTCCATCCTCCTACCCTATCGCTGTTGAGCCCCCAACTAAGGTAGCTCCCCTTTACAGAGTATCAAGCATGTGCCCAGAGTGCACAAGTGTTTCCTCCCCGGAGGCCAGTGAAGCGCCTGGGGCAGCTCCTTTAGTACAACTTAAAGAAAACACATCGAACGCGAGTGGGCGCAGCCACTCAGGTTCCACTAATTTAACTCAACGCATAGTACACAGTGGTGTAAAAAACCCTCTAACCGTTAGTAATGTATCGCAAGAACACTTAATAACGGATCATGGGGTTCAAGCAATCTCTCCTCCCGCAGATCAGGCCCTGATAGCAGGCTTGGGCCTCACCGAAAAACGCTCCATACATCTTTTATCTTGGAACACAGCCGGCTTAGCCGTTAAGGTTAATGATCCTGTGTGGTTAGCCTATGTAAAAAATTATACCATTCTATGCTTCCAAGAAACCTGGTTAGCAGACGAAAATGCACACATTGAGGGCTTTCAAAGTTTTTTCTTACCAGCAACCCCATCAAATAGCGGAAGATCCAAAGGGGGCCTGGCAACTTACATAAGCCTTGCACTCAGCTGCCAGGTCACAATCAGAGCGTCGGACAACAAACATATTCAAATCTTAGTGCTCAGGAATGGTAAAAAGGCACTGACACTTATCAACTTTTATAATGCTGTGTTATCAAACAAGGAGTGTAACATTCTCAAACTACAAAACCTTTTAGAAACAAAAGCGGATAGTCTACCTCGAAACATCATTATTGCCGGAGACTTTAATGCTTATCCCTGTGGCAACCCTGAAACGACTCCTATTGGCCTTTTAGGCTGCAACAGGAGGTCTGGCTTTCATTTTGATCACTCGCCCCGAGGCACCAGTATCAATAACTTAATAGATGGAAGGAATCTAACCGGCGCAATGGCCACACTGGAGGACTCACACCAGTTCAATGTCCCCACGTACAAAGGCCACGGTAAAGGCTCCTATATAGACCACATATTCCTTTCAAGAGATCTAGTTGATTTAGCCACAGACTTTGAAATTCTAACAAGCATCTACAGCGACCATAACCCTTTGTCGATCAGGATTGGAGGTGACCTTTTTGATCAGAGGAAGCCACGACCTGATCACGGTGTTTTAAAACCCATCAACGGAAACCGTCGCCTGAAGTGGTCAAAGGTTAACAGCGATTCCCTGTATGATTCAATTACCACTAGCTGTGGTAATGACCTAGATCTTTGTGTTTCTCCATCTACTTTGCCCGAAGCGACTCTGATTGCCTTTGCTGCTGTTGTTGAGAAAATTGGCCAAATGTTGTCAGTTCCAATAAAGGGACATCATGAACACCAACCAGGGTGGTTCGATCAAGCCTGCTCAAAGGCCGGTCGAGACTTAAAAAAAGCACTCAAGGCTACCCCAAGAGACCCTGTTCTTATTAAGTCACTGCGATCTAACTACAAGACAGTCCTGGCAGCCAGGAAAAAAGAAGTAAAAGCCGGTGTTTGGGAGAAGCTATGTGATCCTGCAATTCTGGGTAATAGCTCCAAGTTCTGGAGCATTGTAAACAAACCTTTGTTTGACGTCCCCTTAAACTCTATTGTCGGGACTAATATACCGGAGGAAGAGTGGATGTTACATTACAGCACAATTTTTAAAAGTGATAATTCGCAAGCAGACTTTGTTTTTAAATCTTCTGACGAAAATGTATTGTGTTTCACAGTAGGGGAGGTAGAAAAGGGGATACAAGGATTAACCTGTAACAAAGCACCTGGCCCCGATGGTATACCACCTGACCTATTTAAATCAAACATTTCCTTATGGGCACCAGTCATCACCGCAGTTGTAAATGCAGGTATTCTGGCTGGTTGCCCAAAAGCCTGGGGGTCCTCCACCATAGTCCCTGTTTTTAAGAAGGGTGATCGTGGTAGTGTTACATGTTATAGACCCATATCCCTGATTAACTCAGTTACAAAGGTGGTGGGGGGTATTATCCTAAACAGATTAACAGCCTGGGCCAATGATAACAACATATTGTCCCCAATACAATATGGGTTCAGACCAGGCCACTCCACGATAACCCAATGTCTGAACCTATATTTAATAAACAGTAAATACACCCTAGCAAGAAAAGGGACGATCCATATGGCCTTTATGGATTTATCGTCCGCGTTTGACTGCGTAGACAGAAGCAGGCTATGGGAGGTGCTGTTAAAAATGGGGGTGGAACAAAACCTGGTCAACCTTCTTGTTGACCTCCACTCGGACACAAGAGCAAACGTCCGTTACACCCATGACTTAAAGGTAACCAGAGATTTTAGAATAACTCGAGGTGTCAGACAAGGATGCATCCTTGCCCCTTTTCTTTTTAATCTTTATATTAATGAGTTGGAGGAGCACCTACTAAAAACTGGTACAGACTTTCCTTACATTGGCAAGAAGGGCATACCGGTCCTACTATATGCGGACGACGCCGTGTTAATATCTAGAACGGCGCTCGGTCTCCAAATCTTGCTCGATTCTTTTAATGACTTCATGAACTCCCGTGTCCTGAGCATCAATAATTCAAAATCCTTCACAATGACGACAGGCGTATCTCCCAAAAAAATATATCCCCACTCTGTAAACGGAGACAGAATACCCACTACAAAGACCTTCTCGTACCTTGGTGTTCTTTTTGACCACAAATTAACTTGGGCACCAGCAATACAAAAGAAAAAGGGCGAGGTAGTGCGGGCCAACGCAGCAATACTGGACTTCACTAGAAAAATGGGCAATAGTCCGGTGGCTGCTGTCTTGAAGTTATATCAAGCCAAAAGCACCGCAATTGCACGTTATGGAAGTGAAATATGGGGATCAGAATTACTAGGTGCCCTTGAAGTTACCGAGAATAACTTCTTAAAACAGGTCCTAAGGTTACCCAGGGGGACGGCCAACTTCCCGGTACATGAGGAACTTGGCATTCCACATCTAAGTGACAAGCTGGCCGTGAATCCCTTGTTATGCTGGCTGAATAGCTGGCTAAACACAGCCATACCTCTCACCAGAAACATTCTTCAAGAGGCACTACAGTGGGATGGTAGACTTAAGATCCCATGGTTAAAATACGTAAGAATGTGGCTTTTTGAATTAGGCCGACCAGATTTATTTTTATCCCCCGAAACAATAACAAAAACTGATGTAACCTTTGTAAGGAACACTTTTATGCTGTCCAGGTGCATGACACGGGAGGAAAATGAATACAAGAAAAGCAGTGTGAGACAGTATGCTTTAACCAAAACCTGTTTATATTTGGAACCCTACCTGTCCTGGCCCATGTCCGGTTATGACCGTTTTTTATTAACAAGGTTCCGATTTAACATGTTCCATTTTTTATTAGCTGTACCAAGTGGAGCGCACAGAGGACAAGTGTTGCCAGCTTGCGGCTGCGACAATAAGTCTCCGCAAGATCTGGCACACTTTTTATTTTTCTGTCAGTTTTATACACTCCCCCGAAACTTGTTTTTAAAACCTTTACTTAAGCACCTGAATTTTGTACAATACAGACCTGCATTGTGTCACCTTCAAATGCTAAATAGCGAATGTACCATGTTTGTATGTAGTTTCTTAAAACTCGCAGTTAAATACAGAAAAAGCATGGAAGGGTAACTAACTCAGCTGCTGATTGCACTCCCACTTCTAATGTATTTTATTCTTTTTAACCAATTTATTGTGTATACGCTTGTGAATGTCTTGTTGTAATACTACTCTCCCCATTTTATTATTATTGTATGGATTAACTTGTATGAAATGCTCTTTTATGATTGTTACATGTAAACAATCGAATAAAGATATTCTATTCTATTCTATTGCGCAACATCTGATGTGTCTGTAAAATGTACCTATTGTCCTGAAGTTTTGTCCTGAATTTTGACCTCCTGTCCTGAATTTGTGTCCTGAATTTTGACCCTTTGTCCTGAATTTTTACACTCACCGTCCTGAATTTGCACCAATGCCAGTTGGTCACCCTAGGGAGAGTACCAGCACTTCCCAGAAACAAGCAAGTACTCTGTTAGAGTACCTGCACTTCTACTTTTCCATTTCAAGCACTGCCGGTGAGTTAATTAGACTCTGCGCGAGCCGCCAGTTGGCGTGAAATGCTCCTCGGAAGCAGGACCCGTCTTTGCAGGTGGGTTTTCCAATTACAGTAGGAATTATTGTCCGGTTACAATCCTTGTGAACTGCTCGAGGCCCGGGAACACTTGTCCTTTCTTCACAAGTCTTTCAGGCAGGAGCAGTGAGCGGCATCGACCACCGACCGCTAGAGGGCGCAGCACTCTGAGCAATGAGAGTGCGAGACTCCTCCGGGGTTCCGCAATCAGCACGCGCTTCAGAGGGAAACTGACAGAAGCGCTGTGCAGCTGATCGTGGATCAGCCTGGCCTGGTGTGTTATGCCCTGCTGTGTCTGGGTCTGTACAATTTGTGGTGTGCCTAGCACGCCAATATTTTTCACCGGTTACATTGCCGGTCAGTTAAAAAAGTGTCCTCTGGAGAGTCTCTTCTTGCTGTGACCACCGCTGATTGCACTTGCTGCTCCTTGCACCTAAAAATCCTAGCCATGCAGGACGAAGAGACCACCTTCATGGAGGAAGAACAAGTCCAATATTTTCCTTTGGACGATGCCTTTTGTGATGCAGTGGCCCAATCCATCCAAACCCCAGGTGTCATACACCACAGAACCCGTTTTAGGTCTCGCCCAGAATCATCCCCGCCGACGAGGTGGGAGTCTCGCGATACAATAAAACATATACATTACAGTCATAATAACATCACACTATAGGCTATAGTAGATAGCAAAGTCAATACACTAGCCTATCTTAGTCCTTTTGCAAAAAGAACCAAACTTGGAAACCAGCCAATCAGGCAGCAGCACCCTTAGAACCTTCCCCACAGAGAGGCAAACCCTCAGATTTTCGTTGCACAAGTGACAGTAAGTATGCCATAATGATAAGATAAGCCTCTTCGGGGAGGAGGGTGGGTCGCATGTGAATCTATGAAAGATACCAATACTGGATAACTGAAGTTACAGGTAAGTAACTCGTTTTCTTATCCAGTATTAGGGTATCATTCATAGATTCACATGCTTTGAATCAGAGTAGCAAGCAGTAAATAATACATAGATGCATAGTGGATGGTGGGTATCATAAGACAAAATCCAAAATACACCATCCCAAACCAGTGCAAATATATATATATATATATATATATATATATATATATATATATATATACACACATATATATACACACACACACACACACACACACACACACACACACACACACACACACACACACATCTGTACTAAAATAAAGAGTAAGTCATACATATATGCAACAATAGTTATATGCAAGAAAGAATTGTACAATGGCAGAAACAATATACTCTCATCATAAGGCTTACCTTATCTAAAAAGTTTTCGTAGTACTCCTTGCCCAACTGCTGACTCAGCCTCGGCTGCCAGATCCAGGCAATAATGCCGAGTGAAAGTATGCACACTTTTCCAGGTTGCAGCACAGCAAATCTTGTCCAAAGACACACCAGCGAACAATGCCGTAGATGAGGACACCGCCCTGGTAGAATGAGCTTTAGGCTTATTTGACAATGGATTGCCTGCCTTGCAATCGCAGAATTGAATAGCGGATGCAATCCACCTTGAGATAGTAGCCTTTGATACAGCTTACCTTGGCTTGTGACCACCATACGAGAGAAAAAAGGGGTCAGATTTTCTGATGGCACAGTCTTAGATGTGTAGAATTTCATGCATTAAGTAAAAATGTATAGCTCAAATATATTTATCTTAGACATCGCCAGTACTATATTTATTAATTAATAGAAATCAATAAAAAATATATTATTTTTCTAGATTTGCTAGGGTCTTCAAGATAAATATATGCGAGCTATACATTTTTACTTAATGCATTAATTTCCCTATGTATAGCTTGTATATTCGATATATAGGGGTCCCTGGTTTCCTAAAAAATATGTAGAATTTCAAGCATCTTTTGACATTCAAAGTATGTAATGAATTTTCCGCCGCGGAAGACGGATTAGGAAAGAAAGTCTGCAATAGCACAGGTTCGTTGAGATGAAATGAAGTAGGAACTTTAGGTATGAACGTGGGATTAGTTCTCAAAAGGACAATCATTGGTAAACTTCAAATATGGTTGTCTTATAGTGAACGCCCCTTATTTCACTCACTCATCGAGAGGAGTGCTAATAGGAGAGTTGTCTTCCATGAGAGAGATTTTAAATCCGCTTTATAAATGGGTTCAAATGGATGTTTCATCAGTTGTTGTAGAACCAGATTCAGTCTCCATTCCAGAGGAGGAGCTCTAAGAGGTGGGAAAGTTCTGAAAAGGCCTTTCAGGAACTGCTTAATGAGACGATTGGAACAAAGTGATGCCGCCCCTGAGGATCGTCTGTACGTAGAAATTGCGGCCAGATGCAATTTAACAGAAGTGAACATGAGACCCGACTTAAATAATGACAATAAATAAGGCAGAACCTTATCGAGAGAACATTCCAGCGGATGTAAGTTGTGGTGGCTGCACCAGTAACAGAATCTCTTCCATTTTAAGGCATAGGCCCGTAATGTAAAAGGGGCTCTTGCTTTATTCAGAATGTCTCTGCATTCCTGAGGTAAGTCTATATCCTTGAAGTCTGTGAATCCAGAAACCAAGCATGGAGTTGTAGTTGAGCTGGGCAAGGATGAAAAATCTGGCCTTCGCTCATTGACAACAGATTCGGTATTATTGGAAGGCGGAATGGCTTGCACTTGGAGAGAAGAAGTTCTGTGAACTAGTGCTGACGTGGCCATTTCGGTGCAATTTGAATCATACAGCATGGTTCCCTTTTTATCTTGTGTAGAAGTCTCGGGATCAGAGGAAAAGGAGGGAACACGTAAGCTAAAATTCCCGTCCATCTCATCATGAAAGCGTTTCCCCAGGAGCCCTTCTCCGGTTCCCAACGCGCGAAGGAAGGGCATTTCCGATTGCTTTTGGTGGCAAAGAGATCCAGATTTGGCTTGCCCCACTTCTGAAAGACATTTTCCAGAATCATTTGATTCAGTTCCCATTCGTGGCAAGATTTTGTTGTCCTGCTGAGTGTGTCTGTTCCACCTTGAATGCAATATTGTGCAAGAGAAGCCACTTCCAGATGTTTGAGCTTCTTGAGACAGAATGTGAGATCTGGTACCATCTTGCTTGTTTAAATAATGCATGCAAGTGGTGGTGTCGGTTCTGATGAGAACTGTAGACCCTTGGAGTCAAGGTAGAAAAGACAGCAGGGCCAGGAAAATTGCTCGGAGCTCAAAGAAATTGATGTGCATCTTTGCCATTGCTGTAGACAACCTTCCTCTTATGCGGAGGTCTTGAAGATGGGCACCCCAACCTTCCAGGGAAGCATCCGTAGTGAGGATGCAATCCGGAATTGGAGGTTGAAAATTGAGACCTACGGAGACATTTTTGGAAAACCTCCACCAAGAAAGTTTTTCATAACTGGAATTACTTGAACTGTGTCGAACGAACCTGAGATTTGGAGCCACTGATTGTCCAGCTCCTCTTAAATTGGTCTCATTCTTAGCCGCGCGTGAGGAACTAGCAGATTTGCCTATGACAAACTCCCCAGAAAAGATGTGACCAGTCTCACTGAAGCGAACTTTCTTTTTAGAAGATCTGATGCCAGAGAGATGAGGTGAGATATTCGGTCTGCAGGCAAGAATGCTTTGTCTTTAACAGTGTCTAGTTTTGCTCCCAGAAATTGAATATCTTGGGAAGGATAGAGGCTTGACTTCTGGACGTTTAGGGAGAGGCCCAGAGAGTGAAAAACTTGCAGTCATTTTGCTGTTTGCGAGAGAAGCCTGACGAAAGATGTAGCTTTTATCAGCCAGTCGTCCAGATATGGGAATAGTTGGATGCCTTGCAGCCTGAGATGAGCTGCTACCGGAGCTAGAAATTTGGTGAAGACTCTTGGAGCAGAGCGCAGGCCAAATGGAAGAACTTTGAATTGGAAATGTGCACCTGCCACAGTGAATCTCAGGAACTTTCGATGTTTGGGATGAAATGGGATGTGGAAATACGCATTTTGAAGATCTAATGTTGTCATGAAATCCGCATGATCTAGAAGCTGAAGGATTTCCTGGAGTGTTACCATGCGGAAAGATTTTTTCTGAAGGTATTTGTTTAGCATTCTCAAATCCAAGATTGGTCTCCAATCCCCAGATTTTTTCTTTATCAGAAAAAAGTGAGAATAAAATCCCTTTCCTGTTTGAGAGCGAGGAACCTTTTCTATCGCCCATTTTGACAACATAGCCTAGACCTCTTTTCTGAGTAGAGGAAGATGCAGTGGGTTTTTCTTTAAACGTGGATGAGGAGGGGGAAATATTGTGAACTCAAGGGTGTGACCGAATTTTATTATATCCAATACCCACGTGTCTGGGGTTATTTTCTTCCAATTTTTGAGATGTTGGGAAATCCTTGGAATTTTGAATACTTGTGGCATATCTGGTGCAGGTGCAGATTGTCACTGTTTTCTGGCAGAATCTCTGCCCTGAGGTTGACGTTTCCTGCCCTGTTGCCTGTAAGCAGCCACTGGAGGACTTCTATAGGATTGCTGTTGATAATGATATCCGTAACGACCCTGGCCACCTTGATGCAGGTACTTCTGGTAACCTCCCCGAAAGGTACAAGAACCTCTGCCTCTTGCTCCTCGAAAAGGTGTTTTTCTATACTGCAAGGTACCCAATGATCTAGCAGTTTCGGTGTCCTTTTTTATTTCTTGCAATGCGTCATCGATGTGTTTACCAAATAATAGATCGCTGTCAAAGGGCATGTCCAGAATTTTTGTTTGTATTTCAGGGCGAAAGTTAGTGGATTTCAGCCAGCCCTGACGTCTAAGGGTAGCTGCTCCAGCAAGTTGACAAAATCCCAGAGAAGCTATAACCATAGAGATATCAATGACTTCAGAAGCAGCTCTTTCCCCTTCCATGAGAATTTTCTTTCCTTCTATTTTCTTGTCATCAGGCAGATACTCTATATAAGGTGAAATGCCCGACCATAATTGTCGATTGTATCTGCCTAAGATAGCTAAACAATTCGTAGCTCGAACTGTAGCGCCTGCCATGGTGGTAAAGCGTTTGCTTAGGTTGTCAAGGCGCCTACCAACTTTGTCAGGTGGAGCTTACCTGCACGCTGCCATTCCTACTTGCACTATAATTTGGTAAATCACCGCATTTCGCGGGTCACTCGCCAGCGTCTCGACGGCGGCCATATTGAGTGAGGGGTGAGTCATAGCGCGGTCTAGTCCTCATTTAGGAGGCGCGACCAACATAAATTGCAGCCATGCAGACGCGCAGCGTCATCGCGCAGCGGGATCGCCGGACTTCCGCCGGAGTTACGCCTGAGTTCAGCCCGTCTGCGCCCGTCCGCGCTGAGGACGGGCTGCAGGTCAGGCTGGACCCGGCCTGTACTTCTTTTCCTCTCTTTAAGGCAAGTAGGCAATATTCCATATCTGAAATCCTCTTACTTAAACCTAGCTTCCAACCTTGTTCTCATCGTCTCTCGCCTGAAGGGATATTGCACTCACTCCGTTGTAGGACATGTTCTGTTTCTTTTAATCCCTCATCTATTGATCCTTTTAAACTATCTTCCCCTCAAACAAGGCCAGCTGCTTCCCTAAGATCTGGCTTTCTTATCAATGCGCGTTCACTCATTAAGCATAACGTGGCCTTTCACGATTTTGTGGATGAGCGACAGCCCGACTGGGTGTTTATTACGGAGACCTGGGCCTCTGACACCTCCGGCCACGACTTGCTTATGGCCATTCCTGATGGCTATTCCTTGCATAGGCAGGATAGACTGCTCCGCAGAGGAGGAGGAATTGCTATTCTCTTAAAATCTTCTCTCCCCTGCAAAACGAAATTACTATCCATGCCTCAAGATCGATTTGAAGCTCTGTATTTTTGTATCACATGTGCCCCCATCGGCCTCTTTTACAGGGATTTTGATTTATAGGCATCCGGGTCCTAGATCTGGTTTTTCTTCGGACCTATTGAGAATTCTTGAACCCTACTTTGGTAAGCCCTGCTTTACCATTTTAGGTGATCTTAATTTTCATCTCGATGAGGCCAACTCAAAAGATACTTTATCATTGGTTGAGTCACTTGGAGCCTGTGACTTTCTTCAACTTGTGAATAGTCCCACTCATAAGGCTGGTCATATACTTGACGGGGTATTCACTAATGACCTGAGACTCTCTACTGCCCCCCCCCTGCCGCTCGTCTGGACAGATCACTTTGCAGTACCGTTGGAATTTGTTCTTCCTGCCCCTTGTTCTGTCATCCAGGCTACCTCTTCACGTACTCTTAGGAGAAACTTTAGGAACATCACGGATGAGGCTCTTGCCTCTCTGGTCTCCTCTACTGAATCTCTTTCCCGAAAAAACGCAGTTGAGGCAGCACAAGATCTGATGGATTCTATTTCCAATGCTGTGGATAAACTTGCCCCCGCTTCTTTGCGCTATGTAGCCCGGCGGAAACCTACTGCACCTTGGTTCTCTGACCAGCTGAGACTTCTGAGGCAGGGATGCAGGAGCATCCGAGAGAAGCTGGAGGAAATCTTGGGACTCTAAAGACCGAGAGGCTCACAAGTCTGCATTGCGGGAGTATAAACAGAGAGTGGTAATGGAGAAGCAGGAGTACTTTTCCAATCTTACCAGCTCTCTTACATCTTCCAGGGAGCTGTTTAAAATCGCAGACTCGTTATGCTCCCTTCAACTCCCAGATCCTGTAGTTAGTTCGCAGGAACTATGCAATAATATCTCTGACTTTTTTCATAAGAAGATCCTTGATATCCATGTCTTTCTGGAAGCCGACTGCCACTCTTTGGATCAGAATATCCTTCCTGTCATATCTAATCTTGACTCATTATGTAAAGACTCTCCCAAGTCACTTATGGAGTTTCCTCCTCTTTCTCTGGAGGGACTGAATCTTTTATTGGACAGGAGCAAATCCGCTTCCCCCATGGATCCTCTACCTCTTAAAAAGCTTAAAGAGTGTAGAAGTAGTCTTCTTCCTCCCATGCTCATGGCTATGAATAAAGCTATTGCCCAGGGCTCTTTTCCAACGGTATGGAAGAAGGCTATTGTGAAGCCTCTCCTTAAAAAACCGTCTCTCGACCCAGGCCTTCTTAAAAACTTTAGGCCTATCTCCCTTCTCCAGCAAAAATATTGGAGGCGCATCTTAACCTCCACCTGTCCTCCTTTCTTGATGAGTCGAAATATCTAGACAATACGCAACACGGATTCCGAAAACACCACAGCACAGAGTCTGCTCTTACCCTTGTGGCCGACAACATCCGGCGCAAAGTGGACTCTGGCCAAACCACTGTTCTGGTCCTGCTGGATCTCACGGCTGCATTCGACACCCTGTCTCCCGCCATCTTAACATCTCGGCTTAGGGAGGCAGGGGTTACTGGATCAGCCCGGAGTCTTTTGAATTCCTTTCTTCTGGAAAGGGAGCAGAGAGTAATGCTCGGGAACTACCTCTCCCCTGCCAAGTCCTTGCAATGTGGGGTGCCACAAGGGTCGGCATTGAGTCCGACCCTGTTTAACATCTACGTGGCCCCCCTTGCTAGACTAGTAAGATCGCAGGGGATGGAGGTGGTGTCCTACACCGATGACACCCAGATTATGGTGTCTCTGGCGCATTCCTCTGTCACGACATCCGCCTTCAGCTTCAGGGTATGCATGCAGTATGTGGCAGACTGGATGACTATCAATTCCCTCAAGCTTAACGGCGAAAAGACAGAGGTACTGGTCTTTGGAAAAGACCAGGATGTTTGGTCGAGCGAGTGGTGGCCTTCTTCTCTTGGCACCTGCCCCACTCCATCCCAATCAGCCAGAAATCTTGGTGTGATATTCGACACCTCACTCTCTGTCCCTACAAGTCAACAGGACCGTGGCCACATGCTGGGGTGTGATTAGGATTCTTAATAGAATCCGTGGCTATCTATCCCCCCAGGCGCGCAAACAAGTTGCAGTCGCTCTTGTTGGCTCCAGGTTAGATTATTGCAACTCTCTGTACATGGAGGCTAATAAGAGCCTTATACACCGACTGTAAATCGTGCAGAATGCTGCGGCACGCTTTGTTTTGGCTCTTCCTAAGTCATCATCTGCCACCAAGGCCAGGAAAGACCTCCATTGGCTTCCGGTACAGCACAGAATTTCTTTTAAAATTCTCTGTTTGGCCTATAGAGCTCTGGCAGAGGGATCAACGAATGCGATTAGCTCTTTACTCACTCGTTATGTTCCAACTAGGAGGTCTCCGGTCCGCTGGACTCTTTCAACTTGTCGTGCCCCGTTTTAGGCTGACTAGATGGGGAGCCAGGGCCTTTTCAGTTGTTGCCCCGCAGCTTTGGAACTCCATCCCAATTGAGATAAAAACGTTACCCTCAATTGTTCTGTTCAAAAAGGAACTTAAAACTTGGTTCTTCAGGAGGGCCTACCAATGATTGAATGCTACATGTAGTGACGAGCTGTTATTTTGATGTAGGCGCCTTGACGCCCATTGGGCAAAGTTTGCGCACAATAAGAATCTTTTCATTCATTCATTCATTCATTCGAGCAGTTATTGGAGCAGAAGGATTCAGAGACTTCCTCTGCGCTGCTTGAGAGATAACTGAGTCAGGTTTAGGGTGACCAGAAAGGCAGGCAAGGGCATCATCTGACACCTTGTATTTTTTGTCAATCCTAGGGAGGATCACCGGAATGGAAAACTGAGTCTTCATAATCTTCACCCCTTCCTCCCAGATGATCAATTATAGGAATTGAGCAGGTGGATTTCCTGCTCAGATCTTTAAAATCTTATAGAAAACATTCAGTTTTTTGTACTGGCATTGAAAGATGGAATCTAGAGGCTGCCCTTCCATAATCGCATGGAAACCTCTTATGTCCTCAGGAGGGGAGTCGACAGCTAGAGGAACTGGTGAAGCTGGTGTTGGGATAAGATATTCGTCCCATTCATACACAGTACTGGGCGATGTTGGAATTTCTCCGTCTTCTGCCACCGTGTCTCCATCATCATCCTGCAGTAATTGTGAAGGCAACGCCACTTGGGGATCTGAGACTGGTGTTGCAGGGGTCGCAGGTTGCATCTCTGTAGGTTCAGGAGCTCTTTCTGAACTGTGACTGGAGGAAAACGGTTATTATAGTCCTTTAACATTGCTGTAAGGTCTTGAAGCAAAGCGGAGAGCATCTGAACCATAGGTTCTTGGTGGAACGATTCTTGAGGTCCTCTTAAAGACTCACATGGTTCGTAAAACTCCTCTTCATCATCATCCTCCTGATATTTTATCCGGACTTGAGAAGGGTCATGTGCTTGCCCAAAGGGGTCATCATCATCAGACTCTTCTAAATAATGGCTAGGAGGTAAAGGTGAAATGTGAGATACATCCTGGTAAAACTGCCTGGAAGATATTATTTTGGAGCTCAAAACTGTTGTAATTTGCAAAGACGCGGGTCTTTTACGCTTCAGTGTCGCAAAATATACATGGATGGCGAATCAGATTCTGTAGAAATTGCTGTAATAGAGGACACTGTCGACGTTGTAATCATGGATGTGGTCGACGGAAAAGTCATTGTGGACCATGCGGTCGTCAAGGTTGTTGTTGTTGTCGACTGTGGGCTCGTCGACAATAGCATCGTCGATGGTGGGCACGTCGACGGGACTTGAAGCATCGTCGACGGGGTACTCGTTGACAACAGGTGAATCGTCGTCAACGGCGGAGGCATGGCATCGTTGACGACGAAGCAGGAGTCGACGTGATGGGCATCGTCGACAGAATACTTTTCGACGGGGGTTTTGTGGACGATGGAATTTTCTTCGACGCTGAAGATCCACTCACCTTCTGAGGAGATTTTCTCGTCGACTAAGCTGTTCAGACGTCGATGGAGGCTCATCACCTTTTCTCCAGATTTCACCTCAGAAGAGAATGAGCATTTCTCTTTTTTTGAGGAACAGTGACCAATCTCAGAGTGAGATTCCTTAAGGGTCTTACTCCGCTTTTCAGCTGGATCTCCAGATCTATCCCTCTTCTTGGATAGAGGGGTGGATGCTTGAGGACTTACCCTGCCTTCTCCTTCAGATACCACTTCAGGCGACGCCTTTAACTTCTCCAGCCAAACCAAAAGACTTCCCTCCTGATCCTTCAAGGTCTTGGCAGGAAAGGTTCTACAGATCCTGCAATCCTTGACCTTGTGAGCTGGGTAAAGGCAGTAGATACATTCTTTATGTGGATCCTCAAAGTGTAATCTCTTCTTCCCACGTGAAGATCAGGCCAAAATCAAACTTTTCTTGGAAGAATCAGAAATGTTTCTCTCAAGAAGTAAAGGTTTAAGGAAAAAACTGAGCAGAGCTCAGGGAGACTCATTAACACACGAGGCGCGGTAGAAAATCTGAGGGTTTGCCTCTCTGTGGGGAAGGTTCTAAGAGGGTGCTGCTTAATGATTGGCTGGTTTCCAAGTTTGGTTCTTTTTGCAAAAGGACTAAGATATACTAGTGTAGTGACTTTGCTATCTACTATAGCCTATAGTGTGATGTTATTATGACTGTATTGTATATGTATTATTGTACCGCGAGACTCCCACCTCGTCGGCCGGGATGATTCCAAGCATGTGAATATATGAAAGATACCCCAAAACTGGATAACTTTTAATTATCCTGCTGTTCATTGGAAGAAGTGATATTTATTCATATTTATTCATTGGCGCAGTTTGTCCTTTCTTCTTCACTTTTGAAAGAGACTGAAAACAGTTGACATTAAGGCATTTGCTTTTTCTTGGTGTTCCAGAAAACAGTTTTGTGTGGGGGCCTAGCCTCTGCTTGAGTTGACCTTTAATGTACAGCAGACGTTTCATGTGAGAGTGGGACGTACTGTACTTTCAAGTTTTGGGCACTATCTTGATGCAGGCATGTATATCGGTATCATGCATCCCGTGTGCTAGCCATGGCTGCGCTAGTCCTATTGGCTATGCCAATGCTTGCTTTTTGGGGTGGGGTTAGAAAGTGTGGCTGAGGATTGGAGCGGCCCATTTATGAAGCCAGAGGATGTCCCAAGAAACATTACAAAATATGGAAGCGTGGGCAGACTACCGGGGGATTTGGCTGGAGCCGCCGGCTCTCCTTAGAGATAATGAGAGGCCAGTATGATGGTGCCGAGGAGTGACTTGGTGGACGAAGTTTTAATATGTGTTTTTGATATTGCATTCTAAGGAGACAAAGTGACACTGTGTGGTGGGGGCTCGGGGTGGGGGTAAGTTTTATGGTAAGTGGGAGGTGGGGGGATGGAGAGTTGGGGGAGAGTTTTGGGATATAGATTTATGATTAATTGATTATAATTGATGACCTGTTCACCTGATCGCAGTGACCCCAGGGTTTGGAGGGTTGCAGCTGTATTGTGATCTTTAATAAAAAAAGAGTTGTTAAAAAAAAAAAAAGAAAGTGTGGCTGAGGCCTGCTCGTTATCCTTCTTTGAGAGGGAAGGGTTAGGGCGCTGGTGCGCTCCGCCGTGTGGGCTTCTTCTTCCCCAATCTTTTTCTCAATGTATTGAATACTCTGATATTTTCTTGGGCTCCAACCCCTTGCCAGGAAATCTTTTCTTCTGTCCTGGTGTTTTTACTCTCTTCCCTAGGCAAAAACCAGAGCACCTATCTAATTCTTCTAGGATGCCTTCATGTCGTATTCATCTCCTCACAGATGCAGTCAAAATCGTTCACTCTTCGCAACTATTCCATAACCCAAAATCACACATCAACGCACATGACATGAGGGAGTGAACTAATAGACAAGCATTAGAAATGCAATAGGTCTCGCAGCATTAGAGTTAGTGCTTTTAGAATTGTTTATGGGTTTTTTTGTAAATCTTTAGCATGAGGTTGAGGGTGAGTGAGGGTGAGGGGTTGAGGGTGAGTGAGGGTGAGGCTGAGGGGTTGAGGGTGAGTGAGGGTGAGTGAGGGGTTGAGGGTGAGGGGTTGTGAGTGAGGGTGAGGGGTTGAGGGTGGGTGAGGGGTTGAGGGTGGGTGAGGGGTTGAGGGTGGGTGAGGGTGAGTGTGAGTGAGGGTGAGTGTGAGTGAGTGAGGGTGAGTGAGGGTGAGTGAGGGTGAGTGTGAGTGAGGGTGAGTGAGGGTGAGGGTGAGTGAGGGTGGGTGAGTGTGAGTGAGGGTGAGTGAGGGTGAGTGTGGGTGAGTGAGGGTGAGTGTGGGTGAGTGTGGGTGAGTGTGGTGAGTGTGGGTGAGGGTGAGGGATTGAGGGTGAGGGGTTGAGGGTGAGGGGTTGAGGGTGAGTGAGGGTGAGGGGTTGAGGGTGAGGGGTTGAGGGTGAGGGGGGGTGAGTGAGGGTGAGGGGTTGAGGGTGAGTGAGGGTGAGGGGTTGAGGGTGAGTGAGGATGAGGGGTTGAGGGTGGGTGAGGGTGAGTGAGGGTGAGTGTGAGTGTGAGTGAGGGTGAGGGTGAGTGAGGGTGAGGGTGAGTGAAGGTGGGTGAGGGTGAGGGGTTGAGGGTGATTGAGGGTGAGGCGTTGAGGGTGAGGGGTTGAGGGTGAGTGAAGGTGAGGGTGAGTGAGGGTGAGGGGTTGAGGGTGAGTGAGGGTGAGTGAGGGTGAGGGGTTGAGGGTGAGTGAGGATGAGTGAGAGTGAGGGTGAGTGAGGGGTTGAGGGTGAGGGTGAGTGAGAGTGAGGGTGAGTGAGAGTGAGAGTGAGGGTGAGGGTGAGTGAGAGTGAGGGTGAGTGAGAGTGAGGGTGAGTGAGGGTGAGTGAGGGTGGGTGAGGGTGAGTGAGGGTGAGTGAGGGTGAGGGTGAGTGAGGGTGAGGCGTTGAGGGTGGGCAGAGAGAGTGAGGGGGCGGAGCGGGGGTGTGCTATATGGTTGTGGTGCCTTCATTCTCGCTAAAACACTCCTGTGGTAGCTGATGGGCTTCAGCATTTTTTGACAACCAACTTTTTTTTTTAAGATTCTAAGACTAGAGCTTGCAGTCAAATAACATGCTTGACTGGCCAATATTGTGAGCATCTGATAAATATATTGAAGATTAATAGTATCATACTTTCTTTTTAAAAAAAGTGTGATAATGAAGTATGATAAATTAAGGCTACTTAAAGCTGCAGAGCTTATCTTTCAAGTAATTGGGGAACCATGCAGTGGTCAGACGTACTGCAATTCAGGTATTCCCCACCCTCGAGTTAAATAAAATAAATTCTGCAAACAGCACATTGTATTTTAGAAGTTGTATTGGTTATATAATTTACTGTACAATCAGACACATTTTAATTGTTTCATAAGGCATAGAATCCGTATATATTAGGATTTCACACCGTACCCAAAGCATTATTTATATGTACTAGTAAGATTGCGAAAAGTGACATCACTTCTTTGATTCTTAATATTCAGGTGCACGTCAATTACCTCAAGTTATGAGACTAGAAAAATGGCCTGTGTCTGATCCGAAATTAGAACTGTTATCCGAGGCTTGGTTGGAAGAGGCCTTAAGGATAAGTTAAGGTCCAAGTGCAAGTTGTTCCTCTGGGAGTCACCCTCTAATATATAATATGTGCACATGAAGAGACCTAAAACACACGATCTGTGATTTATAATTGGAAAACAGCACCAGCAACTCTCAGAGGCCTTTTTATGAGCAAGAAAGAAGATGGTTTATTTTTTTTATGAGTTCTACTGGGTTTGTAAAAAATTGAATACAATTCTGGGAAGACGAAGTTTTAGGGTGGTTGCCAGTTTGGCAGAATACTGCAAGCATTGTTAGAGTGGCTGTCCAGCATATTTCCATCCTAATGGCCTGGAGCAGACTCTGCAGTCAGGCATTACGTTTCTTCTAGCTCCATGCTTGTCTAGCCCCGGATAACTCTTTTTAATCTGTTCATAAGTCAGGGTGCAGGGTAAATGTTTAACTGAAGTTTGGAAGCAACAGATTTCAGGACACAGGCTACCTTTCACTAACAACACCCAAGAAAAACCTTTTCCGTTAGGCAAAGCCTCATCTGCTGCACTTTTAAGAGGACGGAAGGGAAGGCACGCTTTCCTGAAAATCATGTTTTACTTACTTGACCGTCGGGTTGAATTGTGTGGGAAAGCTCGAATTTCTTACGTGCAGAAAATGAAGAGTTTAACACGCCGACAAAAAAAAATACGAATTCCAGGACCTACCTATTGTAGAAATATTCACAGAATTGTGTGTGTGGTACATTTACAATTAACTACCGAACTGCGACTCCCTTGCACAAATTAGTTAACGATTGCAACACAGCTGCCAAGTGGCCCTGTGCCACAGAAGCGAGACCGGTTTTCAGGCAACAGTGTTACCATGCTCGGGACTTGTAGCCGCATGTTCGAGGGGGACAGCCTGAACAAGTCACGGAATGAAGGCACTGAAAACTCTCAAAAGCAGCAGAGGCCTTGTCCTCCTCGTGGGCGGTGTCTGAGGGGTGCTTGGGGGCCCCACTTACCTCTACGTGCCTTAGGTGTTGCTGAATGTGCTGGAGCCGAGAGGCATACATTGAGACGCAGCAGCAGCAGCCGTCTCTCCCCGGACAGGACTGTGCTTGCACGTTAACGATTAGCAAAGCTTCGGCAGTGAGGAGGCTGTTGAACCCTAGGCAGCAGGTTCAATGCTACAAGCGCTGGCAAAGTTCCTTGCCGAAAACGTGCAGGTCAACAGTTTCTGTTTGCCCCTTCACAATGGGGTTCAACTGCTGGTGGGGGGGAGGGGGGCTTTGGGGACAACTGCCACCTGACCCTAAGTCCTCAAAGTGACATTCAAGTAATCCTGGGTTTTTAGCCAGAACATTTTGATTCCGGGGCTTGTAGTTCATATTTACTATTATCCGTATCGGCCTACAACTCAAAGCATGTAAATGGCAATTGGCAAAACAATATAGAGCCTTTCATAGACAGCAGCAGTGGGTTGTTCCCACGTCATTTGGCAGATACCATATGTGTGGAGTTTAAAGATGGATTTAGAGGAGAAAATCAGGTTAAAAGGAAAGGAAAGGAAATTATGTGACATATAGTGAAGAGAGTGAGGCGGGGGAAAGGAGGAAACACGGGGAATCGAGAGGGAAAGAAGAGATGGCGAGGCAGAGGGAAGGGGAGAGAATGAGGTGAAGTAAGAGGGATAGGGAGAGACAAAAGGAAGACAGACTGCAACAAACAAGACGAAGGGCATTGCTGTGGGGAGGGGGGGGAGGAGAAGTGCGACACGGCCGAAGCAGGGGGCGGAGCGGGGAGAGAAATGTAATTGACACGGCCGGCCGGTCGTGAAACTGAAAGCATGGCCGGCCGGCCGTGAAAGACTTTGATGCGGCAGGGGGAAATGCGAGACGGCGGGAAGGGGGCGGAGCGGGTAAACAAAGACGGACATGCACGCGCCCGTGACTTTTAAGGTCAATGCGCATGCGCATAAGCTTAATGCGCATGCGCATTGACCTTAAAAGTCACGGGCACTGCAAGGAATCGCCACGATTCCTTGCAGTGCAGATAAAGAGTGGATAACTCGCAATACTCTCGCCTTGCTCGATGCGCATGCGCATCGACAGGCGAGACCTAAAAAACCTGCTAGTCAGCTCCCAAAGCACTCCTCCACGCTGACAAAGAGATCAGCTTGCAACACCGTGAACTTTATAATCTCCCAATTCCCCACGCCTCCTGTTACTGGCAACAAGCAAGATGGCTTCCTGCCAGCAGCAGAGCCTGGTTCAAGCGCCGCCGCCTCACTTTGGTCTCCAATATAATTCGCTGTTTTTCTCCATCACACAACCTCACACCTACTCTCTGCGCTTGACTAGTCACTTCCTTCCCAAAAACCCCTATGACCCACCCCAATGTGGCTCACTCCATCTGCGTTGGACACAACCCCAGCTGAGGCTCGAGTCACCCTCTTCCTCTCCCGCCTCTCCCTCCCAGCTTCAAAGACGGCTCTGAATTTCAGCCTCCTCGCACTGGAGTGGCGCTAATGCTCCTCCACCCTGAACTCTTGAATACTAAACACACGGACACCACCCACTCCTCTCCCATCTATATAATTATCTCTTCATTACGTGTAATTATATGAAATAAAACTTTATTTTGAACCACTAAAGTCTCCGGCTCCATCTGCCATTTTGTAACCCTTCTGACTGTACAATAAACGATTCACATTTAGATTGGGTGTGAGGTTTTTCTTACATAGTCATCCAGCAAACCTGGCATGGAGCCAGCTCCCCGAGGAACACTCCTGGTCTGCGTAGGCTCAACAACACTAAATCACTCTTTCGAATATGAAAAATGAGTTTGCATAAAAAGCGTTTTGGTTCGAAATACCCGTCTTCCAGGGAACACAATGTAATAAAATGTATTTGAAAAAAGGCTGACTTTGCGAAGCCTTTGACAACAATTTGTGCAGCAACAATGAATAAAGAAGTCATTATATGGTTGCCGCCACCTGCTACATCGGTCTGATAGTAACGATGATAAACGGTTACAGTGTAAAGTGTAGCACTTTCCCCCTCAGTATTCAGTGCTGCCTCTCTATCTCCATTTTCAAAGCCTCTTCTACGCTTCTCTAGTGGACGCATTCTCAGTCCTTGCGCGGTTCTTGGATGTGGCGCTTAAGGCTTTGAAATGTATTAATTTATTTATTTCCAAGGTTTTATATGTAATGTGAAATTTTCACCACTCGGCACAATGTAAAGTTTTGTGTGAATTTTTTGCACAAGCGAATCAATTTCGAATTTTAAAAAAAGTTTCACAGCGCCACATTTTCTCCTTGAACAAGGCATTGAATCCTTGAATAAGTCTTCTGTCGGTATCTCGTTTGACTTCTGTGCAAGATGTTCCCTACTGAAGAAAAGTTACTCAAGATACTGGCAGAACCTATTTTAAGTAATTTCATGAAGAAAAAAAACTGCTAACTTTATGCATAATCTCGCAGTGGTATGTGGTGTTTAACGCCTTGGTAAGTGGCATGAAGGTTTCACATAGTAAGGAGTGCGTTGCTTTTTTTCTTCCCTTGTATGTCTTTCCAATGTATGATTTCGATTAAATATATCATAAAAAATAAAAACAATTTAAAAAAAAAAAAAAAAAAAAAAAGGACTGCGTTGCTGGGCCTGTAAGTTTTAAACTACCAAGCAACAAACAGAGGGTGCAGATGGCACATGCTTGGTCAGCCCACATCGATCAATGGTTTATTTGCAGCTGGTCAGTCGTAGAACATCACACAAGTGCTCAGTTTCAGCAACGCTTGCAAGAAAGCAATCATTTACTACGAAACACAGCAAACTAGACACCCAGGCCAAGTGAGGAAACCCAGGCGCAGCCAGCACCGCCATTTTAATGGCAACTTCACCTCAGTTGGATCAAAGTCCAACATGACCTTTGCTCACAGTGTGAAATCCAAGCATAAGCCGCCAGCACCCATCGAGGGTGGTGGGGGAATAAGTGGGAGTAAAAAAAGAAAAAAAATAACTAACCCCTCGCCGCGACTTTCTGCCGTCGTCCCAGAAAGTAAGTACCCAGGCTCCAATTTCAGGTTTTTTTTTTTTTTTTTTTTTTTAAAACCTTTATCATAAATATAGTACACAGCGTCTGCCTACAACCACTGCAGGCCGGCCGCTATGACACTGTAAAACATTCCAGGTTACCTTGCGCTGCAATCAATGACAGAAGTAACAACGCTACGATGCACTGGCAAGGAACTACAGGAAAAGGATAAAGAGGGTTTCATTTTGCAATTTTGGCGAATCGTCCTAAAGTCAGACCGGGTAGCTGAGAGGGCGAGCCACATAGCAAGGTATCCCCAAGTGAAGCAGCGTTATTAAAATACTGGCGTAAGTCATTACAAACAGGATATACAAGCACGGAAGTACATGTCGCCCCAGTTAGAGCCCGCCCAATCAATATATCACCTCAGGAGTTGCGATCTAAGAAGTCTATGGTATATGAGGATGGACAAAGGGTTCATTCTATAGCATCAATAAAAGGATCTGATGACCTATAAAAAAAACATGTATTACCTGGAACAATTCGGAGACAGGATATGCGCCCTCAAACAGAAGTATAGGAGGGAAGGAAAATCGGAATATACAATCATTCAGCGAATATGCAGTAAAATCGAGATCTTAGCCACAGAATCAATAAACCATGCGATAAAGATATAAACGCAAAGCGCAAAAATCGTCCCGGAAAGAACTAAACCCTGACCACCCGTCTGACCCAAGATATATAAGAAAGAAGAAGAGAAACAAGAGAAAGAACAAGAAAAGAAGTAGAAGATAGAAGGCCATGGAGACACAGAAGTACAAACAACACATCCCATCCCCCACCCTGCATACCAGCGGAAGGCCACGGCCCACCACCCCCATTAGGCATGCCTGTCGCCCCAAGAAACCCCAAAAGAGGGAGAAGCGGAGGAGGGCCATAGCACCAGCCCCTTGTGCACCCCCAATTCCCGAAGCAAGGGCCCACTGAAATAGTACGCGGGCATCAATATACAAACACCCCAGCCACCCGCGGTCACCAGTGCAATCCATAATCCACTCCAGCATCCAATTCACGAATAAGCGACATGAGTGAGCAAGAGTCAGCCCTGGCCAGTACGGAAAAGAGTCAAAAATGAGTCACAGTTGCACACAGGTGGTATCAGCAAACACGTAGTACCCGGAGGGGCAATCTCAGATCGAGCCAAGAACCAAAGGAATAGTCCAGGAGGGTCCCCCCCCCCCGAGGTAGAATCACATTCCACACAAAGTCAGGGTGTTCATGCATTCAGGCAGGCAGGCTGGCAATAGGAAGGAAAAGGGATAAACAGAGTCACTGATCTTGTTGTTGTGCTCCCCGGACCCTCCAACACGCTTCCTGCACGCCTGGGAGACCTCGGCTGTGACAACCGGGGAGCATTCGGGCTCACAGTCCACAATGCACGGTGCTGTATCCAAGTCTTTCGCAGCAGGAGAGATAGTAGGGTGAGAAACATGTGCAGCCGCCCGCAGTTCTTGCCACTCAATGCGCCAGTCTCGGAGGGCCAGCCAAACATCCATTAGCGTGGGCGCCATGTTGTATCTCCAACGCCCAAGGACTTCAAGCCACACACACCAAAGAAAGTCGTTCTTACCGGTGTCACGGCTACATCAGCAAATCGCGGTGTGTGGAGAAATAAAACGAGGCACACGCAGGTTCCTTCAGATGTGCAACGCTACACACCTCTCACCACGGTGTAATCAGAGTCCGGTCAGGCAAGCCAATCTGCTGTCCGATCATATGCGCGAGGTTGCTGGGGCCAGCAGAATGTGCACACCGCGTTAGTCAGTGCTGCGTTGCGGCGACAGTCATAGGATCATAGAAGAGCGGTTTCGGTTTCACCACTCAGGTCGCCGGGTATCAATAGCCAACGGAGGCCGGTGTTGACGCTGTGCCGGACGGCTGCTTCGCCACGTGAGGTCCCGGCTCGTGCTGGAGGAAAGGCCAGAAACTTGCAGGCGGTCTTATTCGGCCGTCAGAGGCCGCAAAAAGATCAGAATAACGCGGTTAAGCTCCGCCGAGATTCCGCTGCACTGGGCCGTGGCTGGGGTGCAGGATCATAGCCAGGATAGTTTCGGAGGTGAGGGCGAGCTGCGGAGCCGGGCGTCTATGCGGCCATTTTGGCCGCCGTCTTGGCTCCTCCCCCCAATTTCAGGTTTTTGATGCCTTCTTTGGCCAGGCCACTCTCTGACAGTGCATAGGCACATTCGCCCAAATTCTAAAGTTGTCACATCTAATATTCAGGGATGGTGACGTGTTATCAATATTTTAATATAGAAACAGCTCACTAATATTTCTGCATAAAATCTCTGTGACACACTCCTCTTTCTCATATGCTCAAGTCCTGTTTTGATCTAAAACAAACTTTTTCTGAATGTAACATGAAACACAAACACAACATTTCTCTGCAAAATGTCTAATATACTCACACATCACTCATGAAAAATAAATTAAAGGGAAACCGTATTTACAACAATCTGTTTAAGAATCATTCAAGGTCACCAGGGCAAGACTCTTTGCAGAACACAGCTGGCTCTATCAAGGGGCCCCCTGAAAGGCTGGGTACCTGGGCCACGGCCCACTTTGCCCATGCCTTAAAATGTCTCTGTGCCTGAGCCAATCACAAGGGCTGCAACGCAGCCTTGTGATTGGTGTGAGGGCCCTAGTTTGGCGCTTAGGCAGGGGCTGGGGGCCTGGGCATGTTCTCCAAGTGGCCTCTAATGCAGCTTGCATGGGGAACATCAAAGTGCGCATGACTGTTTAGTCCACCCCAGAGGGCCGGACAGTCATGTGCACGATAAAGTGACAAACCACTCCTTCCCTGCTAGAGGTATTATCATTTTATTTTTCCTTTCTTTCACTGCTGCAAAGCAGTGGGGCAACGCTCCTCCACCTTAGCGGAGGAGCCGCCACAGCAATTATGCAAAGCTTCTTGATAACATTGAAGGCAATGTTTTAGCCAAATGCAATGAGGAGAGAATGCTGAAAGTAGCCAGCAAGAGCACCGTCTTGGCAGATGTTGAAATTTGCACTAGCCACGGTATTGATCGATACATTACCTGGGTTAGCAATTTAATTCATAGACTTCTACTAATAAGGTTAAGGCTGACCAATGTCCATGTCCTATGGCGTACCCTACACAGGGTACCTATATTGCTAATTTAGCGCCACTCCCATGAGATGGCTGCTCTGTTCAACGCACGTTGGACTTCATGCTTTTCTGGAAGTTTTACTCATCATTTAGAAAGACGTATGTTTTACCTCTTTTAAAACAGACATATATTAGACTTCAACAAAAGAACAAGTTGGCAGTGGTAAACACAAACTGCTTGCACATTCCAGAACAGTCCAGTTTAGTATATTGAAAACATGGAGTCCTGTGTGCTCTAATGGATCCACACCATGCCAGTGTAATTCAAATATATATAGAAATGACGTTTCCATATGTGACCAAGTTTACATAATCCAGAGCACTACACAAAGTATAGTCAATCCCGTCTATTTCACAGACCAATTTTAATTCACAATTTAATCCAATCCAAGAAATATGTTGACAAGCAGGTCAAAGAAGAAACGATACAGCCGACACGTGTTTCGTCGACATGACAACTTTTTCAAGGCTCCTGAGCTCTAGTAGTCGATGCAGAGGGTAGGTCACGTGTGTAAATTAACCAAAACAATCAAAGACCGTTCTTGGATTCCCAAGGACATATTTCTGGAAAGGTCTGAAGTTTTGCAAACAGCAGAATACAAAGTTCCCCAGGGAAAGTGCGACAGAGTGGAGAAAAGAGTAGGTATCACAAGTAAAGTGACTGGAAGGGATCCCTTGTCGGAAATTAGAGAGCCTCAAACACCCAGAGTATTAGGTGTGAAACACACCCTGACTGGAGGGTGTCCAGTGTCATCATCGACTCACTGCCCCTCGACAGACCAGCGCTGCAATGTCGGACGGAGCACCTAAAGGCACTCTTTTGGCGGGGTTCTTTTGTTCCTTGCCGATGGTGGGTGTGAGTGAGGATGAAAGAAAGTGTAGTCGGTGCAAACGTGAGTGAAAGTTAAAAAGGGTAGTCAGTCCACACTGACTTTTATTAACATGGCTGATTCCCTGGTTAAAAGGGATAAGAGGGGAGCTAGAGACCGTATAGGTATACAGAAAACTAACTCAACCCCCTGGTGTGGTCAACATGTTTCTCGCCAACCCGCGATTCGTCAGGACCTCAACAAAGTACTACACAAAAACACATGCTCATTCACTTTGAAGAAGGCAGATACAACCTCTCTGGGTCGAAGGAAAAAGAGGGCCAAGGGGTCCTGCTCTATTTAGGCGACTTAGAGGTAGGGTAAAAAATATATAGATTAGAAAAGAACAAGTCAAGTCAAATCTCACTTAAGTGACTTTCCGCTTAGAAGATATAACGTGACTTTGGTGATAATTCTCCACACTGTGAGGGGTGAGGGGGGTATACGTGAAGAGAGAACAGTCGCACCAGACATTGGGTGAAAATTCCCTTCTAAATCGGTCTAATAATGGTACGATTAATGTCTGACATTGGAGGTATCCCAGAGTGCTATTCAAACACAAAACTGAGGTGTGAAGCCAAGACTTTCAAGAGGACACCCATTCCTAGGAAAAAAGCAGGCATGTTCTTACCCTAAGGGAAATGATTAGGGCCTCGCAGCATACTCCCGTGAGGCCAGCGCCGTTAGGTTAGATGAACCTGTGGAGTATGTAAGAGAGGTAAAAGTTGGCGTATAGTCCAGCAGGGTAGGGTTGAGGAGATATGGTGATGGAGGCTGGTTGGAAAAGTGCCCTCCATGGTGAAACCCTGGTTATCGTTTGGTATAGCTGCCAAATTAAATGCCAAGATAAATAAAATTCCAAAGACATGGAGGCGGTGTGCATACTCTATCAAACCTGGGCTTGGCTGGATTATGATTCAAAGATCAAACTGCATATTCAGTCTCCAGCGTAATGCCAAAAGGGCGCTAGAGTGAAGGAATTCAAAGTGTTGATCCCAGCCTACCGAGTGAATATAGAGGTGAGTGGGAGTCAGTTCACCTCGTGCATAGCGTTTTTGTATGTCGCTCGCGCTATGTTCAGAGAATGACCCGCGCCGAATTTAGCCTTCAGGAGGTAGAATTGACCCGGGGGCATAGGGGGCGCAGAGGAACCAACGAAGGGGGGGAGGAGGAAACACCCCAGGGTACTGCCCTCACTCCTTTCGATTCATAGCCATGCTGCGTGGAAAGGGGGAAGCGGTGATGTTAGGGTGGGCGTAAAATGCGCTGCTGCCAGTGCCCACTGACTAGCGGAACAAATTGAGGTTGTGTTAAATTAGTGGAGACGCTCAGCGATACTAGTTAAATCGCCGGGATCCATGCCGGGTGCTATCAGTAGAGCTGAGCTTAAGGCAACTGCACGAGCCTCGGGGATTAGAGTAGGAGCTTACCTTAAGTCAGGCGCTGGATCGGCGGGACACCTACCCCTCACGCTCACGGCACCTGGTCAGGGTGCGGAGCAGCTGGTGAGGAGTCCCTCCGGTAACCGCCTATATGTAGGTAGTTGTCCTTTGACGGCGGGGCTGCATTGGTAGTGGCGCGCCTATCGCGCGTCATGCGCATGCGCAAATTCGATGCAGTATCCTAGACCTGTATCTAAATTCAGATGGCACGGTTAGGAGGCCATCTTGGAGGAAGCGCTAAGGCTAAGGGGTAAGGTCTGCTAGGATAGCGACAAACCAAGTGATGGGGTAATGCATATGGGTCACAGAAATTTGGAATTAAGATGTAGGCAGGGCGGTGTGCCAATGTGCGGTTTGTAGCCCTCGTCAATGTCATGGTGGGCCCCTCTATTTGGTCGGATTGTGTGGCTCTTCTGGGAGATCACAGGGGTCGATCAGGTGTTTGTGGGGCCCCGGGGTAAGGACAACATATTCCTGATGGGACAACGGAATTGTAGATTAGTGATCCTCTGTTGGGGGAATTGTTAATCAGACTCAGACTAACAATTAGGGGCTGGAATGGGTAGTGAGGTGACCTAAAGAGCTGGCCAAGGAAGTAAGCTTGAGGTGAAGACCCCGGGAATGTTATTGGTAAGCCCTACGATTTTTACGATGCCAAAGGGAATGTGATCGTGAAGCCAATAGGCATGTCAAGAGCCCTCTTTCATGGGAAGGTTAATGCCTGTATATGTCATGTTATCTAGGTAGGGGGACAGGGGAGGGGGGGGCTTGCTTGGGGATCTTATCTTGAGACGGTAGCCCAGGGAATAGCATCATTGAGCCCTATTGTATCAAGCTGGAGACGGTGAACACATCTCTGTTCAAGCCTGAACAGAGCTTGTTTGGTCATGGCTGGTTGGGACTCAAGCACTAACCATTGAATGCAGTCAGCAGAGTGATTGTGTAGTTGATAGTGTTCATACAATCTCGTGTGGGTCTTTGAGCATCGTATGTTGCTTTTGTGCTCCGTTATTCTGAGCTTCACCTGTCTCATAGTCATCCCTACGTAAAGTTTGTCACAGGGACAAATAAGTAGGTAAATACACTTAGAGCTGTGGCAATTTGTGTGTCTGTTAAGTTTCCATGTGAAAGAATCAGTTAGCTTGATTTCTTTGCATTGTTTAGACTAAGGACAGACCGCGCAGCCCCCACATGGGTAGTGTCCAACAACAGGTGGGAGGTCACACAGTGTCCGTTGTCCAGCACCGGGCTGTTTTTTAGGACGTGTATGTATCAGGGAGTCTTTTAGGTTAGCCGTGAGTTTAAAAGCGAACCTAGGCTTAGGTAACTCAGTGCCCCCTGCGTTGAGGATGTCCCAGTGCTTGTTCACTGTTTTTTTAATGAAGTTAGAGTTTCTGGTGAAACTTGTGACGCATGTTATTAGGTCATCACGTTCTTTTTGATGTACTTCAAGGAGGGCCTCCCTATGGTTGTTAAGGGCTCTCTTACTAGAGTCACGTAACAATTTGGTGGGGTACCCTCTATCATGTAGTTTGTGTTGTAGGGTGTTGGCTTCTTGCCTGTAGTCATCCCTAGAGGAGCAGTTGCTACGGACCCTCAAGAATTGGCCAAAGGGAAGATTTTCGCGTAGTGCTCTGGGGTGATTACTGTTGAACAGAAGAAGACTGTTTCTGTCCGTCTCCTTACGGAACAGAGTGGTGCTCAGACCGGCTGGTCCCAGCCGTATCGTGAGATCAAGAAAGGGCAGGGCTGTCTCTGACATGGAGCCTGTAAATTTCAAATAGGGGTTCTGTTGGTTGATCCAAGTGCAGAACTGGGTGCAGCTATCGCGGTCACCCCTCCATAGAATCAGAATGTCGTCGATGTAACAACGCCATAGTGTTAGATGTTGTCTGAAGGGGTTAGAGTCAGGATAGATAAACTGGTTCTCAAAGGACGCCATGTAAATACAGGCAATGCTAGGAGCAAAAGTAGAACCCATTGAGGTACCCCTGATTTGATGGTACATCTGTGATCCGTATTGGAAGAAGTTTTCCGTTAAGGCGATACTCGCACAGGCCATGATGAATGATATTGGGGTAGGTGAGGACCATTCCTGCTGCATAAGAGCAGATTCTACGGCTTCTAGTGTGGCTGCTTGGGGGATGTTAGTGTATAAGGCTTCCACATCAAGCGTAAGGAGTAGGTCCACCTCTTCTCTACCTTCGATGGACTCTATGAGACGCAGGACATCTCTCGTGTCCTGTAGGAAGGAAGGTATTTTCTTTACAATGGGTTGGAGGAATACGTCACAGAACTTGGACAATGGCTCTAATAATGAGCCAATTCCCGAGACGATGGGTCTTCCTGGGACTGGGCTGGTACCTTTATGAATTTTGGGCAGCGTGTAGAAATAGGGGACCACTGGGTCCGTCGTCAGAAGGAACTCTGCCTCATGTTTCGAAATCCAGCCGTTAGCCTCGCCTTCAATGATAAGACTGGAAATGTCTGTGATTAGCCTGTTGGTTGGATCAGCTGGAAGGGGTCTATAGTGGGTGGTGTTAGCTAGTTGGCGCTTACACTCTGTGTCATAATCGGTGGCGTCTTGTATGACAGTTGCTCCCCCTTTATCAGCTTGTTTAATGATGATGGAAGCGTCATTACCCAGGGATAAGACTGCCTGTCTTTCAGCTCTGCTCAAGTTGTTGAAACTACTGGTATTTTTATTATTATTCAATCTTTATTTCGGCCATTTGGCCATAAAAGATAAACAGTAAAACATATAGAATCACAGTAAATCAACATGTATAATCAATCAATACACACTTAAACAGTAAAAACCTTGGAATTACATGTTGCTAAAAAAATGCCTTAAAAACTATGAATCTTAAAATTAAGAGGGAGCCTGCGTCTTTAAAATACGGTTGCGGGTGCGCCAGACATTAATGAGAAATTTTGCCAGTGCGAACACAGTTGGGCCTGTAACATCAGATTTTAAGATCCTATACATTGGGGCATACTCCCTACAACCCATGTTTCTAATCAGTGGAAGGAGCCAGTATTTCCTCGCAACCCTGTAAGCTGGGCAAAAGAGGACCACGTGTAAATCAGTTTCCTCTGCAGCATCACAGGCCGGACACTGCTTGGTGGTGGGAGGTGATGACCTTGAGCTGGTGAAAGATCGAAGAGGCAATGTGCCATATCTCCATTGGAGAAACAGCTTCCTGGCCAGCACAGGGGAAATGGCATCTAAAGCCCCCTCAAACCTGTATAAGTCCTTACTTTGTGCAAATACAGAGGATAGTGACCCTTCACCCTGGCTATCTAGGGCCCTAGCTAATTTTTGTTCATGATATGCATTGGCCAGGGATCTCTTAGAAATGTTTAGTGCGGCATTAGCAGGATCAGTCCATAGGTCAGAGAACCCCATTTTCATACAAGTATTTTGGATGTATTTAATCCAGGGGATCCGAAGCGCTTTTGGGTGGGTCAATAGTTCCATCAATTCCGACCTATAGGCTGCAAGATCGTTGCTACTCCACAGCCTACGCCAGAAGGCTATGGGTCTCAAACCTATTTCATCGGCTATTGGTCGTAGACCCAGATCCAACCTCAAGGGGAGGAGCGGGGTGCTGGGAGGAAGTGCGACTATCTGTCTGATGAAATTATTCTCCGTTAAGGACAGACTACGACAGGATGTGTGTCCCCACAGTTCCGCCCCATACATAGTTGCACCCCTGGCCTGCACCTTGTAGATCTGGATAAGCGACCCCAGCGGACGGTATGAGGAGCCATTCATCATCCGGGCGATGCCCCCTTTTTGTACCAATTTAAGGTTCGCCCTGCTCTGGTGAGATCCCCAAGACATGGTTTCATTGAGAGTCACACCGAGGTATTCGAAGGTGGAGACTCTCTTGAGCCGTGCGGCTCCCAATAGCGGGTTCGGCCGCAGTTTTTGGCTTGGGTTCAAAACCATAAACTTGGTTTTAGCCGCGTTAATTTCTAACCCCCTGTCAGTGCAGAAGGCCACAAATGAATCGAGGATCCTCTGTATCCCCATAGGGGTTTTAGACAGCAGCAGGGTGTCATCTGCAAACATAATTGCAGGCACCCTGCTGCCATTCAGTTTGGGGGCGTCGGTATAGTCGATGGCATTCAGGTGGGCGATTACCCCGTTGACGAAGAGGCAAGACAGGGTCAGTGCCAGCACACAACCCTGCCTTACCCCTCGGTCAACGGGGAATCTATCCGTAAGTGCCCCGGACCTCCCACACCTCACTCGAGCACAGTTGTTGTGGTGCAGTCTCTGTAAGATTAATAGGATGTCCGGGGGGACGCCCATCTCTGCCAGGACGCTCCAGAGTTTCCCTCTGGGCACCAGGTCGAAGGCGGCCCGTAAATCCACAAAAATTGTGTAGAGACTGCCGCCCTCGAATATTGCTGCCCTCCAATAGATGATGTTCAATCTAAAAACCTGGTCCACTGTAGAAACTCCCTTCCTAAATCCCGCCTGGTAGGGGCTGAGGACACCCACCTCTTCCGCCCAGTCCTGGAGCCGATTCAGCAATACCCTGCCAAACAGTTTCTGTGCTACATCAATTAAACTGATGGGTCTGTGGTTGGCTGGGAGGAGAGGCGAGCCCTTTTTGAATATGGGCACCACCTCTGCCCCCAGCCAAGTACTAGGGATTTCCATGCCGCTAAGAACTCCGTTTAACAGAGCGGCAAGGTAGGGGGCCCAAACAATGGGCTCCTGTTTAAACAGGTCCCCGGGTAGGCCATCCAATCCTGGCGCCTTTCCCGAGGTGAGTCCTGCTATAGCTGCAGTGACCTCGCCCAGAGTTATTGGATCCCCCTCATAATCTGGCCAACCAACCCCAGTCTCAGTGATCGATTCTCCCGGCTCAGAGCTGTAGAGGGACTGAAAATGTGCCTGCCACACCCCTGGAGCGATGTTTGGCTCAATTGCCGACTGGAGATTTTCCGACCCCCCACTCACTATCCTCCAAAACTGTCGATGGTCTTTGATCGCTAGGGCCTTAGTAAGATCTTCCCATTGATTTTCCTCCCATTCAGCTTTAGCGTGGGCAACAAGTTTTTTATAGGCCCGTCTACTTTCTCTTAGCTTATCCCCCCCTAGACCCTCCTTGATAGATCTAAGGAGTTCCCCTTTTGCCCTTCTGCAGGCTGTGTTGTACCATGAGGATTTGCATTTCCCCCCCCTACTTGAAGTCTGTGTGTTACTAAAGAGGTTAGGGGCGACAGCTTTTATGAGGTCCTCATGAGCCTTATATAAATTTAGCCTGGGAGTCTTTATTATTCACCCCGGTATCCAAGTCCCCCACAGTTTCCAAGATGGGAATTATCCCGTCATAGAGCCTAGGAAGTTTCTCCTTACTTGCGACCAGATGCTCCCACCTGATTCTTCTCCTGTTGTTTTCCAGGAGAAGTTCAGGTTTGCTCCCCTCCAAAGACATCGTGGGAGTCTGGAGACCAGGGTGAATAAGATCAAGCTCAAGTGCATTATGGTCACTATCTAACCTTTCCGTTACCCTAAAGTCCCAGGTGGTTGGCCACTTCACTATTTGGACCAAGACATAATCCAAGCGAGACTCTCTTCCCACTCTATTATAGGTGGTTCTGCTGGGTATGTCAGATCTCATTCGCCCATTACAGGCTCTGATTCCAAACTTTAGGGTGAGGGCTGTGATTTGTAATGCAAGGGGAGTCCATGCCTTTGTGGGGGGGAGCTTCTACCGGGGGCACTGACCATCTAGCCTCTTCTTCCATTGGGAACCCCTCCAGAAGACCTGGCAATGGCTCAAAGTGAAAATTAAAATCCCCTCCCACCACATAGGATAAGTCACTTGATAGCTCAGATAGATAGTTTGTGAGTTCATCTATGGTAGGCAATTCCTTGGCAATTCCAACTGGCCTGGAATAAATGTTAATTAAGACAAGTTTAGCTTGGTTTGGCCAGGATAGTAAAACCACAAGAATATCATCGGAGGTGGCCGGTAACCGTATTGCCTCACAGCCTAGGTGAGATGCAACCCAGGTTGTGAGCCCGCCTGACGGGCGACCTTTGCCCTCCCACCTAGCTGGGATAAAAAATGACTGGTAACCTTGGTGCCCATAGTCTTCTCTTGCCCAGGTTTCCTGAAACATACAAACGTCTCCAGTCTCGATGTAATTTGCCCAGTCTTGATCGGCCAGTTTGTTAGCTAGTCCGGCAACATTCCACCAGATTAATCTCAAGTGTTCAGGGGTGTCAATTGCGTGCCAGAAGAGTGGGTGGAGACGGTTTCAGATGTTGGATCAGTCGGTGCATCAGGAACATTGCCAACAATAAGGCCAGATGGCTCAGGGGGGCTGCAGGAGCCATTGACCAGAGTCACAGGGTTGTTAGTGGGCAGTCAGTCAACCCCGTCCAGACCGTTCAAGCAGTTAAAGCGATTAAAATGGAAATAGGGTGTGTCAGGTAGCTGAAAATGTGGGCGTTGGACATAATCTTTGTGTCTGTGTCTACGTTCCACCCTTGTCCAATCTCCATGCGGCAGGTCGTAATGCATGCGGGTAGAAGGAAAGAAAAAGGAGACTGGAAGGGTCTGTATGGTAGAATCCAAAGAACGGTTCACACCTTCACAAATATGTAAAACAGTACCCGAGTCTTTGAAGGTTACCAAAATACAATCCCCTATTATTGTTTCTCTCGTCTTCCCCAGCCAATGCATCCTTCTGACTATAATGATCTCGTTATTAAATTGTGGTGGTAGAGGTCGATTCCAATTCAGCCATTTAATGACTTTTTTCTTCTGGGATTGGAAATCTTCGTTTTCTCCTCTTTGTAGTTGGGGAACACCTGCTAAAACCACCGTTAGCCTGTTGGCTTCTGGGGGCAGATCTGGTCTCCGTGGTCTTTGGGCGGGCCGGGGAGGGAGAGGAAGTACTAACAGCTTGGGGGAGCCCAGAGTTGGTCCCTGACTGTGGACTATGGGGGGCAGGATCTATTAACAGTGGAGGCATATTGGTTAGGGTGTTTCGTGGGGCCGGAACTGAAACAGCCATAAGTGGCTGCAAAGGGGGGGCAGTGAGAGCACCCTGGGGGGGTCCTTTGATGGCACCCTGTGAGACTCCTGTGTTGGGTAAGGTACCTGTAGTAGGATTGGGCCCCACATTTTTAGATTGCTTACTAACTAAGGTGTTCAAGGTAGTAAGAGTTGCCTCTAAAATGGTAAGCCTGATCTCAACTTTTTTCAAGCTTTCACTAATAGGCTGCAAGAGTGAACGAAGTAAGAATTCTATACTCCCTGGAGATGTGAGAGAGGGGGCTATATTAGACGAATTAGCCACTGGGTCACTATTGGTAGCAGCAGTGATGGCACTTGAATCCTTAGGGGAGGTAGCAATATGCACAATATCTCTGTCCCTGCCAGGGGGGAGTACAGTTTTATGTTTTTTTCCAAAATCTAAGTGGGATAGTTTGGTTTTCCCCTGCCCCCCCCCTTGTCTTCCTTCTGCGTTTGCTAGGTGGAGGCCCATACAGGTCCACCACAACACTTTGCTTTGGCTTACTTTTCTTACTTTTGTTCAGCGGGGGGGTTTGGGTAACCAAGTCAACTGCCATATTGGATATTAAGGATGGAATGATCTCTATGTTCTTTTCAGGCAGTATACCAGGGGTAGTTAGGGTTTCCCGTAATAGTAGGGGAAAGTCCTCTTGGGTTGGTAGATTTTGGCTATCAGTGGAGATACCTTCCTCTTGGGAAAGGGGATACGGGATTATCTCAGTAAGGGGTCTACTTTTCATAGTTTCGATTGAGCGACGGCGCTCTACCCTGCGCCTCTCCAAGGAGCTTTCTTTACCCCCCATCTCCTTTGGCGGATTTAAAATAATTGTCCAGCGTCCCTGTATTGCTTCCCCCCGCCATTGATGGGGTTTCACATGGTGCCGGTGAGGGCATGTCCGTAATCAGTTCCTCGGTTCAGCTGGAGTTGAGAAGAATCAGATGAAAGAGAGTGGGCCCAGCCTCTTTCGGCCCCTGACGGCCACAGACGGTCCCGCCCTTGTCCCGGGCTTCTCCCGGCGCGCTCCCGCGCAGCGGAGCTTCCTTTATGTAGCTGTCCAATTAACTAGCGGGTGGGCGGGCCGGCAGGGAGAGCAGCCCAGCTGGTCGAGGGGCGCGCAGGGACTCCTGGTCCTCGGAGTCCCCACAGTTGCTCGCAGCCCTGCCGGTCAGTCAAAGTTAGCCCCCTTGTCGGTTTCTTAGGTCCGCTTCAAGCCGCGCTGCGGGACCCGCGAAGCGGGTCCGGCGAGGCGTAGCGGCAGGAGCAGACTTCCTTACAGAGGTTTGGCGTAGTGGCAGGAGCAGGCTCCCTTGCGGGGGTTTGGCAGTGTCCTCGGCGTTTCTGGAGGGTATTTGGTTTAGTCTCCTAGGACTTTAGTACAGCTTTCTCAAATGTCAGCACCTCTGGAGGGACCATCCCATCCGTGGGGGTAAAATTTGAGGGATTGCGTAGCCCTGTATCAGTCTTTTCAGTGGCTGGCTGATCTTGGAAGTAGGCCCTAAGGCGTACTTTACGAAAGAGCTGTTTAATCTCGCATATTTCTGTGAAACTGTCCGGGGTGGGAGTAGGGACAAAACCTAAACCCTTTTCAAGAGTAGCCAATTCAATGAGGGTGAGTACTCTATTAGAGAGGTTGACTACTAAGCTCTTCTCCCCCTCGCTGTGCTCCTGGTTTCCATCGGGGCGGATGTCGATGGCTGATCTTGCCACTGTACCCCTCTTGTGCCGCTCCGCTTGCGCCCTTTTCCTCTGCCCCAACCTCTGTCGTGAAAAGGGGGGTTCTGGGGATAGAATTGCGGGGGTCCCTGCGGGTAGAAGGGTTATTGCCACGGGGGCAGCATTTGAGGGGGTCCATGAAACATGGGTCCTTGATGGTAACCTCGGTTTCAATTTTGGCGACGTTGGTAACGGTTGTTGTTAGGGGTAGTGCTAGCACTGGAGTCACTGCTTGAAGAACCCCTGCGACTGTCAGTGCCAGAGTTCTCATCAGAGGAGTACCCGGTTTTCTTATTAGTATATCCTTCCTTGAGGTAAGGATAGACTTTTTCCTTGCCAAACCTTGCAACGTCTTTTTCAAGTTTAGACAGTTTTTGTTTGAGGAGATATTCTTGATTGTCGGCAATCTCCTGGTTAATTTCTGCGAGTTTAGCGGAGAAGGCCGTTTTAGAATTTTTATTGACAGCTGCCTTCATTGTTTTCTCTATCGCTGTGATCTTGTCCAGCAAAGCATCAGCCAGTCTTTTAGCTGTTTTGACAATCAAGAATAATAGATCTTTTGTGCATTTCCAGGAAACCTGGCACCAGTCCCCTTTGAACTGGTTGTCCTCAAGAAAAATCCTGGGGAAGAGGTTGACTATGAGTCCCTGGGGGGCGATGTTAACTCTCAGGTACTCAGTCATCATTAGTCCATGTATGGTGATTCTCAACCACTCCTTTTTCAGGGTGGTGAGTGTTGTCCAGTCGTCATTAGTAGAGCCAGTGGCGGCTGCTTCTGATGTTCCCAAGAGTGAGGGTGTAGATCTCAAGGCTTCGGCTATAGCTTCCTCATCGAAACTAATACCCGGGACGTCCTCCATGGTGGGATAGTCAACCAGGGGGATAAAGTCCGGGGAAGTAGTGGGTAGGGTATAAGGGATAAGGTGTACGCTCAAATGCAAGCCAGTAATTTGAGGTACCAGTTGGACCTCACAGCAGTCTGCAGCTGGAGGTAACCTAAGAGGTTCCGTGGGACGGGCCCACGCAAAGATTTCAACAACGAGGGGAACAGAAAAGGACGATATTTAATGGGGTCCAGTGTACATGTCCTAAACTAGAGAAAACAGCAGAATACAAAGTTCCCCAGGGAAAGTGTGACAGAGTGGAGAAAAGAGTAGGTATCACAAGTAAAGTGACTGGAAGGGATCCCTTGTCGGAACTTAGAGAGCCTCACACACCCAGAGTATTAGGTGTGAAACACACCCTGACTGGAGGGTGTCCAGTGTCATCATCGACTCACTGCCCCTCGACAGACCAGCGCTGCAATGTCGGACGGAGCACCTAAAGGCACTCTTTTGGCGGGGTTCTTTTGTTCCTTGCCGATGGTGGGTGTGAGTGAGGATGAAAGAAAGTGTAGTCGGTGCAAACGTGAGTGAAAGTTAAAAAGGGTAGTCAGTCCACACTGACTTTTATTAACGTGGCTGATTCCCTGGTTAAAAGGGGTGAGAGGGGAGCTAGAGACCGTATAGGTATACAGAAAACTAACAACAACAAAAAAGTCTGAAGTTTTAACAGACCTTACAAAAAGCATCTAGATGCCCGAAACAATTAGTTGGGGAGAGTGCTCTGGATTATGTAAATATTAGACATGGCAGGGCTGCTCTGACATTTCTGCAGTCACTGTAAACTGAGGATTTGTTTTCAAACTGCAACTTGAATTCAGCTTGCAAATAATAATTCCCTGTCACACAAGACATGAATTACACTCCACAGCCTAACACGGGGCTGTGTACGAATGGGAGCAGCACCTCGATATACAAAGGAGCAGTCTTCATTAGTAAAGTAAATTGGCCCTTGACCCAGTGTGGGGGAATCTCACTATGCTTTGAGGGGCTAGTTCCTGTTGCTCTGGTCACAATCAAATACATTGGAGCACCGTCTAGTACACTTCTTTCCTCCCATTGGAAAGCAATGTCACAGTGTTTTTTTATTGTCCTGGTGCAGGTGTGTGTGAAGTCGTTCTACAGGGATGGGTTCTGATCGTTGCTGCGTAGCCAGCACCACCTCACGGCATGTACATGCCACGGCTCACGAATCAATCAGTAAAGGGCTACTGCTCACCTGTGAGGATCTCAAGGCGCGGGGGGGGGGGGGGGGGAGGGAATCTACGATTCAGTCGAAGAGCCAGTCTTTAAGTCCTTCCTGAATTGCGGCAGTGATGGCGATTGCCTGAGGTGCAGGGGCAGGGAGTTCCAGGTCTTCGCAGCGAGATAGGAGAAGGATCTTCCTACAGCCGTGTTCTAGCAGATCCGTGTAACAGTGGCCAGAGCCAGTTGGGCGGAGTGGAGATGTCTGGTGGAGTGTCGAAGGAGAGGCGGGGGTTGAGGTATGCAGGTCTGGCATTGTGGAGGGCTTTGTAGGTATGCGTGAGGAGCTTCGGCCTCGAATTCCAGACTAGTGTGCCATCCATGACCTCAGGTGAGTCACAGAAGCACCAACACAAGTCAGAGGTGCACACGTGGGCACAGGCATCTTGTCACTTGGGGCTTCCCCGGGGCAAAACTGACCTCCCCCCCGCCTCCCAAACTAGCTGGTGCCCACCCCAGTTCCCAGCGACGACACTCCTCAGACGTCCTTGAGCTTCAACCTGACTTGCAGTTCCTCGCAAATTCCAAATGTGTCAATGGTTGTGGTTGTCATAGTGCTACAGTAGTTCTTGGCGCTAGACCACTGATGGGAATATTCTTTGGGAGGAATTCTGGGACACCTTCAGGCACAGGTGTCACTGTCAATGCCTTCTCCATAAGGGAGACGCATTCCGGGCCTCCAGCCATCGCTCACAGTCTTTCAATACAAGTTGCACCTAGGGTCACAGTAGTGGTGTCGCTTCACTGAGCCCCGTCCCAGCCTTGGCTGCTTCTGAGCAGCGGGTCCTTCAGGCTAGGTACCCGCAATACCCTCCTGTGCAGTCAGCTCTCTACGTTGAAGTTGGTTTCAGGTAGCCCCTCCTGGACGATTAGTCTACTCTTACCCGGGTTACTGGTTCCGAACCTGGCAAGGAGTTGGAGGACAGCAGGCAAAAAGGTCTGCCTTGTTAGAAAAGTTAAAAAAAAAAAAAAAACACAAGCACGGTCATCTCTTTGCTACTACCACCATCGGGCGTCAGCAGCCAAGGGACTGCAGTCTCTCTCCTGACGAAGGGTGGCACACAGTGTGCCATCCCTACCTCAGAGCTTCTCTCTGGGTAGCATTCCACATCACAACGAAGCCTCAGAGGGCACGCATGATCAACGTGTGTGCTGAGGGGGTGGCTATCGGGACTTCAAGGCATGAGCGGATGCTCTCCAGAGCCATGCAGGGGGAGTCTTTCCCCATCATGTGTACATACAAGAAAGTGCAAGAGTGAGTGCACGCTGAAAGATCACTTGCAAAAAACAGAGTGTCGGGGAGAGCATTGCAGAGTGTGCGTGAGGGCGCATATGCAAGTGCTACAAGCAGCACAAGAAGCATTGGAAAGATGTCTTGGCACCCAGTTAGTGGAGGGTTTATGGAAAGCAGACGGGGCACTAAGCACCTAGTAATTAGTAGGAGAGTATGCACGTTTCGACAGAAGATACTCTGCATGGGTGACTGTCACAAAGCACCCCTCATTCCCCCCACTATTCTTCATCCTATAATCCTCAGCAATTCACTTAATCTCCCTGTGCCTACCGAAAATGAATGTGTCCTTCTGTAACGTAAATTGGTGCTCTTGCAGTGCTTAATTTGAGCCGGTGGTTTCAGGTGCTGGGCACCGTTACTTATTTGATGGCACTTTATTGCCGGAACCTGCACTTATGACAGCTGCCAGGTGGTGACGCTGTTTGAGTATTTTAAAAATGAGCAGAAAAATTCTTGTCTGTCAATTCAATATACATGAAAAACAACTAATGCCTGAAACCCCAGCCATTCTTAAAACGTTGGAGCCGAGTCTGAATTGTCACACTTGCATCACTTTCATCACCACCCCCTTTTCTGAATCAACACTTGCAGCAGTGGCATGGTTAGTAGTTTTAGAAGTACAGTGGCAATGTGTGGTGCAAATTGCGGTGGCCTCCTGACGAGAGCCCCGGCACTTATTGCTTTACAAATTAAGCACTGTCCACTCTTGTAAAGTACACCAATACCTTCGGGTCGAGTTCGCGCTATACAAAACTGCAACAACAACAAAAATGTCTTCGCTGCTTTCCACTCTCCAGCTATCCTTCACCCTCGTGCTCAAAACACAAATGCTTTTCACTCGCTGTATGCAGTCATTCGTGCAGGATTCACAATTGCTTCTTGGCGCTTCCGGCAGAGGTACCAGAGGATGGCATTCCGCAACCAGGGGTGGAAGTCTTGGTTACAGTAAACCCTCTTACCAAGGCATAGCGACCACAGCATTTACAATCAGACAGTGAGGAAGTTGTGGTTACAGTGACTCCCCGTTGGCCCGGACACGGCGAACGAAGCATGTTCATGGTCAGCCCTTTGGGGGAGTCCAGAGTGATGAAATATAGGGTCCTGCAGGCAGCACGAAGCCAGACGCGGAGGATTCGCGTTTCCCTGGGTGTGTACACGGCGGGGACATCATTTTCACAATTAATTTATTTATGCGTTTTTATATAGCGCGGTCTTATCCGAAGGTGACAGGGCGCTTCACAATAGGAACATAACTGATACAAGAGAACATTACACGGGTTACCAGACGTCCCGGATTTAGAGGACTGTCCCGGTGTCCTGACGTTTTTCATAATCTTCAAGAAATGTCCAGGTTTTTAGGACAACGATAAAGTCCTCGTGTAAAGCAGTAATTCAACTTTTACACTCCCTTCAAGAGACGCCTCTAATGTGATTTGATGTATTATCTGTTTCTATCAAGAAGCATGGGATGGAAGGTGGTCAGCTGCCTGCTCGCAGCAGAGAAAAGAGAGTATGGGGGTCTCAGGTTGGAGGTCCTAGCACGGCTTTTAAATAATTAAGCCTTGAAAATAAGTGTTGGAAAATATATTTGCACACACTCATATTTATATGGGTGTGCCGAAACAGGGGCAGACCAGACATAAAAGTAACATGGAAGACTTTAGTCCTACGTTTGTGTCTAACGTGTTTTTGCTGCTCATTTTCAGGTCTCCCTAACAATGAGGCAGGTCACGGGTCGAGCGTCGAGTATGCTTTGTGTGGTTACAATATTTAACACCCCAGTGTTAGAGGAAACGTGTTTTCCCAAGAGGAAGGTGTCCAGAGGCGCTGTTACTGTAAACCACTTGCATCCCCGTTCCTGCAGCTGGTTCGGGCCAAGTGGACGGGTGCGATGGGGTTAATTTTGTCTTTAAAGTTATTTGCGCACAGATCCTTCCTGGCACTGGTTGGAAAGGCGCAGCGTCATAACAGAGTCTGGTGGGCATGGGGTAGCCTGGTGGTAGGGTTACTATTGGTTTGCGCTTTTACACTCGTAAAATGAGCCACCGTAGAGCATGCGGCTTTCTGTAGCCTCGAGCTGATATGCAGCTAGTCTAAACTAAAGGGCCTTATTCAGTTGAGAGGTAGCAAGGACCGTGGGATGCTGCTCTGTTGCCATGGATTGGGTTCCAGATGAACATGAGTCAAGGCTGTGGTCTCCATCCCACGTGATGCCCACGCTTCCCGCCTTTCCTGCAATGAAAGTCGCTTTTGACAGGTTTAGTTTTAAGCATTCGGCCCTCTTCTCAGATGAATGGCCTGAAGGTCTTTGAATAAGGCTAACAGGTCTCTCTCTCAAGACACCGGGTACGGTGGGAGCAGAGAAGCTCCATGTGCAGTGGAATATAAAAGCTGAAAAGCAAGGGTTAAAGTGTGGACCACCGAGGGAGCTTGCAGGTGACTAGCCAGGATGATAGGTCACACAGTGCACCCCTTGGCTGATATCAGACAGGAAGGACTTGAACAACATGGGGGATCCATTTCAGAGGATGTCTCTTCGAGGGGAAAGGATGTGTGTAGATCCAGGAGGATGTGATTGCTAAAGGATCCCTGGTCTGCTATTTTTAGCAATCCACCCATACGGTTACTGCGGCCATCTCTTTACTGTGTCGTGGGCAAAAAACGGATTGATTGATTGCTAGGATCGGGTCGCTTCACAGTGGGAGGTAACAGACTCTTCCAGTTCTAAGACAGGCCTGCTATTTTGGTGTCGTGGAGTGAGGGCGTGAGTTAAAATTAAATCTATTGGCTTTGCCCATGCTTATCAACAACTTCCAGAAAAAAAAAAAAGAGGACCTCTCTCATTGATGGATGCAAGGAGAGGTGACCCTTCAAGTGTCCAACAGACAGGAGGAGATCCAACTCCTGTTTAAATATTTCTTCAGCAAGAAACCCTACAGGGCAACTTTTACATTTCTTTTCATCACGGATGCTCAACATGAATGACATCCTCTTACCCAACAACTCATCTGTCAAAAATTCTCAGGAAGATACCATTTGGTTCTCAGTAAGGGTGGGGAAAGACCCTCATTTCATGTCTAAAGAGGATTCCCTGATAGGACGTATATTTCTGTATTCAGCTTCAGGCACAAGAGGTTGGCAGAGTCTCATTCAGGAATTGTATCTATGTGGAAGAACCCATCGCGTTTTGGAGTTTGCACCCAGCCTTTTGTCTGAAGTTAATCATCCAAGCCGAATGGGAAGACCCCCGACACATGACCCCAATAGCCATAGCTTGCAACTCACACTGGTCAGGATAAAGTTTCTCTGCTAACCTCTGCATCTCCTGCATCCTTCTCACCCCCAAACTCACATATGTATGAACAGTTCATTTGGTGATCCTTATTGTAACTGAAATTGTCCGGGTAGCCTACCTCGAAGATGCCAGCGTTGGCGTCGAAGCAGCTGATGTACAAGATGGCGTCTTCACGGGCATGGAAGCGGGAGATCTTCTCTTCCAGGGACTTGTGGATATCCTGCAAAAAAGAGGGGATGTGTAAATTTAGGACAGGTGAGGTAACCAAGGGTCATTACAGGACTCCATTTTCCCAGGTCCATGTGCGAGTAGATCATTCAGTTCAGGTTTTTTTTGGGTGGAGGTGGGAGGGGGAGAGGAGGGATGTGTAGTTCTGTTCATTTCGTTTTATGATCAGTAATAATAGTCCCATAATGCAATGCACAGTCTTAGACAAGATTAGCTACTGGGTCACGGACCAGGGAAACTTGAGAGCTTTGGAGATAAGGGAAGTTGGAAGTGGGCCCTATGAAAGAGAGGCAGGGCGGGAAGAGGCTTATGTTTGGTAAGGAGTGGAATATATGTTCATAGGGCACGTAGGATGGGGAGAGAAAGTGGTAACTACTTATATTTTCATTTGGCAAGGTCAATCTACCCTGGTCTATCACCTTCTTCTGTTCAAATATATATTGCTTTTTTCTCTCATCTCCGTAAATTTTGGAGGTGAGGCTAGACCCTTCTGTTCTGAATATTTTTTAAATACTGCAACCACTGCCGATTAAGGGCAGTGACTGATCGAATACATTCTGTTCTACTTCGGATATGCATGCCATCCCTCTAACCTTGCGAGGGCCCTGTGGCCACTGGGGCCTTTCCTAGCCAGAGGTATATAAACCAACACTGTGACCCATCCTTCAAGGGTTGTGCCTGCTTGTGTGGTCCCCCTCGAAGGTGGCTTTTCAAATCTCTCCAGTGTCTTGGAGCCCCAGACCTGCCTCCTACCCTGAGGGCTGGGGTGAAGGACAAGTCTAGGAATAGAAGGGTCAAATGTGGGGGTAGATCCTATCACCGAGGGATAGAGACATTTGCTGCAACAGCACCTCGAGGCCAGAGTGCAAACAAGCACTATATTAGTGACCCTTCGAGGATGCGCCCTAACCTGTGAGCGCCACATTCAAAACTTTTGAATCATAAATGATCATTGCGGCCTAGGCCCTCTAGCAAGAGGGGAGAGCCTATGCAGGAGGAGAGGCGCCAGGCTCCTAAAATTAACCACTGAACCCCTGTGCCAGTTCAGGGGCTGGAGATAGTTCCATTTAGAAGTGTCTAATGAAATTAAATTAGGATTTTATAGTGAAATGTAGTTTACCAGGCTTTCAAGTCACTTTTTAGGATAGCGCCCCTTCCTGTTAAAGAAAGAAAAGTCACAAAATTAAAGGAGACAACTAGTGTGTGCGGAAAAGGTCCCTCTGCGAGCCAATGTCTGTGCAAATCAGTGTCCTGGGTGTCACAAGACGGGTCTTGTGTACTAGGGACATGCTTACTTTAAAAAGTCAGTGGAGTAACAGGAGCTCGGGTAGAAGGAGCTCGTACTCCAAACCTAAGAACTACTTCCAGTTCTTTATACTGCAGACAGGCGTGAACACAGAAGGATGAGCGAGAGCAGTGTGATTGGAAGAGAAGGGGGCGAGGAGGACGAGGGAGCGAGAGGTACGATGGAGGAAGGATTGTGAGAGGCGATGAAAGAAGTGATGCAAAATGGATTCAAAAATGGTGAAAGACAGACGAGTGAAGGATAAGAGGAAAGGATATAAAAGGGTGGGAAGAAATTACGTAAGAGAAGTGAGGGACACGGGCGTGTGTGGTAGAGAAGTGTGCCAGACATGTGATGGGAGTAAGATGGAAGGGAGAAGAGTAAGAAAGAAGACTGAGGTGGGACAGGCGAGAGCGCTGGATATAAGCATGTGAAAGGAGAATAGGGCTTGGGGGGCAGCCCACCAGCGGGAAGCTTGCCCCTGGGGAATTTGGGCAATGGAGCAGCCCAGAGCCCAACTGGGTTCTTTGGACGGGCTGCTTCAAACCCGGCCATTTTAGGATCTCCCACCCTCCCTCCCTCCCAATTTTCAGCGGGGGGGGGGGGGGGGAGGGTTCCCACAAGAATAATTTCTTTGATTGAGGCGGTTTTCTTGGATACAGGTGCGCTAGGGGTTGTTGTACAGTGGGTGTCGCTTGAAGCAGGTGCCGGCGTTTTTTCTTGCTAACTACTGGTTTAGATTGTTTACAGGTTAAGTTTATGTTTGGAAAGTTATTCCGGGGGTGGATAGGAAATGGGAAGTAAGTAAGTAAGTAAAAAATTTTATTGCACAATTATTTAAAATCATTGCAATGTGCACATACAGAAAATGACATTTTAAGTAAAAAAAATAGGTTATCCAGTCTGTTAAAAAAGATCAGTAAAGTTAATGGATTGGATAAAAGGAAGGTAAAGCTGAAAAGCCAAGGAAATGTTACTTAGGAGGGTTAAAATTCAGGCTTGCTCGGATGATAGAGTCGAGGAATTAATTTCTATGATGAATTTTACAAAGCGAGTCGCCAATTGTGGCGAGTCACCCCTCAAACATGCCTCAAGTGCTTCTTGGCAAGTCCTGATGCAGAGAGAAAGCCAAATTGGTCTCAGCCAAAATATTCTTTGCGCCCGGAGGTGATGGCAAATGCACAGAATGTGGATTAGGCTTTCCTCTCCCTGGCTGCAGGGAATGGGAAGGTAGCATAGGAAATGTTTAGTTAGATAGTTATCTTAGGAATTTTTAAGTGGTTACACGGTTAATGTGACAGCATGGAATGGCCGAAGTGGGGGGGGGGGGGGGGGGTGTTATAAAATGGTGCAAGTTAAGGGGAAACTTTAGGGGTGGGTGGAAAAGTAGGAAGTAAATTATTTAGTGTGGTTTCGTTTTGTACGGCAAAGGCCGAGGGTGGGAAATGTTTATTGTGAGGTGCACCTGTGTTCAATAAAGCGGCCTTTTTCACACATATAGAGCGTGTTGGTGGTCTGTGCTGTACCCCCTTTGGCCCAATGAAGAAAAGGGGAAATTAATGAGAGAAGCACAGGGGAAAGGAATGAGAGAAGCACGAATGAGGGTGTGAAAGCACAAAGCAGAGAAGGAATGGGAAGAGGTGGCATGGGAGACAGACTGAGGGGAGTGGGCGTGGAGCCCCCCTACCTGGGTACCGCAGATGAATCGCACAGAACTGAGGCCGGCACCCCAGCCCTCAAGCGCGCGCCGGCTGCTCTCCACCACCGCAGGGTGGCTGCTGAGGCCCAGGTAGTTGTTGGCGCAGAAGTTCAGGATTTCTGTGAGGGGGAAAACAGTGGGACTCAGTGAGTGAAGAGTAAGACGCCCTTGACAACATGTAGAGGGTCCTCTGAAGGACAGCGCACATCAGCTACACTACAGCTTTGGGAACCTGCAGCCTCCCCAGCCCTTCCGGCACCACAGCAGCATGTGCCACCAGAGCTATGGACACCTGAAGACGGCTCACCCTCCAACAGTACCCCTGGTCGCCTCGTCTCCTCCGGCTGAGCTCTGAGAACCAGCCGTCCCAAGCCCCTCCTGCTCTCCACAGTGGCAGCCAACACCACAAAGTTCTCAAGATTACCCATATCCACGCACGAGTGTGTTCTCTAGGCCAATGTTTTTACTGTGCAATTTAGAACTTGAATTCACGGTTTTATGAGGTAAACAGGATAAATAGCAGAAGGCAAATAAAAAACGTGTACTGGATTAGCAAACCACTCGTGGACCTGGGAAACGTGAGATGTCTGTGTACCCGCAGCCCCCTCGGCCAGCAAAGTAGCCGCTGCTACTGACAGTATTGATAACCCCTGGTGCCGACTCACACAGCCAGAAACAAAATAAAAACATCCAGTCTAACTCCAGCCCTCCCACCACCATCAACGTCATCGCTCCTCTCACGGTGACGATTACACGCGCAATCCACCTCGCTCCAGAGATCTGGCTGTCCACATCAACCTTTAGCAGCTGATCCAATCCGGTTCACAAGTACCAGAATGCACAAGCATGGGATCTTGAAAACTAGAACCGATAAATCATCCAACTCTCCTAACCGAGGTAAAAATTAAATCCCCGCATACTCACAAGCAGACTACCTCGCCCAGCGGTCCAGTCACGTAGCAGGACACTCTCACATAAGCACTCTCTCGCTGAGACTGACCCACTCACTATTTCAAACATAAATGAGCTCCCTCATGCAATCACGTACACACCCCCAAAGCACCACTCCGATTACCACTTCTACCCAAGGCACTAAAGGAAAGCCATCACGCTCCCAGTGCTAGTGTGATCTTGTACTTCGGTGCACACGGAGTGAACACTACAAATCCCAGCATGCATTAGGTTGGTAAACGAAAGAGCAGTATAGGATGCGGGTACCACCAAGCACTCGCTCACCTCCCTGCCGCCCGTCCACGCGGATCCTTGCCCCCTGCTTGGAAGTGATGACCCGCTCGCCCTTCCACGTGCCCGCGCCACGGATGGCCTCCAGTTCGCTCCCCAGCACCTGCCGAAGTTGTGCCAAGGCGCTGCCGGGCCGGCGCGGGGCCACGGCCGCCCCCGCGAGCCCCCTTCGTAGCAGCCGGGAGAAGTTCATTGCTCTGCTGTTCGGGGGAAGGACGTGCCAGACTACCAGGTGGAGGGAGTGACAAGGAGGTGGAGCCAGCGTCACACACCCCCGCCACACCCCCCGGAACAGAGAAAACACGGCGGCCATGTCTGAGTGGAAGGGAAACATATGAACGATTCACTTCTATCACGAGCTGCATATGACATTTATAACCTCAGTGCTTTAAATGGGCTGGTACGGAGTACCGGCACTTCTTTAATATGAAAGGGAGAGTACCTCCACTTCTGAGTATAAGCACAATACATTTAATGGGACTGTACCGCCACTTCCCCAGAGCAAATACTGTTGGTAATGAATACCAGCACTTCTATATTTCCATTTAATGAACTGCATATAGCCTCTTAGTGACCACATGACGTGTAACAAGTTCAGACAAAAATATGGACCTTTTTAGCCACAAGCTCTTTGACTGCTGAGACTTGGAGTTCCACACTAAGAATGGGCTTGGGGGGGGACACATGACCCTCCTTCCGGGGAGTTTGGGACAATGGAGCAGTCAAGGCTACTTGTGGGCTTCTTTGAGATAGATATCGGCTAGGCTATGATGGGCTTCCTAGCAAACACAAGGAGATGATGGATGGAGTGCTGAAACTTTTCAGACACTCAACCCCAGTCACAGATCTGGGTTGAATCCATCATCGTTCTTTTATTGTCCATTAATATACAAGCAAAAGAAACACAAATGATGGACGGAATATATAACAAATCAAAACATTCACCCCCCCCCCATACAAACGAAATGTATTTGTCCTGAGGATGGTCTAAAAGAGGTGTACCATATAAGACCGAAACGTCGACGACTAAGTCCATTACTTCACCTGCTCTTCACTACACAAGTGATCTTTATTTCAGAAAAATAAGTCCTTTGGTTTTTATTTGCACTGGTTTGGACTTCTTACTCAAATGAATTATAGGAATAAGTTTTCATTTTCTTGTTCATTTTTAAGTGTTATGATTAATTTTCATTGTTAACATGTACCCTGTGAATTTTTGCTCAAAGCATATATAAAAGAAATACTTTTTGATATAAATTTTTTCCTGTGTTGCTTCCTTTAATGTCTCCATAGTCTATGTAGGAGAGTAGGGTCTGCTTCCTATGGTCACCTCCACTTTTTGCTTTGCTTTGCTTTACTGGTTTTCGACTTAGATATGGCTGTGGGCCTGCTAATCAGACACACAGCACAGATGCACTCTCTCTAAATTCACACCATGTACTCTAGGTACATCCACAATTGGGAATTGGTTCACCTTGTCAGCCCCTGTAGAAGTGTACCATAGGTACTCAGGGCATAGGTGTAACCAAGGCCTACCAGGGGCTGCAGCATGTATTATGCCACCCCTGGCTGGCCACTCAAATAAACACAACTGGCTGATCACTCAGCTGGAGCAAGGTCGTGTAACCACCCCTTGCTTAGTTGTAGTATTACAATACCTACATACATATAGACACATAGTAACCTATAAGTCACTCCTATGGCAGGCCTTAACAATCCTGGAGGCAGAGTGCTTGGTTATGTGTGAGATGGTTCTCTAGCGTGAGCTGAGCCTGTCTGCAGCTTTCGGAACCATGTCCTTATAGCTGTTCTATGATATTGCCATACCATATACTTTTAAGTGCATTATAATCCTCGCAATTGAATGCTAACTTTGGTTTGGCTTTATCCAAACATGTCATGTAAGATGTCATACACTTTGGAATACTACACCCTGGCCAATTCTGGCGACGGGGGTAGCATTCCACCCTTCTAGAGGGAGAAGACATGTTGTTCCTACTATTCCCGGTTAAAGTTAACCAGAGCCTCAGCATCACAAAATGGATGCTGCTGCCACAGACACAAGTCTGACCTCCTCCTGCTGGGAGTCCTTCCAGTCACGGAGGTTTGGACAATAGGTTTCCTGCTTGGGGAGGTGCGAGCCCCACCCCAGACAGGAGGATGTGTATTGGGACAGGGAGGGCTGAATAGAAACAGACACTGCCTGGAGCACACTAGGTGCTCCATGCATACCCCAGTTCAAACCGGTTGCTGGGGCACTCCAGCCCCAGCTCTGGTGCGAAACTGGACAAAGGAAAGGGGGTGTAACCACCTCCCTTCCTGGTCCCAACCACAGGAGGGACCTAGTGAGTAAACCAGCCCCCTTTAGTTGTATAAAGGTAGGAGCTGACCCAGGAGACTTTAGATTAATCCTGGAATCGACTTGAGACGAAACTCTGGACCCTTCGACATTCACCTGAGCTGAAGACTGAAGAATCTCCCTTGTGGCCAAGGAGTGACCACCCTGGGCAACCATGCACCATCCAGCAACTCAACGGCTTGCTTTGTCCCCACCGGAACCGGAGCACAAAGCCCGACAAGATCCAGACTCCCAGACCTCTCTGACCCCACTGCACAACTCCAGCACAGCTGAGCACCGTGGAAGGCGTTGGGACACGTGGAACCGGACATCTTGGAAAGTCTGCAACTTGTTAACAGCGCAGCTCCTGAGGTATCCTCGAAGCTGTGCACTGGGGACTGAGACACCCCGACACTGCGTTCCACCTGCACCGAAGACCAGCCCTCCACACTCTACGAGATCTGCGTGGGGCCCTTCTGCTTGTGTTCTGCTCGACGCGTTGTCCGGTTGCTGGCCAGTTGGCTAGTAGCCCTGTGGCGACGATCCTTTTAAAAATCCATCGCTGGTCTGGTTGCTCCAGACTGGCCCTTGCTTCCCTGAAAAGGTGCAGTACCTCAGACCCTCCTGGTCTGCACCAGAAGCCTTTTGTGTATCCTGCTTGGGTTGCCTTTGCTCAGGCTTGTTGGCTCCGATCTTGAAGTCGATCCCTCCATCTGCGTGAACCTTCGTGGGACAGCTCCTCTCCAGCACCTGGTTGTCCTCGACGCCTCCTGGTCCGCGTGGCGGCCAAGACAAGCTTCACGACAGCACCTGATTGCTCCTCGACAACGTCTGGTTCCTTCCTGGTTCCACCCGGTCACTGGCTAGTGACCTAGACTCTGTCCCCTCTGCTTTCAGGTCTTCTTTAACTCAGATCCACCCTTGGATCCACCCGGACATCTTCCTCCTGGTCGCCTGCAGCATCTTCTTCCAAGGCTCCATAGGAATCAACGAGAAAACCCGACACACTTTGACACCTATGCACCCGCAGCCAGTGGGTGAGGTAACGCGAGTACTTTGGTGCTCCTGTAGGGATTGACTATCCTAGTGTCTAGTTTTGTCGGTTGTATCGTCCTAATTAGACCGCAAGTGTCCTAAATCTCCATTTACTTACCTTTTAAATACCCGTTGACTTTCTGTTGACTCTCGCGTGAGTGTACTGACACTGCACGCGCCGCCTGTGGGCCCCCTACTCCTACCCTAAGGGTCAGATAGTGTAGCCCCAGCGATTCCTAGGCCCTAGGCCTCTTCGTTTCCCCAAGTCGTGGTTCGTATACCACTTACTTAGTATATGGTTTTACACGCCCCTAGGGCCTAACTGTAAATTGTCCTATTTAAAGTATTTCTGAGAGTAACTTGTTATGTGCTTTTGCCTCTGACCTCATAAAGAGTTCAGAGGAGTGTGTTAGTGAATAAATACATATATATTTTATATATATCCCGTGTGGTGTCCTTTCATTTGGTATTCAAGGGGTTACATATGGTAAAATAGCTGGCTTTACACACCCTCAAGAGTCTTTTAGCCTAAGACTGTTCTGTCCACGCTACCTCTAGGATAGCTGGTCTATAAGGTTGACTTTACAACCATCACCATAAGGGTTGTTGGACTGGTGCAAGGTGTTCACTAGAATAGTGAACATCATATACCAGGCCAACTTCTCACAGTCTATACAGTTAGATTCAAGATCAACTTTTCAGATACCAATTGGGTTGGAACAGACATTCACAGGTATTAACTTAACAGTCTGTCATCTGTGATAAACACCTTCAAGTAAAATCCCTTGCTGGCACTCTATTCCAGTTACTTAATCTGCCCGAGACCGCAAGGGTATATTGGGTTTCCCACCCCCTTTTTTTCTTATTAGTATTTATATAGCATATACTGACACAGGCTTGCTGCTTCGTAGCCCGGTAAATAACAGTTCCTATTCAACGCAAAGAATATTGCAAATCAACCTCATCAAAATTAGAAAGTGAGCCAATTATGGGTAAGTAGGCACAGACTGCCACTCTGGCGAGCAGTGTTACCCAGAAACCGGTCCTAGGATGCTTGTTTCCGGTTCAGGGAAGACCTGGCTTGGAAGTTTGGGCTGGACTGTTCCCATGAGGAACAGGGTCAAGACTGATTTGCATATACATGAGTCTGAAATGAGGTAGCAAAGTGAGATAAAGAATGTGGATGGATTCAACCCAGATCTGTGACTGGGGCGAGTGTCTGAAAAGTTTCAGTGCTTAGTCCATCATCTCCTTGTGTTAGCTTTGTTCGCCCTAAGTTGGCAGGATATGCCAAGACGTGGGTCCCTTGCTCACTTTGCCACTGGTTTCGAGATAGCCTGGCTGATGAAGGGTGTTACACCAGAAACCGATCCCAGGATGCTCGTTTCCGGTTCAGGGAAGCCCTGGCTTGGCAGTTCGGGCTGGACTGTTCCCATGAGGAACAGGGTCAAGACTGATTTGCATATAGCTGGGTCTGAACTTAGGTGGCAAAGTGAGCTAAAGAATGATGATGGATTCAACCCAGATCTTTGAATGGGGGTGAGTGTCTGTAAAGTTTCAGAGCTCCGTCCATCATCTTTTTGTGTTTGCAATGCTCTTACTACCCCCTGGTCTCAGGATTCATGATGAAAATTGCGGAACTATATATAAATAAATAGGGTACTGAAAACCCTTTTAAAAAAAAAATCTTTCACTAACCCTATATCAGCGAATAAGAGGCAGTTGAAGTTTGAGGGTACCACTAGGGTTCAACCTAGTGATATTGTGGTAGTTAAATGGCATGTATTCTCATCTGCTGCCCCTGAGGTGGTCAATTAACGTACACAGATTAGAACATTTCATCTTTAATTTACATACAGATTTGCAGCAGGAGTATTAATCTACTACACCATCTTATTAGGACAGGTATCTAAGACCTTTAGGTTACAGACAAATTTGTACAGCATGTGTATGAACCAGCTCTTTTACTGCAATTTAAATATGGGTCATATAGGTTCTTCACAGATGAGCGTAGGTGGCAAATTAACATGCTAACCTATCATACTGAGACTGACAAACATTAGCCGTAGGCTACAAGGAGACTTCTGCAGGCGGCGAATAACTCACAAAGCGATCTTACAGGTACTGGAACCTGTGACCTTCAGGGTTTTAATAACTGTATTGATGCCTAAAGCGGTTAAGAAGTGTTCGCCTTCATCACATACCTACTGAGAAAGTTACACACTGGCCTATAGTGCATCTGCCTTTACCCACTAAGCAAAATATTCCAGTGGCCAAATTGCAGACTTCAGAACCAATCCAAGTTTAGACCAATGACCAGATTCGGTGACCTGGATGTAGACAATCCACCTTCAATGCATGGTCATCTTTGATTTTTCACCTTTTACTGGGCCCTTTGTTTTTGCTGACTTTATAGCTCTGTGCACTTTAACCCTGCCAACCAGTAGTAAGGTGTTGGTGTCCTCCCTTTGAATATGGCTGAATTGGCATATGTAACTTGCTTTTAAGTCATTAATATATATGGTGCAAAGTGTACACAGGGCCTGGAAGTTATATGACAACAGTGGACCTCTACAGTGGCAGTGGAAACATGGCTTGAGTCCTACCTTTTTAGCCCGACGGTAGTAGCTTAAAAACTGATATTTTACCTGTCAAAATAAATCCTTCTGACAGGTCAAAACCTCACTTTTTAATATAAATACGTCAACTCCATATAGGCCTTGTTACAACAAGGCAGAGTGCATAGTATCTGAAAGTTGGACATGTAGAAGTTTAATACTAACAAGTCCTTACAGTGACTATCACCCAAAACCAATTTTTCACTGTGGCAGGCCTAGCTGTCCAATATCGAAAAATAGAGTATAGATTAAAATCAGAACACTGGATCTAGGAAATTGGCCGAGCTAGACAAATAATTAAGCAACTCTTTTTAATAGTTATTAAAAATCCAATTCAATGCTGAAGTCAGATTTTTATTAAATATTAAGGAAAATTAACCTTTAGGAATGTTCCCTTTTCCTGGAGGCTAATTTACATTTTCTCTCCAACTTTTGTCAGTCAGTTATAAGCATTTGAATAGGTGTGAAATTCCTCATATGATCTACACAGTAGGTCACTGATTGGCAGGTCAACCTGACTGGGCAGAGAGAACTCTTCTGAAGAGCACAGGATGAGGGTTGTGAGCATCCTTTTTGATATAACAGTGCCAAATTTGGCTTGATAGGCTGCTGGGGTTTACATATAACACTCGGGGAACACTTGAAAGGAAGGAAACAGGATAGAAAGGAAGGAAACAGGATATCTAGACGATTCTTTGGTATCCAACTGTTCAGTTGCTGGAAAACCCTGCTTTTGTCCTACCAGACTTCCGTCTCTGGGTTTATTGTGGGTACAGTAGCTGCCTCGAACTAGAGTTTAGGGATAGCATTCAAGAAGACACTAGGAATACCATAGAATACTCCCCTACACACACACCTAACCCTCACACCCAAAGTTGAATGTTGACGAAGACTTTCACCATCTTGAGAATGCCTAAAGTGGGTAGGTATGGACTCAGGAACCTTTACCCCAGTGATTAGGGCATGCTCAGAAGTCATTCCCACCCGCTAGCTCATGTCAGGCATACATATGGCATCTCCAGGCACCCACTTCAGAACACTGCTGGACCGGAGGATGAACAGAAAAGGCCTGGAACTACTGCCAGTGATCTAAGTGGAGTCCTGAAGGACTGGACCGGCTTTCTCTTGTACCAAGGACAAAGAAATGGATTCAAATGATCAGTTGGCGGATCTCATGTTCAAATTACAGGGATTGAAATGTGATCCTCACACTGCACTCCAATGTTGAGTCCTTTTTAGCACGTGTCTGAAGAACACGCTCATTCGGGTCTAATACAACCAATGTAGATTGCTAGTTCTCAACTGACAAACAGTTCCTTAGATCTGCTGCTCAAACTGCTGATCCCAGGGTCAAACTTTTTAGTTCAAGATTACACTACTTGAAACAGTGTGTTGTTAAAAGTTCATTTTCCTTTACAGAATTAGAGCAGTCAAACATCTAATTTTTTCATCACCGATTTCTTGTGGAACAATTTAAAGTATCATCTCACAGACTCATTTCATGAACTAAAAAGTTTGATGCTGGGATCAACACTTTGAGCGGTGTCTCTAAGAGACTGTTTCTCTGTTGACAATTAGTAAGATGCATTTTAAGTTACAGGAATACAACAAGCTACAAGAGGCCTTAACTGCAACTGTTCAGCTGGTCAGGGGCGTTCTAGATGATCGGGCCGCGGCGGAGCCAGCAGGTCCCGGGATGGTTGAAGGTAGCGACGGTCCGCGGCGGAGCCAGCAGGTCCCGATGAAGGTGGTGGTTACAAACGGTCCGCGGCCACGCCAGCAGGTCCCGATGACGATGAAGGTTTCAGAAGGTTGCGGCAGCGCCAGCAGGCAGGTCGATAGTTCACAAGGCAGGGCTACGGCAGCGCCAGTAGTCCGTCAAGGATGAGTTCTTCACGGCGTCTCCGACTCCAGGGTACAACTGCCTTCCTGCTCTGGAGCTGCCCCAGTTATAGGTCTGGCGCCCTTTGATGTCCGGACCCTCGCACTCGGAGGTCGGGAGGTCCAGGATGAGGGAGTCCAGACACCCAGCAGGGGGGTGGAGCCAGCGCCTCGGGGAGCTGGGGTGATCGGCACCTGGCGGGGGAGAGCCATCGACACCTCTTTCTCCCATTGACCTGCCAAGTAGTCCGCTCACCTCCTGGGTGGATGGTGGTGCCGGGATGTCGGGGCCTGGCCAGGCCCAGGGTTAGGGTCGATCGGAGGCCACGCGGCCTCGTGGTGCTGTGTCCAAGATGGCGCCCAGGCCGGGCGAGAGGGCCGGTGGGGAATCGGCCCATGATGGGGAGGTGTCCAGGGGCAGGGGTCCCATATGAGACGGGGAACGGGTGGTTGTTGCGTGTAACACCTGAAGAGCCAGGTTCGGGCCTGGTCGTGCGGGGAGGGAGCAAGCCCTTCACGTGGCCTGTCCAACATGCGTCCCCCCCAGCTGAAGGCGGGGAGAGTCACCCATCCTCTTGGGGACTCTCTTCGTCGAGGCGGAAAAAGCGGGACAGGCCATCTGCGTTGGCGTGGTCTTGCCCGGGTCGATGTTCCACAGTGAAGTCCATCCCCTGCAGGGAGATGGACCAACGCAAGAGTTTCGGGTTTTCCCCCCGCATCTGCATTAGCCACTGCAGGGGCCGATGATCGGTCTGTACCCGGAAGTGGGTGCCGAAGAGATAAGGCCGGAGCTTTTTGAGGGCCCACACCACGGCGAAGGCCTCCCTCTCGATGGTGCTCCAGCGTTGTTCTCGGGCCAGGAGCCGTCTGCTGATGAAAGCCACCGGCTGGTCAAGTCCTTCGGGGTTCAGCTGGGAAAGGACTGCCCCAATGCCATGGTCGGAGGCGTCCGTTTGGACGATAAATTCCTGACTGTAGTCGGGGGCCTGGAGCACGGGGGCGGAGCACATGGCGGCCTTCAGCTTCTCGAAGGCCGCTTGACAGTCGGGGGTCCAGTTGACCTCCTTTGGTTGGTTTTTGGAGGTGAGTTCCGTGAGGGGCCCCACAATACTGCCATAGTCCCTCACGAACCGCCGGTAGTAGCCTGTGAGTCCCAAGAAGGCGCGGACCTCGGTCTGGGTGATGGGGGGCTGCCAAGCCGGGATGGCAGCGATCTTGAGTTGCAGAGGGGCCACCAGACCGCTTCCCACCTGGTGCCCGAGATAGGTCACGGACCCCTGGCCAATTTGGCACTTGCTGGCCTTGATCGTGAGGCCAGCTCGTTGGAGGGCCTGTAGCACCTCTCGGAGGTGGTGGAGGTGGTCGGACCAGTGGCGGCTGTACACAGCGATATCGTCCAGGTAGGCGGCGCTGAATTCTTCGAGTCCCGCCAGGACCTGGTTTACTAGCCGCTGAAATGTTGCTGGGGCATTCTTCATGCCGAAGGGCATGACCTTGAAGTGGTAGTGGCCATCAGGGGTGGAGAAGGCAGATCGTTCTTGGGCCCGGGGTGTGAGACCGATCTGCCAGTAGCCCGCTGTCAGGTCGAAGATGCTGAGGTAGCGGGCAGCTCCCAGGCGGTCGATTAGTTCATCTGCTCGGGGAATGGGGTGTGCGTCTGTTCTGGTGACCGCATTCAAGCCCCGGTAGTCGACGCAGAACCGGAGCTCAGGCGTGGTGCCGGGGGCGGCCGCTTTGGGGACCAGTACCACTGAGCTGGCCCAGGGGCTGTCTGAGGGCTCGATGACCCCGAGCGTGAGCATCTTGCCCACCTCCTCTTGGATGCAGGCCCGTACCCGATCTGGTACGCGGTAGGCCCGGTGGCGGACAGGGGGACTCTCTCCAGTGTCCACGTCGTGTAAGCACCAGGGGGTGACCCCTGGGGTGAGGGAAAACAGGGTGGCGAACTGCAGCAGGAGGTCTCGGCAGCCTTGGCGCTGTTCCGGGGTGAGGGCCTCCGAGAGTCGGACCCCGTCCACGGAGCCGTCCTTCTCTCGAGTCCGTAGGAGGTCAGGAAGGGGTTCGGAGTCCTCCTCGGCTCCGCTGTCTGTTGCCATCAGGAGGCTGAGTTCTGAGCGCACAAAGTGGGGTTTCAGTCTATTGGCGTGGAGGACCCGGAGAGGGTTCCGTGAAGATTCCATATCGATGAGATAGGTGACAGGGCTCTTGCGCTCGACTACTTTGAAGGGCCCTGTCCATTTGTCTTGCAGGGCGCATGGTTCGGTGGGAGACATTACCCACACTTGTTGGCCGGGTTCAAATTCGATGGAGGAGGCATTTTGATCGTACCACCGTTTCATGTCTTCCTGACTGGCCTCCAAGTTTGCTTTTGCCATCTCTTGGAACCGTCTGGTCTGGTTGCGGAGGGTTAGGAGGTACTTGAAAACATCTGGAGGGTTCTTTAGAGGGGGCATTTCCCAGCCTTCTTTGACTAGGCTGAGCGGCCCGCGCACGGGGTGTCCATACAAGAGTTCGAAAGGGCTGAAGCCGAGGGATTTCTGGGGGACTTCTCGGTAGGCAAAGAGGAGACACGGCAGTAGCACATCCCACTGGCGACGGAGGGGCTCTTCCAACCCCCCAATCATCCCTTTGAGCGTGCGGTTGAACCGCTCAACCAGTCCGTTTCCTTGAGGGTGATAGGGGGTCGTGAATCTGTAGGTGACCCCACACTGTTGCCAGAGGGACTTCATGTGTTTTGAAATAAAGTTTGTGCCCCGGTCGCTGACGACTTCTCGGGGGAAGCCCACTCGGGAGAAGATCCCCTTCAAGGCCCGGCCGACTACCGGGGCGGTCACAGTTCGTAGGGGAACAGCCTCGGGGTAGCGAGTGGCGTGGTCCACCAGTACCAGGATGAACCGATGCCCTTGTGCTGTACGGGGGTCCAGGGGCCCCACAATGTCTATCCCCACCCTCTCGAACGGGGTGGTGACCACCGGGAAAGGTTGCAGAGGTGCTTTAAGCTTGCGGCCGCTCTTCCCGCTGGCCTGGCACGTGGGGCAAGACCGGCAGTGCTGGAGTACGTCGTTCCTCATCTTGGGCCAGAAAAAGTGGGTCACCAGGCGGCTGTAGGTTTTGTCCTGACCCAGGTGGCCAGCCAGGGGGACATCGTGGGCCAGGTTTAGCAAGAAGCCTCTAAAGCGTAGGGGCACCACTAGCACTCGACTGGCCCCTAACTCTGCGATTCTCTGTTCGCTGTACAACAGGTCATTGTCCCAATAGACCCAATGGGTTCCGGAGGTATCCCCTGCACTCTGGGCGAGGGCTTGTTGGTGGAGTCCCTCGAGGGAGGGACAGGTCTTCTGCTCGTGGCGAAACTGTTCCTGGGTGGGCCCCCCTCCTGACGCCACTGAGCCAGGCCGGGGAGGCCCTGAGGCTGAACGAGCTCCTCGGGAGTTTGCTCTGGGGGGACGGCACGGTCGGTGTCTTCTACTGGGGCGACCGGGGGAGGAGGTGCCGGCCATTCAGGTTCTTCGGGTCGGGGGGTGGTACGGGCAGCCATGGACCGGGTGGTTACGCACGCCCAGTCCGGGATGCCCAACATCCCCAGGTGCTCTCTCCTCTCTACGGCGGCCCACGGGGAACTCTCAAGGTCATTTCCCAGGAGGCAGTCTACGGGGGCATCATCCCGGACCGTCACTTTCAACATGCCGGAGACTCCTCCCCACTCGAAGGGGACGCAGGCCATCCGACATAGACTCTCCGAATTGTCGGCTGACCGGACAGGGCAGAGAACGTTCGGCAGGATCTGTTCTGGGGTCACCAGGTGACAGCGGACGGCCGTTACACTGGCCCCGGTGTCACGTAGGGCTTCGGCCCGGCGTCCATTAATGTTCACCCACTGACTGTACTTCCGGGTGTTGGCGGGTAGGGGGACCCGCGGGACCATGTCTTTTCCCCCTAGGCACGCTAGAACCATGGCGGCGGGTTCCCATTCTTGGTGTTCTTGTTCACATTCCTCGTGTTCTTCGGAGATTTGTTCTTCCCCCAGGGCGGCGGCAGCCATCTGGCGGGGTCTCGGAGTCTGGCTCTGTGGACAATTCGGGTCGTTTGCGTAGTGGCCGACTCGCTGGCATCGGTGACATGTGACATTGGCTCTGTATCCCGGCCGCGCCGGGGTGTTGCCCCGGTTGGCCGGGGGTGGGGTGCTGGTAGCGGGAGCGGCCGGGGCGTTGTCTCTTCCTCGTCCCTGGCCCCCTCCTCCTCCTCGGGGACGGTGCTGACCGTGGTTGTTCCGGATCTGTTCATGTGACCCATTTCGGCCCACTCGGGTAATTTCCCACCGGTCAGCCTCGGCGGCGAGCTGCCGCGGATCAGTCAATTTAGTGTCGAGGAGGTGCTGCCTGAGCTCGACGAAGCAGTTGTTTGATAGATGCTCCCATACCATGAGATTGAATAGTTGCTCGTAGGTCGTTACGTTGCTTCCCTTGATCCAACCCTCGAAGGCTCGGCTGAAATAGTTCACGTATTCCACCCAAGTTGTACCCGGGATCCGGGTGCAGTCTCGGAACCTCTGGCGGTACATTTCGGGTGTGAGCCCATAGCGGGTGAGGAGGGTAGCTTTCATGTGGTCATAGGAGGTCATCAGATGGTCGGGAAGCTGCAGCAGGGCATCGCGGCCCTCATTGACGAACCTCCCCCATAGACCGGCTCCCCAGTCGCTGCGATCGATCCGGTGGGAGGTCATAGCGATCTCATAGGCCTTGAACCACTGCTGTATGTCGTCATCTCGGAAATATTCTCGAACGACATCCTTGGGGATGTGTACCTTCTTTTCTGTTGCCCCCGGGGTGCGCGGTTGCTCGGGCACCCCTAATTCTTTGTTCTGCTTGCGTAAGTCTATTTCAGCTAGTTTGCGCTCGTGTTCATACGCCAGTCTCTTCTCTTCAAGCTCTCTTTGTCTCTGTTTCTCTTCCCGTTTTTCCCGGAGCCGCAGGTGTTCCAGGTTCAGTTTTTGTTCGGCTAATTTGAGTTCGCCATCCATTTTGAGCCGGGCCATTTCTAGCTCGTGTAGTCGGTTTCTTTCTCGTTCTTGGATCTCATCTTGCGAGAGACCCGTTCTTTGCTCCTCGGGAGCCGTGGTGTTTTTCTCTGCTGCTGCGCCATTTTGGTCCGGGGGTCTGACGGCCCCGGTTTCTGCCCATGACTCAATGGCGTGCTTGAAATCGTCTTTAGTACTCAGACCGGTGGTAGTGATACCTAGTTCAATGCAGAATTGTTTCAACTCACGATGGTTGTATTCTTCCAATTTCTCCATCTGGAATTTCTCGGTGGATCCGCTTTCTTTGGTTGGCATTGTGGTTTTGTCGTGGGGTGAGCTACTCTCTGTACGATTACGCGTCGATTCGGATCGCGCCGCTGGCCACCAATGTTAGACGGACCGGGAGGGTCGGCCGAGGACAAGGGGAGAGGTCTCCGGGGAGAGCCGTCTCCAGCGATCGCACAGACAAGTAACTTCCCCCCCACAGATGTACACCACACAAGGATAAGGTTCAACGTTACTTTATAAGCAATTCTTCAAGTACGGTGAAATGGTACAAGGAGGTCTGGACTCAGGGGTCCCCTCTAGGCTAGTCTCTTGGTTGGGAAAAGGGTAGCGGGACAGTCTTGTTACCAATCTGGTAGATGAAATAGCTCACAATCCTCGAGCTCGGCGTTCTAGATGATCGGGCCTCGGCGGAGCCAGCAGGTCCCGGGATGGTTGAAGGTAGCGACGGTCCGCGGCGGAGACTGCAGGTCCCGATGAAGGTGGTGGTTACAAACGGTCCGCGGCCACGCCAGCAGGTCCCGACGACGATGAAGGTTTCAGAAGGTTGCGGCAGCGCCAGCAGGCAGGTCGATAGTTCACAAGGCAGGGCTACGGCAGCGCCAGTAGTCCGTCAAGGATGAGTTCTTCACGGCGTCTCTCGACTCCAGGATACAACTGCCTTCCTGCTCTGGAGCTGCCCCAGTTATAGGTCTGGCGCCCTTTGATGTCCGGACCCTCGCACTCGGAGGTCGGGAGGTCCAGGATGAGGGAGTCCAGACACCCAGCAGGGGGGTCGAGCCAGCGCCTCGGGGAGCTGGGGTGATCGGCACCTGGCGGGGGAGAGCCATCGACACCTCTTTCTCCCATTGACCTGCCAAGTAGTCCGCTCACCTCCTGGGTGGATGGTGGTGCCGGGATGTCGGGGCCTGGCCAGGCCCAGGGTTAGGGTCGATCGGAGGCCACGCGGCCTCGTGGTGCTGTGTCCAAGATGGCGCCCAGGCCGGGCGAGAGGGCCGGTGGGGAATCGGCCCATGATGGGGAGATGTCCAGGGGCAGGGGTCCCATATGAGACGGGGAACGGGTGGTTGTTGCGTGTAACACCTGAAGAGCCAGGTTCGGGCCTGGTCGTGCGGGGAGGGAGCAAGCCCTTCACGTGGCCTGTCCAACACCCTCATTGGATTTTTGTCATTTTGTTTTTCAAATAGGTGGTTTTCTAATCTGGGTTGGGATTTGTATTCTTTTGCATTTTGACTTATTACTGTTTTGGTAGTGCATAAATACTTTAGACATTGCCCTAAGTTAAGACTGTCTGCTCTGTACTATAGCTACCAGGGTGTTGGGCTCAGGTTAATTTAGTGAGTTTAAGAGTTCACCCGACAAGGGTTGTGATTATTCCTTGAGGTGGGAATGCAGTCACCACAATTAATATTTCAATTTCTTACACTGTGTAAATCACTTCATCTCCTGGTGCCCCAATTCTCTCCACATGAAAGCATATCCACAGGTTTTAAAATACACCTAAACTGCACATTTCCCTAATCTACAGACTGTGAGAAGGTGGCCTGATATGCAGTGCTCACTATTCTAGTGAACACTATGTATCAGTCCAGCAACCCTTATTGATGATTGGTTGTAAGTCAACCTTATAGACCAGCTATCCTAGTAGCGTGGATACGAGCAGTCTAAGGCTAAAGACTCGAGAGGGCGCGTTAAGCCAGCCGTTTACCACACATATACCCCTTGAATACCAAGTGAAAGGACACCACACAAGTGTTATGAAAATAAACAGTTATTTATTTAAAGATCACAACAGCCCTGTACTCTTTATGAGGACAGGGTACTAAGCACAAACCAAAACTCTTACAAAAATACTTAAGTTAGCACAGTATATACAAATGCCCGAGGGGCACGGAAAACCATATACTCTGAAAGTGGAATGCGAAATTCCTAGCAGGTAAGTACAGTATTAATAGCTTTTGGAATCGCTAGGACTTGACTAGGGAATCGTTAGATTATGTCTAGGAGGCCTAGGGGACTCGGGTGCAGTGTGTGCACTCTCACGCGAGATGCGGGACAAAAGTCTATGGTAGCTAGGAAATAGAAAGTTAGTGTTCTCGGGCGAACCCGACCTGGTAGGGAGAAAACGAAAGTAGATTCTGACCCTTGGATAGTGAGGCTATGCTGGGGCACCGAAATGCCGAAGTTACCTAGCCCAGGGGCTGCAGCTGCATAGGTCTGAAAAGACGTCGGGAATCCTCGTAGACGGACCAGGAGCCGGAAGAAAAGATGCTGGCCGGTGACCAGTGAAGAAAGTTCAGTCGGATCCAAGCCTGGATCTTGAAGATAGATGACACCTGAAAGCAGAGGGGACCAAGTTCGAGACTACTAGCCAGTAGTCAGTGGGCACCAGGAGGGCACCGGATGGTAGCCACCTCGACTAGGTGAGTGGGTGACGCTTGACTCGAAGATCTCACGGACCAGGAGGCGTTGTCGGCGACCAGGATGGAGGATCGAGCTGTCCCACGAAGATAGAAGCTGTCGGCGTCGCTGGACCCAGGATTGGGCAACAAAGCCTTGGCAAATTCAAGCCCACGCGGTGGACCTAAAATGGCGTCTGGAGGGGACCAGGAGGGTCCGGGGTGCCTCTCTTGAAGAAGGAAGCAAGGGCCAGCCTGGAGCAACCAGACCAGCAGAAGAGTTGTCGTCGGGCGTCGTTCAGAAGGCCACAAGCCAGCCGGCTAGTAGCCAAACAACGCGGTGCACAGCAAACAGCAGAAGGGCCCCACGCCGATCGTGGAGATGCAGGGAGGCTGATCTTGGGTGCTGGAGCTGCGCAGGGTTGGGGCTTCTCGGACCCCAAAGCACTCACCAGTGGAAGACTCGGTGGGCTTGCAATAAAGATGTCGTGCAGTCTTGGCGATCGTCGGTCCCTTGAGGTCTCGTCGCACTCACGGTTCTCAGCTTTGCTGTAGAGGTGAGTAGAGGTCAGAGGTGCCAGGGAAGCCGGGTCTCGTCGTGCTGGGTCGTCGGATTCGTGATGAAGGACTTGCAGCGGGCCGCAGTGTTCTTTAGGATGGTGCCTGCGGATGCAGGGTGACTACTCCTTAGCCACAAGGGAGAATCTTGAAGAAGAAATCGTGAAGTCCTTTCGAAGAAAGTGGTATCTTGATTCCAAAGATGATCTAATTTTAACAGGGGGCCCGCTCCCATCTTTATACTAAAAAAGGGGGCTGACCCGGTGACTAGGTCCTGCCTATGGGTGGGACTAGGTGGGGGGTGGTTACACCCCTCAGCCATGCCGGACTTCCCCAGGCCAGGGGCTGGTGTGCCCCTGGAACTGGTTCAGACCGGCCTATGCGTAGTGAGCACCGGGGTGCCACTCAGCAGTCACCTTCCTGTAAAGCCCTGCCTACCCAGGATACACAAAACCATGTCTGGGACGGTGCTAGCACCGCCCCTGACAGGAAACCCTTTGTCCAGGCTCCCCTCACTGGAAGGACTCCCAGCTGCAGGGGGTCAGACTCGTGTCTGTGGTGGCAGCATCCATTTTGTGGAGCTGAGGCTTCAGTTAACTTTAACCGGGGTTCACAGTTACATACATGTCGTGTCCCTCTAGAAGGGTGGAATGCTAACCCCGTCGCCAGAATTGGCGAGGGGTTAGTATTCCAATTCGTATGACACCTTACTCGACATGTTTTGATAAAGCAATACCAAAGATAGCATTTAACCGCGAGGATTATAATGCACTTAAGAGTATATGGTATGCGATATCATGGAACAGCTATTAGGACTTGATTCCGCAAGCTGCAGACAGGCTCAGCTCATGCCAGAGCACCATCTCACATGATTCCAAGCACTCTGCCTTCAGGATTGTCAAGGCCTGCCATAGGAGTGACTGATAGGAATCTGTGTGTCCATTTTAGGGTTAGGTATAGGTATACTACACCTACAGCAAAGGGTGATTACACGACTTTGCCCCAGCTGTCATGCAGCCAGTTGTGTCAAATTTAGGAGGCCAGCCAGGGGTGGCACAATACGTGCTGCAGCCCCTGGCAGCCCTGGGTACACCTATGCCCTGAGTTACAGGGTCTGATAAGGTGGCCCAGTACCAATTGGTAGATGCACCTAGGGTACATGAGGTAATTTAGAAAGAGAACAGCCAGGCTGTGGGTCTGATTGGCAGGCCCACAGCCAGAGAAAGTCGTAAACCAGTGAAACAAAAGCAAAAAATCTGGGTGATCATAGGATTGCAGACCCTACTCTCCTACATGACCCCCCCCCAAACTTTGGGACAATAAGCTAACCTTGACCAGGTGAGTCTTCTTGTTCTAAGTGGAAATATCTGGAGAGCCCATCGGCATTGCCATGATCAGTACCAGGTCTATGTTCCACTGTAAAGTCCATCCCCTGTAGGGAAATGGACCACCTAAGCAGTTTGGGGTTTTCACCCTTCATCTGATTTAGCCACAAGAGGGGCTTATGGTCGGTCTGAATCTTGAAGTGAGTGCCAAACAAGTATGGCCTCAGCTTCTTCAGGGCCCAAACCACAGCAAAGGCCTCCCTCTCAATAGCTGACCAATTCTTCTCTCTGGGGGTCAGCCTTCTGCTTATAAAAGCAATGGGCTGATCCTGACCATCAAAATTCAGTTGAGAAAGAACAGCTCCCACACCCAACTCAGAAGCATCTGTTTGGACAATGAATGGTTTGGAGTAGTCTGGACTCTTAAGGATAGGTGCTGTGCACATGGCCTGCTTTAGGTCATCGAATGCTTTTTGACAGCCTGCTGTCCACTGAACCTTTTTTGGCATTTTTTTACTTGTCAGTTCATTTAATGGTGTCACAATGGAACCATAGTTCCTGACAAATTTTCTGTAGTATCCAGTCAGGCCCAAGAAAGCTCGAACCTGAGTCTGGGTGGTTGGAGGAGCCCAGTCCCTGATTGACTGTATTTTGCTCTCCAGTGGCTGAACCTGGCCTCCACCTACAAGGTGGCCCAGGTATACAACCTGTGTCTGCCCTATCTGGCACTTGGTGGCCTTGATAGTGAGGCCTGCTGCTTGCAGAGCCTCTAACACTTTCCTCAGGTGGACCAGGTGATCCTCCCAGGTGGAGCTAAAGACAGCAATATCATCTAGATATGCTGCACAGTAGTCATCCAGCCCAGTAAGGACTTGATTCACCAACCTTTGGAAGGTGGCAGGTGCATTTTTCAGACCAAAGGGCATTACCACAAATTGATAATGCCCACCAGGGGTTGAAAATGCTGTTTTGGGTTTGGCATCCTCAGCTAGCCTGATTTGCCAATACCCAGCTGTTAAGTCAAATGTACTTAAGTAGTTGGCAGAAGCCAATCTATCTATAAGTTCATCTGCCCTTGGTATTGGATGGGCATCAGTCTTAGTGACTGCATTGAGACCCCTGTAGTCTACGCAAAACCTCATCTCTCTCTTACCATCTTGGGTGTGAGGCTTTGGCACTAGAACTACTGGACTAGCCCAAGGGCTATCTGAGGGTTCAATGACTCCCAATTCCAACATTTTCTGCACTTCAGTTTTTATGCAGTCTCTAACATGATCAGGCTGCCTGTAGATTTTACTCTTGACTGGCAGGCTGTCACCAGTGTCAACCTCATGGGTACACCAATTGGTCTGACTGGGTGTCAGAGAGAACATATGTCTGAAAGACTGAAGAACCTGTTTACAGTCTTTCTGCTGATGTTCAGAGAGGCTGCCACAAAAGACAACACCATCTACTGACCCATCATCAGGATTCTGAGTGAGCAGGTCTGGGAGAGGGTCACTCTCTTCCTCCTGTCCCTCATCTATGGCCATGAGCAAGCTCATGTCCTTCCTGTCGACATATGCTTTGAGCCTGTTGACATGGAGTACCCTGTGGGGACTCCTGGGAGTTCCAAGGTCCACCAGGTAGGTGACCTCTCCCTTTTGCTCAAGAATTGTGTGGGGCCCAGACCATTTGTCTTTGAGTGCTGCTGGGGCCACTGGCTCCAACACCCACACCTTCTGTCCAGGCTGATAAACAGTCAGGACAGCCTTTTGGTCATGCCAAGCTTTTTGAAGTTCTTGACTGGCCTTAAGGTTTTCTGATGCCTTCTCCATATACTCAGCCATCCTGGAGCGGAGACCAAGTACATAGTCCATTATGTTGGTTGCAGGCTTTTTGAGAGGTCTCTCCCATCCTTCCTTCACCAAACACAAGGGGCCTCTCACAGGATGCCCATACAAAAGTTCAAAAGGGCTGTAGCCAACCCCCTTTTGTGGGACCTCTCTGTAAGCAAACAGAAGGCAGGGCATCAGGACATCCCATCTACGCCTGAGTGTTTCAGGTAGTCCATGAATCATCCCTTTTAGGGTCCTGTTGAACCTTTCAACAAGCCCATTGCATTGTGGGTGATAGGGTGTAGTGAATTTGTAATTGACACCACACTCCTTCCACATAGCAGTTAAATAGCTTGACATGAAGTTTGCACCTCTGTCAGAGACAACCTCCTTAGGGAAGCCCACTCTGGAGAACACTCCAACTAGGGCCCTTGCCACCACAGGGGCTGTGGTGGTCCTAAGTGGAATAGCTTCAGGATACCTGGTGGCATGATCCACTACCACCAGTATAAACTTGTGCCCTGATGCTGTCTGGGGTTCCATTGGACCAACAATGTCAATCCCCACTCTTTCAAAGGGCACCCCCACCACAGGCATTGGTATAAGGGGGGCCTTTGTTGTGCCACCTGACTTACCACTGGCTTGGCAAGTGACACAGGAGCGACAAAACTCCTTGGTATCCTCATTCATGTGAGGCCAGTGAAAGTGTGAGACAAGCCTGTCCCAAGTCTTTGTCTGGCCTAAGTGTCCTGCTAAGGGAATCTCATGGGCCAAGGTAAGTAGGAAACCTCTCTGAGACAAGGGTACAACCAGCCTCCTGGTCATGCCAGGCTTGGGGTCTCTTGACTCAGTGTACAGGAGTCCATCTTCCCAGTATACCTTGTGGGTACCTGTGGCGTTCCCAGCAGCCTCAGCAGCAGCCTGCTGTCTGAGGGGTTCAAGAGAAGGGCAGCCTAACTGGTCCTTCCCCAGGTCTTCCCTTGAGGGTCCCCCTGAACCCAAGAATTCAACTTGATCAAGTTCAAACTCTCTAGGCTCAGTTTCCCTCAATTCCTGCAGGTCAGCCTCCTCTGAGACTTGATCCACAACCTGGGGCAAGGGGGAAGGCACAGCCTTAACCCTACTGCTCTTTTTCTTGGAAGGTGTCTGGTCCATTGTTCCAGGATCCAGCACCTGTTCAGTGGGGCATCTTCTGGCCTGTGACCTAGTCACAGCAAACACATGTGCTGGCAAACCTAACATTTCCAGATGAGTCCTCTGCTCCACTTCTGACCATTGTGATGACTCCAAATCATTGCCCAACAAACAATCCACTGGGAGGTCTGAACTAACTACAACCTTCTTTTGGCCAGTTACCCCTCCCCAGGAGAAAGCTACAATTGCCATACTATGATTGGTAGTGACATTGCTTGCATTGGTCACCAGGAATTCTGTACCTGGCATGATCTGTCCAGGGTCCACAAAGCTAGGTGTCACCATTGTGACACTGGCACAAGTGTCCCTATAGGCCTGAGCCATTTTTCCATTAATAAAAGGTGTCTGTCTGTATTTGCCCAAAGTATTGGGACTTATGTCAGGGGACATATCCACATCCCCTGTACAAACAAGGACAGCCTGAGTGAGTGTACCAACTAAGTTGTCACACCCCTCAGAACCCAGGGTTAACCCTACTAAACCCTTGGGAGGTGCACTACCACTGCTGGCTGTACTAGGGGGCACAGGTGCCTTAGGGGCTGCAGTGGCAGGAGTCTGCCCTCCTCCTTTCTTGGTGCACTCACTAAACCAGTGAGTTTTACTTTTGCAGTATTGGCACCACCTTTTAGATTGGCCTTCTTTCTTCTTTTGGGGAGCCTGACCCCCACCCTCTTTGGGTTGTTGGGGACCTGTCGAAGACTTCTGGTCATTTTGTTCCCCCTTAGAATCTTTACCCTTCTGGTCTGCTTTCTTCTGACCACCTTGATTCTGGCCCTGGTTCTGTTTAACTCTTGTTCTAACCCATCTGTCTGCCTTCTTTCCCAATTCTTGGGGAGAGGTCAGATCTGAGTCAACAAGATGCTGATGCAACAACTGGTTCTGACAATTGTTTAAAATTTGCTCTCTCATCATCAAATTGTACAATCCTTTATAATCAGTAACCTTACTGCCCAGCAACCAGCCCTCAAAAGCCTTAGTGGCACAATCTACAAAGTCAGCCCAATCTTGAGACTGAGTTTTCTGGGTATCCCTGAACAGCACCCTGTACTGCTCAGTGGTTAGGCCAAACCCATCAACCAGTGCATTTTTCAAGACTTGGTAATCATTAGCATCCTCCACCCTTGTGGTGAGGAGCTTGTCTCTTCCTTTACCCTCAAAGGAGAGCCACAAGATAGCTGCCCACTGACTTGGGGGAACACCTTGCACAGTGCAGGCCCTCTCCAAAGCAGTAATCCATTTGTGGATGTCATCCCCTTGTTTAAAGGGGGGCACTATCTTACCAAGGTGTTTTGTATCAAAACTCCTTTCCCTATTGCTAGGTACAATGCTGCCACCAGTGGGGACTGTCCCACTCAATTGTTGCTCTCTAGCAAAGGCAAGCCTCTCTTTGGCCAGGGCAAGTTCTTCCCTTTCAATCCTCAGATTGGCTGCCTTTTCCTTAGCTTCATACATTCTCCTCTGGGGAGATGTCATTCCCCTTTGAGAGGAACGTTGAGAGCCATTGGTATGAAGGGATCTGATAGAGCCTCTTGATAGAGATCTATCTCGTCCATTCCCAATGTTAAGCTGACCTGAGAGTGGCCCCAAGGGTCCCCTAGTGCCCATCTCATGTCTGCTTAAGTTGGACCTGGTTAGTCTGTTGACTTCTACCTGTTCCTTTTCTGCCTCATCCCCTGATACCAAATCATCATCCTCATCATCAGCATCATCTGCTTCCTGAAGAGGATGGTCCTGGGCATCAAAGGGACCCTGTAAGGAGGGCATGTTGCCATCTGAATTAGAAGGGTCTGGGTTACCAGCCCTCCTTGCATCATGAGTCTCTAAGAGACCAATCAGAAAGGCAGTTGTGGGGTTAGACCCCTGCTTAATCTTCCTAGAGGTACACACTTGTCGTAACTCATGGAAGCTAAGCGCAGTATATCTTGAAGGGATGACCTGTGGAGGGTCAACTGACACAAGGGGAACCTCAGTGTTTCCTCCTTTGTCCGACATACTGTTTCTAGTGTGGTGTAAGTGATGCACCTACCTACACTATGTGTTTACCTACTGATCCCTTGCTAAGAGTTGCAGCCAAGGTGTGCTAAGCCTTGAGGAGCTACAACAGCTGGTTCAGTAGAACTCAGAGTATTCTAAGCTTTAGTTATGTGTACCTAACAGTACTTATGTGATCTTTCAACAAGATATTCTTAGGATACGTGTGGTAAAACAACAGCAAGCTCAAATCCCAACCGCTGCTCACCAATGTGAGAAGGTGGCCTGATATGCAGTGCTCACTATTCTAGTGAACACTATGTATCAGTCCAGCAACCCTTATTGATGATTGGTTGTAAGTCAACCTTATAGACCAGCTATCCTAGTAGCGTGGATACGAGCAGTCTAAGGCTAAAGACTCGAGAGGGCGCGTTAAGCCAGCCGTTTACCACACATATACCCCTTGAATACCAAGTGAAAGGACACCACACAAGTGTTATGAAAATAAACAGTTATTTATTTAAAGATCACAACAGCCCTGTACTCTTTATGAGGACAGGGTACTAAGCACAAACCAAAACTCTTACAAAAATACTTAAGTTAGCACAGTATATACAAATGCCCGAGGGGCACGGAAAACCATATACTCTGAAAGTGGAATGCGAAATTCCTAGCAGGTAAGTACAGTATTAATAGCTTTTGGAATCGCTAGGACTTGACTAGGGAATCGTTAGATTATGTCTAGGAGGCCTAGGGGACTCGGGTGCAGTGTGTGCACTCTCACGCGAGATGCGGGACAAAAGTCTATGGTAGCTAGGAAATAGAAAGTTAGTGTTCTCGGGCGAACCCGACCTGGTAGGGAGAAAACGAAAGTAGATTCTGACCCTTGGATAGTGAGGCTATGCTGGGGCACCGAAATGCCGAAGTTACCTAGCCCAGGGGCTGCAGCTGCATAGGTCTGAAAAGACGTCGGGAATCCTCGTAGACGGACCAGGAGCCGGAAGAAAAGATGCTGGCCGGTGACCAGTGAAGAAAGTTCAGTCGGATCCAAGCCTGGATCTTGAAGATAGATGACACCTGAAAGCAGAGGGGACCAAGTTCGAGACTACTAGCCAGTAGTCAGTGGGCACCAGGAGGGCACCGGATGGTAGCCACCTCGACTAGGTGAGTGGGTGACGCTTGACTCGAAGATCTCACGGACCAGGAGGCGTTGTCGGCGACCAGGATGGAGGATCGAGCTGTCCCACGAAGATAGAAGCTGTCGGCGTCGCTGGACCCAGGATTGGGCAACAAAGCCTTGGCAAATTCAAGCCCACGCGGTGGACCTAAAATGGCGTCTGGAGGGGACCAGGAGGGTCCGGGGTGCCTCTCTTGAAGAAGGAAGCAAGGGCCAGCCTGGAGCAACCAGACCAGCAGAAGAGTTGTCGTCGGGCGTCGTTCAGAAGGCCACAAGCCAGCCGGCTAGTAGCCAAACAACGCGGTGCACAGCAAACAGCAGAAGGGCCCCACGCCGATCGTGGAGATGCAGGGAGGCTGATCTTGGGTGCTGGAGCTGCGCAGGGTTGGGGCTTCTCGGACCCCAAAGCACTCACCAGTGGAAGACTCGGTGGGCTTGCAATAAAGATGTCGTGCAGTCTTGGCGATCGTCGGTCCCTTGAGGTCTCGTCGCACTCACGGTTCTCAGCTTTGCTGTAGAGGTGAGTAGAGGTCAGAGGTGCCAGGGAAGCCGGGTCTCGTCGTGCTGGGTCGTCGGATTCGTGATGAAGGACTTGCAGCGGGCCGCAGTGTTCTTTAGGATGGTGCCTGCGGATGCAGGGTGACTACTCCTTAGCCACAAGGGAGAATCTTGAAGAAGAAATCGTGAAGTCCTTTCGAAGAAAGTGGTATCTTGATTCCAAAGATGATCTAATTTTAACAGGGGGCCCGCTCCCATCTTTATACTAAAAAAGGGGGCTGACCCGGTGACTAGGTCCTGCCTATGGGTGGGACTAGGTGGGGGGTGGTTACACCCCTCAGCCATGCCGGACTTCCCCAGGCCAGGGGCTGGTGTGCCCCTGGAACTGGTTCAGACCGGCCTATGCGTAGTGAGCACCGGGGTGCCACTCAGCAGTCACCTTCCTGTAAAGCCCTGCCTACCCAGGATACACAAAACCATGTCTGGGACGGTGCTAGCACCGCCCCTGACAGGAAACCCTTTGTCCAGGCTCCCCTCACTGGAAGGACTCCCAGCTGCAGGGGGTCAGACTCGTGTCTGTGGTGGCAGCATCCATTTTGTGGAGCTGAGGCTTCAGTTAACTTTAACCGGGGTTCACAGTTACATACATGTCGTGTCCCTCTAGAAGGGTGGAATGCTAACCCCGTCGCCAGAATTGGCGAGGGGTTAGTATTCCAATTCGTATGACACCTTACTCGACATGTTTTGATAAAGCAATACCAAAGATAGCATTTAACCGCGAGGATTATAATGCACTTAAGAGTATATGGTATGCGATATCATGGAACAGCTATTAGGACTTGATTCCGCAAGCTGCAGACAGGCTCAGCTCATGCCAGAGCACCATCTCACATGATTCCAAGCACTCTGCCTTCAGGATTGTCAAGGCCTGCCATAGGAGTGACTGATAGGAATCTGTGTGTCCATTTTAGGGTTAGGTATAGGTATACTACACCTACAGCAAAGGGTGATTACACGACTTTGCCCCAGCTGTCATGCAGCCAGTTGTGTCAAATTTAGGAGGCCAGCCAGGGGTGGCACAATACGTGCTGCAGCCCCTGGCAGCCCTGGGTACACCTATGCCCTGAGTTACAGGGTCTGATAAGGTGGCCCAGTACCAATTGGTAGATGCACCTAGGGTACATGAGGTAATTTAGAAAGAGAACAGCCAGGCTGTGGGTCTGATTGGCAGGCCCACAGCCAGAGAAAGTCGTAAACCAGTGAAACAAAAGCAAAAAATCTGGGTGATCATAGGATTGCAGACCCTACTCTCCTACACAGACCACCACCATAAACCCAGCATTTGTATAGACATATCTGGACTTCATTGCGGAGCTACCTTAAAACATCCCAACAGTGCATATTTGGAAACTTCAACACCTTTTGACAAGCCACAGGGGTAGCAATCAAAATGCCTATTCTGTACATTGGTGCAACTGGTCTCTGGGTCCACTCAGTCCGCACAACATGCATGTGATGCACATTTGCCTATTCTAACCCCATCTCAGGGACCAAGTACTATCCTGTGACTTGGACTATCATATTATCCCACTCAACATTTTCATTTCAGCAACACAGTAAAGTAGCAGAAAACTGTAACTGACCAAAATTTAAATGCCCATTTTCAGAAAAAACTATTCACAGATCTGCTTCCAATCACATATTGGCATTTGTTTAAGAAAATAACCTTTTCCTTGACTGTCCAGCTAGATGCCATCCTGGCTGTGCTAAGAAGCAGTACTGATAGCCACATGGGGTGATACCAAATAACTGCTGACTTAAATGGAGAAGCTCCACTCCTACTAGGGCTCTCCTCTTCCATTGATTCTTTCATCAACATAAGCACTTTCAGAGTTTTGATCGCGTAGAAGTCTTGGGAATTGTTTTGTAAAAGGCTGCCTTTTATCGGACAGATGAATCGCTTGCCTGACTTCGCCTCAGAACCATTCAAATCCACAAGACGTGTCCCCCAAGGTTCAACAATTGTTTCACTCTTGTTCAGTTTCTACCTCTACCGGAATTGATGTCTACTTTTATTCTAACCGCTACAAATACACTGATGACACATAAATCCTCATAAAGCTTGAAAATTAATCATACCCTGACTTCCGTACCACCAGACAACACCTACAAGCAACGGACCAGTGCATGTTAGCCAATCACCTGAAACCGATCACCTCAAAACTGAGATACTAGCATGTTACTAATAAAATAATAATTGTCACCCTCAACTATCTGGCCTCAGGAACTAGGGCTCAAACCATCCGATTCAAGCAAAGGGAGGAACCTATGGATTATGGACTCTAATCACTCGCATACCTCAATAAATCCAAGTCTCCAAACAAAGAGTCTGTACGAGAGGTCTTTGGCCAATTTTCCAATACCTTAACTTCCCTCAAACAATTCAAGCTACCACCATGTTGGTCCACCACTCAAATTACTTCATATTTCAGTATACTAATTCAACCCTAATCCTTTATGGGTTCCAGAGTAGTGTGCTACTCGCCAAAAAAGCGCTCAACACCCCATCAGGGGTAACAAACGCTATATAAATGCAAACCTTTCTCCTCCTTCCATCCCTCCACTACCCTTCTCAATCCAAATAATTGACCTACATATCCACTACTCAAATTACCTTCATATTTCACTATACTAATCCAACACTAATCCTTTATGGGTTCCGGAGTAGCGTGCTACTCGCCGAAAAAACGCTTTGACGCCTCATCTGGGTTTGTAAGCGCGATATAAATGCAATTACAATACAATACTCTTCGGGCTATTCATCCAATTGATGGGGACACATACCATACTAGACATCCTGCCATTACACTTGCTGACTGTGGCTGAAAATATCACCTTCAAAGCAATATGCATCATCCATTGACTATTCAATTATACTGGACTACTCTTTTTTAACAGAAATGCTGCACTTATCACCAAATAACGCAATGGTAGTCAAGGCTCACTGCCTTCTTGATCTTCTGACCCATCAAAGTTAAAAACTGGTGGGAGTTTGTTTTCCATCCAGAGAACCAAGCTTGAAATCTCCATTACAACTTTATTAAGATGAAGCAACAATTATTCTGAACGTCAGAGAGAGCTAAAAACCGGCCTCTGTCCAGTCATACAATCATAAGATGTAGCTGACTAACAATATCATTTAAAAGTAGGTATGCGCAAAGGTGTTTATTCTGGCACACTTCGCAACTCATCATGTTCATCAGCAGTGATGCAGGCAGCAACATGTTTGAAGCACAGCTTTAAACTTAACGCACCACTCCCATTATAGCCTACTACACACCCAACATCCTTTCATCCACACTCCGAAAGGGTGCCTAGGAACCCCCCAAACATTGGAGCCTTTTGTGTCCTCGTGAGTAGTATGAGGTGCTATAAAAATGCTGCAATACAATAGACAAAAACACAATCTAGAGAATTTTGCATGAGATCACAGAATATCTTATTTTATTTTCTGTAGATAGCATTGGGAATGGAAACATTTCACTAAATCATTGGAGCAGAGGTATTGCTGTTCCTTCCTATAGCTATCAAGACTGTTCCAACCCTGTTTCAGCTTAGGAAACCGCTAAAGACACACCTCCTTATTGAACACCAAATCAATGCGGTGATAGTCCACCCTCACTCTTACAAATCTGCGGTCCTTTTCACATGTTGCCTTACATTTTGTTCAGGAGCTTAGTGTCTTGACTAAGTTATCTATATACAGATACCACAAACATACATTATCCAAATACACTGCACATGAGACATACACTCTATATTAAGGAGCACATTTTGTACACATGAAGCATCCTCTTTTGCCTTTAGGAGATGCCTGCAGGCCTAAGGAGGGACGGCAACATTTTTGTAGTTCAGCTTAAATGCATTTTATACAGGAATACCTTGCCCCACCTGAAGTTTGAGGGACTCTATGGAATAAGTAGGCCGCTACAACAAACAGACTTTAAACAAATTTCACGTGCCCTCTACAACAAAACCAAGAATACAATAAATCCATTGGCTATAACAGTGACCCACTTGTAGTGTCTTGTGAATTAGAGATGACAGGACCCTTTTGGTCCACAACAGGATGAGGTGCTATAAAAATGCTGCAATACAATAGACAAAAACACAATCTAGAGAATTTTGCATGAGATCACAGAATATCTTATTTTATTGTCTGTGGATAGCATTGGCAATGGAAACATCTCACTAAATCATTGGAGCAGAGGTCTTGCTGTTCCTTCCTATAGCTATCAAGACCGTTCCAACCCTGTTTCAGCTTAGGAAACCGCTAAATTCACACCTCTTTATTGAACACTAAATCAATGCGGTGATAGTCCACCCTCACTCTTACAAATCTGCGGTCCTTTTCACATGTTGCCTTACATTTTGTTCAGGAGCATAGTGTCTTTTGATTAAGTTAGCTTTATACAGAAACCACAAACATACATACATTATCCACATGCACTACACATGGGCCATTAACTCTATATTAAGGACCACATTTTGTACACATGAAGCATCTACTTTTGCCTTTAGGAGATGCCTGCAGGCTTAAGGAGGGACGGCAACATATTTGCAGTTCAGCTTAAATGCATTTTATACAGGAATACCTTGCCCCACCTGAAGTTTGAGGGACTCTATGGAATAAGTAGGCCGCTACAACAAACAGACCTTACAAAATTTCACTGGCCCTCTTCAACAAAACCAAACATATAATAAATCCATTGGCCGAAACAGTGACCCATTTGTAGTGTCTTGTAAATTAGAGATGACAGGACCCTTTTGGTCCACGACTGACTCAGTAGAACAGTGTCTTAAGTGATTGGGTGTGAGGTTAGAATTCATGCTAAAAGAATGTTCAGTTTACAGTTACACAGTGAGGAATAAAGACATACAATACCAAGCTCCGCGTGTGGCATACACATTTACATGTACCCAGGCTAGGGAGGATGCTACAGCTGGTGACAACATAGGGGATTACAGAAACCCTGTGAACTGAAGAACCAAGAGTCCTCTCCCGGAGATTTTGCTGTGGTCTAGCAAACTGCTTGTGTGAGCCACTTGTGCCTCAGTCAAAGTGAAAATCGACGCTTGGCTTATGTGGAGTCAAAGCGCCACTCCAGTTAGTGGCAGACCGGTGAAGAGAAAGAACGGTAAGTTTATAAGTCGTTGGTTAGAAACTTGCTGGTAAAGTCGAGACAAGAGACACTGCGACACAACATAACAGAGCTGCCATGCATACAGTACGACAATGCTAAAGACAGTGACAACCAACTACAGAAAGTGTCAAAAGAAGTAAACAGCCAAGTGCAGGGAAGTGCTAAAAGTAAAAAAAAAAAAAAAACATTGTCTAACACAAAGAAACGCTAAAGGCAGTAACAACCAAGCACCGAAAGTGCAACTAGCGGCGACAGCGAGGTGCAAGAGAATGCAGTGAATAGAAGCAGGTAAATGCAGAGAAACAGAGGCAGAGACCAACAGATATGTAAAGAATACAATCACGCTTACCAGAGCTTGAGTAAATAGAGTTATCATACTAAAGCCTTTGGCCCAGGGGTTGTGAATACGGAGTTGTTGATTCCTAAAGCGGACAACACAGACGATATCTGGTGCGTTCGCACAACTCGAAAGTCCTTCAGAAATTGAAAGGTTCAAATGGCAGCGTGGAAAGAAGCCACACAAGTTCTGGTTGGCCATGACAATCCTGAATCAAGCATGTCGCAAGGACTTGCAGATGGTATGAATGGTGCAAGTTCAGGTGAACAGCATTTACACTCATCAGAAAGGGCCATAACTGGTTATGATGCAACTGCCTTCCTAAAGCTATTGCCTCCCTTCTATGCTACCAAAAAGCTAAATATTGGCAACAGATGGACTGCATGGATCCAAACATTCCATGATTTCACTGATGTGCTGGAAGAAACAAATGACAAACAGATCAAGTACCTAAATAATTTGGCGGGTGAAGGAGTCAAAGAAGTGATAAAGAAAATACCACAGGGTGAAGTGATGTACCGTCAAATAAAAGAAGCGTTCAACACCAAGTTCAATCCAGTGCTAAATGTCGACCACGAAAGGTACATTTTCAGTCAGGAAAGGCCGAGAACTGGTGATGGTTGAGTTTGTAGAAAGACTGGATTCTCTCATTAAACATTGCAAGTTCCACAAGTTCAATCATGAAGAGGACATGCGTTTGAGTAATAGATGGTTGTCTCTCCGATTCCTTCAGACGACGAATGCTGAAAGAGACACTCCGCTTAGAGCGAGTACTCATGGCTGCTAGAGTGGAAGAAAGTGCTGACAGACAAGAGGCTGATATGGAGGCCGGTACGGTCCAAAATGATTCCACGCCGAGTGTGAAAAGCAAGATGAAATACCAGGTAGAATGCCAAGAGCAATGTTTCCAAAGAAAAAGAAGTTGTGTTTTCGATGTGGATTTTCCTTTCCACATGAAGGTAAATGTCCTGCTATTGAACAGATGTGCAAAGGCTGTGGGAAAGCGAACCATTTTGTAACAGTTTGGAAAGCAAGGGAAAGATCAAGTGCGCCACGTCGGAAAAACGAAATGGTGGAAAGATCAAGTTAGTCACGTTGAGAAAACAATATGGATGCCAGAAAGTTCCAGCGATGTTCCAACCACGCTCACAAGGCCAAGCGGCAAAATCAGTTGAGACAAATAGAAACGGCTTGATGTCGATTGTTGTCAACTTCCTCGTCTAAAAGTTTGTCTCCATCCTGGTCGAGCGACAATGAGGAAGATGGGTGTGCAAAGTCAATGTTGACCACTGAATGACGCACGCATGTAGGATTAGTTTCTTGCAAGGAGAAAGCTAGATTGACAAAAGTACAAAATTCATTTGGACACTGTCCCAAAATCACACTTAAAGGCTTGCTCCATACCTTTTATCATAGACAGTGGCGCATCGATAAACATTATGCCAGCGGAAGAGTACGATGAATTTACTCCAGTGCCCAGTTTAAATCAGTCGAAAACCAAAGTGTATATGTGGGCTGCTTCAATGCCAGTGCAAAGTCAAGGTTCATTTATAGCAACTGTGAAACATAAAAAGATGAAAGTAAAAACACCAATTCATGTCCTGCCACTTCTTCGAGTGGATGTTTACTCAGTTTCAGTTGCTGACATGGGGCTGATTTCTGTAAACTACAATGTCAATGCCTATCATGAGATAGTGAGTCTGTTTCCATCATTGTTTCAAGGACTGGGAAAGCTTAAGAAAATTAAAGTGCTACTTTACGTAAACAAGGACATCTGTCCTGTAGCTCAAAGACATCAACAAATTGCATTTTATTACAAGAGACTGCCGATAAAGAAATAGAGTATTATTGAAACATGACATCACTGAGCGATCCACTGGTTTGATGCCATAGGTGCCCCCATATTGGTAGTGCCGAAGAATAGTGGAGGCACGGTGCGCATCTGCGTTGATATGCACCAAGCGAACAAGGCGACTGAAAGAGAACAACATCTAGGTCTGCACATTGCTGAAATGATTACGCAGCTGAAGGGAGCCAAAGTCTTTTCCTGCCTTGATTTGAACAATGGGTATCATCAACTCTAACTGGAAGATAATTGCATATACATTACTACCTTTTTGACTGATCTTGGGTTTTTAGATATAAGAGACTACGTTTTGGAGTGTCTTCAGCTGCAGAACTCTTTCAGGATTTTGTTTGTTGCATAATACAGCCTGTCACAAATGCTTTCAATTACAGTGATGACACACTAGTTTTTGGGCCTACACGGAAAGAAAATGGTGAAGCTCTTACACAAGTGTTTTGCCTACTTGCTGAAGCACATAAAACAAAGCTTAAGTTTTTGGGGGATATTTTTTTGATGGGGGAATGACTTCAGATCCATGTAAAGTACAAGCCTTGTCATCCACTTCTCGCCCACAAGATGTAACTATGCTTCGATCCTTCCTTGGTATGGTCAGTTACTGTTCAAAGTATATATATGACATTGCCACTGTGAGTGCCCCATTGAGAGACTTAACAAAACAAAATAATCCATTTCGATGGTCTTGTGACTGTGAAAAAAGCTTCAAGAAAATCAAACGTTGTAGAAAAGTAGCATCTGCTTTCATGGTTACCCCCCACTTTTTGCTGGTGTCATTCTGTTTTCTGACTAGTCTGACTGAGATCCTGATAATCAGGACCCTAGTCTCTGTGCTTCCTCCCTAAATTGGACCATGGTGAGTACTTGGGTACCAACCAGATTGGCTACTGGTGCATCCTTGTAAGTCCCTAGTATATGGTACTAAGGGACTCAGGGCATAGGTACACCAGAGGTCCCTCATGGGCTGAAGCATGCATTATGAAACCCATTGGAGACCTCTCAAATTTTGACTACAGGACTGCCATTGCAACATGTGTAAGCTGGTACTAGCACCACTTACAACAGATATACGTTCGCCCCTAAATCAGGCCTGAAGCCAGGGTGCTTGGTTATACATGTGAGGGTGCCGCTGCATGAGCAGGACATCCCTACAAATGCCAGAGGGCATTGTGAGTACATCAGCCATTATGATACATAGAGTGGCCATGCGTCATTACGTGATGGCCAACTCCAAACTAGCTGTAAAGAACCCTGGCATGTTTGTTATCAAACATGTTGGAATCATACCCCAAAACCGTAAACAGTGTTGACGGTATGATTTCATGCACTGTGGGTCTCCCCTGGGAAGCCATCCGTGCTCCCCGTACCAGTCTTCAAGAGTCTGACAGCAAGCTATGGCTGCTGCCGACCACAGGCATGATTCTGCCCGCCTGCTGCAGAGCCAAGCTCAAGCAGGGGAAAGTAGGACAATAGGTTTCCTGTTACAGGGAGGTGTGATCACCTCCCAGACAGGACTTAGTGTACTGGGACAGGGTGGGGGCACTTGCCAGCACCACTTGATTGCTTTGAAGGGCACATTTGGTACCCTCCTTGCATACTCCAGTTGGAACCAATTCAGGGAGCCGTTGGCTCCCGCTTGGGTGCGAAAGTGAACAAAGGATATTAGAGTATTCTCCCCACTGTCCAGCCCCTTCTCAGTGTGGGAACCCTGAATCGACCCAACCCTTTCCTTAGGGTACTTAAGGGCGTACCTGTGGGTGACTCTTCAGATTCATCATGGGACAAGATTCAGATCCAAAACCACTTAATCTTCCAACCGTCAGGGCACTTTGGACTTCACTTTGGGAACCGCGATTGCACCGGGAAGACTCCTGCTGCTCCTAGTCTCCTCATCCTGCCAGTCTTCTGCGTCATCTGTGCGCCATACAGGTTCTTCTCTAGGACTGTGGACTTACAAGACACCTGAAATGATCTCCCTTGGAGTGAAGGAGTCACTCCCTTGCATCTCCAGGCACCGCAACAAAGCTGACCTGTCTGCTGTTCCTGAGCTCCCACGGATTCCGAAAGGTACAGCAACCCAGGTGGTGGTTCTGCAACTCCCTCGAGGCCTGCACTGTATTTACAGCAAGTTTGAAGCCAGTACCCCTTGTCGGAACCACTGGAGCAGTAACCCTGTGCACCGTTTCGACTTACTGTTGCCAAGACTTGTAGACTCTCTTCTCCAGAGATGTTTGGGCTCCAAGAAGCTCCAGCCTTCAGCATCTCTTGCTACCAAGATCTTCATCCTCACCACATCCTCTGGACTATGGGCCTGCATCATTGGTGAGCTGCTCGAGGTACTCTTGCGACTTCTGTGCCTTCTGCCTATGGGTCCTCTTGAGGGTCTTCTTTGGTTCCTGTGGGCTTCCCTGTTTATTTATTTATTTATTTATTTATTTATTAAATTTCTAAAGCGCGAACAAATACCACGAATGGTGTCTCGGCGCTGGGCAGACAAAGTGGCACTTCCTGTGCATTATTGAGTGAATAGCCATGTCTTCACTTGCTTTCTGAAGAGCAACAGTGAGGGGCTGGTTTTTATGTGATGGGGCAGGGAGTTCCAGAGCCTCGAGGCGGCCACCAAGAAGCGTCTGTCTCCCCAGGTGACTGTTCTCACTCGTTGAATGCATAGTGATGCGGAAGAGGCAGATCTTAGCGCTCTTTTGGGACCATACAACTGCAGTGATTCCCTAAAAAAGTCGGGTCCTTGGCTATTCAGTGCCCTGTATATAATACACAAAGCCTTGAATTTTGTTCTCTTTTTTACTGGGAGCCAGTGCAGTTGGTAAATGGCTGATGAGATCGGTGCGAACTTGGGAGTTTTGGTCAGAATTCGCGCCGCAGCGTTCTGCACCATTTGTAGCTTTTTAAAAACCTGCTCCTGGGCATTCAGCAGAAGCCCATTACAGTAGTCCACCTTGGATAATACCAAGGAGGACATCAGGGTTTTCCCTGCGGATAGTGGAAGGTAGGGGAGTATCTTTTTCACCTTCCGCAGCGCAAAGAAGGCAGAGGAGACTACTGCGTTTGCGTGGTTGGTGAAACTTAGTTTGTTGTCGAACAACACTCCTAGGTTTCTAACCTTTGAGACTGGGATGGGTGGATTGCCCATTTCCGGTGGCCACCAGATCGGAGACCAAGATGGTTTTAGGTCTCCAAACACCATCACCTCGGTCTTATCGGTGTTTAGTTTTAGACAATTACTGTCCATCCAACGACTAATGGCTCTCATACCAGTCTGAAAGTTGGCTGCCACTTCGATCCCGTTCTTATGTACTGCCAGTACCAACTGAGTATCGTCGGCGTACGAAGTCACTCCCATTCCATAGGTTTTAATGACCCTCGCCAAGTCCGACACATAGATGTTAAAAAGCGTCGGACTCAGCGAGGATCCCTGGGGGACTCCGCAGGGCAACACAAACTATGGTGAATAGAAGTTCCCCATCTTCACTGACTGTTCTCTATTGGCCAGGAATGAGGTCAGTAGTTCCGCAGTCCTGCCCTTTATGCCCATGGCTTTGACACGGTCGATCAAGATGTTGTGATCGACCGTGTCAAAGGCCGCTGATAGATCCAGCAGGATCAGAACAGCCGAACCGCCCTGGTCCATGATCTGTCTGATCTCTTCAGAGGCCTTGATGAGCGCCGTCTCCGTTCCATGTCCACTCCTGAACCCGAACTGGGTGTTATCTAACAAGTTGTTTTGATCGATGTAGTTTGCCAGCTGTTTATTTATGACTTTTTCAAGTATTTTTGAAGGGTAGGGGAGGGCTGCTATAGGGCGATAACTTTTTAGTTCCAAGGTGTTAAGGGTTGGTTTCTTTAAAAGTGGCTTTATTATAGCAGTTTTCCAGTTTTGGGGGTATTTTCCTGTGTCACAGATAGTGCTCGGGCCTACTCTGACTTACTTGCACTTGAAGAGTCCCTTGGACCTTGCAGGTCCTGACACTGCACCTTTTTCGTCTGCCATGTTTGCTGCCGCTGCCAAGGCTTGTTGGTGCTCCTGCTGGACACCGACCCCCTGGCTCTGGAAACTCAACGTGGGAAAGATTGCGAATGGCTGCTGGTGTTCTACACCATTGCCTTGTCCGCACAGCTACATCGCCATGGTCACCATCAACTCTCCTGCATCTCCAACATTGGTGGGCATTCATCTTCTGTACCTCCTGGTCACTACTCAGTCGCATAGACTGTCCCCTCTGCTTGCAGGTACCTCTTATCATGAATCCACCCTTTGATTCCACCAGACTCTTTCACTTTCTTCACTAGCTGCATCTTCACTGAAGTCTTCCATTGTGGTCTACGGCGGTTTCAGATGTCACTGCGCACCTATGACCCAGCTTCCCTAGTAGGTATCCTGGTTCCCGGGGTATCCACTGGTAGGTTGACTCTCCAACCTTCCATTTTCCACAGGGCTTCTTCAGGGTCCCCTAGGCCGGGTCCTTCTTGAAAACTGCAACTTCCCCATTGACTTGTATAGAGCAGGCAGTCATGTTTCCACTCTGCACATGGCCTCCGTGGGGTTCCTGAGTACTTAACTTGAGTGGTCCCATGGGTCTCCGGCTCTTCTAAGTCTTCTGGGTCCAGTCTCGACTTAGGTCGTGGGTTGCATTCCACTTTCTTAGAATATGGTTTGGTCTCCCCCTAGAGACCAGTGTATTTGTACTACTTTTGTGTTTTATTTCTGAAGTATTGTGTATATTTGATTATATCTTTATAAAACAACAAAAGAGTGACACACAAGGTGCAATGCAATCTGAGAGAAAAAAAATAATTTTATTTTGTTCTTTACCTTATAGACCAAGTCAAGAGGTGATTAGAGAAGAAACTGTGGTTCAAAAGGAACCCTCACGCACCAACAAAGTTGGTGACTGGCTTCATCATTGGGTTCATTTTTGAGGGCTAGTGAATGTGCCCGGAAAAGTGTCAGTTAAGTTAAAAGAAGAGCCAACTGTTCCCTATACCCATATTAATAAAGGGATGGTCGACCTTCAATAAAAACAAAGTGCAAGCGGACAACTAGTGGTTAAGTGAATTTGAACCAGTGTGTCCTATCTAGTCATCGTGGTCAACATGTTTCTGCTGTTATGAGCTATCTATGGTCCGCATTCGTCAGGACCATATAATATCCCCCGATGGTCCACGCACACTAAGACGTGACCAATCCGTAGGGATACGTGATACTCCAATATAAACTCACGGACTTCCCGTGTTGACTCTCCTTGTGTTTCCAAGGGTCTGTGATTGTCCGTATCCGTGGATATTACAACATGGGCTCGCGGCAGGGGAAACCTTCACGCCCGATTTGTTGCAATCTAGCGACTCCCCACTGGCTACCTAGCACTCTCACATCCGCGACCCTAATGGATATTTGATTATATCTCCAGGGAGGAGATATTGCAATGTGTTAGTGAATGTTTATACTAAATGCACAAGTTACTTACCTTCGGTAATGATATATCTGTAAGAAACATTAGTAGTGATAGATTACTTACCTTAGAACTACCCCCAGATGTCAGACTAGATCCGGAAAGTTTTTAGTCAGCAGTACCCCTGCGCGTCGGTAGGCTTCGTCGTGTGACTCCGCGTGCATCGTTGGCTCCGCGTGCGTCGTTGGCGCCAGGATGACATCGCCTGAGCTACTTAGACACGCCCACTTACTTCAGTTCTGTACACGACTTTCCGCGCCAGGAACGCAGAGCCATGGAAGAAACTGACCACTGGTGCCATGAAACCAGGGCCCTGAAAGGGATGACCTTAACCCTAGAAATCGGTTTGCAGAACGGGGAGGATCGGTGGGACGGTAAGTAATCTATCACTACTAATGTTTCTTACAGATATAGCGTTACCGAAGGTAAGTAACTTATGCATCTGAAAGAAACACATAGTGATAGATTCCTTACCTTAGAATAGATACCCCAGTAATACCAACACCAGTGGTGGGCCTGCGATCACCGGAAAGTCCGGGAGAACAGAACAGCCAAAAAAGTTGTCTCTCCAGACTTGGCTGTCTAGGTAGTAGTGTTTGGTAAACGTGTGAAGCTATGCCCACGTAGCTGCCTGACAGCGATCATGCAATGAAACTCCTCGCCTCAGAGCAGTAGTAGCTGCCGTCACCTTGGTAGAGTGGGCGCGCAACCCCACCAGAGGCTCCTTTTTAGCCAAGAAGAAACAATCCCTTTATGCACAGAGCAACCCACCGAGAGATGTTCCGCTTGTGCACAGCCCGACCATTCTTGGCGCCCACGTAGCCAACAAAGAGCTGGTCATCCACCCGGAACTGTTGTGTGCGGTCCAGATAGAAAGAGCGCACATTTTGGGTCCAGACGGTGGAGCCTCTCTTCCTCTTTTGAGGGATGCGGAGGCGAAAAGAAGGTGGGCAAAGTGATGGTCTGCCCGATGTGAAAGGTAGTGACAACCTTTGGCAGAAAAGAAGGACGAGTCCTTAGAACAACTTTGTCCAAATGGACAGAGAGAAAAGGAGGCTTAGAAGAAAGAGCCTGGAGCTCACTCACCCTTCTGGCAGAGGTGATGACAACGAGGAAAGGAGTGTTTAGAGTGAGAAGACGAAGAGGGAAATTGTGAAGTGGCTCAAAGGGAGCACACATCAGAAAAGTAAGAACTAGATTCAAGTCCCACTGAGGCATCACGAAAGGAACAAGAGGAAATGTGCGTGATGCTTCTCAAGAATCTATTTCCAACAGGGGACTTGAAAAGGTAAGGCTGATCTGGAAGCCTTAAAAAGGCGGAAATAGCAGAAAGATAATCTTTGATAGTGCTCAGAGCAGAGCCCTGCTGGCCCAAAGACAGAAGAAAGAGAAGAACCTCAGAAAGATGGCCAGAAAGGGGATCCACAGCCTTTGCTGCGCACCATGCCACACATTTATTCCACCTGCAGGCGTATACCGTCTTAGTGGAGGGACGCCTGGCTGCCAAGATAACATTATAGACTTCGGGAGGCAGATCGAAAGACGTCATTTGCTGCCGCTCAATCTCCACGCAAAGAGGTGGAGACTGGACAGGTTCGGGTGGAAGACCGTCCCCTGCTGCTGCAAAAGAAGATCCTCCCGAAGAGGCAGATGGATCGGTGGATCGAAGCTCAGACTGAGTAGCTCAGGATACCATACTCTTCAAGCCCAATCCGGAGCCACAAGGAGGACTTGGGCCCGGTCGCGCCTGATCTTCTTCAGTACTCAGGGCAGAAGTGGTATAGGCGGAAATGCGTACAACAGACCGCAACTCCACTTGCGATGAAAAGCGTCGCTGAGCGAGTGCTGCCTTGGAAATTCCAACACGCAGAACTGATGACATTGCACGTTCTCTTCAGTGGCGAATAGATCTAACCAAGGCTCTCCCCATTGCTGAAAGAGACCTTGTGCCACGTCCGAGTTCAGCCGGCTTTCGTGATTCATCATGCACGGGCAGCTGAGTTCGTCCGCCCTGGCGTTCAGAGAACCTGCCAGGTGTTGAAACACCAGGGACATGCCCTGATGTTCCAATCAAGCACAGAGTCTCTTGGCAAAGGGTCCACAGCCCCACCCTGCCCTGTTTGTTGCAGTACCACATGGCAGTGGTGTTGTCGGTGAACACCTGTACTACTCTCCCCATGACAGACGGAAGGAATGCCTTCAGTGCCAGTCGGATCGCCTGAAGCTCCAAAAGGTTGATGTGGAGCTTGGACTCCACCGGAGACTAGAAGCCTCTGATCTTCGCCTCCCCCATGTGGCCGCCCCATCCCAGAAGAGATGCGTCCATCACAACTGTATGTTCCGGTTGGGAAAGGGAGAGGGATCTGCCATTGACCCAATCTCGATTTGTGAGCCACCACTGCAATTGCCGTGCAGTGCCCTCCGAGATCTGGACGTGATCGGACAGGTTGCCCTGTGCCAACTGGAACTTCAGGTTCCACTGCAGTACCCACATATGCCATCTGGCATGATCCACCAGTAGGATGCAGGAGGCCATCAGACCCAGTAGTCGAAGGGTCATCCTGACCGAAACCCGGGACAGAGGCTGAAGGATCGGAGTCATAGCCTGAATGTCCTGGACTCTCTGTTCGGGAGGATAAACCCGAAACTGCGACTAGTCCAGAACCGCTCCGATGAAAAGGAGCTTCTGTGAGGGAATCTTGGCACGTTGATGGAGAACCCCAGCAACTGTAGGAGGTGGGAGACAACTGCCTGGGGCGAGCCGTCTTCAACAGCCAGTCATCGAGATAGAGGAAGACTGAAACCTCTGATCTACGCAGATGAGCTGGGACCACCGCCATCACTTTCGTGAACACCCGAGGGTCGCTAGTAAGGCCAAAGGGGAGCAAGGCGAACTGAAAGTGCTCGTGGCCTACCGTGAATCGCGGGTAGCGCCTGTGGGCAGGCAGGATGGGATTATGAAAGTAGGCGTCCTGCAAATCCAACGCCACCATCCAGTCTTGCAGGTCTAGGGCAGACAAGACCTGAGCAAGTGTGAGCATCTTGAACTTCTCCTTCCGGAGGAAGCGATTGACAATCCTAAAGTCTAAGATAGGACTCAGGCCCTTGTCCTTCTTTGGTACTAGAAAGTAGTGGGAATAACAACCAAAACCTACTTCTGGCGGCGGAACGCACTCGATGGCCCCATTGGCCAAGAGGGTCACAACTTCCTGCTGGAGAAGCGCCAAGTGATCCCTGGACATGCGGTTGGACTATAGTACTGAGTCGGCGCTACTCGAGGTATCCGAGTCGATCCGAGAATGCACGGATAGGGGAGAGGAGGCCATGTTGGTCCTCCTCGACCTATCCGCGGCATTCGACACCATCTCTCATGACAAACTACTGCTCCCCTGCAAGAAATAGGTGTCTGCGGGTCCCCCCTCTCATGGGTAAAATCTTTTCTTACAAACAGAGTACAACAAGTGATGCTGGGATCCTTTCTCTCCTCCAAAAAACGACTGATCTGGGGCGTTCCGCAAGGCTCTGCCCTTAGCCCGCTCCTTTTCAATGTATATCTCAAACCACTGGCAAAAGTAGTTGAATCTTGTGGCGTCGAAGTAACCTTTTACGCAGACGACACCCAACTGGTGTTCTTCTTCAAAGACCACACCGAAAAATAACAACTTTCGCCTATGTATGCTTAATATCGCCTCCTGGATGTCTGCCAACAACCTAAAGCTCAATACAGATAAGACTGAAGTCTTATTCTTTAATCAGAAATCACCCTTACCTTCCAATCTCTGGTGGACGACTGAACTCAACCCCCCCCCGGAACCAGTTCAAGCCGCCCGAAACCTAGGCTTTCAATTTGACACCACCCTCTCCTGTAAGACTCAAATCAACAAAGTCACCTCAGCCTGTTTCGGGAAGCTACGAATGATAAAAAAAATCATCCCCTACCTACCGCTTGACTCTCGAAAAACAGTAGTCCATGCCTTCATCACCGCTCATCTAGACTATGCCAACAGCTTGTACATAGGTGCCCCTACTTACCTCATTAACCAACTACAAAAAGTCCAGAATGCTGCGGCTAGGCTAATTTGCAATATCCCTTACCGTCATTCCATCTCACCCCACTTGATCAAACTTCACTGGCTCCCAATAAAACTGCGCATTCAATTTAAAGCCTTAACCCTGGCCTTTAGAGCTCTCAATGACCGAGGCCCCACCTACCTACATTGCAGAATGAGGTTTTCACAAGCACCACGAAACCTCGGATCCAACCATCTCCGCCTCATGATCTGCCCCCATTTTCGTCTTGCACGCACAGGAGGAAGGGCCCTTGCTTTAGCCACTTCCAAACTATGGAATCAGCTGCCCACAGAGTTAAGATTTCTGACGTCAGAACCCCTATTCCGGAAAAAACTAAAGACCTGGTTATTTTCCCAGATCTATTTCTATTTCTTCCTTTCATACTCCCCTGTCCCTTCTGAGATAATGTCTTCAGCGCCGGGACACCTCAGTCGGAGGTAGCTGTGCGCTCTACAAAATACTAAATAAATAAATAAATGAATGCGGTGGTACTGAGGTGGCACGGCTGGAGGGGTTTTCTCGAAGGGGCAGGAGTAGCCCCTTCAGACAATTTGCAGCACCCACTTGTCAGAAGTGTTGTTGCGCCAGTGGTAGAGATGATGGCGTATTAGTCTACCCAGTGGCATCTGATGGGCCTGAAAGGTTGGACTAGGAAGGCTTTAAAGTGAATGCTGCTGGGTGAAAGTGGACTGACCTGCCGACTGGCCCTCTGAACCGCCTCGACTGGCTGACAGGCCCAAGGACTTGGCCATAGCCCGGGAATCCTTGACACGCTCCAACCCACTATCTGCCTTATGGCCAAAAAGGCGAATGGCATCAAAGGGCATGTCCATCAGAGTGTTCTGGACATCCCCCGAGAAGCCAGTTGTCCTCAACCAGGCGTGGTGCCGAAGCCCCACTGTTGTGGAAATAGACCTGCACAGTGAGTCAGCGGTGTCTAGCCTACAACGTATGGTGAACTTTGCTGCGTCTCTCCCGGCCGCAATTGCCTGGGGAAGAACTACCTGGGTCGCCTCCGAGCAGTTAGCCAGCACCTGCGCAACCGTGTCCCACAGAGAGTGGGTATGATGGCCCAAGAGGCATGCAGTGTTTACTGACCGCAGCCCTAAGCTGACAGATGAAAACAGTTTCTTACCAAACTGATCCACGTTCTTGGATTCCCTATGCGGAGGTGCGGTAGGGAACTTGCTCTGGGATGTAGAGGCTTGGACAACCAAGCTCTTCAGGGTGGGGTGTTGGTTAAGGAAGAGTTGGTCTCCCGGAGCCGGGCGATGGCGTCCGGCCACGTTCCTATCCAGAGGAGCCCCTGCGGGTTGGGCCTGGACCAGGTGACCAAAAGAAGTCGGATAGTGCTTCATTAAAGGGCAGCAAAGGCTCCGAAGAAGTAGCCGCCGGTTGGAGCACTTCTGTCAGGAAATTAGCGCTGATGGCCACCGTAGGGAGATGGAGGCGGAGAGCCTCGGCCTCACTACGCAACACCACTGCGTAACTGGCTCCCTCCTCCGTAGCCACGGGAGGAGGAGACAGCATGCCAAGGTCGGGGAGGTGTCAAGATCACTGGCCTCCCCCAAATCCTCTGCCCAGTCCGGATCATAAGCACAGTCCTGTGCTAGAGGGTCCTAAGACCCCTCCCAGCCCTCCGAAGTCTGTGGAACAGGCTCAAAATAAGGAGGAGGGACATAGGGCACAAAAGGGCCCATTGGCGTCCATATTGGCATCAGGCGACATCGATCCGGCTCGGTGTCGGGGATGTGGCTGAACCTTGGGGTCGTAGTCGCACCCCAGGCAGTAGAGACACCCGCAGTGTGGGTCCGTCATGACATCTTGCGGTGACAGTCCCTACAGTTCTTGAACCCTGGCATCCCTACGACACCAGGAGTCGATCGACTCAAAAAGATAAGGTAAAAGGCCTCAAAAAACTCAGTCAAAAAGTGACTGGGGGTACTTGCTGGCGGAAAAAGAAAGAACTGACATCAGCGCGCGTGGGCATGTCTAAGTAGCTCCAGCAATGTCATCCCGGCGCCAACGACGCACGCCGAGCCACACAATGACGCATAACGACGCGCAGGGGTACTGCTGACTAAAAACTTTCCGGAATCTGTCCGACGCCTGGGGGTAATTCTAAGGTAAGGAATCTATCACTACGTGTTTCTTTCAGAATCATATTTTTTATAACTACACCATGTGGGTCTTTATCCACTTAACCTACACTATATGAATGGTAAAATAAGCTGCTTCATAGTCCTTCTGCACTAGGCCTGAAGGCCGCTCTCCACAGATACCACTTAGAGAGGTTTACATGGTTGTCTAACACCACTAAAATCACCATAATGGTTGTCTGGATTAGTGCAGGGTGCTCCACTTACAAAAGTGAGTATTATATACTAAGCCAGCCTCCTGCAAACATGCTATTGAGACTGTCACTGGAATGGCATACTTTGATGCCAGCAGAAGTTGATGTTGATGTGAGCCCAGTGAGTTTGGGTGCCATTCTTGCCCAGCAGGCTGGACATCCCAGTGAACTGGGTAATCTCTAGGGTTATGCTAGCAGTAATTTGTCATTGATAAAACATGCCTATTTACAACCTGAAAAAGAAAGCCCCGCTGTGGTGTGGGCTTGTGAACATTTTTTTAGGCGTTCCTATATGAGAAGCATTTCACGGTTGTCACCGACCTCCAAGAATTGCTTGCCATTTTCATCAATCCTAAATCCAAGATGCCCCCTCCCATTGAGAGGTGGGGGTTGTGACTGTAGGAATATGATAATACGATTGTGCATCGTCCAGGAAAAGATCAAAATCCTTCTAACTACTTCTCAGGCATACGAATACTGTGTCATGGTACCACTTCTACAGCAGCTTCTTTGTGAAATTCTGCACACCTGCTGCCATAATGGTGAAACAAATCAGTGCAGCCACAAGCCTCGACAGAGATTTGCTAATACTCAAAACATGATTACACATCAATCTTGGAGAAAACATTCTCAACCTCTTCATGATGAACTAGAATACCAGAAATTCAAAAACGTGCAGGAAGAACATTGTCATTCCAGAAGGCATCATCTTACGAGGAGCGAGAATGGTCATGCGTGACAGTCTGACGCATGTCATTGAACCGGCACATGAGGTACATCTTGGAATTGTTGCTAGCAAGAGTGTGGTTCCCTCATCTTGAGTTTAAAATAAACTAAGGGCCTGTCATTTGGGCAACTGCTTCTCATCCAAAACCACCCCTCATTTATTGAAAATGTCTGATCTCCCACAGGATGCATGGGAAAAGTTTGAAATTGGTTTCTTTGGACCCCTTGACAATGAACATCATCCATTAGTCATTATAAAGGAATACTCCTGTTTTCCTCTTGTGAAGCATCAGTAATCAACTACTCATGACATGACAGAGTCATTGAAAGATTAGAAAGTATTTTTGTAACATGGAGCGTTCCTTTCATTTTGAAATCTGACAATGGCCCACCTTTCAATAGTCGAAAATGTAAAGATTTCCTCACTCAACTGAATTGCTAGCATCAGAAAAGCACACCTCTCTGGCCATAGGCGAATGGTGATGTCAAGAAGTTCATGAGCGCACTCAAGAAGGCTGTTCAGCATGCGGCGCAAGTAAAGCTTGACCTCAATTCAGATCTTCGGTCTAAACTTCATGCACACAGGTCAACTCCCCATTCTCCCATGGGTTAAAGACCTGCCACCTTAATGTTTGGGAGAGCCCTAGGAACAAGGTTGCCACAAGGGACCGCTGAAAGCACTATTGACATTGATGAACTTCGTGCTCATGATTTATCTCAAAAACGGAGAACAAAAACTTACCTGGATAGGCGCTGCGGTGCTAGGAGCACTGTGTTCCAAAGAGGAGACCTTGTCATTGTCCAGCAGAAACGTAACTGCAAGTCTTATGCTCCTATTTTTGTTGACCCATTGAAGGTTGTAACTAGTAAAGAACACATGGTAATTGTTCACCGTCCTGGAAAGTCCATCACACAAGATTCTTTGCTTTTCAACCATTTACCTTGACATTCACCAACTTCAGATGTCAAAAGTGAGACTTATCTACCTGAGAAGCTAGAGAGCCCAACAAATGTATCATTGTCTCGGTCACCAACCCCTGTCATGGACGCTTCTCCTGTATCTCCCCAGCCTCACAAACAAAATCTGGGCGAGTGATTTGAGTAACAAGACAACCTATTGAAGAGTTGTGATGTGTATGTGTATTATTTGTACTTTTTATTGAACAAAGGGGGAGATGTAGAGTCTTGTAAGTTAGAGATGACGGGATCCTTTTGGTCCTTGACTTACTTAGTGGAACAGTGACGTAAGTGCTTGGGTTTGGGGATAGAATTCAAGTTGTAGGATGTTCAGGTTATGGTTACATGCTGAGGAATAAAGACTTGTGACACAAAGCTGTGTGTATAGCGTAATCATATACATGTACCTGGGCAGGGGAGGATGCTACATCATTCACTCCCTCTCCACCCACAAGTGGTTGCAGGGCAAGATGTACTATTACATTTTTGTTCCATGGTGAAAGAAACTAATGAAATTTACAACACAAGTTACTTACCTGTTCCGTAGTTTTGAGTTTAACTATTATAGTCTCACCCACGCATTGTGGGAAATGGTTTGGTTGCCTTTTGATAGTTGCCGGAAGAAAAGCTGTGGGAATAGTGTACTCTAAATCTACAGTTTTCTTGCTGAAAATCTAAACCACAATGCAAATATGGATATACTTAATTGGATTGATCTTTGGCTTTAGCATTCACAGATTGATGCCATGAAAAAACTGCGGATTCATATATGAATATGCCGGGATGTTGATGCTAATTTATTATTGAAAAATAAATAAAGTTTAAAAAAAACTATTATAGCTTAACACGACATGCACATTTGCAGTGTCGTCGTTTGGCTCTGATCAGCTGCTAAGATTCGAACGACTAATCATTCTGACACAACATGGTTAGTCTCAACTGTGCAAGGAACAGTTTGAGGCCAGAAAGAAACAACTCTGGGTGTCACATTTCCTTGGAAAAGTAACCATTACCTATCCTGGATAAACAATACAACAGGTGCACAGACATCCTGGAACATGAGGCAGGCACCAGATGCATTCAATATATTAAGGTTAATGGCCATAGTTAGCAACCATCGCATCTCAACACTGGTCAGTGGGTTTCTTAAAAGACAGTTTCAATTGCAGAAAAGCACTCCGAGGCTGAAGCTTTTCAATTCCATTAGCAATCACAGAAAGTCTAAATCAGGCTTCTGCAATGAGCAGCTCGTGAGCTCCTGGTAGCTCTCCAGCTACCTGTTAGAAGCTCTCCTGTGTGCAGCCAACCCTACTAAATTAGAAGCTATTGCTTCGCTGAAATAATTTAAGTTTACCAAAATTGAAAGTGTATATTTGAGATGAAAATGTGTTTATTTTCACGAACTCATGAGCTGATACTTTAAAGCAAATGGCTGAATTTCCGAAATATATTTAAAGCTGATATTAGAGTAATAAATCATGTGACATTGCTGGTAGTAGCCTTGCATATGGTGGCCACTAATGTAATCTACTTTGATGAGTACACTATTGCCATGCTAACATTCAACACTGTATCGCACCACACCTGTGGACACATTGGAATTCAAGGAAACTCCCTCAATTGGATCGCTTCCTTCCTCACCTGAAGAACCCAAAAAATCTGTCTAGCGCCATTCACCTTGAAGCCCAAGATCATCATCGGAGGTGTCCCTCAAGGCTCATCCATCAGCCCTACACTAGGCCAACAACGTCAGAACCCATGGACTAAACATCATATCCTATGCAGACGACACTCAGCTCATCCTTTCATGATCAGAAGATCCTCCACCACAATGGCAAGCTTCCGCAAGTGCATGACGAGCATCCCTGACTGGATGCTAAACTGCCTAAAACTCAACACAGACAAAATGGAAGTGCTGATCTTCAGAACACCTCCCTGTGGAACAACTCATGGTGGCTGTCTGAACTTGGACCCTTACCCACTCAGACAGAGCGTGCCCGAAATCTTGGGGCTATCCTGGACAGCAAGCTCATGATGAAAAGCCAGATTAATGCAGTACCTTTTGCCTGGTTCCCCACTCTACGTATGCCACTTAGGATCTTCAAATGGCTCCCCATTGGTTCAAGACGAACCGTCAGTCAAGCCCTAGTCACCAGCCAGCTATACTACGGCAATACACACTACGTCGGAATCACCACAAACCTCAAGATAAGACTGTAGACCGTACAGAAGTCAGAGGCCAAACTCATCTTCCAACCTCCCGAAACTGACCAACATTATCCCCATTCAGAAGAGATGTAAATTCAAGATGCTGATCGACACCTACAAAACCCTTCACAAGTAAGGACTAGCATATATCAACCACCGCTTGAACTTCCACTAACCCTCCAGACATCTGCGCTCCACCACTCTCCCTTGCACCCCACCCCCGCCAAAGCAACAGTGGAAGACGCTCCTTTTCCTACCTCGCTGCAAAGTCCTGGAAAAACCTCCCCCTTCAGAGCTGGACCTCACCCTCTTTTCTGTAATTCAGGAAGGGACTCAAGGCCAGTCTGTTCAATTGAACCCTCCCGAAGCAGCAAGGCTCCCAATGCCTGGATACCCTCGCAGGTGATTAGCCATGCTTTAAAAAATACTGCTTGATTGAATAATATTGGTAGCTATCGAAGGGTTTCATTGAACATAAGTAGCTTTCATTACAGAAAAGTATGGCACCAACAAATTGGGGTTCATATTGCTGGCTGAAGTCTAAACAACCAGACTGTGTAGAGTAGGATGTTTAGTGAGAAAATCAGGATTGCCAGGAGCCGGTCTGTGATGTCTGGTAACCTGTCCATTCACAGATAGGCAAGAACAGGGTGTTATCCAGAGCCAAAAAGAGAACTGAGTCTCTGATGGCTTATCCGCCATAATAAGCATTAATCAGAATTAGGCTGCTTCTGCTTTACTGATTTTGTAGAACAACATTAGTTGGGATAGGGTTGAAGTCAGTTTGGGATCAGACATCCAAATCAGTAGTTGATCCTCTTTCAGCACCGCTGCCCAACAAAGGTGGACCCAGCATCGGTCGTTGAATCAGAGTGGACATTTGTACCAGAGTAGGAATGGGGCCCAGAACAGGTCCCAGGAGGTCAGAAGGCACTGAGCTCTACCAGTAGTAATCGACAAGGGGGGGGGGGGCACAATCCACAGATCGAAGGCGTGCCAGAGAAAGAGCCAGAATAACACAGATTACCTGCAACATGACCTCTTAACAGTATCAATTTGCCGGGGTGGCCCAAAGGACCAGGATATTAGTGGCACATTAGGATCAATTGTGAAACCTGCTTTGCAACCAGAAGTTCTATTGCTTCCTTTTGTAGTAGAGCTTGGACTTCCTCTTAGAGGAGCTGCGGATGGTCTGTTGGCAGTCTGTGGGTGCGAGCTGGAATGTTTGGAGGTGTGACAGTAAGCTCCAGGCAATACCCATGTTGAATAATATCCAATACCCACTGTTCGGAGGTGATATTCTACCATGCAGGAAAGAACTGTTGAAGTCTTCCTCCAACAGGTGTGGTATGAGTGGGGGAATGGCAGGTAAGTCAAGACTTGGTGGTGGAGGTGGAAGGTTTGGTAAAATCTCCTTTACCACTGCCTCTGAAATCTTTTCCCCTATAATATCCTCTTGGGGAGGATATTTGGGCGTGGATTTTACTATAGGAGGTGGATGTCTCAGGGGAGGTGGTCTTGGACCCTCTACAATAGGATGAGCAGTGAAAGGAGCCACGTTGTGGTGGAGTGCGCAATGCTCCCATAGCTTTTGCTGTCTTGTTATAAAGCTTGATACCCATAGCCAACCAGGTCTCCTAAGAATCATACTTGAATTAATACTCTTAGCAGTAGTGTCAGCTGTATTGAGGGCACAACGTATTGTTGTGTTTGATGTAAGTTTGCCCTCTGAGGCAATCTGTTATGGCCTTTTTAGTGCTCTATAGGAAGATGCTGGATAATCTCTTTAATTTCATCCCAGTGGGCTTTGCCATAGCGCGATAAGACCAATGGATTTCGCAATCCTCCAATGATTGGTAGATTGTGCAGCCACTCTCTTATCCACTGCGTCTATCTTGTTGCTCTCTTTAATTAGTGGGGTCGCATCACCAGATGTCTGAGAGTTTGCCCTTTTACAGGATGGGGCCACCACTAGGGAGTAAAGTGTAAGTTGTCCCTGTAGGCGTGGGAGGGGGGCTGGGGACACTCTATGGTGGTAACAGGTGCCGCAGCAGTAACAATCTGACCAGTATACTTCTTTAAACTTGGCTTTATTTTGATAGTACGTCTTGTTCGGTAAGTTAGTCTCTCCCTGGCAAAGTCTAGGTTATCCGTGGTGGAGGTCTTCTTTGCGCAGGTGGCACTAGGCTCGGGACGTCCTCAGGGGTCGCCTTCCCAGGTGCTGCTTCGCAGGTACCCAAGGGAAAGAAGACGGACAGAGGGAGGCCGTTAGTCGCTTATCTGACGCTGTTCTACACCCAATGGGACCCAGTGATTGTGAGGGAACACCGGTGTTGTATACAGGCACACTCGTGTTCGGTGCTCAGGGAGGGGAGGAATGAAGTGAGGAATAGAGGTATGGGGAAGGTAGGGGAAGCGGGTAACGGAAAGCGGGGGTCGGAAAACACAGAGGCAAGTCACACACGGGGATTTATACACTATGTACATGGGGCACTCTTTCTCCCCACCCAGGCCGCCCAACGCCGCCGTACCTGACTAAGCCACACTCCTCCCTCGGGAGTGTGGCACGGCGGAACACAGGGTCGTTGGCCTCCTGGCTCTCCTCCGCTCTCGGGTCTTCCGTTTCCTCCGTTGTCTCCTTCCTTCTCCGTCCGGTTCTCCTCGCGTTCTCCGTCCCTCGATCCTTCGGTGACGTCACACGCCGCGTATAGGGCTTCCCCCGTTTTCACCCATCCAGGAATGTCCACGTCAGTAGTAGGCGGGGCCTCACCGCAGTCGTCGTACGCCCACTTAAAGGAACCAGTGAACGTTTCCTCGGTGGGTTCCTGCTGTGGTTCCTATTCATCCCTCAATGTTCCGGTCTGTGGGGCAGAAGGGTAGGTATAATCAGGGGTCCACCAGTCTTCCCGGCCTCCCGTCCCGACCCCGTTACACTCTCTTAATGTATGTATCGTCAATTGGTGAAGGTTTGCACTTCATTGACCCTGGGAGTGATAACTCTAGACCTAATGGGCCATTGAAAATGTCCTGAGTGTGTCTGAACACACCCTTGGGCATTGGCAGATATTTTGTCAAACGCGGATTGGACGAGTGTTTTGAATTAAAAAAAATCGTCCTCTAGAGGCGCAATAGGTAGAATTACTTTATGGAATGTAGCCGCCCTACTGAGCTTGTCAAGATAAGTTGTTGTGTCATCAGGGAGAGATGGTCTGGCTGGATAGAGATAAAGATCTGTATGGATCTGCGTCAAACGAATCACTTGTATCTTCTTGAAGCGTGATTGAATTTTGGCCCCCGCACCCCCAATCCTTTGTGTAGGAGTGTAGTGAACCCCCCAGGTGAATCAGTAATAGGGTGAACAGATACAAGTTGCGGTGATGAGGCAGCAGGCTGTGGTGGTGGTGGTGGTGGGAAAGTGTGCAGTGGGCTGATAGCCTTATCCTCCTTTTCCTTCTTTGGAGGAAGAGGAATGTCTAAAGCCTCCTCAAAAAGACAGCTGTCTTTTTGCAGGTTGAGCCCCTGAGTGAGGGGTTCTGGTGATGATACGTTCTGTATCTAGGTGGATGAATCAGGTGCTTTTGCATGGAGTCCAACTCCGGGTGAAGTCGGTCAAGCACCGGTTCTACTCTTTCCACCGAGTGTTTAGCCGCCGTGTGAGTTTTCGGCTCCAAAGCAGGTTTAGCCAATGTTCTTTTCAGTGCAGAAGCTTTCAGTTCCGTTTTTTGGGGTGCTGCGGTTGAATGTTTTTTTGGCTCAGAAGCTTTCAGTGCTGAAGGTCAGCTCGAGTACGATGTGGTAGGCTAGGGGTCGCCCATGTGCTGTTTAGACTGATTTTGAGGCGCTGGAGGCTGGACTTGTCCGAAGCAGCCGGTCGGTGCAGACCATGGCCTGGAGGCAGTGGAAGCCCGACAACATTCTTGTTTTTGGTGAGGAGCTAGCCGAGCTTTCATTGACGTCTGCTGTGGTCGGGTGGAGGTGACAATTCTAACAGGTTGTTCAGGGTTCTGCGGAGGGTTTGTTTGTTTTCAGAAGTACTATGGCGCTCAACAGGTAGTGGATGAGTTGAAAGCTGTGTCTGTTTGGAGTCGGTGCAAATGGGTCAGAGAAAAACCCTAAACTCTGAGGAACAGGGATGTCGAGGAACCTTCCCTGTGGTTACTTGTAAACAGAAAGCCAATGCACACAACAATTCAATGTGATATCAGTCATCACCAACCAATGTTGAAAAAGAGATACCACGGATGTGTTCTTTTTGTGTTGTTTCTTTATTTTTTGCAGTATATTTTTTTAGAACATGAAACCAGCCGACACATGTTTCGTCAAGCAGGGTGTTAACCCGTGACTCTTCAGGGCTGTTAAAAGGGCATGGGGAACGTGGTCGGTGGAGCGGTGATAATTCCGACCCGGTCCTAATAGGGTTTAACGCAGGGCGTGGATTGAATTTGTGGAAATACGTCTTGGTCAGTTTTGCAAACGATGAAAAACGGCGGGGTATTGCCGTAAGTGGAGTCAAAATTCTTGTGGGTCACATCTGGGGTTCGATGTCAGGCAGGTCCGGTATGGATACGGGTCTCGCCGGATATGGTGGTATCTCTTTTTCAACATTGGTTGGTGATGACTGATATCACATTGAATTGTTGTGTGCATTGGCTTTCTGTTTACAATTCTAACAGGTTGCCCAGGAGTGGTGTCATGCATTTCCATATCGGACCCGGTGCTCTCATCAGGTGAAAGGTTTCCTTCTTCAGCAGCCAATGGATGAGCCTCTTCCTAGAGTTCTGGGTCTTCCAAACCGCAGAGGTCCAGTGTTTCTTTAGTGCAGCGTTGGAACATCGAGTCATCGAGCCCTTCAATCTTGGATTATCTTTTTAGAGCGAAAAGACTTGCAGGCCTCGCTGGTTGCCTCCTTCTGTTCGGAGGTTAGGCACAAGTTGCACACCCGATGTAGGTTGGTGTGTCTGGAAACTTGCTGTGGCAAGAAGGTCAAAAGTGAAAAGGCGTCCGTTCCATTACCAAGTGGAGATCTCTTTGAGTGAACAAAGTTCTGCCCAAAGGGTAAAGGCCCAAGAGGGCCGCGGTCAAATGTATTCCCCCGTATGAATTTGATGTGGATGTTATAACTAGAAAGATAGGGTTCGTATTGCGATGGAAAGAATACTGATGGAATCAGAGGAATGACAGAAGACTGGAGCAGAGGAGCACACGTCCGAACCAGACAGTGAAAAAAAAACAATTTAACAACGGAGTCGAGGACCATGCGCATTGCAAGCAAGAGAAGTCACTACACTTTGTGACATGCAAGACCTCTTCGGAAAACAAGCATTTGCAATGCAATAGGTCTGCATTAGGAACGTTTGATGTTTTGGTATTGTAAATTATATTTATTTATGTTTTTTAATAGTGAAAATATAAGAATTAATAGTTTTGTATTTTACAATGCCAATAGTTTTAATTTTTTTAATGTGACACCTTTTGCAATTGTTATACAATATGTGTTGTTTGTATGTGACTTATATGTATTGATATTACAAATAATGTCTTCTAATGAAATGTATGAATTCATTTTTAAATAAACGTTATTGTAATGTATAATGGTAATTGGTAAAACTTTTGAAAATAACATGGACAACTTGTATTTGGAGGTTGGAGTTTGATTGCGGTTTTGTTTTTTTAGTCAGTTGTTTGATGGTGGATTTAGAGGGTGGAGGGTGTAGTTGGTGTTGGAGAGTGGATTTGGAGAGTGGATTTGTAGAATGGAGTTGAAGAGTGGAGTGCCGAGTGTTGCTGTGGTGGTGCCGAGTAGTTTTGTGGTGGTTCTGAGTTGTGCTGACTGATGCTGTGTGGTGCCTATTGGTGCTGAGTGATACTGTGGTGGTTCTGAGTGATAATGTGGTGGTGGTGAGTGGTGCTGTGGTGGTGCTGGGTGGTGTTGATTGAATTTGTGGTGGTTGTGCGTGGTGCAGTGGCGGTCCTGAGTGATGCTGTGGTGGTGCCGAGTGGTGTGTGGTGGTTTTGAGTGGTGCTTTTGAGTGGTGCTGTGGTAGTTTTGAGTGGTGCTGTGGTAGTTTTGAGTGGTGCTGTGGTGGTCCTGAGTGGTGCTGTGGTGGTCCTGAGTGGTGCTGTGGTGGTCCTGAGTGGTGCTGTGGTGGTCCTGAGTGGTGCTGTGGTGATCCTGAGTGGTGCTGTGGTGGTCCTGAGTGGTGCTGTGGTGGTGCTGAGTGTATGTAATGTATAGGCATTTATATAGCGCACTACTTACCCGGAGGGTCCCAAGGCGCTTCGACCGCTGCGAAACCCTTCCTGGCTTCCCTGAGAGATGGTCCCTTAATGGGTATCTCCAGGGTGAGACCAGGCATCCCCGGCGGTCTGGTGGGGCCGTTAGTGAAGATGAGGCAAGCTAATGCCCAGAGTTGCCGAGTGTGATTGCTGATCAGAGTGGGCACCGAGGCGAGAGAATTATCGAGTCCGCTGACCCTGGTCCAGAAACCTGCCGCGCCGGGAATGGAACCCTGGTCCCGGGCCGTCATCTGCTCTCGGGTCTGCCGCCTCTAACCAGTGAGCCTCTAACCAGTGAGCCACACTACTTTGGTGCTGTGGTGGTGCTGAGTGGTGCTGTGGTGGTGCTGAGTGGTGCTGTGGTGGTGCTGAGTGGTGCTGTGGTGGTGCTGTGGTGGTGCTGAGTGGTGCTGCTGTGGTGGTGCTGTGGTGGTGCTGCTGTGGTGGTGCTGTGGTGGTGCTGAGTGGTGCTGAGTGATGCAGTGGTGGTGTTGTGGTGTTTCTGGGTGGTGTTGAGTGGTGCTGGGCTGTTGCAGAGTGATAATGTGGTGGTGCTAAGTGGCGCTGTGGTGGTGATGAGAGATGCTGTGGTGGTGATGAGAGATGCTGTGGTGGTGATGAGAGATGCTGTGGTGGTGATGAGAGATGCTGTGGTGGTACAGAGTGGTGCTGTGGTGGTACAGAGTGGTGCTGTGGTGGTACAGAGTGGTGCTGTGGTGGTGATTGATAATGTGGTGGTGCTGATTGATAATGTGGTGGTGCTGAGTGATGCTTGGGTAGCGCTGAGTGATGATGTGGTGATGCTGAGTGGTGCTGAGTGGTGGTGCTGAGTGGTGGTGCTGAGTGGTGGTGCTGAGTGATAATGTGGTGGTGCTGAGTGATGCAGGGGTTGCGCTGAGTGATGCAGGGGTTGCGCTGAGTGATGCAGGAGTTGCGCTGAGTGATGCAGGGGTTGCGCTGAGTGATGCAGGGGTTGCGCTGAGTGATGCAGGGGTTGCGCTGAGTGATGCAGGGGTTGCGCTGAGTGATGCAGGGGTTGCGCTGAGTGATGCAGGGGTTGCGCTGAGTGATGCAGGGGTTGCGCTGAGTGATGCAAGGGTTGCGCTGAGTGATGCAGGGGTTGCGCTGAGTGATGCAGGGGTTGCGCTGAGTGATGCAGGGGTTGCGCTGAGTGATGCAGGGGTTGCGCTGAGTGATGCAGGGGTTGCGCTGAGTGATGCAGGGGTTGCGCTGAGTGATGCAGGGGTTGCGCTGAGTGATGCAGGGGTTGCGCTGAGTGATGCAGGGGTTGCACACACACACACCGCCACACACACACACACACACACACACACCACCACACAACCACACGCACCACCACACAACCACACACCGCCACACACACACACACACACACACACACACACACACACACAGCCACGCACACACACACACACACACACCGCCTGTTGGACCCGGCCTCGTGGCGTGGTTCCCCCCGCGAATCAGCTTCCCATCAGCCCAGCTCCGTACATAGGGACTCCCTAGTTGCCCTACCCATGTCCGACCCAATGCCCATTGTCCTTATCGACATGTCCCCGGCCACCTTTCCAGCCCGCACGCCCCAGACCCGCAAGGCCCCATAGGCCCATCGGCAGCCATTTTCCCTTCCCGAGATCCCTGATGCCGTGGGCCTAACCTGACCCCTGCCCCAGCGTAGCGTAGGCTCCAGACGCGCCAGCCCCCGTTGGGAGGGTGAGGGCTACCCTAGTGAGAGAAGGCGAGGAGTTTCTATGGCACCTCCGGCCTCCCCTGTGAGACTGGTTTCGCTCACACCTCTGGTCTCCCCCCTGAGGGCCAGTTACGATGTCACCTCTGGCCTCCCCGAGTGCTGGCTCCAGACCTGCTGGGCGTCTGGGAATTCCCGGACGCATCCTCAAAGAGATCAAAGATCCAACTGCCGGACCTCACCCCCGGACCGACCCACAGCCTCGGACCCCCGCCTGCCAAGGTCCGGACATCAAAGGGTCACTGAACTATATCAAGGGTCGCCCCTGAACTAGCAGGCAGTTGTATCTTGGACAAGGAAGCCCTGCTGATCTGATCGCGGCTGACTGAAACTTGTGAACTCTTGAGCCCTGCTGACGCTGTCGCGGCTCGTTCTTGGAACTGAACCACCTCGTCGCAGCTCGAGATTGAATCTTGAAGACATCTACGGAACTCTCTGAGCCCTGCTGACGCTGTCGCGGCTCGTTCTTGGAACTGATCCATCGGAGCCCTGCTGACCTCGTCGCGGCTCGAGCTTGAACCTTGAAGATATCTACGGAACCCTCTGAGCCCTGCTGACGTGGACGCGGCTCCTCCGGAACCTCCTACAGAGCGAGCCCTGCTGACGCTGTCGCGGCTCAAGGAACATTCTAGTCCGGCTGGACTATTGAAGTCACCATCCCGAAAAGACTATCCTCAAGTGAGTAGGATCACCAGTGCGATTACCATCTTCCGTATCCCCCCGGCTCGAGGATTGAGAGCTGTGCGCAGGGTACGCCACGTGCTGGGTTACGACCCTAAGACTGTCCCGCTACCCCCATCCCTAAAGACTTGAGACTCTCTGCGATCCCTCGATCATTGTACCCAAGTGTGATATTGCTTTTTTCGTGTTTATAAATAAGTCGATAACTTAACCCTTGGTGTTGTGTCTGTTCATAAGTGTGGTGTGGTCCTCGGGTGTACGATTCACTACTTGAGGTCTTCCCCGGTGGAGATCTCTCATAAGGCTCGGCATTATTGGTGGGAGAGGTAGGTCTCAGAGGAGTCTGGAAGACATAACCTGGCCTCTGGGATCACCCCTTCTAACACCGCCACACACACACACTGCCACACACACCCCACCACACATACCCCGCCACACACACCCCGCCACACACACCACACACACACACACACACCGCCACACACACAACCACACACACACACCCCGCCACACACACACACACACACACACACCACACACACACATACACGCCACACACACACCCTGCCACACAACCACACACACACACCGCCACACATACCGCCACACACACACATACCGCCACACACACACATACCGCCACACACACACCGCCGCCACACACACACACACCGCCACACACACACACACCGCCACACACACACACACCGCCACACACACACACCGCCACACACACACACACCGCCACACACACACACACCGCCACACACACACACCGCCACACACACGCACCACACACACACATCACCACACACCGTCACACACACTAAACCACACACACACAACCACAGCCACACACAGAACCACAGCCACACACAAAAAAACGCACACACACAAACAACCGCACACACACAAACAACCGCACACACAAACAACCGCACACACAAACAACCGCACACACACAAACAACCGCACACACACAAACAACCGCACACACACAAACAACCACACACACACACTTAACTGTTAGACCTGGCATCCTTGGCGTGGGTCCCCGTACATTCTTCCCCTAGGCCTCCCACGTGTGTGACCCATTCCTCAGGAACGGACTCGTTCGTGTTCCACACATAGTCCCGTGCGAGGCCTACTACTGATAACCTAACCTCCAACTTCACCGGTTCCCCATGACCCCGGGGAGGTAACAGAAACTCCCAAGCAGCATCCCCGTTCCCCAGGGTTCATGAGACATACTTATAGAATAGAACCATAGAAATCCCAAGTGTAGAATTAGCCTGTTCTTAAAGATCCCGGGCTCTTGATCCGCAAACTGTACTTTGGGCCATGAGAAACCTGGAGGCCGAAACCACCATGCCGAGTTGTCTCCCCAGCCCGATGTTAGCTGGCAGCCTCTAAATGAAAGGGGTGGAGTAGTTATAGTCGAGCGGCCAGCATCCCCCGCCCCCCCCCCAACGAGGCCGGCCCCACTCCCCGCTGGCTGTCTGACGACCCGGCCACCGGCTTTGAAAAGACCAAGGTGCCATCTGGCAGGAGACCCCCGCACTCAGGGCAGGGGCACCAGGGAACCCCTGCAGATCAAAGGAATTCAAAGGCATAAGGCCCTATAACTAGTGGGGCATTGCTGCTCCGGGTGGTAGAACTTTTGGAACCAGAGAGCCCGGCTGACTACGTCGCGGGTCGTTCGACCCGTATGCACGGACGCATCGTCAACTACCAATTCGAGCCCTGCTGACCTGGTCGCGGCTCGAATCATATCCAAGGACGCTTCATTTCTACCAACAACTCGAGCCCGGCTGACCTAGTCGCGGCTCGAATCATATCCAAGGGCGCTTCATTTCTACCTACAACTCAAGCCCTGCTGACTGTGTCGAGGCTCGACTCGTGCAGGAGTACGCACGCTCCGACTTGCCCCAACTCGAGCCCTGCTGACTGTGTCGCAGCTCGACTCGTGCAGGAGTACGCACGCTCCGCCTTGCCCCAACTCGAGCCCTGCTGACTGTGTCGTGGTTCGACCCGGACGGCAGGTACGCCTCGTACCTCCAGCGCATTCCACGTGGCTTGTGACCCAGTGAGCCGGACGGCAGGTACACCTTGTACCATCACAGCAGTGTTCCAACGCGGCTCGTGACCCAGCGAGCCAGCCACCCAGTACAACTCGCACCTCCCTCCCCGAACCCGCAGCTACTCATCGGGGTTCCCTTGAACCGACCCGGACTGCCGTACGCCCAGTACCAGTGGATTCGAGCCACCTCCCGATTGACTGAGTACACGAGTCGCCTCGACGACTCACACCCAGACTGAACTGTCCCTCCCGACAACACACATGGTGGCAACTCTATCCCCAGGCCCCTTATAGTGTGTACCCCTTTCTCCTATTGTCCTAGGTATAAAGATCATATAAAAAAACCCTTTGTTTTATACACAACTGGTGTGGTGTCCCTTTGTAGTATGGTGAGACCTTATTGTGCATAACCATGAATGCGTGACCCTCTCTAAGGATCAGACTCAAGCGCTCGGCAAAGTTTCTAGAGGAGGTGGGTCCCTGTTTGGTCAGAGGTATCTACTTCTGCCAACCAGAGACCTCCAAATCTAACAATAACCAAACACACAACCACATACAAGCACATCAAACCACACCTAAAACCGCACGCACAACCACACATACAACCACACCCACATAATCACAATCACACACACACAACCACAATCACACACACACACACAGCCACAATCACACACACACAGCCACAATCACACACACACACACAATCACACACACACACACAGCCACAATCACACACACACACACAATCACACACACACAATCACACACACACAATCACACACACACACACACACAAAACCACAATCACACACAAAACCACAATCACACACAAAACCACAATCACACACAGAGCCACATAATTTTTTAGGTCTCGCCAGACCCAGCACATAAGCTGGTCTGGCGAGACATTCGGTGAGGGCTCAAAAAATGCAACCATGGCCAGCCTAGAGCAACAGTGCAAGCGCACAGGCGCGCGCTTAGGAGCCGAGGCGCCAAATGGCAAACCTCGCAATACTCATTGAGTGCCCGAGATCAATTCAGCAGCGCCCCTTTGATGTTCGCCTGTGATCACTTTTGCTGTGCCCCTTTGATGTTCTCACTGAAAGAACATCAAACATCAAAGAACATGTTGTGTTAATGCTTGCTGATGCCCGTTTGACATACAACGTGCTTTCTCTTTCCACAAACTCCAGGTTTGTGTTCTTTATTTTGAGATGCTTTTAGTATTACTGTCACACACACAACCACAGAACCACACACACCCACACACACACACACACCCACACACAAAACCACACGCACAATCACACACAACCACACCCGCAACCAACCTCACACACACCTGACCACATACACAACCACACAAAACAGTCAAACACACACACACACACACCAGCCACACACACACACACACACCCCCGCCACACACACACACACACCAGCCACACCAACACACACCAGCCATACCCATACACACACACACACCAGCCACGCCCACACACACCAGCCACACCCACCAGCCACGCCCACACGCACCAGCCACACCCACCAGCCACACCCACACACCAGCCACACACACACACACACCAGCCACACACACACACACACCAGCCACACACACACACACACACACACCAGCCACACACACACACACACCAGCCACACACACACACACACCAGCCATACACACACACACACCAGCCACACACACACACACACACACACACACCAGCCACACACACACACACACCAGCCACACACACACACACACCAGCCACACACACACCAGCCACACACCAGCCACACACACACACACCAGCCACACACACACACACACCCACACCAGCCACACACACACCAGCCACACACCAGCCACACACACACACCCACACACCAACACACACACACCAGCCACACACACACACACACCAGCCACACACACACACACACCAGCCACACAAACACACACACCAGCCACACACACACCAGCCACATACACACACACCAGCCAGACACACACACACACACCAGCCACACACACACACACACACACACACCAGCCAGCCACACACACGCACACACCAGCCACACACACCAGCCAGCCACACACACACACACCAGCCAGCCACACACACACACACACACACCAGCCAGCCACACACACACACCAGCCAGACACACACACACACCAGCCACACACACACACACCAGCCACACACACACACACACCAGCCACACACACCCACACCAGCCACACACACCCACACCAGCCACACACACCCACATCAGCCACACACACCCACACCAGCCACACACACCCACACCAGCCACACACACACACACACACACCAGCCACACACACACACCAGCCACACACACACACACACCAGCCACACACACACCAGCCACACACACCAGCCACACACACACACACACACCAGCCACACACACACACACACACCAGCCACACACACACACACACCAGCCACACACACACACACACACCAGCCACACACACACACACACACCAGCCACACACACCAGCCACACACACACACACCAGCCACACACACACACACACACACCAGCCACACACACACACACACACACACCAGCCACACACACACACACACCAGCCACACACACACACACACACACCAGCCACACACACACACACACCAGCCACACACACACACACACACACCAGCGCCACACACACACACACACCAGCCACACACACACACACACACACACCAGCCACACACCAGCCACACACACACACACACACACCAGCCACACACACCAGCCACACACACACACACCAGCCACACACACACACACCAGCCACACACACACACACCAGCCACACACACACCAGCCACACACACCAGCCACACACACCAGCCACACACATCAGCCACACACATCAGCCACACACACACACACACCAGCCACACACACACACACCAGCCACACACACACCAGCCACACACACCAGCCACACACACCAGCCACACACATCAGCCACACACACACACACACCAGCCACACACACACACACCAGCCACACACACATCAGCCACACACACACACACACCAGCCACACACACACACACCAGCCACACACACCAGCCACACACACACCAGCCACACACACACACACACCAGCCACACACACACACACCAGCCACACACACACACACACCAGCCACACACACACACACACACACCAGCGCCACACACACACACACACCAGCCACACACACACACACACACACACCAGCCACACACCAGCCACACACACACACACACACACCAGCCACACACACCAGCCACACACACACACACCAGCCACACACACACACACCAGCCACACACACACACACCAGCCACACACACACCAGCCACACACACCAGCCACACACACCAGCCACACACATCAGCCACACACATCAGCCCCACACACACACACACCAGCCACACACACACACACCAGCCACACACACACCAGCCACACACACCAGCCACACACACCAGCCACACACATCAGCCACACACACACACACACCAGCCACACACACACACACCAGCCACACACACATCAGCCACACACACACACACACCAGCCACACACACACACACCAGCCACACACACCAGCCACACACACACCAGCCACACACACACACACACCAGCCACACACACACACACCAGCCACACACACACACACACCAGCCACACACACACACCAGCCACACACACACACACACCAGCCACACACACACACCAGCCACACACACACACACACACACACACACACACACACCAGCCACACACACACACACCAGCCACACACACACACACCAGCCACACACACACCAGACACACACACACACACACACACACACACACACACACACACACACACCAGCCACACACACACACACCAGCCACACACACACCAGCCACACACACACACACACACCAGCCACACACACACCAGCCACACACACACCAGCCACACACACACCAGCCACACACACACCAGCCACACACACCAGCCACACACACCAGCCACACACACCAGCCACACACATCAGCCACACACACACACACACCAGCCACACACACACACACACACCAGCCACACACATCAGCCACACACACACACACACATCAGCCACACACACACACACACACCAGCCACACACACACACACCAGCCACACACACACACACCAGCCACATACACACACACACACACCAGCCACACACACACACACCAGCCACACACACACCAGCCACACACACACCAGCCACACACACACACACACACACACACACCAGCCACACACACACACACCAGCCACACACACACACACACACACACACACCAGCCACACACACACACACCAGCCACACACACACACACCAGCCACACACACACACACACCAGCCACACACACACACACACACACCAGCCACACACACACACACACCAGCCACACACACACACACACACCAGCCACACACACACACCAGCCACACACACCAGCCACACACACCAGCCACACACACCAGCCACACACACCAGCCACACACACCAGCCACACACACCAGCCACACACACCAGCCACACACACACACACACCAGCCACACACACACACACACACCAGCCACACACACACACACACCAGCCACACACACACCAGCCACACACACACACACCAGCCACACACACACACCAGCACCAGCCACACACACACACCAGCCACACACACACACACACCAGCCACACACACCAGCCACACACACACACACACACCAGCCACACACACACACACACACCAGCCACACACACACACACACCAGCCACACACACACACACACCAGCCACACACACCAGCCACACACACACACACACACCAGCCACACACACACACACACCAGCCACACACACACACATACACACCAGCCACACACACACACCAGCCACACACACACACCAGCCACACACACACACCAGCCACACACACACACCAGCCACACACACACACCAGCCACACACACACACCAGCCACACACACCAGCCACACACACACACACCAGCCACACACATCAGCCACACACCAGCCACACACATCAGCCACACACACACACACACCAGCCACACACACACACACACACACACACCAGCCACACACACACACACACACACACACCAGCCACACACATCAGCCACACACCAGCCACACACATCAGCCACACACACACACCAGCCACACACACACACACACGCACACACCAGCCACACACACACACACACCAGCCACACACACACACACACACCAGCCACACACACACACACACACACACCAGCCACACACACACACACACACCAGCCACACACACACACACACCAGCCACACACACACACACACCAGCCACACACACACACACCAGCCACACACACACCAGCCACACACACACCAGCCACACACACACACACCAGCCACACACACACCAGCCACACACACACCAGCCACACACACACCAGCCACACACACCAGCCACACACACACACACACGCGCACACACACACACCAGCCACACACACACACACACCAGCCACACACACACACACACCAGCCACACACACACACACACCAGCCACACACACCAGCCACACACACACACCAGCCACACACACACACCAGCCAGACACACACACACACACCAGCCAGACACACACACACACACCAGCCAGACACACACACACACACCAGCCACACACACACACACCAGCCACACACACACACACACCAGCCACACACACACACACACACACACACCAGCCACACACACACACACACACACCAGCCACACACACACACACACACACACCAGCCACACACACACACACCAGCCACACACACACACACCAGCCACACACACACACACCAGCCACACACACACACACCAGCCACACACACACACACACACCAGCCACACACACACACACACACCAGCCACACACACACACACACACCAGCCACACACACACACACACACCAGCCACACACACACACACACACCAGCCACACACACACACACACACACACACACACACACACCAGCCACACACACACACACACACACCAGCCACACTGTTAGACGGACCGGGAGGGTCGGCCGAGGTTACGGGGAGAGGTCTCCAGGGAGAGCCGTCTCCAACGACTGTACAGATAAGTAACTTCCCCCCCACAGACGGACACCACACAAGGTTGAAGGTTAACGAGACTTTATATGCAATTCTTAGGTTACGAGGATGGATACAAGGAGGTCTGGACTCAGGGGTCCCCTCGGTTCTAGTCTCTGGTTTAGGAAAGGGGTAGCGGGACAGTCTTAGTTACCAATGAGTACAAAATAGCTCTCAATCCTCGAGCTCGGCGTTCTAGATGATCGGGCCGTGGAGGAGCCAAGCAGGTCCCGAGATGGATGAAGGAAGGACGACGGTCCGCGGCGGAGCCTGCAGGTCCCGGTGGAAGATGACGGTTACAACGGTCCGCGGCCACGCCAGCAGATCCCGACGACGATGAAGGATGAAGGTTACGACGGCTGTGGCAGCGCCAACAGGCAGGACGATGGTGCACAGGACAGAGCTATGGCAGCGCCAGTAGTCCGTCCAGGATGAGTTCCTCTTTACGTCTCTCGACTCCAAGATACAACTGCCTTCCTGCTCTGGAGCTGCCCCAGTTATAGGGCTGGCGTGCTTTGATGTCCGGACCCTCGCACTTGGAGGTCGGGAGGTCCGGGATGGGGGAGTCCAGACACCCAGCAGGGGGGTGGAGCCGGCGCCCGGGGAGGCGATGGGCGAGCGGCACTTGGCGGGGGAGAGCCATCGACACCTCTTTCTCCCATTGACTTGCCAAGTAGCCCGCTCACCTCCTGGGTGGATGGTGGTGCCGGGATGTCTGAGGCCGGGCCAGGCCCAGGGTTGAGGTCGATCGGGGGCCAGGCGGCCTCGTGGTGGAGTGTCCAAGATGGCGCCCCAGGCTGGGCGCGTGGGCCGGCAGTGGATCGGACCCGCGAGGTTGACATGCTCGAGGGCAGGGGTCCCTGAGGGGACAGAGGACGTGTAATGGTGGTGTGTGGTACTTGCGGGCCCGGACTCGGGTCTGGTTGGGCCGGGGGAGAGCGGCCCTTCATGTGGCCTGTCCAACATGCGTCCCCCCCAGCTGAAGGCGGGGAGAGTTACCCATCCTCTTGGGGACTCTCCTCGTCGAGGCGGAAAAACCGGGACAGGCCATCCGCGTTGGCGTGATCTGGCCCAGGCCGGTGTTCGACTGTGAAGTCCATACCTTGCAAGGAGATGGACCAGCGTAGCAACTTTGGGTTCTCCCCCCGCATATGCATCAGCCATTGCAGGGGTCGGTGGTCGGTCTGCACCCGAAAGTGGGTGCCGAAAAGGTAGGGCCGGAGCTTCTTGAGGGCCCATACCACAGCGAAGGCTTCCCTCTCTATGGTGCTCCAGCGTTGCTCCCGTGGTAGGAGTCTCCGGCTGATGAAGGCCACCGGTTGATCAAGGCCTTCGGTGTTCACTTGAGACAGGACTGCCCCAATGCCCTGGTCGGAGGCGTCCGTCTGGACGACGAACTCCCGGCTGTAGTCTGGGGCCTGGAGCACAGGGGCGGAACACATGGCGGCCTTTAATTGTTCAAATGCAGTTTGACACTCTGGGGTCCAGGTGACTTTCTTGGGCTGGTTCTTTGACGTGAGTTCTGTGAGGGGCCCCACTATGGTACCATAGTCTTTTACGAACCTTCGGTAGTAGCCCGTGAGGCCCAGGAAGGCTCGTACCTCGGTTTGGGTGATGGGGGGCTGCCAGGCCTGGATGGCGGCAATTTTCAGCTGTAGCGGGGCCACTAGGCCGCTTCCCACCTGGTGTCCGAGGTATGTTACAGACCCTTGCCCAATTTGACACTTGCTGGCCTTGATCGTGAGGCCAGCTCGCTGAAGGGCTTGCAGCACTGCTCGGAGGTGGTGGAGGTGCTCGGTCCAATGGTGGCTGTATACAGCGATGTCGTCTAGGTAGGCGGCGCTGAATCCTTCGAGCCCCGCCAGGACTTGATTGACGAGCCGTTGGAATGTTGCTGGGGCATTCTTCATGCCGAAGGGCATGACCGTGAAATGGTAATGGCCATCGGGGGTGGAGAAGGCAGAACGTTCTTGCGCCCGGGGTGTGAGGCCGATCTGCCAATAGCCTGCGGTCAAGTCGAAGATGCTGAGGTAGCGGGCAGCTCCCATTCGGTCGACTAGTTCATCTGCCCGGGGGATGGGGTGCGCGTCCGTTCTGGTGACCGCATTCAAGCCCCGGTAGTCGACGCAGAACCGGAGTTCGGGTGTGGTGCCGGGGGCAGCTGCTTTGGGGACCAATACGACAGGGCTGGCCCAGGGACTGTCTGAGGGCTCGATGACCCCGATCGTGAGCATCTTGGCTATTTCTTTCTGGATGCAGGCCCGTACCCGGTCTGGCACGCGGTAGGCCCGGTGGCGGATAGGGGGGCTGTCCCCGGTATCCACATCGTGCACACACCAGGAAGTGACACCCGGGGTGAGGGAGAACAGGCTGGCGAACTGTGATAGGAGGGCTTGACACTCCTGGCGTTGTTCTCTGGTGAGGGCCTCTGAGAGCCGGACCCCATCCACGGAGCCGTCTTGCTCTTGAGTCCGTAGGAGGTCAGGGAGAGGCTCGGAGTCTTCTTCAACCCCAGTGTCTGTGGCCATCAGGAGGCTGAGCTCTGTTCGCACAAAGTGGGGCTTTAGTCTGTTAGCGTGGAGGACCCGGAGAGGGTTCCGGGAGGATTCCATGTCGATGAGATAAGTGGCAGGCCCCTTGCGCTCTATTACTTTGAAGGGCCCCGTCCATTTGTCTTGCAGGGCGCATGGCTCAGTGGGGGACATCACCCATACCTGTTGGCCAGGTTCGAATTCAATGGATGAGGCATTCTGGTCATACCATTTTTTCATGTCCTCTTGACTGGCCTCGAGGTTGGCCTTCGCTAGTTCTCTGAACCGCCGGGTCTGGTTGCGGAGGGTGAGGAGGTACCGGAAGACATCTGGAGGGTTCTTTAGCGGAGGCATCTCCCAGCCTTCTTTGACGAGACTGAGCGGCCCTCGCACTGGGTGTCCATATAGCAGTTCAAATGGGCTGAAGCCCAGGGATTTCTGGGGGACTTCTCGATATGCGAAGAGGAGGCACGGCAGCAGCACATCCCACTGGCGACGGAGGGGCTCTTCCAACCCCCCGATCATTCCCTTTAGCGTGCGGTTGAACCGCTCAACGAGTCCGTTCCCTTGAGGGTGATAGGGGGTTGTGAATCTGTAGGTGACCCCGCACTGTTGCCAGAGGGACTTCATGTATTTGGAAATAAAGTTCGTACCTCTGTCGCTGACGACTTCTCGGGGGAAGCCCACACGGGAGAAGATCCCCATCAGAGCCCGGCCAACCACCGGGGCTGTCACCGTTCGCAGAGGAACAGCCTCAGGGTAGCGGGTGGCGTGGTCCACTAGCGCCAGGATGAATCGATGGCCTTGTTTTGTGCGGGGGTCCAAGGGCCCCACAATGTCTATTCCGACTCTCTCAAACGGGGTAGTGACCACGGGAAAAGGTTGCAGGGGAGCCTTTAGTTTGCGGCCGCTCTTCCCACTGGCTTGGCACGTGGGGCAAGATCGGCAATGCTGGTGCACATCGTTTCTCATTTTGGGCCAGAAGAAGTGGGTCACTAGGCGACTGTAGGTTTTATCTTGTCCCAGATGTCCTGCCAGGGGGACATCGTGGGCCAGGTTTAACAGGAAGTCTCTGAAGCGGAGGGGTACCACTAGTACTCGGTTGCTCCCCAGCTCGGCGATTCTTTGCTCGCTGTACAGCAGATCATTGTCCCAGTAGACCCAATGAGTTCCGGGGGTATCCCCTGCGCTTTGGGCGAGCGCTTGCTGGCGGAGTCCCTCGAGGGAGGGACAGGTCTTCTGTTCTTTGCGAAATTGTTCTTGCGTGGGCCCCCCTTCTTGAGGCCACTGGTCGAGGTTAGCGAGGTCGGTGGGTTGAGCTGGTTCGGTGGGAATGTTACGGTCGGTGTTTTCGGCCGGGGCAACCGGAGGCGGTGGCGCCGGCCATTCGGGTTCTTCTGGCTGGTGGTTGGCACGGGCGGCCATGGAACGGGTGGTGACGCACGCCCAGTCGGGGACGCCCAACATCCCCAGGTGTTCCTTTCGCTCCACGGCGGCCCACGGAGAGCTTTCCAGGTCATTGCCCAGGAGGCAGTCTACGGGGGCATCGTCTCGGACCGTCACTTTCAACATGCCGGAGACCCCCCCCCATTCGAAGGGGACGCAGGCCATCCGACACAGGCTCTCCGAGTTATCGGCTGATCGTACAGGGCAGAGAATGTTCGGTAGATACTGTTCTGGGGCCACCAGGTGACAGCGGACGGCTGTTACACTGGCCCCGGTGTCACGAAGGGCTTCGGCCTGGTGTCCATTGATGCTCACCCATTGGCTGTACTTCTGGGTGTTAGCGGGTAGGGGGACCCGCGGGACCATGTCTTTCCCCCCTAAGCAGGCTAGAGTCATGGCGGCTGGCTCCCACTCTTGATGCTCTTGTTCGTACTCTTCCTGTTCCTCGGAGATCTGTTCTTCTCCTAGGGCTGCAGCGGCCACTTGGCGGGGTTTTGGGCTCTGGTACTGCGGGCAGTTTGGGTCGTTCGCATAGTGGCCGACTCGTTGACATCGGTGACACGTGACATTGGCTCTGTATCCCGGTCGCGCTGGGGTGCTGCCCCGGTTGGCCGGGGGGGTGGTGTTGGTAGCGGGGGCGACCGGGGCGTTGTCTCTTCCTCGCCCTTGGCCCCCTCCTCCTCCTCTGGGTCGGTGCTGACCATTGTTGTTCCGGTTCTGTTCGTAGGACCCATTCCGGCCCACTCTGGTGATCTCCCACCGGTCAGCTTCGGCTGCGAGCTGCCGGGGATCCGTTAACTTGCTGTCGAGGAGGTGTTGGCGGAGTTCAATGAAGCAATTGTTCGACAGATGCTCCCATACCATCAGGTTAAATAGTTGCTCGTAGGTCGTGACGTTGCTTCCTCGGATCCAGCCCTCGAAGGCTCGGCTAAAGTATGTTACATAGTCCACCCAAGTTGTACCCGGGATGCGGGTGCAGTCTCGGAACCTCTGACGGTACATCTCGGGTGTGAGACCATAGCGGGTGAGGAGGGCCGCTTTCATATGGTCGTAGGAGGTCATCTGGTGGTCCGGGAGCTGTAGTAGGGTGTCGCGGCCCTCATTGAGGAATCTTCCCCAGAGACCGGCTCCCCAGTCGCTTCTATCGATCCGGTGTGCAGTCATAGCGATTTCATAGGCTTTAAACCATTGCTGGATGTCGTCCTCTCTGAAGTACTCTCGGACAACATCCTTGGGGATGTGTACCTTTTTGTCTGTGGCCCCTGAGGTGGGGGGTCGCTCGGGTACCCCTGCTTCTTTATTCTGCTTGCGTAGGTTGATCTCGGCTAAGTTTCGTTCGTGTTCGTACGCTAGTTTTTTTTCCTCGAGCTCCCTTTGTCTCTGTTTCTCCTCTCTTTCTTCTCGGAGACGCAGGTGCTCTAAGTTGATTTTCTGTTCGGCCAACTTAAGTTCAACGTCCATTTTAAGTCGGGCCATTTCTAGTTCGTGTAGTCGGGTCCTTTCTCTTTCCTGGATCTCGCCTTGCGAGAGACCCGTTCTTTGCCCTTCCGGGGCCGTGGTCGTTTTTTCTACGGTGCTTTGATCAGGGGTTCCGGCAGCCCCGGTTTCTGCCCAAGATTCTAGGGCATGCTTAAAATCGTCCTTGGTACTCAGTCCGGTGGTAGCGATACCCAGTTCGATGCAGAATTGTTTAAGTTCACGATGGTTGTACTCCTCCAATTTCTCCATTTGGAATTTCTCGGTTGATCCGCTCTCTTTCGTGGTCATTGTGACTTCGTCGTGGGGTGAGCTACTCTCTGTACGTTTATGCGGTGATTCGGATCGCGCCGCTGGCCACCAATGTTAGACGGACCGGGAGGGTCGGCCGAGGTTACGGGGAGAGGTCTCCAGGGAGAGCCGTCTCCAACGACTGTACAGATAAGTAACTTCCCCCCCACAGACGGACACCACACAAGGTTGAAGGTTAACGAGACTTTATATGCAATTCTTAGGTTACGAGGATGGATACAAGGGGGTCTGGACTCAGGGGTCCCCTCGGTTCTAGTCTCTGGTTTAGGAAAGGGGTAGCGGGACAGTCTTAGTTACCAATGAGTACAAAATAGCTCTCAATCCTCGAGCTCGGCGTTCTAGATGATCGGGCCGTGGAGGAGCCAAGCAGGTCCCGAGATGGATGAAGGAAGGACGACGGTCCGCGGCGGAGCCTGCAGGTCCCGGTGGAAGATGACGGTTACAACGGTCCGCGGCCACGCCAGCAGATCCCGACGACGATGAAGGATGAAGGTTACGACGGCTGTGGCAGCGCCAACAGGCAGGACGATGGTGCACAGGACAGAGCTATGGCAGCGCCAGTAGTCCGTCCAGGATGAGTTCCTCTTTACGTCTCTCGACTCCAAGATACAACTGCCTTCCTGCTCTGGAGCTGCCCCAGTTATAGGGCTGGCGTGCTTTGATGTCCGGACCCTCGCACTTGGAGGTCGGGAGGTCCGGGATGGGGGAGTCCAGACACCCAGCAGGGGGGGTGGAGCCGGCGCCCGGGGAGGCGATGGGCGAGCGGCACTTGGCGGGGGAGAGCCATCGACACCTCTTTCTCCCATTGACTTGCCAAGTAGCCCGCTCACCTCCTGGGTGGATGGTGGTGCCGGGATGTCTGAGGCCGGGCCAGGCCCAGGGTTGAGGTCGATCGGGGGCCAGGCGGCCTCGTGGTGGAGTGTCCAAGATGGCGCCCCAGGCTGGGCGCGTGGGCCGGCAGTGGATCGGACCCGCGAGGTTGACATGCTCGAGGGCAGGGGTCCCTGAGGGGACAGAGGACGTGTAATGGTGGTGTGTGGTACTTGCGGGCCCGGACTCGGGTCTGGTTGGGCCGGGGGAGAGCGGCCCTTCATGTGGCCTGTCCAACACACACACACACACACACACCAGCCAGACACACACACACACACACCAGCCAGACACACACACACCAGCCAGACACACAAACAGCCACACGCACAGCCACGCACACACAGACACACAAACAGCCACACGCACAGCCACGCACACAGACACACAAACAGCCACACGCACAGCCACGGACACACACACACACCAGCCACACACACACACACACACAGACACACACCAGCCACACACACACACACACACAGACACACACCAGCCACACACACACACACACACACACCAACACACCAGCCACACACACACACACACACACCAGCCACACACACACACACACACACCAGCCACACACACACACACACACACCAGCCACACACACACACACACACACCAGCCACACACACACACACACCCACACCAGCCACACACACACACACACACCAGCCACACACACACACACCAGCCAGACACACACACACACAAGCCAGACACACACACACACACACCAGCCAGACACACACACACACCAGCCACACACACACACACCAGCCAGACACACAAACAGCCACACGCACAGCCACGCACACACAGACACACAAACAGCCACACGCACAGCCACGCACACAGACACACAAACAGCCACACGCACAGCCACGCACACACAGACACACACCAGCCACACACACACACACACCAGCCAGACACACACACACACACCAGCCACACACACACACACCAGCCACACACACACACACCAGCCACACACACACACACCAGCCACACACACACACACACCAGCCACACACACACACACCAGCCACACACACACACACACACCAGCCACACACACACACACACACCAGCCACACACACACCAGCCACACACACACCAGCCACACACACACACACAGCCACACACACACCCACCAGCCACACACACACACACCAGCCACACACACACCCACCAGCCACACACACACCCACCAGCCACACACACACACACCCACCAGCCACACACACACACACACCCACCAGCCACACACACACACACACACACACCCACCAGCCACACACACACCAGCCACACACACACACACACCAGCCACACACACACCAGCCACACACACACACACCAGCCACACACACACACACACACACACACACACACACCAGCCACACACACACACACACCAGCCACACACACACACCAGCCACACACACACACACACCCACCAGCCACACACACACACACACACACCAGCCACACACACACACACACACCCACCAGCCACACACACACCAGCCACACACACACACACACCCACCAGCCACACACACACACACACCCACCAGCCACACACACACACACACCCACCAGCCACACACACACCAGCCACACACACACACACACACACCCACCAGCCACACACACACCAGCCACACACACACACACCAGCCACACACACACACACACACACACACACCAGCCACACACACACACCAGCCACACACACACACACACACACACACACCAGTCACACACACACACACACCAGCCACACACACACACACACACACACACCAGCCACACACACACACACACACACACACACCAGCCACACACACACACACACACACACACCAGCCACACACACACACCAGCCACACACACACACACCAGCCAGACACACAAACAGCCACACGCACAGCCACGCACACACAGACACACAAACAGCCACACGCACAGCCACGCACACACAGACACACAAACAGCCACACGCACAGCCACGCACACACACACCAGCCACACACACACACACCAGACACACACACACACACACCAGCCAGACACACACACACACCAGCCACACACACACACACCAGCCACACACACACACACCAGCCACACACACACACACACACACCAGCCAGCCACACACACACACACACACACCAGCCAGCCACACACACACCAGCCAGCCACACACACACCAGCCAGACACACACACACACCAGCCACACACACACACACACACACACACCAGCCACACACACACCAGCCACACACGCACACACCAGCCACACACACACACACCAGCCACACACCAGCCACACACACAAACAGCCACACACACAAACAGCCACACACACAAACAGCCACACACACAAACACAACAGCCACACACACAAACACAACAGCCACACACACAAACACAACAGCCACACACCCAACCACAACAGCCACACACCCAACCACACACCCACCCAACCACACACCCACCCAACCACACACACATCACCACACACCCAACCACACACACATCACCACACACACATCACCACACACCCAACCACACACACATCACCACACAACCACACACACATCACCACACACACATCATCACACATCACCACACCCACATCACCACACACAACCAAGCCTGACCACACACACACAACCAAGCCTGACCACACATAACTACACACACTCACAAAACTACACACACTCACAAAACTACACACACTCACAAAACTACACACACTCACAAAACTACACACACTCACAAAACTACACACACTCACAAAACTACACACACTCATAAAACTACACACACTCACAAAACTACACACACTCACAAAACTACACACACTCACAAAACTACACACACTCACAAAACTACACACACTCACAAAACTACACTCACAAAACCACACCCCCCACAACCACACCCACCCACAACTACACACACCCACAACCACACATACCCACAACCACACACACAAGCACACACCCCCACAACCACACTACACACACCCCCACAACCACACTACACACACCCACAACCACACTACACACACCCACAACCACACTACACACACCCACAACCACACTACACACACCCACAACCACACAACTACACACACCCACAACCACACAACTACACACACCCACACAACTACACACACCCACAACCACACACACCCACACCCACAACCAACCACACCCACAACCAACCACAAACACACACAACCACACCTGACCACAACCACAAGCACACACACAACCACATCCACCAGACACATACAAGCACACACCCACAAGCACACACCCACAACCACACCCACACCCAACCAAACACACAACCACACACACCCACAAACACACACCCACAAGCACACCCACAGCCACACACACAACCGCTCACACACACACAACCGCTCACACACACACAACCGCTCACACACACAACCGCTCACACACACACACAGCCGCTCACACACACACACACACAGCCGCTCACACACACACAATCGCTCACACACACACACAACCGCTCACACACACACACAACCACTCACACACAACCTCACACACACACACAACCGCTCACACACACACACAACCACTCACACACAACCACACACACACACACACACAACCACTCACACACACAACCACTCACACACACACAACCACTCACACACACACAACCACTCACACACACACAACCACTCACACACACACAACCACTCACACACACACAACCACTCACACACACAACCACACTCCCACACACACAACCAGACACACAGATTAGTTACTTACCTGTAATCCTAGTTCTCTTCCAGGGGTATACTCATCAAAGTCATAAGCACTGAATAATCTCCGCCCATAAGCGGGAACCCGGAAAATATAGACAAATACATATATATGTGTAAATATATAAAAATAGTACATAGTACTAAAAGAATTACACACATATACATGTATAAATTAATAATATGCAGCCCTAATTATAACATATAGGCTAATAAAGCCATAATTACATACTTTCTGCAGAAGGAGTAGTTTCTGTCCTGTAACTCCAGTTCTCTAGTAGGGGTATCTCCGTTATAGTCTTAATCTAGTGAATAGTCCTGCCCATGTGCGGACCCCGGAGCAATCAAAAATAATCTCTTAAATTGTCAAAATATCTAGACCTGCACAGACACTTAAGAGAGAATTTAAAGACAGATAATGCAGCCTATATCCACAGGCTACACTGTCCAGTACTTCTACTAGAAATTCCACCAAAAATCCACAACAGCACAGCCTGTCCAGATTTCTCCAGAGAAAACTTTTCTTTTCCAGCAAAACCCTCTGGAATGATAGAGAGGAGGGAATGGACAGACAAGCCCTATAGGCTGCCATTATGTGGCTCAAAACAGGATACTCTGCCTTTAAGAGAACCTTCCAGAATTCTCTCAGTATCCCAGAATGCACAGCAGGTCCCTCTTACTTTCAGTTCTTTTTGAAGGCGTAACACGCCAGACCTGTAGCATTCCGTACATAATATCTTTCTCCACCGGGGAGGAGGGCGGGCGCTTATGACTATAACAGAGATACCCCTACTACAGAACTGGAGTTACAGGACAGAAACTACTCCTTCTGTAGTAGGGGATCTCTGTGTATAGTCATAATCTAGTGAATAGAATGGCATGCCCATCCCCACATCAAAGCGGCGGTGGAGAGAATAGAATTAACACCACTACTGTGCGAACAGATTTCGCAGCGAAGTCTGCCCAACCGGAGCTTTTGTCCAGGCATCAGTAATAATAATAAAAGGGGTCTTATCGTGCGCAAACTTAGCCCAATGGGCATCAAGGCGCCAGACAGTCAGACCCCCCAGGATATAGCGGCATGGATTCGCAAATTTAGCGGCACAAAAATGGAAATTTAGCGGCACAAATAGGGAAATTTAGCGGCAATTTTGCAGCATTTTATTTGGCCATTTTTCCTCCAACAAACCCAGATATCTTAGCTTTTTTAGTTATTTAACAACATGAAGCTATATCGCTATATTGAGGTGTTAAACTGGCACTAATGAGGAGCATCCAATGCCCATAGAGTGTTACCAAGTTGAAAAGTACTGAAATAATGACATAATCCAATGACAAATTTGCTACATTATACCGCATAATTTGCCTTTTATCGCCAACAAAATTACTCAACCCTACTGCATAATTTAGCCTTCTACTGCCACATCATTCCAGTAACCCTGATTATAAACTTCCTTTTAAAAGCTTGGTTAGCCTGAAACGTATTGTGATTCTTTCTCTAAGATAAACATGGACCATTCTAAGATGGCAGTCAAATTGACTTGTTGGAAGAAGCAATTTCTGACATCCTACCACCTGGATTGTGGCTTCTACCTATCGAGTGTCAATATCCTAATTCATCCATCGAAATGACAGCATCATGTGGCAGCACAAAGGCATCCATTATTACAGTAAATGCACTTTCACCTCTTATGCAGTAAGCACATGAATAGTTAAAACATTGATAATTCTAGTTTTACAGTGATGGCTCAAATAAAGGAAATATTAAACTATCTTCACTTTTGTTTAGGCGTTTTAATTAAATTTCTGGTGTGACCTACATACTGATTGATTTGGTAGTTCAGAGTTCGCATCCACGTAAAAGGTACATTATTTTTGGACTTAACTACGCTCTCATAATCATTATAAACATTTATTGGCATCTCATGCGCCATGCAATTTCCATTCTTCTAAACAGAACACTGCAGCATATTGCACTAAGCCTCCTATCTTAATTATCCTTGGAGACTGGCACTTGACCTGATGGGACACCGTAGCTGTTTGGTTCATGGTTCAGCGCCTAGGGCAGAGCACAATCCCCACAAGGAATTCAGAAGAAAAAAAAGCGCTGGATAATAAGAGAATAATAATGCTTCCTCGTGTTGTCTGCAACTGCAGCAGTGCTTCTGGCGTGAGAGCTAAACACTGACACGTAAAAGGCATCTGCATTGCTTCCTTCACCTCTGATAGAACACTGATTAGGTTTCCTGCCCCCAGTGCTCAGGACGATGCACACTGGAAAGCTAGCCTAAGCAGCAACAGAGCGCTTCACTTCACTTTGCCTGCACCCTTCCAAGCTTGAAATGTGGGAGATCCCCCGCTCAGCCAATGATCTGAGCCGAAGCCAGAGCTCCGAGCAGGATTAAAAGCCGAGCAGCGCTGGGCCCGCACCTGCTTGCCTCCCACCTCCGAGGATCTGGGGGGACATCTTCCGAGCCCACTTTTTCAGACCCCCCCAGGATATAGTGGCATGCCTTTGTAAAAATACTACAAAAGTGCCGATTTCGCGGGCACTTTTGTAAAAATCGCGGCATTTTCACAAAACTGCCGATTTCGCGGCAAATCGCGAAATCGCGATATCCTGGAGGGTCTGGACAGTAATGCTTAGCAAGGTGTGGACCGACTTCCAAGTGGCCGCCTTGCAGATTTCTGCAATAGGAACATTAAAAAGCAAAGCAGTAGTGGCAGCTTTGCCCCTGGTGGAATGAGCCTTAGGTTTATCCCCTAAGGTCTTATTAACCTTCTGGTAACACAATTGTATACAAGACTCAATCCACCTCGAGATAGACTGTTGCACAAGTTACTACTTGTGTAACGATATATCTGTAAGAGACATTAGTGATAGATTCCTTATCTTAGAATATCCCCAGGCGTCAGACTGGATCCGGAAATTTTTGCATAGCAGTACCCTTGCGCGTCGGTAGGCGGCGTCTGCTGCTCCGCGTCCGTCGTCGGCGCCGTGATGACGCTGTTGGAGTACTTAGACTCCGCCTCCACGTGCTGACGTCAGTTCTTAGACACAGCTTTTCCGTGCCAGAAACACGGAGCTATGCTAAAAACCAACACTGGTGCCATGAAACTAGGGCCCTGAAAGGGGATGACCTTAACCCTAGATATCGGTTCGCAAAGCGGGGAGGATGGGTGGGTCGGTAAGGAATCTATCACTAACTAATGTCTCTTACAGATATATCGTTACACAAGTAGTAACTTGTGCATCTGAAAGAGACACGTTAGTGATAGATTCCTTACCTTAGAATAGATACCCCAGCAATACCAACCCCGGTGGTCGGTCTGCGAACCAATAATCACACCAGAAAGTCCTGGAGGATGGAACGGCCAAAGAAGCCATCCCTCCGGACTTGGCTGTCCAGGCAATAGTGTCTTGCAAACGTGTGCAGCGTGGCCCACGTAGCCGCCTGACAAATGTCCTGCAAGGGCACTCCTAGGCCCAAGGCAGTAGTAGTAGCCGTTGTTCGAGTGGAATGAGCCCTCAGCCCAACAGGGGGTTCCTTCTTAGCCAAGGAGTAACACGCCTGGATACACAAGATGATCCACCGCGAGATGGTCCGCTTGTGCACCGCTTTCCCCTTCTTAGCGCCCACGTAACCAACAAAGAGTTGGTCATCCACCCGGAACTGGCGTGTGCGATCCAGATAGAACGAGAGCGCACGTTTTAGGTCCAGACGGTGGAGCCTCTCTTCCTCTCTCGAGGGATGCGGAGGCGGAAAGAAGGTGGGCAAGGTGATAGATTGCCCAATTTGAAAGGCCGTGACTACCTTTGATAGAAAAGAGGGCCGTGTACGCAACACAACCTTGTCCGGATGGACCGAAAGGAAAGGAGGTTTACAGGATAGAGCCTGGAGCTCACTCACTCTCCTGGCAGAGGTGATGGCTACCAGGAAGGCAGTCTTCAAAGAGAGAAGGCGAAGAGGACAGTTGTGAAGTGGCTCAAAGGGAGCGCACATCAGAAAAGTAAGAACCAAGTTCAAGTCCCACTGAGGCATCACAAAGGGCACAGGAGGGAACGTATGCGTGATGCCTTTCAAGAATCGGTTAACAATAGGGGACTTGAACAAAGAAGGTTGATCAGGCAACCTCAAAAAGGCTGAAAGAGCAGAAAGGTAGCCCTTGATAGTGCCCAGAGCAGAGCCCTGTTGGGCAAGAGAAAGAAGAAAGAGAAGAACCTCAGAAAGAGGGGCAGAGAGAGGATCCACAGCCTTTGCTGTGCACCATGCCACAAATCTGTTCCACCTGCAGGCGTATACCGACTTTGTGGAGGGACGCCTGGCTGCCAGAATGATGTTACAGACTTCAGGAGGCAAGTCAAATGGCCTCAACGGTCGCCGCTCAATCTCCAAGCATGGAGGTGGAGACTGGACGGGTTCGGGTGGAGGACCGTCCCCTGCTGCTGCGACAGAAGGTCCTCCTGAAGAGGCAGACGAACCGGGGGATCGACTGACATACTGAGTAGCTCTGAATACCAGTACCTTCCTGCCCAGTCCGGAGCCACAAGGATGACTTGTGCCCGGTCGCGCCTGATCTTCAGCACTCTGGGCAGAAGTGGTATAGGCGGAAAGGCGTACAACAGACCGCAACTCCACTCGCGACGAAAAGCGTCTCCGAGCGAATGCCGCCTTGGAAATTCCAACGCGCAGAACTGATGACATTGCACATTCTCTTCAGTGGCGAATAGATCTAACCAAGGCTCTCCCCACTGCTGAAAGAGACCTTGTGCCACGTCCGAGTTCAGACGCCATTCGTGATCCATCATGCACCGGCGGCTGAGTTCGTCCGCCCTGGCGTTCAGGGAACCTGCCAGGTGTTGAACCACCAGGGTCACACCCTGATGTTCCAGCCATTGCCAGAAGCGCAGAGCCTCCTGGCAGAGGGTTCCAAGACCCCACCCCGCCCTGTTTGTTGCAGTACCACATGGCGATGGTGTCCGTGAACACCTGCACTACACTCCCCGGACAGAGGGGAGGAATGCCTTCAGTGCTAGAAGAATCGCCCGCAGCTCCAAAAGGTTGATATGGAGCCGGGACTCCGCCGGAGACCAGAGGCCTCTGATCTCCGCCTCTCCCATGTGGCCTCCCCAGCCCTGGAGGGACGCGTCCGTCACAACTACGTGCTCCTGTTGGGGAAGGGAGAGGGATCTGCCGCTGACCCAATCGCGGTCCGTGAGCCACCACTGCAGCTGTCTCGCAGTGCCCTCCGAGATCAGGACATTGTCGGACAGGTTGCCCTGATGCTGGGCCCACTGAAACCTCAGGTCCCACAGCAGAGCCCGCATCCGCCAACGGGCGTGATGCACCAGAAGGATGCAGGAGGCCATCAGCCCCAGAAGCTGCATGGTCAACCTGACCGAAACTCGGGATAAAGGCCGAAATACTAGAATCAGAGCCTGTATATCCCGAACCAGCTGTTCGGGAGGATAAACCCGAAACTGCGCCGAGTCGAGAACCGCTCCGATGAAAAGGAGCTTCTGAGAGGGGCACAGGTGTGACTTCGGCACATTGATGGAGAACCCCAGCTGGTGCAAGAGGTTTGCCGTCGTCTGGAGGTGGCTGACAACTGTCTGGGGCGAGCCCGCCTTCAACAACCAGTCGTCGAGGTAGGGGAAGACTGAAACCCCCAACCTGCGCAGATGAGCTGCGACCACCGCCATCACCTTCTTGAACACCCATGGGGCGCTGGTAGGGCCGAAGGGGAGCACGGTAAACTGAAAATGCTCTTGGCCTCGCGTGAACCGCAGGTAGCGCCGGTGGGCCGGCAGGACGGGGATGTGGATGAAGGCGTCCTGCAAGTCCAACGCTACCATCCAGTCTCCTGGGTCCAGGGCAGACAAGACCAGAGTCAGCATTTTGAACTTCTCCTTCCGGAGGAAGCCGTTGACGTTCCGTAGGTCCAAGATAGGGCGTAGGCCCCCTTTGGCCTTCTTGGGTACCAGAAAGTAGTGGGTGTAGAAACCACGTCCTACTTCTGGCCCAGGAACGCGCTCGATGGCCCTCTTGGCCAAGAGGGCCGAAACTTCCTCCTGGAGAAGCCGCAAATGATCACCCGATACGCAGTGGTTCTGCGGTGGCATGGCTTGAGGAGTCGTCTCGAAGGGGAGGGAGTAGCCCCTTCGGACAATCTGCAGCACCCACCTGTCCGAAGTGACAGTGCGCCAGTGAGAGTGGTGATGGCGAACCCTGCCCCCCACTGGCGTCACATGAGCCGAAAAGCTCGGACTAGGAGGGTTTAGAGGCGGATGCTGCGGGGGAGGGTGTGGACTGGCCTCGCCGTTGTCCCCAACAGCCTCCACGGCGATTTCCACGGCCGCCACCGCGCTGGATGGTAATCTGCGGCGTGTGGCTGGCGGCACGTGTGGGGGCGCCCCTTCCTTGGCCACGAAAGGAGCGAAAGGCACCAGTGTGCTGGCGCGGGGCCAAGAGGCCCAAGGACTTGGCCGTAGCCCTCGAGTCCTAAAAGCGCTCAAGCGCATGGTCTGCCTTGTTGCCAAAAAGGCGACGGCCATCAAACGGCATGTCCATCAGTGTATTTTGGACATCGGCCGAAAAGTTGGCGGACCTCAACCAGGCGTGGCGCCTAACCGCCACCGTCGTTGCCGTCGCTCTACCTAGTGAGTCGGTGGTATCCAGCCCACACCGGATAGAATATTTGGCTGCATCTCGGCCTTCCACAAGGGCTTGGCAGAGTTTTGCCCGTACCTCCAACGGACACTCTGGCAGCACTTCCGCAACAGTCTCCCACAGAGAGTGGGTGTAGCGGCCCAAGAGGCATGCGGTGTTGGAAGACCGCAGTCCCAGACTAAGGGAGGAGAAGATCTTCTTTCCGTACTGCTCATACCTCTTGGATTTCCTGTCCGGCGGAGCCGACGGGAATGCGGTCTGGGAATTGGATGCCTGGATGTCCAGGCTCTCAGGGGTGGGGTGGGTGGACAGGAAACATGGGTCGCCCGGAGCCGGCGTCTGGCCACGTTCCTATCCACGGGCGAACCCGTAGCGGACTTAGACCAAGTGCCCAAATGAACGTTGGTCAAGGCCTCATTAAACGGCAGCAGAGGCTCGGCCGAGCTTGACTGCGGTTTAAGGACCTCAGTGAGGAGGTTAGTCCTCACGGCCGCGACAGGGAGCTCAAGGCCCAAGGCCTTGGCAGCCCTCATCAACACCACACTATAGGTTGCCCCCTCCTACGAAGCCACGGTAGGAGGAGACACAAAACCAGTGTCTGGAGAGGTGTCCAGACCACTGGCCTCCCCAAGTTCTCCTGCCCAATCCTCCTGAGACTGACACTCTCAGGTCAGAGGGTCCTCAGACCCCTCCCAATCCTCCTCATCACCCATCTCCTGATACTCAGGGTTTTCAATTAATGGGGCCTGTTCATTGAAGTAAAACTCCCCAAGCGCCGTCAAAAGCGGCGCCCAGCGGCGCCGTTCCGACGTCTGAACCGGAGCGAAGGAGGCATCGGGACGGCACCGCCCAAGGACAGCGCCAGAGGCGACACCTGGCGGACCGACGCCGGGGGGGGGGTCGTAAGGAACCCTTGGGCCCTTCGGCGCCGGGGGCGTCGGGACCGTGGGGCCCGAAGGCGCCGGGCCCGAAGGCGCCGGCGGCGTCGGGACCAAAGCCCCCGACCCGCTAGGGGCCCCAGACGGGTCCGCTGGGCCCGAAGGCACCGCGGAGCCCGTCGGGGAAGAGAGGTTCCTCATGGCCATGAGGAAGCGCTCGATCTCCCCCGGCGACGCGTCGTGCCCAGGGACCGGAGGGTGTGGGGCAGGCCGCGACGGCCGCGACTCCGGCGGAGCCGCGCGGGCGGTGTCACCCGAACCCGCGAGCGACGTTTTAGGGAGTCAGAAGAGCGATGACGCCTCTTCGACTTCTTGTGTTTCTTACCCGACGAACTTCGACCCGGAGGAGTGGTGCCGACTCCTGGAGATGTGGTGGCTCCGCCCCGCGACCTGTCCCTCGACCTCCCTTGGGACCGGGACCTCTCGCGGCGCGGGGCCGACTGCCGGAGTTTGAGACGCCTGCGGGACCTCTCCCGGCTGGCTTTTGAAGAGAGGGCCCGGCAGTCGGAGCAGGCCTTGTCGTCGTGGTCGACGCCTAGACAAGTTAGGCACAGGTGGCGAGGATCCGTGACAGACATCGTGCGGTCGCAATCCTCGCAGTGCTTGAATCCGGGCATCCCTACGGCACCGATCGGAGTCGTAAGACTTCGAGAAATGATCAAAAGTGATCCAAAAAGTTAGTCAAAAATTGACTAAGGGCTACTGCTTTTTCCAGATCTGCGCTTGCTAGCGCGGAAAAAAGAAAACTGACGTCAGCACGCGGAGGCGGCGTCTAAGTACTCAGACGACGTCATCACGGCGCCAACGACGGACGCGGAGCCGCAGACGACGCCTACCGATGCGCAAGGGTACTGCTATGCAAAAATTTCCGGATCCAGTCTGACGCCTGGGGATATTCTAAGATAAGGAATCTATCACTAACTTGTCTCTTTCAGATATGAGGTAGCAAGACTGGTCCTGACTGATCCATAATTGATAAACAATTGGTCTGACCTACGAATATCTTTGGTTTTATCCAGATAAAATTTCAACACCCTCCTAACATCCAGGGAATGCAGAGACCTTTCCGCTGGAGATGAAGGATTCTGAAAAAAACGTAGGTAAAGCTATGGTCTGGTTAACATGGAAATCAGAGATAACTTTTGGAAGAAATTTAGGGAGAGTACGCATAACAACCTTAGCAGCCTGAAATACAGCATAAGGTTCTTGGCAACACAACGCCTGAATTTCACTCACCCTGCGGGCCGATGTGATGGCCACGAGGAACGCAGCCTTCCAGGACAGGTGCTGCAACAAAGCCTTATGAATAGGTTTAAAAGGCTCTTCCATCAATCTGGACACCACATTCAAGTCCCATGAAGGCGAAGGAAGCCGGACAGGAGGGAACACTTTCTTCAAGCCTTCCAAAAACTCCATGATCACAGGGATCTGCAAGAAGGAAGTCTGTGAAGGGCATTTCCGGTAGGCAGTCAGCGCAGCGAGATGAACTTAATGGAATGAACATTAAGGCAAGACTGCGCCAAATATAGAAGATACGGAAGGATGACATCTTCCTTACACGTCATTGGATCATAGTTCTTAGACTGGCACCAGATGCAGAATCCCTTCCACTTCTAAGCATAGGAAGTCCTAGTGGAAGGTCGCTTAGCCTCCTTCAGTATGTCCATACAATCTTATGGCAGATTCAAATGGCCATACTGCACTCTCTCAGGAGCCATGCCGCCAAACTCAAAGACAAGAGGTTGGGGTGCACCATCTGCCCCCCCGAACTTTGTGAGAAGGTCCGGCCGGCACGGCAGCCGAATATGAGGAAGGAGAGACCGGTGAAGCAGGTCCGTGAACCACCACTGCCTGGGCCATTCCGGGGCAATCAGGATCATCCGTGCCCTGGACTGGGACAGCTTGATGAGCACCGCCGGAATCAGGGGAATGGGCGGAAAAATGCACAGAAAGCTGTTCGACCAGTCGATCCATAGCGCATTCCCCAGCGTCCCCTGCTGGTAGTACCTGGAGGCGAAGTATCGGCATTTTCTGTTTTCGGCGGTGGCGAACAGATCTACGTCTGGAGTCCCCCACCTTGCGAAGACGTCTCCTAGTATTTCGTCGTTTATGACCCATTCGCAGTTTTCCTGAATCAGTCTGCTCAGCGCGTCTGCCTGAACATTCTGCACACCTGGCAGATGGGTAGCCGTTATCGTCACTCCTCTGGCCAACAGCCAGTGCCAGATCGCCTGCGCTTCCTGTTATAGTGGGCGTGATCTCGCGCCCCCCTGCTTGTCGAGGTAAAACATCGTGGTCGTATTGTCCGTCTGCACAAGCAAGGAGTCGGTCTGGAAGGACAGATGAAAGGCCTTCCGTGCCAAGTGAATAGCTCCGAATTCCAGGAAACTGATGTGAGACTTTGACTCTGTCGGAGACCACGCTCCCTGGATCTGTAGATGGTCTGAATGCGCTCCCCAGCCAAGGAGAGATGCATCCTTAACAATAGTCCGAGTCGGGAAGTCCCTGTGGAAAGGAACCCCTCTGAGGATTTTCTCTGCTGAGCACCACCATCTCAGGGACAGTTGGGCGTGAAGAAATAACTGAATCCGGTCGTCCCAACACCCTTTCTTCTGGTTCCACTGGTCCTCCAAACCGTCCTGTAGCGGCCACATGTGTAGGCGCGCATGCGGAGTGAGGAAGATACAAGAGGCCATCGATCCCCGTAGAGAAGACATTGTCCTCACTGTTGTAGATAGAGCAGCTAAGAGAGCCTGAGCCTTCCAAAGGATGGATAAGCGTCTCTCCTCCGAAGGAGACACGCTAGCCGACATCGTATTGATGGAGGCTCCCGAGAACTGCAGGCACTGTACCGGGATCGGGACAGACTTTGACAGATCTATGTGCAACCCCAGACGGTCCAGCAGGACAGTCGTCCTGTTGAAGTGCAATCCTGCTTCTTGGAAGTTGGAGGCTTAGATCAACTAATCGTCCAGGTATGGGTAGACAAACACCTTGTTCTGTCTCAGGTGCGCGTCTATCACAGCCATGCATGTCGATAAAGTCCTAGGTGCAGACTTCAATCCACACGGTAGTAAGGTGCACTGATAGTGATTGGTGCCAACGAGGAAGCGCAGGAATTTCCGATGTTTCCAAGGAATGGGCACCTGGAGGTACGCATCCTGCAGGCCTATAGCGCACAGCCATCCTCCTCTTTGCAGCATAGGATAAATCCGGCACAAAGACCGCAACCCTCCGTTTGCTTAACACAAAACCAGAATGGGCCTGAACTCTATCTGGTCCTTCTCTCGCACCCGAAAGCACTGTGACTACAGACCCTCTCTTAGAGACCGAAGGACGTATTATCTCCCTGCTTCCCAACAGGATAACGGCCTCCGCTCGGAACTCGCGCAGCTGAAACTGCGAGTGAAGCGGTGGAATTGCTGGAGGAGGGCTGACAAACGAAGATTGTGTAGACCTGGCCGGCCTTTGTTCGCCGAGGAGCATCAAGCTCTCCCGCGTATGCGCACAATATACTTGTGAATTATTAAATGGTGGCCCAGGACCACAGAAATTCTGGGAGGAAAAGACGCCTCTAGAAAGGGCGGAAGGCCTTAAGCCGTTCTCCACGCCCCAAACCTACAGCCTTCAAAAATCTCCGATTCAGACTTCATGCGGGCCACTCACTACCCTCATTGCAGCCCAAGGGTTGCCCAAAGAACGGGAGAGTAGAAGCACACCGCTGAGCCGCAGGGACATCAGACTAATACAAGTATGGCAACGTAGGACAAATCCACCATACCTGGGGGTCGGCAGGAGAGAAAAACTCCGCTCTGACACTGATGTTTAGATCTGAAACTATCAGGCCCTTTAGACTATCTCTTGTAAGGACTCCCTCCTGTCTCTCGGCAGGGGAACCACAAATCGGTAGAAAAACACCCCCACACAGGGATCTTACCACAACGGCCCAGCAACAGCGGACCACAGCATGCCGTCTGCATGCCGCCACCCCTGTGACCAAGTCAGGAGTACGGTCGAAGCCAGAACCTCCTGGCAGGTGGTAGTGGACTAAAGTTAAGTACCGCCAACCAGTTAAGAGGAGGAGAGAGCCTCCCCGTACTCATGGAAGACGCCTCCCTGGCATCAAGGCACGGGGGGTTCGCAGACTGAGGGGCCAAAGGCCCCTGGGGTGGTGGGTGGGAGAGGGAATCTAGAGAATTCCGAAACATCCCCGGTGGTCACACCAGTGGTGGCAGAGCAGGAGGCGACCCAGACGCTGCGTAGGTATGCAAATACTCAAAACTAAGCAAAAGGACCAACGTCCCCCGCTTACACGTGGTAAGTAGCCACAGACTCCCCATCAGAAGGGTTCCTAGACGCTGATCAACTGCACGGCGTCGTGAGTGGACGTTGCCGGGAACACAAAGTCCCCTCCTACGAAGAGAGGCTCACCACGGAGCGAGGCATGGAACAAGACCCAGGCGTCAAGCGCCAGCAAGTATTCTGCGGCTGTAACCCATGACGTCGACCTCACTACGACGTCACCATCACTAAGACAGTGACTGTCTCTACGACATTGCTGTACATTGACATCAAGTAGCACTGCACCGAGACGCCGAGCCATCCATAACGGTGAAGTCTGGCCTAACGGAAGATAGCGGAGCCTAAGCGACCAACGCCCCAAAAGGAGCATCACTGCTCCTCTACGTCGAGCATCACTGCTCCTCTACGTCGAGCATCACTGCTCCATGACGTCGAGCATCACTGCTCCATGACGTCGAGCATCACTGCTCCATGACGTCGAGCATCACTGCTCCATGACGTCGAGCATCACTGCTCCATGACGTCAAGCATCACTGCTCCATGACGTCAAGCATCACTGCTCCATGACGTCAAGCATCACTGCTCCATGACGTCAAGCATCACTGCTCCATGACGTCAAGCATCACTGCTCCATGACGTCAAGCATCACTGCTCCATGACGTCAAGCATCACTGCTCCATGACGTCAAGCATCACTGCTCCATGACGTCAAGCATCACTGCTCCATGACGTCAAGCATCACTGCTCCATGACGTCAAGCATCACTGCTCCATGACGTCAAGCATCACTGCTCCATGACGTCAAGCATCACTGCTCCATGACGTCAAGCATCACTGCTCCATGACGTCAAGCATCACTGCTCCATGACGTCAAGCATCACTGCTCCATGACGTCAAGCATCACTGCTCCATGACGTCAAGCATCACTGCTCCATGACGTCAAGCATCACTGCTCCATGACGTCAAGCATCACTGCTCCATGACGTCAAGCATCACTGCTCCATGACGTCAAGCATCACTGCTCCATGACGTCAAGCATCACTGCTCCATGACGTCAAGCATCACTGCTCCATGACGTCAAAGGCACTCCATGACGTCAAAGGCACTCCATGACGTCAAAGGCACTCCATGACGTCAAAGGCACTCCATGATGTCAAAGGGACTCCATGACGTCAAAGGCACTCCATGACGTCAAAGGCACTCCATGACGTCAAAGGCACTCCATGACGTCAAAGGCACTCCATGACGTCAAAGGCACTCCATGACGTCAAAGGCACTCCATGACGTCAAAGGCACTCCATGACGTCAAAGGCACTCCATGACGTCAAAGGCACCCCATGACGTCAAAGGCACCCCATGACGTCAAAGGCACCCCATGACGTCGAGGCACCCCATGACCTTGAGGCACTCCATGACGTCCTCGACGCTGACCGAAACGGCGTCATAGCTCAGATGTGCCACTACTGGGGAGAACCCCAGAGGTCACAGCATGGGGACCGGTAGAGGACCTACCCTCTCCTTACCCAGAGGCTGAAGATACCTTCAAACTCCCCTGCTCCAAACCTGGGAGCCGAAGCCTCCTAGAAAAGAAGTTACAGAGAAGACAGGTCTCAAAAGACACAGGCAAACACAGAATATAAACCCTGTGAGCTTCAGCTTTGGTCTTTAATTCAGTCGCAGACAAAGCACTTGTCAGACAGAAATAGTACAAAGACAAGAAGACTGCAGAAATTCTGCCAAAAAAACACAGCAGAATGTAGATAAAGGCCAAAGACGTCGAGTGAAGCTGCAAAAATCCAAAATTATCACAAAAATTGAATAAAAAAAAGCTCAAAAAATAAAAGCTAATGCTCCAGGGTCCTGCTAGCAGGAGCCGGAAAAAAGAACTGAAAGTAAGAGGGACCTGCTGTGCATTCTGGGATACTGAGAGAGTTCTGAAGGTTCTCTTAAAGGCACAGTATCCTGTTTTGAGCCACATAATGGCAGCCTATGGGGCTTGTCTGTCCATTGTCTGTATGCGGTGTCTGTATGCTTCTAGGTCCCTAGTTCAAAATCTGCCATTAAGTGACCCAATTAGCTTGGTCTGTGGCTGTCCTTCACGTATTGTATATTATCAACTCACTTGGCAATATCAGTTTATCTCAGTGACCAGAGATAAACCAAAGATGTCTCTAGAATACTCATCTTAATCTTACGAGTTTATCTCACTGTGCAATTTATTATTGTCTCTAAAGAAAGTATACATTACAGCAAAGAAACATGTTTGAAAATTTTAATATATTTTTGACTCACCTGAAAATATTTTGTTGTTAAAGACACTCGTACACTATAAAAATGTTTACTTCCAGTAATTCGGAGTAAAATACACAATCTCAACTGAAATCCTGTTGATGCAAGATGTTTTCTTCAAAATTTATACTAAAAATATCTGGAAGCATCAGTGTTTAAGATCTTCAAACCAAGTACCAAGCCATTTCCACAATTACTAATCCTGGTAGAACATGGTGCTGCTGATCTGTTTCACGCTAAAACATGAGCACTTCAGGGTATGAGGAAATCTCTACCCGCAAGTAAGATGATGGTGGGATCCAGAATAAAGAAAACTATGGTTTATTCCAGAAACTTTCTCTTATAAAGATATACAATTTGGCAACAGCAATTAAATCAGGGCCACATTTAAGGCAAAGATGGACAAATCGAACAAATAAAGGGAGTCATTTTTTTGCCCGACCAGTAGAAAACATCTCAAGTCTTCTTGTGTGAGTCCCACAGCACACAGGAAGTGCTCTGGTTTGCTGGGCGCTGATGTGCATGTGTCCGCTCCTTAAGCTGCACCCAACATCCATCTCTATTGTTTATCTGGAGTCAGCGAGGAGACATTCGGGGCCTAGAATTGTCTTTGAAGACCCTCTACACTTTCTGTTTGGTTGCAAATAAAAAGGGTGGTCACTAAGCTGGAGTTTTGGGAAATTGTTCTAAAAGGTCATTGACTCTGAAAGGGCAGTAGGGCTGGGACCCAGTCATCAGCATGGCGCCTATGCTCTGCCTTTCAGAAGCCCTCTCCTTGCGATTCTATCAAAAAGGACTCGGAGGGTGCAAGGACCCCTGATGTCACAGGTGAAGAGGCACTCTGCTGCTCCACCCCAAACAATGGAGACATATTTTATTTTCTGGGTGCAATCACCACCAGCCTCCTGCTACGAGCATAAGGCAAAGCTATATTGCCTTTTACTAGAACTGGCCCCCTATTGGTCAGGAGAGGAGGCCACTGGGCCCCGCATCAGCCCCTTACACTGGCTTCAATCTCAGCGAAGCTGAGGCAGAGCAGAAATGAAGCAATCTATATACTTCCAAACTGCAGTTCAAGCCCTAGTCATCCCACGCATTGACTATGGAATCGTCGCTCTATGCGGACTCCCCCTATCAACAACTGCACCCCTAAGAGCCTCCTTTAACGCTGCAGCGAGACTTATCACTGGGTCAAAAAAACATTCGCATATTTCCCCTGATTTAAAATCCCTGAACTGGCTGCCTTTTGAAGCCAGGATCCAGCTAAAAATCGCTTGTATGACTCATATGGCTGTACACCAAAAGTCACCCAACTACCTCACACAAAAGCTGACTATATCCGGGGGCTCGAGATCCACCAGAAGCACAAAAAATCTCCTCCTGAAACCGCGAAGATTCCGGAAAGAAAAAACGTATAAACGATCCTTCTCTGGAATGGCACCCAGGATCTGGAATGCACTCCCTCCCGAAACAAGACTTATCTCCTCCTCTGCATATTTTAAGAAAGAGGTGAAAGCCATCCTTATGGCTAAATTCACTTGAACACTTTTTTTGGGATATATTGAATACATTGCACTGACCTTGTATTTTTCGTTTATCTGATTGTCGAACTGTACTTTTGTTTTATCCGATTGCTATTCTACTTTGCAACTCACTTACTACCTACTACTATTTTGTACCCAAAAGTTTGTTTATTCATTCCTTTGTTTTCCCTTACCCCTGTTTCTGTAAAGCGCTCTGATATCTGCAAAGATCTTGTTCGCGCTATATAAAACTTTGAAAATAAAATAAATAAATTCCTTCCTCTCTATCATTCCAGAGGGTTTTGCTGGAAAAGGAAAGTTTTCTCTGTGGAGAAATCTGGACAGGCTGTGCTGTTGTGGATTTTTGGTGGAATTTCTAGTAGAAGTACTGGACAGTGTAGCCTTTGGATATAGGCTGCATTATGTCTTTAAATTCTCTCTTAAGTGTCTGTGCAGTTCTGCATTTTTTGACAATTTAAGAGATTTTTGATTGCTCCGCGCACATGGGCGGGACTATTCACTAGATTGTTACTATACACAGAGATCCCCTACTACAGAATTCAAATAATCTATAAAAACCAACGCAAGAAAATGGCATGAGCCTTAAATGCATTCCACAAACAAACTTTTATTTGCATCAACGAACATGTAACAAAAGGCAATTAGTCTAAGTAGGCTGCATACAGAAATAACATCCCTGTACAGAAAAGCAGACTTTCACCTCGCCTTTAAGGCCTCAGAGAATCTGAACACTTTTCCTTTAAGGCCTCCAGGGGAACCCTGCTCCTATCATGCCCCACAGGTGGCAGTTAGGTCAGTTCTTTTCTACGGTACAGGAAACCTTGCAGGAACCTGCATGTAGAAATGCAATAATAACATATTAAAACATAATGCTACTGCTCGCTCGGGGAGGCAGGAGGGTGCTTATGACTTTGATGAGTTTTCCCCTGGAAGAGAACTAGGATTACAGGTAAGTAACTAATCCTCATCTTCCAGGGGATACTCATCAATAGTCATAAGTACTGAATAGAGTAGCAAGCTCATACCCACTTCCAAGCGAGCGAGCAGAAAATAGAGATTAAATCAGTTTGACACACATATCTTAGCTAGTATTAGCAAACAAGTTTCTTAGTGATGCCTGCCCAACTTGAGCATCTGCCTGCTTGTCTGAATCAAGACAGTAATGGAGAGTAAAAGTATGGACTGAGCGCCATGTAGCTGCCTTACAGATTTCTGCCATAGTAACATTCCTAAGAAGAGCTGTGTTAGAAGCTATCCCTCTCGTAGAATGAGCCTTTGGCCTTCCTGACAAAGACCTGTTAGCTAATTGATAGGCTAGTACAATGCAAGAAACAATCCACCTAGATATGGATCTCTTGGAAGCCGCAGAGCCTGTATTAATAGGACCATAGTTAACAAACAAACGGTCTGACTTTCTCAATGTCTTTGTTCTGTCCAAATAAAACTTGAGAACCCTTTTAAGATCTAAAGAGTGGAGAGATCTTTCTGTAGGATTTGCAAGATTTGGAAAGAAAGTCCGCAAAGTTATAGTCTGATTAATGTGAAAGTCTGAAACAACCTTGCGTAGAAAAGCCGGATGCGTACTACTCTGTTAGCATGAAACACTGTGAAAAGTTCCTTAGAACACAGAGCCTGGATCTCGCTCACTCTGCGAGCAGAAATAATGGCTACTAGGAATGCTACCTTCCAAGTTAAATGTTGTAAGGAAGCTTTGTAAACAGGCTCAAAAGGAGCACCCATTAACTTAGTCAATACCACATTAAGCTCCCAAGGCGGAGAAGGTGATCTGACTGGAGGATACACCCTTCTTAGGCCTTCCAGAAAATCTTTCACCACCAGCATCCTAAAGAAAGAAGTCTGGTTAGATGAGTTTCTGTAGGCAGTGATTGCTGCAAGATGAACTTTAATAGAGTTAAACTTAAGGCCAGACTTTGCCAAATGTAACAAACAAGGCAGAATCACCTGCTCTTGACCTTGGACAGGGTCATGACCATTGTTCTCACACCACAGAAAAAATAGTTTCCATTTAAAACCATATGATTTCCTTGTAGAAGGTCGCTTTGCTTCTTTAAGGATATGCATACAGTCTGGATTCAACCGCAAGTGCACATACTGGATGACTTCAGGAGTAATGCTGCCAGGCGTAGGGAGGACAAGTTGGGGTGGAACACTCTCCCCCTCTGCTTGGATAGAAGATCCGGGCGACATGGCAACCTCCTGTGTGGCACTTCCGACAACTGAAGGAGGTCTGGAAATCACCACTGGCGTGACCACTCTGGAGCAATAAGAATCATCCTGGAATTGGTTCTGTACATCTTGTTGATCACTGTTGGTATCAATGGGGTCAGTGGAAAAGCGTACAGCAAGTTCTGACACCAATCTATCAAAAGGGCATTCCCTTGAGATCCGACCTGGGGAAACCTGGACGTGAAGACAGGCCATTTTGCGTTTCCCGCGTCTGCAAACAGGTCGATGTCTGGAGTTCCCCATGCCTGAAAAATACTGTCTACGACTTCGTCGTTGAGAACCCAATCGTGAGCCTCGACAAAGTCCCTGCTGAGGAAATCTGCTTGAGAATTGAGGGACCCCGGCAGATGTACAGCTACTATCGACAAGTTCCTTGCTAGCAACCAGTTCCATATGGTCTGGGCCTCCATGGAGAGAGTCCTTGACTGGGTACCCCCCTTGTTTGTTTAAATAATACATTGTGGTTGTATTGTCTGTTTGAATCAGGAGGGATCGAGACTTGAACAATGGAAACAGGGACTTGAGATCTAGATGATTGCTGAGTTCTAGCAGGTTGATGTGATAGCCCCTCTCGGATTCTAACCATAGCCCTTATACCTGCAGAGGGCCCATATGAGCACCCCAACCCTGAAGAGAGGCATCTGTGATCCGAGTTTGAGTCAGAGGATCTTGATGAAACGGCACTCCTTTCATTAAGTGCGACCTCTTCATCCACCATCGAATGGAATCTGTGGCTGACTGATGGAGTATCCGATCCTCCCAGCACCCAGACATCTGCATCCATTGATCCTCTAAACACTGCTGTAGAGGACGCATGTGCAATCTTGCGTTTGGTACTATAAAGATGCACAATGCCATCGACCCCAAGAGAGGATACTTGGCGAACTGTCGGGAAAGTGGTATAAAGAAGAAGCTGACATTTTGTCCGAATTGATAACCACCTCTCCTCCGAAGGACACACGTTTACTTTTTCTGTGTCCAAGAAGGCTCCCAGATAGTGAATCTTTTGAGTTGGATTTAGTATGGACTTCTTGAAGTTGACTTGAAGACCCAACTTGTACAGAAGATGAAGGCATCTTGTAAGATGATCTTCCAGTAGGGATGGTGAAGAACTTTTTAGGAGCCAGTAGTCCAAGTAAGGGTAAATGAAAATCCTCTGCTTCAGAAGGAAAGCGGCTACCACCGCCATACACTTGGAGAATGTTCGGGGAGCTGACTTTAGTCCGAACGGAAGTACTGCATATTGGTAATGATGAACAGACACTTGAAATCTTAGAAATTTGCGATGTCTCTGAGATTGGAACATGAAAGTATGCGTCCTTCAGATCGATGGAACACATCCAGTCCCCTTGATGGAGTTGAGGAAATATTTGATGAAGTGCTACCATTCGAAATTTCTCCCTTCGAATGAACCTGTTCAACAATCTCAAATCCAGTATAGGTCTGTACTCTGCAGTGGGACCTTTCTTTCTCACCAGGAAGAAGCGAGAGTATAGCCCTTGATTTCTCTGCGGAAGCGGAACTCTCTCAATGGCTTTTTTGCTTAAAAGGATTTTTACTTCTTTTTGCAGAAGACTATGATTTTGATGAACAACACTTTTTGGATTTATGAAAGGTGGTGGTTTTTTTAATTTGGGGAGACATCCATTCTGAACGAGGTCGATGACCCACCTGTCTTTTGTCAATCTTCTCCACTCGTCCAAATATAAAGCAATGTTTCCTCCTGCCGGAGTAGACCACAGCCTTGGAGGAAGTTTCATCTCATTGTTTGAGGTTGTTTTGAAACTGAAGACTGCTGTCTGTTTCCACCTCTGCCTCGGCCAGGCCTGGGCTGTTGAAACTGCGACCTCTGTTGAGACTGGCCCTGGTTTTGCGAAGAACAGTTGACGATTGCCCACGCTGTTGAAACGACCTCTTGTCGTAGGGACGAAAACGAGGGCAAAACTCCTTTTTCTCTAAACCAACTGCCTTTAGAGTATCAAGTTCAGCCTTCATTTTAGCCATCTCATCATCTGCACGAGATCCAAACAACGTTGTTCCATTGAAAGGTAAATTGACTATTTTTCTTTGGGCATCAGGCTTAAGGCCCGTGAAGCGAAGCCATGCTGACCGTCTGGAACAGATGCAATGTGCATAACCATGAGCTGCTAAATCCGCAGAGTAAGCAGCCGCCCTAATACTTTGGTTGGCAACCAAACCACCTTCTTCCACATTCTCTAAGAAATCCTTCTGATCCTCCTTAGGCAATTTCTCAGCAAATCTCACCAGAGTCCCATAAAAGGCGGTCGTAGCGACCCAGCAGAGCCGCTGCACTCGCCACTCTCATAACAGAGGAAGCCGTATTACACATTCTCCATCTCAAGGTGTCCATGTTCTTCCTGTCCTTTTCAGGTGGAGCAGAAGAAATGGAAGTAGCAGAATGCACTTTTCTAGCCGCTGACACTATGAGTGAATCCGGTGGTGGGTCAGTACGTAAAAATAAAGGATCCTGTTCTGGAGCCTTATATTTCTTTGCAATTCTAGAGGGCCCAGAGCCCACTGTAGCAGGTGTTAAAAAGGTCTTCATTGCTGGTTCTATCAATCCTGGCACCAAAGGTAGTAGGGGTCTAGCTGACGACTTATGATGCAATGTTTCAAATATAACGGAAGAGGTAACTGGAGGTACAGACATCGTTATATTAAATTTGCTGGCCCCAGACACAATACCTCACTGAAAGTTCCAACATTATCAACGGGAGATATTCTTGAAGGTGGCGTTGATGAAATTGTGGGGCAATAGGCTCTGTAAGACTACCTCCTTGAGGTGGACGTGGTAGGAGATCTCTGTCTTCTCCTAGGAGTAGGAGACCGATGAGGCCTACTGCGGGCCTTTGAACGTGAACGCCTGTCCACTGGAGATCTAGATCGTCTTGGAGACCTACCAGCCGGTGGTCTTGAACATTTCAGAGTCAGAGGTGTATCACCAGTTCTGGGCTGCATTCTCCAATTATGGACGCTCTCCAACCATTTAGGGAACCTGCCAACAGGAGGTGATTTGCGCACCGGAGAGCTCTCCGGGGTTACCTGCACAATTTGTATCCCCATCGACGAAGACGAAGAGCTCCTAATAGACTGTGGAGATCTAGACGTCAGTCTATGTGCTCCTTCTCCAGGATCCAATTGTTTGTCCCTCGACGTTGAATACCTCTATGTCGAACCAGAATGAGCCACCATAGAAGATGCCGGATGAGGAGAGGCTCTGACAGATGGAGATCTGTTCGAAGAAGCCCTCGACGTCGGATCCTTCGATGTCGACCATGGCTGGTCAGAAGACGTCCTCAACGTTGGCTCCAACCTCGACAAAGACCTGTGACGGGTTCGAGAGGTTTATCTAGAATGCCTTGGCGTCGACCATGAAGCAGGTGGCGGAGACCTCGACGTCGGTAACTTTTTCGACGTTGAACGAGACTTCTCATGCCTCGAGCCTGAAGCATGCCTCGACGTCAACCCATGCTTCGATGGCGATCTTGATCTTTTCCTCTTCTCAGGTCTCAACGTCGATCTACTCCTAGCCCTCAACGTCTATCTATTTCTCACCCTCGACGCCGGCTTCTCTGCAATAGACACCACATGCCTAGACGTCAAAAAGCTTCTTGATGACGACCCGGATCTCGGTTTCGACATAGACTTGCGTCTTAAATGGGATGTCTTCGACGCCGATTTACTGCTTTCCACTTGCCTCGACAAACCTGATGGCGATCTAGACTTCGACGTCGATCTTACTTTATCAATCGCCCTCGACGGTGCCTCATAGCGCCTTTTCTTATTTCTACCATCAGGAGACGCAGATCTTTGACATCTTGTAGGAGAGGAGGGTCTTCCAGAAGAGATATCTCTCCTTGCACCCTTCTCATGATGTTTCTCCCCCTCCATAAGCCCCAAAAGTCTAATCTTGTCTCTTTCCTTAAGAGTTCTTTTGGAAAGTTTGAGGCAGTGGTAACATTTCTCTAGGTCATGTATGGATGGCAAACAAACCACGCAAACAGAATGAGGATCTGTTTTGGACATCTTCCCACAGGAAGGACACTTGTAGAATAAAGGTGGCATAACGGACTAAAAATTCTCTATGAATTAGTCGGAAAAGATTGAAAAATACCACCAGCAGTCACTACTATCGAATAAAGTGAGAAAAAACCAAATTCTGACTGAAAAACAATCAAATTCAGTAGAGCTCAAGTTCCTCACAGAACAAGCCGGAGAAAAGAACTGACCTAACTGCCACCTGTGGGGCATGATGGGAACAGGGTTCCCCTGGAGGTCCTAAAGGCAAAGTGTTCAGATTCTCTGAGGCCTTAAAGGCGAGGTGACAGTCTGCGTTTCTGTACAGGGATATTATTTCTTTATGCAGCCTACTTAGGCTAATTGCCTTTTATTACATGTTCTTTGATGAAAATAAAAGGTTGTTTGTCTGTGGAATGCATTTAAGGCTCATGTCGTTTTCTTGCATTGGTTTTTATAGATTATTTTCATTCTGCAGAAAGTATGTAATTATGGCTTTATTAGCCTATAGGTTATGATTAGGGCTGCATATTATTAGTTTTTCCATGTATATGTGTATAATTCTTTTAGTACTATGTACTATTTTTATATATTTACACATATATATATGTATTTGTCTATATGTTCCGGGTTCCCGCTTATGGGCGGAGATTATTCAGTGCTTATGACTATGGAGGAGTATCCCTGGAAGAGAAACAAGCACACACCCAACCACACACACAAACAACCACACACACAAACAACCACACCCACACCCAACCACCCACAAACACAAGCACACACCCAACCACACACACACCACCCACACATGCACACACCACACACACACAAGCGCAACCACGCACACACACAAGCGCAACCACGCACACACACAACCACAAATACATCCACACACAACCACACACACAACCACCCGTCAGTACACGATTTCACCAGACACAGACACCATCAGTTGTCAGTGCACGCTTCCACCGGGCACAAACACCACCAGCCGTCAGTGCACGCTTTCACCAGGCACGCACACACACCACCAGCCGTCAGTGCACGCTTCCACCAGGCACACATAACACCAGCCGGCAGTGCACACTTCCACTCGGCACACACACCACCAGCCATCAGTGCACACATCAATTATTAACGCATCCACAATTAACTATTGTAGCAATAGCAGTATGGCGCACTTTACTTTTAAACATATCCATCTAAAGCGCAGCATGCCACCATTGCTACACAAATAAATACACTTTTTGGCCTACAATTTATAAACTCTTGTTTTGCATTTGGTGTTGCAATATTTAGCAATGCAAATAGTTCAAACTTAATTAATGCAAGACCTATTGCATTGCAAATGCTTGTCCTTCTCTTCAGCACCCTGGCCTTCGGGTCTTTGGCTCTGCTATTTTGTATTTAGGGATCGGCACACAAGCACCATGAAAATAGGACTTGGAGAACCTTGGTCTCTGAGAAAAGGTCCCGACACCAATGTAGTCCTTGCACTTGAAACTAGCAGCTTGCTGCTCCTACCACCTATTTTTTCAGAATGTTTTTTTTTTTTTTCCCCAAGTATAACATGCCGAGTCCTTGAGCCTCCTCCCAACACATCCACAGCTTATCAGGCCAGAAAGCTGAAGCTTCAATGAAGTGCCCGCACTAGCAGTTTAGGCAAGGGCCCTTGGCCATCTGAGAGGGCCAGACCTTGGTTTTTACTAAACAAAACAGGGTCTCTCAAACTCAGAAGTCCTCATCTTCCTTCAATCGCTATCTATTTAAGGATATGAACTACTGGCACTGCCCCTAACTGTGCCTCCTTTTAACTCTGGCAAATGTGTATAAATGTATCGTTTAGTAAGTGGCAGCAGAATGGCTGGGATCACAGCAGCACATGAAACAGAATGTCACCAGGCCCAAGACATGCAACATGCCAAACACTAACTTGTCACAGAGAGAGCACTTCTTTATCCCTGGCTAACTGCATGCATGAATGCATCTATCACTCCACTGACAGAGAGCCTCAGGCCCTTCGGACTCTCAAGGAGGTGCAGTGGAAAGGGACCCGCAAAGAAAATAACTATTGTGACGGGGAAAGCAAGTGGACCAGGAAACGCAGAGCAGTGCAGGCACACTCAGTGACATCAGCTATGAAAAGAATAGGCATACGGACAATGGGACAACAGATGGAAGAAGCAGAAGGAAAGAAGACATCTTTCCCAACCAAGGGGGAAAGGGGATAAACAATTCAGGGAGACATTGTGTCCATTAGAACATAGCTAAGGAGCAATACACCCCAGACATCCAATGGTTGCAAATAATTAACAGATGTAACGGTCTCGATTCCTGGCACCCATCCCAGTGCAGCAGACTCCAGTGAACGCCATTGCAGCATCATTACTTTCAGTTTGTTTGTAAGGGATGATCGCATTAGAGAAATTTTCAGAGAGTCAATGGTGGGGGGGGGGGGGTGGGGGGGGGGGGGGGTGGGTGGTTGACGACCCAGAAAATCCAAGAGATGAGACTGTAAAAAAATTGATGGGAGCTTTGGATCCAGCCAGCTGTGGCATGATGGAAAAAGGAACCAACATCTCCAGCATGGGTGATGCCTTATGCATCAGTGACTTAGGTGCCCAGCTACCAGTATCAATGCCAAATGGGCAGATTGTCATCTGGTGAAACGTCAAAGATGTTGACATTTGTGGTCTGGCTGATACCCATTTTCAGCTAGCATAGGTACATCATTTGTTTCAAGAATGAGAGATGCATAATGTTCAACCTTCTTGATGTGTAAAAAAAAAAAAAAAACGGGCCATTGAAAAAGAAGTTTGCTTGTACCATAGGGAAATTTAGCAAGAATAAGGGAAACTATGGCATAGCCCCCTCATTCCTAAATGTTTGCACACTCTGCATCAGGGTATTATCTTTCAGATTTGTTATTTGCACTTCCATTTTGCCGTTTACCTTGAAACAAGCTCATGCTGGGGGAGTGCAGGGAAAGCCCTACCAGACCTGAGGGGATAAACTGAGCATGAATCACATTTAGACAGCCGGATATGGCGACAGGGGAACTACTTAGCCATCATACAGAAGCACTAGCTAGCAGTCTGTTCTTCTGGAACCCTACTGTTTGTACCCCCAAGGGCTGAGTTGACTGTATCAAAGGTAGACCATCAGGTATCACCAATAACCACTTCATCTTGCACTAGAGTAAGAAACAATGCTGTGCATGAGTGATGGGATCAATATACGTTGAAGATGTGCCCTATGATGTACCTTTTCATCCCAGATCCCGCATTCCTTCGATTCCCAGGTAAGAGAGGGACAGAGGAATAATTTGTAGAAATGATAAAAACTCTTTAAAACAAAAAAACATTCTAAACGCAGAAAGAAAAGGAAAATATTTTAAAACTTTTATTAAGTGAACGAGTCGATTCCTTCCTTTAGAAATGGTTTTACATGATAAGTAATGTTCCCCCTTGAAGGCCCAGCCTCTCTTCCCCAATGCCAGCAGTAATCCGCCACACACTCTCACTCAAACTAGGTCACCTCTCCTAGTTCTGGAAATGGATTCATGTTAAGATAATACAATCAATACAATACCCCCTTGCTCCTGCATCATCAACCACTGCAACCGTCAACACTATACCACTATCTGCTCCCCTTTTCCCGAACCGAAGCATGTAGCCACCATTCACATTGCAATGACTGCCAGCTTTAATCAAATTCAACCAATAGCAGTGGCCGGCAACTGCAAAGAAAGAAGTAAGCAGGGTCTGGAGAAGACACATTCAACCAAAGGTTCTGGAAGGCACCCTGCCCCTCTATGGTCCGAAATGAATGTCCATACAATACTCGCATCCTCATACTCACACATCCATGTGGCTAATCGGTCCAAAGCAAGCTAGTGCTGCACATGAAAGTGCAGAACAGAAACTCCAGTCGAGATGGGGGCATCAGTCTAGAGTGCACTTAAGGGGGGAGCACATGGTGGGCACTAAAACACCACAGGCTCAAAAGCACTTCGGTTCATAAAGTGCATGCCAAGAGGGTACAGCAAGGCAACACCTATTTGAAAGGTGGTTACCAATCCTCAACACAGGCATGTGTCACACTGCACAGCTGTACTTTTGCACAGTACAGTATCTGTTAAAACCTTTCAAGGAAATGACGGAAAAAACGTGTCACAGTCAATAGTTGCTCCCTGAGGGGAGGGAAACAAAGCAGGAATAAAATAACTATACATTAATATATTTATATATATATAATCTTTCACATATAAAATCCAGAAGGTGCAAGGGATCCAGAGTACAAAATATCCTCTTGGAGGACTGTAGTGGAAGCACTGGTGAGTTGCGCCGGAGGCACTGGTGAGTTGTACCCAGCCATAGAGCGACACTGTTGAATTAATTACTCTGCAGGCGCTGGGCGAGCTCCACTGCATGGGTCCCAAAAACAGACTAATCAGGAGGACGTGGCAGAGGCCTAGAGAAAGGTAGAAATTTGGTGTTAGTAGGAGGCAAAATCAACATCTTCACTTCACTTCCCTCCCACTTTACACTAGAGCTAACTGAACATACTTCGTTTATGCGTACTACCAGTTGTGGTAGGCCCTCAGTATTGGACTTTTAACTTAACTTACACACAGTCTCAAGTGTTGCCTTCCATACTTTCACAATCCTTGTGGGCGGGCCTTGTATGGTTTATATGGTGTAAGATGGGTGACCCGATAAGGTAGCATTTCTCCTCAGTGGTCCACTCCCCATGCGCTGCTCTCTACCTGCATTACCAAGGCCCATTAGACTGATATTGGTTTCCTCAACTTGAACGTCCGGAGAATACCCACTGCTAGAAAGGTCTATGCAGTCTATTCATATATCAAGCACCAACAGGAGTAGATTGCCTTTTTAGAGGAGAGCTAGACCACCTGACACCACTTACTCTACATATGCGCGAGCGCCATGGTCTTCGCCCCAAAGTCCCATTTAAGGAAACAAATACGACTGTAGATGAAGAGGGTCGATACATGGTCCTAGAGGGCCGCCTTGACGGCTGGCCATTACACACCGGGAGCATCTACGCCCCAACGCGGAGCAAGAAACCTTTTGGAATGCTTTTTCCGCCACACTCTCCTATAGAACCACACTATGCTGGATGGTAGGGGGTGATTACAATTGTGTGCTTGCACTCACTTTGGACAGAGCCTACCCCCCGTTGCCCCACTCCTACACGCAGGCGGATCGATTCCTGAACTGGGTGAGACACTGGTCACTCACGGATACATGGCGATCTCAAAACCCTGGGTCCCGGCTCTATTCTTTCCACTCCATACCACACAATTAAAACATATGCCTTGACTGCTTCCCTTGTTCCACCCCACCCATCCTCGGAGTCGCTTGTCCACCACTCAGATAACTTGGGACGTGTGGTCTCTGACCATGAGGCACACGTCATGGACCTCAGGTGGGCACTCCCATTCACACCAACCCCCAAGTGGAAGCTTCCGCAAGATTGCCTTAAGGACTCAAGTGTTCCGGGACAATCTAGGAGATTGCATCAGACACTATTTCTCCGAGAACTAAAACACAGCCTCCACTAGGACGCTGGAGTGGGACGGCTTTAAGGTGGTGACAAGAGGAATTTGTATCAAAAAGATAGTGGAGTACATAGGACCTTGGAAAGGACATAGTGGCCACTGAGAAGAACTTTGCAAAATTTGGTAAAGCAGTGGATAGCAACCCTACGCTCGCCCCCCAGCTCACAGAAGCTAAAACCTCCTACATAACCCTCCTAGAACACCTGTGGCACTTTAATTTTACAGCTCATGTGGCCAAAGTCCATAGGGAATGTGACAAATCGGGAAGACTCCTGGTCAGACTAGTGTCCTAGGTCCCCCTATTACTTGAAAAGGTCACTCTCTCAGGCGTCACCACCCGTACACAGAATGAAATTTTGCAGGACTCTTACGAATAAAACTCCTCCATCTACAGGGCACCACTGCAATCCTAACTAGGTCACTCCAATGAGTTCCTAGCAGACATTGATCTCCCTCGCATTTCTAGTTCCACTAGACTCTCCTTAGATACCACAATAAGGTCTACTGATGTAGCGTAAGCGATCCGTGACTTTGCCAGAACAAAACACCAGGATTAGAAGGTCTACCCCTCGAATATTACAGTACCTTCTCATTAATCTTGGCACCCCCCTTCCAAAAATGTACAAGGCCACCTTAAGCACCCACACTCACTCTAGGAGTCTTGCTTGATCTCCCGCTCTAAATCGGGTAGAGACCTCACAAAAATGACATCTTATAGCCATTCTCTGGGTGGAAAATAAAATCTTGGTTAAGATTCTTTATTACAGATTCGCCTAAGTCCTGCTGGAACTTGTACATACTGAGCAGAATAGCTTTGTTCCGGGCCGTAGCACCTCCTAAAATATTGGTTGCCTCTTTTTTCATGCACAAAACCTAGAGGATGATTCCAATGAGCGACCAGTCTCATTTTAGATCTGGAAAAGGCGTTCAACACTATGCCAAGCACTAACATTTCACGGGTTCCGCCTGCATGGGGATCATGTACAGCCTTCTTCTCGCCTACACCTGACTTCTACACTCCAAATGAACCTCCCGGATCCCCCCAGGTTGTCTCAGACTCCTTCCGGATCAGCCGCCGGAAGAGACAGAGATGCCCGCTTTCCCCGCTGTCATTTGAGCTCGCAATAGAACCCCTTGCCATACGATTATGTGGGGAGAGTGAAGAGTGGGAAATCTCTCTCAGGGACCAGTCACAAGCTGTGTCCATATATGTGGACAACCTGCTTTTGTATCAGCTAGACCTAAAACCTGACCTTACAGTGCTTCAGGAAACCCTAGCTGATTACACCTCTGCTGCTGGGCTTCATGTTAACTGGGCAAAATTAGACATCTACCCACTCAATCCCAACCAACAGCCATGAGAAGTACACCTAGGTGACACCCGCCATTGTTGGCATGCTCAAGCAACATCCAAGGCTCCATCTCGATCATACTCCTCTGGACCTACAGGAGAGGAACCTCCACAAGGCCTTAGTGGCAACTAGAACCCAAATACACTTTTTGCAGTCCCTCCACCATAGGCAAAATTGCCATGGCGAAGATGAAACGCGTTACTTACCTGTAACAGCAGTTATCCAGTATTGGTGTCTTTCATAGATTCACATGCCTGAATCATTCCCCGTCGCCGAGACGGGAGCCTCCGGTACATAGACAAGTAATGTCCTATAGACATACATAGAGAAAATAGGCCTAAGGGCCTCACCTTAGTAGCCTATCCTTGTCCTTATGCAAAAAGGACCAAACTCTTAGAGCCAGCCAATCAGCTATCACCTCCCTCTAGAACCTTCCTGACAGGAGCCTCAGTCCCTCAGATTTTCGTACGCACCAAGCTAGGTAGGCGTAATACAGTTAGAGAGAAACATGAGTCCTTCCAGGGGAGGCGGGAGGGTTGCATGTGAATCTATGAAAGACACCAATACTGGATAACTGCTGTTACAGGTAAGTAACACGTTTCTTATCCAGTATTAGATGTGTATTTCATAGATTCACATGCCTGAATCAGAGTAGCAAGCAATACATTATGCACATTTCTGATGTAATCATGCTATATAGTCATTTTAGATAATACACATATTACCATGCGACTTTGAAACCTTAGCATACATCAACATATCATAATAGCAAGAGATGTGCATACCAGGATGGCGGGGTGTTGGAAGGCTCACCTCACTGGAATAGATGGCGAAGCACCGCCTGGCCCACTGCTGCATCCTTCATAAGTTCAGCATCCAGGCAGTAGTGTCTGGAGAAGGTGTGCAGTGACTTCCACGTCGCCGCTCTACATATGTCCAAAATCGGCACTCCAGCGAACAGCGCTGCTGATGTGGACATCGCTCTGGTGGAATGCGCTTTAACATTAGCACTCAAAGGCCGTCCGGCCCTGTCATGGCAGAATGCTATCGCTGAGGAGATCCACCTTGAGATGCTCTGTTTCGTTAGAGGCATACCCATCCTTGGCCTACTGTAGGCCACAAATAGCTATGATGACTTCCTGAAGCTCTTTGTTTTGTCTATGTAAAACTTTAGACCCCTTTTGAGGTCCAAGGAGTGTAGCGTCCTTCCTGCTGCGGTAGTAGGGTTCGCAAAGAAAGAACGTAGAACCATTGGTTCATTAAGGTGAAAGTCTGAAGGCACTTTCGGTATGAACTTGGGATTTGTCCTCAGCACCACCCTGTCCTGTTTGAACTGCATGAAGGGTTCCTGAATGGATAGAGCCTGTAGCTCGCTTACTCTCCTGGCAGATGTTAGAGCGAGCAGCAGAGCCGTCTTCCATGAGATGTACTTGATGGATGCTCGATGAATGGGCTCAAAAGGGTACCTCATGAGTTGGTTGAGGACTAAATTGAGGTGCCATGTCGGTGGGACCCTTCTAGGTCTTGGGAAGGATCTATAAAGTCCCTTTAGGAACTGCTTGATAAGCCTATTGGACCAAAGAGACGGTCCTTTGAAGGTCCTGGTGTATCGTGAAATGGCCGCCAAATGCACCTTTATGGATGCATGCGCCAGTCCTGACTGTGCCAAGTGCAGTAGATATGGCAATATCTGTTCGGGTGTGATATGGAGTGGTCTCAGGCCTTTCTCTAAACACCATATGCAGAATCGTTTCCATTTTAGAGAGTACGTTTTGTTGGTACTGTCCGCTCTTGCTTTTGCCAGCACGTCCCTGCATTCCTGCGGGATGTTTAGATGACAGAACTCTCTGTGCTCAGGAGCCAGGCCGATAACCTGAGCAATTGCAGGCTTGGGTGTTGCACCTGCCCGTTGGACATTGTCAGCAGGTTCGGGTGCTGCTTCAGACGAATCGGTGTCCTGATGGAGGCGATGAAGGTCCGAGAACCAGTGCTGCCTCGGCCAGAACGGGGCAATTAGGATCAGGGTACAAGGCTCCGCCTTCATCTTCCTGAGGACCCTGGGAATCATCGGAAATGGTGGAAAAGCGTACGCAAATACGCTGAACCAACAGATGGAAAAAGCATTTCCGAGTGACCTTGGTTGGGGACGCCAGCTTGCGTAGTTTGGGAATTTGGCGTTCTCCTTGGTGGCAAACAGATCGATTCCTGGGACTCCCCATTCTGAGAATATGTGATCCAGCGTACTCTTGTCGAGCTCCCATTCGTGGGAGAGGGATTTCTGTCTGCTTAGGGCGTCCGCAATGGTGTTGTCCTTGCCCTGGAACATAGTCCGCCCTGAGCGTGATCCCATTGAGTACAAGCCAGTTCCAGACCTTTTGCGATTCGCATGATAGAGTGAGCGAACGCGTTCCTCCCGGTTTGTTGAGATAGTGCATCGTCGTGGTGTTGTCCGTTCTGACAAGCACCTGGGAGTTCTGGATGCGTGGTAAAAAGGCTTGTAGTGCCAGATACACAGCCCTCAGTTCCAGAAGATTGATATGGAGTTGCTTCTCCTGATTTGTCCATTTGCCGCTTATTTGGAGGTCCTGGAGGACAGCTCCCCAGCCTTCCAGGGATGCATCCGTGGTGATCACCAGAGGTGCTGCTGGAAGTAGGAATGGCAGCCCTATAGACAAATTCTTGTGATTTCTCCACCATTCCAGACTCTTGGATATTTGTGGTGCTATCTTCACAATGTCCTCGAAAGAACCTGTACTCTGTGTCCATTGGTTCGTGAGAGCTTCTTGCAATGGGCGCATCCTGAGTCTGCAGTGAGGGATGAGGAGTATACAAGAAGACATCATTCCTAGGAGTGATTTGTAGGTTCGAACTCTTAGGGACTTCTTTGATGCCACAGCTGTGGCCAGATATATTATTTTGTTCTTCCTCTCCTTTGAAGGAAATGCCCTTGCGCATTCCGTGTTCAAGGTCGCCCCAAGGAAGGTGATGTTTCTCGTAGGGGTCATGCAGGATTTCTCGTGATTGAGAGTTAATCCTAGCTGCTGAAAAAGATTGGTGCAAGCGTTGGAAGATTCGATCGCGCCTGTAGCTGAAGGTGCCTTTACCAGCCAGTTGTCGAGATAGGGGAAGACTTGGTGACCCATTTGACGCAGGAAAGCCGCCACAGGCGAAAGGCACTTGGTGAAAATCCGCGGTGCGGATTTGAGGCCAAACGGTAGGACTTTGAATTGGAAGTGCTGTCCTGCCACCTCGAATCTCAGGAATTTTCTGTGACCCTTGAGGATCGGGATGTGGTAGTAGGCATCCTGGAGATCCAAAGATGTCATAAAATCTCCTTTTTCCACTATGCCTAGTATTTCTTGGATCGTCACCATCCTGAACGACTGACTCTTCAGGAAAGAGTTGAGACCCGAGGTCTAGAATGGGCCTCCACTTTTTCTCCTTCTTGCATATAAGAAAGAAGCGGGAATAGAATCCTTTCCCTCTTAGAGACGATGAAACTCGTTCCATTGCTACTTTCTTCAACATCGCAGATATTTCCTGGAGTAGCAGGCGAAGATGTTTGCGTGGCAGCCTGCGGGGAGGGGTTGCAGGTGGGATGGTGGTGAATTACAGGGAATGGCCGAATCTTATTAATTGAAGTACCCACCGATCTGTGGTGATGAGATGCCAATTGTCTAGGAAATGGGTCAATTTTCCTCCAATCTTTAATGAGGGATATAGTTGCTGGACTGGCTGGAGTAATTGGTCACTGGCGGCCGCCAGTGCCCCTCCTCTGGTTTTTGCCCCTGAAGTTTGACCTCCCATAAGAAGTCTGACGACCTTGTTGCTGCTTCTGTTGGTACTGGGATTTATTCTGGTAGGAATACGAGGACCTATTTTGATAGGATCCCCTGTAGGAGGACTGGCCCCTGGATTTGTTGCCTCGAAAGGACTGGTTCCGTGCCTGTAAAATACCAAGTGCTCTGGCAGTATCAGTGTCTTTCTTTATCGTTTGGAGTGCCTCGACAATCTTGTCCCCAAAAAGGTGTTGGCAGTCGAAGGGCATGTCCAGCACTTTCGTCTTCACCTCTTGTCTGAATGACGTTGCCTTGAGCCATCCTTGACGGCGCAGGACTGCTGCCCCAGCTAGTTGTCGAAAGCCAGTCATGGCTGCATCTATGGCACAATCAATGATCTCAGCTGCCGAGGTTTTACCCTCCGTAAGCAGTGCCTTGACTTCCTCCTGAACTGTGTCTGGCAGTTCCGCTATATATGGGACTATATCTTCCCAGAGCTGGCGGTTATAAACGCCCCAGCAGGGCTATGGAGTTGGCCACCTTGATGGTCATGGCCGATGTTGTAAACCGTTTACCGATTGTGTCTAACTTCCTGCCTTCCTTGTCCGGAGGGGCTGACAGAGGAGAGGAAGGGTTGCGAGAATTCTTTTGGGCCGCCTGGGTTACGACCGAATCCGGTTTCGGGTGCCCATTAAGGCAAGCTGCCGCATTGGTTGGAGCCTTGTATTTTTTATCCAGGCGTGGAACAACCGCAGGTACAGAGGCCGGCGTCAGCATCAGTTTCTTTCCCTGGTCCCATAGAAATTCTATTATTGGGATAGACTTTGCTGTTTTCTGTGTTTGCTCCTTGAAGTCATGTAAGAAGCACTCCGTCTCAGTTGATTCCATCACCATATGAAATCGCTTTGCCGTCCTTTCCACTATTCTATGGAAACCGCCAATGTCCACTGGTGGTGAATCTGCCTGGCGCGGTTGGGGTGAAGCTGGGGAAGATGCCACATACTCTTCCTCCTCTTCGTGGTCCGACTGGATTTCTTGGACTTACCCCTCTTCCAGTTCCTCATCCTCCTCATCTGATAATTCTATCACCTGAGGTGGCACTTTCTCATGGCAGACTTTAGTAGCGGGCAGTGTCTGTTTTGGGGCTGCCACTGGTGTGTTTGTAGCAGGCATCGGGCCCCCTGTCTCAGTTGCCGGTGTTTCCGGGAAACGTTGTTTGTAGTCCTGGATAAGGAATTTAAGGTCATTAACAATTGAAGTGGGAAGGCATACCATCGGGGTGACCTCCGTGCGTACATGAGCTTGGAAAGTGTTCCTGGTAGCTCATTTCCTCCTGTTCCTCGTCCGTGCTCTGACATTTTACGTGAAGGTCCGAAATGGAAGTAGCCTGCTCCAGGAGTAGTAGTTCTTCAGATGCTTCACTCTGGAGAATTTCTGTAGGCAAATGAGTTTGCACTTTACTTGGTGACGTTGTTTCCGGTGTAATCTGCTTCTTGGTTAGTTTGCCAGACGCAGAACCTGCTGCAGAAGCCCCTGCCGTCGTTTCTGGTGTTGTCGACGGTGGCAGGGTCAGAGACGACGTCTCTACCAGCTTGGCTTTCTTCCACGGCTCAGAAAGGGCCAATGTCGACGACGATCCCCCTCTCGACGGTGCCCTCGTCGACGGTAAGACCTTCGTCGACTGTGTCTCCGTAGACGATATTTTCATCGTCGTCGACGCCTTAGTCGACGATGCGCTCGTCGACGCTTCATTCCTCGTCGACTGTGATCTCGTCGTCGACGTCTTAGTCGTCTTCGTCGTCGTCGTAGTCTTCGTAGTCAACATACCCGTCGACGGGTGGCTCTTCATCGACGACGCCGTCGTCGGGACAATCTTCATCGTCGACGAGGTTTTGTACGTCGACGACGGTTTCAGCAGAATTATAGATGGAATAGGTTTACCTGCTGACGACGATGGAGTTGTCATCGTCGATGGGAAAACAGACAACGCTGTCGTCGTCGACACAGTTGTCGTCGCAGTGGTGACATGAACTGGCGCCATAATTCTTTTTTGCGCTGAGGAGGATGTCGCAAGTTTGCTGGACGACTGTGTAGGCTTCTTAAAAGTCTGAGAGTCCTTTACAGACACTGAAGATTTCGTAGATCTTGCCTCTGAAGACTTCTTTTGTGCCTTCATAGGAGGAGTGTCTGAGGGGCCAGTCGAAGCCACCCTTGGCCTCTTCAGGGAGACTTCTGAGGTCGTTGAAATGCTCCCCACAGAAGATTCCACATTTTCCCTCTCCTTAAGCCTGTCCAGCCAGATGAGCAGGCGACCTTCTCTGTCCCTCAAGGTCTTGTTAGGGAAAGACCTACATATCTTACAGTCTTTAGGGACGTGGTCTGGATAAAGGCAATGTAAGCATAGAGCATGCTTATCCTCAACATGTAGCCTTTTCTTCCCACATGAAGAGCAGGCCCTGAACAGGGCTTTCTTCTGGGATTCAGACATGTCAAAATCTTGAAGAAATAAATTACTTACTGCAGTGATAGGTGGTTTGGAGTAATCCTTGTCGAGATTTAGTAGAAAGAAGTCACTTTTAAAAGTGAACAAGTTGTTATTTGCAGAGATCCTGAGGAGAACTCAGGCTGGAGACTCCCTAGCACAACGTGCGGTAGAAAATCTGAGAGACTGAGGCTCATGCCAGGAAGGTTCTAGAGGGAGGTGATAGCTGATTGGCTGACTCTAAGAGTTTGGTCCTTTTTGCATAAGGACAACGATAGGCTATTTTCTCTATGTATGTCTATAGGACATTACTTTTCTATGTACCGGAGGCTCCCGTCTCGACGACGGGGAATGATTTAGGCATGTGAATCTATGACACCCCTAATACTGGATAAGGTTAATCTTACCCCTCCTTCTGTATACTTTCACTAACCTCCCAGTCGTACCGCCACACTACTTCTTAAAGGAGCTAAACACCCTCATATACACATTCATTTGGGGCACGAAGCACCACAGAGTTGCCCTTGCAAAATTGCAGTTGCAGGTGGAATGAGGAGGCCTGGATGCCCCCACCTTCGATGCATTCTTTTTTAGCAGGACAGGTACAATGGTTATTCCGCTGGGCAACACCTGGCGAAGCCTCAACCAAGCGGGACCTGTCAGTGTCGAAGCACCGGGGTTTCCCCCTCCTGAGAGCTTTGCCCTCTTCCCCCGGTCCTTGCAAGGAGCGGTGGCTCAGGCATGTATGGCCCAGATACACTGCCTCTCCCCCTGGGCTCAACTGTACATCCTGATATTACTCCTGGTCAGTCTCCCCCACACCCTAGGATTTTATACTGCTGGCGACCTGGGGGTCTGGATGGAGCACTTGCTGCTTACACTGGGTAATCTCATCTGCTACCATTTGACCAATTGGCAGAGGAGCATGGCTTTCCACTGAGGTAGTTCCTCTTACACAGACAGCTCAGTCATACCAGTCACACCCTTTGGGACATCTTGGAGGGGGAACCCACCATGCATCCTATTCTACAGACTATCTTAGCCATGGGTGACGGCTGTCACCGTATCACCTTGCTCTACAAAGCCATCTGCGAACTGGCGGTTAACCCCTCACTGTTCTGCGCTAAAATGGGAAAGCTGACTTTGGAAGGTTGCTGTATGACAGGGAGTGGGAACATTCACTAGAATCCCCTCAACATGTATCGCAATTCCAGTTTTAAGAATATACAGTTCTTTCTACTCTATAAGGCATATTTAATCAGTTACTTACCTGAGGCACTGGCCAGATAGCCCACATTGCCATGCCCCTGATGCGTATTTATTGCACATGTGGTCCTGTTCTGCCCTAGTTATTGGCACTCAGTCCACACTATCCTGTGAGAGGTCACAGAGCTACCAGATATTGACACATGGTAAGCATGCTCCCAATGCATTTTTAGGTGTAAGAAACAAAGTACACACTTGTTTCTCAGTCTTGGCATTCCTTCTTGTCAAATGCATACTCATACTCCACTGAAGCTCCCCTACAGCCCCTCCGGTGGCAGCATGGCATGGAGCAGTACACATGTGGGGTGCAGCAGAAGAAGCCCTCTGCTATGAGGAGATTTTACATTCTGCTACAATCACCAAGCCCGCCTCTCGCCCCAGTATTTAAGTTTGTCCTGAGTTTGCACCATTGTGACAATATGTGTTTAATTTCAATGTATAACTAGGACACTTTAAACCTCCATTCCTTTATGTGCCCTACGCTGATATTTAATACTTATTCAGGTATGACCAGATTGTATTTACTGTCCAGCGTTACTACCACTCGCCACATTTTGTTACATACTAATGTTGATTACCTTGTAAAACCCAATATCAATACTTTTCCCCAAAAAACATCGAGCAATTGCATCTGTGACTGAGTCAAATGACTTTCTTCTTTTTTAATTTAATTTATTTTAGCACCATACGTAGACAATTTTAAACAATTTTACTAATAAAACAGCAGTATAAAAGACATTTAAGAACATTACAGTAACAAAGGGGTATTTCAGCAAAAAGTTTAAAAACGGGTTCTTATCGGGGCGTAGCTTGGCACCAGCCAAGATGGCCGTGTAATTTAAGAGCTTTGTGCCGTCCATCTACCATCCACCCGAGATACGACATTTCTCTGCCCAGACACAAAAGATTAAGTCACTCCGGAGTGTCCCCAATCGTGAGGTGAGCCCAGCAGTACAATCGCTGTATGAGATCCGACATTTCTCTGCCCAGACACAAAAGATTAAGTCACTCCGGAGTGTCCCCAATCGTGAGGTGAGCCCAGCAGTACAATCGCTGTATGAGAATGTGAGAAAGTGCCATCTTTCTTGCCTTGGTATGCCCCCACTTTTTTCTGAATTGCTGATGTGCTTTGACTGAGTGTGCCCTGGGCTCCTGCCAACCAGGTACCCAGGGCTTGTGTTCCTTCCCTAAAACTGTACTGAAACAAAACCCAATTGGGATCTATGGCCAGCTGTCAGCCCCTAGCAGTTAGTACCCTAGGTACCCAGGGCATGGTGACCAGAGAAGACCCCTGAGGGCTGCAGCACTTATTGTGCCACCCTAAGGGGTCCTGTACCCGGGCACCCACACACTGCCTTTGCAGGCTGAGTGCCTAAGTACAGAACCAAAACCAGAGTCGACATGGCAAACATCCCGGTGTGCCATGCCCACAGAACCCACTGCCTTGGCATACTTCAGTCACCCCTCTAGCTGGGTGCCCTATGCCAGAGGTGTGGGCACTGGTGCATGAGCCCTGTACCCCTACAGTACTCGGGGCCAATTCTGGGCACTGTAAGTTCAGTGATGCTATTAAGAGTATATGGTGCTGGGAGGTTGGCATTACGAACTCCACAGCATCATAATGGCTACAATGAAGACTGACAAGTTTTGTATCAAACTTTTCAGCACATTAAACCCGCACTGAGTGCCAGTGTGGGATCTAATGTAAAATGCACCAGAAGGCATCTTAGAGATGCCCTCTGAAACCCTAACCTACAATCCACTTCTGGTTGAGTGGCTGCCACACAACAGACATGTTGCTGGACCCCTGGGTAGGAGAGCCCCCGCTCTCCTGGGCCTGCAACAATGCACATCCTGGGCGAGGTGCTAGGTCTCCTCCCCCAGGATGGTCAGGGGGAAGCTTCAAAGGCATGCCGCCTCTGTGAGCTTCTCCAGACCATTTGCTGTACCCAGCAACCAGCCCCCACCAGGCCTGCCCCCCACTCTGCCGGGAAGACTGGCGGGGAAAACTAAGTCAGGAAGGGGGGGGGGGGGGGGGGGTGCCAGCCTGTGCCAACCCCACCCCTCAGGTGAGGGAGACGAGGTGAAGCACGACCCCGGGCTCCGGCCATCTCGAAGATGGGGAACCCTGCCGTATCACAGCTAGGCTCCTTCCCCCCTCCCACAGGAGAGGGGCAGGCTAGGGTGTGTACCCACCCCAGGGCAGGAACCCATTGGTCCCTGTCCTTTCCCTACCTGTAACGCCCCTAAATTTAGTATTTAGGGGCTTCCTGAACATTCCTTCCTCAGATCCTGATACAAAAAGAAGAAAGAAGATCCGCTGTGCAGCTGCTAACAGGACGACAACAACTGACTTAGCCCCACCCTACCGGCCTGTCGATCCTGGAACCTGCTCCTGCTTAATCCCGGCGACTCCTGTGGACAGCAACCTTGGGACACCCGGAGGACCTACCTGCCTGCCTTGACCATCTTGAAGACTGGGACTCCCATCAGCAGAGGCTCTGCTGCAACAACCCACCTGGTGCCAACCAGGAAGCTCCGGGCCAGCCCACTCTGCACCTGCCGAGCCCGGGCCGGGCCCAACCGAGCCAAGACCACGAGGACGTCCCCCCGGCGACTAGGACCCGAAGTCCAGTGCCCAAAGACCCTCCTCGACGAACCAGCCGGCGCCTGCAGGCTCAGAATAAGGGGCCACCCCAACCGCGACCAGCCGAGGGTAAGCTTTTCCGACACCCAAAGACACCCCTGCACCCGGTGCCCTACAGACCCCTGTGCCTCCCTTTGGGGTACCTACCTGTGCTCCAAGATCCTAACTTACCTCTCAAAGTGCTGGTCGCCCCTGGAGAGTCTCCGTCCCCGAGCTTTCAGCCTTTGTTCTTTTTTGACCTTTCCCATTGGATAACATTGAGCACCAGACGGCTCAAAAGCATTGTGCACCCAGCCGCCCGAGTGCCGCTGGCTGTGACCCCTGTGTCCTATTCTACTTCCCCACTTGCCCTGAGCAAGTGACCAGGAGCCCAGCTCCCACAGCCGCGAGGCCTGCTAGCCAGCAGCCACCAACCGAAGGCCCCCTTCCCTTATTGGATATCATTGGACCTACTTACCTCTGCACCCGGCCGCCCCTGTGCCGCTGGGAGTAAACTAACTGTGCTTACCTGACCCTGGGGGACCCCTGAGTCTATGGCCAGAACCTTATCTTCACCAACCAAGTACTCACCTGGAAACCGGTAATTTACTTACCTGCCATTGGATAACATTGACTCATTTTGACCCTATCCTACTTCCCCCCCTTGCCCTGAGCAAGTGACCAGGAGCCCAGCTCCCACAGCCGCGTGGCCTGCTAGCCAGCAGCCACCAACCGAAGGGCCCCCTTCCCTCATTGGATATCATTGGGCCTCCCCACCTCGGCACCCGGACGCCCCTGTGCCGCTGGGAGTGAACTAACTGTACTTATCTGACCCTGGGGGACCCCTGAGTCTATGCCCAGAACCTTAACTTCACCAACCAAGTACTCACCTGGAAACCGGTAATTTACTTACCTGTTATTGGATAACATTGTCTCATTTTGACTCGAAAATGTATTAAGTGTGAAGTTTTGAAACCTGAAAATATTCAAATAAAATCAGCCAAAGTCCGAATTCCGAAGTACTCACCTGTGATCAGGGGAGAAGCCAGTGCTGTACCTTTCAGCCCAGTACTGAACCGCAAAAGTAATCCCTAGCGGGTTTACTAGTAATCTGTATTTTCTCCATAGGAACACATGGTCTGCTTTTCTATGAAATTTCTTTTAAGTGTCTACTTTTGAAAAATTGAAATATTCTTTAAAAATCACACAAAATACTGAAACGCAATTACCTACCTGTTTTGAGTTAAGACCCCAGTGCTGGTCCTAGGAGGCCAGTGCTTGGTTACAAAAGTAAAGCGATCATACTTTACCTGCAATCTGAATTTTCTCCCATTGAATAACATTGTCATATTTCCTTTGAAAAGTTTCTAAGTGTGAACTTTTAAAACCGCTTTATATTCATGAAAATTCACTACAGTAACTAAAACGTTTTTGCTAACCTGGTTTCAGCTTAGAACCCAGGACTGAATCTCAGATCTAGTCCTGGGACTACTAAAGTAATCTATTTAGTAATCAACTGTACTTACATGTGGAAAACCCATTGAGCTCAATGCTATAGTGTGTTTTAGGATTGTGTTGTGCACAAACTTTATTGCTCCTTTGCAAAGTAATTACATGAGAGAACTCATAACAAGAAAAGTATATTTTTATAACTGTTGGTTCTAAACAACAGGTCGGAGAAATTCAAGAGCAACAACCAGATGTCCTCGCCAATACCTGTAACGCTAGGCGTCCCCCAAGGCTCCTCTCGATCCCAAACGCTGTTCAACCTAGTCATGGAACCACTCACCACCTTGCTACAAGCATCCAATGTACACTTTCACATGTACGCCGATGACACCCAACTTTATCTCAAATTACAATCACCCAATGACATCCTGCTCCTGAACTCAACAATCAGATGCACCCAATCCTGGCTGGCCGATAATCACCTCAAACTCAATGCCCTGAAAACAGAGTTCCTTCTGATCTCACCTCCAGCGAAGATCTCCACCACTCAAATTTGGCTTAAACACCTAACCGCACTCAATGTCCAACCCACCATCGTGGACTCTGCAAAATCTTTAGGCATAACACTCGACACCAATCTCAACATGCAGCAACATATCAGCAAGGCAACTAAGGGAGCGAACTTCCAGATCAATACTCTGAGGAAACTAAAACCCTTCCTCCCAGCCAAAGACTTCCAAACCGCAGTACAAGCAATAGTCATCCCTCAAATTGAATACGGTAGCACCGCCCTCTGCGGACTCCCCCTAACCACAACCGCACCACTAAGAGCTTCCCTAAACGCTGCAGCGAGACTCATCACTGGGTCAAAAAAGAACTCCCATTTACCCCTGACTTGAAATCCCTGAATTGGCTGCCTTTTGAAGCCAGAATACACCTGAAAATCGCCTGCATGACACACAAGGCGGTTCACCTAAACTCACCCGGCTACCTCGCTCAGAAACTGACAATCTCTGGCGGAACCAGAAACACTAGAGGCACAAACAATCTTCTGCTGAAACCGCGAAGATTCCGGAAGGAAAAAACATATAAGCGCTCCTTCTCGGGAATGGCACCTAGGATCTGGAACTCACTCCCTCCAGAAACCAGGCTTATCTCTTCCACTACACACTTTAAAAAAGAAGTAAAAGCTATCCTCATGGCTAAATACACTTGAACCAGTATCAAGAACTCTGTTAATACTCGGCACCGATCTGTACTACATGCTTGACCCCTTTGCCTACTTGTATGAGTTGTCTCATTACTCACATGATTGGCTTTGCAGTCACCTATTTGTACTGTTTGATTTATTGATTTATCTGTCTGACTATGCTCCCTCATGTACCCCTCTATGTAACCTATTTGTACTGTTTGATCTATTGATTTATTTGTATGACTATGCCTCCTCATGTACCCCTCTATGTAAAGCGCTCTGATATCTGCAAAGATCTTGTCCTCGCTATATAAACCTTTCAAAATAAATAAATAAATATAAAACACCTATATCTGTTAATATAAAAACAATTGGCCTGGAGTTCAGTCCTTGAGTGTGTGAAACCTTTTGCTGAATGAGTGAGTACACCAAATGATTTACACTGTCCTCTGGTACTGACTTACTGCTCGACCAAGCTACCACTTTGGAGATTAAGGTCAGTTCTGACTTTAACCTCGGTTATACCTCTGGGGTTGGTGGACTCTATACACACTCTACTTCATTCTAGTCCAGTATATATAGAGCCACTTTCTCACAGAGAACGACAAGTGACAGCGGAGATCACGCTGAGGCCTATGCCACGGAGGAACAGGCGACTGTGGGCAGGCCTACCAGTAGGAATCTGCGCCTCACAGGTAGGGAGCCGGAGTGGTGGAGGTGGCCCGGAGCAGCTTGCAGATGCCGGACGAAAAGTACCAGCAACGGCCGTAGAGGCGTCCTGGGAACTCCCTTCACCTCCCAATCGGGGATCGCGATTTCGGAGCGACAGATCAGGGCTAACAGATTGAAACGGCAAGCTGCTCCAAACACCGGACGGGGAAGGAGAACCCGCCTAAAGCTCCTGCAGAGGCTCGCTTGCCGGGAAAAGAGTGGATGGTAAGTCGAGGGCGGCGGAGCACAGGGGAGTGGACGCAGTTAGCAGGAACCCAGAGGCAGAGCAGAGGAGAGACAAAAAGAAGACTAACAAGAACAGACCCCTAAGAAAGGAATAAAGGAAAGCGAGGACCATGGATAAAATTAAGGCAGGCCATAAGCTGTTAACAACACGACAGAAGGGGGCCTGAATAGGCTCAGTAAGTGCAACAGAGAACCAGGCACAAATAATGGCTTGTTGTGCCAGGGGAGATCAGACTGTAAGGCGCAAAAGAGGACTCGGGCCAGAACACATCAAGTTTGACCACAGAGGGACTAGTAAGGAGAGAGCACGACTCCTAGGACATCAGCGGCTCTGAGGCACGACGGAATATACCCAGAGAAGGGCTGTACCAAGAACAGCTGAAACTGCCCAGGATGCTGGAAAGTGGCAAACGAGAGACGAGGCAAAACCCAACGGGGCAGTGTAGGAGAGTAGGGTCTGCTTCCTATGGTCACCCCCACTTTTTGCTTTGCTTTACTTGTTTTTCGACTTTAGTGTGGCTGTGGGCCTGCTGATCAGACCCACAGCCCAGCTGTTCTCTCTCTAAATTCATACCATGTACATTAGGTACATATCCAATTGGGAATTGGGTCACCTTTGTGAGCCCCTGTATAGTGTACCTTAGGTACCCAGGGCATAGGTGCATCCAAGGCCTACCAGGGGCTGCAGCATGTATTATGCCACCCCTGGCTGGCCATCCAAATCGACACAACTGGCTGATCACTCAGCTGGGGCAAGGTCGTGTAATCACCCCTTGCTTAGATATAGTATTCCTATATCTAACCTTATATATAGACACATATGCACCTATAAATCACTCCTATGGCAGCCCTTAACAATCCTGGAGGCAGAGTGCTTGGTTTTATGTGAGATGGGGCTCTAGCATGAGCTGAGCCTGTCTGCAGCTTTCGGAACCATGTCCATATAGCTGTTCTATGATAAAGCCATACCATATACTCTTAAGTGCATTATAATCCCTGCGGGTAATGCTAACTTTGGTTTGGCTTTATCAAAACATGTCGTGTAAGGTGTCATACGCTTTGGAATACTACCCCCTCGCCAGTTCTGGCGACGGGGGTAGCATTCCACCCTTCTAGAGGGAGAGGACATGTTGTTCCTATTAATCCCGGTTGAAGTTAACCAGAGCCTCAGCATCAAAAAATGGATGCTGCTGCCACAGACACAAGTCTGACCTGCTGCTGGGAGTCCTTCCAGCGAGGGAGGCCTAGACAATAGATTTCCTGTCTTGGGAGGTGCTAGCACCACCCCAGACAGGCCATAGTGTATTGGGGCGGGAGGGCTGAATGAAATGACACTGCCTGGGGCACACCAGGTGCTCCATGCATAGTCCGGTTCAAACCAGTTGCTGGGGCACTCCAGCCCCAGCTCTGGTGCGAAACTGGACAAAGGGAAAGGGGTGTAACCACCCCCTACCCTGGTCCCACCCATAGGAGGGACCTAGCAGGTAATCCAGCCCCTTTAATCAGTATAAAGCTAGAGACTTAAGATTATCCTGAACTGAAACTTGAAACGAAACGCTGGACCTTCGACATTCTACTGCAACTAGAAGACTGAAGAATCTCCCTTGTGGACAAGCAGTGACCACCCTGTGCAAACAGGCACCACCAGTGATTTGCCGGTTTGCTTTGTCGACGCTCCCCCCGGAGCCAGAGCACAGACCTAGACAGGAACTGGACTTCCAGACTTCTGACCCCGAGCAACATCCACAGCAGAGCTGAGACCCGTGGCGGCGATGAGAGACGTGGGACCAGACGACCTGGAAAACCTGCTTATTGCTAACTGTGCAGCTTCTGAGGCACCCTCTAAGTTGTGCATTGGGGATTGAGAAGCCCCAGCCCCGAGCAACATTTGCACCGCGCACAGCCCTCCACGAGTGCCGCGTGGGGCCTGCTGTTGCTTTTGAGCTCGACGCGCCTTTCCGGTCACTTGCCCGTTGGCTAGTGGCCCCTCTGAAGGCGATCCATCGAATCTTACACCGCTGGCCTGGTTGCTCCAGGCTTGCTCCTGCTTCCTTGAAAAGGAGAAGCGCCCCAGGCCTTGTTGGTCTGACTCGAAGCCAATATTCGATTCCTGCGTGGGTTGTATTTACCAAGGCTTCTTGGGTCCAATCCGGGTCCCGACTCCGCAGACATCTAGATCCATCGTGGACAGCTCGATTTCAGTGCCTGGTCGTCGTCGACGCCTCCTGGACCTCGTGGCTGCAGAGACAAGCTTCACGACACCACCTGGTTCCTTCCTGGTCACTGGCTGGTGACCCAGACTCTGTCCCCTCTGCTTTCAGGTACTCTTCATCCTCGATCCACCCTTGGATCCAACTGGACACTTCTCTACTGGTCGCCTGCAGCATCTTTTTACAGGTCTCCATAGGATTCAGCGACGAAACCTGACACCAAAAGGCACCTAAGCACCCGGCTTCCATGGGTGAGGTAATGAGTATTCCGGTGCTCCTGTGGGTATTAACTATCCAAGTGTCCTAGTTTTAAGTGGCTTTCTCCTAGTCCATCCGAAGTGTCCTAAATCAACTAGTTTCTAACTTTTACATTCCCATTGTATCCCTATGGTAACTTGCGTGTGTGTTTAGACACTGCACACGCTTCCAGTGGGCCTCCTGCTTCCTAACCTTTGGTAGTCCAGTGTAGCCCCAGCGATTCCCTAGGCCCTAGGCCTACTCCCTGTTCATTACGTGGTTCTTATACCACTTTTTTAGTATATGGTTTGCAAGGCCCCTAGGGCTGGACTGTATTTTGTGCTACTTATTGTATGATAATTAAGTGGAGTGGTGTGGCTCACTGGTTAGAGGTGGCAGACCCGGAAGCAGAGAACAGCCCGGGACCAGGGTTCAATCCTCGACGCGGCAGGATTGTGGACCAGGGTCAACAGACTCGATAATTCTCGCCTTGGTGCCTACTCTAACCAGGGAACACACTCGGCAACTCTGGGCATTAAGCGTGCCTCATCTCTACAACGGCCCCCCACAGACGCCGGGGATGCCTGGTTTCACCTTGGAGATACCTAGAAGGGACCATCTCACAGGGAAAGCCAGGACGGGTTCCCCAGCGGTCTTCAGCGCCAGGACACTCCCGGGCAACAGTGCGCTTAACAAGTCCCACACATTTACATTTACAGTAACTTGTTATGTGCTTTTGCCTCTGACCTCATAAAGAGTTCAGAGGGGTTGTGTTAGTAATAAATACATATATATTTTATATATAACCTGTGTGGTGTCCTTTCATTTGGTATTAAAGGGGTTATATATGGTAAAACAGCTGGCTTCACATGCTCTGTGACGTTTCAGCCTAAGACTGCTTTGTACATGCTACCACTAGGATAGCTGGTCTATAAGGTTGACTTTACAACCATCACCATAAGGGTTGTTTGGACTGATACAGGGTGCCCACTAGAATAGTGGACATCACATATCAGGCCAACTTCTCACAGGCAGACATAATATGGCAGAAGGGAGCGCCAACTACCCAGAGTAACAAAACGGACAAATACGCAATACCGAAGAACATAATGGCAGAGGAAGCCAGCCAACCGGGGGCCAGGAAACAGAAGAGCCATCGCTGGAGGCCATAATGGAGGTGATCCATAGTCTGGGAACTACACTTGACACAAAAATGGACAAAATTAACATAGATGTAAATCTCCTCCGAGCAGACATGAACAAAACTCGGAGATGGTATAGACAGCGGAAACGAATATTGGGGAGCTGCAGACTGTCACCAGAAGACGAGAAGAAAAGGTGCAACTATTATCGCAACAATAGAAAATAATAGTGGCAAAGCTGGAAGACCAGGAAGGACCGGCCCATAGAATTAATATTGGGGTGGTCGGGTGCCGGAGGGAATGGCGGGACCCTCAGTAGAGCTCTTTCTGAGGACTTAGTTCTGAATCAGCTGGAACCCAAGCATCTCTCCAGATTCTTCATGGTTGAGAGAGCCCACAGGGCTCCGGAAACTCCGCCTAAAACAGGTGCCCTGTCAAGAACTAGAGTAGCCAGGATAGTAAACTAACGAGACAGCGATGCCATCTTGCAGGCTACCCGTAGTAGAGACCTGCTCCACGAGAACACTACAATAAGATTCTTTCCGGACTATACCTTGCTGGTGAAAGCGGCAGCAAAGGACCTTTGACGAAGTTAAAAGAGCACCAAGAGAAGAGAAACTCAAATATGCGATGCTGTTCCCGGCTAACCTCAGAGTGATGAAAGACGGCAACTAATGATACTTTACATCGCCAGAAGTAGTGTGGGATTGGCTGGAAAGAAGGAAAGGCGAAACACGAAGGCGACAAAACCAAGAGAGGAAGCAACAGACGGTGCAGGATGACAACCTGTCTGGAAGTGGACAAGAAGTAACAGCGAGCAATGGATCCACACACGGCCAAGGACTGCCAGAACTGAAACCGGCTACCAAACAGTGGGTGAGAAAACGAGATGGCTAAAGCCTGAGTGGGATTGACAACGAGATATAGTGTGGATTCCTGTGCTGGGAAGACATTGAGGAAAGAAGTGTCGGAGAATGGATCTGGCTGCCTTCTCAAGAAGCACTGGAGCAGGAACCAAGTAAGGTCTCAGTCTCGCCTGTGGCTCCTCTCCAGAATTGGATCCATAGGGTACGAATGGCACAGAGGACAAACACTCTGGCGTGGGTCCAATAGGGGCCCCCGTTATTCCCTTGGAGTGGAGGCACTCCAGAGGGGCAGAGTCTCCAAAATATGAGGCATATGGCCTCATAAAAAAAAACTTTCAGCTGGGCGAGAGTCGCTCTGGCAAAATTTGAGAAGCGCGGAGCAGACCTGGGTTCAGGCTCCATTGACTCACGGGACCTGTGCTACATTTTCCACAAGACTTCGACAGACACAGTGACATCGAAGATTTCTTCGACTACGTGGCATTCTTGTGTTTGTGGGGCTTCCGAATTCCCCAACAATTTAGAGTGTGGCGAGAACCGTTGAGAAAGGCTCCACAAACTGTCCCAGGACCTTCACAGGAACAGGACCTGGAGTATCAGGGAGTTGACTGGTACCCAGTTATAAGTTGCTCGAGGGAGCACTCCCTCAGCAGTTTGGGGTGCAAGGCGCAGCAGGAATTGGAGTCATGGTCCCACTCCAAGCATAACAAACACATCAAATGGTAGTCAGTCACTGACATCGGCCTGTGACAGGCCCCTCAAGGTTTGAAACCAGTTGATCTATCTTTACACTAGGAGAACAATCTCAAAAAAAGTTTGATAAAACTTTGAAAAAAGCTAGCCAAAAATTCACTGATGGGTAGCTCACACCGGAATAGGGCTATCTGGCATGGAAAGGAAAGAACGGACGTAAGTGCGCAGGAGAGGCGCTTATAAAGGTACCATGCACAAAACTTCCAACGCAGATGCCACCCAGAAACTCAAATACTCAAAACTCCACACTTAGAAGAATTTTCAAGTGAAACCAGTCCATGTTACCCTATGGAAGAAAAGTGAGTTATCGGCTTTTGGGTAAGTACTCGACTGGCAGACTTACGGTTCTGGGCATAGACTCAGGGGTCTCCCAGGGTCAGCTAAGTACAGTTGTTACACCCTCAGCGGCACAGGGGCAGCCGAGTGCAGAGGTAGTTAGGCCCAATGTTATCCTATGGACGGCAGGGGGACCTTGGTTGGTGACTGCTGGCTAGCAGGCCACACGGCTGTGGGAGCAGGGCTCCTGGTCACTTACTCAGTGCAAGTGTGGAAGTGAGATAGGATAGTGGTTGCACTCTCAGGGGCACTCGGGCGGCTGGGTGCAGGGTGCTTTTAAGCCGTCGGGCGCTCAATGTTATTCAATGGAGATCTTGGAAAGTGAACAAAGGATGCAGGCTCGGGACAGAGATTCTTTGTGTGTTACCACCACTGCGAGAGGTAAGTTGGGAAGCTGGACAAGGGGTGGACACCCAGGGGTTGGGCACAGGAGGTTGTGGGGTGCCGGGTGCAGGGGTGTCTTTCGGCGTCAGGAAATCTTACCCTCAGCTGGTAGCGGTAAGGGGGGGGGGGGGTCCCTGGTTTCTAAAGCTGCAGGCGTCGTCTGGCTCGTTGAGGGGGGTCTTTGGGCACTGGACTTCGGGTCCTAGTTGCTGGGGGGACGTCCTCATGGTCTTGATTCACTCCAGCACAGGCCAGGCCAGGCTTGGCGGGTGCAGAGTGTGCAGAGTTTGCGGTTCCAGGCTGATGCCAGGGCTTGTTACTTGCTGCGAGCAGTACCACTGCTTGTGGGAGACCCAGGTAGTCCGAGTCACAAGGCAATCAGGTCCTCCGGGGTTTTTGAGGTTGCTGACCACTGGAGTCGCTGGGTTTAGCAGGAGCAGGTTCGAGGGTTGACAGGCAGTAGGGCTGGGGCCAAATCAGTGTTCCTCTTTTTAGCAGCTGCATGGCAGGTCTTCTTGATCCTTGTTCTTCTTTCTTGTTAAGGAATCTGGATCTGAGGAAGGAAGGTTCAGGGTGCCCCTAAATACTAAATATAGGGGTGTTACAGGTAGGGTGAGGGCAGGGACCAATAGGTCCCTGTCCTGGGGTGGGTACACCCCCCAACCTGCTCCTCTCTTGTGGGAGGGGGACAGGAGCCTAGCTGTTAGTGGGTAGGGCTCTCCATCCTAAAGATGGCGGTAGCCCGGAGTCATGCTTCACCTCGCCTCTCCCACCTGAGGGGTGGAGTTGGCACATGCTGGCACACCCCCTTTCCTGACGTAGGGTTTCCCGCCAGAGTGGGGGTCAGAGCTGGTGGGGGCCAGTTGCTGAGTACAGCAAGTGATCTGGAGAAGCTCACATAGGCGAAATGCCTTTGAAGCTTCCCCTGCCCATCATGGGGGAGGAGGCTGTTATGCATTGTTGCAGGCCCAGGAGAGCGGAGGCTCTCCACCAAGGGGTCCAGCAACATGTCTGCTGTGTGGCAGCCTAGGCAGCTTGTCAGACAAGAACTGTATTGTAGGTGAAGTTTCAGGGGGCATCTCCAAGATGCCCTCTGTAGTGCATTTACATTAAATCCCACACTGGCATCAATGTGGGTTTAATGTGCTGAGAAGTTTGATATCAAACTTGTCAGTCTTCAGTGTAGCCATTATGGCGGAGTTCGTAATGACAACCTCCCATCACCATATACTCATATACTCTTAATGACACTCCACGCATGTGCGAGAGACTAGTGCTGTTGGAGACGCCGGTGATTTTTTCGAAACATCCATTGCTCTATACCGAGGCTGAAAACCAACGAGGTCTAATTCTTTCAATCCACGATCCTGTGCTTGGACGTGAACATTCACGATCCCCCGGCCATCCAGCTTCATCTAGCCGCCATTTTTTCAACTTGAACTTACAACAACGTGGCTACCGCATACATTTAAGGTGTTACCCCTCTCTCGGATACTCTCCATAGTGAGCTACCTGGCCCTGATGAGAATCCCTCACAACCCATAGGGATTTGAAACGCGTAGGCCCCTTCATGTCCAGTGCCTGCTCCCTTTTGGTTCTTCCCGTAGTGTGAACATATCGTCGCATTACCGGCTATAAATTGTTGTATATATTGTTTTTGATTACGTATTTGATTCTGTTGATCCATTTGATTTATACCTGTAAAAATCATTGTATCAATTGTGTATAACTGTACATATTGCAGAAGACCCAATACCCAACACGATTATATATTCTTATATAGTCGTGTTGTGTATTTGTATGTGTTTTGTGTATGAATGGCAAGGTATGATTGTGATATGACTGAATTTGGTATGCTTGTTGGATTTTAACGCTTCACTGTTTTTTGTTCATAATTTCTCCTGTGTTTACAAAAAATGTTGTTTCTGTTCAATTGTATATGATTAATACAAATATACCCTTTTTTCTTTGACCTAGACATTATAAATAAAAAAGCAATTCATAAGCACACCCCAGCTCTGAAAAACCTTCTTTGTTCTGGTGGCCAAACCTTTCCTAATTACTATCAGTATAGGCACTTGTTCTTTGTTGATTATAGATTGTGGTTCAGCCTTGCTGATTACGAGCCAACCCCAGTTGTTTCCTGGGTACTGTAGGGGCACAGGGATCATGCACCTGTGCCCACACCACTAGGGATGTATGCAATGTCGAACTCAGCCGAGGTGTGTGTGTGTGTGCGTGTGTATATATAAATATATATACACATACACACACACGCATACAGGGCCCCTAAGGGTGTCACAAGAAGTGCTGCTGCAGCGTTTAGCGGGTCTTCTCTGGTCACAATGCCCTGGGTACCTAGGGTACCCTTTACCAGGGGCTGACTTGTGGTCAGAGATGCCAATTTGGTTTAGGCTTTACTACAGTTTTTAGGGAAGGAACACAGGCCCTGGGTACCAGATTGGCAGGGACCCAGGGCACACCAAGGAAAAGTGCACAAGTGTATCAGGCAAAAAGTAAGGGGTTACTGGAACAGAAACCCACTTCCTTACAATATAGACAGTACCAAGCCTGCTTCTTTTCTTGGAACGCCTCCCGTCTCAGTGTCTTGCGCTGGCCTTCATTGAAAACCCTATCTTTGGCTGAAATACTCTACACCCCCAAAGCAACTACATCTTTTGGGGATTTCTTACCTCATCCTTCATTAAATTTCTCCATACAAAAGTTCACTTTTTTTACTGCCTTCATTCAAATTTTTCAAGACAGACCATAACCTCCCACCTTTTAGATACATAACAAAAAAAAGAGAGGTTACATGTGTCTCAAAAGCCACAGAGATGGAGCCATGTAAAGAACAAGTTTACCAACCCAATTTGGATGGATAGGAAAGCCCTCACACACGGACCTAGTCAGTGTCATGCTTCCTCATAGGGCCCCACCTCGGAGGCCGAGTGCCTCCTCGGTGTGCTACGACGCCAGAAGACTGCGGAGGAAGACGTTGCTAGCGGACACTGGTTCCTCGCGCTAGTGCAATATTTGGAGATTGCAGGAAGATCGTGTGACTTGAGCCACCCCTGTGAACCACATTATTTGGATTCTATATATTGTGTTGGGCGGACACATTGAAGAGATTAAGATTTCCCGAGACTTGAGCCGAGACAGTGGCACCTACCCCACCCTTCTGGGTGGGTTGTGGGTTGACCGAGTATATTTGCCCTAGATTTGGCCAGGGCCGTGCAAATGAGAGTACCCATGTCCTGATGAAGCCTATATCATCTGGCTGAAACGCGACTGCGTCGACACCTTTGGCTTTGAACGGAGTCCCTTAGTTTAATACAACAAAGATTTGATTTATTCATTGACGCACCTACACAAATATAGGTTGGATATATGTGTTAACCCCTTGGTGCTTGTCTGTTGGGACTACCTTTTTTGTATACTCCTTTAGATCGTAATAGGAGATATATATATATATATACACCAATTTACATATGTATTTGTACATATATATATTTTTTTTTCCTTAGGGTACATAAAAGTGTTTTTGAGATCATATATGTTGTAAATTTGTATAGAATGTACATGTGATGTGTTGTATATAAATTGTTTTTTGTTGTGCCTCTCTGGCTGCCCGCCCATATATGTATATATGAATTTATAGATATGCTTCCTTGATTTAATTTACTATTCACAAGAAAATTAATTGTTTCTTGTTTGAGAAATAAAAGTGGATTGATCCCTTCAGTACCATTTTTTTCTACTTTTTTCATCCGTGGATGTCTCCTGCTCAGGTACGGGAGGGTGAGGTGGGCAGAACCCCTAACCATTTTTTCTAGTCCATGCTTCATCATAGGGCCCCACCTCGGAGGCCGAGTGCCTCCTCGGTGTGCTACGGCGCCAGAAGACTGCGGAGCAGGTTGTGTGATAGGCCGTGCAGTGAGAAATATTAATAAAAGTGTCTAAAAGGTATCTCAAAAATATTTTATTGGTAGATCCCTGCAACACAGTTAAAAATTGGTCTTATGTGTCTGAATTTACAGCCAAAGGTAATGAATTGGTTTAATTCAGAGTATTAATCAGTCAACATGTTTCTGCCTGTTAAGTGGTTTTAATTTACCTAGGCATTCATCAGGACTAGTGTAACCCCGGCGGTATGGACTCTCTAATCGTCCACCCTGACCCGAGGACGTGAAAGTGAAAAAGAAAAATTGGTGAAAAAGTGCAAAAAGATAAACGAAGGGGAGGGCAAATAGCCCAGTCCCAACGCTGCAGCCTGTGGGTGAGGTAACACGAGCATTTCGGTGCTCAAGGGTAGCTTCACTCTCCTAGTGTCCAGTTCCACAGTCGTTTTAGTTCTACCTAGTCAGGATTGTCCGTACTCACCTTTTTCTTGAACTGTACTGTCCATAGACACTGTTACGCATCTTGCGTGCGAGTTCACACTCTGCACACGCGTTCCGTGGCCCTCCTATTATCTACCTAGAGTTAGTATAGCGTGGTCCCAGCATTCCTACAGCCTCTGGACAGCTCCATTCCTTTTATCGACTTTCACATTCCACTTACTTAGTATATGGCACCATTGTAATTTGTGCAACTTAAACGTATTTTTCCTAAGCGATTGCCATGTGCTTAGCCCTCTGATCTCATAAAGAGTTCAGAGGTGTATGTTAGTTAATATCTTGTTTATTTTCATAACAACCTGTGTGGTGTCCTTTCACTTGGTATTCAAGGGGTTATATCTGGTAAAACAGCTGGCTTCACATGCCGAAAGAGTTTAGCCTAAGACTGCTTTATCCATGCTACCATTAGGATAGCTGGTCTATAAGGTTGACTTACAACCAATCACCATAAGGGTTGTTTGGACTGATACAAGGTGATCACTAGAACTAGTGAGCATCATATATCAGGCCAACTTCTCACAGGGGTTCCTTCTTAGCCAAACACGCCTGGATACACAAGATGATCCACTGCGAGATGGTCCGCTTTTGCACCGCCTTTCGCTTCTTAGCGCCCACGTAACCAACAAAGAGTTGGTCATCCACCCGGAACTGGCGTGTGCGATCCAGATAGTAAGAGAGCGCACATTTTGGGTCCAGACGGTGGAGCCGCTCTTCCTCTTTCGAGGGAGGCGGAAAGAAGGTGGGCAAGGTAATGGACTGCCCGATGTGGAAGGCCGTGACAACCTTGGGCAGGAAAGAGGGTCTCGTCCGCAACACAACCTTGCCCGGACGAACAGAGAGGAAAGGAGGTGTAGAAGAAAGAGCCTGGAGCTGACTCGCTCTCCTGGCAGAGGTGATGGCAACCAGGAAAACAGTCTTCAAGGTAAGAAGACGGAGAGGACAGTTATGGAGCGGCTTATAGGGAGCACACATTAGGTAGGTAAGTACAAGATTCAAGTCCCACTGGAGCATTACGAAAGGAACAGGAGGAAACATGTGTGTGATGCCCTTCAAAAACCTATTTACAATCGGGGACTAGAACAAGGAAGGCTGATCAGGCAGCCTTAAGAAGGCGGAAAGGGCAGAAAGGTAGCCCTTGATAGTGCCCAGAGCAGAGCCCAGCTGGGCAAGAGAAAGGAGGAAGAGGAGAACCTCAGAAAGGGGTGCAGAGAGTGGATCCACAGCCTTTGCTGTGCACCATGCCACAAATCTGTTTCACCTGCAGGCGTATACTGACTTTGTGGAGGGACGCCTGGCTGCCAGAATGACATTACAGACTTCGGTAGGCAAGTCAAATGGCCTCAACTGTCGCTGCTCAATCTCCAAGCTTATAGGTGGAGACTGGACAGGTTCGGGTGGAGGACCATCCCCTGCTGCTGCGACAGAAGGTCCTCCCGAAGAGGAAGACGAATCGGGGGATCGACTGACATGCTGAGTAACTCGGGATACCAGTATCTTCGTGCCCAGTCCGGAGCCACAAGGATAACCAGAGCCCGGTCGCGCCTGATCTTCTTCAGCACTCTGGGCAGAAGTGGTATAGGCGGAAAGGCGTACAATAGACCGCAACTCCACATGCGATGAAAAGCGTCTCCGAGCGAGTGCCGCCTTGGAAATTCCAACGCACAGAACTGATGACATTGCGCGTTCTCTTCTGTGGCAAATAGATCTAACCAACGCTCTCCCCACTGCTGAACGAGGCCTTGCGCCATGTCCGAGTTCAGACGCCATTCGTGATCCTTCATGCACCGACGGCTGAGTTTGTCCGCCCTGGCGTTCAGGGAACCTGCCAGGTGTTGAACCACCAGGGTCACGCCCTGATGTTCCAGCCACTGCCAGAGGCGCAGAGCCTCCTGGCATAGGGTCCACGACCCCACCCCGCCCTGTTTGTTGCAGTACCACATGGCGGTGGTGTTGTCCGTGAACACCTGCACTACACTCCCCCGGACAGAGGGGAGGAATGCCTTCAGTGCAAGTCAGATCGCCCGCAGCTCCCGAAGGTTGATGTGGAGCTGGGACTCCGCCGGAGACCAGAGACCTCTGATCTCTGCCTCTCCCATGTGGCCCCCCCCAGCCCAGGAGGGACACGTCCGTCACAACTACGTGCTCCGGGTGGGGTAGGGAGAGGGATCTGCCACTGACCCAATCGCGGTCCGTGAGCCACCACTGCAACGGTCTTGCAGTGCCCTCCGAGATCAAGACATGGTCGGACAGGTTGCCCTGATGCTGGGCCCACTGAAACTTCAGGTCCCACTGCAGAGCCCGCATCCGCCACCAGGCGTGATGCACCAGAAGGATGCAGGAAGCCATCAGCCCCAGAAGCCGCAGCGTCAACCTAACCGAGACTCGGGATAAAGGCTGAAAGATCTGAATCAGAGCCTGAATATCCCGAACCCGCTGTTCGGAGGATAAAGCCGAAACTGTGCCGAGTCCAGAACCGCTCCGATGAAGAGGAGCTTCTGGGAGGGACACAGGTGTGACTTCGGCACGTTGATGGAGAACCCTAGCAGGTGCAGGAAATCGGCCGTAGTCTGGAGGTGGCTGACGACTGTCGGGGGCGAGCCCGCCTTTAACAACCAGTCGTCGAGGTAGGGGGAAGACTGACACCCCTAACCTGCGCAGATGGGCTGCGACCACCGCCATCACTTTCGTGAACACTTGTGGGGCGCTGGTAAGGCCGAAGGGGAGCACGGTAAATTTAAAGTCTCCGTGGCCTACCGTGAACCGGAGGAAACGCCGGTTGGCCGGCAGGACGGGGATGTGAAAATAAGCGTCCTGCAAGTCCAACGCTACCATCCGGTCTCCGGGGTCTAAGGCAGCTAAGACCTGAGCCAGAGTCAGCATCTTGAACTTCTCCTTTCAGAGGAAGCCGTTGACGTTCCGTAGGTCCAAGATCGGGCGTAGGCCCCCTTTGCCCTTCTTGGGTACCAGAAAGTAGTGGGAGTAACAACCACACCCTACTTCCGGCCCAGGAACGCACTTGATGGCCCCCTTGGCCAAGAGGGCTGTGACTTCCTCTTGCAGAAGTTGCAAGTGATCCCCTGACACGCGGTGGAATTGCGGTGGCATGGCTGGAGGGGTCGCCTTGAAGTGGAGGGAGTAGCCCCTTCGGACGATTTGCAGCACCCACCTGTCGAACAAGTTACTTACCTTCGGTAACGATATATCTGTAAGAAACATTAGTTAGTGTTAGATTCCTTACCTTAGAATATCCCCAGGCGTCAGTCTGGATCCGGAAACTTTTGCGTAGCAGTACCCCTGCGCGTCGGTAGGCGTCGTCTGCAGGCGTCCCCTGCGGCTCCGCGTCCGTCGTCGGCGTCGTGCGCCGTGATGACGTCGCTGGAGTACATAGACGCCGCCTCCGCGCGCTGACGTCAGTTCTTTGCACACAGCTTTTCCGCGCCAGGAGACGCAGAGCCATGAGAGAACCAACACTGGTGCCATGCACAAACTAGGGCCCTGAAAGGGATGACCTTAACCCTAGGTATCAGTTCGCAGAACGGGGAGGATGGGTGGGTTCGGTAAGGAATCTAACACTAACTAATGTTTCTTACAGATATATCGTTACCGAAGGTAAGTAACTTGTTCATCTGAAAGAAACACGTTAGTGTTAGATTCCTTACCTTAGAATACATACCCCAGCAATACCAACCCCGGTGGTGGGTCTGCGAACCAATACAAAACTACACCAGAAAGTCCTGGAGGACAGAACGGCCAAAGAAGCCATCCCTCCGGACTTGACTGTCCAGGCAGTAGTGCCTCGCAAAGGTGTGCAGCGAGGCCCACGTAGCCGCCTGGCAAATGTCCTGCAAGGGGACTCCCCGGCCCAGGGCAGTAGTAGCCGCCGTGGCCCGAGTGGAATGGGCCCTCAGCCCAACAGGAGGCTCCTTCCGAGCCAAAGAGTAGCACGCTTTGATGCAGAGGACGACCCATCGAGAGATGGTTCGTTTACAAACCGCCCGTCCCTTCTTCGCACCCACGTAGCCAACAAACAGTTGGTCATCCACCCGGAACTGGCGTGTGCGATCCATGTAAAATGAAAGCGCACGTTTTGGGTCCAGACGATGGAGCCGCTCTTCATCCTTTGAAGGATGCGGAGGCGGGAAGAAGGAAGGGAGGGTGATGGACTGCCCGATGTGAAAGGCCGAAACAACCTTGGGCAGGAAAGAAGGTCTAGTCCTCAGAACCACCTTGTCAGGATGAATGGACAGGAAAGGAGGTTGGACAGAAAGAGCCTGGAGCTCACTCACCCTCCTGGCAGAGGTGATGGCAACCAGGAAAGCCGTCTTTAAAGTCAGGAGACGGAGAGGGCAAGAATGAAGGGGCTCAAAGGGAGCGCACATCAGGAAAGTTAGAACCAGGTTCAAATCCCACTGAGGCATCACAAACGGAACAGGTGGAAACATGTGAGTGATGCCTTTCAAGAATCGAGTTACAATCGGGGATTTGAACAAAGAAGGCTGATCAGGAAGCCTCAAAAAGGCTGAAAGGGCAGAAAGGTAGCCCTTGATAGTGCCCAGAGCAGAGCCCTGCTGGGCAAGAGAAAGAAGAAACAGAAGAACCTCCGAAAGAGGGGCAGAAAGAGGATCCACAGCCTTTGCTGTGCACCATGCCACAAATCTGTTCCACCGACAGGCGTATACCGACTTAGTGGAGGGACGCCTGGCTGCCAGAATAACATCACAGACTTCAGGAGGCAAGTCAAATGGCCTCAACTGCCGCCGCTCAATCTCCAAGCATGGAGGTGGAGACTGGACAGGTTCGGGTGGAGGACCGTCCCCTGCTGCTGCGACAGAAGGTCCTCCTGAAGGGGCAGGCGGATCGGGGGACCGACTGACATGCTGAGTAGCTCGGGATACCAGTACCTTCGAGCCCAGTCCGGAGCCACAAGGATAACTTGGGCCCGGTCGCGCCTGATCTTCTTCAGCACTCTGGGCAGAAGTGGTATAGGCGGAAAGGCGTATAACAGACCGCAACTCCACTCGCGCCGAAAGGCGTCGCCGTGCGAGTGCCGTCTTGGAAACTCCAACGCGCAGAACTGATGACATTGCGCGTTCTCTTCTGTGGCGAATAGATCTAACCAAGGCTCTCCCCACTGCAGAAAGATGCCTTGCGCCACGTCCGAGTTCAGACGCCATTCGTGATCCATCGAGCACCGACGGCTGAGTTCGTCCGCCCTGGCGTTCAGAGAACCTGCCAGGTGTTGAACCGTCAGAGTCACGCCCTGACGTTCCAGCCATTGCCAGAGGCGCAGAGCCTCCTGGCAAAGGGTCCACGACCCCACACCGCCCTGTTTGTTGCAGTACCACATGGCGGTGGTGTTGTCGGTGAACACCTGCACTACACTCCCGTTGACAAAGGGGAGGAATGCCTTCAGTGCCAGACGAATCGCCCGTAGCTCCAACAGATTGATATGGAGCCGGGACTCCGCCGGAGACCAGATGCCTCTGATCTCTGCCTCTCCCAAGTGGCCACCCCAGCCCTGGAGGGACGCGTCCGTCACGACAACGTGCTCCGGTTGGGGAAGGGAGAGGGACTTGCCCCTGACCCAATCGCGGTCCGTAAGCCACCACTGCAGTTGTCTCGCAGTGCCCTCCGAGATCAAGACGTGGTCGGACAAGTTGCCCTGATGCTGGGCCCACTGAAACTTCAGGTCCCACTGCAGAGCCCGCATCCGCCACCTGGCGTGATGCACCAGAAGGATGCAGGAAGCCATCAGTCCCAGCAGCCGCAGCGTCAACCTGACCGAGACTCGGGATAGCGGCTGAAAGATGGGAATCAAAGCCTGAATATCCCGAACCCGCCGTTCCGGAGGATAAACCCGAAACTGCGCCGAGTCCAGAACCGCTCCGATGAAAAGGAGCTTTTGAGAGGGACACAGGTGTGATTTCGGCACGTTGATGGAGAACCCCAGGCCGTGCAAGAGGTCTGCCGTCATCTGAAGGTGGTGGACGACTGTCTGGGGCGAGCCCGCCTTCAACAACCAGTCGTCTAGGTAGGGGAAGACTGAAACCCCTAACCTGCGCAGATGGGCTGCGACCACCGCCATCACCTTTGTGAACACCCGTGGGGCGCTGGTAAGGCCGAAGGGGAGCACGATAAACTGAAAGTGCTCCTGGCCTACCGTGAACCGCAGGTAACGCCGGTGGGCCGGCAGGACGGGGATGTGAAAATAGGCGTCCTGCAAGTCCAACGCTACCATCCAGTCTTGCGGGTCTAGAGCAGCCAAGACCTGAGCTAACGTCAACATCTTGAACTTCTCCTTCCGGAGGAAGCCGTTGACGTTCCTTAGATCCAAGATAGGACGTAGGCCCCCCTTGTCCTTCTTGGGCACCAGAAAGTAGTGGGAATAACAACCACGCCCTACTTCTGGCCCAGGAACGCGCTCGATGGCCCCCTTGGCCAAGAGGGCCGTAACTTCCTCCTGCAGAAGTGTCAAGTGGTCCCCCGACACACGGTGGTTCTGCGGTGGCATGGCTGGAGGAGAGGTCTCGAAGGGGAGGGAGTAGCCCCTTCGGACAATTTGCAGCACCCACCTGTCCGAAGTGATCGTGCGCCAGTGAGCGTGGTGATGGCGAACCCTGCCACCCACTGGCGTCACATGGGGCCGAAAGCACGGACTAGGAGGATTTTGGGGTAGATGCTGCGGGGGAAGGTGTGGTCTGACCCCGCCGTTGTCCCCGACCGCCACCACGGCGGTTTCCACGGCCGCCACCGCGTTGGAAGGATTGTTGCGGCGCGTGGCTGGCAGCACGTGTGGGGGCGCCCCTTCCTTGGCCACGAAAGGGACGAAACGAACCCGGTTGCTGACGCTGGGTCGAGAGACCCAAGGACTTGGCCGTGACCCTGGAGTCCTTGAAGCGTTCCAGCGCGTGGTCCGCTTTGTCACCGAACAGGTGACAGCCATCAAACGGCATGTCCATCAGGGTATTTTGGACATCAGCCGAAAAATTGGCGGATCTCAGCCAGGCGTGACGGCGAATCGCCACCGTCGTAGACATAGCCCTGCCCAGCGAGTCGGTCGTATCAAGACCACACCGAATGGAATATTTCGCTGCATCCCGGCCCTCAGCTACAGCTTGACCGAGCTTTGCCCGCACCTCCATGGGGCATTCTGGCAGCAGCTCCGCGACCGTATCCCACACAGAGTGGGTGTAGCGGCCCAAGAGGCAGGCGGTGTTGCAAGACCGCAGGCCCAAACTAATGGACGAGAAGACCTTCTTTCCAAACTGGTCATACCTCTTGGATTCCCGGTCGGGCGGGGCCGACGGGAATGCGGACTGGGAGGTCGAGGCCTGGATCACCAGACTCTCAGGAGTGGGGTGGGTAGACAGGTACTTGGGGTCGTCCGGACAAGGACGGTGGCGCCTGGCCACGTTCCGATCAACAGGCGCACCTGAAGCGGGCCTGGACCACGTGCCCAACAGAACGTCAGACAAGGCTTCATTAAACGGCAGCAGAGGCTCCAAAGGGCATGACTGCGGCTTGAAGACCTCGGTGAGGATGTTAGGCCTCACGGCCGCGACGGGGAGCTCAAGGTTTAAGGCCTTGGCAGCCCTCATCAGCACCACAGAATAGGCAGCTCCCTCCACCGATGCCACGGTTGGAGGAGAGATCAAACCAGGGTTAGGGGAGTCGTCCAAACCACTGGCATCCCCCAAGTCACCCGTCCAGTCCGGGTCATACTGGCACTCGCGAGCCAGAGGGTCCTCGGACCCCTCCCAACCTTCACCGTACTCCTCATCCTCTCCGTATTCGGAGTCAATGATGAAGACCGGCTCCTCGGGGTTCATGGGCCCCATCGGCGCCGGGACCGGCGTCGTGCGACGCCCATCCGGCGCCGCGTCCGGCGTCGGAGAAGGTAAGGGGACGGCGCCGCCCGGAGCCGGCGCCGGAACCCCACCGCCGGCCGGAACCGGCAGTGGAGAACCGGCGCCGCGCGGGGACGGCGCCGGGGGTAACCCCGATGGCAACGGCGCCGGGGAGGCCGGAAGACCAGCCGGCGCCGATCCCGAAGGCCCCTGCGGCGCCGGGGTCGGAGCCGTCGGCGACGCCGGGCCCGGAGCACCCGACGGCGCCGAGGCAGGGACACCCGAACCGCCAGGGCCCCCAGACGGTAGCACTGGGCCCGAAGGCGCCGTAGGCCCCGTCGGAGAAGCGAGCGCCCTCATGGCCATGAGGAACGCCTCGATCTCCTCAGGCGTCGCGCCATGCCCAGGGACCGGAGGGTATGAGGCAGGCCGCGCCGGCGACTCTCGCGGAGCCGCGGGGTTGGGGTCACCCGAGCCCCCGGCCGCATCGCGCGAGCGTCGGGGGGAGTCGGGGGTACGATGACGACGCCCCGACTTCTTGTGCTTCCTACCTGACGAGCCTGACGAGTGGTGTCGACTTCCGGAGCGCCCAGCGCGGCTCCGCGACCGCTCCCTCGAACGCTCCCCCGACCTCCGGCCGGACCGGGACCGCTCCCGGTCCCGACGTGGGGCCGACACCCGGAGCTCCAGCAGCTTGCGGGACCGCTCCCGCCTAGCCTTGTTGGTAAGGGCCCGGCAGTCGAGGCACGATTCCACGTCGTGGTCGGGGCCCAGACACCGGAGGCAGAGGCGGTGATGGTCTGTGACCGACATCGTGCGCTCACAGTCATCGCAATTCTTAAATCCAGGCATCCTATCAGGCACAATAGAGAAAAAAATCGAAAAACTTGGTCAAAGACCGGAGTACTGCTCTTCCAGATCTGCGTCCACTGGCGCGGAAAAAAGAAGAACTGACGTCAGCGCGCGGAGGCGGCGTCTATGTACTCCAGCGACGTCATCACGGCGCACGACGCCGACGACGGACGCGGAGCCGCAGGGGACGCCTGCAGACGACGCCTACCGACGCGCAGGGGTACTGCTACGCAAAAGTTTCCGGATCCAGACTGACGCCTGGGGATATTCTAAGGTAAGGAATCTAACACTAACGTGTTTCTTTCAGATCGACTTGACAGTGCGCCAGTGGAAGAGGTGATGGCGAACCCTGCCCCCCACTGGCGTCACATGGGCCTGAAAGCACGGAATAGGAGGGTTTTGAGGCAGGTGCTGCGGGGGAAGGTGTGGACTGGCCTCGCCGTTGTCCCCGACCGCCGCTACGGCGGTTTCCAAGGCCGCCACCGCGCTGTTGAACATTCTGCAGCGCGTGGCTGGCAGCACGTGTGGGGGGCACCCCTTCCGTGGCCACGAAAGGAGCGAAAGGCACCCGTTTGCTGGCGTGGGGCCGAGAAGCCCAAGGACTGGACCGTAGCCCTGGAGTCCTTAAACCGCTCAAGCGCATGGTCTGCCTTGTCGCCAAAGAGACGACGGCCATCGAACGGCATCTCCAGAAGAGTGGCCTGGACATCGGCCGAAAAGTTGGCGTACCTCATCCAGGCGTGGCGTCGAACCGCCACCCTCGTTGCCATCGCCTTGCCCAGTGAGTCTGTGATATCCAGCCCACACCGGATGGAATACCGCGCTGCATCTCGACCCTCCGCAAGGGCTTGGGTGAGTTTTGCCAGGGCCTCCTCCGGACACTGTGGCAGCACGTCCGCGACCGTGTCCCACAGGGTGTAGGTGTAGCGGCCCAAGAGGCAGGCGTTGACTGACCGCAGTCCCAAACTCAGGGACAAGAACACCTTCTTCCCGAACTGTTCATACCTCTTGGATTCCCGATCGGGCGGAGCCGTCGGGAATGCGGTCTAGGAAGTGGAGGCCTGGATGACCAGGCTCTCGGGAGTGGGATGGGTGGACAAAAATCAAGGGTCGCCCGGGGCCGGGCGGTAGCGTCTGGCCATGTTCCTATACACAGGCGGACCTGTGGCGGGCTTGGACCAAGTGCCCACAAGAACGTCACACAAGGCCTCATTAAACGGCAGCAGAGGCTCATTGGAGCTTGCCTGCGGATTAAGGACCTCAGTGAGGAGGTTAGTCCTCACGGCCGCGACAGGGAGCTCAAGGTTTAAGGCCTTGGCCGCCCGCGTCAACACTACACTATAAGCAGCCCCCTCCTCCGTAGCCACAGTGGGAGGGGAGACAAATTCAGTGTCTGGCGAAGAGTCAAGTCCACTGGCCTCCCCAAGCTCATGTCCAGTCCTGTTGAGACCGGCACTCCCGTGCCAGAGGGTCCTCAGACCCCTCCCAATCACCCTCGTCACCCATCTCCTGTAGTTCAGGGTCAACAGATGGGGCCGGTTCATGGAAATAGAAATCTCCAAATGCCGTCGAGAGCACCGCTCCGGCGCCGGAACCGGACCGAGGGTAGGATCGGGGACGGCGTCCATAGCAGGCGCCGGGGGCGACACCCGCAGGGCCGGCGCCGGTGAGGTCGACCGGCGATGACCCGGATCCAGGGAGGGCCTGCGGCACCGGGACCGAAGTCACCGGCGGCGCCGGGGTCAACGCACCCGGCGGTGTCTGAGCCGAAGCACCCGACCCGCTAGGCCCTCCAGCCGGGGCCGTTGGGCCCGGAGGCACCACGGAACCCGGCTGAGGAGGGAGGGACCTCATGGCCATGAGGTACCGCTCTATCTCCTCAGGCTTCGCGTCATGCCCAGGGACCCGAAGGTGTGGGGCAGGTGGCAACGTCCCAGACTCCGTCGGAGCCGCGTGAGTGGTGTCACCCGAACCCGCATCGCACGAGCGTCGGGGTGGGTCGGAGGAACGATGATGTCTCTCCGACCTCTCATGCCTCTTACCTGAGGACTTGGATCCTGACGACCGATGTCCACTCCCGGAGCTGCGAGGGCTCCGACCCCGTGACCGGTCCCTCGACCTCCTGTGGGATCGGGACCTGGAGCGGCGCGGGCAGACTGCCGGAGTTCCAGTCGCTTGCAGGACCGCTCTCGCCTAGCTTTAGACGTCAGGGCCCGGCAGTCGGAGCAGGTGCGGTCGTCGTGGTCTAGGCCTAAACACTTGAGGTACCGGCGATGGGGGTCGGTAACCGACATTAGTCGGTCGCACTTGGAACAGGGTTTAAACCCAGGCATCTCTACCGGCACCGTTGGAGTCGAATACTCGAGTAGAGAAATTATCAAAAAGATCAAAAAGTTTAGTCAAAAAAGACTAAGGGGTAGAGCTTCTCCGGATCTGCGCTAGCTGGCGCGGAAAAAAGAAGAACTGACGTCAGCGCGAAATGGGCGGCGTCTAAGCACTCTGACGACGTCATTCCGGCGCCAACTACGCCGACGGCGGACGCGGAGCCATGGACGACGCCTGCCGGTGCGCAGGGATATTGCTACGCAAAATTTTCCGGATCCAGTCAGACGCCTGGGGATATTCTAAGGTAAGGAATCCATCACTAACGAGTCTCTTTCAGATATGTTTTGTATGGAGGCATCTAATGGGTTGATTTGGTTATTGTTGCAGTAAATAACAAATCTTTTCCATTTAGCTGCATAGCATGCTCTAGTAGTGGTCCTTCTTGCCTCCTTGATAATGTTCATGCAATCAGGAGGCAAGTTAAGGTATCAGAACTCGAAGACTTCAGGAGCCAGATCGCTAGATTCATCGGATTGGGATCTGGGTGTCCGATTTCTCCATGGTTCAGAGTTAGAAGATGGGGTGCGAGGCACAGCCTTTGATGAGGAACTACTGAAAGCTCCAGGAACGTTGTATACCATGGTTGTCTCCCCCATGTGGGAGCAACTAGGATTAGCGTGAGTGACTGTTGCCGCAGTTTGCGTACCATCAGCGGTGCTGGGGGAAAAGCGTACGCAAATCTGCCTGACCAGTTCATCCATATCGCATTGCCCTGTGACAATGGATGTGGGAAGCTGGGGGCAAAGTACTGGCATTTCGAGTTTTCTTTTGTGGCAAACAGGTCTATTTCTGGGTGACCCCACTCGTTGAAGAATGGCTGGAGAACTTGGGGGTGAATCTCCCATTAGTGTAGATGTTGGCTGTGCCTGCTGAGCAGGTCTGCTATCTGGTTGTCTTTCCCTGGAAGGTGTTCTGCTAGGAGAAAGATGTTTTTGGGAATTGCTCACTTCCATATACTCTGTGGCAAGTGGGACAGCTGTGGAGAGTGTGTTCCTCCCTGTTTCTGGATATAGTACATTGCGGTCATGTTGTCCATCCGGATCAACACAGTCTTGTTGTACAAGTATTTCTGGAATGCTTTTAGGGCTAGGACTATCGCTAGCAACTCTAGTTGGTTGATAGGCAGTTTATTTTGTTTGGTTGTCCAGAGCCCTTGTACTGTGTAATGAAGCAGGTGGGCTCCCCAGCCTGTCAGTGATGCGTCCGCTGTTAGTACTAGTTGTGGAACCGGCTCTTGGAACAGTCGCTCCTTTGAAAGGTTTTGTGGGTTCCACCACTGCAGAGAGTTGTGAGCGCGACTGTCTACCAACACTAGGTCTTTGGTTGTCCTTGAGCCTGGTTCCATTGCCGTGCTAGGCATTCCTGCAATGGACACATTTGAAGTCTGGCATGGGGGACAATGAATATGCAGGAGGCCATCATGCCTATGAGCTGCATGAAGACTCGAGCTGGCAGAGAGTGTTGTGGCAGAAATTTGCGAATGAGCATCTGCATGCTGGCTATCTTAGCTGAGTTTGGGTATGCCTTTGCCACTGAGGTATCTATAGTGGCTCCCAGATATTGTTGTATGTGGGACGGTTGCAGATGCGATTTTGGGTAGTTTATTGAGAAACCTAGGCTGTGCAGCAGATGAAGTGTTTGGGACGTTTCTTCTGCACACTGTTGGTACGATTTTGCTTGTATCAGCCAATCGTCCAGATACGGGAACACATGGATGCATGGACTCCTGAGATGTGCCACTACTGTCGCTAAGCATTTTGTAAACACTCTTGGAGCTGTGGTTACCACGAAGGGCAAGACCTTGAATTGGTAGTGTTGACCTTCTATTGTGAACCGGAGATATTTTTTGTGAGCTGGATGGATGGGTATGTGAAAATACGCGTCCTTGAGGTCCAATGTTGCTAGGAAGTCTCCTTGCTGTATTAATGGGAGCACTTGCTGTAGTGTGATCATATGGAAGTACTCCGACAGTATGTATTGATTTAGGGGTCTGAGGTTCAATATTGGTCTGAGGGAACGTCCTTCTTGGGAATAAGGAAGTATAGGGAGAATACTCCTGTCCCTTGATGTTGGAAAGGGAATGTCTCTATGTTCCCCTTTCCCAGCATGCATTTCACCTCTTGTAGCAGGGTGATGTGTTCTTTGGACATAGAACGGTGTCTGGGTGGTATGTTTGGTGGGGTAGAAGTGAGTTCCATGCAATAACCATACTGGATAATTTTTCTCACCCACCTGTCCGTGGTAATTGCGTTCCAGACAGGTAGGAATTGTTGGAGTCTGCCTCCGACCGGTGTTAGGTGGTCTGGAGGTAGCATGATGAAGTCACTGTTTTGTGGCAGTGGAGGATCTGGTGTTATTGCCTCCACCTCCTCTGTTGAGTTTTTGGTAAAGGAACTTTGTGTGTTGCCTTTGTATGATGAGGATGTTTGGGAAGTATTGCCTCGTGTAGCTGCCATGTATGAGGAGCGTCGAGAGGAACTTCTGTGTTGCTGAAACTGCAATGTTCCCATTGACTTTGCGGTTTCTGTGTCCTTCTTCATCTTATCTAAAATGGTGTCGACAGCAGGGCCAAAAAGGAAGTCTTGGTTGACTGGCTGATTAAGAATGGTGGACTGCACCTCGTTCTTAAAGCCCGAAATACGCAGCCATGCATGTCGCCTTAGTAAAACACTAGTGTTAATAGACCTGGCTGGGTGTCTGCTGCATCAAGCGCACATTTGATGGAGGCGTTTGTAATGAACTTTCCCTCCTGTATGAGGTCATCAGCTTGGGCGTTAAAAGGCTCAGGTAGGTGTTGCATTAAGCTTTCAAGCTGTGCCCAGTCGTAACGAACTAGCAGAGCTTGTGTATTGGCAATCCTCCATGAATTGGAGGCCTGTGCTGCTCCCCTTTTACCTGAGGCTTCTAGTATCTTTGATTCCTTATCGGGGGAGGGGCTTCCCCGTTGTCTGAGTTGGCCCTCTTGCGTGCATTAGCCACCACTAGTGAGTCTAATGGTAACTGCCCTTTGATGTATGTAGGGTCTGTAGGGGCTGCTCTATACTTTTTCTCAATTCTGGGATTGATTACCCGTGTCCTGGCTGTATCTTTAAATATGTCAGGTGCGTGTTTTAACACTCCCTTTAGCATAAGAAGTGTTCAGACACTTTTTTCTGAAGTAGGGATGGTGTCAAATAAGAAGTCTTCCTCTACCGGGTCATTATGCATATCTACATTGTGGTACTGCGCTGCCCTGTCTATTAATTGGTTGAAGACAATGGTGTCATCAGTTCGTGAAGGCTTAGTTGGATAAGAGGAGACATCAGGGATGGGATGGGTGTTATAAGGGTCAGTTGGCTCCTCCCATGGTTCATTTGGTGGCTCAGGGTCCTGTGGATCATAATCAGGCTGAGGATCCTCCCCTGTGTTCCCCTCATTGTCCCCATAGTGAGAAGGAGAGTAAGGAGCAAAAGGAGTAGTAGGCATAATGGGATAGAAGGGAATGAAGGGTCTAGATGGAGAAGTCTCAAAGTCCTTTTTTAGTGGAATAGGAGAATGAGAGTCAGTGTCCAGTGGCCTCTTCTTCCTGTGTAGGATAATGACTTTACCAGTCTTTGGATTAATGTATAGTTTAGCCTGGTCGTCTTCTGGATCAGGATGGAAGAGTTCTTCTTCCACTGTTCTTGGTTGTGACTTTTTTGGGTCGATAACACCTTCTGCTTCGACGACTTTTGGTGCCTTAGTGCTTTTTTTCGGGTCGGCGTGTGTTTTTGGGTCGACCGGGTCTATCGGTTCGACAAGTTTCTTGTGCTCGTCAGGCTTTTTTGGTTGACGGTCCTTTGCCGAGTCGATGGTCTTTTTAGGATCGACTGGTGTTTTCGGAGCACTTGTCTTCGGGTCGATAGCCTTCCTGGCTGGGTTGTAGGCTTCGATACGGCACCCTTTCCGTCGGTGACCTTCTTTGGTTCGGCGACTTTTGGCACAGCCGGCTTTTTCGGGTCGACGTCTTTTTTTGTGTCGGCTCCCTTCGGCTTGGCGTCCTTTTTGGGCCTGACGGCCTATTTGGGGTCGGCGCCCTTCGGCTCGACGGCCTTTTTCGGTTCGACTGTTTTCTTCGGGTCGACGCCTTTAGGCTGCACGGCCTTTTTCGGGTCGACTGTTTTATTTGGGTCGACAACCTTTTTAGGCTCTGGAACCTTCTTTGGGATTGCAGTGCTTGGCCCTGGGGTCTCTGAAGGCTTACGTTTCGGTGCCGAGCCGGATAGCGGAGCTGGCGAATGTTTCTTTCGATCTTGGCTAAGGCCTTTTGGCGAAGCCTCGACCGGAGCCTTCAGTAACGGGGAAATTGGTGTCGGGGGCAGTGTACTCACGATTTGCCCCGGTGGGATCTCGTCATCGGAGTCCGTGTAGTCCTCGACGGTGACGATCTCTAGGTCCGAATCTGGAGCTTCTGGAAGTTCTTGGTCATCATCGAAGATGTTGTCCGGTTCCGGTGCCTGTCGCTGCATCTCTTGCCTAGCGGCCTGTCGATTCCGTATGGTTTACTTCAACCGAAACTGGGTGCAGGCTGGGCAGGTTTCTTCCTTATGGTCTGGAGAAAGGCACTTGTTGCATACTGAATGCTTGTCAGTATGCGGGAACTTGGAGTGGCATTGTGGGCATCTTTTGAGCAGGCTCCTTTTTATCGACAGCAGGCCCACGTGGAGTCGAAAAGGCCCAACGGCCCGCGTCGACGACCGATTCGAGATGGAAAGCTTTATCGAATCAAGAGGTACCGAGCGAGAACAATACCGTCGAAGGCCTTTTGGCCTTTATAAAAGTTTTGTTTCGATTCCGAAGTTGGAGTGTAGGAATAACATCCGAACCCAATGGCGGAAAAAAACAATCTGAGGATGGAGAAGATGCCCATGCGCACTGTAGTCCAGGGGAGGAGTCACCTATCTCGTGATGCTTCGAAGACTCTTCCAGGACAACAAAGTGCAATCATCCGGACCCAACACTAGGCGGCGATCTATGCACAGATATGAATTCAGCAGCCCACATGCCTCGAACACATCCTTATTTTCTCAATTTCTTTCATTGTTTGGGCATTGACCTGTAGGCATGTAATGCCATCCCTCTGACGTCAAACGTTTGCAAAAAATCCCAAACAGTGTGGTTGCCTTCCTAAGATTATTAGAGAGTTTCCCTTTGCCAACCAGTCGTCTACGTTGAAGTACAAAGGTATCCCCTTCTGGCTTCTCAATTGAAGAGCCACTCAAAAAGATTTTATCCCAAATGGAAGCACCTTTAACAAACAAGTTACTTACCTTAGGTAACACCTTATCTGGTAGTGGCAGGATCTAGCCGCAAATTCCTTACTTTAGAATCTCCTCTCCAGTGCAAGACTGGATGCAGAAACTTTTTCTACAGCACTTCCGCACGTCAAAAAAGGGCGCCGCACGACTTCATATCAACGTCGTTGCACACTGCAACATTGACTGAGTCCATATAACTGCCCTCGCTGACGTCAGTATCTTCCGCGCTCAATACGTGGAGCCACATATAGTAACTGCCCATTGAAACTGTCAAAAAATGAAAGACACCTGTGTGTCAAAAAAGCACTGAAGTATAATTCAGTAGGTGGGTATCACAGAGAAAACAGCAAAGATGAAAAGGACTCAGTCTCAAATAAACACAGAGTTCTTAGGTCAGTATGTGAAGTCTCATAACTAAATTAGAGACCAAAGAGGACGCGTTACTAAAATAACTTGTTCATGTGATGGAAACATATTGCAGCAGATTCCTTACTTTAGAATCAAATACCAAGACACCATCCCCAGAGGACGGTCTGCGAACTGAGACCACTGAAATCTCTAACTAGAACAAAAAAGGTTTAGAACCAAAGGAAAAGACTGGACCTCCATAATATTGTAATTTCAAAAAACCTGTGGTAGAAACACATAAGTAAAGTCACAAGACATGAAAAAAGCATGGGAATAAAATGACCCATGTTAGCATGACAAGGGCGGTAGACGCCAACCAACAAAAGGAATAGAAAACTACTCGCATCCTTAAGGTGATCCAAACCGATGCATGCTCACCGCATAAGCACTGCGGAAGGGACCGCTACAAGACACTCAAAGATATAGAATACATGGGAAGAACTTCACACATGAGTAGGACAATTTGGCAAATAACTCAGTAATATAAAGCTATTGTCGCACATATCCAAACTCGAAAAGCATGTTTGATACTTGTGTGACACAGGACAGCAGGTGATGCCACAGAGGAAAACCTTGGTGCCATATAGTTCTATCACCCAGACCTGCACTGTAACAGCAAGAGATGTCCATCAACCATGAGGAAGGATAACAAAAGCTCTATAAAAAATATTTAAAAGTCACAGACAACATGATTAACGTGTATTTGTAAAGTGCACATTCAGTGCAAGGGTATCTTGGAGCTAAACAACAGATGTTTAATGTTACCCAACTCACTGGTACTCATGTTATCGAGCGACCCTTGGCCTTGCCAGGTAGGTCGCTCTCCCCGCTGCAGCTCCACCAGCGCTCCGAGTATCTTCTGTGCCCTGTGATCCTCTGTGACCATTTTGCTGTTTCCCTGACCCTCTGTGCCTTTTTTCCTGCAGTTCCCGTCGCTGCTGCCCCTGCGGCCCGCCCCCCACGCCATTCGCTGCCCCCCGCCTCCTCCTCCATTCCAATTCCCTTTAAAAAACGGCAGCCGCTGCACGGTGAGGAGAGCGACCCTTGACCTTGCCAGGTAGGTCGCTCCTCCCGCTGCAGCTCCATCAGTGCTCAGAGTGTCTTCTGTGCCCTGTTATCCTCTGAACGTTTTGCTGTTTCCCTGACCCTCTGTGCCCTTGTTCCCGCCGCTGCTGCCCCTGCGGCTCCGCCCCGTGCCCATTCGCTGCCCCCTGCCACCCGCCTCCCACCTGCTCCTCCCTTTTCCACCTCCCCTTAAAACGGCGGCTGCTGCACGGTGAGGAGAGCAACACTTGACCTTGCCAGGTAGATCGCTCCCCCCCACTGCAGCTCCACCAGCGCTCCGAGTGTCTTCTGTGCCCTGTGACCCTCTGTGACCATTTTGCTGTTTCCTTGACCCTCTGTGCCCTTTTTCTCCGCAGTTCCCAACGCTGCTGCCCCTGAGGCCCGCCCATTCGCTGCCCCCTGCCACCAGTCTCCCGCCTCCCAGCGGCTCCTCCCTCCCACTTCCCCTTAAAATGGCAAGCCCATCTGCGCCCGTCCGCGCCTGGACCGCGCCCAGTGCCAGAACCCCTGGCCCCCGCACCAGCCATGAAGACCGCTTCTGATACGACGCTAGCACCCTCATCGCTCTCAACCCAGGACGGACCCCCACCTGCTGCAGGGCCACCCCTAAGCGCACCCACAGTCCCTTCGCCTGCCAGAGAACTGCTACTTCTCCTGCATCAAAGAAGCAGAGACTCCGGCCACGAAAGAACACAACCAGCTACGATGCATCCTGATCAACACCCGCTCCGCACGCAAACACGCCGTTGAGCTCTGGGACCAACTCGACACTGCATCACCAGACGCCGCCTTCCTGACTGAGACCTGGATGAACAAAGCCTCCTCTCCAGACATCGCCATAGCCATTCCCGACGGATACAAGATCGCCCGCAGAGACCGCACCAACGGAGTCGGAGGAAGAATCGCCATTGTCCACAAGAAGACCACCAGGGTCTCAACAATCACCGACGACACTCTCAGCACCGCCGAACACATGCACTTCTAGATCCACACAGACCCCAAGACCACCCTAAGAGGCACACTCTTATACAGACCACCCGGCCCCTGACCACAATTCTCGACACCATCGCCGACTTCAGCAGAACGCACGCACTGACCTCCACCAACTACATCCTCCTCGGAGACCTGAACTTCCATCTGGAGAACAACAACGACAGCAACTCCTCCACCCTGATAGACAACCTCGGACTGGAACAGCTCGGCACGACGCCGACCCACATCGCCAGACACACCCTCGACGCCATCTTCTCCTCATGCCCCCACGTCTCCTTCAGCCACGTCTCCGAGCCCACCTAGACCGACCACCACTGCATCTACTTCCTTTCGGAAACCCGTCGAATATCACTGCACCCTACAGATCCCCAGTCGCTGCTGGGGCAAAATCACTGAATCACAATTACAGACCAACCTCGCACTCAACCCACCGACCAACCCCTCCAACCCAGACGATGGTGCGGGCACCCTCAGACGATGGATGGACGACTGCGACAACACTTTAGCCCCGCTGAAAAAACAAACCCTCAAAGACACCAGCAAGAAAGCCAACTGGTTCACCCCGGAACTCCTAGCAGCAAAACGCACCTGCCGGAAGTTGGGGAACATATGGCACAGCGAGAATTCACTGAGTAGCCGAGCAGCCCACAAAGACGCCATCCGCAACCACCACCACATCAGGACCACCAAGAGAACCTCCTTCAAAGACCGCCTCGACAACAACGCACACAAAAGCAAGGAGCTCTTCAACATCGTGAAGGAACTCTCCAACTCCAACACCAATGACATCCCGCCGTCGCAAGCCCTGTGCGACTCCCTCGCCACCTTTTTCCACCGCACGCAAGATTGCAGACATCCACTACAGCTTCAACCCCCAGACTACCCTAACAGGCCCCAACACGCCAGACCCACCACACCCCACCCCACCGACCACGACCACCTGACAACCTGGGCCAACGTGAGCATCAAGGACACAATCAAGGCCATGGGCACAATCCACCCTGGCTCGCCGTCTGACCCTTTTCAACACCACATCTTCAACAAAGCCGGCAGCTCCATCGCATCCCACCTGCGCAACATCATCAACCTCTCCTTCAAGACTGCGACCTTCCCTGAGAGCTGGAAATACGCTGAGATCAACGCCATACTAAAGAAACTTAAGGTGGACCAGAGCGAACTCAAAAACCTCCGGCCCATCTCCCTGCTTCCGTTCCCAGATAAGGTCATCGAGATGATAGTCAACATCCAGCTCACCCGCTACCTCGAAGACAACAGCATCCTGGACCCCTCCCAGTCAGGATTCCGCACCAACCACAGCACAGAGACCGCCCTCATTGCCGCCACAAACATCAGGATCCTACTGGACAACGGCGAGATGGCGGCCCTCATCCTTCTGGACCTCTCCGCCGCCTTCCACATAGTCTGCCACCGCACCCTACGCACATGTCTCCACGACACAGGGATCCGAGACAAGGCCCTCGACTGGACCTTCTCTTCCTCTCCGGCAGAACCCGGAAAGTCTGCCTCCCCCCAATCCGAACCGAAGCCTCCGAGATAATCTGCGGCGTCCCGCAGGGATTCTCCCTCAGCCCGACACTGTTCAATGTCTACATGGCGCCCCTCGCACGCATCACAACCTCAACATAATCTCCTACGCAGACGACACGCAACTGATCCTCTCCCTCACCGCCAAATCCAACCTCCACCAGGGAATGGAGGCCGTCGCCGAATGGATGGAGGATAGCCGCCTTAAGCTGAACACAGACAAGACGGAGATCCTCATCCTCGGGCCCAACCCCTCAGCATAGGCCAACTCCTGGTGGTCGACATCTCTAGGGACACCCCCGCACCCACCAACCACGCACGCAACCTGGGAGTCATCCTCGGCTTGAAACTCAACATGACCAAACAAGTCAGCGCAGTCTCCTCCGCCTATTTAAAACACCCTCTGTATGCTCCGCAAGATCTACAGATGGATCCCGACAGACAAAGAAAACAGTCACCCAGGCCCTAGTCGGCAGCAGACTACTACGGAAACGCCCTCTATGCCGGCCCCTGACCAAGCTCATCAACAGACTGCAAAGAATCCAGAATGCCTCTGCATGCCTGATCCTCGACGTCCCGCGCTGCGACCACATCACCCCCCCACCCGAGGAACCTGCACTGGCTCCCTGTCAACAAAAGAATCTCCTTCAAGCTCCTGATCCACGCACACAAGGCACTCCACAAGACCGGCCCAGATTACCTCAACAGTCGACTCTCCTTCTACGTACCCAACAGGAAACTCCGCAGACCTCTCCCTGGCTACCGTCCCACGCATCAGTAGAACCACGGCCGGAGGCTGATCCTTCTCCCACAGTGCCGCCAAGACCTGGAACACCCTCCGCCTTATCCTACGACAAACGGAAGACCTTTTAACCTTAAGGAGACAACTCAAGACCTGGCTGTTCAACCAGTAGCAACAGGAGCCCCTCCCTCCCCCCCTTCCCTAAGCGCCTTGGAACCCTTGCGGGTATGTAGTGCGCTCTACAAATTATTTGATTGAGGTCATCGACCTTCAAATGATGAATGGCTGAGTAGCTGAGATATGAACCAGTGACCATAAACAAACACAGGCCCCTACAGTGGGCGCATAGTCCACTAAGCCACCAGAACCAATAATAGCAACAAGTGGCAACGAAGCAGTCATATCCCAGAGAGATAATACAAAGAAGATCAAGGTCATCAGCTGCCCTGTGCACCACCACTGCATAAGATGCACTCTCCTCCATAGCGGAGAAAACATGCCTGTGTCTGTGGAGGCATCCAGACTACTGGCCTCACCCAAATTGTCATACCAGTCCATTTCCTCATAAGGCTGGTCTTCTAAAGGGTCCAGTGACCCCTATCAATCTTCGACCTCCAAAATAAGGCTCGGGAAACGACCTAGGACCTGTTGGTCCTGTTGGCGCCGCAAACTGTACCAATCGACGCTGTTCCGAGTCATCTGGAATCAGAATGGGTCTGGCACCACCAGTGGGTGCTATGAGCACTGGCATCAGGACCTGCATCAGGAAAGATTGCAGTGGTATGACTGGTACCTCTTGAGCCATTTCTGGATCACGGGGGGGGGAGAGATGGGGGGGGTTGGCATCAGCGATAGAGACAGATAGGGCCCCCCCAACCCGCAGGATCCTAAGGCACGCTGGTGGCATCAGACCGCTCAAAAATGAGGCACATGGCTTCATAAAACTCATTAAGTGGAGGAGGGTAAGTCCAGCTCCCAGAAAAGCAGGGAGGCGCAAAGTTGGCACAGGTTCCGGAGAATGAGACCGATTTTCCTCCGTCACGTCGGCCGGCGAACGGGAAGAAGTCGAAGCACACTTCGACTTCTTGTGCCTCTTACCAGAGTGCCCAGACGATCTCGAGTGGTACGAATGGGTACATGGGACTTGAAGCGGTGCGGGGACCTTCTTCTTGACCAGGAGTGGCAAGCAGCTTCAGGGACTGCTCCCTCAAAGCCTTCGGTGTCATGGTCCAGCAGTTATAGCACGACTTGGAGTTGTGGACGTGCTCCAGACACCATAGGCAGACCAAATAGGGGGTCTGGCCGCGACATGGCGTTATGACAGGAGCTGCACGGTTTGAATCCAGAAGACTTCCTAGAGGACATCATACACACCAAAAAGGGGTCGACAAAAGGTAGTAAAATCCTGTCAAAAAGTGACAGGGCGCTCTCTTTGCGGAACAGAGCTTTACTGGTGTGGAAAGAAAACTGACACCAGCGCGCCGAGGTGGTGCCTATATAGGTGACGGACACATATATAGGTGACGCATATATGTCACTTTCGGCGACGACTACGTCACATGGAGCCAACCAATGCCACCTACCGGCACGCATGAGTATTGCTCGAAGAAAAATCTTTTGGATTCAGTAAGACGCCTGGGGAATTCAAAGGCAAGGAATCTGCAGCTGGATGTCACTATCAGATACCTGGCTTTCTAACACGCTGCAGCATTGAGACAACGGCTTTATATACTGGAGACAACAACTTTATAAACTGGAGCAAACGCCCTCTTAATCATAGATAAAGACACACCCGCTCTCCATCTTGCTGGAACTTTCAGCTACCTCTGAAGAGGCCAGCCACCTCACCCTTATAATCAAGTCTTGAAAGCGATTCATTGGCAATGTCCTTTACATGTTCTTCTCCTACCCAACCAACCAACACCAGGTGGTTCAACACAAGCACCTCCAGGCCCAGAAGATACCCATCACCGGCAGAGTACCCCCGAGTTTCATCTTGTATTCTCTCATCTTCGCCTCTACATGGAGTCCCTTAGGGTTCTACTCACTGATAATTCTATTTCAAAGTGTCCCCATGTCCAGGCACACTGTGCCTCAATCACTGCCTGCACTCACCCAGACATGGATGTCTGCCTCCATCCAGAAGCTCAAATCCTCACCTCTTCCCCCCCACCCTACAAACACAGAATTCCTGAAATCTGCCAAGAAAAACTAGTCAAAACCTCCCTCAATGGCATCAACCTGGAATGAATCAATCCCTAACTTTTACCCAATGTCAGGTCACTGGGATTCACCTTGGGAACAGAACCCGCCATCAGGAATGATAACAAGAAAAACAGATGCACCCTTGTTTCAGCTCTTTCTACTACGCAAAATGAAACCTCTCCTCCAAGAAAGTAACTTTAGAACTGCTGGTCAAGCCCCTCTCCTGCATTAGATTGGCGGCAAAGCCCTTCTCTATGGCCTATCAGTCTCCTCACTGTCGACCCACAGGGCATCCTACACACCGAAGTAAGTCTCATAATTTTTTATTTATTTATTATAAACATATCAAATTCCCATCACAACACTGAAAGAACACTACTGGTTGCCCTGGCCAGACTACATCAGTTTCAAAGTTCTCTGCATCACTTACAAAATCATTACCACTAGCAACCCCCCCCCCCCCCCCCCATATCTGGGTGACAAGCTCACCTTCACCTATGGCTCCAAGCACACCCATAAATATCCCACCAGTAAAGTGAAGTCAACCCCTGCCCTCCCTAAACAAAACAGAATAAGGTGATTCTCACCCCACCCCCTCCCTCACATCTATGCTTCAGGGTCTGGAACAACATCATTGTATTTATTAGGAAAGCCCGACGCAGTGCACATTAGGAACAGTTGAAGACGCTTTAAAGAACATGACAATGCAATAACCGTCTGCTTCTGCTCCACGATCCCTCCTACCTCTCCAATCACTCATTGAGTGTATCTTTGCCTTTGACACTAAATCACTACACTGCTTTTTTGCAGTATGATAATAGCACCTTCATACGCTAGTCTAACTTGTCTAAGGATATTCTGCATCTCAAGAGTGGTTTGTTGCCATTCAAGTCCACTATAGGTAGGCCTAATTCGGCTTGCACGCATGCAACTAAAGCACAGATACCAGCCTAGAGACCAGTCAAATATTTTAAATCACCATCCAACCCCAGCTACCCCTAATATTGGCAGGTTTTACAGGCAGGAAACAGGATAACTGTAGGTGTGAGTCTCCTCCACCCTCATCCAGTATGTAGCACATCAAATAACTCATACTGCCCTCCATGCTCTGCATTCAAACTCCCTTGTCCTATCACCCCTCCACACACATAATATGTCAATGCCTACAAAGTAGCTTGCAATACTGCCACTTGCTCTCCTCTCACCCTTTAGTCTCCAATGCTGTTGCTGATCGCTGCCTCTTCCTGTAGTGCAACCATGGCAAGTCGCAGGTGCTCCTTTAGCTGCTCGATCTCCCGCTCCGAGCGGCTCTTTATGTTGTTCAGCTCCACATAGATATCATTGTACTTCTCAGAAGCCGTGCGTTTGTCCTAAGATGTGAAAGCAACAGAACACTTTAGGCAATTACCATGCAATTAACCACAAATCCACACATCCAAATACCTCCAAACTCTTGGGCCTGTGAAACAAGAGTGGCTATGGTCCACAAACACGTTTTTAGTTATTCTTTTAAAGTGAGAGAATTTTACTCCATGCTTTTGAAGCTGGAATCCAAACTGCTTTAGATGAGTAAAATTACATTTTAATTTTAAACCTGGACTAAGAAACTGACCACCCTCTGCTTCATAAGGCAATAAGTGGAAGTACTCCCAATTAACCCTTTCAGGTTCCATTGTAGTCTAGGATGAGATTTATTCCAACTACAGAGAAGAGAACAGTGGTGGTCCAAGGCACATCTGGTCTAATATTGCTAACTATGTTAACAGGGACTGAATTCATCAGTCCAGGCCAAAGTAAGTGAGGGTTTTATAGAGCACTCGATTGCTAAGAAGTCTGGCGCTGAAGAGACTCAGATTTAAATTTTTATGACCAAACACTTCTGCCCACATCTATTCTACTACTCAACTTGTTGTGAGATTTGGTAGGGAATTTCTTCCTGTTCTGGTCTCATAACTTTGCAAGGCTCTCTCTGGCGTGGTTATGCTCAATTAAAGTTTTTTCTAAGACAAACCATGTATCTCTTATGATCTGTAGATTTAAAGGGTATGCCATACAACATATTTATTTGCAAAGCCCGTATTCAACCTGAAATGTATCTGGGCACTGAAATAAGAGGTTTATTGTTACTCAACACAATGCTACTAGTTGCAATCAACCGCAGAAGAAAGGCTGGGATTCAACCATGTGGCCCAAAGGACAGACAAAAATCCCTGGAGTGGATGCATTTGTCCACTGAGCCTGCAGACACTGATATTTGCTTCAACACGGCACTGTACATTTGCAGCCTGACTGTTTGTAGTAATCTATGATGTAAGCATTAATCGCAAAATAAAAATTTGCAAAATAAATTTCAAAAACTAAATTAAAAAACAAAATATACTTTGTTCAATGTCATTTAAATTTTGTTTTGTGGCTAGTAGTAATGAACGCGCAATAGGTTTTCTACCCGCCAAATCACCTATTGGATCACTACTCATGGCAGTGGTGTGCACATCACTAATCATACCATTTCTATAGAGCTGATGGGATGAAGAAGCAAGCTCCTGCACACACATTAATTACCATTTCCCTTTGCTGGGAACAATGCTATACCGTATATAAATTACATTTGGAGCCTTTGGTCTAGGACGTAAATCAAGCTTCTTTGCCATTGTTTTAGAACAAAAGAGGATGGAAACGGACGCACAATCTGTATACTTCATGGTGCGTCAAAATGTGCAACAATGACCACTAGGAGTCACTATCAAAGTCACTGGAGTCCTGCGACGAGTTAAAGCACAAACTACTGTCTTCACTGCCAAAAGCAAAGCTGCACTTAATCCTTTCTCATTAATGGAAGTCCAACATACATAGGCTTTACAGGTTTTGCCCCCAACATGACTTTATATGAACATACACTTATTTTTTTTATTGAAATCCAGCCTCTTGTGGGCCATGAAGACCCTCCCAAAATGTCACACTGTTTTTCTAGCTCTGATCAGAGGATGATTAGGTCAGTTAGGTGTCTCACGTACTGCCAGAGTAAATTGCATCCTTCCCCCTTGCGGTTGTGCAGATCAGTTTGGATCTGGTTGCACTGAACCAGGCTTCTCCGCGTAGCTCATGATCTACTGTTAGTTCTCCAGCTACCTTTAAGTAGTTCTCTTGTGTGAAGTCCCCTTTACTAAATTAGAAGCTTTTGCTTGGTTGATATGCCATTTATGACAAATGTGCTCATTTTCTGAACTCCTAAGCTGATGTTTGGAGAAACATTTTTAACAATTCCAAAATATATTTAACACAGATATACAACTAAAATGATTACCTTTGGGGGCAGTGGTGCTGCAGCTGTGACTTCTGTATTACCCTTGAAGAGGTATTCCAAATTGACAAAGACTTTTTTACATTACTGCTGGCAACCCTACCTGATGAACCAAAGTGATCACTGCTAGTAATCTTGTAAATGGGGACCACTAATGTAATCTTGTCAGATGTGGTCACTGTTACAACACTAATGATGTTAGTAGTTTGGGAACATTTTCTGTGAACTTAAGTAGTTCTTATTACAAAAAAGGTTGGAGACACCCTGCACTAAACAAGGTAGGTATAAAAAGGAGCAGAAAGTAGAGTGTTTGCCAATAACATCTGTATGAAAAACCTGGAGAAGTCGATTATGGCTGTGCCCCAACCAAAAGGGTTCTGTGGCTTGGACTTGGTGGACATTAGGACAAGTTCCCACTCAACTGAAAGCTGCCTTTTGCTACTAGCCAGCATTAGAAGCACCCAGGAGCATACACACTTCAGAAGACATATGAAAAGATGGCTATTTCCCAGATAACTGCACTACTTCTCATCCTGGCAACAGAACCCAAAAAGACAGGCAAACTCTCAAGAGTAATTTACAACTCACAGACTGTAGAAAACCCAACCAGCAAACTGCTTTCAATACACAGGTAAGCTAAAAAGGGCTAAATTATGGTTCGCTAGGGCATTTTATAGATATGCTCCCCATAGCCCATCGGATTACCTTTAAGACAGGCTGCATAATTTTCAAGGCCCTTCACGGAAAAAGCCCTAGGTTCGTCAATCAACTCATAAACAAATATGAACCGACCCGAGACCTTCGTTCTGCCCATCTGTCCCTTCTCACGGTGCCGACATTCAAAAAGAAACGACTTGGTGGATCCTGTTTCGCATGCCTCGCCCCAAAAACCTGGAACTTATTGCCCTTGTCTATCCGGAACTGTACTAAACTGACAGAGTTCAGGAGAGCGTTGAAGACCTGGCTATTTAAACAAGCGCACGGTTAGAGCACTGTTCCATCTGTCTCTTTATTTACCATCTATTATCTGTTTCTTCAGCGCCATGAAACCCCTGGGTGACCGTGCGCTTAACAAATTCCGTAAAGGATAAGATAAGAATTTCATATATAACAATCTATGGCTCAAACTAATACCAAGATCATAATACTCCGTGGCTGGCAGTCCAATGGTTACTTATACTACTTACATTCACACAAAACATACTGCTGGACAATTCAGAAGACTCATCTAATCCACCACTGCAAGCACCAAATATCTTTGCACAGTGACCACCTCTTTACATCTCACAATGACACTCAGATAATGGATGCTAGTAAAAATGCACATTCCAGTAGATCTCTCCACTCTGTTACCCCTTCAACTATGCCACCTCAGGAAAACATCAACACAAAATCTCAGACTTGGCAACCCAGTGTGGTAAGCAACTAAGCACACCATAATCATAAGAAGTACCATAAAGGGACCGGCGGAGCTTCAAAGCCGCTAGCATACTGAAAACCAAAAAAAGGTGCCTCTGTCTATCACCCCTCATCATTCACTACGCGGCATCCAATAACACAGTAACTGCATCTCAGTGGTCCTCATTCGTGACATGGAAATACTTCCAACAAAGGATCACAAAAGAATGACACCACCATTCCAATCAAACACCCTACATGGTGTAGCTTGCCTACACATATAGGTACGCTCTTCAGTGGCCCACATAAGGGGTAGTACACTGTATATACATGTTATAATACAATGTAATGCAATGAACCACCAGGAGCAGACAAACTCCTACAGCGTATCTGTGTGAAATATACAGGTTGGAGGCAGGCAGTAGCCAGGAGGGAAGTGTGGATGGCTTCCCTGGAGTTCCACCATTCAGGTATTGCTAAGGTTGTGGTAAGAGTATACTGTGGTGCCACATAACAGGAACTGCCATTTCTTAATTTGCATTCTGTATGCTGCACCCAGCTTCCATGAATTACAGACGTAATCCTTGTGTTTTTCTACTTAGGTATCCCAATGCATTTCATACATTCATGTGTCTGAGAGAACATATTTCATTTAGAGATGTAATGCATTTAGCGTTCTGTTCCACATGACAATATATAACATCTTCTTTTCAATAGTTTAACAGTGCATCAAGTATTCATAAATATGAATTCAGAGAGACCACTCACTCCCCCTATCACCTACAGAGTTCAAAGCAGCCCTTCTCCTCCACAATAACTCTGTAAATCACTACGGCCAGAAAGTTGGACTGTGACTGCAGTTTAGGGCTGTTGTGTGCTCAGCACTCTCTTGCTGGGAGGGATGCATATTTGTGCTTAACTAAAGAGATGGCGCCTCGAGTTGGTGACCGCGTGTTTGATACTGTTTGGATAATTTATAAAGAGCCAATGACTGGTGAGGTATTACAGATGAACGACCCAGTGACAATCATCTACTCCCGATTACTCGGGACTCCAACAATCTCATTCCAGATCTGGAAGCCCTTCCAGTGTCTGCTCTTAGGGACCACATTGAGGTAATACAAGGTATGACAAGTAATTTTGGAAGGGTACTCAGATTTACAGGACACAGGGAGGAGACTTCATTTCTTTTTCAAGAAAAGGTATAAAAAGTGTACAAAAATAAAGGAATTTCAGGTGGTCCAACCTAAGTTGGCAATATCCAGAGTGATCCTTCGGATGCCCAATGAACATGGACTAGAACAAGGAAGAGTTGGACTGAAGACCAATTTAAGATTACCGTCAAGCAATTGGTTAATTCGCAGAGGGAGTGGAAACAAAGGCAAGAGATTCCCATTTTATAGGGCCAAAGCAGGGTTTGCCACACATGAGCATCGGTGCATGTAGCGGTGCTGTCGGCAAACTCTTTGACTAACCTTTTGCAGATTGTGAAGTTCGTCTCGCAGGCAGTGCACTTCTTGCTTCAGATACTGAAGCTCGTTTTCTTTTACCCTCAGCAGCACCTATGAGCATAAATAGAGGAAACAGGAGGTTGGTGATAAAAAAAGCTATTAGCAAGGAGATAGAACAGCATAGAGCTGAACAAGAGAATGAAGAGGAAAAAAGGATGAGGACAAACCGGTAACAAGAGATGGTGGTCAGAAAGAAGGAGACAAGGCAACAAAGGAGGAAGATATGAAAGAAGGAAAGTTAAAAAGAACACAGGCACTGGAAGCAAAGCAAGGCCAAAAGGTGGGAAAAAGAAAGGGCATATAGAAAAGGGGCAAAAGGAAAAATAGGCGGTAGAGAGTAGACCGCAAATAGAGGGTAAACAAAAAGGATTATGTTATTTACCTTGCTAATATCTGTTCATGGCATGACAAGCTGTAGATTCACATGCTTTGCATACTCCTGCCATCTAGTGTTGGGTCTGGATATTTGCAAGTAGTTTTTCTTCGAATAAGTCTCCCAAGTCACGAGGTAAGGGGACAGCCCTCTCGGTGATTATGCACATGGGAATAATCTCCATTGTTAGATTGTTTTACCATGAGAGGGTGAGAATGGAGTAATTAAGCGCAAGTACAGCGATACAAATAGAAATTGCAATGGCCATAGGTGTCCGGGGAGTTTCCCTGTAAAAAGGGGGGGGGGCAGAAGCAAAAATCAACAAAAATGTGTGTTAAAATCCTTTGTTCGGTCAATAGACTACATTAATGCTCTTTAGAGATCTAATGTATGGAGAGCTCCCTCTGCTACAGATTCTGGTTGAGGGTAGAAAACAGGGAGGTTAACCAATTGATTAATATGAAAAGCTGACACCACCTCTGGAAGGCATTTTGGGTTGGTACGAAGAACCACCCTATCTCTATGAAGCTGAAACATGGTTCTTCTACGGTTAGTGCCTGAAGCTCACTTAGATGTCTTAGTGAGGAGTGCAAATGCTACTTACCAGTATGCATTGGCATGTAGGGCTGCTGACATTCATATCTGTGCATAGTCCGCCACCTAGTGTTGGGTCCGGATGATTGCACATTGTTGTCCTGGAAGAGTCTTCGAAGTATCACGAGATAGGTGGCTCCTCCCCTGGACTACAGTGCGCATGGGCATCGCCTCCATCCCCAGATTGTTTTTAGCCATTGGCAGAGATGGAGTGAAGAATGTGAGTGATGACCATGCTATGAGCATATGTGTATATATGAATAAATACTGCAGCTGCTACAGGCGCCGGGGAGGAGGGTGGGCGATATGAATGTCAGCAGCCCTACATGCCAAGAACAGATGCATACTGGTAAGTAGCATTTGCAGTTCGAGGCATGTGGGCTGCTGAATTCATATCTGTGCATAGAATACATAGCAGTCCCTCCATTATCTGCGGCCGCCCGTGCCAGCTGCAGCAGTCTGAAAAAGCGTTTTTAGAACAGCCTGACCAACAGCTGCCTGCTGTCTGGAATGCACGTCTACACAGTAGTGCTTAGTGAAAGTGTGTGTGGTAGACCATGTGGCTGCTCTACAGATATCTTCTAAGGGAATGTTACCTAGAAAAGCCATAGAGGCCCCCAACTTCCTGGTGGAGTGGGCCCTTGGTGGGATAGTGAGAGTGCGCTTAGCTTTAGCGTAACAGATCTGGATGCACTTAACTATCCACCTAGCAATCCCCGCTTTGGAGATAGCGTTTCCCTTGTGGTGCGTGGCAAAAGCAACAAAAAGCTGTTTGGTTTTGCGGAAATCCTTTGTCCTGTCTACACATCAAGGGTATGGAGCATGCGCTCCGCCAGCGTCTCTGGGTTTTGGAAGAACACCGGCAATTCAATTGTCTGGTTTATGTGGAATTGTGAAACCACTTTGGGTAAGAATTTAGGGTTAGTGCGGAGCACCACCCTGTTAGCATGTACTTGGAAGAAAGGTTCTTGGATGGTGAGCGCCTGCAGTTCGCTAACCCTCCGTAGCGATGTAATAGCTACTAAGAACGCAACCTTCCAAGTTAGAAACTGGAGCTCACAGGAGTGCAGTGGCTCAAAGGGAGGACCCATCAGCCTTGTAAGAACCACATTGAGGTTCCATTCCGGAGCTGGTGGGGTCCTTGGTGGAATGACCCTTTTGAGTCCTTCCAGAAAGGCCTTGATAGCAGGGACCTTAAAGAGTGACAGGTGCTGCCTATTCTGAAGGTATGCTGCCATAGCAGACAGGTGAATGCGGATGGAAGAGTACGCTAGATTACATCTATACAGGTGAAAAAAGTAACAGATGATGTTTTGAATGGAAGCGTCTAGCGGGTCAATGTTGTGGTTAGCACAGTAGATGACAAACCTCTTCCATTTAGCCGCATAACAAGCTCTAGTAGTGGGCTTCCTTGCCTCCCGAATGATGTCCATGCAGTCAGAAGGAAGATTAAGGTAGCCAAACTCTAGGACTTCAGGAGCCAGATCGCCAGGTTGAGCTGTTGCGGATCTGGGTGCTGATTGTCGCCATGGCTCTGCGTCAGAAGGCTGGGAGTGAGATGAAGCCTTTGATGCGGTACCACGGAGTGTTCCAGAAACGTGGTGTACCATGGTTGGCGAGCCCACGTCGGAGCAACCAGGATGAGAGTCATCGAGTGCTGCCTGAGCTTGCGTGCCACCAGCGGTATCAGAGGTGCTGGGGGAAAAGCGTACGCAAATCTGCCTGACCAGTTCATCCACATCGCATTGCCCTGTGATTGGGGGTGTGGGAACCTGGCGGCGAAGCTTTGGCATTTTGCGTTCTCCTTTGTGGCGAACAGGTCTATCTCTGGATGACCCCACCTTTGGAAGTACGGTTGGAGTACTGATGGATGTATCTCCCACTCGTGCATCTGATGGCTGTGCCTGCTGAGCAGATCTGCCATTTGATTGTCCTTGCCTGGGAGATGCTCCGCCATGAGGAAGATGTTCCTCTGAATGGCCCACTTCCACATGCTCTGAGCCAGATGAGACAGCTGCGGAGAGTGTGTGCCTCCCTGCTTCTGAATGTAGTACATGGCCGTCATGTTGTCCGTCCGGATCAACACGACCTTGTTGCACAGATGTACTTTGAACGCCTTTAAGGCCATGAAGATTGCCATCAGTTCCAACACATTGATGTGCATCTTCCTTTGCTGTAGTGTCCATAGTCCCTGCACAGTGTAATGGAGTACATGCGCTCCCCATCCCTGGAGAGAGGCGTCCGTTGTCAGGATAATCTGTGGGACAGGCTCTTGGAATGGTCGGCCCTTGCAAAGGTTTTGTGGATTCCACCAATGCAGAGAGTTGTATGCCCGACCGCTCACCAACACTAGGTCTGTCAGTTGCCCACGAGCCTGAGTCCACTGACGTGCTAGGCACTCCTGAAGCGGGCGCATATGTAGTCTCGCGTGCGGGACAATGGAGATGCAGGAGGCCATCATGCCTATCAACTGCATGAACACCTTCGCGGGAAGCGAGTGTTGGGGTCTGAATCGTTGGATCAGCGCCTGGATACTGGCGATTCTCACTGAATTCGGCTGCGCAGTGGCTGCCAGAGTGTCGATTGTCGCGCCCAGATACTGTCGCACGTGGGCGGGCTGGAGATGGGACTTTGGGTAGTTCAGAGAGAATCCCAGATCGTGCAGGAGATGAATGGTGCGTGACACGTGGTCGACGCACTGCTGCTCTGTTTTTGCTTGAATGAGCCAGTCGTCCAGGTATGGAAAGACGTGGACGTGCTGGCGACGTAGATGCGCCGCCACAGTCGCCAGGCATTTTGTAAATACCCTTGGTGCTGTGGTGACCCCGAACGGCAGGACCCTGAACTGGTAATGCTGGTCTAAGATTGTGAATCTGAGATACTTCCTGTGGGAAGGATGCAGGGGAATATGAAAATAAGCATCCTTCAGATCCAGCGTAGCCAGAAAATCCCCCTGCTGAAGCAGGGGAAGCACCTGCTGCAACGTGAGCATATGGAAGTGCTCCGAGAGGATGTATCATTTCAGGGGCCTGAGGTCCAGGATCGGTCTGAGTGATCCGTCCTTTTTGGGGATCAAAAAGTACAGGGAGTAAACCCCTGTTCCCCGCTCTTGCAATGGAACGAGCTCTATCGCCCCTTTTTGCAGCATAACGAGAACTTCTTGCTGCAACAAGGTCAAGTGCTCGCCGGACATAGGACGGCTTTTTGGTGGTATGTCCGGTGGAATGGATGTAAGCTCTAGACAGTACCCGTACTGGATAAGGGACCTCACCCACCTGTCCGTGGTGATGGCCTTCCACGCTGGCAGGAACTGCTGGAGTCTCCCCCCAACCGGTGTTGTGTGGTCGGGGGGCAGTGACAAGACGTCACTGTTTGTTGGTGGTGGTGGACCTGGAGCCATTGTTTCCACGTCCTCTGCCTTTGACATTATTGCCTCTGTAACCCCCTCTACCCTTGTTGTTATATGAGGGTTGGGTGTTACCCTTGTAGTATTGTGTGGACTGGGATGCCTGTCCCCTCGTGGTGCCTTTTGAATTTGAGCGGCGAAAGGAACCACCCCGAAACTGCTGACTTTGTAAAGCCCCCATTGACTTGGCAGTTTCGGTATCCTTTTTCATTTTTTCCAGGGAGGCATCCACCTCAGGGCCAAACAAATGGTCAGGATTCACTGTTTGAGCCAATAACGTGGTTTGGATGTCGGGTTTAAACCCCGAAATTCTGAGCCAGGCATGGCGTCTAAGTAACACACTGGTATTGATAGCTCTTGAGGCTGTGTCTGCCACATCCAGGGCACATTTGATGGATGCATTTGTAATGAGTTTACCCTCCTGAATGAGCATCTCTCCCGCCTCCTTGTATTGGTCAGGCAAGTGTTGCAGAATGGCCTCTAATGTGTCATAATGTGCCCTATCATAACGTGCAAGCAGGGCTTGGGTGTTAGATATTCTCCAGATGTTTGCTGCCTGCGCAGCAATGCGTTTGCCCGAGGCCTCAAAGATCTTCGACTCTTTGTCTGGGGGAGGAGCGTCACCAGTAGTCTGCGAATTCGCCCTTTTCCGAGCGTTGGAAACAACCAAGGAGTCCAATGGCAAGTGTCCCTTGATATAAGTGGGATCCGTGGGCGCCGCTTTATATTTCCTGTCGATGCGAGGGTTGACCACCCGTGCCCGGGTGGGCTCTTTGAAAACCTCCGGCGCATGTTTCAGCACCCCTTTAAGCATCTGTAGCGTTTTGACTTGCTTTTCGGCTACCGAGAAGGTGTCGAATAAGAAGTCCGCATCCACGGGGTCCGAGTGCAGCTCGACGTCATGGTTCGCCGCAGCTCTCTCTATTAAGGCATTGAAGGCCGCCGAGTCCTCCGTCGGGGACGTCTTGGCGGCGAAAAGTTGAGTGTCCTGACCCGACTGCGGGTCATCTGTCTCACCTCCTGCGGCCCAAGGCACATGCTCCTCCTCCGGATCCGAGTACGCAGGGTAGTCGTACTCGGCATCTTCCTCGTCCGCATCAGCCACGGGGGAGTGCGTCGGCGAGTGTTCCAAGGCCTGTGGGGACACGGGCTCCACCAGAACCGGAGAGTCCTCAGAGTACTTCTTGTTCTCGAGTGGGATCTTAAAAGGTTCCAACGCCGGCTCCGACGTAATCTTACGTTTGAGGAGCGACAGTTTCCCAGTGTTCGCGTTGATGAGTACTTCACGACGTTCTTCCGCCGCAAGCGGCTGGAGCCGAAGCTTCGACACCACCAAGGCAGCTTTCGGCGTCAATACCTCCTTTGAGTGTCTGCCCTGTTTAGGCGCGAAGGCCTTCGGCGCCGACTTGGGTGGAAGGGTAAAGCGAATGGGCGTTTGCTGTTTAGCAGTCTTAGGTGTGGGTTGAGGCACTACAGTGTCCTGATCGGGAACCACAGTGGACTGTCGGATCCGCTGGAGGGATTCCCCCACCTTCTTTGAAAAGGCTGGCGAGGGCTGAACCGGCCCGAGCGACCCCTCTTCTCCGAGAGCCTGATCTCCTGTAGGCTTCTTTTTCGGTGCCGACGCCCCATGGCTATGCGCGCCGTCGTCTTGACGCCTTTTCGGAGCCGTCTTCGGGTCCACGACCCCTTTCGGCGCCGACGCAGCCGCGTCGGAGGCCTTCACCTTCGGCGCCGACCCAGAGGGCTTCAGGTCGGCCATCTTGGCGTGGCTCTTCAAGTCGGCCATTTTGGTTTTTGTGGAAGTTGACGCCTCCAGAACCTTCTTCACCAACGCCACTTTCAGTTTCTGTTTCGCATCCGAGGGTGTGAGACCAGTTGGCTTCACTTTCGTTTTCTTCACGATAAGTGATGGCTTAGAAATGTCCGTGACCGGGCCCGAAGGCGGGGACGTAGGACTTATAGTTAGATCTCGAGTAAGGCCCAAAGGCGATCCCTCGACCTGGGCCGTATGAAGGGGAATAACCCCTGAGTCTGATTGGGGATGCTCGTCCTCCGAGCTATCTCCCATCGTGGCAAAAACCTGATAGTCGTCCCCTACCTCGTCGGTGACTTCGTCAAAGTTCTCCTCACCCGCGTCGTAGGTCTCACCCTCGGATGCGGGATTCGAGTCCGAACCTTGCTAGTCGTCTTCTCCCTCGACAGATTCTTGGAAAATGTCGTCTGGTGGGGGTGCCGAAGCCGACAATTAAGCCTGTAGCCGATTTGCCCGGCGAATCTTTAGAGTCTTCTTACTTCGGAACTTCGAACACGCCATGCAGGTGTCTTCGCGGTGATCGGGTGACAAGCAGGTATTGCACACGGGGTGCACATCGAGGTGTGAATATTTAGAATGACACAGCGGACACTTCTTGAATGGAGTCCGCTCCATAGCAAAGGGTGTAGTGTAGGCCCGTCCGCGCCAAAGCACGTGGAAGGGCAGTAGGAGATCGGAGCTGAGAGTCAGAAAGAAACCCGCACGCAACTATACCGACGCCCAGCCTAAAGACCTTTTGGTCTCGAGTATAAGTTGAACAACCAACGGTTCCGACAGAGGGAACCGAAACACATCCGAACCCAATGGCGGAAAAAAACAATCTGGGGATGGAGGCGATGCCCATGCGCACTGTAGTCCAGGGGAGGAGCCACCTATCTCGTGATACTTCGAAGACTCTTCCAGGACAACAATGTGCAATCATCCGGACCCAACACTAGGTGGCGGACTATGCACAGATATGAATTCAGCAGCCCACATGCCTCGAACCTAGCAATTAAGAAAGCAACCTTTCAAGTGAGAAATTGGAGGGGACAGTTATGTAAAGGTTCAAAAGGTGGACCCATAAGTCTTGTTGGAACAATATTAAGTTCCAGCAGGTGCAGGTGGAAAGTCTGGTGGTATCACTCTTTTAAGGCCTTCCATGAAAGATTTACTAACTGGTCCACTGAATACAGATAAATGTCTGGATTGAAGATAAGCATTCACAGCTGTCAGGTGTAGACGTATGGAGATGTAGGCAAGGCCTGAATGTTGGAGGTGCAAAAGATAACAAATAAGGTTTTGCATAGATGCATCGAGTGGGTCGATTGTTTGGTTATTATAGTAGATAACAAACCCTTTCCACTTAGCTGCATAGCACGCTCTGGTGGTAGGTTTAAGTGCTTCCTTAAGAATGGTCATGCAGTCTGGTGAAAGATTTAGATATCTAAACTATGACTTTAGGAGCCAAATCGCTAGTTTGGGCTCCTTTGGGTTTGGATGTTTGATTTCGCCATGTTTCGGAGTAAGAAGGTTTGGGGTGAGGTGAATCTTCTTGTGTAGAACTACTGAGAGTTCTAGTAGTGTGGTGAACCATGGTTGACGAGCCCAGGTGGGAGCCACTAAAATGAGGTTGAGAGTCGTCTGCCTGAGCTTCCGAACCAGAAATGGAAGAAGAGGGAGAGGCAGAAAAGCATAGGCAAATATTCCTGACCAATTCATCCATAGGGCATTGCCTTTGGATAGAGGGAGTGGGAACTTTGAGGTGAACTTTGGGCATTTTGTGTTCTCTGCGGTTGCAAAGAGATCCATTTGTGGAAATCCCCACTGTATGGGAGGAGGGCTTGAGGGTGGAGTTCCAACATGTGGATTTGTTGCCGTATCCTACTGAGGAGGTTGGCAAAGTTGTTGTCTGTCCCTGAAAGTGTTCTGCTAGCAGTTTTATTTTGTGATGCATTGCCAAATGGTCTGAGAGAGGTGTGGAAACTGTAGGGAGCCCCCCCCTGTTTTTGAACATAGTACATGGCTGTTATATTGTCCATCTAGACTAGGACAACCTACGCTATAAGGAGAGGTAGAAACACTTTGAGCGCTAAGTGAACAGATTGAAGATCAGGTAGAGGATGTGGATACTTTGGTGTTTGATGTCCCATAGTACCTGAACTGTTAGGTTTTGTAAGTGGGCACCCCACCCTGTAAGGGATGCACTTGTTTTTAGCACAATCTGTGGTACAGGGTCCACAAAGGGCCGCCCCTTTGAAAAGTATTGTGTGTTCCACCACTGCAGAGAGCGAACAGGTGCGGCTGTATACCAACGCTAGATCTTTTAATTGAGCCTGTGATTGTTTCCATTGATGTGCAATGCATTTCTGTAGATGACGCATGTTTAATCTTGCATGAGGCACTATGGTAATGCATGATGCCATCATCCCTAGTAGTTGCATGAAAGTTCTGACAGACACCAATTGCTTTGGAATTGTGGTAGGAATATTTGAAATTTTCGAATCCTGGCTGCATCTGGATAGCGTAGACCTGTTGGAGTGCTGAGCATAGCTCCTAGATAATGTGCAGCTGTTAAGGTTGAAGATGGGATTTTTGGGTGTTGACTGTGACTCCCAGCTATTTGTAGAGGATTTATGGTAATTTGAGTGTGTTGTTGACATCTGTGGTATGTGTTGGCTTTGATAAGTCAATCGTCTAGTTATGAGAAGACATGAATCAGTTGTCTTCTTAGATTAATTAATTAATTGTGGGTTTGCAATGCGCTAGAATGGACTCCCGAAGGAGTATCTCTGCGCAGTAGACCGCTGTGGAACCCGTCCTGGCTTTCCCTGTGAGATGGTCCCTACTGGGTATCTCCAAGGTGAAACCAGGCATCCCCGGCGTATGTGGGGGGCCGTTGTGGAGATGAGGCAAGCTAATGCCCAGAGTTTCCAAGTGTGATCCCTGGTTAGAGTAGGCACCGAGATGAGAATTATCGAGTCCGCTGACCCTGGTCCACGACCCTGCCGCGTCGGGAATTGAACCCTGATCCCGGGCCGTCCTCTGCTCTCGGATCTGCCGCCTCTAACCAGTGAGCCACACCACTCCACTGGATGAGCTGCTACCACGGCTAAGCATTTGTTGAATACTCGGGGTGCAGTAGTAACCTTGAACAGGAGTTCAAGTTCAAGTTCAAAACAACTTTATTTCGATTCATAACGAATCATAAAAAGCACATAGACAAAAATACATAATTAAGGGGTGCAGTTACATCGGGTAGCAGTCGCAGTTAAAATAGAACAGTTAAAATATTTACAAAATGTTTTAAAAAAAGCAGCAATTTTTCAGTAATTCCATAGGGTGTTGTCAAGACTACTAAATTATCTATTTCCGGAACGTTTTTTAAGGCGGAAAGCAGCTACCGAGAAGTTAGCGACACTAAACATATTTAGTGGTGAGTCTAACTTTTTTAAGTAAAATAGGGCAGGCTTGATTTGGACAAACCCCTTGTTCTTAAGCAATGGGACAATATACTTTTTCCTGGGCAGATCATATATACCACAGAAGAACATAAAATGAGCAGTGTCCTGCAGAGAAAAACCGTCACATTTGCAGGCCGCTAAGTCCTCTGGCTTGGCCCATACCTTAGAGTCATTTAACAGAAAGTGAATCTGGTTAAGTCTTAGTTTGGTTAATAACCAGCGATGTAATGGAATAGACACTACTGTTAAATAAGGTTCAATGGCCGGTGTAGTTTTAGAAATATAGTGCTCCCTCACTGTGGGTTTCGCAAGCTCACAGCTCTCCCGCTCCAATTCTCTCTCTTTTAAAAAAGTCGATTTGAACCATTCCAGGTCATTCTTAACGATGCCATCTGGTGTATGGAAGAGATCTGGGCGGCCCAGGGAAGTTAGTGTTTTATTAATATATGCTAGCCACGGGATATTTTTCATATTGTCCAGAAGTAGGCAGTCTCTCATGATTGTGTGGTTCAGAGTTAAGTTGGAGTTCAGCCATGTTTTTAACCACATCAAGATAGGGGATTGTTTGATGATATCACTAATGTACCCCTGGCCTAGTTCCATATGGACAGAGAAAGTGGCTGTTGATTGAGGTAATCCTAGAAGCATACGTAAAAATCTGTTTTCTTCCGTCTGTATTGCTTCTATGTTGTTCGATTAACCCCAGATGGAAGCCCCGTACCTTACTACTGATATTGATTTCGCTCTGTAGAGTGCCAGCATTGCTTCCGTGGGCTTACCACCCAGACGTTTTGAGAAGCCGACTATGGCTGCTGCTGTTCTTTTCATGGCATTGGTTTTGACGGATATTTGAGGTGCCCACGTACCCTTATCGTCGTATACTACCCCCAGGTAGGTAAAAGTTCTCACTTTGGAAATAGAAGTGTTAGCACAGTAGAAAGTCTTCAAGTCCTTAACAGGAGTTCTTTGTATTGGTAATGCTTTCCTGAGATATTTGTGATGTGCTGGGTGAATCGGAATGTGAAAATATGCGTCCTTTAAGTCTAGTGCTTACATAAAGCCGGCTAGCTGTAAGAGTGAAAGAACTTACTGAAGTGTGACCATATGGAAGTGCTCCAATAGTATGTATAGGTTTAAAGGCATGGGATCTAAAATTGGCTGGAGAGAACTCTACTTTATGGGGATTACTAAGTAAAGGGAGTAAACCCCTGACCCTTAATGATGTTTTGGAACTGGTTCTATAGCTCCTTTTGTTAAAAGCACTTGTACTTCCTGTTTGAACAGTTATTGGTGCTCCATATGGTGCTCCATAGAGAACCTGTGGGTGCGAGGTAGGATATTGGGAGGATTGCTAATGAGCTTCAGGCAATAACCATGTTGGATAATATCCAACATCCACTTGTCCGACGTTATTGGTTGCCAAGTGGGAAGAAACAGTTGTAGGTGCCCCAGACAGGTGTAAGACGATCGGGTGGAATTGTTATGAAGTAAATGCTTGTTGGGAGATGGGGAGGTACGGGTTGGTGTGCCTCTACCTTTGGAGTTGTTACACCCCTTATCCTCCTCCTTAAAATCCTCTAGAGGGGGGAGATTTAGAGTTTGGGGCCAGTATGAAGATGAGGAGGCATCTGTGGAGGTAGTTTTTGAACCTCTCCTATAGAATGAGCGATAAAGAAACCTCTTTTAGAAGGTGTCTGAAGTGCTCCCACAGATTTAGCTACTTCAGTATACTTTTTCATCTTTTCCAATGTTTCATCAACTTGTGGTCCAAAAGAACAAGTTACTTACCTTCGGTAACGCTTTTTCTGGTGGATACAGTATCTGCCTGTGGATTCCTCACCTTGTGAATATCCTCTGCACCAGCAGCATTCAGAAACGTTTGAAGCTCTCCACGTCGACGAGGATAACGTCACAGAGGCACGGCTTCGCTCGCGACCTCGCGGACGTCACCGGAGCCGTAAAGAGCCTCGGTGTGATGACGTCAGTTGCACTCATTTTTCTGTGCCCCCGAGGCACACGGACGTACTGACACAAATAGGTATAGTATACACAGTACACAGTATTCAAACCAACACACACAGTGTGAAATCAATACAAAAAGTAAGAACAATTAAACATTTCCATTGAAAGATATAATCATAAAATAAACAGTGTGCAGGTATAGAAGAGTGGACAACGGGGAGGCGGGTGGGTCAGTGAGGAATCCACAGACAGATAATGTATCCAACAGAAAAAGCGTTACCGAAGGTAAGTAACTTGTTCTTCTGATGGATACATCTGCCAGTCAATTCCCCGCCTTGTGAATAGAATCCCATCGCAGTCCCCACTCCCGGAGGAGGGTGTCCACTCTTTTATACCAAGAAATACTGTAGGACAGTGCGCAAAGTGGCCATCCCTCATCCCCTCGGAATCTTAGCAATAATGCTTCGCGAAAGTGTGGAGGGAGGCCCAAGTTGCCGCTCTACAAATGTCCTCTACAGGAACACCTCTAGACAAAGCAGATGTAGAAGACTTTGCTCTAGTAGAGTGAGCTTTTATACCCTCCGGAGGTTCCTTACCAGCCAAAGAGTAACAGTTCTTGATGCACAAGATAATCCATCTGGAAAGTGTGCACTTGTGCACCGCTTTTCCTTTCCTGCAGCCAGCAAAACCCACGAAGAGCTGGTCATCCACACGATAGTCTTTAGTCCTATCAAGGTAGAAGCTCACCGCCCTCTTTGGGTCCAAGCGGTGAAGCCGATCCTCCTCCTTGAAAGGGGGAGAATAGAAGGAAGGAAGGGTAATGGACTACCCCGATGGAAGAGAGTTACCACCGTAGGCAGAAAAGCAGCCCTGGTCCGGAGTACCATTCTTTCAGCATGAATGGCCAAGAATGGGGGTTTCGAACTCGGAGCTTGAAGCCAAATTAACCTCCTTGCCGAGGTAATAGCAACTAGAAATACTGTCTTAAAAGACAACAGTCTCAAGGGACACTTATGCAAGGGCTCGAAGGGAGAACCCAACAAATAGGTTAAGACAAGATTTAAGTCCCATTGAGGCACAATAAAAAGAGTGGGCGGAAATTTGTTTGTAAGGCCCTTAATGAAACGTAACACAATAGGTGACAAACAAAGACAGCTGATCCGGCAAGCAAAGAAACACAGACAAAGCAGATAAATAGCCCTTCACAGTAGCCACAGCAAAACCCTGCTGGGCCAGAGATCGAGCAAACTGAAGAATGTTGGATAAGCGAGCCCTTAAAGGGTCAATAGACTTCTCCCCACACCAATGGACAAATTTGGACCACCAGTAGGAATAGATAGACTTGGTGGCGAGACGCCTGGCGAACAAAATAGCATCCACCACGTCAGAAGAAGAGAAAAAGAATTCAGGTTGCCCCGCTCAATCTCCAGGCATGAAGGTGTAAGCTCTGGAGGTGGGGGGGTAGAACCTGCCCCTGCGACTGCGAGAGGAGGTCTGTCCTGAGAGGGAGACGGAGCGGAGGGCACGAGGAGAGGTGGAGAAGATCTCTATACCACACCCTTCTTGGCCAATCCGGGGCGATCAATATGACTTGGGCCCGGTCTTGGCGAATCTTCCCCAGAACCCGAAGAATCAAGGTTATGGGAGGAAACGCGTAAAGGAGTTGAGAGCCCCAATTCAACTGAAACGTGTCCCCCAACGATCCCTGCATCGGAAACTGGAGACTTCAGAATGACTGGCAGTGAGCGTTCTCATGAGTAGCAAACCAGTCAACCAGAGGAATTCCCCACGTCCAAAAGACGTGACGAACCACCTCCGGATGAAGCCTCCACTCGTGGTCGGCAGAGAATTGCTGACAGACTGTCTGCACGCACGTTCAGAACTCCAGCCAGGTGATTTGCCATCAGACAAATCTGATGGTCCTGAACCCAGGACCAGAGACGCAGAGCCTCTCTGCAGAGGCAATGCGACCCCACTCCTCCCTGCTTGTTGACATACCACATCGCGGTAGAGTTGTCAGTCAGGACTTGGAGGAAGGCCTTGAGTGCCAGAAGTATTGCTCGCAACTCTAGAAGGTTGATGTGAAGCAACCTGTCCTCTGGAGACCAAAGACCCTGGATCTCCAGGTCCCCCAGATGAGCACCCCACCCTAAAGTGGATGCATCCGTAATCACTGTGGCCACCGATGGAGGAAGATGAAAGGGCTTTCCTTGAGACAGATTGCCTTACACGCTCCACCAAGACAGATCCGCAGCAGCTTCTCTGGAGATCCCGATTGACTCCCTGAGATCTCCGTTGTGTTGATACCACTGGAGCGCCCTCATGTGCCAGCGTGAATGGTCGACCAACAGAATGCAGGAAGAAAACAGACCGAGTAGGCGAAGAACCTTTAGTACTGGAACAACCGCTCCATCGTAAAACAAGGGAATCATTTCCTGAATGTCGAGAATCCTTTGAGGAGGAGGAGGGAATGCTCGACACACAGTAGTGTCCAGTACCGGCCCTATGAACAGGTTGAGCTGAGAGGGCACCAGGTGAGACTTGGGCACTTATCGAAAAAACCAACTTGTACAACAGCCGAGTTGTCACCTGCAGATGATGAAGCACCTTCTCTGGCAACTCCGCTTTGATCAGTCAGACCGCAAACCGATAATGTTGCGACCCCACCGTGAAACGGAGATACTTCCTGTGCGACTTCAGGATCGGGATATGAAAATAAGCGTCTTGCAAGTCGATCAACACCATCCAGTCCTCTTGCTGCAGCGCTTGAAGAACCTGCGCTAGGGTGAGCATCTTGAACTTTTCTTACTTCAGAAAAAGATTCAAGAACCTGAGATCCAGGATTGGACGTAACCGGTCATCCTTCTTGGGTATCTAGAAATACCAGGAGTAGCATCCCTGACCCCTTCCCTGCTCTGGCACCACCTCTATCGCACCTTTTTTTAGTAAAGCTAGAACTTCCTCCTGTAGGAGAAGAAGGTGGTCCTCCAAGCAAACCCCTTAACAAGGAGGGTAATTTGGAGTGAATTCCCGAAAGGGAAGAGAATACCCATTCTCCACAAGATTGAGAATCCAAGGGTCTGTAGTGACCGATTCCCAATCTTGTAAAGAATGAGTAAGCCGATCCTCCACAGGACCAACATGATCCAGAATGGTGGATCTCGGGCTGCTTTGCTGTGGTAAGAGGGGTAGAGGTAGAGGAGGAGAAGGGCTGACAAAGCCTCTGTACTTTCTATAAGAGGAACCCCTAGGTTGTGCCTGCAGACCCAGGGACTTGGCAGTAGCCTTGCTATCTTTAAATCTTTCTAAAGCTGCATCTGCCTTCTTTCCAAAAAGTCCAGAGCCATCAAAAGGGAGGTCCAAAAGAGTCGCCTGGACATCCTGAGAGTACTCCGAAGACTAAATCCAGGCACTCATTCTAGATGCAACTGAAGAACCCATTATCCTGGCTACAGAGTCCGCAGTATCAAGACCACTCTGGATCACCTGTCAAGCAGCAGCCTGCGTGTCAGACAAGACCTCATTCAAATTCTTCCTGTCCTCCTCCGATAACTTTGGGGCCAGCAGCTTAACAGAATCCATTAAGGCATGAATGTACCTGCCCAAAAGGCAAGTAGCATTAGTGGACTTTAGGGCCATAGACGCTGAAGAAAACACCATTTTAGCAGCCTGATCCAGTCTCTTGGACTCTGTCACCCGGAACTTGCGGAAAAGCACCAGCCGATTTCTTTGAACAGGCAGCTTGGATAACTAGGCTCTCCGGTGAAGGATGTGAAGTTAGAAACTCCGGATCTCCTAGAGCCGCCCTGTATCTCCTGGCAACAGATCTTGAGACTGCAGCAGCCGAAAAGGGCTTTTGCCAAACCTCCATAACTGGTTCAGTGATGGCGTCATTGAATGGTAGTAAAGGTTCTATTATAGCAGAAGGAGAATGGAGTACCTCTGTTAGAATGTTGGATTTAAATTTTGCTGTCAGGAGTTGTAGACCTAAAAGATCAGCAGCCTTTTGTATCACAGTGTGGTAGGGAGCCACATCCTTAGAGGGAACCTCCGAAGGAGGAGAGAGTTCCCATTCTGGTGACCTGATCTGTCCAGTCCACTTCCCACAAGTTTTCAAAAAAGTCCTCTGACTCTTGAAGCTCACCTTCCTCTATCTCATCCTCCCTATATTGCTGTTCATCCAACAATCTTTGTGACTCCCGCCTGGACTTTATCCTCGGGGCCGGCAGTATCGTACATGGCTCCGATGGATTCAGAACCGGTGTCGAACCCGGATCCAGGGGCACCATCGCAGTCGAACGAGGTCGAGCTGACTGCGACAGAGATGGAGGTGTCTGCGTCGGCGTCAGCGTCCTCTGCGCCGGGAAATGCCAGGACTGAGCAGCAGGGAAAAAAGGCATAAAGGGAGCCTGAGCATATGCTTGAGGAACCCCCAAATTGAACGCCATGGGACCCGAAGGTGCACCAGAGGGGTACATTGCCCTCGCAAAGACACCATACATAGCATTAAGATAATGAGATGTGTCTTGCCCTGGACCAGAAAAAGGAGGATACTCGCCTGGAATACGCTCAGGCATAGGCATCACTGGACTCTAGCCTGCCGGCGCAGACGGAGGGTCCATTGGAGTCGGCCCTTCAGGTACAGGTACCTCTTCGACCGGAGCCGGAGAATTTTCCAGAGATGGAGAAGGAATTGGCGCCGGCGACTGCGCCGGTGAAGCCACAGGAGAAGGCTCTCTCTCTGGAGAAGGAGATACATAGTCCTCACTATGTCGAATTCTGAGCCTTTTCCTTATCCAAACGGCGTTGAGAGCCATGCCTCCTCTTCTTCTTGTGCTTCTTGGGTTTTGAAGCATGACCCGACGTCTACTTCGAGCCCGACCTCTACCTGGATCTCGACCTCTATCTCCTCCGGCCCCTCTTTTGCTTTCGCATCTTTGCCATGAACAGTTTGGCTTCCCTTTCTTTGAGCCTTCGGGTTCATTTTCTTGCAGCAAGAGCAATCCTCAACGTCATGGTCCGATGACAAACACCATACACAATCATCGTGAGTATTTTTTATGGACATGTGTCCACCGCACTCCCTGCATGGCTTGAATCCTGACTTTCGACATCTTTCGAAAAGAGAAACAAAAGAAAACAGGATACAAGCTAGAAAATACAAAGTAGCAATACAACCACGGAGAGTCCCCAAAAAACGTTAGCGTCGACGGCGAGGAAAAAAGGGAACTGACGTCCTCACGCCGAAGAGGCTCTCTAATGGCTCTGGTGACGTCAGCGAGATTGCGAGCGAAGCCGTGCCTCTGTGATGTCGTCCTCGTCGACGTGGAGAGCTACAAAAAAATTTGAATGCTGCTGGCGCAGGGGATATTCACAAGGTGAGGAATCCACTGGCAGATGTATCCATCAGAAAGAAGGTATTTGTCAACGGATTATTTAATATGGTCTGTTGGCCTTCTGGTTTAAAACCAGAGATAGGCAGCAGTTTGTGTCTTTTGAAGAGGATGCTGGTGTTAATTCCTCTGGCTGTTGTATCAGCAGCATCGAACGAACACCGGATGAAGAAGCTGGAGATTAATTTTCCTCCTGTACCAATTCCTGTCCTTTCCTTACGCTCCTCTGGGAGGTATTGGATTACTTCTTCCATTTTGTCCCTGTGGACTCTATCGTACCTAGCAAGCAGACCCCATGTGTTGAGTATATGCCAGTGATAGGCTGATGCAGACACTCTTTTGTCTTAGGCAGCTATTAACATTTTGATACTATGTCTGGAGGAGTTGCAACGGCTGATGTTTGTGAATTTGCTCTCTGGTATAAGCTGACCCCTAATAAAAATTAGGGCAGATAGTGAGGGATTATACTTTTTGTCAACTCTAAGTGTTAGAATGCGAACGCATGCATGGTCCTTAAAAATATCCTCTGCATGTTTCATCATACATTTTATCATTGGGAGGGACTGATGTTTAGTGTGTAACCCCTAATATTTCAAATAGAACATTTTCCTCTAAAGCTTCTCTATGTATGGTGACAGCATGGAATGCAGATGCCCTGGTTATTAACTTGTGATATAATATGTTGTCATCAGGAGGTGAAGGTTCTTCAGGACAAAGATTAGGATCTGTGTCACCTGGTGGATCTACATTGTAGTCATGCCAAGGGTCTGGTGGTGCTTCATAAGTGTCATCCCCTACATACGCAGCCAGGACTGTGTGAGGAGAACCCTGAGGTGTGATGTTTAAAGGGTTTCCTGGTGATTAAGGGACTAAAGGCACAGGTGAAGAGGGGGTAGAGAGGAATGAAGAATAGGGTGGAAGTGATTAGTAGCAATTTCTTTTTTCTTCTTTACAGTAATTTTATATCCAGTGTCCTCTAGTCGAGGAATCTTTGTTTTGGAGGATGGTTGTAGCACATGTTTTGGTATGATGTGCCCAGTATCTGGATAATTTATGTATTTTTTCCTCTTTGTGCTCTCTGGAGAGGCACAGACTACAGACTTCGTGAAGGACGATGCATGTAAATTTAGAGCAGAACCTAGGGCAGAATGAAACGGAGCCTGTTCATTTAGTGGATTACTTTATGGAGTTGGTATCGAGTGGAACATAACTCGAACGGGTTAGGCCCAAAGGCTGCAGTTGGAGTGTTCCAACCCGACTAAGTTCTGATTTTCGATACGCAAGGGATGGGAAACGCATTTGAAACAATACCAAGGGTTGAGTGGATTGCGTACCGAAGGGTCTCGAACCGGATTGCCGCATTACACATCTGATCCAGATGGCTACAAGAAAACAATCAAGTTGGCGCCCCTGCGCGTTATCACCGAGAGGAGGAGTCACCTTACCTCGTGACTCGAAAGAATTCTTCGAAGACAAACAGCTTGCAAACATCCAGTCCCAACAATAGATGGCAGGAGTATGCAAAGCATGTGTATCTATAGCACACATGCCTGGAACACATGTGCACTATCAGACACAAAGAGCAGGTGGAAACAAAATGAAGCTGGGGGAAGAAGACAACAGGAAAATGAGAGGCTGGAAAAGAACTAGGAAAAACAGGAATGGTCAGAGAATGAGGTGACAAACATGACAAATGAACAAGAGAAGCAAAAACAAGAAAGCAGATGTGAAGGGAGCAGAGAAGTTAATGGAAGAAAGAAACCAGAGGTATGAATCTAAACAAGTAGGGGAAAAATGCAAAGAAACTGGATAAAAAGCAAGACAAAAAGAAGAAAGGCAAAGAATTAAACACATACAATGTGAGATGGGGAGAAAGGGACATGGGGTATTGATGGAAAGAAAATTGGCTGTTAGTTAAGGAAGAAAAGTGCATGTGAAGGGGTGGCAATGAGAAGAGTGTCAGTGCAGTATAACATGCATTTCCCCAACTCACACACTCTCCCTCCTGACATGCCTGTCACCCCTCACAGCAGAGTGCTCACCTCCAGTTCACAGGAGTTCCTTTCACTATTCTGGATTCCACCTTCAGTGTGTGTGGCCATGAAGGACCGCAGCTTACTGATTTCCTCTGACAAACGGGCATTCAGCTCCTGTAAACCAGTAAAGAATAGTAACATTAAATAATCTCAAAGAAAATCGAATTGTGAACAGAGCTGGGATCGAGACCCAGCCTGTAAGGTCACAAGTTCATTCCCCAATAGGCTCTGGATTAACACCTTCGTACCTGGTTCTGCCTCACTAATTCCCTGCCCTCTTCCTGGCATCGCAGTAGGGCCCGCTCCCTGTCCTCCACACTCTGCGTAAGTGAGCCAATTTCCAAGCACTTCTGCGAGTAGCGCTCCGAAAGAACCTGCAATTCTCGCCGCAGCGACTCCACCTCAGACCTGCAAGAGGCACAAGTTAGAGCTACTTATTATTTTCCTCTTACCTACTCCCTTCACACACTTTAAGGGAGGCATTCAAATAATGCAATATTTAATTAACATAAAACAGAACAGTTCTAACAAAATAAAAGTTTTATTGAAAACCTATTTCACATTTATGTGAACAACATGTTTATATGGGAAGTACACAATACACACACATTCCTCCAAGAAACATGTATCCAACTAGTTATGGGCTCTACTTCTTAAGTTTACACACAATACTTTTAGAAACATTTAATTGCACTGTTTCATAAGAACATCCCTCCAACTCAATGTTCAAGACCTTCTGCATTTCTGTAACCTGCTCCCCTTGTGTTCCTTGCAACCCCCTTGAAAGTCCACCCTCTCCTTGGTACGCCCCCCCCCAATATACTTCCATTGCTGCTCAAAATGAGTAGTGCAAATCTGCCATAAGGGGGGCAATAATGCAGCACTAGGGGTGGGACGGGCAGTAGAAACAAGAGCAGTGCGACTATATGAAGGAACAACGCAGAGCCACGTACTGGTACTGTCTGCGCAGGGAATCCTGGCCTGCAGGACCAGTACCACCTGACTGAAAGGTGCGCACTCTAGCGAGCTCCCTCTGCAGATCATCCTTGTGCGCTTTCCGCATGGCTTCAATAGCTGAAAAAGAAAAGGGACAGAGGTCAAAGGCAAAGCTCAGGGAATCGCAACAAGGAGTTCTGGGACTGTGCATCAATAAACAAAAAGGTACACATAGCTAGAAAGTGACGATTTAGGGGTGGGTGAGAGAATCAGAATAAGGATACTAGATGCTATAGCAACATAACTTGGTTTAAGGCCTGCTAGTCCTGAGAGACCATAAAGGAAAGAACTATGGGGAACAAAAGTATTTAAGTTACTTGTTACAAGAAAGCAGCTCTCCCCTCCCCCCGAAGACTAAATATACCCTTGTGCTCATGACAAAGTTCTGAAACAGCACCTCCACCAAGACGGAGTCAAAGCTAGCATGTTTGCCGAAATGCACCATCAACTAGAAACCTTGAAATATCATACCTTCTGCTACATGCCCTCTTGCAAGGAACGACATTGAGGCCTTGGTGTAGAGGAACTAGCAATATCTTCTAGTGAGTATCACTCATGTATATATCATTGTCTGCATTCCCCATTTCCAAGATAAATTTTACCATGTGAATGGTCCTTGTTTAGTCGAGCTTGATAGAAATATTTAGATTCCTATGGCGAGAGGTATTCACTTTGGGATGGGAATATTTTAAATTCTGCCAGCACAAGTTTCTGAAGTTGGATTGCATGTAGACTAAAAACTCCACAGTCAACATAATTTCAAACCAATAAAGAGCTTTAGCAGAATGCTCTTGCTAAAACCAAGTTTGAAGGCATTAAAACCTTGCTGTTTTTAAAAATATCATCAGCTTAATGAAGTAGAGGACATAATCACACACAAATGAAGAGAATATACCCAACTAGGATGTTATGTTAAATATCAACAGGTGTTTGTGTTTTGACCAGCTTCGAGAAGGAGGGCCGCATGGTTGATAAGGAAAGGACTGGCCTGCCAAGTGGGGGTTGTGGGCTGATCTACGTACATCCTTCTGTTCCCCAGTGACCTCCAATGCCCTAGGTGACAACAAGTGTGGTTTTGAAGGACTCCAGTAGGCAATGGAGCAGAACTTCACCTGCGGCCGTCATTGCAGTCTCCTCTGCCAGCTCCTGGTCTTTCTCACGCTGTAGGCGCTCCAGCTCCCTCTGGTGGTGTCGCTGCAGCTCCTCCATTGCCTGGCGGTGAGAGTTCTCCATCTCTGCAAGGCTACGCTCGCATGACTCCTGAGAAACAGATTGAGATGCCAACATCAATGAGTTAAATAAATAAATGCAGGGGAAGGAGGTTTTTCATTCCAAATGCTAATCCGCTCTAAAAGGCCCATCAGCCCCTCCAAAAAAGTGTCCATTACTATCCAGTCTAGACAGGCAATACACCAGAACAGCACTAGAATTCCCCTCACTATGAATAGGACATCAGTCCCAACTCACACCGACATTGAACAGGGTGAACTCTCCACAAACCACCTCCTGGTATCTCCCATGATGTGGACTGAAACATGCTCAACTACCCCCCCCCCCACCCCGTATCATCCACCCAGGGCCCTTTCAACTTTAACCCTGCTCTAGATGGGTAATACACTAAATCATTTCAACTGCTACAGACTAAGAACAGACTAGAACCACAGCCTCTGAAAGTGGAAGTACACCCACTCAATACAGCATATTAGACAAAATCATCTTTTGTGGTTGTGGTGTCTTGGACAGGGGTACAGATTGATAGAAAATTAAGCTCTCCTTTCAAAGTTTCATGCACAGTTACCTGTGAAATGAAGCCCCGGGGCACATTCCCAGCAGACTGAGACTTGCCCTGACTGGTGAGCCGCTCATTGCTGGCACGGTAGGACTCCACCTCTCGCCGGGATCGGTCTAGCTGAGCCCGTAAGCTCTGAATCTGCCAGAGAGAGGGGGATAGCAATCACAGAGTTAGGAGTTTAGTGTTTCAAAGCATGTGGGAGTACTTGGCACTGCTGCTGTACATGAAGCCACGGAGCGAGTAACTGTCCTAAAAAGGTGGTAAGTGCAAGAGGAGATTCATGGGGTTTTCGTGCACTGGTCAGGCTGACAACAAATTATGTGAAAATGACTTTCAATGAAAGAACATGGGGGAGAGAAAGAAATGTTTTACTTACCTGTAACTGCAGTTATCCAGTATTGCTATCTTTTCATAGATTCACATGCCTGAATCATTCCTTGTCATCGGAGTGGGAGCCCCCGGTACATAAATAAAGTAATGTCCCATTAGTCATATAGAGTAATAGTCCAAAGGCCCCACATTAGTAACATATCCACGTCCTTTTGTAACAAGCATTTACAATGCAATAGGTCTCGCAGCATTAAAGTTTGAGTTATTGGCATTGTGTATGACAATGCGTTGCATAAAATTTTTAGCAAACTTAGAAATGGTGAGCAGTAAGAGTGTGTGCAAGAGTATGCTGTTCTTGAAAGCAGTGTGGTAGAAAGTGAAGGAATTTAGGTGACCTGAGCAATGTGGATGATGCACCTCACGCACGGGGCTGACTCAGTTATTATTCACACAGCTCTGATGATGCACCTCACACACGGGCTTACAGTGGTTATTCACACAGCTCTGATGATGACCCTCACGCACGGGGCTGACGCAGTTATTATTCACACAGCTCTGATGATGCACCTCAGGCACGGGCTCACAGCTGTTATTCACACAGCTCTGATGCACCTCACGCACGGGGCTGACGCAGTTATTATTCACACAGCTCTGATGATGCACCTTAGGCACGGGCTCACAGCTGTTATTATTCACACAGCTCTGATGATGTACCTCACGCACGGGGCTGACGCAGTTATTATTCACACAGCTCTGATGATGCACCTCAGGCACACAGCTGTTATTATTCACACAGCTCTGATGATGCACCTCAGGCACGGGCTCACAGCTGTTATTATTCACACAGCTCTGATGATGTACCTCACGCACGGGGCTGACGCAGTTATTATTCACACAGCTCTGATGATGCACCTCAGGCACACAGCTGTTATTATTCACACAGCTCAGATGATGAACCTCACGCACAGGGCTGACGCAGTTATTATTCACACAGCTCTGATGATGCACCTTAGGCACGGGCTCACAGCTGTTATTATTCACACAGCTCTGATGATGCACTTCACGCACGGGGCTGACACAGTTATTATTCAAAACCAAAAGGGGGTTGCTGTACTGTTCCTAAACAAGTCAGAGATAGGAAAGTTCTCGCTGGCGTGACCAAGTGGAGGGGAAAGACAGGGGATATAATTAATACCCTGGGGAATCCATTATGTTGGATATATTTGCCTCACACACCCCGAGGAGCTCGGCGGGGATGGGTAGGTGTTTACACCCGAACGCAGCTGACTTCAGCCACACCTTGGGCTTAGCGCTGTGGTTCAGCCCTGCCGAACACTCATGTGGCCTCTAGGTTCTGATCATTAGACATAGACATAGGAGGATCCACTAAGGTAAACAATTTCAACACATATGACACGAGCATGTTGTTGTCTTCACTTTGGTCCTGAAGAATCGCGGTAAATATACCAGGAGCGAGAAACATGTTGACCACATGCACCACTAGCATCTTCTAGGGTAACACAACATAATTGGTTGACACCTAGGGGACTAGTTTCACTTTTTTAACCATAGCTAGGGGACCCCCAGAATAAAGTCCGTTCCGGTACCCCTAACTACATTTTAGCTACCTTACCATAGGTATACACCTCCCTGCCCACATACCCCCACTTCACCTACAGGCAGTTGGAAAAAAGATCTCCGCCAAAGAGCCCCTCTCTGAGGTGTGCCCGTCGGGGATTGCACCGCCTCCCCGACGAGGAGCAACCGCCGATGATGAAGCATGACACTCCTCGGGGTGTGTGAGGCAAATATATCCAACATAATGGATTCCCCAGGGTATTAATTATATCCCCTGTCTTTCCCCTCCACTTGGTCACGCCAGCAAGAACTTTCCTATCTCTGACTTGTTTAGGAACAGTACAGCAACCCCCTTTTGGTTTTGACTCCTAGTACTTTGTACAGACACTAAGCTGTTACTGGACCTTCCACTTTTTTGAGTGGTAAAGAGTGTCCTTTTGCCTCCCTCCCTCTTTGGAACCTACAGTTATTATTCACACAGCTCTGATGCTGCACCTCAGGCACGGGCTCACAGCTGTTATTATTCAAGACCATGTCCCATCTGAAAATTAAACACGAACTTCATTAACCAAGTGCAAGACGAAAAAAAAGCGAAAACGTGCGCGTGACGAAAACTACCGTGGGGCGGGACTTCTGTTTCGTCCTGACGCTTAGCTATCAGGAGTCTTCTCCTGATATGTACGCACTTTTCGCATCTTGCAATTTGGCTGTTTGGCACTACTGTCTTATACAATAGATGCACATTGCAGGCCACACTACCCATTATCATCACAGCTATACAGTACTGCAGGGCATACTTGGGGCTCTTGTTTTTACGGTTACATTTTAATGGCACTCATCGAATGGTTTTATTAGCCTTTTTGCACATTCGTATGTAAGCACTGCACAACACTTATGTGTATTAACGTTTTTTACTGACCACACATACCTGTGCAATGGTTTTCATAAACTATCCATAATAACAAAAAAAAAAATTGAAACCACCCTGCGCCTTTCACTAGGACTCTTAGCCAATGGTTCCTATTTTAACTTGTCCTTTGATGTATTAAAAACCTCTAAATTGCTGCTGATTGTATACAACACAGGTTTGATTGACATTTTAAATGATCAACATCAACGCTGCATTTTTATTGACCCTTATTATAAAGATTTTAAATAATCAAACAATAAAAAATGTAGGCATAGAGAGGATGCTGGATTTAGGGTATTTCTGTGAGATTAGTATGAACACTAAGGAGACAGACTGTGGAAAATGTTCAGACAGAAACGGAGATCTGTATTCAGAAAGGGAAATATCATGTACAAGATCAGTAAAGACTTATGGAAACGGAACAGGGCTAAAGACTAGAATAAAAAGAGAAATGTCCCACATGCCTTGTCACTAGATATAAAAGATGGAGTGCAAATAAAGGGGGGAGTGAGGGGAAAGAAGGGAACATTTCATAATTAAAAGTGTAAAATCATTCTCCGGTGAAAAGCAATGAAGCAGAAATGTTGGTGAAAATGCAGTTTGATGTGTCAAACGAGAATATAGTGTTATATAGCAAGAAACTGCAGAGGGAGAAAAAGCAGTAACAGAGCACTAAGCTCTGGGGATGGCCCGCAGTCAGCAAAATGGGGGACAACTTAGTTTGTATTACAACATTGTGAATGACCATCCCGCTTGACCAATAGTATCAGTATCCCGTGATTCTCAAGCTCGAGACTGTTATTAGAAGGCTAATGCAAAGAGCTCTGTGAAAATAACGGAAAGGACAACAGATGTCTGCGCTAGAAGAGTAGATGGGGGTCACGCAGCAATTCGACTACACAAAGCTCACTTAATAGTATAAGCAGTATCAGAGAATGAATGATTCCAGGTTACCACTACATATATTGACCTATCACCTCGCTCTCCCCATTTAAAAACAATCCGTTTCACCGCTCAGCTAACTCTACTGTCACCCCATCACTCGTCACACGCCAACCGCCTTACAAGTGTCACCTAATCAACTGCCTCACTGATCACACAACCCTTTACTAACCTGACACAACCAAACACTAACTAACAATCACAATGGATGGCAATCACAAAACTTCACAATGTCTGCTAAATTGAGAATGTGTTTAGCTACAATAACAATGCTAGCAAATGATGTACTAATGCAATATGACAACACAAGTGCTATTCAAGGGTTCTTTGTATTGACATTACCGTTAACCAAACCAGTCACTCTGTTAAGTCCATGTCTATCATGCACTTAACTGTCTCATCTCCAGTCATCACCCCCACAAGCCATTTCAATCATTTACCAACTCACACACCCACTGTCACAGCCCACATCCTCCAACTGTATACCACATCCATGACACTTGTTAGCACATGCCTCTGTGCCACTTCCCGACGCAACCTCCTGTATGCCATCACTAGTGTCAACCTCCTCTCATAACACACAACACGTTACAATTGTGGGTTACCATTTCACTGCAACTCTCCCGTCACCTACCGCAACACTGTCTTTCACGCTGCCCCCCGATCATCCCTTACGCCAATCATCCATCAAACTCACCTCTCGAAGAGTAGCCTCACGACGAAGAGCCAGAGGAAGCACGGAGACGACGTGCCCTGCCCGCAGGTACTGCGACCCGCCTTCCACCTCTGCCAGATCCGCCCAGTTTACATTATGAGGAAGCCAGAAGCGCTTGTTCCAAAACCAGGCCGACACCGCCTCCATGTTCCACCAACAGACCCAGAGGAAGCGGCGCACACACTGGGGGGCGGGGCAGTGTGACCCCACCCGCACAGAAAGGGGCAAGCACGAGTTGACAGTTACGTGTGGGACGGCTTGAGAGGAACCAAAATGAAAGTAAAGGAAATTGAAAGTTGGAAAGGGAAAAAAAAAAGCCAATGCCGTTCAAAGTTCACTGTGTCTGTAACCGCGCATTGCAATGGAAATGCACGTGTGTGTATGTGTGCGGGGGGGGGGGTGAGCCGGGGGTCTCTGTATGTGTCTGTGCGTGCGTGTGTGTGTGTGTAGGTGCGCTCGTGTGTGTGCACATGCGTAAGCAAGGGGAGGTGTGGCTGTGTGCTACAGCTTTCCAGGAGACAGGAGCTGGCCACAGCGAGCGCGTTCTCATGCGCGTGGCCCGCTCAAATCGCCTTCTGGCAGAGGAGATGTGCGCGGCCAGCTACTGTCCCCTGGAAAGCTGCGTCGCAGACTATACGTCTCTGTGGCGAGACCGCGCTGATGCGCGGTCCAACGCCACGAGACCTAAAAAGGACCAAACTCTAAAGAAGAGCCGTTCAGCTATCACCCCCCTCTAGAACCCTCCTGGAAGGAGCTTCTGTCCCTCAGATTTTCGTAAGAACTGTGCTAAGTAGGCGTACCACTGAGAGAATTCAAGGAGTCCTTCCAGGGGAGGCGGGAGGGTTGCATGCGAATCTATGAAAGATAACCTAATACTGGATAAGAAATGTGTTACTTGCCTGTAACTGCAGTTATTCAGTATTGGTAACACATTTCTTATCCAGTATTAGGTTATCTTTCATAGATTCACATGTCTGAATCAGAGTAGCAAGCAATGATAAGCACATTTCGGATGATACATTATATACAAAATCCACCAGATAATAATATATCAAAGTGACAAATAGAAAACTTCAAAATGTAAGCAAAGATATCATCAATAAATACAATAGAGAAATGTGCTTATACGAGAAAGGATGATGGGATGAAAAGGCTCACCTCTATCGAAATAGATGACGAAGTACTGCGTGTCCCACTGCAGCATCCTTCATGAGTTCTGTATCCAGCCAGTAATGCTTGGTGAATGTATGCAGCGTCTTCCACGTTGCCGCTCTGCAAATGTCTATGATCGGCACACCTGCGAAGAGCGCCATGGGTGTAGACACCGCTCTAGTGGAATTGGCCCGTACTTTAGATTGCAGGGTTTGCCCCGCCTGCTCGTGACAGAATGAAATATCTGCAGAGATCCAGCGAGAAATACTTGGTTTAGTGAGTGGAAGGCCTTTTCTAGGTCTACTGTAGGCCACAAAGAGCTAGTTGGATTTGCGGAAGGTTTTGGTCTTCTCAATATAAAACTTTAGGCAGCATTTAAGATCCAGAGAATGTAGAGTCCTCTCTGCCATAGTGTGAGGGTTTGGAAAGAAAGAGCGTAAGACAACAGGCTCGTTGAGATGGAAGTCTGACGGGACCTTTGGTACAAATTTTGGGTTTGTTCGTAATATCACTCTGTCTTGTTTGAATTGCAGAAAAGGCTCTTGAATTGAGAAAGCCTGGAGCTCACTTACTCGTCTTGTTGAAGTAAGGGCGAGGAGTGCCATTTTCCAAGCGAGATAATTAAGATCAGCCCTGTGTATCGGCTCAAAGGGATGTTTCATGAGCTGATTAAGGACTGTGTTGAGCTGCCAAGTAGGAGGTAAAGTCTTCACAGGAGGAAAAGTCCTGAAGAGGCCTTTAAGAAATTGTTTGATCAATCTGTGAAACCAGAGAGAAGGGTCAGTAGAAGATCTTTTGTAACGGGATATTGACGCCAAGTGAACCCTGATGGAGGCATGAGCAAGACCTGAGTTCGCCAAATGTTGAAGGTAAGGCAATATTTGTACTGGAGAAGAAGAAAAAGGATGTATTTTCTGAGTTTTACATCAAATGCAAAACCTCTCCCACTGCAAAGAGTAGGTCTTGTTAGTACTGTCTGCTCAAGCCCGAGCTAGAATGGCCCTACAATCTGGCGGAATATTTAGATTCTGAAATTCTTTGAACTCAGGAGCCAAGCGGATAACCTGAGAGATACGGTAGAACTGCTTCAACCGTATTGCCGGTTCCAGAGAACGAAGGTGAAGCTCTGTGAACCAATGTTGGTGTGGCCAAGCTGGGGCTATTAGAAGGAGTGTGCAGGGCTCCGCTTTCAATTTCCTGAGGTCTCTGGGAATCATTGGAAACGGTGGAACAGCGTATGCAAAGACGTTGCACCATGCGATCGAAAATGCATTCCCTAGAGATCCCTTCTGGGGATGCCAACTTGCGAAGTGTTGGCATTTGGCGTTCTGCCTTGTAGCGAATAGATCTATGAGAGGAGTGCCCCATTGTGAGAATATTTGGTTAAGGATCCCCTGGTCCAATTCCCACTCGTGACACGTTGTGTGCTGTCCGCTTAGTGAATCGGCTAGAACGTTGTCCGTTCCTGGGACATATTCCGCCCAAAGGGAGATATTGTGCAGGATCAACCAGTTCCAGATTTTTTGCGACTTGTGAGAGAGTGTTAGAGAGCGAGTCCCTCCCTGCTTGTTGAGATAGTGCATTGTCGTGGTATTGTCCGTTCCCACAAGCACTAGGGACTTCTTGATTCTTGGAATGAAAGCTTGAAGGGCGAGGAAGTCCGCCAGTAGTTCGAGGAGATTTATATGAAGCTCTTTCTCGAAGGGGGACCACTTCCCATTTATCTGCAGTTCTTGGAGGAAAGCTCCCTAACCTCCCAGTGAGGTGTCTGTTGTGATGATATGCAGAGAAGCTGGAAGCAAGAAAGGCAAGCCTTGAGAAAGTTTCTGGGATCCACCATTGCAGAACCTTGACCATCTGAGGGGTCATTCGTATGAGATAGTTAAATGAACCTGTGCATTGGACCCATTGCGCTGTGAGCGCCTCTTGGAGAGGGCGCATGCGGAGACGGCAGTGTGGAACCAGTAAGATACATGATGACATCATCCCGAGTAGGGACTTGAAGAGGCAAACTGTCAAGGACCTCTTGGAAGTTATGAGAATAGCCAGTGACAGAAGCTTGTCCTGTCTTTCCTGTGATGGAAAAGCTTTCTTCTGTTTTGTGTCGAGGGTAGCGGCTAGGAAATGTATACGCTGAGAAGGCAGAAGGACTGATTTGTCCCGATTGAGTGTGAGTCCCAAACGATTGAAAAGCTGTAGACAAGCGTTGGAAGACCTGGACGCGTCTTCTAAGGATGGTGCCTTGATTAGCAAGTCGTCCAGATATGGATAAACTGGATGGTGTTGTTGCCCGAGAGATGCAGCCACTGGAGAAAGGCATTTCATAAAGATGCGTGGTGCAAACTTGAGCCCGAAAGGTAGGACGCAGAATTGAAAGTGTCTGCCCACTACTGCAAACCGTAAGAACTTTTTGTGATTCTGGTGAATAGGGATATGAAAATAAGCATCCTGAAGATCCAGAGACACCATGTAATCTTCTGCATCTAGAAGTTGTAGAACCTCCTGGATTGTCACCATACGAAACAACTGCTTTTTCAAGAATTTGTTGAGGGCTCTGAGGTCTAAAATTGGTCTCCATTTATTCTCTTTTTTCTGTATCAGGAAAAAACTGGAGTAACATCCTTTCCCCGGTAGAGAAAGAGGAATTCTTTCTATTGCCCCCTTCTGGAGCAGAAGAGAAATCTCCCAGAGAAGTATACCTATATTTTTGTGAAGCATAGGTCGGGGAGGGGTTTGGGGAGGGATGTGAATAGATTTCAGCGAATTACCGAATTGTAGAACCCAACGGTCCGTTGTAATTTGCTTCCAATTTATTAAAAATTGGAGGAAGAATTTCCCATTTTCTGAGGGTGGAGATGAACTGGAGACTGGCTGAAGTGAAGTGTCATTGTCGTCGAGCAGTACCTTTTTGCTGCCCTTTACCACAAAAGGATGATTTACCATAAGATGATTGCTGCTTACGTTGTTGATATTGTGGACGATGTTGACCAGAAGAGTAGGACGACCGATATTGGTAATCGCCTCTAGAAGAGGACTGCCCTGTTCCTCTTGATCCATGAAAGGAAGAATTTTTAAATTGTAGGGTTCCCAACGCTCTGGCTGTGTCCGTATCTTTCTTTATAGTTTGGAGATCCTCATCAATTTTTGGCCCAAAAAGAAACTGCCCATCATAGGGCATATCCAAGATCTTCATTTGAATTTCAGGTCAAAAAGAAGTTGCCTTCAACCAACCTTGTCGTCTCAACACTGCTTCGCCAGCCAGCTGATGAAATCCAGTTGACGCGATATCCATCGCGCAATCTATTATTTCTGATGCTGAACGACCCCCTTCAAGCAATATTTTCTTTGCCTTCTCTTTTGAGTATTCAGGTAAGGCTGCCGGGTATGGAGCTATGTCTGCCCATAACTGCCTATTGTATCGTCCCAATAGTGCTAAAGCATTGGACGCTCTTACTGTCAACGCAGACATTGAAGAAAAACGCTTTCCGATGTTATCTAATCTTCGGCCTTCCTTATCCAGCGGAGCTGTTAATGCGGCAGAAGGATTTTTGGACTTCCTTTGGGCCACCTGCGTTATAACCGAATCCGGCTTGGTATGTCCTATTACGCAAGCTGGAGCAGTATCGGGCGCCTTGTGTTTTTTATCCAGGCGAGGCAACATCGGAGGCACCGAGGAAGGATTTTGCATAATCTTCACACCCTGACCCCGTAAGTATTCTATTATGGGTATAGATCTAACTGACTTCTTGAAAGGCTCCTCAAAATCATATAAGAAGCAATCCTGTTGGTGGGAAGTCATGGGTATTTGAAAACGTAGAGCTGCTCTCTCAACAATGTTATGGAACCCCCCCGATGTCTTCAGGTGGGGAGTCAGCCTGTGAAGGTACAGGAGAAGCAGAACAGGGAATGACGTAGTCGTCCCATTCATCATGGTTAGACTGGGTGTCTTGAAGTTCCCCCTCTTCATGCTGATCTTCGTCCTCATCATCATCAGTAGAACGAGGATGTGGCAAAATTACAGGCTCCGGCTGTAAATTTAAAGGTGGAGGCCGTGGTCTTGGTCGCGGAGACACCGTCGGGGGTTGAGGTTTAGGAGATGTTGGAAACTTCTGTTTGTAGTCTGTAATGAGGTATTGCAAATCCGAAAACCAAGGAGGCGGGAAAACAAACCATTGGTGGAGGAGGCAGTTGATATTCTTCCTCCTGATCCTTGTCTTCCTCATCTGAACTTTCTTGATAGTTTACATTAAGTTCAGAGGGGCTTGTCGCCGTTTGAGACATGCCACCCTCATCCGAATCCTCCTCTTCCAGAAGACATGCTGGAGGCAGTGGTTGGACCCTACTTGGAGATGTTAGGGCCGGCGTTAACGTCTTCTTCGTAATTCTTAAATGTACATAAGTGCTTTTCAGATTTGGCTCCGTCGTCGACGACAAGCCTGTCGACGGTGTGGTCGTCAACGGTGAAACGTCGACAGGTGTCGTAGTCGATGGAGTTATAGTCGACGAAGCCGTCGTCATCTCAGATGGAGATCTCGTCAACGGTTTGGTTTTCGCCGACGGAGCCTTCGTCGGCGGTGCGGTCTTCGTTGTCGAGCACGTCGACAACCTAGTCGTCGCGATCGCAGCGCCCACGGCTGCTTTGACGTAGACGATGTCTTCTTGATCTTTATCGTCGACAACACGGTCTTACCTGCCGTCGACAATGGAGTCGTTGTCCTCGACAAGGTTAATGATGACATCGCCATCGACGTGGAGACAGTTGTCGACGTAGTGAACCTAAGACTGTAGACACCAATCTCTTCGTCGTCGACGGAGTGGAAGAAGGCTTTTTGAAGGTGGTAACTTCCTGAGAGGACACCTTCAAAGGTAGAGCCTTAGAATGGACCTCTGAAGACTTCTTGCGTGTCTTCGTTTGAGGAGGCTGTGACGAAGGGCCCGGAGATGCCACCCGTGGTCTTTATTGAGAGGCTTTAGAGGGTACTGAAGAGCCCTCACTCTCCTCAGAAGACTACAGTTGGTCTCGGTCCTTCAGCCTTTGTAACCATATTATAAAGCGTCCCTCCCGATCTTTGTGGGTTTTTGTGGAGAAGGTACAACATACCTTGCAATCTTTAGAAGAATGGTCCGGATAGAGGCAGTAGAGACAATCTTGATGTTGGTCATCTACATGTAGTCGTTTTTTCTTAGAGGAACCACAGGACCTAAAAAGTCCTTTCTTAGGTGTCTCAGCCATAAGGATACCAAGGAACTTCAGTCAAGAGAAGAAATATAAAGCCAGAAAAAAACACTGGAAAACCAGATGAGACAAACTGAGCAGGGCTCAGAGGAGACTCCCTTAGCACGACGTGCGGTAGAAAATCTGAGGGACAGGAGCTCCTTCCAGGAGGGTTCTAGAGGGAGCGGATTGGCTCTGCTCTAGAGTTTGGTCCTTTTTGCAAAAGGACTTGGATATGTTACTAATGTGGGGCCTTTGGCCTATTACTCTATATGTCTAATGGGTCATTACTTTATGTACCGGGGACTCCCATCCCAACGACGGGGAATGATTCAGGCATGTTAATCTATTAAAGATACCCTAATACTGGATAACTGCCACTTCTTGCAGTTGCGGAGTTTGTAAACAGCCGCTCATGCCAATCTGAGCCAAACAATTCACTATTAGGTTTCCATGCTCCAATGAACCGGTCACGTACCAAATTTGTGACACCAAAAAAAAAGCAACAAAGGTTTTACAGTTGGGCTGCACCAAACGTTATACCTTATTTTCCCCCTAACAGCCTTTCTCCAACTAGACAAGCTTTTTATTTCCCATATTGAGAAGAATATGCCAGTTCGAATGAAGCAACAAATCTCCGCCCCTCCAGAGATTGTGCTTTCTCTCCCCAAAATTCCACTTCTAAAAATTCACTACACAATACGCATATCAAGAGCTCAACAAGTCACAAGTAGAAAACATTAACCTTAAAAGTCTCAGATGAAAAGATGAGAAAAAGCCCTTGCATCAGAAAACTCCTCAAACTCTCGTGGGTGGAGGAATCTACAGATCTTCAAAGCAGTAGTCAAATTCATGTGCAGCCTATTTAAAGAATAAACATTTGAACACTTTGTCTAGCACCAGCAAATATATCCTTCAGATTATCTCACCCTCCCCAAACTACAGAGGCTTAGAAAATATTCAGAAGACAGATGTGAATCCTAGGCTACTGCTTTAGAAACATTTTATTTCCACCTTAACTACCAATGCTGGATGTCTTGTGTATACTTAGGGGTCTTCTCACAGTGTTGACTTTTACTGTGCCAAGACTGTTTTAACAGTGTTTATTTCTATTGCTTTCTTTTAAAAAGTTCAATTGAGAGAGAAAAAATACAAGGCAAGTACTGCTTAAAGTAATTCCTTAAACATAAGGTTTAGAGAAATTTTAGCCTGGGTTCCAAAGAAGCCTAGAACTTGCAGAAATCTACTCATTAAAAGGCTGCACAGTAATAAAGTTGCAGGGCTAGTGCATAAGTAAGATGTACACAGACCAAGAAGGTGGCTTATATGCATGTATTCAAAGCAACAACGGTTCATGGTTAAAAGGGGTGTATAGCCTCTTACCTCCTTCTCCAGCTGATCCCCAGATTCTCCAGTGGATCCCACTCGGAAGCGTCCAAGTGGGATCTGCTTAGTCTCCCTCAGTGGTAGCCGCTCTAGCTCTGCCCACTTCCTCTCGATTTCTTCAGATACGCGACTTTTCTGCTCTTCAGTGAGGGCAGGGCTGGATAACCCTCGATCCACACCTTTCCTAAAGGCCTCCACAACCGCCTCCTCTGGCCGCATCCCAGCAGCTGAGGCCTCAAACCACCGTCGCCTCTCTTCAGAGCGCTGGGCCTGCTCACGCTCCAATTCAGAGTTCTCCAGAGGCCGTTGGCCAGCCCGTAGTCGTGGCGGTGTGTCCTGGGCCACCGGCGAGAGCTCTACGTACTCAAAAGAGGCCTGACGGTGGTTGGAAGGGTCTGTCCTCCTGATGCTGCCACTTCGTAGCTCGGTTACAGAAGCATGGCGTTGTTGTTGCTCTTCTGCTGGTCGCAGCTGGGCCTTCTGAGATGTATAGCCATGGAATGAATTCTCCTTGTTCATGTCAGAGAGCCTACATGAGCGAATGAGCAGAAGATGAGAGCAAGTGCAAGATAGAGAAAATGAGAGATGGGGTAAGGCACTGCTGACAAAATCCCTATATTATGTACACTTCCTTCAGCCAGTAATGTTTTGTTAGTGAAGAACCATTTGCATACTAGAAAGTTAACCACCAACTTTTAGTGTCAAAACCAATATTATAGGCTGCAGAACAAAACATACAAATGGCTTAAGTGCCAGAACTAGCAGAAATGGTCACATGATATAGGCCACTTGGTAACTATAGAGAAAGTAAGAATAAAGGAGAGCCAGAAAAAAATAAGAATGACAAGGAAAAACATGAAGGATAAAATGTGGGGGCTATATTCTGCTGATGGGGCACTGTGGTATGTGGTTGGATTGGTTGTGGTGTGTGTGAAGTCAGGGTACTGAGTAAGAGGTAGAAAGTATTAGAATCAGAGAGGAATTGGCATATAGAGTATGTGTGAATGAGTGTGAGAAACTTACTTTGTGACATCAGGCACGCTGCTGGGCCGCACATTCTTCCTCAGGGCTTCAATCCAGTTCCTGCGGATGCCAGAGGTCATAGCAGAGAGGGTGAACACCCCCTCCTTTGTCTGTAGGGAACATGAAAAGCAGGAGTGAGCAGCGACTTCACAGCATGTGAGGAGATAGGCGGGGGATAAAAGGCACACAGGGTTGGACAATATTGGAAACAAGATTACAAATCAGGGGTTAGGGCAGGGGTCTTCTAACTGTGGGGCGCGACCCCCAGGGGGGCCGTGGAGTGGTGTGAAGGGGGTCGCGCCTTCACAGTCACACGTCTGCCCTGGCCTCCAGGGCTTCAGCCCCCCCTGTCCTGTGTCCCAGCCCGGGCTGCTGCAGTGAAACTCGAGCTGCTGGGGGCTCGGCTGGGCAGTGTCTGGAGTCTTATCTCCGGCACGCCTGTGTTTTTCACAGGTCTTTAAAGACCATTAGTATATTTACATGCCTTTGTAAACTGGTAACAGAGGCTTAATGTTTTTTATGGTTCCAGTACCCCCTGGGTCCCCACTCTGCCTATTCCTTACATTTGTATGTTTACACTTCTTGCTGTAGTGTGAGAATTCATTTAATGAAAAGGAATATAAAGTTGGGTTGCTAAAAGAAAAATGCCTGCTCTTGACACTAAATAGAGTTATAAATAAAAAAGTATGCATTAATTAGTTATGTGACTTTTCTGTCTTTGTTCCCTTTAATTTTCAGTCATGGATCATTGAGGCAGCCCTAGAACACAATTAAAAGTGCTTTCTATTTATATTTGCTATTCTAAGTATTCACAGATAAGTGCTAAAAGTACAGCTTTAAGTGACTGCTTAATTCTGGGCCATCAAAATAATGAGCTGGTAACCCTAATCTTAAGACTGGATGTTTGTTGCAGGATCAGCACATTATTTATTTTCTCCACCCTCAATCCCTGATTAACGTCATTATAGCAATAGTTTAACTTATATCTGAAACCCTACACTTCAAGTTTCTGGGAATGCACACTGCTTTTAGACAACTCACTTCTCATTCTCCCCTTCACTTTCACGCTTACCCTGCACTCGCAGCGATCGCCATGCACTCACACCAATCGCCATGCACTCACACCGATCGCCATGCACTCACACCGATCGCCATGCACTCCCACCGATCGCCATGCACTCCCACCGATCACAATGCACTCCCACCGATCACAATGCACTCCCACCGATCACAATGCACTCCCACCGATCACAATGCACTCCCACCGATCACAATGCACTCCCACCGATCACAATGCACTCCCACCGATCACAATGCACTCCCACCGATCACAATGCACTGCCACCGATCACAATGCACTGCCACTGATCACAATGCACTGCCACTGATCACAATGCACTCCCACTGATCACAATGCACTCCCACTGATCACAATGCACTCCCACTGATCACAATGCACTCCCACTGATCACAATGCACTCCCACTGATCACAATGCACTCCCACTGATCACAATGCACTCCCACTGATCACAATGCACTCCCACTGATCACAATGCACTCCCACTGATCACAATGCACTCCCACTGATCACAATGCACTCCCACTGATCACAATGCACTCACACTGATCACAATGCACTCACACTGATCACAATGCACTCACACTGATCACAATGCACTCACACTGATCACAATGCACTCACACTGATCACAATGCACTCACACCATTCACCCGCTCACCTTGCACTCACATTGATCACAATGCACTCACAACATTCACCCGCTCACCCTGATCTCACAGTGATCACTCTGCACTAAAAATGTGCTTGCATTGATCACTCTGTACCCCTGCAGTCACACGAGCACACTTCTCATCCTGCACTCGTGACACTTTACTCACCTGTCCCCCCACTCACTGCTCAATCTGTAGCTCACTCAAACAAGGCCATCACTAACCATGCACTAATTTGTCCCACTCTGCACTTACAGCTGAACCCAAATTCATATGGTCACCTCACTCAACCTGTAGTCACTCCTTTTACCCTACTCTCACACTGTTGCATTGCTCTCCGTGCAGTCACATGGGCACTCTTGTCACCCACACAGTGCAGAAGGTTAAAGTACCTGGTACACATAAGATGTACCATTCACATCACAGAAGTGAGTGCGAGTGAGTAAACTATGAGTATTTTGTCAGACAGGTGCTATATAGATATGAGGTGTATTGTTGGTGAGTGGTAGTGAGGGAATTCATGGAGAAGGTGGAAAGACTGTTGCACCGTGTGCGACCAGTGCTAGGGCCAGCCCTGGCTGGGAGTGTTAAAGCCCCCCGAAGTTCAGGTTTAGTGGATCCCCTGCTTCTGCCTATTATTATTTACATTTGTAGTGCGCTACTGTTACCAAAAGGTGTCATGGGGCTAATAACCATCTGCCTGCAATGTGAGAGAGGGATCCGGGGTTGGGAGAGGAGAGAAGAGAGTGATGGAAGGAAGGGGTGGGTGGAAAGGGGCATGGGTAAACTGCTTAACTCTGCACAAGACAGCCAGGGTTTGAAGGGCCCCTTGCTGCTCCTGGCCATGGCCAGGTGAGTTTCTAATGTGGCAGCGCGTATTCCTGCGCAGTGGGAGGCCCTTCACAAAGGTTGACTAGACATCTTTCTGATGTTCATTGCTGTATTTTGGTTATAAACTGGCACTGATTGGGTGAAATCTTTCCTCAGTATTACTGTGTTTAAAAAATGTCAAAATAATGAAGCAATGCTATCCCAAAATACGCAGCATCACAGAACATTATTTAAATTTTCTACTCACACAATTTAGTCAAGCCTGTCGCTTAATTTGGTACTCACCTGCCTCATAATTCCAGTAGCCCTGCCTAGAGGTTTAGACATTTTTTTCAGGAGGGGGTCCTTATGCCTGTAAATGTTGACAGGGGGGTCTCGGCATGCAAAAGTTTGAAGACCTCTGGGTTAGGGGGTCAAAATGGAACCAGGGCGAAAGCCTATCACCAGTGGGCCTGTGTCACAGTGTACACCCCTCTCAAACTAACAGTTTTACAATGACTATTACAACCCAAAATGAACAAATGATGGACAGAACGCTGAACAAAATCAAACATTCACCCTTAATCACAGATCTGGTTTTAATCCATGGTATCTTTGCTCACCACGCCGTTCCAGTTTGGTCCCAGCCACATGCAAATTGGTCTTCACTCTGGTTCCCATGGGAACAATCCAGCCCGAAATGCCAGGCTAGGTCCTCCATGATCTGAAACAAGCATCCTGGGACAGTTTTCGGGGTGTCACCCCTCATCAGCCATGCAAGTCAGTCTTGACCCTTCTCCCGATGGCAAAATACAATGTATTTAACCCAGATCTGTAACTGGGGGTCAAGGTTTGATTTGTTCAGCATTCCGTCCAGCATATTTTCTTTTTGCATTATTACAACACAGCAGAATTTTATACCAACAGAAACATTACAAAGCCTTGATGATAATTTCTAGTACTTTTTATATAGCTCGATAGCACAATTGTGCAATCTATAGGAGTTGTAAATAGGACATTGTTGTCTGCATTAGGATTACAACTCTTAGTTAATGGTCTTTCTTATAATCAAATGTGTGTCCATGCCATCTAAAAGCAAAATCAAAAACTGCTTTTGAAGTTATTTGAATCCAGAGATTGTGACCTACTCCATACATTATGCCACACATATCTGTCCCTCCACATACGCACATCTACGCAAGTTCAGTCTCTCTGGAGTTAGGTTAATTGTTGTGTGTGATCCAATCGCAAAACTAGACATTTCACTGATTGATCAGTAAAGAGTGTTTGGCCAAGCATTTTTACATATTGAATGTAGTCGTTACTAAGGTAGTAGATACAGGCATTTGTTTAGAGGTTGTGCAAAATATGAAATGGGTGATGCAGAAACAAACTAAAATGTACAAATAGCATGTTTTGGAGCAAAAAATAATGTCCAAAACAATTCATTTCAAACTCAAAAATCTATGACCTCCTAGCCTCCAGTTATTCAATCCCCAAAAATCGAAAGAAAAAAAAATACATCTATTAGGTATTGTAAAAAAAGACTACAAAAGCTCATCGTCTACTCCAATTTTTCTATTTTCAAAAGTTTTCAGTCTCATAGGTATAACGTAACTGCGCGGATAATCGGATGAAACGTGTGGAAAGATGTTGGACCAAGTGGTATTTAAAACAATCTTTTGCAATGCAATAGGTCTCGCATTTACCAGTTTCAGCTATTGGCATTGTAAATGACAATGCCTTTTATTTAGGTTTTAAAAACAAAAATAAAAAGAATTGTCCTTTGCAATGTTAATAGCTCCAACTCGCGTAAATGCGAGACCTATTGCATTGCAAATGCTGGTTTCTTTCCTTCTCCCAAGTCTGAAGAGAAGAATGTTTGCACTCACTATGTTAAACGTGCATTATCCCTTTATCTCAACAGATCCAGGGACTACAGGAAGTCTAACAGTTGATTTGTTACCATTGGGTTTTGCCTTAAAGGCAAGAAAGTGTCAAAGATTATTTAAGTAGCTGAATAGAGGAAATTATTCTGCTGGTGTATACCGAGCTTGAAAAAAACTGTGCCAGAATCTGTCCAACCGAATGTTTATCTGCTTACTGGGCAGACGTTCAAGGTGTCCTTCTACACAAAATTTGCAGAGCTAAGACTTGGTCTTCAGATCATTCATTTAAAGGATATCATTGTTTACAGAATGTGCTAAACGAAGAGGAGACCTTGGGTGCAGCTGCTTTACATTCAGTAGTTTTATGCTGATAGAATTATTTTGCTGGGGGGGCGTGGCTTGGATGGCAACGCAGGCGGTTGCCTAAGTTAGAGAGCTCCGTAACACCGGAACACCGGGTAAACAAACGGCGAGCAACATAGCGAAAAGAGCCCCATTCCTCGCACGAAGCAGAGTAGAAGACGTGGGAACATAAGGGGCAGAAGACAAAGAACCCGGCGCCACCGCAGAAACAGCGTAGAAGGAAGAAACGGTCAGTTTCCCCGAGGGAGCGACTAAAGAAGGCGGACCAAGATGGCGACGACGCACTAGGCTGTAGGACGGAGGGCTGACACCGCGACACTGAATCCACCACAGAACCCACCACCACCACCACCAGACGCGCCTGATCTCCTCAGAACGCTAGGATCAAGAACGGAGGTAAGGGCAAGGCGGCCGAAATCGCGAAGGCAAAGTCCCCCAGGCAAACACTTGAAGCTCCGATACTGGAGGAAGCGAAACGGAATCCTATCATCCGAGGGCGGCCATCTTAAGCTGCACGACCATAACAAGGCAGCGGCGTCAGGAAACGAAACCGACAAGGCGCGCAGGCTCGAAGGGCCAAAACCCCGCGTGGGTGCACCGGCAACCAGAACCCGATGCCGTCAGTCTGCGACCCAAAGCAAGGGGACCCAAGAACCCAGACCAACAGCCACATAACGCAGGTGGCAAGCAAAGGCGGCGGCCATCTTAAGAAGGGCAGACGGCTGCACGTCACAACAAGGGGGGCTAAAGAACAGAGAGCAAGCAACAAGGGGCAGCTTGGTGGTTTGCCGTACCAAGAAATCAGTAACCAACAGCGGCTTTCACCGGCCGAAGGTCGCTTAACCCCGCCGGCGCACAACGAAGCCGAACGAGTACGGCGGCCATCTTGAGGTGGGCTTCAACCACTCAGAGGGAGGGCCGAAGGAGCGAGCAAGCACACAAGCGATACCAATCAAGCACAAGCTCGCAACAAATCACCAGACTATGACAGTGGCAAGACCGCTATAACGAACGGGTGGAGGTGAACGGGCACCAAGCGCTAAGAGTCAAGCAACAAGGAACAATCAGAAAACGAGCGCGGTGCACAACACCAACAGTCACCAGCAACGGCGCTTACACAGTCGACTCCGAAACGAAGAACGGGGTGGCCAGACAAACCAACCAAAAGGCCACTTAACTTTGCCACAGAAGCCCTAGCGTCCGGGAAAACAAGAACAAGGACGTAAGGTGGCCCAGCAGGTTCACCTTTGGGGACACCACAAAGAGCACCACAAAAGCCATACACTTAAGCACCACAAGCAACAGCCCACACCTGGGAATCCAGCAGGCAGACCAGCAAAAGAAGGACAGGCTGTCCATCTATCTAGAAAGAAGAGGCTTTGATAGAATGTCCGGCAGAGAGGACAAGCTGGGCAGCGACAACAAAAAAATTAAGAAAGACCTGGTAGACTCGCCAATCAAAACGAAGAATATCCACAACACTGAGGCAGCAATGGACGTGCTCGTCAAAAAGATAACAGAAGCCAACGACCTGGCCAAGGCCACCAAGACCTCTATGGACAACGTTCAACTAGAGCTCACTGCAATACGAGCAGACCAGAACAGAATCGCCAGCAGAGTGGGTGAGGCAGAGAGAAGAATAAGCGACATAGAAGACAAAGCAGTCACCACAGACAGAGATGTACGCTATATCTCCAAGATATCTAGCGATATGCAGAGAATGCTTGCGGAACAGGAAGACAGAAGCAGGAAGGGGAATATCAGGATCCTGGGGGTGCCAGAAGATGAGGAAGTGGCGGCAGGGTCATGCGCAGCTCTACTTGAAACCCTAATCCCCAAACTAACAGGCCTCCACTTCGAAAAAGCTTTCGAAATAGATAAAGCATACAGAGTACCGGCCGTGAAGCAACAGCACATGAAAGGACCCAGAACAATCATCTGCAGACCCCTGAGAGCAAACCATACCGACGCCATTTTCGCCTTTGCAAGGAGAAGTCAAACACTCAAATGGAACGGACAAAAAATAATCATCACCCAAGACTTCTCGAAGACGACGGTAGAAACCAGAAAGGGTTTCCTGGCACTGAGAGACACGCTGAAGAAGGCGAAGATCACGTGCAGCTTTACAGGACCAGCAAGAATGAAGATAACCGATAGAAGAGGTACGCGCACTTTCGACGACCCGGCCGAGCTGCGCAGTTACCTCCGAGCACCGGAGCCGGAGGAGATGGAACAAAACAGCCCAGGAACTGCAAAAAGAAGGGCATCATCGGATGGCTCAGAAACTGTGGAAAAAGGAGAAGCAGGAGGCAGAGGATAAACACGGCACCAGCACGCATTCTTGCACAACGCCTACCTCAATATGGCCACCTCAGTTTTGCCAACACAGAGGGGCTCAGACAATCGAAGGAACTGAAACTGGAATCATGTCATACAGAACTGACTACCCATCTACCTCAACGAACAATGTACTCTGTACTACCTTAGCATCCTTCTGTCTCCGAACTAAGTCCACCACTTACAGTATTTTGCAACTCTCAGGAAGTGCTAACTCACGGGCTGGCCCAGTGTTCTGCAAAGAATATCCTTTTAATGTATGCACAGCACGGAGAGGGGCGAGGAGGACTTAACACACCCGGGGGGGGGGGGGGGGGGGGGGGGGCGGGAGGCGGAGAACCGTTGCTGTTGCACGTTTACAGTACGTTGACAGGGGGAAGGGGGGCCGGGCGGGTGGGGGGTGGGGGGACGGGGGGGGGGAGAGGGCCAGGGGGGAGGCCATGAAGCACGGACAATCACATCCTGGTGGAGTTACCTACTTTCTTTTTCCTACTTTCTTCTATCCCTGCACACATCCCCAGTCCTAATCACACCCCGGGGGGGGGCTCGAACACTCGAGGTGGGAAACAATACCGGTGGCCCCACAACTGGAACAAGGTATCAAATTAGATACCAGCTCAGGTAGCAGCGACACGACCACTGCACCATGACCACACCCAACACCCAAGACCTAGTACAGAAAGCCGCGAACTTAAAGATCGTATCCCTGAATGTCAAAGTCCTCAATCACCCCGTCAAGCGGCGGAAGACGCTAGAACACCTAAATAAGTTAAAAGCAGACATATGTCCTCCAGGAAACCAGTCTCCATAGAGGACGCGAACAGGCTCAAGGCTAACTGGATAAGCGAAGTAGTGTGCTCACCAGCAGTGAATAAGAAGGGGGGAGTGATCACTATTATCAGCAAGAAAGCAAAGTTCAGGGTCCATGAACACCACGCTGACACAAAAGGCAGAAGACTACTCACATGCATCAAAAGGGGAGAAGAGACCATGCACATAGCAAACATATACGGGCCCAACGCAACAGACAAAAAATTCTGGGAAGAGGTAGAAAGCGAGCTCGGCAACATCCCAGTGGGGGAACTGCTAATCATAGCTGGAGATATGAACTTAGCGATAGATAACGGCACAGACAGACACCCACACAGACCCAGCCGCGCCACACAAGAACAGAACACACTCAAAAACCAATGCATCAAACTTGCACTATCAGACCCGTGGAGACTATAACATCCCAGCGCCAGAGAACACACATTCTATTCGCACCCACACAACTCATACAGCAGAATAGATTATATACTCATGTCTGACACACACACACACACACACACCTAACGGAATCAACGGAAATAGGCCCCATAACAATTTCAGACCACGCTCACATCTCCCTCTCCATAAGCGGGAAACACGACGAAATACCAAGCCGGAGATGGCGCCTTAATAGCGACATACTAGAGAGCCCCACAAACGTCACCGAAATAGAAGAGGCAATTAGAGAATATCTGACATTTAATGACACAAAAGACACCGAAGTCACGACACTGTGGGATGCACTCAAAGCCACAATAAGAGGGAAACCCCTAAGCATCAAGGCAAGGATTAACAGAGGCAGGAACAAGAAAATCAGAGAACTGGAGGGGCAGATAAAGGAGCTTGAAGGAAATCACACGGCTAATCTTTCAGACAGAAACACACTAACGACACTCACAAAGAAGAAGTCCGAACTGAACAGGATACTGAGTGAGAGAGCCAACACATGGATTAACAAATACAAATCCATAAACTTGTGCTCAGCAAACAAAGCAGGAAGGGCACTAGCAGGGTACCTAAAAGCTAAACAAAGGAAGCACTCAGTCGCAGCAATCACGGACAAAAACAACGCCACATACACAGCAAACAAACAAATTCTTGAAACTTTCAGGGGCTTCTACAAAGAACTGTACACAGCCGACACATCACTAGGCGCAAACGGAGGGGCAAGCCTTCTAGATAAACTAGACCTGCCCAAACTAGGCATGGCTATAGACTCGCTGAAAGCTAACAAAGCCCCAGGACCAGACGGGTTCACCGCCACATTCTATAAACGGTTCCAACCACTGCTAAAGGACACAATGGTCAGAGTCTTCCAGACATGCGCGGAAAGGGGCTGTATGACCAACTCAATGGCGGAGGCAAACATTATTGTCATCCCCAAAGAGGGGAAAGACCCTCAGTTCCCGCAGAACTACCGGCCAATCTCACTAATTAACGTTGACTGTAAAATATACGCCAAAGTTATGGCCGCAAGGCTTAACACATTCCTTCCCCTTCTTATACACAAAACGCAAGTGGGCTACCTAAAAAACAGACTCTCACAAGACAACACCAGACTACTATGTCACTTAATAAACCGTACTGCAAATAGCAGGGAGAAGGCTGTTATGATCGCACTAGACGCGGAAAAGGCCTTCGATAGAGTCTCATGGCCATTCCTAAACCAATGTATGCGCAAGTTCGGCCTAGGGGAGAAATACAGAGGCATGATCATGTCCCTATACAAAGAACCCCGCACACGAGTGGTGGTCAACGCATCCACGTCAGAAGCCTTCACCCTAGGCAGAGGAACAAGGCAGGGGTGTCCACTGTCACCGGGACTGTTCCTACTAGCACTAGAACCCCTCCTCCAAATGATAAGGACCAACCCGCGTATAACTGGAGTACTAGTAGGAGGGCAAGCCTTCAAGCTGGCTGCGTACGCCAACAATATACTGATCACCACCAGCAACCCAGAGGAGTCGATAGAAGCCCTGGTACAAACAATCGAGGAATATGCACATGTCTCAGGATATAAACTGAACAGGGACAAATCCGAATGCAAACCTATGAACTGCCACACCACCAGGGCGGTCCTAGGGACGTCCGGACTGGCATGGCAAACAAAAATCCCGAAATATCTAGGCCTCCTTTTCGGGGGAGACCTTAGGTCCACCTTAGACCACAACGAAGAGGCTATGCTGAAAAAGATCAGGAACAAGCTAGACACATGGGGCCCCAAATTCATTAGCTGGTGGGGCAGAATCGAGACAGTCAAGATGATTGTCACACCAATGCTAAACTACTTGCTAAGCATGCTGCCACTTACCCTAACCACCGATTTCCACACAAATATAGATAAAGCAATCAACACGTTCCTATGGGGGGGGGGGGGGGGGGGGGCTAGAGTGGGGAGCCAAGAATGAGCTTAGCTAAGCTCAGATTGAAAAAGAACAAGGAGGTCTGAACCTCACGAACTACAAGGCCTTCCAAACGGCATGCCTAGCCAAACAAGAAATACACTGGATCGCCCCTACACCAGAGTACGTGCCGGTCTGGCTGGACCTGGAAAGGGGCATCCTGGGGGGTTCGGGTCTGATCAAGGCAATAACGGCCAACAGGCACCCAGATGCTAAAAATGCAATACTCCGGAACACAAAAACGGCGCTACTGAGAGTAGACAGAACTAGAAGTCAGCATCAGAGGTTCCAAATGGGAGTCGATATAGCACAACCCAAAAGTAACATACAAAGGGAAGACTCTAGACAACAAAGATTGGTACAGCAGAGGTATCACAGTGCCGGCACAACTAGAAGCAGGAGGCAACCCACTCACATACAAAACACTACAGCAGATGTACAAACTACAAAACAAAGAATTCTATGAATTCCTAAAAATAAAAGCAGCCATCACCAAAGCAAACCTCGCGAAACACAAACCCACCATTATACAGTACTCACAAAATCTAAACAAGATAGGCCACCAAACAGCGCAGTTCTACAAACTAATCACACCGCGCACCACCACTCTAAACAACAAAACAATAGCTTCCTAGGAAGAGGAAATACAGAGACCACTAAACGAAGACGAGAAGGCTAGACTATGGGCATCGGCGTCCAAAAACAAAGTAACCCCACAACTCGCACAAACAAAATACTGGATACTACACAGGCTACACTGGACTCCAGCGAAGCTGCAAACAGTGGGGGCAAGCGAAAGCAGCACTTGCTGGAACTGTCACAAAACAAGGGGTGACTTAGCTCACATGCTATATGACTGTACCAAGGTAAATACATTTTGGAACAGAGTCCACGACTTCATAGACATGATCACAGGTTGCCAGATACAGCGTGGCCTAGGAAGTATCGCCACAGCCCTCCTAGCTCCCCACTTGACTCCAAAGAAAAACGCGAACTAGTCGACGTGCTGATCACAGCAGCCGTCAAAACAGTCCTGAGGAACTGGAAAAACACGAGCAAAGCCACCTTCAAACGCTGGTTCAACTGGGTAACATTCCTACGGGGGGCAGATAACATCACCGCTAAACACCAGGCGGCGAACCACACTTCTTCTCTCTCGGGCTCCACCAAGCCAACAGCACACATTTGTCGGAACTGCCAAGAAATTTGTCAAACGGCTTGTTTTTTGTATATGGAAAAATTTATTTTCAATAAAAATATTTTGAAATAAAAAAAAAATGAATTCTTTTGCTGGTTTCTTTTTTCTGATTTCTTTTTTCTGCACTTAATATACACGGGTATTGGGTTTACTGATCAAATTTTCTTCATAAGGTATTACGCCAGGCTCTGTGGAGCTTTGATATAGACTGTCATGGTTATGACAAGAGATGTGGAGGTAATGACGTAATTGCTTATCAGTAATCTTCATTACTCCTAGTCCAATTCATCCTCATCCCAGTATTTACAATGAGCCCACCATTCCTGATTCGGTCCTTTCAAGAAGTGCTATGGAATGTTATGTTTATATAGCGCCCAGCTGGGGGTGGGCAGGGTTTCTTTTATCATCCCTGTTTTTCCTGTCTCCTGAGGTAAGATTTACTTAACACGATTATAACTGGGACAACGAACAGTTGAAGCAATACACGTTACCAGTAAGTGATCGGGTCCTTACCAGTAAGTAACTGGGCCATTCTTGCCACCCAGAGGAGTATTTCTTTACCACCTCCTGCTAGTGATTGTTTAGGGCATCATTGCACCGCCTTTGGGATGCTTTTGTTGCAATGCTTGGGAGAACATTTTACATCGCCAAAGAATCCCAAATCCTCATGTATTACTTTATTTATCTTCTTAGGAGCATTTTTTTACAGCATGCATTTTTTGCCCTATTAGTCAGGACTCAAAATGCAACACAGATATTTTGGCTTAGCCAAAGTGTGTTCTTCTTTGTAATCTTTCTTATTGGGGAAAAGCCAAACGACAATTACTGAAAAGTTGATACCAAAATGTGGTGTTGCATCAACACCTGATTCATAACAACTCAGATCCTCAATTGGTACCACATTTGCAAAAACATAAAATGAATTTAACACTGGGGTTCTGGCAATGTTGTACAGCCACAAATGGACAAGTGCTTCCTCCATTCCCTCTAGTGCTTACCACTGACTTTCTGGCTACAGAGGTCATCCGAACATGTCCCTGGACTGGTGTTGTGAAGCCCTTTCTTTGGTGGCATAGCTGGCAAAAAGTGAAGTAGCCCCAAATAACTCATAAGAGCATTGCATTCCGGCACTTGCAGCGCAGCACTAGTAAATGAATATGCACTAAATGTACCGGATTTCAAATGAAAAGCAAAGGCGATGTGAAAATCTCACTCCTAACACGGGTTGACCTGTTAGCTTTACTTCAATCTGTCTTTGGACTATGATTTACGAGCGCTGCCAAAGAGCACAGAATCTAGCGAGTGCAGCCGTACAACTATTATGTAAATAGTTACTAAACAAGAAGAACATCAACTAGCATGCACTGATTGCCGTATTTCACTGCTCTTACAACGTGCACACGCTCAGGGGACACCAAAGGGTGCCAGTAAATACTATTTAGGGGCAACCCACGCCACTACGGAAAGCGGAACTGTAGACACCGACATTCACTGTGCTGTTGACAAAGAGAGGGGGCTGTCAAAACGCAGCTCTTGCGGTCTAATATTAGCTGGCATTTAAGCCTCAACTGCAAAGTGCAAACAAAACCCCTTGCCTCAGATTGGAAGACTTCATGACCCACAATGCACTATCCTTAAAGGGCCAGTGCGTGCCCGCAGTAAACTCCGTCCTACCTGGGAACGAGGAGGTGCAACCTCTCGCCATGGCAGCCTCGGGGGCAGAGTGTGTTAGTCTGTGGCTGACCCGGACGGAGGAAGAGCCCCTTCTCGTGTGGCAGCCCCTGGCACAGCCTCCTGCCTCTGCTAAAGTGAACTACTGGCTCCCATTCACGGGAGGAAATGGACCGGCGCCCTGTTGCAGGGATTCTGCTCAGTCACAGAACTGTGCACAGAGACTCAGGTCCTCAGTGAATTAGGGTGTGCCAAAACTCACCTTAGTACCTAAAATCCCCTACCAGACTAGCATCAGTGTCACATTAGATCTTCGTCCTATAGCAAAGTCACCAATGATTAGACAACCCAGAACATGCGACTTAGGATACCTCAGGTAAGGTGGGAAACATGAGCCCTCTTTCGTTATACTCTCATACCAGTCCAGAACCGGGAGTAAAGGGAGACACGAGCAACATGTTTATTTCAACGCCGTGATCTCAGGTGCAGCATCTTAGCTAAAACAAGCGGACATATGATAAGAAATAAGATGGTCATCATAGTTACTATTCCATAAAATACAAAGAGAGAAAGCATGTTCTAATGCTAAATGGAAACAGGTTAAATACATACCTATATTTCACCCTCCCTTGCTAGTAGGTTATTTTATAACTACATTAGGTCTCTTAGGCTTACATAGGCGTCCCCATACCTCAGAGTTTAGCAGGAGTGAATCACATTGAGTTCTGCACAAGCTCTCAGCATACGAAAGTTCTCCGTATTCTATCTTGCCTACACAGTTTATTATTAAAGACGCCAGTATCTGAGCTGTCCGCAGCTGCATATATGTTATGTCTAGAACGTGCGCTGATCAGTTCGAACAAAAGCAACAGTGTTGATAACCTTGAAGGCCTCAGCACTCACTGTTCAGACTATGCTTACGAGGCAAGTCTAGTAATGTGGATAAACAAGTTATTCTCATTTGATGCAAAACTCTCAGCCTAGCATGAAACAATAACTAATGTGTGTGTTGTGTGCATATAAAAGCAAAAAGGTAAAATTGCGTTTAAACTTCTAATAAGCTCATACTAACTTAAGACTGTAGAAATGTAAGGCTCAGCCCCACTACAGCTCAAATCATGTGAGGGGCGTGCGCGTCCACGGGGGGAGAGAAAGGCAAAGGGGTATTTGAAAGGTAGGAGGAAAAGGAAGAAAAGAATAAAATCAGTGAGTTGGGGGTCTGCTGAGGGATTGACAGCTGGCGAAAGTGTGATATTTGAGGGACAGGTTCAGGCAGCAGAGGAGGAAAGGGCAAAAGCGTCTTAACATAACATGGTTTGTTTCCCCATTGTGTGACTGTAAACATATGTACTTTGTTCACTCGTGCACAAAGTGGTGGGCAAGAGAAAAGACTGATGTAGCAGAATAACAGGACGAATGACAGTGAGAAGGGGGGGGGGCCGAGGAGGAGGTGAGACAAGCGGGGTCCCGAAAGTGAAAGAGGACCACGCTGTAGCCAGAGCATGGGGATCTCTTATCTTTATGGGGCCACGTGTTTGGCCCCATAAAGATAAGAAACTGCTTAGCAACAGCAGCAAAGCAGGCGAGCCAGTCCGGCTCGGAGAGAAGGGGAATGAACAGAAAACCCTAATTTCCAATGGCAGGCCCCCGTTTTGCATAAACGGTGACAGCGGCCAATGGAAATGAGGGGCGGGCTCAAAGCCCTCTTCTCAAAGTCCTCTCTTACAATTTCTAGAGCGAGGCAGAGGGGAGCATTCTATCACAATTTTTTCGTCTTTGAAATGGATGTTGTTGGACCCGGCCCGTTGGGCAGGTTCACCACTAGACTTTTTCCTTTTTCCTAGCCTGTTTATGGAACCTGGTGTTGGTGATTTTAGGCCTCTGCGCACTTTTTCACTGTGGTACAGTGTAAAGTGCTTGAGCTCTCTGTGAATGAATGGTGAGTGACCTGCCCTCCCATAGGAATGAATGGGGAATATGTATGCCCATGGTAGTTCCTGATGTGTGGGGAGTGCGGGGCGAGTTTGGTATGTATGAACTCGTGAGAATGAATGCTGCAAAATGATATATGCGGCATGACTGTGTCTAGTCTAGAAGTACTATTTTTGGAAGTTGGCATATTTGTGTAAGTTGGTGCTGGCGTGTGCTTGGCTGGTGAGCCTGGCCCAGACTGCCTGGGCCTGCTTGTGGATTACCTGTCTGGTTTGAGGGTGACAGGGGCTGGAGAGCCCAGGAGGTTGTCTGAGTCAGCCCATGGATGAAAGGCAGCATCTGCTGCCGGGGAAGTGGGAGGAGGTGGCACCTGATAGTGAAGGGCTGTGCCTGCCTGAGTACAAAGCTGGCTCCACCTCCCGCTGGGCGACTGTCACCTCTGTCCCTGATACTGAAGGGACTTCCCTCTAAACCAGTCCAGCTGGTTCTCACACTGAGACTTCAAAGACTTCAAAGACTTTTCACTGTATAAGAAGGGGCTGTGTCCCCTTCCAAAATGTTCTTGTTTCTAACTTGAATCTGCCAGGGGCATGCTGCTGCTGGGGCCTAGGGGAATCCCTGGGCCCTGCCCAGCTCCTGGACACCTGATGGACTGATGGGGGACTCTTCCTGACTGTCCCCCTGCTTACTGGACTCCTGAAGGACTTATTGCTGGGGAATGTAGGTTTATTGCATCATGAGTAATGTATTCTTTCTTGGACCCCTAAATGCTGTGTGATACTTAGGTGGTTCTTCTTTTTTAGTACAGGTGGTCCTAGTAAGGTCCTGGTTCCTGTTACCAGTGGTTACTGGTTGTTATCTGTGATTCTTATTTTATGTTACATTTATTCTAGAAGGGATTTTATATTCTACATTTTATCTAGAAGTACTATATCTGATTCTGACAGGCGCCCATGTGGCCCTGTCTGGTGTACATAATCCCTGTGAATATTGCCCGTGCCAGTTGGCACAATGTATATGTGTGATTTTATCTGATATGTTTTTACAATACAAAAGTTATTTTTATAATAACCTTGTGTGGAGTCTCTTTTGTGGTGTGCCTAGGATGTTGTTGCTGTTGTGCGCTGACGCAAATGCTTTACACATTGCCTCCGAGTTTAGCCTTACTGCTTGTGCCAAGCTACCAAGGGGGTGAGCAGAGGTTATCTTGGCGTGTGACTTCCTTGCCCTGACTAGAATGGTGGTTTCTGCCTGGCTTTGGCGTCAGCCGTAGCCTACCAGAAATAGCCAGTTCTAACAGATGTTCATCCTTTAATAACTAAAATCACACCTTTCTATCTTGAAACAAGTAGTTACAACGTGCGTTAAGAAAAGAGTACAATGAAACCTGCGCTTTGCCCGTTTGCTTACACATGCCACTTCACACGATTGAATTCCACAAGTCCATCAACTTGCATTCAGGTGCGCTACAATGTTGTCATGAGCCTTATGGTAGCCCACTAATTGTTCATTAGACCTCTATAATCAAGCTTCAGTCAAAGACACCGAAAAAAAAATTATTCCAGAGACGCTCTATTTTCTGCCTAAATATGAATTTGCTACATTTGCACTTTTTTACCAACATTTCTTGCCACCGCAAAGGGATAAAATGCTATTAAAATTGTTGAACACTGAGTACAATGCTTAACCGGACACTGGGCATGATGGCAGGGCGAGGTGCGTCAAATGAGGTGGGATGTCTGTGGCAAGAAGCCAAAACCTATGTACATCAATGCAATTTAAGCAGGGTGGAAAGGAGGATTCCTTTTTATAATGAAGACTCAAACTTCTATCACAGACTAGGTTTTCCACAGTACTATTTCAACAGGATACACTCAGTCTACAAGAAACCCGGAAACATGTTACATCCCCTTTTAAGATTCAAGGTCTTGAATGGTAAAGTGTCTCTTAGTCAGACTTCAGCATAAATAAAAGAAGTGATAATACTGCTCTGCATGGATGTTACGTAACAGAACTAAAAGATTCAGAGACCCAGGTAGTGTGCGAACAGGGTGAACTTAGGACAAATTTGAGATTAGAGCAAAAATTGGATGAGTCTTATAAACCCCCCCCCCCCGTTCCATCTTCTGGAAACAAACCAGAGCACTCAGCAGGGCTTCAGAAATTCCTTTAATTTCAAAATGCATGACACGTTTCAGCAAGTGTGCCTTTTTCAAATGCTCATGTATTCCAGGGTTGTCTGCACCTTCTTTTAACATGCTACCTCACGGTCATTGGAGGCATTCGGACAAATTTTCATTGGAAAAGCGCTTATGGCCACTCCAAAAGACTGCATCTCCCAGCATTCCCCAGAATTGTCCTATTGAATCCTGAAAGTGCAACAGCCCTCCAATTTTAAAGTTTGTATTAAATCTCCAGAGAGAACGGGCTATTCCATCCAGTTTTTGCGACTTTAAATCTGATTGCACTCCATCAGTTTTGCCTGAAAGTCATTTTTCGAAATATACTGGGTTTCTTTCAACCCCTTCATCCAGCCGTGCAATGCCAAAGTAGAACACATCTGGAGGCGCAGCCTGAGTAACCTACGCTTCACCTTGAAGTCCTGGTCGGACAGTTGCAGCAGGTTCCCATTCTTCTCTGGCTGCGGCGGTTCAGAGGTTTTGAATGACTCCAAACTACAACCTTTTTCTGATGCCACTGGTACCTCTGAACTTTTTAAGGACGGGGCTCGGTGCGCGCTTGTGGCCGCACACATATTAAACCACCAATCGCTCCCTCTTCTGGAAACAGACCAGAGCCCACAACGGGGTTGCAGAAATTCCTTGTATGACGCGTTTCAGCAAGTGTGCCTTTTTCAAATGCACACACACATATATATATTCTTTTTTTTCTATCACAATCTTTACTCTCTTGGAGGAAAAATCAGTGTTAATATGGTGTTCCTTTGCTTCTTTGCAAAACAAAAGAATTCATTATTTGGCAAATAATATGTTGAATAGCAGTGTTAAGAAACGTATGCACTTATTTTATGGCAGCAGGAATGTTTTATCTCAACAGGTTTTAAAATGCCAAAATAGCTAGGTCGTGATGCCACAGGATTTACTGCATAATTTGCTGTTTCACAATGCATAATTTAGACAAGCGCTGCACAATTTGTTCCTCTAATGCTACAAGTTACAAGGGTCCCAGACTATAGAGTAACACCACATTATCTTAAAAACTGCATCTTTTTAAGTTTCATTCAAGATGTCCGACTTCTGTGATGAAGGAGAAAGATAAAAAATGCCCATATTTCAGATTTTGGACCACTACACCTAAAATCCATAAAATACTTATAAGAAAAATAAATTTTCTATTTTTTTTTTTTTAAAGACACCAAATCGTACGAATGCAGCCCATTAACATTTATGAAATGGTGAGCTCACTCTCAAATTCAACACGGTTCATAATATTAGTGAGAAACTACAAACTATTTAAATAGCTACTAAAACAGTTAACACGATTCTTGAATGCTTCATTTTTCGATGCGACTCTCAAAACTAATCATCCACTCCACATCAGAAAAAAAAGATATTGCTAAAGGAGGAAATGAAAACAAGTCACTAGTTATTGTGGATGTAGTCAAGGCAGAAAGATATTGACTGGAAGAGGGGTGGAACCCGTTTTGCCTAGGAGGCGTGAACTGGTGACATGTGAAAAAGGCATGTAAGGTCATGTTTAAAGTCAGCCCATCCCTCTCAAGGTCTGTGTTTATATTCTTATCCCCGTCCTGCTCACAATTCTGAACAAGCATTTACAATGCAATGGTCTCTGCATTATTAAAGGTAGAGCTATTGGCATTATTTATTTTTTATTTTTTAAAATCATAAATAAATCGCATTGTCATTTACATTGCCAATAGCTTAATCGTTTGCATATGCGAGACCCATTGCATTAGCACCCACACACAGGGGGCAGGGGCAGGAGAGCAAGCACAAGCAACGAGGGGGCAGGGGCAGGAGAGCAAGCACAAGCAACGAGGGGGCAGGGGGCAGGAGAGCAAGCACAAGCAACGAGGGGGCAGGAGAGCAAGCACAGCCAGGGGCAGGAGAGCAAGCACAACCAGGGGGCAGGGGAGCAAGCACAGCCAGGGGGCAGGGGAGCAAGCACAGCCAGGGGGCAGGGGAGCAAGCACAGCCAGGGGGCAGGGGAGCAAGCACAGCCAGGGGGCAGGGGAGCAAGCACAGCCAGGGGGCAGGGGAGCAAGCACAGCCAGGGGGCAGGGGAGCAAGCACAGTCAGGGGGCAGGGGAGCAAGCACGGCCAGGGGGCAGGGCAGCAAGCACAGCCAGTCAAGAGATCTGGGTTTAACCCATTGCCCTTTTGCTCACTATGTCACACCAGTTTGGACCTAGTCATATGCAAATCAGTCTTGACTTTGCTCCTCATGGGAACAGACCACCCCTAACTGCCATGCAAGGTCCTCCCTCGATCAGAAACTAGCATCTTGGGACCAGTTTCGGGGTATCACCCAGTCAATCAGCAAGGCTAGTTGAAATCCAGTGGCAAAGTGCGCATGGGACCCACATCTAGGCATATCTTTAGCCACTTAGGTAAAACATCATTATTCTTAAAACGTGTTTGACAGTTTTGCAGGTTGTAATAACCTCCCTGTTTTCTGATGCTGTTTGGCATTGTTTGCAGGGAAGGAGTAATGGCGATTTGATGTTATACCTGCACTGAATTAGCATTTCTAATTCTGTCAATTCTCAAGGTGATGCAGATATGTTACAATGTAATGTTGACAGCTCAGAACTGTTGGGGGAACGGGCAAGTCGGACTGGGACAGAAAATAAGCTGGGCATCAGAATAAAAGTGCCCCCCTTCCCCACACACCACCATTAGCGAATCAGATCGCTTAAAAAAGTGGCCCACATTTGCAAATCGGGCAATATTGAACGTGAGTAGTTTTTAACTAAGGAAGACATGTATAGGTGTTTCACAAGGCAAGGGGGCTTTATATATCGATGCTTGCTAAAAGCAAGGTCTGTGGTAATATCATGGAAATCAAGAGTGAAAACGGACCTACCAGACCGTAAAACACGCTCCCAAACAGCCACACACTGACCGGTCAGTCCAGCCCTCCCAGAGTGCCCTATAGGCCAGGCCTGCCCTGGGAACGGGAAGTAAACAGCAGGTTCGAGAGTAGATTATGCCCTGCATTTGCATAGAGATGGCTCCCTTTCCTCAGCTACACAAGGCCGCGCTCCATTCACCGAATAAATGCCCTGCCCTTATCTCGCAGCCCAAGCCAAGTTCGGCATCTGGAGAAGCTTAGTAAACTCGATGCATCAAATTACCCGTCTCAAACCGTTGTTTATAGCGGACCATTTTGTCCGGTCATCCCCCTGACAGAATGTCAAAGCTTTTCTTGCCTTTGCCTTCAGCTTCCAGCGTCGGGAGGGATCTGATACGCGGCCGCTGCATTACACTGGGGAGAGCCGTCAAATGAGTGCGATATAGGCAGCAGACGCAGCGGCAGGCTCTGGGAACGTCTGCTGCTTAACTGCAGATGTCTCATAGTTCGGATAGCTCCTCTGCTCTCGCTCCCGCACAAAGCTCCCATTCAGCGCGGGCTCCGAAATGCCCCTCTGAACCTTAGCGAGAAAATCTGCATATAGCGGCCCAAAGTAATCAAGGCAGGAAACACTGACGTTCTGATCAGGACGCCTCCCCGCGCAGCATATCGGCACGCAGATGTGCTTGGATTCTTAATTCAAATGTAATTTAAAATGAAGTTATCTTGGAGCTTAAAGTTCTTCTGGGGAGAATGGCCAACGAAGCAAGCGGATGGATGCAAGGGCTGGACGCGGTCGGCAGAAATGACTGCCGCAAAGCTCCGACATTTTCGGAATCGGGGGCGTGTTTTTTGTTGAGTGACGCATGACGTCACAGTGAGAAAGAGAGCAAAAAACAAGCCCCCGAATCCAAAAAAGACGGGGCTTAAAGGGAGTGACGCCCCTCTCCTCCAATGGTTAGCCAGCATTTACTAGGCCAGCCAATGGAGAAGAGGGGCGGGTTCAAGCCCCCTAACTAAAAAACATTAAATCTTCGGACCGAAGTGCGCAAGCGCAGCCTACGGTCCTCGACCTAATAAAAAAGGTGTGTGGCAAGTACTGATTTGTAGACTCGCTTGACAGTGGAGTGTAATAAACAATACAACGTTTATGATCGGTGGAACGTGAAGCAAAGAGAAAGATGCCGTCGCATTATTAGTGCTGAATATGCCATTTTCCTTCTTTAAAGCAAATTGATTACTATTGTATAATATAAAAGTAACGCACAAACTCTTTAACGTGCCTTAAGTTATAATCCAGGTAATGGAAAAAAATACATTTATTTATAGCTGTTGGTGTATGGCGGGGCAGGGTTTGTGGAGGAGAAGAGAGCGCCTGCCCATTAAAGTATAGAATGGGGTGCCTCCCACCGCATTTTCCATCTAAAGTGTGTTACCAAAGCAATTTTATTCTTGGTTTAGTTTTTAGATTCACCTGGTGGCAATTTTTACTGGAAGGGCACAATTGGCTCTTTTTTGTGTACTATTGTACACAATGGATTAAGTTGTTATTTTCGAATCTGATTTATGCTAATGTTATTTAAATTTTGGTTACCTAATTTGCAGGTCACTTTTTTTAAATAAACAAAATGCCGTTTTTACACTGGGCCTTCTACATTTTGGGACATGGTTTTGTTTAAGCATGGTGTGGGGCAAATGTTACTCGCATGTAAGAAAAGGCAGATTATTCTCAGGCACATATTTGTGTCCTTTCTCTCCTAGAGATGGATTTTCAATTTCAAAATATGTGTCTACGATAATGGGCGTCCGCTAAAGAGCCGAGCTGACCAGACTCCCTGTAGAACACTATATGATACACACCACCCCTTTTGCTATGAAAGGATTTTCAGAATATGAAGCTACATGATGGGGCCTACAAAGTGCTGGACCTTCATAACTTTGTTCGCCTCTTGGGGAGGTGTACCTGTGCATCAACAGCCACCACTCAAACTGCAAAATCGTTATTTGCAGCTTAAATCGATTATAGATTCACAAGCTTGGCATATAGCAGCAAACCAGCATCCTCAAACGAGGCGGTTGGGAATTCGAAACAATATTTGATTCTTTAACTAACAGTGTAACTGCTTATCCAATTGCCTTTTCTAATAATTTGGCTAAGGATTAGCAGACTAGACCAAGCTCAGCACCTGACCCATCCTTGCTTTGTTCTCCCAAACTCTTGGTATGATGCCGCTTACGAATACTCTGTTGTTTGCAATTCACCTCCCCCACCGCCCCCCCCCCCCCAAAAAAAAAAAAGAGAGAGAGTAGTTGCTAAATCTTCATTAGGGCCTTGATAAACAAGTAAGATGTGCCTCAGCACATACAACTGCCAGAGTTGAAGACATTCTATTTGGTGTTTAAGACATTTCTATCAGGCTTCAGACCTAAGAAGTAAAAAGTCGATATAAACAAGACCACAGACTTAGACAGGGAAACATACCACACCCGTCCCCTTCTCCAAAATAATTTCTCTTCAATTACCCAGCTTCCTGGCTGTAGCTCTGCAAGAGTGATGTTGAAGCTGGTCTCCCACATCAGAGGAGGGTCTGTACACGGGTCACTAGAGTGGCAGAGCCTCCAAGAAGTAAGACCTTCTGTAGATCCCTTCAGAACTACCTCAACAGCATGTGCAATTTAGCCTACTTATTAAGGGAGTAGGGGAGCCCATCTTTACGGAAAAGTTTAACTAGAGAACTGGACATGTTTCTCTTTTATTGTAATTGTATTAATATAGTGGTTACTGCCATTGACGAGGCATGAACGCACTTTTCGGCAAGTAACACGCTCCGCTGGAACACAAAAATGAATTAGTGGTGGATTAGTATAGGCCAGGAAAATAGGAGTTTATTGAGCGGTGGACAAGCCTTACAATTCCCTGGAGGACTCACATTGGAGGCTCTTTAGATGATCAGGGACAGATTAGGCAATTATGTGATCCTGATGGTTCTGGTGTTGTATCATTGTATCTGGTAACCTGATTATCTCAATACTGCAGAGACGCCTCATCTCTGTACCCAAGGAGAGCCCTGTTCATGGAGGGAAGCTGAACAAATGATGCTTGTGGAATTTACATTTCAATACCTAGGCCTATCTTAGGGTCCTGCCGTAAATGTTCCACTAGACCTTAGCAAAGGCAACAATAGACCACCAACAGGCACCTAAATAGTTCCTTGGTCAGGCTTATGGACAAACCTTTCAAGGTGATGGCACCTTGCAACCTTAAATGTTCGTATAAGGCAGCCCTCTTGGTTGTCACATCATCTACCAAGTGTGTAAGCAAGAAAAAGCCTGTTGCACTTCAGAAGGCTTCATGATTTTTTTACAGCATTGTTGTGACTCTTTAGGATGTGCCATCTTTGTAGAGTAGCATCTATATAGCGTGTTACATTCCCTTCATCCATTCTAAACGTGCTGAAAAACTTACCCTGGACTTTCCACGTCCACTCGGCTATTGAGATTTTTCACAATTTGGCTAATAAGTGTGCCTTGATTTTTAATTTAGATACTAAAACTGGTCTACTTTGGTCGTACCAACGGTTTGTGATGGATGGATGAATGAATGAAATGCATTTATTATAGCGCAAAACGGCTACTCAGAAAGAGTGTCCCGGCGCTGACAGATAAGCAGTTAGGGGAAACAATGGAAAGCACTGCTAAGTTTTGAAAAGCCACGTTTTCAGATGTTTCTTAAAAACGGAGATATCAGAGATGGAGCGTAAGGCGACTGGGAGCCTGTTCCAGGCCTGGGCCCCCAAGAAGCCAAAGATTCTGCCACCCATCTGGGCCAGACGTACTTTAGGAATACAAGCGCGGTAGGAGGAGGAAGATCTTAGAGAACGGGCCGGGGTGTAACAAATGACTTCTACTAAGACAGCCAGCTCCTTTCCCATGTAAAGCCTTAAAAAAGACAATAAGAGCTTTAAATTTGATGCTTAACTGTAGTCCCTGCCAACTAAGTGATTTAAGAAGGGAGAACATTGAAGACCTGGGTTTGGGTTTGAGGATCGTCCTGGCTTCGTCATTTTGTACTACCTGTAAGGGTTGTACAAGGTAGCAGGGAAGGCCCAGATACAAAACATTAGCGTAGTCCAGACTTCACTCCTTCCGTGCTTGTGACGGAACCACTCCCTCAAGAGCAAGAGCAACGGGCGTGCAGTGCTCATGATGGAGTGATTGTCTGGCCGTGGCCGCTCCGCCTACGCGGCACTGATTCCCCACCTGTGCGGGCGAATTAGTGAGTGGGCGGAGCCGTGACGGAACCACTCCGTCATAAGCACAGCGCGCCCGTTACGGAGTGGTACCGTCACAAGCATGGCGGCGCTGCGGGACCACGGCCAAGGGGTTAATGTTACCAAGGCCTGGACCATTATTTTCCTAGACTCTAGTGTCAACAGAGGAAGGAAATGCTTCAACATACACAGGATGCCGAAGCAGGTGCCCACTAATGCTTGAACCTGGGACTTCATAAACAAGGCGTTATCCACCAGAACTCCGAGGTTTCGTACAGCTGACTGCTCGGTGTGCGCCGGCGAATGTTCTTCAGGCCACTAAGCGTTCCAATTACTGACCGCAGGTTGGCCAAAGAAAACAATCTCGGATTTATCAGAGTTGCATTTAAGCGGATTAGCCTTAATCCACTCAAAAACCTTAGAGACAAACCCCGATACTAACACCAAAGAAGTCTGATCCTTTTTCGCAGGTGAAAATCAGTTGAGTATCGTCTGCGTAGGACATGATCTTTGCACCATTTGCCTTTCGCTATGTGCGCCAGGAGGGACAAGTACAAATTGAAAAGAGTAGGGTTAAGAATAGAGCCCTGGGGAACTCGAAACCCCATGGCTGACATAAGGGCTGAAAAAGGGGAAAGCCATACCTCTTGACTTCTGTCTTGCAGGAAAGTGTCAATACTGTCACGCCTATTCCCAGATTCCTCAATCTGTCAATTAGTCTCTCATGCAGGACAGTATCAAATGCTGCAGACAGATCGAGCAATATCAGGACAGCCCTTCCACCCTGATCCAGTATTCCTCTAATACACTCTGTTACTTCCAAAAGGGTAGTCTCAGTGCTAAAGTTGGCCCTAAAGCCAGATTGGGAAGGGTGCAACAGATTATAGCTCTCTGCATGGTTTGAAATAACTATCACCATATTTTTCCAGAACTGTAGAACGAGCCGGAAGAAGAGATATCAGCCTATAGTTGGCTGGATCAGTTTGATCGGCCAAGGTTTTTTTTTGTGTTGTGTTTTTTTTTTTATAGAGTGGAAGGATTTTGGCCTGTGTTCGAAATTGGATTTTTGGCAGGCTAAGGCATGTGCCAAAGCCAGGCAGAAACCACTACTCTAGTCAGGATAAGGGAGTTACACTCCTAAAGTAAACACTACTGACCCCCTTGGTAGCTTGGCACGAGCAGTCAGGCTTATCTTAGAGGCAGTGTGTAATGCATTTGCACGTAACCAACAGTAATTCAGTGTAAGCACTACAAAAGGACACCACACCAGTTTAGAAAAATGAGCAATATTTTTTATATACTTAAGACAAGACCAAAAACACAAAATCCACAATACAGTGCTTAAAAATCTGTTCTCAAAATACGCTTTAAAAACAGTTCCTTGATATCAATAACTCAGTCCATGGGCTATCACGGCGTCTTGAGCAAACAAATCCAAACCGTTCTGGCTGACAGCGGCGTCGTGGGCCAGCTACGGTGTCGGGAAGACCCGCAAACAGTACCTTTTAGAAATGCAGGGCGTCAATGACCTCTTGTTGAGCTTCCGAAAACACGGCGTCCGTAGGCGTCGGTTCTGTAGTCATAGGGGTCCTCGAAGTCACATACGTTGCAGGTCGATCTCCTCTCCGTCAGGAGCGCAGGCATTGGCAGGCTTCGTTGCTGCGGTGCGAAGTACAGTGTGAGCAGCAGCATCAGAAGGCGTCGTCAGTGAGACCAGGGTTGCGGTGCAAGATGAAGGCGGCGCTCGTCCCGGTGCTGGCAGGTCACGGTGCAATCAGCGTTGTTGTTGTTGATGAAGCGCTGTTGTCAGCTGACGAACTAGAGTCGAAGGAGCCGGTAGGCCAAGGCTGGGGTGTGGGATGAGGGCGGTGCGTCGTGTAACTTTACGAGCAGTGCCCTCGAACCACGGTGCAAGCAGCGGAATCCATTTCGGAGTGGAGCGGCATAATCGGGGAGGCCAAGGAGTCGTCGTGAAGTGAGGCGGTGCGGATTGCGGTGCCTACAGGTCACTGTGCGAGCAGCGTCTCAGTGGCAGCGTCAGCAGGCGTCGGTGAGATCAGGGTCGCGGTGCAGCGTTGCGGTGGTACCTTCAGGACACAGAGTCGGCAACTGCATCGTAGACGTCATCGGGTTTCTTTTCTTCTGTTGCAGCACAAAACACACAGTCGCCAGTGCTGAGGGAAAAAGAGCTTGAAGTCTTTGCTGTTCCTGAGACTTTTTGAACATGGGGCAAGCTCTACCTCAAGCCCTTGGAGAAACTCACAAAAGTAGATTGCAGAAAGGTCAGTCCAGTCCTTCAACTGCCGAAGGCAGAAGCATCCACTGCAGGCCAACACAGCAAAGCACACAACAAAGCGGTAGTTCCTCCTCACAGCTTCTCCAGCTCTTTTTGATCGAAAAGAGTTCTAAAGTTCATGAGTCTGGGCCCCAGTATTTGCATCCAAAAATCCTTGGATCCTCTAGGCCATGGGTACTCACAAACTTCCTCTCGGGGGCCACATTTACAGTGTGGTTTGTGTCCGAGGGCCGCACCAGTGGGGGCGGGGTCACTGGGAAAGGGAGAGGGGGCGGGGCTAGAGCAAAAAAATAAAAACTGACCATGAGGTTGATCACTGGTCTCTGCAGCAGACACCTTTGTCCACTGAGCCACCAGACCCGGCATACACACACCTCTCTCGCTCTCTCCGTCTCCCTCTACCTCTCCCTCTCAGTCTCAGTCTCTCTCTCTCCGTCTCCTTTTCCCTCCTTCACTCTGTCTCCCGCACTGTCTCCCTCTCCTTCCCTCTCCCTCCCCCCTCCCTTCCTCTCCATCTCCTTCCTCCTTCCTCCCTCCCCCCTCCTTTTCTCTCCCTCTTTCCCTCCCTGTCTCCCTTTCCCTCCCTCCCTCTCCCTTTCCCTCCCTCCCTCTCCCTTTCCCTCCCTCTCCCTACCCCCTCTGTCTCCCTCCCCCTCAGTCTCCCTCCCCCTCAGTCTCCCTCTCCTTCCCTCCCCCTCAGTCTCCCTCTCCCTCAGTCTCCCTTTCCCTCCCTCCCCCTCAGTCTCCCTTTCCCTCCCTCCTCGTGTCTCCCTTTCCCTCCCTCCCCCTGTGTCTCCCTTTCCCTCCCTCCCCCTGTGTCTCCCTTTCCCTCCCTCCCCCTGTGTCTCCCTTTCCCTCCCTCCCCCTGTGTCTCCCTTTCCCTCCCTCCCCCTGTGTCTCTCTCCCTTTCCCTCCCTCCCCCTCAGTCTCCCTTTCCCTCCCTCCTCGTGTCTCCCTTTCCCTCCCTCCCCCTGTGTCTCCCTTTCCCTCCCTCCCCCTGTGTCTCCCTTTCCCTCCCTCCCCCTGTGTCTCCCTTTCCCTCCCTCCCCCTGTGTCTCCCTTTCCCTCCCTCCCCCTGTGTCTCCCTTTCCCTCCCTCCCCCTTAGTCTCCCTTTCCCTCCCTCCCCAGTCTCCATTTCCCTCCCTCCCTCTGTCTCCCTTTCCCTTACTCCCTCTATTTCCATCCCTTCCTCTCACTCTCTCTCCCTCTCCCTCCCTTTCCCTCCCTCCCCCTCTCCGTCTCCCTCTGTCGCCCTCTCCCCCCTCACTATCACGCTCCCTCCCTTTTCCTCCCTCCCTCTCCCCCTTCTCCCTCCCTCTCTCTTTCCCTCCCTCCCCCTCCGTCTCCGTCTTCCTCTGTCTACTTTTCCTTCCCTCCCTCCCTCTGTCTACTTTTCCTTCCCTCCCTCCCTCTTTCCCTCCCTCCCCATGTCTCTCTTTCCCTCCCTCCCCCTGTCTCCTTCTCCCGGTCTTCTTTTCCTTCCCTCCCTCACTCTGCCTCACTCCTCCTTCCCTCTCACTCTGTCTCCCACACTGTCTCCCTTTCCCTCCCTCCATTTCCCTCCCTCACTCGCTCTCCCTCCGTCTCCCTTTCCCTCCCTCCCTCTCCATCCCTCTCCCTGTCTCCCTCACTTTCCCTCCCTCCCCCTCTGTCTTCCTCTCCCACTCCCTCTGCCTCACTCACTCACCCTCTCTCCCTCCGTCTCCCTCCGTCTCTCCCTCCCCCTCCGTCTCTCCCTCCCCCTCCGTCTCCCTCCGTCTCCCTCTCCCTCCGTCTCCCTCCTTCCCTCTCCCTGTCTCCTTTTCCTCCCTCCTTGCACTCCCTCTCCCCGTCTCCTTTTCTCTCCCTCTGTCTCCCGCTTTCCCTCCTCAGTTTCCCTCTCTCTCCTTTTCCTTCCCTCTCTCACACTCCCTCCCTTTCCCTCCCTCTTTCCTTCCCTCACTCTCCCTCTGTCTGTTTCCCTCCCTCTCCCTCCATTTCTCTCCCTCTGTCTGTTTCCCTCCCTCTCCCTCCATTTCTCTCCCTCTGTCTGTTTCCCTCCCTCCATTTCCCTCCCTCACACTCTCTCTCCCTCTACCTCCCTCCCTCTCCCTACCTACCTCCCTCTCCCTACCTACCTCCCTCCCTACCTACCTCCATCCCTCCCCCTACCTCCCTCTCTCCCTCCCTCCTACCTCCCTCCCTTCCTCCTACCTCCCTCTCCCTACCTCCCTCCCTCCCCCTCCCTCTCCCTACCTCCCTCTCCCTACCTCCCTCTCCCTCCCTCCCTCTCCCTACCTCTCCCTCCCTACCTCCCTCTCCCTCCCTCCCTACCTCTCCCTCCCTCCCTCTACCTCCCTCCCTCCCTCTCCCTACCTCCCTCCCTCCCTCTCCCTACCTCCCTCTCTCCCTCTCCCTACCTCCCTCTCTCCCTCTCCCTACCTACCTACCTCCCTCTCCCTACCTACCTCTCCCTCCCCCTACCTACCTCTCCCTCCCTCCCCCTACCTCCCTCCCCCTACCTCCCGCCCTCCCCCTACCTCCCTCCCTCTCCCTACCTCCCTCCCTCTCCCTACCTCCCTCCCTCCCTCTACCTCCCTCCCTCCCCCTCCCTCCCTCCCTCTCCCTACCTTCCTCCCTCTCCCTACCTTCCTCCCTCTCCCTACCTCCCTCCTCCTCCCTCTCCCTACCTCCCTCCCCCTCCCTCTACCTACCTCCCTCTCCCTCTACCTACCTCTCCCTACCTACCTCCCTCTCCCTACCTCCCTCTCCCTCTACCTACCTCTCCCTACCTACCTCCCTCTCCCTACCTCCCTCTCCCTACCTCCCTCCCCCTACCTCCCTCCCCCTACCTACCTCCCTCCCTCCCCCTACCTACCTCCCTCCCCCTACCTCCCTCCCTCTCCCTACCTCCCTCCCTCCTCTCCCTACCTCCCTCCCTCCTCTCCCTACCTCCCTCCCTCCTCTCCCTACCTCCCTCCCTCCTCTCCCTACCTCCCTCCCTCCTCTCCCTACCTCCCTCCCTCCTCTCCCTACCTCCCTCCCTCCCACCCTCCCTCCCTCCCCCTACCTCTCCCTACCTCTACCTCCCTCTACCTCCCTCCCTCCACCTCCCTCTCCCTACCTCTACCTCCCTCTCCCTACCTCTACCTCCCTCTCCCTACCTCTACCTCCCTCCCTCTCCCCACCTCCCTCCACCTCCCTCCCCCTACCTCCCTCTCCCTACCTACCACCCTCTCCCTCCCTACCACCCTCTCCCTCCCTACCACTCTCTCCCTCCCTACCACTCTCTCCCTCCCTACCACTCTCTCCCTACCTCACCCTCTCCCTACCTCACCCTCTCCCTACCTCACCCTCTCCCAACCTCACCCTCTCCCAACCTCACCCTCTCCCAACCTCACCCTCTCCCAACCTCACCCTCTCCCAACCTCACCCTCTCCCTACCTCACCCTCTCCCTACCTCACCCTCTCCCTACCTCACCCTCTCCCTACCTCACCCTCCCAGCCTCCCCGAGTTGCGCTGCTGGAACCGGCAATGTTTTCAGACACCCTAAAAAAAAAATTGAAAACACTGGTATGATGTCTGCAAGGTCTGCAGGCCGCCAAGGAAGGCTTGCCGGGCCGCTGGCGGGCAGTACTATGAGTACCCCTGCTCTAGGCAGAGTGTGTCTGCGCCCAGCCAGAACCAGTTCTGCCTTCTCTGGTGTGATTTCCTGGCAGGGGGTGGAGACAGCATTGTCAGAGGCAGACCAGTACCTTTGAGGTGCAAGGAAATCTCCTCCCTGTTCCCCCATCGCAGCCCAGGTCTATTCAGCCCTTTCCTGACCTACCTAGACTATCGGAAGCCTTCCTAGCCATCTGTCGTCCAAAACCCAGACAGGCAATCCACATTACAGCAGAGGCACACAGGATGACTGAGCAAGAAAATACCTACTTCCTAAAAGTGGTATTTTCAAACACAGAATGTAAAAATCACCTCGACTAAAAGATGCATTGTTTCCAGCTGAGTGGCACTTTACCACGAGAGAGTGAGAGTGAGAAGTTCAATACTTTATTAACTATGGCATTGAGCATAGATGCAAGAGAGGAGAGAGGAGTTCAATACTTTATTAACTATGGCATTGAGCATAGGTGCAAGGGAGGAGAGTAGTTTAGCTGGGCAGTCATCACTAGGAAAGCCGGACTTAAGACATTTAAGATAGTGGAACGAGTCGACATAGTATTTTAGGAAACTCCACCAACGTAGGGGGTCGGCTAAGAATTGGCCTGAGACGGAGATTGGTCTGACACTAGGTTCTCTTCCATAATTTCCTCTAAAGATTATTGAATTAAGGTAATCCTATAATGGAGGAACAGAGCAACCTGCTGTGTCCATTCCGCAGAGTGTGGGGATTCTTTCTTTATTGTCTCAGGAGAGGTGAAGGATTTCACTATATTAAAAATTACTTTCCCTTTATTTTGAGCTGTGTTGATCTTCGCTTGCATCTTAGCCTCTTTTACCATAAGGTAATGGTATTTCTGGGCACTCTTACAGATTTTACTAACATCCAATAGGTAGTGTTTGCGCCATTTTCTTTCTAGAACCCTGCAGGTTACTTTCAATTACTCTTAGTGGTTCATTAAACCAAGGAGCGGATGGGAGGGCGCTCCTAGAAGTCTGTGAGGACAGGGGAGCGGCCTTTTCCAAGCTGGACTTAAGCCAGCATTCTAGAGCGGTGATACCGCATTCAAGTTCACCGCCCAGTATAGGAACTGATGATTTCAAAGCCTCACTCAGCGAAGGCAAATATATTTTGTGAAAAGATCTATATTTCTTTTCTGTCCTAATAGGCCTAGGAGGGAAACCAAAGTCTGGATTAGGTATCTTAAAGTTGATGAGAAAATGGTCAGACCAAATGATGGGAAGCGGCAGATCAGTTGTTAATTCTGTGCTACAGAATATCTGATCGAGAGCATGTCCCAAATTATGGTGGGAGCAGCGATGGACGGTCAGATCGCATACCGCCCTTATTTCAAACAGGGAGATAGCATTAGGATCGGTGGATTTATCCATGTGTAGATTAAAATCACCCAGAAGAAGGAACTGATCATTTTTAATTGAAAGGGGGTGACAACTTTGTTCAGTGAAGACAAGAAATTGCCAAGAGCTCCAGGGGGGTCTCAGACAATGTAGTCTGCTGAGTAGCTGCTATGGATATCAGTGCTAAAGGGATAACATCATGCATCACCCCATTCATACAATCTGCATGGAATTCAACCTTTTTTTAATTCAAATCTTTTTTATTGAAGGATAAAGATGAAAATAATGACAATACAATAAATCTTCCAGGTATGTTGGATACAGTGTTGGTACAATGACACTTACAATAATCAAAAGCAAATTAAGGAGAGAAGATAAGAAAGAGGAGAGAGAAGAAAGAGAAGGAAAGGAGAGAGAGACAAGAGGGGAGAAGAGAGAGGACAGGTGCATCTGTAGGGCAATAGCAGTCGGTTTGCCCAGACCTGGTACGCTGTGCGTGTAGCAGAAAATATACAGTAAGCATACAGAAGCATACAGAAGCAAATATAAATTCACATCTAGATTCTATCTCACAAGGCTAGCTGTTATGATGTGTGTCATGGTTGTTCAAAGTGAGAGGATGACGCATCCAAGGACGACCAGAGTTTGTTGTTTGAAGGTTTCCAAGTGGCTGATTGTAGCGCAGGATTGTCTGCCCCTCTTAAAAATGCAAGCCATTCTAGCCACATTTTGAAGTTGACTTCAGCAAAATTTTTCCATTTGTAGAGTATGACCTTGCACGCCAATGTCAACATAATATCAAGCAATTGTCTGTCATGAACGTCTAGTAAGTGTGCTTCCAGAGGACCTAAAATGACATATATAAATTCCTGGATAGGTGTGATTCCAAGCACTTGTTGAATATATGTAAATATTTTATTCCAAAATGGTCGCAATAAGGAACAATTAAAAAGCATGTGTGCCAAGTCGCCAGGTGCTTCCTGGCAGTTCCAACATGTAGGCGTATCCCTTAGTTTACATTTGAACAATTTCTGGGGGGTCCAGAACACTCTGTTTAACAACATATATTTCGTTTGACATAGGATCGGGGATATCTTGTTTGTCAGTGAGGTGCTGTGTATCACATCCCAGTCTAATGCAATCCTGTGGAGTTAGGCTCCGATTCCCACTTACTTTCGGACATCCTATGTGGTTTCTTGGGTAGGGGGAGGAGTAGTTTATAAATTCTGGATACAAAATGATCAGCATGGCACAGTATCCGGAGACGGGTCACCAGCCAGGGCAAGTCTGTATATAGGGGATACTTGGCGATAGCTGCTTTCAGTTTCAGGAACTGGTAGAATTCAATTGGTGGTAAGTCAAATTTCTCTTGTAATGTCGAGAAGGGTAAGGGCCTGCCATTATCATAGAGGTCATTCACTATGTGTATATCTTTTCCAGCCCACAGTTCCCAGTGAAGGGTCTTCCTTTCAATCCGGAGCTTAGGGTTGTGCCATAATGAGAGTAGGGTGGATCTCTTAATCACCAAAGCAGTCTTATGGTACTGGTCAAGTCGGAGGAGTGCTCTTCTGGTATTTAGCATGATGTATTTAGAGTTGGAGCATACTACCCCGGGACTAACAAAGGGGCAGCGTAATTCCCCAGCATGCGTCTGTGGAGATCTATGCCACACAGCTATGTGGCCTTCTCCACACACATTATGACAGCATTAAGCTCCAAAGCTTTCTTCCCAGAGAGCTGCCAGCTGTCACAGAATTTTTGTAATGCCACTATGCTTTTTATCATCTTAAAGTCAAATACTCTGAAAATCGAATCCAAGTTGAGGATTCGGTGGAAAAAAAGGAGTATGCAAGTGTAGGCTAAAGATACCCTAACGATGGATCCTTTGCTAATAGTAAACAAGCATTGGCAAAGCCAATAGGTCTCGCCTAATACAAGAACTATTGACTTTGGCAATGTGTTTTTGCCATGTTGTACACCAGTGTGACTGCTGCTCAGCATGGCTTACATTTTATGGCATCGATTGTTGTGAAGTGGGAGAGGGGGGGGGGGGGGGGGGACTAGAGTGTCGTAGAGTGGATTTGTTGAGCAGAGTGGAGTAGAGTTCACTGGTTCATTGGCAGAGAGTGTCGTAGAGTGCAGTGTCGTAGAGTGGAGGTGGGTTAGAGTGGGGTGCATTGGAGTGCGTGGATTAGATTGTATTGGGGTGGGGTGGATTGGACTAGGGTGAGGTGGATTGGACTAGGGTGAGGTGAATTGGACTAGGGTGAGGTGAATTGGACTAGGGTGAGGTGAATTGGACTAGAGTGAGCGGGGTGGGTGGAGCGGACTAGAGCGGGGTGGGTGGAGCGGACTAGAGCGGGGTGGGTGGAGCGGACTAGAGCGGGGATGGACTAGACTAGAGTAAAGGGGTGGACTAGACTACAGTGAAGAGTGGAGTGGGGTGTGGTGTGGTGAACTGGACTGGGGTGTGGTGAACTGGACTAGAGTGAGCCGGGTGGGTGGAGCAGACTAGAGCCGGGTGGGTGGAGCAGACTAGAGCCCGGTGGGTGGAGCAGACTAGAGCCCGGGGGGTGGAGCGCGGACTAGAGCCCGGGGGGTGGAGCGCGGACTAGAGCCCGGGGGGTGGAGCGCGGACTAGAGCCCGGGGGGTGGAGCGCGGACTAGAGCCCGGGGGGTGGAGCGCGGATTAGAGCCCGGGGGGTGGAGCGCGGACTAGAGCCCGGGGGGTGGAGCGCGGACTAGAGCCCGGGGGGTGGAGCGGACTAGAGCCCGGGGGGTGGAGCGGACTAGAGCCCGGGGGGTGGAGCGGACTAGAGCCCGGGGGGTGGAGCGGACTAGAGCCCGGGGGGTGGAGCGGACTAGAGCCCGGGGGGTGGAGCGGACTAGAGCCCGGGGGGTGGAGCGGACTAGAGCCCGGGGGGTGGAGCGGACTAGAGCCCGGGGGGTGGAGCGGACTAGAACCAGCGGGGTGGAGCGGACTAGAGCCAGCGGGGTGGAGCGGACTAGAGCCAGCGGGGTGGAGCGGACTAGAGCCAGCGGGGTGGAGCGGACTAGAGCCAGCGGGGTGGAGCGGACTAGAGCCAGCGGGGTGGAGCGGACTAGAGCCAGCGGGGTGGAGCGGACTAGAGCCAGCGGGGTGGAGCGGACTAGAGCCAGCGGGGTGGAGCGGACTAGAGCCAGCAGGGTGGAGCGGACTAGAGCCAGCGGGGTGGAGCGGACTAGAGCCAGCGGGGTGGAGCGGACTAGAGTGGGGTGGGGTGGGGTGGGGTGTGGTGAACTGGACTGGGGTGTGGACGACTGGAGAAGGTGGGGGGTGAACTGGACTGGAGTAGGGTGTGGAGGACCGGAGTAGGGTTTGGAGGACCGGCGTAGGGTGTGGAGGACCGGCGTAGGGTGTGGAGGACCGGCGTAGGGTGTGGAGGACCGGCGTAGGGTGTGGAGGACCGGCGTAGGGTGTGGAGGACCGGCGTAGGGTGTGGAGGACCGGCGTAGGGTGTGGAGGACCGGCGTAGGGTGTGGAGGACCAGCGTAGGGTGTGGAGGACCGGCGTAGGGTGTGGAGGACCGGAGTAGGGTGTGGAGGACCGGAGTAGGGTGTGGAGGATATAGTGCGAAATTGACCTGAAGGTATCAGAGCGCTTCACACAAGCACAAGTTATGTTACACAAGGTCACATTCATTTTTGTTAGGCACTGGGAGAATAAGTGATTTGCCCAGAATCACAGGATGTTGAGCATCGTTGCAGAGGCTGGAACCCGGTACCCAAGATTTGAGATGGACCGCCCTAGCCAGTTAGGCCACATCCTCTCCCCATTAAAGTTTTCATGCACGCCTGTGAATTAAAAGCAAAAAAAAGAGGGAAGACTGGCGACAAACTAAATTATCACAAGGATTTTCAATCTCACACCCATCAAGCATACAGATGTGAAAAGTTTAATGTGTGGTCCAGTATCACGTATTCTCCCTGGTAACGTTTTGCATGTTACACATCCTTTAGCTAAAAAATGTGTTTGTTGTTTTACAGCTTTAGCACCATAGTGGAGTTACTTGAACCAAGTAACTTGCCTCATCACCCGGGAAAATCAAAGAGGTAGGACAACCAGCCGAGCACTTCACAAGACACACCAAACATTACTGGTCAGTATAGGGGTCAGACAACTCAATAAAAAGATGAATGACACCAAAACCAAGGAGAATATGAAGCTCTCTATGGCAATCTTTATGCAGCAATTGTTAATGTCTAACAGGAAAAAGATCAGCCAGCTGCAGAAACCTATAAAATAAATTAAAACATCAAATTATGTAAATAGGGAAATCTGTGCTGCTTTTTGCACATGTATTATGCTGAATAACTCATCTGCAAATAGACGGTATAAGGCCTGGTGGACCTGAGCAAATCTCTAGAACGATGCCACCTTTTCTCTGCATGATTCTTGCTGGGCAATATAAAACAGAGATTCCCTTGAACAAGGTCATGTACATAAGCACCATAAGTGGAAAAAAGCAATAACTATAACAAGTAAATCTAGAGTAAAAAACTGACAAAATGTATTGTATACAGTAAAATTAAAAAAGCAGAAAACATAGTAAGCTGCTTGACTGGGTACATTCCTCCAAAGCCTTCTTGTGCGAGGTGCAGACACAGTGCTGTGTCTGTGCAGAAGGAAACAGTGATGATTTCCCTGCAGAATATCGTTACGGGTTTTGGTATTCTCACGGTGGACATGTGGCTCCGTGACAGGTCTTTCGGTTGGCCATGCATGTGGTGAGAGTTCTCCATGTGGCCATTTGTGCTTCTACTGAAAGTAAGTTGTCATCAGAAGATTGTTTTCAATGAGATACCTGTCACCAGGAAAGAGCTGGGGGTAATCTGGAACTCCCACAGCCACAGTCCTGCACAAAAACACAACACGATTCAAAGTTGCTCACCCCAACAGGTGCATAAATAGGCATGGGGTTGCGGGGGTGTAGTACAACCTTAGAAAGAAACAACGTTTCCACGGATGGAATACCATGAGGTCAAATTGTCACTGCAGAGAGGAAGGAATAAGAGCACATCTGACATACTGTGTTGCCGAGTCAAAAAGCCTCAACAGGGAGTACGTCCTGCTCTCTCCTGGCAAAATGTGCAAGTAAGAGTGTCTGCTCTCAACAGCCATCTTATCTTGGGCCAGGTATAAGCAGTGGTGCCAGTCTCCTGTCACAGCAGCACCTCAAACTGGAGGCAGGGATCCTCGTGTTGGGCATATAGCTTGCTGGGCCTAGGCTCTCATCACACAAACATTCAACACTCTCCTCTTGCCCAGTCTTTCAGCAATGCAAGTTTCTCCTCAGTCCCCTGATTAAGATCAGGCTTGTGATGGGAGGATAGCCAATCTTCTCAATGATGCAATTCTGCTGTGACGCCGTTCAGAGCTTCAACTGGAAGTAAAGCAGAATAGGTTGCCCTGGTTCGCAGATGTCAATTTTTAATATAACTCAAATTAGGATTTTTTAATTTGATTTTTGGAGTACAGTAGAGGGGGTGGTGGTAAAGAGATGGGGCTGAGTTTGACAACTTGCACACTCACAACCAGAGCAGCTCCTGACGTTATAGGGTGATGCAACAGGGTTCAAGCCCATAAAGCCCACATCCGGAGATGGCAGTCAATTTTTCCTCAATTTCTTTTAGTTTCATTAAAAAAAAAAAAAAAATTAAGTAGAGCTAAATATAGCAAAAGTAGAAGGTAAAAAGAGTAATTTTGTAAGGGCTTTCAGAAGCATAAAGCTATCCTGGAAAAACGAAGGTGTGCTTTAATAAAAGGTGTTTAGACTTCCCAGATATTCTGTTTTAATGTAGGGTAATTTTATATTACTGATTAATAATCCTTACGACTCAGATACAGGACTGATGTGTATATCTATGCTCCTGGGTATCAGGAACAGATCCGCTGGGTTTTGGCTGACTGGAGCCACCTCAAAACCTTGGGACCCAGGTACGGAAGAAGGCCTACAGCCTCCTTAAATGCCCTTACTTGCTTCGGAGTCGAGCCGGGCCAGGGAATTAGGAGACAAATTGGAAGGAGAATCATAATATCAGAAGGATGGGAGATTGAGTTTGCTGCCTGGAAGAAACTAGGGAATTATGTGACTCCGAATAGTGGGAGAGGGCGGACAGAGAGGAGCAGTGTTAAGACTTCTTGTGTTGCTTTCATTTTTTTGGCTGTCTCGAAGATCTTGATTTTGATGATAAACATTCACAGGATCTGCCTTGGAAGCAAGAGCATGCTGTGCCCTTGACTTCAACAGTGACTTTAAACTTCCTGTGATTTTCCGGGAAGTACATCTTTAGACTTATAGTCTTGGATGGCCTTCAAGGTCACCCTAGCACACTTGTTGCATGACCCAAGTGGTGTTTGGAGCCAGACACCAGAGACCCACCCCGTTAGGATCCGTCACCGACATCTGTTTGTAGCTGAACTTGCACATTTTTAACACTCTCGCTTTAGTACGTGACATGGCCATAGCACAGTGGAAAAAAATTTTGAAAGAAATTCTGTCAAGTCTGACAAAGCTAGATAAGTGTGTGCTCGGATTTGTGTCAAAATATAGAAAGAAAGGAAATATCAGCAATGGGTGGTGGTCATGTAGGGGCCCAGACGTCACTCTCTAAACGGAAATAACAAGATGTGGACATGCATGACAACACCTACCACCACACAAGGGAATTGCTGAGAAAAATTTCTGAATCTAGTCTGGCACCTGGAGATATTCATATGGTGAGGTATCTGCATTTAGAACTATCCTTCAGAACAATGATTACTGCTCTATTTAATACTACTTGCAAGGTGTGAGGACTGTAGAAAATGGTATTGGATCAAGCGTCTACAACTATCAAATTATTACAATCAATAGAAATGATATACAAGCTAGAAACCCATAGCTGAATATGAAATATAACATTTCTGAATTCGTTTAAATAAGTGGTATGGTTAAACTTTCCTTCAATTGCATTGTCAAAGGTCCCATACACACTGCCATCGCCTGCGGAGATAGCCCAACCCTTAATATGCCCCTCCCCACACTCCTTGCTGAAATGATGCTCCCAGTCATGGCAGATAGCACAAACTTACCACAGAGTGCCCCAAGTTGGTGTGCAGGCAAAATGGGCATTCCAACAACTATAGATTTCGCTCCCAAAAAACTAACTACGTCCTGTCTCGAATTTGGAGATGGTGGTCACAAAAGCTAAAGTATTATCATTTTGGGCAGACTCAATCAGAAGCTGAATTGAGTACTCTCCTGGAGTCTAACTTGAATGACCAAAATAATCTCAAGAACATTTTTGGGGCACAGAATGAGCCTCCTAGTCAGGAAACATACCAGTGTGTCACAAAATAGTGGATCAGGAGCTGGGTGGCACAGTAAAATTTCACAAGGGACTGTTAAAACCATGAGAAGCAAATGTAGTCATAAAAGCAGTTCTCTTGTGCTACACACTGTGGTAGCGTGCCTTACACATACAAATGTGTGGCCAGAGTTTCAACCCACCTATTGCTGCCCATTTGAAACCCAGTTCAAGGGTTTTCCATTTCATTGAACTCAAAGTAAATGAGCTGTGAAAAGAGAACTTTCATGCTAGTTAAAAAGCGTTTGCAGTGAGTTTTAACCGCATCGCTGCTGCGGTTATTTTTGCGCTGTGCGGCTGTTTTCTAATAACCGCGTTACATGACGAGCTCATCTCGTCATCCGCACACGTCTCCCGTGGCTGATGACGAGCTCAGCTCGTCATCAGCATCGAAGGGGTTAAGCATTCAGACCTCTCATCTGGAAGGTTCTTGGGGGGTGGGGGCTAAAGGGTATCCAGGAAAGTGTGGAAACTTTTACTGGTAAATGTTTCAAAGAATAATTATTGTACCCACCAAATACCTACTTTCTTAAATGCATTTATTGATTTTTTTTTAACCAACCATCATCTTTGCATTGAGTTGGGCTTTTTTTCACTTAGCTTCAAGTGACATAATTCTTGTTTTATACTTCAGGTTATGTTGACAACTCCAAGGGGAGACTCATGTCAAGGGTATGGCTAGCATTTTACATGTTAAGTCACGGAGTGACCATTATATACTTCTGGTACTCAAAATAACTCTGTTAAATCCATTTGAGTGAAATTCTAAAGCCGGACTTGCATTTTAACGTGAGTGGAAGGTAAAAGATTGAGAGTTACACAACATTGATCCCTAACTGCATTGCATTTGATCAGCAGTGATCAGGGAACAGGGGAAGTGGATTGCAAAAAAGGCAGATACGCACATTCTTAAGGTTGGATGATGAATCAGGGACTTGGCCTAAACTCTTACACCAGCAGTGCGATTGTTACAGAACCTACTTGCCCCTCTGTGAAACAAAGTTATTTCCAGTGTAGGCCTACTTCGCAAAAAAGTGATAGGTGCTTGTACCACAGGCACAAGCTTGTAGCAGGTTTACAAATACCGATTAAAAATCACTGCAATTTTAGAGCGCATAACAGAGGGAGACCATGAACCCCCAACAGAATGGAAGTCCTGTGAATGAAACTAAGTCCTCATCCATCAAGACTTGACAAGACGCTCATGACAATAAAGAGAAAAGAGGAGGTGAAAGATCTGTAAAGGGAGGTAGATATTACTCACGCGGATCTGGAATCCATAGTTGCGCTGCACAGCAAACTCGGGTACATCTGTACAAGTCCGTAAGTCTATCTCCCCGTCCAGATCATCAGTCTACAAAGAGAGAGAACATGAAGCATAGGCGAGGAAAAAACAAACAAAACGTCCGTTTTATAGATGAGACAATCACTTCCCATCCAAGAAGGGTTGGATGCGAGTGAGGTGCAGTTACTTTCTCAGAAATAGGGACACTGTACAGCATCACTCACCTCTTCAGCGTTGGAGTCGCGGTAGTAGCGCAGACTGGTGTCAGTCAGCACAAACCAGTGCTTCTTAAACTGCAAAGACACGTGAAGCCACAATACATAAGCAATGCAAAGTGTACCATGTTCAATGCAAACTGTACACAAATCACTTTACTGGAAAACAGCACAAATTCCACGAACTGTCTCCAGAGAACAATAGCAGGGCCACTCCCTTCACAAACTATCAGGAACATGTCAAAATAAAAGTGAATTTCAACTCGTATACAAGGCAGTTACAGTGATCTTACCTCGCCATGTTCGTCCAGAAGGGACATCCAACCCTTCTTGAAGTTCAAGAGATCGGGCTGCGGAAAGAGTTAAAGAAAAATAGCTTAACATCACTTCTTTTAACAGAGGAAACGCGCAGGCAGAGCAAGCGGAGTACGGAGCACGGAGCAGACAAGGTGGAAAAAAACCTGGGGGGGGGGGGGTAGGGGGAAGAATCCTTGAGCGGAAGAGAGATGGGGGCAAATATGAAGTGTTGAGCTCTGAGAAGGGAAGACGGGAGGAAGGGTGAGAGTAGGAAGCGCTTGCGAGAGAGATGAAGAGCGGTGAAGAGAGAGAGCAGAAACTGCCCGGTGGAGGAATAATATGTCACACACTGTCCCAAACGCATACACCCCCAGTAGGCCTCACTACGGTAGGTTGTTCTGGCTCTGGGCGTCTTGACACCTCGAACTAAGAAGTCAGCCATGCAAGAAGGAGCTGGGCTGCCGCTCTCCCTCCTCCTGCCTCACCGGAGCGTCGTGTGTGGGTGCTGCCAACCTTGGGCGAGAGCACGACGTGTCTGGGCACTTCGCGGATTCGAGACGCCGTCAAGGTGTCGTTTGCCTTACGGCCTGTATAATCTGAGCGCCTCCTGCTTCCTCAGCTACGCTGCCAAGTTTCTCCATTATAATAACTTGTCATGCAGCCGCGTGCACCTGTTACGCCCCCACATAACTCCCCTCAGGGGCCCCATGTACCCGTTCGGGATGCCCCCTGCACTTCACCTCCACCAATGCCGGGGGTCCGGGTCGTCAACGCCCGCTCTTGACCACCGACGGACGCAGTGCCACCGGCGCCCACCCTGGCACGGTGCTCGGCAGCGGGAGACCGAGAAGGGCGCCCGTTGCCCGGGCAGCCATAGGAGGCTCGGGTTGCGGGGCTGACAGCCGGCGGATAGGCCGGGGGCCGCATCGAGTTACGCTGGTGAGGACGCAGCGCAGTGTGTGTGTGTGTGTGTGAGGGGAGGGCTCGAGCGCGGCAAATAACCCGATCCGTGTGTCATCTCCGCCCCACAACTATTGAAAACGCTTCGCTTACAAAGACGCCTCGCCATCTCATGCTATGCAAACAGAGGGTTTGTCCCGCCCAATTAATACACATAAGCTTTGAGAAACATTTCCTGCAAATACATCAACATCTCACACCAAGCACCTCTGTAGCCACAACCAGCAACTAATGTCCCAAAAGGGATAACCCATGGAGCTTCGTCCAAAATACGCATGTACAGAAGTGCAGCCACCACTACTGCCCCCCCACATCACAAGCTTTTGTAGGGCCTCGGTCTCTCCCCATTATTCCACTGCCTTCTCTCGCCCCCTAACTCTCCTATTCCTACCCATTTCCCCCCTACTTAATCCACTTTTTTTTACAACCTGAACTACTGATCAACTCTCCTTACCCTCTCCCCTCCCTCCCCTCTTCTCCTCTCCTCACCCCTTTCCGCTCTTCCCCTTTCCTCGTACCTTCAACTCTGTTCTTACACCTCCCATCTCTCTACAACCTTCACTCCCCCCTCCTATGCCTCACATTCCTGCCTCCCCCATTTGTAAATCCATCATCTTCTCTCCCACTGACCTTACACCTTCCATATCTCCACAACTTCCACTCCCCCCTATGCTTCACAACCCTCTTTCCCCTCTTGGTAATTCCTCCCTCTTGCCTCCCTTTGACCGCACAGTCCTTCATTCCTCCCACAACTTTCATTTAGCTCAACCCCCCCACTCTGCCTGGTGCCTGTATCCCTACACTTACCTTTCATTACCCATGGTACCTGGCCTGCACCCTCCCTCTTCTCCCCATTCCTGTGGCCTTCCTTTGACCTCCCTCCCTGTACAGACTTTTCTCCTCATCTCACCGTATCCATGGCCTTCCCATAACCCCCCCCTCACCATCTATTTCTACTTCTCAATTTTCTCCTCCTATGTATGATCTCTATTCTTCCCCTCTGCTCAACACCAGTAAAAATATCACTGTAATTCCATCAACTCCTTTCTATCACCATCTTTCCTCCCCTCAGACCTTTGCATCACATCTCTCTCCCCAGTCCCCCACAGCCCACTGTCCTCCTTCGCCTACATCACTTGCTCCCCCACCATCGACGTTCGCATTCCAACACTTTCTCCAGTCCCCCACTTCCCCCCGTTTTCCTTCGCCTAGGCCATGCCCTCCCTTAACCATTGAGCCACCCTTCACTCCGTGCTCAGCTCACCTCTCTCTGGAAACTAAACTGGATTCTCTAATCTCTTCCATTTCCCAGCTTGAAGCGTCCTTTTCACTCTTATGTGCTAAAATATCCCCCTCCCAGAATAACCGCTCTAGGAGTTCCTTGCTCCCGAGCCCCAATAAAGCTAACCACAGTCTGTTCTCCACAGACATTACCAACTTACTGGCTAGCTACAAGACTACCAACGTCAATTCCCCTCCACTCGCCTCACATAACAATTCTACTCAAACACAAACTGGAAATCTCTGACACTATCACCCACCACAATCTCGACATGCTCTCTATCACTGAGACCTGGTTTAATGACTCCTCTCACAATTCATTTGATCTTTTGATACCTACTGACTACTCTATCCTCAGAAACGCAGAGCAGACAAGATCGAGGGAGGTGTTGGATTATCTTCAGAAACTCCCTTCAAATCAAAGCCTTTCCCACCATCCTCTTTCGCACTTTTGAATGCCTTTCCCTAGAACTCCAAGTTATTCATGGCTCACCCTTCAGGTTCCATGCCACCTACCACCCGCCTGGTAATTGCTCTTCCTTCATGGAGAAACTCAGACTTCATTAGTGACCAATATTCACAAAGCGACAAGCAGATCTTCCTGGGTGATTTCAATCTCCACTGGGCCTCCGTGGAAGACTCGGCTGCCAACAAGCTTGCAACCTTTCTCTCAGCTAACAAGCTTGTCCAACACTGTTCAGAAATTACACATGCCAAGGGCTCAATTCTGGACCTTGTTATTTCTAAATCAGACCAGCTTACCATTGCTGCCCCCATCAGTGTAGACTGGTCAGGCCATTTCCTCATTCCCTTCTGTTTTCACCTCTCGCACATTATAACTCTTGGCCAACCTAAAAGAGCCTCTACTTGGTTCCGCAACACAAAAAACATTGATCTTGGGACTCATTGTGATTCTGCTATGCTTTCACTTACTAGTCTAGACCCCAATACGGATGTCAACGATCTCACTCCCCATTGCCTCTCAATCCTTGCAGTCGAAATCAACAAGGTTGCTCCACTCCAACGCAAAAGGAAAAGACCCACCCCATCAGCTCTTTAGTTCAATAAAGCTCTCTATGACTAAAGGAAAAACCGTAGAATCTTGGAGAAACATTGGAGACAATCTCCATCCACCTCCAACCTCTCTCTTTTACTTTCAGCAAGATTCAAATACCATAAGCACATCTTCCAGCAAAAAAAAAAATCACATTTCAGATCCCCCCTCGATTCAGCTAAAAACAGACACCAAAAACTTCACAACCTCATCAAAAACCCAAATTGTTCTCTCCGAACCATCAAACCTGAGAATGCTTCAAAGAAAGCAACTGAGTTCGCTATATTCTTTGATCAAAAGGTAAAATCTCTGGTGGAACAGGTCACCCACCATTGAGGAACGAAAATCCGTAGTCACTTGACAGAACTTTGCCGCCATCTCGGAAGATAATCTCCTCAAATGCATCTTCGAAACCAAACCCTCCAACCATTCTTCTGACTCCATAGCCAGTGTCATCGCCATTGATTTCTATACCAACACTCTCTCCTATTGGACCATGCTAGTTAATCTCTTCCTCAGTCAAAGATCCCTCCCAGTTGTCCTCAAAACAGGACAGGTTACCCCTCTTCTAAAAAAACCCTCTGCAGATGGAAACAACCTCAATAACTTCCGACCCATCACCAACCTCAATAACTTCCGACCCATCACCAATCTCCCCTTTCTTTCAAAGATCACAGAAAAATGCGTTGCAAAACAACTTTCCCAACACATTATGGACAATAATCTCCTGGACATGTTCCAGTCTGGCTTTATTCAAAATTGCAGCACTAAAACAGCCCTGCTGCGAGTGAACGATGATGCTATGCATACACTCGATTCAGGGGAATCGTGCCTTCTGATTCTTCTTGACCTCTCTGCAGCCTTTGGGACTGTTAATCGCAACACCCTCCTTAACACTCTTCATCAGAGAATGGGCGTGGAAGGCACAGTACTCAAATGGTTTGCCTGATTCCTCTCGGACAGATCCCAAATGATCAAGATTGCAAATAGTCTCTTGTCTCCACTGGTGGTTGGTCAAGGCGTCCCTCAAGGTTCTATTCTTGCTCCCACTCTGTTCAATCTTTATCTGGAACCATTAGGGAACCTCCTAAGCAAATCTGGAATCTTCTACCATCTCTATGCGGATGACACCCAAATCAACCTCAAGGTGTCTTCCTCTCATGATCTCTCACTACTCAACTCTACTCTCATCTCTATTCACAACTGGATGTTAGTTCACCAACTCATTCTCAATCCCTCTAAAACGGAATTCCTCCCCTTATCTAGCTCTTTCTCCCCGCCTCCTGTTCAATCCTGGATGGATCAGTTGAATTTACTCAACAGTAAACACGTCATTGTTGACCAGGCTAAATCCTTAGGTGTCATACTTGACAAAAGACTCAACCTAATCTCACACATCAACTCCATTGCCAAGAACGGCTTCTATGGGGGAATTTGTCGGTTCTTCCTGGAGAAGGACCTAAAAACCTTGGTCCAATCGCTAGTGCTCTCTAGACTGGATTATTGTAATGCTCTTCTGACTGGCCTTCTCAAATCTCATTTCTCCCCCCTCAAATCCGTCCTCCATTCAGCAGCTCGCTTCATTTCAGGGTCCAAACGAAGTGACCACATCACTCCTATCCTGTCTTCTCTCTGATGGCTTCCCATCGAGGCTAGAGCTATTTACAAAACGGCGTGCATCACCCACAAAGCTTTGCACTCTTCCTCCCCTCGCTATCTGGCGAATAAACTGAAATTGTCTGGAGGCTCAAGACCTTCTGGGAATGCGGAAAAGTTCCTGCTTGAGCCCCCCCTCATTCAAAAGGGAAAACATTATGGCGCAATCGTTCTCAGGTAATGCGGTGAGAATCTGGAATTCGCTTCCTCCTTTGCTCCGTGCCATTGCCTCTATCCAGATCTTCAAAGCGGACCTCAAATCTCTTCTATTCCAAAGACACTTTCAGAACTAATTCCCTCCTTCTCAGACCCCACCAGGAAGTTCTTTAGTGATTGTAAATTGGTCATATATATTTATATTTTTGTTTGTAAATTCTGTGCTTGCTGTGTTTGATCTTGTGTTACTTTTGCCTGTGTTGTTTTGATTCAATGGCCTGCTATTTTTTGCCAAGAAATTCATTAGTCATTGTAATTTTGTCATATATATTTATATTTTTGTTTGTACATTCTGTGCCTGCTGTGTTTGATATTGCGTTCCTTTTGCCTGCGTGGTTTTGATTCTTTCGGCTGCTATTTTTGTTTGTTTCATTATTGTAACAGTTCTCTCATGTAACGTAGCTGGTCCTATTGTACAGTGCTCCGACACCTTCTGCGCCTTATAAAAATGCATTAAATAAATAAATATTTGCATAAACGAAAAGATGTTACAGGGCAGTGCCAGCATATGGCGCCACCTAATGGTGACTGAGATTACCAGTCTCATCACGAATAGGTGAGTGGCACAACTACATGCAGAAGAATTGCGACAGGCTGCCAGAAGTGGACTGGTATGCATTTTTAACTTTCCATGTTTTCCTTAACTTCACATTTCCTTCTAAGAGCTGCGACATACAGACCAAGATTAAAACTTCAGAAATAAAAAATCTTCAGGGGGTGTTTGGGTCCCCCTTATAAATGTATTTTTTGATAAATAGTTGGGTACAGGGGCTTTCAGTCGGGTTTGGGCAGATGTCTGTCGGGTTTCACCAGGAATTTTTACATACACACGGACAAAAACGCACACACACCTCTCTCGCTCTCTGTTTTGAAAGTACTTAAAAATGTTCGTAATTGGGGAGGAGCCAAGATGGCGGACGGGACGGACGTTTGAGCTCCCGGCTCCGCAAGCCGTCCGGTCCCACTTCGATATCCTGACATTTATCCTCACCTACGCCGCCTTAAAATGAAGACATGAAAGCACTGATACCACTAGCGTTCTTTTGATACCTTTGCCGGCTGATTCGGTGGTAAACTCGCTGTGTTCGCCGACCTCCGGCGCTGCCTCTGAAACCTGTGCCGGTAGCCGCCGCTGGACGCCGCAGGACGTGGTCGGCAAGACGAGCTGGGGAAGTGCCGGTGTTTACGGGAGCGTGGCCGATTGCCGGGATGACCGGAGTTGACCCCTTCCATTGTGGTTAGACTCCCTTTTGTGTCAATGGAGGTACTGACGATGCTGGAGCCCTTCACGAGACGCTTCCCTCTGCTACGCTGGTCAAAAGCTGGGCGGACTCCATCTTGGAGCGCCTTCCCTGCCGCGGACCACCCGCATTAACAGGAGACGGGGGGGGGCTCTCACTCTGTGCCGCCCCCGGACTGTGAGCTGCGTTCCCTCGGTGGCTGTACTGCTGCTTTTCTTGACAACGCGGTCGCCCCCCTCCCTCCATTGTGGGCTCTCTGGAGGAGTGGTAATGGCGCCTGCCCCTCTAGACGAGAAGGTAACTGCTCCCCTATCCCCAGTGAATGTGGTCCCGCCTGTCCTCGAGCCGGAGGCTGTTCCGAGGGAGCTGCTGTGTAGTGCGGACCGGCTGCCACTGCAGAGAGACCTGACCTGTGGCGACATCCTGGTTGCCCTTGCCGATTTAAGGGCGACATGGCGGCGGTCCACCCGAGAATTGGGGCGGAAGATTGAGGAGGCTGCATCTGTCATAGGGCGACCCCGGCTGACTGGCCCCCTACCGCCTCTAATTAATCCTGAAGTGGATGCAATGTTGCTAAATGAGAGTACGGAGGAGAGTCGTTTTTCTGGCTACAATGTTGGGTGTTTATTCAACGACGAGGCTACAGTTGCAGAGTCTCCCTCCATTTCGGGAACTGAGACTTTGCCTACGCAATTTCTACCATGGCCCGCTTCTCAATTTCCCAGTCGCAGACCCCCCTCGCTGTTTCTGCCACTGGAGCCTCTGTGTTACACTGTTGGAGTGTGGGTTATCCTGCGATAAAAGGGGTTTTCGTCGTTTTGGACGTCGAACTTGTTAGTGCTTGGGAACACTCATCTTCTCCTCCTCTGCTTCCTCTTCTTCGAGAGCGGCCATCTTGCTCCTTTGTTCTGCCTGAAGGTGGCTCGCAGCGGTGGCCATGCCTGGAGGGATTTCGACGTTCAGGCCAGGGTTGATGATGCTCCCTTCGTTGGTTTTGCTGGATCGGCTGGCGGGGACCCGGACTGGAACGCTTTCTGTTATACTAGCTGCTTTGTATGTATTGTTCTGCCCCACTTAAGGTTGTAGTTGATACGTCCTGTTGTTTAATCCTGGTGATGGGGTGGTGGTTTGGTGCGGGCCGGGGGCCTGGGTGTGAATGATTCTTACCATCCTTTGCTACTATGTCTTCCACATTTATTGTTGCATATGGCGTAGAAGATGTTTGCACGGCTGGGGAGTCCGGGAGTGTTGGTATTTGGTGAGCTCCTCCCCACTTTCCCCTTTTATGGAAGTCATAGAATAGTTTACTCTTTTCTTACTTCCTATATTTCAAGTGTTCTACTTCTTTCTTTTTCTTCTCTTCTTCCTTTCTTGTCCAATATTTCGGGTTTATTGGGCGACAGACACACTGCTGGGGGGGGGGGGGGGGGGGGTAGGCCGTAGCCTCTGCATGCGTGTAGGGTGGGGGTTGGGGGATGGGATTTTCCTTTTTCATTTCAGTTTCTATGGTGCCTTTTTATATTTTTTGTTTTATGCTTCTTTTTCTTTCTTTCCTGGGTCCGTGTTTTGGACAGATGGGGGCGGGTGGCGGTGGACACTGGGTGTGATGTTGGGTCTGATGCTCCTGTTTGTATACAGGGCTCGAAAATTCCACTCGACCACTCGCATAGTCGAGCTAAATTTAACAAGGTCAAGCTGTTTTTAGGTCCTTCTCGCCCTTTCTGGCGAGTAGGAAAACAAACCAACTTTTGTCCTCTGTATGTGAAAACGGAGCAAATGTGACAAGATAACAAGATTTAAAGGCATTTTTATTGCTGACAAATTTAATGAGCAATAAAGATGCCTTTAAATCTTGTTATCTTGTCACATTTGCTCCGCTTTGAGAGACTGGGGTCAAGTAGGTTGCAGTTAGGTCGAGGACATTTTTTAAGGTACTAGTCCTGCAGGACTAGTACAATTTTTGGGATTTTTCGAGCCCTGGTATACTTTGTGCCGCCATCTCGCCTGGGGGGGACTTGTCTTCTTGGGTAATTGGATTACTCGGTACAATTTTAGTAATGTCACGTACCGCCTGCACGGACTTCATTTCTTAATTTGCTGTTTATGAAAATGTAAAATGTCGGACTCTAATAGTTGCAACAAAAACATAAAACAAACCTTCACTACTCCTGGACACAGTATTATGGTGATATACAGTGTAACTTTCGCATATCTGCTTTACGTAATAACGTGCTACTGTGTCGCCGTATTGAATACTTTAGTGCTTTCAGTATATCCGTGGCCGGCCTGATGGTTGTGGGCCCGTATTTGTTTTCTCCTTGATGCACAATAAAGGTTTTTCAAAAAATTAAAAAAAAAAAAATAAATGTTCGTAATTTTACAAAATTGTGTTTTTTCTCTTAATATTCCTACCAATCCGCATTCCTCTCCCTTTCCATTACCCTTTAGGCCCTTTCAGGCTGCATTCTGGTCGTATATTGTGTTTTAACGTTATATGCCTGCATGAGTGTTGTAATATGGGGGGGGCGTGGCTTAGCACGCGAAGCAAATGGTCGCCTGCGGGTAGAGCTCCGTGCCGAGTTCCCCTTCCCGACGCTGTTCTCCGGGACAGTTCTATCTTGAGGCCGCCGAAAACCACCGGCGAGTGCCCCAACAGACCCGACGCGGCGCCTGGCCGACTTTGGCGCGGATCGGACCCGCGAAACCGCACCGGGAGGTGCTGACCGCTCGTGGCCGCGAAAGTTGCAGCCGGCCCGGGCGCGGACCCAGGAAACACCGGGGATCCAACAGCTGCGGTAGGCCCAGAACCGAGGCCGACACCAAAAGATAGCGGACCACGCGCCAAGGCACGGGAGGCCGCCCACCCCCCATGGCGGTGAGGAACTGGGGCGAGATGACCTCAGGAACCCGGATGGGCTTCCCGAATACACATTGAGGCGGACCGGCGGGAGTGCCCTGACCGCCAGGCCTGGACGCGTCGCCCCTGCATCGGGGGCTGCACCAGCCCTGCATCATAGCGGTGAGGAGGGGAGAACGGCTGGGCTTTGGCTGCCTGAGGAGCTAGAGAGCGGTGGAGGCTGGGGCACGCAACACGACACTCGCCGGCAGCCACACACGCCGCGACACACGGGACCCCGGTCGCAAGCAGCGCCCATTGACTCCGCAGCACAACGAGGTCAGCGGCCCACCGGCGCTACCACAGGCGCACACCGAGGACATAGCGACGGCTTGAGGGGACGGAGGCCTGCACCACCCGCGATCAGGGCGAAGCTCGACACCGAGCGGCTGCCACACGAGCGGAATCAGCCGCCGTGACAGCGCAATATCCGACTCACTGGGTTCCACACAGACCTTGAACCCCTTGCCATAAACGGGCTCACAACACAAAGGGGGCACACCTCGGAGCCGTGCCATACACCCAGATATATCGCGCAGTACCGAAGCACGAGGCGCCCAGCAGCTGTCTGCCCTCTCAGGAGCGACTGAGAGCACCACGCAGATAGGACCTGGCGACACCAGCAGCCGGGCCCGGACCAGCAGCAGACGACCCTCACCCTCCTCCCCGCCGTTGGCCAGGCGGGACTGAACCGTGCCGGGACGAGAAGAGCGGACTCCCCATAGGACGCTGATGTCTGGCGGGACCAGGGCGCGGACTGGCACTGGGGGCACGAGGCCTAAAGGCGACATGAACAAAACTAGCAAAACCACGGACCAGGATCAGACGGCGGCGAAGCTCGACGTCATGCTGGCAGCCATGGAGCGGCTAGAGGAATCAATTCAACTCACGCGCACCTCCTTAGCCACTAAGATCGACAGTGTGGCCATAGACCTCACGCATCTCCGCGAAGACCACAAAAAACTCGCTGATCGCACCTCGACGCTGGAGGGAACCGTGAAGGAGCTCCAACCCCAAGCCAGCCAGTCGCATACCCAAATACAAGACTTACTGAACCGAGTGGAGTTCCTTGAAGACCGGGCTGAGGATGCGGAAGGCAGGGCGCGGAGGAACAACGTACGCTTGGTCGGCGTCCCGGAGAAATGGGAAGGGAGAACACCGGAGGAGCACATGGAAAAATGGCTGACATCCATCCTGCCAGAGGGCTCACTTTCGCCTCAATTCGTGGTGGAACGCGCCCATAGAGTACCGACTACGCCCCTGGCTGCGGGCTCCAACCCTAGACCCATGCTCCTCCGCATCCTGAATTATAGAGACCGAGACTCCATACTGAGAGAAACACGCAAGCTAGAGGAGGTGAGAATCGAAAACTCCAAAGTAATGTTCTTCCCGGACTACACCATTCATGTACAAAGGCAGAGACAATCCTTTTTAGCCGCGAAGACGCGCCTGCGCCAACAGGGCCTACAGTACTCCTTACTATTCCCTGCGAAACTCAGAGTGATAGCCGGGGAGAAAACCCATTTCTTCACAGACCCAGATGAAGTGGAAGCGTGGCTGGACAGTGGCACAGATACAGCCCCCAGGACCACGGCGACCCGCGCGAACAGATACCAACCCGGCGGGAACAGGAGACGACGGCGCCCGAGGCAGCGAGCGCAGGGGCGCGCGGCCAGGCCGGGGAGGATGTCACCCCCTGCCGACGCCACGCAGCAGGAAAAACAAGACGTCCTCCGCCTTGTGCGGGAACTCAGCAACTCCCCAGCGCCCAGTGACCCAATTGGCAGCGGCACACAGGACCCTCCAAGCGACGACGAAGCAATCTACGGGAGGTCGGACTCTCCAGAGACAGATCCCGGACCGGACGTCACCCCCCAGACCTCGGAATACATTGGCTAACTGTCTCCTAGAGCATGCACACTGAGCCCCCCACAGGAACGCTCGGAGGGCCACTCACATGGAGATTGCGGACTCAGAACTGAGCACGAATGGCCCGACGAGATCTCCGGACAACTGAGAGCTGCAACTCGTCCTGGCGATGGCCCAGCGGACGCCGGACGGCTGGCCCCCCACTCCTGTGGCCTGCCACCCTGCTGCACATGAGCCAAGACACGTAACGTATGGCATTAAATGTTGGTTTTATACCTATGACTTTTACAGTTGGGGCCGACTAGGGCCTTCACATACCCACCGGGAAGGGGAACGACCCCCCTTCGATGTCACTACGAACACTTGGTCAGCTGCTACTGCTAGCACTGCACGGCCGCCCCCAGAACTGAACTAAACTTTGTTACTCTCCTTGAGAGCATGGACGGGAGCACGTTTGCCCACCGACCTCTTGGTATTTCGCATGTTTGCGATGTTCATTGGCTACCTGTTTTATTGGCCATGTTACCTACCCGTTTTCCCCCTTCACAAGACTGCAATGGCGTGCGGACCAATCACTATTCCTTACGAACTGCGGGCGGGCGGGGGGGGGGACGGGGTGGACACCCTGGGGAGACCGTCAATACAAAGCAATGTCCGTGATCACTATATGCACATGGAACGTGAGAGGGATGCACACGCCGTCTAGACGGTATCAAATATTCTCATACCTCAAACGCCATAATGTACATGTTGCTCTCTTACAAGAGACGCATCTCTGTGCGAAGGAAGTCGCCACCCTACGCCGCAGATGGCGTGGCCACCTATACGCCACGCACCACTCTTCTTACGCTAAGGGGGCGCTGGTATGGATACGACCGGGCACCCCGTGGATAATGCAGGACGCCCTGGTGGACCCCGGGGGGAGGCATGCAGCAGTCAGGGGCAGGATAGATGGGAACCCGATAGTGCTAGCCTCGATATATGCACCCAACACAGGGATACAGGACTTCTTAACACAACTGTCCAACACCCTGGCGCCGTGGCACGGCACACAATGGATACTGGGCGGGGACTATAACTGCACGCTAGACCCTTCTCTGGACCGTTCCCGTCCCCCGCGCCCTAACTCCCCAGCTCTTCACGCAGCGCGAGCCCTCCTAGATTGGTCCGCGCAATGGGACCTGCTAGATGCATGGCGCAGCCACAACCCAGACACCAGGGCCTACTCCTTCCACTCAGGGGCGCATAATCTGCATGTACGCCTAGACAGATACATGGTGTCCAGAGACTTACTACCGGCGATACGAGACACGCAATACATGGGCCGCACGCACTCGGACCACAACCCTCATTTCATGACACTCGCCTGGGAGCAGCCGCGACCACCAATCCCCACCTGGCGACTGCAACCAGACCTCCTGCTTGACGGCACATTCAGATCCTCGATAGGGGCGCAAACAGCACAACACTTCGAGGAGAACAATAACACTGCCTCCACACCCCAGATAGAGTGGGACGCGTTCAAAGTGGTCTTGAGGGGGCTATGCCTAGGAACCCAGGCACACACCCGCCGACAGCTGGAAGCAGACCTGAAAAAGATAGAGAGGGATTTATTGCGCAAGGAGCAAGAGGCGACGGGAGGGGATGATACAGAACTGCTCGAGGCTAGGGCAGAACACGACAGGCTAATAGGCAGGCTAAAACAAGTCAACTACACAGCGCACTCAGCACGCACACACCGCTACGGCGACAAGCCGGGCAAACTCCTAGCCTGGCTGATAAGACGAGAAGACCGCTCCGCCCCGGTAACGGCCATAAGCCCAACCGCGGATACCGTGGTGTACACCCAGGCGGGCATACACGCAGCCTTCGTAGCGCACTACAAGACACTATACCAGTCGCAAATGGCTAATCCGCAGCCGGACATCCAGGCATACCTGGAGGAACTCACACTTCCCGCCCCGACTGATGACCAACGAGATGAGCTCGGAGCCCCGTTGGTAGCGGAGGAATTACGTGAGGCCATATTCGCCCTCTCTAACGGGAAGACCCCAGGTCCGGACGGACTGCCTGCAGAATACTACAAAGCATATCATGACATCCTGATTCCCGAGCTGCTCAGAACATACTCGGCAGCTCTAGACGACTCATCCTTACCAACATCCATGAATGACGCCTTACTGGTATCGCTTCTCAAACCAAATAGGGACGGGATGCTCCTCGGGTCATATAGGCCGTTAGCCCTGCTCAATACGGACTACAAAATCCTGGCATCAGCACTGGCCCGTAGACTAGCGACCCTGGTACCGGCCCTGGTACACAAGGACCAGAATGGGTTTGTCCCAACAAGATGCACCTCCCAGAACATCCGGAGGCTGTTCCGGGTGCAGGAATACGCAGCCCAGACATGGCCAAGATCGGGTTGCCTGGTGTTGGACCTAGAGAAAGCGTTCGACTCTGTCGAATGGCCCTACTTATCGGCAGTGCTACGCAAGTTTGACCTGGGTGATGACTTTCTGGAGTTGGTCGGCCTGCTATATGGGAAACCTGAGGTGAGGGTACGCACTGGCAAGTTGGTCTCGGAGCCCATAAAGGTTAGAAGAGGCACCAGACAAGGCTGCCCACTTTCCCCACTACTATTCTCCTTGGCGATTGAACCACTGGCTGAACGGCTGCGCACCAGCGGAGCACTGTGGGGTATCCCGCTAGCAGATGGCACACATGCAGTGTCGCTATACGCAGACGATTTACTCTTATATATCAAAGACCTTGCGAATGTGCCGCAGGAACTGTCAGACATCTTCCGCACATTCGAACTGATGTCAGGCCTCAAAGTTAACTGGGCCAAGTCAGGGGCATATTCGTTCACCCCCGACGCTCCGGACCCGGCACTTCACATTAATAACGAACGACTGACGTGGTACCAGACCACGTTCAAGTACCTGGGCATCCATGTATACAGGACGCCCCCAGACATCTTAGACGGCAACCTGACACGGGCCATAACATCTGTTCGCACACAGGTCGCCTTCTGGAAAACTCTCCCCATCAACGTACCTAGCAGGGTAACCCTAACGAAAATGATAATACTCCCCAGGCTCCTATACTACTTTGCCAATCTCCCACTCTACATCCCGGTCCGCATATTTAGAGAACTAGAATCTATGCTCAGAGACCTGATCTGGAACACAGGCAGGCCGAGAGTAGCACTGACGAAACTCTACAACCCGGTCACTGAGGGCGGCGCAGCAGTCCCGAACCTAGAGCTCTATTACCTAGCAGCACAAGTGCAATGGGCAGTGGCCTGGATTTCGGGCAGGAATCTCGAGGACACGGCTACGGCCACAGACGTCCTTTCCCAACTGCAGGTACTCACCCTATTTCATCCGCTAACAAGCCCCAGGAAGCACCCGCAGCTACACGTGGCTGTAGCCACGAAATGTTATGACAGATGCTTGCGTCTCACCAGACCCACCATACCGTATGCGCCAGCGCTACCGCTTCTGGGCACCCCCAAAGCCACGTCAGTCGTGACAGAGGCGACACTGACACAGTGGACCCAAGCAGGCATAGAGACCATGGCAGATTTGTACGCAGATGGCGCTTTGCTCTCCTTCGAGGCACTGACTGCTGACACGGGACTACCCGCGGGACAATTCCTGCAACATGCTGCAATACTGCGGACGCTTACACGGAAATGGGGGAGCATCACTGACGAACCGCCCACGCACCAGCTAGTGCAGTGCATGCACATGATGGGCAACGGGACGCACGTGGTACGCTGGCTGACACAGGCGCTACTCTCGCACACCCAACACACATTGCAGCCTCTCCGGGACAAATGGGCGGAGGACAGAGGGAAGGCATGGACGGACAAGGAATGGGCGGCGATACTCTCAGGCCCCCGCAACATTCCCCGCAATGCACGTTTCAAGCAGATCCAATTTTACGTTCTACACCGCGCATATCTATCCCCGGACAAGATAAACTTGTACTTCCCGGGCACGGGAGCCAAATGCCCGAGGTGTGACACGGAGGGAGCAGATCTCCTCCACATGCTGTGGCAATGTCCCCAACTTCGGGCATATTGGCACTCGATACTCACGACACTGAAACGATGCACGGCAGTGTCGATCCCGCTCTCGTGGGAGGCGTGCCTCCTCGGCCTCTTTCATAGGACCAAACTGAACAGAGTGACTTCCCGCTTCTGGGACCTTGGCCTCATCACAGCCAAAAGACTCATTACGAAGCACTGGAAGCGGGCGGCACCACCAGCGGCGGAGCACTGGCGCGCATCGCTAGATAACTGGGCGAAAGCGGAAAGTATATCATTACATAATGAGGAGACAGCGGGACTGCGTAAATACCCCATAGCGGCGCCTTGGGACGATATGATCCGCTCTTTTCATAATGGACCCCAGGCACAGGGTACTCCTGAGAGACAAACACCCCCAGATGGGGAGCGCAGCGATGACCACCACACCCCAGGTGCCACAGACAGCGGACACAACGCTAGCACACCTGACCCCTAGGCACCCCCCCCTCTGCTCCCCCCTCCCGGCTCAGCTGCCACGCCAGGAATGCCGTCACCCTTCTGCATCGCCAACGTATTTCCCACACATGCAAGATCAGACACGAGACTGCTGCAGCATTGTCCTTAGGTCCTCCCCCCCTCATTTTCATCGCCCCCCCCCCACCGTAGGCCCCACCAGCTGCTGCACCGCACGCCCCACGACTCCAAGTTTGACACCCCCACCCCGTTACGTTTTAATTGAAGTAGCTTGATTGACAGGATACAACAACTAAGACAGCATGATCACGCACTATTTGAACGCTGAAATTCTCGGCGAACTGTTGCGATATACTCTGCAGACTGCTCCATGATCCATGTATGCATTACCTTGATACTGAATCTTCATATATTGAGACTCTGTATGGAAAATGTTTGTATCCTTCTTTTCTCCTCTGCATTGAATAAAGGACATATTTAAAAAAAAAAAAAATGAGTGTTGTAATATGGGAAGCTGACACACATCTCAATCTTACAGACCAAGCTACGCCCCTGACCCTGGTTTTACGACTAAACTAAATAATGTGATCAACGGCAAATCATCTCCCAGTGACAAAGGCTCCAACTGCTAGGACAAAATGTTCCATGCCCTGGGCTTTACTTTTAACAAATATTTGTGATGAGGTGACCAAGTCCAATTACTTTAATACAAGCAAATTAAGACCATAACTCAAAAAATGCACTGCTTTGTAAAATCAACGCCCAAGACCGTAAACATACTCTACCGGCATATAGCCATCTGGTAATAGTATCTTGGAGCCTCAAGAAAGAATTCCTCTCCAGCAAATTGACAGTAGTTCTCCGGCCTACTAAGTTGGAAGCTTTTGCTTGGGTTAATTCATATATGGATGTCAAAATTGTGAGTGTATATCCGAGACGAAAATGTGCGTTATGTCAGACCTCATGAGCCGCTGTTCGTAGAAAAATGGATCAATATTCAAAATATATTTAACGCAGATATTTGAGTGATAAATTAGGTGGGGTAGAAGAGAATTCTTACTAATATCAGAAACTTGGTGCCATGGGCAGGACTGTCAAATGTTATCCATGTAGGGGAATTTAAAGCCTTTTTTTAACATGAATACTGACAAACCTGCCTCATGTACTGAGGTGATCACTGCTGAAAATCATGCATAGGATGGCCACAAATGTAATGTAATGTTGCCTGATGTGGTCACTATTACAACACTAACAATATTAGTAACTCGGAATGAATTTCTTTCAACATATGTAGCTCTCGTTATAGAAAAGCTGTGAACCCCCTGCTCTAGGGAAACGATAAACACTTGTTGCTAACCCAGAAGAAAGTGGAAGGGTTGTAAGTTAGAGGGAGGAGCAGCTCCCGGTTCCCCCAAGGAGGAAGGAGACTGCAATACGTGGCAGTACTTGTACCAAGTGTGAGCGTTTACATGATTTTTTTATTTATTTTTAACCAGCCCCTTAGCACACGGGCAGCGGAAGACGTGCCAAGCAGCTCTAAATCTGACGTTTATAACCGTTTTACTTCTTTTTGACAATGTACATTTAAATCCAGAAGGAGGACTTATTCAGGTAAAATGTTCAGTAAAATGGTCTGTGTCATACGGATCCAACAAAAGCTCTGTTATATCAGATATTCACGACAACCAAAGATTCACGGTATGTAAATATTTCTCCTGAAGATTATGCTGAACAACTGACATTGATCCAGAGCTCTTGAACCGGCCCGGACAGGTGCAGTATAAGTCAATTAATCCAGTGTAGACCTGCTTTATGTATGCTTAGTAAATATCCAGGTGATAGGTGTGTGTAAAATAAGTCAGAGGGCACTTTGAAAACAAGTAACAAGTGAGGATAGCTTACAGATCGTGGCTAAATTAAGTCGGTTCTTAGGGTTGAAATAGTAGTGGAGGAAAAACAGGAGTCCATGGGCGTATTAGACGGAGGTGTAACATCGGTTAATTTAAAGATGCAACAGCATTGGGTAGTATATGTGCTGTATTATACACCCACGATTATATCTAAGTGGGCCTCTCAATCTTCCAAAATGTCATTTTGTCTACTGTACACTGCAGACCTCAGGCACATGTTTGTTGACTGCCCAAGGCTGAATAGGATTTGGAGTGGAGTCTCCAGTATTCCCAGCCCGCTCCTTGGCCCAAACTTCTAGCTTACGGAGAAAAATATTCATGCGGATTAACAGCGAGGTGGCTGGCTATGAACTTGTTTGCTACCATTATTTTAGCATGTGCCCGGTTATGTGTTGCTAGAGTTTGGATTGATAATGTCCGACTTAGTGTTTATTAGTTCTGAGTTTTACGCAGGCAGGTGTACGAGATAAAACTTGCTTTGGCTAAAGCTAGAGGGTCTGCTCGGGGGTTAAATTTAATAGGATTTGGATCGGACTCCAATGGGAATAATGATGCACTGCCACTTCATAATATGTTCTGTTATGGTCTTATGACAGATGTTTATTTTTTCATTTTTTGGAGGGAAAATGCTGTTGCTTCCTACATTTTGGTTAGGATTGTTTTCTTTCCACACTTGGTCTAATTGTTGCCTCTTTTTTCTGACTACAGTGCATGTCAAAAATTCAGATTTATGTATTGTTAGCACTTCTAATGTACATATGTAATGTTGGTATTACTTGCGGCTCAAACGAAAAACAAATAACAAGAACTAATGGAAGACCAAACCTCTATCTCTACGCCTACACATGGTTCTCAGAGCACGTCAGGTATTAAAAGGGGGATCAGGATGGTCTTAAACAGCACTGGGTTACACATAAACAGGACCAATGTGGAGACGGAGCTATACGACAAGAGAACCAAACTCTGGAATACTCCTCACCCCCCACCAACTTAACATAGTAGTAGTCCACCATCCCCTAAATATAACCTAACCTTGTTACAATAACTCCTTGAAATGACACTTCAATTGGAGACCAACAGATCAAACCAAAAAGCACAACTGAAGGTGTCTAATCTGCGAGTCAACATGCCAGATGCACAATACAACACAGACCTCCTCACCAACCTGCAGGCGCATTGCTTTTAACTGGACATGTATTGACCTCAAGCTTAAGATAAAGTCTAGAAACTTAGAGCAAGGATGAACAAAAACCTGGTCTGACGTGGTACATCCAGCAACCTGTCAAACATATCAAACAAATCCATTAGCCACGTCAGAATCAACACTCCACCCCAATGAGACCTTACAGAAACTCGAGTTTGAATCAACCAGACAATTAAACTCTTACTTCTAACTCGGTCTACTGACTGCCTTAGAAATTCCACTGCTCAACAAATCTATAAAACACAATCTGAACATCAAATCACCCAAGAGGTGGTTAAGGAGAGAGCAACATGAGTGGAAACATGCTAACTGCAACCTCAAGTGCAATGGTGCAGTTCTCAGACTGAAGAGGCAACACTTTCTGGAACACACACACATACACAGGAGAAGTTACCATAAAGCCATTAGGAAAGCATAAGTGGGTTCCTCTGCTAAATGCATTAATAGGGCATTGAAACACCATGGAAATCTTCAACTTTAAATGAGGAATTGACTGATCCGGACTGACAACAAAATAACCTTTGCATATCACAGCAACAATGGAAAGAACAACTGAATTCTTTAGAGATCAAACTTGCCAAAAATAAATTATTCCAACACCATCCCAGACTACCTAACTTCACCACCTCTATTATAATCGGCCTTCACCTCAGCCAAACTCTTGGAGACCCCGGAGACGCTAAGTCTGGTCCTTAAGACAAGTGTCCATTTTTACAATGCTTCCTCTCAATCGAGACAAATACAACAAAAAAGGATTAGTAGGATCCTTCACTAGAGTTTTGTCAACCACACAAGTAAAAATACGTAATCACACCCCTCTACAAAATCCCATGACCTAATGACACAAACTGAGGAGAGTTTATCATCACACATCCCCAGTAATGTAATATAATCTACTTTGTAATCTGGCAAGGAGTTTCGTGGGGAGACGAAAGACTGGTAGGGATTCAAGGGTTGAATCATAACAAGATAGTCTTTAAAATACTCCACACTTTGCCTGTGGACAGAAGAATCACATTTAAGGATTAGTTCACAGTTCATAAAGCGTGCTGGTCCAAACGCCTAGAATGCATGCAGGAACAGCCCTCTCTCACCCCACTCGGTAATCTTTACTTACGGTTAGGCAATTAGATGCACCAACACCATTTTGAGAGGATGAAACAAAAAGACAAAATTCATGGCTGCACAAAACTATAAATACCTCTATCACTAACTTGAGATCTATATCCGATTATAAGGAGTGTAAGATACGTTTCCGACTTGCTTTCAAATGAGTTCCGCACAGAACAGGAGTCAAAACTAAAAAATATTGGACACAGTTACAGACTATCAAACTGGACTACAACTTTCCCTCTCCCCATTGAACCATATTTTGTCTTGTGTCACTGCGGTTAGACAGCTGAAAGGTGATCCACAGCACTTTACAAAACCCCCAAATAAACTGCTCAAGAAAAAATATTTAAGTGAGCAATTGAATGCATTCTTTTTTTTTTTTAATTTTTGAAAACCTTTATTGTGCAGATAGTAGCATACAAATACGGGCCTACAACCAATTAGGCCGGCCACGAAGCAATCTGAAAAGCACGTAAATCAATAAAGAAGTCTCACGGCAGTCACCCAGTATATTGCGGACTAGTAGTTCAATCGTAGAGGAGCTGAGTGTGACCGCCGGACGTAGGATCAAAGAAGGTTAATTTTTATAATAGAAATTATAGCAGGATCAGTTGCAGTTCAATCATCTGAGTGCCCATAGCGGCCACGAATTAAACAGCAAAACATTAAGGCATCAATAAAAACGGTTATCAGCAAGTCTACAGCAATCAGAGTATAGATGCCATATTTCCAATCAGTACCCATCGTAGCCCGCCACGTGCACACAGACCACCAAATTATCATACTCATACCTAACTGAGTAACCAGAACGGCAAAAGGAGATACAGTCATTCTTTATACTGACCCAGAAGAGAAGAAAAAGGGGGAACGCTAAAAAAAGGAAAGAAAAGAAGGAACGCCGTGCTGCTGTACGCGCCCCCACAGCGATAAAGGCGAGCAAAGTGACTGGGCACAGCCACGGTGTCCTAAGAAAAGGACACAAAAGAGCCGTAGAAACTAAAAAAAAAAAAAGTCAGAAAAAGACCCCAACCCACCCACCCCACCCTGCACCCCTGCGGAAGGCTACGGCCTACCCCCCCCAGCAGCGTGCATGTCGCCCTAAATAGGAGACCCGAAATATAGGAAAAGTTAGAGAGATGGAAAGGAAACAAAAGAGACAAAAAAGGAAAAAGAACCAGGGGGAGAGAAGAGCCATCAATCGAACCATTCGGCCCCTACCCCCCGCCATAACACACATTAATGCAACATCAAAACGAAATCGACATAGTCTCGGGTATCGTAAACCTTCGAAGGAATCGTCCATAGTATCATGGTTGAGGGCACTCATCTCCATCCGCCAACCATCAGTCCTCCGGGTCCAGAACCGGCTCACCCCTGTCCTTTCCTAGCCATCACTACCGCGCGTGGTAGAGTAGTGGGCAGCAAACAAATCAAAGTGGTGAGGCCGTATGGTAGAAACAGGACAGACCATTGGAGCAAACCAGAGGACTCCAGCAACCAGCGGCCAAGCAAGAACTGTGTGCGGCAGTCTAGACGTTTCAGCAACGACAACGGGAACAACCGCCCAGGAAAGTAGAGTCGTCCCCGCAGGATAACACTGGGGTTTCGCCGGGGCAGTTCGAATCAGCAATCTACGTTGTTCCCCGATCAGTCGAGCAGGAACGGGCCCGACACAGTGCCCACGCCCGCCACGATCAAGGCGACCCCGGGATCCGGGGCCGCTGGTGTATAGTCTTGTCGATGCACAGTGACAGCACTCCTCACGGCAACAGAGGGGGCGAAACAGCACACACTCGGAGCCGAGCCGCGTCCATGAGGGACGGCCCGACAGCAATGGCGGTCGTCCTTCTATCCAGCACAAGGGCGTCGAGGGCCAGGGTCGCGCGTAAAGTCTTTAAGGCGTCAAGAACATCGCCATGCGTGGGCTCCCGCTCACATGACCAGACCCCCGTACACTTCAGTGACTCAAATTCGCCGCCCCGGTTCAGTCCGTGAATCAGGGCGCCGGCCGCCATCTTGCAGATCCAGCCGCGCCCCCGTGCGCCTCAACTTCTGGAGCGGGCTCTCAAGCAAGCCACCACGGGAGCCCCCTCGAGCCCCAGGAATGACAATCTGGGTGCAGAAAGGAGAGCCACCAAAAGGGGGCCGCCAGCGCCACCGCCCCGCGGGCGCCACACGCCGACTCCGGGCGCAGGGCTTCAAGATGGCCGGACAAGGCAACAAAGGGGGGAGCCTCCTACACGGTCTTCCCCCGTCCACGGCGTGCTGCACCTCACCACGGGGCCCTCCGGCCGCTGGACCAAGCCCGATCCGTTGCCATCGGCATAACCGCAGCACGGCCTCTCCCAGGCGACCTCTCCTCTCCACCAGGGGCCGCCGTCGACACCATCTCGCCGGCTGACTTCAACAGGCAAGTCCCCGGTCTCTACGCTGCGGAGGCCCCAGACCAAGCAGGGGTGTAACTTCGGATCCGCCGCTCGCAGGAGTCCCCGGGACAGATGGTGAGTACAAGCTTTCCTTCGTCTTTACGAGTCTTCCAGAGTATGTTGTCTCGGGGCAGGATACGTGTCAGGATATGTGTGTTGGGCAGGAAGGCTAGTGGAGCCGAGCTACAGTGCGGCCATCACGGTCGCGAGCTTGGCTCCTCCCAATTGAATACATTCTTAAGGAAAAACAAAATGCTCTGCCCAATACCAGACGTACACAACGGCCTGTGCCCACTACTTTGAATTAAATTATGGCTGTTCGGTCTCCGATCGAGTGATCTCACTCAAGAGGGTTAGTCTGTGCAATTATAAAAGGGAGCACTTCATACCAAGAAACCCTCCCACTCCCCCCAATCACTGGTCAAACCAACACGTGTGTACTAGGTAGCTCCACTGTGGAAACCAAGTTTAAATAAGTGTAACGATTCCAACCTGCCACGGGAGGGGTAGAACAACAATAAGGGCTGGTGGGTTGCACAGTCTGAACCCAATCCCCTTCTTTCCTTACAGCTGGATGACTATGACACGGCTGGGAAACACAGAGGCGAAGAGGACTCCATGGTTTTAGGTCCTGGCTCCTTTAATTGGGATAACATCCCTTAGGGCCACGCCCGAGAACAGACGTCAATTACTACAGACCAATACGGCGAGAGGAAGACGGCGAGTCAGCAACCGGAAGGAGAGAAGAACGCGAGGAGAAGGAAGAAGATGGAGCCAACCGTAGAAGGGAAGAGCGAGCGGTGCTACTGGTAGCGACAACGAAAGACCCTGAACCCGGCAAGCCAGGAGGCCAACAATACTGAGCAGCGCCCAGCCATGCCCCTGGAGGAGTGTGGCTCCAACAGGTACGGGAGCGTGTCACGGGGTGGATGGGGAGGCGGGCGAGGAATGAAGGCATGTCCGATACCACCTCACATATCCTGGTTCCCTTCACTCATTCACCGTAGGGAGAAAGATAGTCTGTGGTCACGGTGGTCCCTCACTCCCTCCCTTCTTTGAGTTACATTGTACGTTACCCTCACAAGCGCATACCTTTCTTTTCATGCCTGAGAACGCTGGGGAATATCGAAACCCTTGAGTGGATCAGGACGGAAGACCCCTGTGAAGAATAACAAGAGGAACCAAAGACACCTGTGAAGCATAACAGGACTAGGACTGGAATATAGTCTGACATACTTATACTCTGGCATCCCCCAAGAAAAAGAGTGGTCTGTATAAAACCTAAACTTCCTCGAACTCGTGTCTTGCTTGATCCATGTGATTCGTCACACTATGGTTGCAGCACACATCTGGCAGTTAAACACTTTAATATAAACTGCAGGAAAGGCCCGCATCATGTCCTGCACACATTTTGCTACCATTCCTGCTGGGATCTTCACTTTGGAACTATGAGGGATGATAACAAATCAGTCCTAAAGGCCGCTCTGCTATTTGGAGTGCCACATGACAACGCTCCCAAACCCTACCATAAGACGCTAAACCAAAACATTATCTACAACCTTTCTAAGCCAGTTCTAAGACTGTACAACAATTACTTCAGCAGTCGACCATTACTATGAACATTATGCTCCTTAGCAATAAGAGTCCACATAAACAGGAGTACAGTGGCCTCTCTCATGGAGCTAACCCATATGGCAAGTTTGTAAATACGACCACCTTCGACCCATTCACAACCCAGTCATGAACCCAAAAGTTGCCTTATCCAAGAGGTAGACCTATCAATCGGAAGGGACAATGGTCTACTTGATTGATGGTCTACGTACATAGTCATGAAGGGAAACGTCTTAAAAGTCCTCTTCGCTATCATTTTGGTTAAAAACCAGGGAAGCACGGACAGCCAAAGAGAGTCTCCCAGGTTACCCAAATACCGACCCAAACACATCCATATGGATATCAACCATCGCTACAACCATATGAGCTTTTTCGCTACTAAATGAAAGCCCGATTGAGTGCATTTGTTTTCCGAAGGGATGAAAAAAAATTCTCACAGTAATCTGATTGCAATCCCACTTTTATAATGGCCATTCTACATGGATGGAACATCTGCCTGAAAATTGATATCTATTCAGGAATTCTATTCACACGACACAATAGATATAATCTAGGATATCGTTTTTGGCTTCTTTCTATAAATTTAGTAGGCAATCATGGTCTACAGCGCCCTTTATCGACTGACGTACATGCCATTCAGGACACACCTGTCCTACTGAGCCGACGGAACAATTTAAAAGCAGCTCCGGTGGTCCTAACCGGTAATATTCAAAATGGGAGGAACTGCAAGAAGCACGGAGAGACTGCGCTCCAAGTAGGTTTTGCAAAACTTAAGACAGCGCCACTGCACGTTATACTGCTAAAAACAGCAGTAGTAAACCTTGTGGGTTGCCTTATTTTACAGCCATTTCTCATTGCTTTCACAGAGAAGGCAGCCAATCCGATTCCCTTTTTTGATTACAAAATCACGTAGGTAAACCCCGCTTTGGGTGGCAGCACAAAAAATGTATTTGCACAAGTAATATTTTATTGAGAAGGCCTAAAAAGGATATGTAAGTATGAGTGAAGGGATATCTGTGGAGGGGCATACTTTTAAGATTTTAATTTTGTTCCGCTGCTAATTTCTGTAAGTAACAACTGCAGCAGCGCACAAACAAAACTTGTAAACAAACAAAAATCACTGCAGCCACGGTGCTCTTATATTTTACAAAAACACACATGCAAAGTCTCACTCAAAGCATTTGGAAACGTTGCCTCGCAACAGCATATCAATATTAAGCAGGCATATATAAATATTTAACCCCCTGCAAATGTTTCTAATTCGAATATGAAACTTCTTGACTACCATACAAGTGCTTGCACTGTGCACAACTTCATTATTGTAGATTCCTCCTTTGCTTTGATTTTTTGGTTTCCCACTGTGTCACTTAGGTAAAAGGTGTGCCATAGAAGGTTTGTGTTTTAGTACATTTTTACGTTCAAAGACGGCCATATTACAGGCCCATCATGGCGAGTATTGTGCTTTTAATAAATTAAAATATGTTGATATTTTTAGTAGCATAAACAAGTTTGCCAAGTAAGGGATGCTTCTACTCTCACGCTGTATACGGTTTTCGTGTTGTGTAACAAACTTTTGGGAACTGTGCACACAGTGTTATGCAGGGGAGTGAGACTTGGACCACAGAGCACCTGAGCATGTTAGATGAGTGAGAGTGGTAAACAGAGCAGCTTTTTCGTCTTCAGCGTGGCCTGTGCCCTCTCGGCAGGATGCGTTTATGGGTACTGGAAGCTGGATCGCATGTCAGTAAGGCAACAGTTGCTTAAGATAGAGCTTTTACGTACAAATTATCAAAAGACAAAGGCGACCACCCTGGAAAGATTTTTCACTATTTCATGTTAATGGGAGAAGTGATGCTGATGGACAACTTGGGTGCTAAGCAATATTAGCAGAGACATTTCTTTTTCTTTGAAGGACATTAATACGGATCACTTCTAGTCACCTCAAGAAATGTAAGTGTTTGTTAACTATTTTAAGTGCGGTTCAGAAGAACAGCCAATATAATAGCGATCTGCGAGGGACCAGAGTAAGTGATTTTGCATCATTTTGTCGAAAGAAGTTAAGGTTCCTCTCACAGAGATATTATAGGTGGCATTAAATGAACGCAAGAGTAACTTTTAGAAGAGGAGTTTTGGTCCTAGTCCGAAGTTGATTCAGGAAAGAAGAGGGGAACCACACCAAGTGTGTAAGAAGACAACACATGTAAGAATAGAGCCTAGGGACAACAAGCATTTACAATGCAACGGTTTCGCCTTTGGAAAAGTTAGAGCTATTGGCATTGTAAATGACAAAAAGTGTATTTATGTGTTGGTTTTGAAAACAGATAAATAAATGGCATTGTCATTTACATTGCCAATAGCTTAATCTCTCGCAAATGTGAGACCGATTGTACCCTACGGACGAGCACAGCAGACAGCAATTACTACCACACACACACACACCCAGAGCCACACACACCCACCCAGAGCCACACACACATACACACACACACACACCCAGAGCCACACATACACCCACACCCACCCAGAGCCACACACACACCCACCCAGAGCCACACACACACACCCACCCAGAGCCACACACACACACACCCACCCAGAGCCACACACACACACACCCACCCAGAGCCACACACACACCCACCCAGAGCCACACACACACCCACCCAGAGCCACACACACACACACCCACCCAGAGCCACACACACACACACACACCCAGAGCCACACACACACACCCACCCAGAGCCACACACACACACACACACACCAGAGCCACACACACACACACCCACCCAGAGCCACACACACACACACACCCACCCAGATCCACACACACACACACCCACCCAGAGCCACACACACACACACCCACCCACCCAGAGCCACACACACACACACCCACCCACCCAGAGCCACACACCCACCCAGAGCCACACACACACACACACCCACCCAGAGCCACACACACACACACCCACCCAGAGCCACACACACACACACCCACCCAGAGCCACACACACACACACCCACCCAGAGCCACACACACACACCCACCCAGAGCCACACCCAGAGCCACACACACACACACCCAGAGCCACACACAGAGCCACACACACACCCAGAGCCACACACAGAGCCACACATACACCCACACCCACCCAGAGCCACACACACACACACACCCAGAGCCACACACACACACACACACACACACACCCAGAGCGCCACACACACCCACCCACCCAGAGCCACACACACACCCACCCACAGCCACACACACACACCCACCCAGAGCCACACACACACACCCACCCACCCAGAGCCACACACACACACCCACCCACCCAGAGCCACACACACACACATCCACCCACAGCCACACACACACACACACACACCCACCCACAGCCACACCCACCCACAGCCACACACACACACACACACACACACCCACCCACCCAGAGCCACACACACACACACACACCCAGAGCCACACACACACACCCACCCACCCAGAGCCACACACACACATACCCACCCAGAGCCACACACACACATACCCACCCAGAGCCACACACACACACACCCACCCAGAGCCACACACACACACCCACCCAGAGCCACACACACACACCCACCCAGAGCCACACACACTCACCCAGAGCCACACACACTCACCCAGAGCCACACACACTCACCCAGAGCCACACACACACACACACACCCACCCAGAGCCACACACCCACCCAGAGCCACACACCCACCCAGAGCCACACACACCCACCCAGAGCCACACACACCCACCCAGAGCCACACACACCCACCCAGACCCACACACACCCACCCAGACCCACACACACACTCAGGAGAGCAAGCACAGCGAGGGGGCAGGGAAGCAAGCACAGCCAGGGGGCAGGGAAGCAAGCACAGCCAGGGGGCAGGGAAGCAAGCACAGCCAGGGGGCAGGGAAGCAAGCACAGCCAGGGGGCAGGGAAGCAAGCACAGCGGGTGGAGCTGTGTGTAGGAGAAAAATGCGAAAAGAAGGCGTGAAAGAAAGGAGGGGGAGAAGGATGGGTGGATGAAAGGAAAGATGAAAGGTGTATGGAATGATGGAGAGAAGGAAAAATACAATGTAGGCTGGAGAGAAGGATGATGAATGTAATGAGGAGAGATAGTGGGATGAAGAGAAAGAAAGACAGAGCGGAAGGGTGAAAGAAGGATTCATGGGTGGATGGAATCAAGAATGGGTGGAAGGAGGCATGAATGGGTGGCCGAAGAGCAGCCAAGAGGATGGAGAGATTGATAAACAGATATGTCAGCTGCATTTTTAAAGCACGCTAATCACCCGCAAAAGTACTCTGGCACTGTAGCAGATGAGTGAGTCTGGCCCTGGTAGGCTTCCTTGAAGAACCAATTTTGCGCTCATAGTGGAACTCAAGAAGGGAGAAGGAGGCTCCGATGTGTTGTGACAGGTTGTTACATGCTTTAGGAGCCATGTATGGGAAGGCAAAGCCGATCAGCATTTGTGTATGATGGGGTGTGTGCTAGTGAGTGTGGGTAGAGCACATGTATGAGAGATAGGTGGAATTGCATGTAGTTGTTCAAATAGGTAAGGCCTATGTTTTGGAGCACTTTGTAGGTGTGGGTGAGGAGCTTAAAGTGTGAAGCACACAAAGTGTATTAGGAGTCAGTAGAGCTGCTTAAAGTGGAGTGTGTTATGGGCTCGGCATTGGAGATTAAGGACTGGTCTGGCAGCTGAGGTCTTTATGGTCTGAAGTCTTATGAAATGGTTGGTTATTCCCGAGGACAGACTGCCTCATAGTCTGGTCTGCTGGTGAGGAGGGCTTGGGTGCCCATTTTCCTGGTGCTGCCTGAAAGCCACTTTTGTGTACATGTCCAGAGTGTTGTCTATGATGAGATGAGGTTACTTGCTTGGGGGTTGGGTGGGTCTGAGGTCTGTAAGCCACCAGGTGGAATCCACATTTACAAAGCAGGTGTAATAAGCATGATGAAATAAAATGAAATGAAATGAAAATGGGTTTTGTAAAGCGCATTACTACCCGAAGGCCTCGTAGCGCTATAATTGCTTACTTCTGGGAGACTACTGATTTATTTGGAAAAAAAAAAAGTTTTAAGGGTTTTGCGGAATTTTAAAAGATTGGACTCATTCCGGAGCGTGGAAGGTAAAGAGTTCCAAGTCACAGCCGCATTCAGGGAGAAGGAGCGTCCGCCCCACCTGGCCCGTTTGATTTTGCGTGTTGTTGCCAAAAAGGCCGTGCTTGAACGCAATGATCTTTGAGGATAGTAAGGTGTGGCTAAGGAACAGATCATTGCGGGGGCGTTTTTCCACATGGCCTTAGGCATTATGCACATCGCCTTGAATTTTACTCTGGCTTTGATGGGCAACCAGTGTAAATTTCTCAGGGCAGCGGTGCCCGAGTGACTACGGGGCAGGCCCAACAGTAGACGTGCTGCTGCGTTCTGGGTGACTTGCAGCTTTGAGTGTGCTGATCGGTGCACCCAGATAGGGCATTCCCATAATCGAGACGGGACAGGATGATGGCCTGGACCATTATCCTGCGGGCCTGAAAAGGGAGAAGTAGTAGAATTTTCCACAGCATACGCATCAGCCCGAAGCAGGTGGCGGAGAGTATTGTAGCTTGCTGGTTAAAAGTAAGAGTATTATCCAGCCACATGCCCAAGCTTTTAATTTGCTTTTTTGGTTCTGGGGGGGGGGGGGGGGAGGGGGGGCATACAGAGTGGCCAATGTAGAGTTGATCTGGGGTCAGCTGTGTTCCCCAGGAACATCAGTTCAGTTTTGTCCCCATTAAGTTTTAAATGGGAAGAGGCCATCCATTCTGTGACTGCTACTAGGCAACTGTTCAAGTTCGACGGAGTGTGACCTGGCTGATTCAGGGCCAGCACGAGCTGAGTGTCATCAGCGTAGGTCACGATTTCAAAACCAAAAGGGTGAACGACCTCCGCCAATGGTTGCATATAAACGTTGAAAAGCGTGGGGCTCAGGGAGGAGCCCCGAGGCACACCTTGATTAAGAGGCCAAGTTTTGGAATGAATGTCACCCTCCACCACCTGGAAAGTTCTGTTTTCCAAAAAAGACTGTAGCCATAAGATGGCACTTCCCGTCACTCTGAGCTGTTTTAATCAGGAGATAAGGATGTTACTATTCACGGTATCAAAGGCGGCACTTAAGTCTAACAGCATAATTGCTGTGGTGCCGCCTTGATCCATGTGCCTGCGGGCTAATTCTGTGACAGTCAGTAGTGCCGCCTCTGTCCCCAATTTTGGGCGAAAGCCGGCCTGAGAATCATGGAGCAGGTGGTTGGCTTCCAGGTAAAACATAAGACTGGTGTTAATATGTTTCTCAAGCAGCTTAGCTACCCAAGGAAGGAGTGAGATGGGGCGGTAATTAGTCATTTTACCAGGGTCAAGGTTGGTTTTTTTAAACAGAGCCCTAACTTGTGCACATTTCCAGATTTCTGGAACTCTTCCTGTGGTGATTGACATATTTACGATATTTAAAATTACTGGTCTGATGGTATCCGCGATTTTCAAGAGATGTCGTGGAGGAGCAGGATCTAACGGGGAACCTGCTGTGACTTTCAGCATAAGGGAGTTAAGCGAGTCTTCTTCGAGTAATGGGAATTCAGCTAGTTGGCAGACCGTAGTTGGAGGAACGGTATCTGTTCCCACTAGGTGTTGACTGACCTGGTCAAATGATGAGGAGATGGCTTGAATTTTTTGATAGAAGTACTCTGCCTGATTGTCACAGCGAGTCTGGGCTTCACGGGGGTCCTGCGGAGTGGAGGGGTTACTGATTAAGGATTTCGCTATCCGATAAAGTTCCCTCTGAGAATTGGCGGATGTTGTAATTTTTTCCTCGTAGAATAGAGCTTGTGCCAATATAATCTTAGCTTTATATCTTTTAATTGCCTCTCGATGGCTACTTCTGTCCTGTTCCTTGAGAGTGTGTCTCCAAGTTCTCTCATGTTTCCGGCAGATTTGTTTTAACTCTTAACTCTGGAGTGAACCACAGTGATTTTTTGGGCTTGGTTATCTCTTTGCAACTCTGTTCTCAGCACGCTCAGGATGAGGAGGGGCAGGCCTGCTCGCCTCACTGCCGCTCTGGGTGGGAGTGAGGGGGGGGGGGGCATATTACCGGCCCAGGGCAGCTGCTACTCAACCCGGAGGGCCGCGGGCAGTGGGTGCAGAGCCCGGTACCGGCAGGCAGGGCCCTGTCCTGCGAGAAAGGCTCACAGGGCTCATCCGCAGATGGATTTAAAACCCCTACACTCCTCCCGTGCATCACTGCGCTCCCCCTCCACTCTACTCACCGGCCTGTCCACCCCTCCTGTCCCACAGACGCAGGCTCTTAACCGGCCTCTCTCGCCCGCAGAGCTCCGGTACCCCAAGCTCGGTTCGAAATTCTCCGCTCCGCCACCGCATTGGATGCTGGTCACGTGACAAACAGTGCCACTGGTCAAACGGTAGAAAGAGAAAGCGGACCGCGTGAATCAAGCGGCCATCTTTGAATGTACAGCAGATCAAGTGAAAGGTGCGCACAAAAACACAAACAAACCCAAAACCTGCAGGTAGTGATGTCAATTAAACACCTACTTCAACCTTTAACTTAGTGCTGCCAGTGTAAGAAGAAAATTAAGCAAGCATTGATGAAAAAAATGTAGACTGACTTTTGCGAAATATGCTTTGTACTTTTCTTCTTTATCCATTGCACGGCAGGTCTCACTTTCGCATCCAGATGGAGAGGGAGGGTCTCGAGGGTTGAAAAGTCTATGAGGATGTCACCTTCTCATCAAGAACACGTGACCCAATGAAAGCCCGGGTAGGCCGAGGACAAGTCTGCTTGCAGCATAAAACAAGCATTTACAAGTGGGGCCGGAGACACGAATCCAGGGAAATATTGGTGGCAAACGATGCAGTCTAAGGCAGGTCATTGGGCGCCTCCAGCCCAGGGGGCCTGGATGGTGGGAGGTCTAGGTGGGGGGGTTGGCTATGTTTTGAGCCGGCCCTCCTGGCAAGACAGAATGTCTGATCAACCAATCCAAGCCGGTATCTTGCAATCCAAGCCGGTATCTTGACATGTGACTGATGATTCCTCTGTAAGCCTTCAGTGGACCCATTCTGACAGTCAGTCAACTGTTCCCAGCAGCCTGTCATAGTCACCACCCTGAGCGGCGACTGACTCTGCTCCAGCCCCACCGGCCTCTCATGTCTGGCCTGTCTGCTCACCTTTCACAGGCTCCATCCTGACACGTGACGCGACTGACTGTTCGAGCCCTACAGGTCTCTCTCGTCATGTAGACAGGCGTGTCTGTGCTCACCTTTCACAGGCTCCATTCTAACATGCGACTGACCCTTCTCCAGCCCTACCGGCCTTTGTGGTCATTTAGACTGACATGTCTCTGTTCACCTTTCATAGGAACCTTCCTGACATGCAACTTACTTTTCTCCAGCCCCACCGGCCTCTCTTGTCCCCTAGGCTGGCCTGTCTCTGCTCTCCTTTCACAGGCTCCATTCTAACGTGTGACTGACTCTGTTCTAGCTCTACCGGCCTCTCTTGTCACCCAGACTGCTCTGTCTGTCCTCACCTTTCACACCACCGTCCCAAAATGTGTTTTAGTCCGATGGGTCCTGCTGTCATTTCAGGGGTCTCAACTTCATATTTGACTGACTGCCCCGGCCCTTCTGTTCTGCCATGGACACTGCCCGGACGTGACTGGTGGTGACCTAGCACAGCAGGGCATCCAGGGGACAGGCTGAAATGGTATGGACTCCGAGTATCCATAGGCACCGCACGGCCAGACACGCGACTGACCCCACCCCGCCGCCACCATCCTTGAAGGGATCTGTCCTGAAATCTGACTGACTCCGTCCCAGCATAACCCGTCTTTAATGTACCGTCCTGTCCATATACTGCCTTGTTCCCTCGCCTGACTAATACTTATCACTTCATACTGGCTGGCTTAACTTCTGAACCCATCTCCCGCTGCACTTTGGGGCGCTCTCAGACACGTCACTTGACAGCGTCAGTCTTTAAACGCGAAAGTCAGAATTTCAGAGCCCTGGAGGTTTTCAGAGGCCTCACTGGGGATGGGCAGGAAACAGCAGGGCTCGGGTCTGAGAAAGCACTTCTTTGTGGGCAGTGCCCGTCCCGCTGCATGAGATGCTGAACAGTCGTGTGTTGGAGGGGGGGGGGGGGGGGGGGGGGGGGGCTGGAGCGGACCGGGCGGGACACCCTCATTAACATGTCCTACATGGCCTGCCCTTGGCTCTGCAGGGACTGTGGTTTATTCAAATGCTGGCACTCCAGACAGGCAGCACCCAGGAGACTCAGTCCTGGACGCTCCAGGGGTGAGTGAGCCAACATTTTAAGAGGGCGAGCCGGGCCAGAGCCGAGCCGAGCGTCGGCCCTCCGAGCCCGTGCAGGATCCGAGCTGTGGAAGCAGAAAGGCCTTGAAAACTGTTCTGCTCCAGACTCGCTCCTTTGTGACAGCTTTCTTATGCGGGTCCATGAGCGCCGAGATACCCCTCGGGGTGATTCAAGCGCTACAAATCCATATATAACATAAATAATAAATAAATAGCTCACATGTAAATCATGCCACAGGCCTTCACAATTAATAACAAGATTTCGATCCTAGAGGAAAAGAAACCCCGGGCTGTCACAGGCCTACAGTTGAAGTCTATGGGCAATATAAAACAAGGAAAGGCAGGGACAGCGGGAGGGGGGGCGGGAAAGGCACAGACAGCGTGAGGGGGGGCGGGAAAGGCACGGACAGCTGGAGGGGGGGCGGGAACGGCAAGAAAGGCAAGAAAACGCACTCACCTGGACTTCTTCCGGCGGCGGTCGGCCTGCAATGAACAAAACAAACCTTCCCCCCCCCCCCCCAAAAAAAAATAGGAACCGCCCACCGCCGCAATGACGGCAACAAAGGGGCTGGATGAGAAAAAAAATCTCAGGAACGCCCACGAGTCGCCTCGCAGAATGACGGACGCCTCTCTCTTCCAATGGCTAGCCTCCATTTATGGAGCTAGCCAATGGAACAGAGAGGCTGGACTTTTGTCCATACTGGTAAACAAAAGTTTTCGCCTGCACGAAACGCTGCTTGCGCAGCTGTTTGTCAGGCGAAACCTAAAAATAAGGAAGAAGTTTCTCAAACTGAGGAAGGTGACCCTAGCACTGAAAGTGAAGTACTTTGTGGCAGGCAGTGAAACTGTGTCCTTAGCAAAACAAGCATTGGCAAAGCCAAAAAGTCTCATATTTAAGAGCTATTGGGGAGACAGCAAGGCTAAAAGTCAGGGGAAAAGTTGTGTGATCTGGCCAGCGACAGAGGCGGGGGAGGATGGAAGAAGCAACACAGACTTACCGTGGGCAGGAACAAGACGAACAACAAGGTAAAAAAAAAAAAAAAAAGAGAAAATAGGGCCTCAATTACAGCACAGCACTATTCTGACAGCCACTGCCTGAATGCCCTATAGGCTGCTCTATTGGTCTTCCCAAGAGCAGGCAGGAGGTGGTATGTGTTCAAGCAGTTTGCTGCCTGTATTTAGTGGATCTATTTCTAGTAGAGGGAGGCCGGACATGTTTGTACAGGCGAAAATGATTTAGTGCAACTGGTAGACTTAAGCTCATTACACAAATGAAGGAGGATTTACAGGTGTTCAAAAAGTCAATGAACTGGCACTTGCATTTTTTGTTAGAGTATGTACCGAGAAGGCATAGGAGAGTGGCACTAAAGGATGCTGCGATGGATAAGGCGAGAAGGAAGCTGAATAGAGCAATGAGAGGGTTTTGGTCTGTCAATGGGAATTGAAGTTATGTCTCAAGCACATTAAAGAAAAAGGCATTTTTTTTGAGTGCGGACTGGTGCATTTGTCTTTATTCGGTCATGTCTATTACATGTTAGAGTTGAGGGAGGTTTTATCAAAATTATGCAATTAAAAATGGCAGTGCGCAGGGAAGTATCAATGATTTGACATAATTATGGAGGTGTAGGTGGGGCAGGAAAACAATACAGGGTATTCCTGGGTGGAAGGGGTTTGAGGGGGGCATGTTGAGTCTGGTGCGAACGTATGCACCCCTGAAGGAGGGGGGTGGGGGAGAGCATAAAGGAGGGGGAAGAGTAGGTTTGGGGCTATGGGTCAACACTAGGGGAGTTCACTTGGGGATGCTTGCTGGGGCAATAGAAAGATTGATTGGGGAATGCACAGAAAATGCAGATCGGAAGAAGAAAGAAGGAGGTGGAAGCATAGTTTTGTTATTGCAAATTCGGAGTTTAAGGGAGGGGAAATTTAATGTATTGGGAGTTTTGATTGATGATGTTTTCTGGAATGTTATTAAGTCATACTACAAACCAGGCTTAATAACAGCCTTTTTTTTTTAACTAATGAAGAGGAGTGATATGTGGCGTTATTGCATGAGGGAGGAGCTAGCTGAAATCCAGTCTTCTCCTGTATAACTTCGGGCAAATGGCACAGGCCACAAGACAGGGAAATGGGATAGATGGGGAGCATGGTTGGGCGGGGTTGTTAGATGATGGATACATGAGGGGCAAGGAGTGAAAAGGCAGTTAGTCATAGGCTTCAATTACCAAGTTGGCAAGCAGGTAAAATTAAGACCTACCCACCCTTTATTTTCAAAGTTACTGTTCAGTATCTATTAGGAGGATCTTTACAGTTAAGAGGATATAACCTTAATGCCAGGGTATAAGAGTTTGTAGCTTTAAAGGGGCAGTCGTTTTGGAGGTGGGGGGGGGGGGGGGGGGAGTCAAGGAGGGGAAAGAGTAAGTTTGGGGCTTTGGAACAACAATAGGTAAGTAGGTAAGTTACATGGGGGGAGATTGCTGGTGTGCGAGGGACTGGGTTACGCAAGGAATAGGCTGGAATGGAAATAGAAAGCAAAGAGATAGAAGTATATGGCGGGGTTTTGTAACTGTAATGTTCACAAGCGGGGATATTAAGGGAGAGGGAATGATAGGAACAATGTATAAGTGAGATTTGGTTGATAATGTTTTCTGTAATGTTATGAAGTCATACTACAACCCATCTAAATAAAGTGCGCTTTTTTTTTTGCTAACAAAGGTGAGTGATATATGGTGTTATTGCACGTTGTATAACCACGTCACTGAATCGGTCAGCATGCCCAGTAATAACTGCTCTGTAACATAAGTGACGTTCACCTGGCACGACGAGCAGACTTTTGTCGATGGAAAAGTCTGCCAATGCCTTTATAACTTAAGTGGGTCAGACAAGGTCGTTGCTGTACCAAACTTCACAACTAACCAAATCCAGCATACACACTACGGTCCCATGGCAACCTCATCAGCGCATTCACACAGAATGTATGAAATATAGGAGTCTTCAGCTACTACTGTAGCACAGGAAATATATCACATGCATACACTTCGTGTCAGACAACAGCATGAGCATGTGCAGCACCTATATGCAAACTCCATCCAAGCATCCGTATCAAATCTTCATATAGATGTTCAAAAAAGTAAAATTAGACCTTACAAAAACACAAACATAAGTATTAGCAAAAAAATGTGATTCAATCATGTTTCATAGTAGAGTGTACTCATCCAAAATGCAGGCAAAGATCGTATGGTGAAATACCAAACACAAAGGGACGTACTGCAGATGGACTGCTATAACGGAAACGCCACCTCTTGAACCTATGGCAGGCTTAAAATTCATGACATTGCTTAGTCGCTTTGAACGCAAGACATGTCTAAGCATCCAGGCCAAAGTGACACTTTGATTTGAGCATCTCAGCCATGACCCTTTATGAGAGTAGTGAAAAAGCAACGAACGTAAAGCGACCCTAGACAACAGACTCATAACCCCTTCCTCACCTGGTCATGCCACCTCTACAACTTTTACAGTACAGCAACAGGTCCCGTTTTGTTGCATGCAGCAACAACGAAAACTCAAGACAGCGGAAGCAAAGACTACAATGCGGTGCTTGAATTTGTCATTTGCTAGGGGCATTTACTAGATTCCGCCTCCAGATCTATGGTAAATGTGACTGGTAGAAATGAGACTCCTACAATATCCCCAGGCCTTGTTCTCTCAGATTAGATGGCTTGGTTTTGAGATGCTAGTAGAACACACTGTACCGACTATGGATTGGAAGGAGAAGCCTCTCTTTAAAGGGTGGAGAATTTACCAGGGAGGTATGGGGAATACTGGACGATGGTTCATAAAAAACATTAACTCAAAGCTGCCTCTGCCCATCACGCTGTGACCTTGCTGCACAGCATAGCCCTCTGTGCATGAGGCGAAGCATTTCCCTGTAATACAGATGTCTCGCTTGGCATAGAGCTGGAGTGGGCACCAATAAACACTGATGAGCGCCTCAGTGTGTGCTTCCCTCCGTAAGATGAGTGGAAGGGTATACAGTCATAATATAGAGTAAAAAAAATATAGAATGGGCAAAATATCGAGTTAAAAATATAGAATGTATAAAATATTGAATGGACAGAATATACACTACGAAAATATGGAATAGAATAGCAGTAATATCGAATCCAAAATATAGAATGGACAAAATATCGAATGGACAGAATATAGACAACAAAAATATCGAATTTTAGGTAAGTAAGTAAAAAAAAAATTTAATAATATGTAAGTGTTTTTTATGTTAGTATATGTGTTAAAATAAATTATAAAATACACTTTTAACTAATTTTATGGTATTTAATTTTGCGTAATATAATTCTGGAGCAGGTTGTGGGTTAATAGGGCAATAGGGTGGGAAGTAATTTAAATATAATTAATTAAATATTTTAATTTATTTATTGGTATTTATTTTGAATTGTTAATTTTTAATTGGTAATCAATTAAAATATAATTGGTAATTCATTTTTATTAATTGATTAGGTTAATTTTATTAATTTATTTTCTGTAGCGGGTTGTGGGTTTATAGGGGAATTGGGTAGGAAGTAATTTAATTGTAATTAAAGTTTTTAATTTATTAATTGGTATTTATTTTGAATTGTTAATTATTTTTCAATTGTTAATTAATTGTTAATGAAATTTGTATTAATAGGTATTTTTTAGTAGTTAGTATTTTTTTCAATTATTTTTAATTGAATAATTATTAAATTTGTAATTAATTTTAATTAATTTGTTATTGGTATTAATATTTTATTTATTTTTAATCATATATGAAGTATTTAATTTCCCTACTGTTGCTCTCCTTGGAGTGGGAATAGTAATTTTTACATTCTCCCTATCCAACACTTTCCCTACTGTTACACTCACTGGAGTGAGAATAGTAATTTTTACCCCTACGCTATCCAACGCTTTCCCTACCGTTGCACTCTTTGGGAGTAGGAATAGTAATTTGTACACTTCCGCTATCCAACGCTTTCCCTACTTTTGCCCTCCCTGGAGTGGGAATAGTAATTTTTACCCCTACGCTATCCAACGCGCTTTCCCTACTATTGCACTCCCTGGAGTGGGAATAGTAATTTTTACCTTCCCGCTGTCCAACAACCCTACTGTTGCACTCACTGGAGTGGGAATAGTAATTTTTACCCTCCCGCTAACCAACACTTTCACTACTGTTGCACTCACTGGAGTGGAAATATTAATTTTTACACTACAGCTATCTAACGCTTTCCCTACTGTTGCCCACCCTGGAGTGGGAATAGTAATTTTTACCCCTACGCTATCCAACGCTTTCCCCACTGTTGCACTCCCTGGAGTGGGAATAGTAATTTTTATCCCTGCGCTATCCAACGCTTTCCCTACTGTTGCACTCCCTGGAGTGGGAATAGTAATTTTTACCTTTCCGCTATCCAACGCTTTCCCTACTTTTATTTATTTATTTATTTATTTTTAATATTTATAAAGCGCTACTTATACCCGTGGGCGTCAAGGCGCTAAAACCAATATTAACTATGGAAGTGTGAGGGCATAGGTTGAATAGAGCAGATATGACGGTATGGAAAAAGAGATTACTGAGAGAATAGCCAGGTTTTCAAGAGTTTGCGGAACCGAAGCAGTGTAACACTTTGTCTGATATTGAGAGGCAAGGTGTTCCAGAGTCTGGGGGCCGCCACCAAAAAGCGACGGTCACCCCAGGAGACTGTTTTGGTGCGAGGGACAACCAGTTGGCTGAGAGTGGCTGATCGTAAAGCTCTTGTGGGTTTGTAGGACTGTAGTTGGTCTCTTAGAAAATGTGGTCCTTGATTATTGATTGATTTGAAAACTATGCAGAGTGCTTTGAAATGAATTCTTTTTTGTACAGTCAGCCAATGAAGATCTTTTATGTTTTTGGAGATGGGTTCAAACTTTGTTTTGCCGGTGAGGAGACGAGCTGCTGCGTTTTGTATAGTTTGAAGTTTTGCAATTACTCTGATTTGGGCATTGAGGAATAAACCATTACAGTAATCCAGGGATGAAAGGACAAGGGCAGAAACCAGTGTCTTCATGGCGGAGTCAGGAAGAAAAGGGCGTATTTTGCGGATCATTTTTAATTTCAAGTGCGCTGTAGATACTGTTTTGTTAGCATGGTTCATGAAATTAGGTCCATCATCAAAGGTGACACCCAGGTTCCTGACCTTCGAGGCCGGCGTAGGAGGAGTACCGAAGGTCTCTGGCCACCAACAGGTGGACCAGGCTGGGGAGAGTGGACCAAAGATGAGTACCTCGGTTTTTTCTGAATTCAGCTTTAAGCAGTTTGTCGCCATCCAATCTCCTATGTCTAGGAGCCCTTTCTTAAATTTTTCAGCTACTTGCTCTCCGTCGCCTTTAATCTCCAACACTAGTTGGGTGTCGTCGGCGTACGAGGTAAGGCTCATCCCATGTGCTTTGATGGTTTTAGCTAGGTCCGACACATAGATGTTAAAAAGTGTCGGACTAAGGGATGAGCCTTGAGGAACTCCGCAGGGGGCAGAGAGTTGAGCTGATTGAAAGGGTCCCAGAATGACAGCCTGCGTTCTTTTGGCAAGGAAGGACGCTATTAGGTTTTTGGCAGTGTGGCAAATGCCAAGTCCTTGGACACGGTCGACCAAGGTGTTGTGGTCGACCGTGTCGAAAGCCGCTGATAAATCTAGCAGAACCAGTATGGCAGTGCCACCCTGGTCCCTGATGACCCTGATATCATCAGCGGCTTTGATCAAGGCTGTCTCGGTCCCGTGATGTTTTCGGAACCCAAACTGCGTGTTGTCAAGAAGTTGATGTTCTTCAATAAACTCAGAAATCTGGGTCTTTGCCATGAAGGGTAGACTTGCAATTGGTCGATAGTTTTTTAGCTCACTTTTGTCCAGTGAGGGTTTTTTTAGCAGAGGTTTTAATAGAGTGTTTTTGAGAGGATCCGGATAATTGCCTGACTGCAATATTAAATTGCAGAGCTGTGTGAGTGCCGGTATGATAACATCTATGACTGGTCTGAGTACAGATAGAGGGCAAGGGTCCAGGGGTGAACCTGATTTGATGGTTAATAGTGTGTTTTTTATTTGGTCCTGGGTGACTGGTTGGAAGCAAGGGAAGGTATTAGCTGGAGGGGGGTGGTAGATGAGATAAAACCCTGAGGTGATTTGGAAGAGAATGCTTGGTAGATGTCATCTACTTTAGTGTAGAAAAAAGAGGCAAGAGAGTCACACAAAAATTGTGACGGGGGGGGGAGTGAGGTCAGGGGAATTGCCTGATAATGCTTTGGTGATTAAAAATAATTGTTTGCTGGAGTTCTTGGCTTTCTCAATTTGATCACTGTAGTATTCTCTTTTTGCTTCCGCTATCATGTTTTTGTATAGTGCTAAGGATTCCTTATAGGCAGACTTACTACTAGCATCGTAGTCTTTTCTCCAAGTTCTTTCCTTGCTACGGTTTATCTGTTTCTGTGTCCTTAGTTTATCATTATACCAAGGTGCGGTGGGTTTAGCTCTGTTACTAGAGTGTTCCTTGGAAGGGGCTGATTGGTGTGTTGCCTGGCCAATCCAATCGTATAATTGCTGGAGCGCTAAATTGGGATCTGAAGCGAACACTGGGTGGGTTTGTTCCAGTATGAGCTTCAAATCTTCTAAATTTATATTTTTCCAATCTTTAAAAGATTGTTTAGGTATAGGTTGAGGCTGGTTATTGCAATGATTGTTGGTGGCAATATTAGCAAAAATTGCAAAGTGGTCTGTCCAAGGCATGGGCAAAATATTGGTGATTTGCAGTCCTTCTAGGTTGGAAAAGATAGGGTCTAGAATGTGGCCTGCTTGATGGGTGGAGGATGTGACAAGTTGTTTTAGCCCTAGGTTACCTAGATCAGCGATGAGGGCGGCAGAATCGGCTAGATGGTCTAGATCTAAGTGAAAGTTCAAGTCACCTAGAACCGTGAAGCTGCTTTCTGTGGCTACAGATTCCATCATGGTATTTATGTTAGACAGGAAGGTTGTTTTTGATCCCGGAGGACGATATATTAATATACCCTTGAAATTAAACAGAGGGGAGATGTTGATAGCAAATTGCATGGCCTCACAGGAGGTGAAGGGAATAGATGTCGTTCTGACAGGATATGAATCTCTGGCAATTATGGCCAGCCCACCCCCTCTTTGTTTAGGCCTGTCCTGACAGTAGGCTTTAAATCCCTGTGGGACAGCGATGACCAGGTCTGGCTGTGAGGTATCATCTGTCCATGTTTCGGTGATAAACAGTATATCAAGTGTATAGTCGGTTATCAGATCAGATATTTCCTGCCTATGCTTACCGAGTGAGCGAGCATTTATAAGGGCTATAGAAGTGACTGCACCTACATCGTGTTTGATTGAAGAACCGTTAGTTTGGGGAAGTATTAGAGGGATGGTGTAATGACAATGAGGGCAAATGGTGGCAGTGTCCTTATGGATCTCTGCGGGTTTGATTTTTAAACATTTGGCCATATTGAGAGGTCGAAGCGCATGTAGGTTATGGCTGGCGTATGTTTTAACATCTCCTGATGAGTTTTGAACAGGGGTTTTGGCCCTGGGCCCGGTCCCGGCGCAGACGGGCTTGCCTCTGGCGCGCCTGCCCGCTGCGCGGACGGGAAGTGCCTTTACTTTTATGCATCGAAGGGGCGGGAAGGGGGGGGGGGGGGGGGAGTGCAGCCCTTCCCTCCTCAAGATGGCGGGTGAGGCAGGAGAAGTCACGTGACCGCGACCGAAAGGGCAGCGCTGTTGGGGATGAAAGCTGCAGTCGCGCAATGCAGCGCGCGATGAATTCTAGAGGTGAGCGCCAAGGTTTAGCCACCAACAATGTATTTAAAAATACATCGAACTAGTTATGGCCCTATGCACGGACAATAACAGCTAGTAAAGTGCAAATACAAATTTTAAAAACAGAGGATAGAAAGAGAATCCCCCGGCTTCCGCCTCAGGGGAGAGCAATATTAAAATAATGGTTTTGCCTGTGATGAAGAAAACGCCCCTTAAATAGACTCAGAGGGCGGGAGCGCTGGATCGACTGGAGCGCAGCCCTCCCCTCCACAAGATGGCGGGTGAGGCAGGAGAAGTCACGGGACCGCGACCGAAAGGGCAGCGCTGTTGGGGATGAAAGCTGCAGTCGCGCAATGCAGCGCGCGATGAATTCTAGAGGTGAGCGCCAAGGTTTAGCCACCAACAATGTATTTAAAAATACATCGAACTAGTTATGGCCCTATGCACGGACAATAACAGCTAGTAAAGTGCAAATACAAATTTTAAAAACAGAGGATAGAAAGAGAATCCCCCGGCTTCCGCCTCAGGGGAGAGCAATATTAAAATAATGGTTTACTGTTGCACTCACTGGAGTGGGAATAGTAATTTTTACCCCTACGCTATCCAACGCTTTCTCTACTGTTGCATTCAGTGGAGTGGTAATAGTAAATTTTACTGTCCCGCTAACCTACGGTAAAAATATTGTATATTGTTTATTAATATTATGTTTATATATATGTATTTAAAAAATAAATTGTGTGTTTATTTTTAACAAATTAATTATTTATTAATGTTAAGGTTATTTAAGCATTTTAAGTATGTTTAAGTTAATTATATTTAATATTTTATTCTTTTTCAATTACTTTTAAGACATTTAAAAAATTCGATATTTTGACTATTTTTTACAACGATATTTTTGATTCAATATTTTTGCACTTACCTGTTTGGAGATAGGAGTTCGATATTTTTGTATTCTATATTTTTAACTCTATATTTTGCTACATTGATATTTATGTTATCGATATTATGTCAGTGATCCGAGTGGAAGAGAGGACTTTTATTACTATTTTATTCTGGAAATCACTAGGGTCTGTTGCCCCCAGGAGGTCTGTTATGGCAGGGAGAGCAGTGAAACTTAATGCGTTGTGGAGACACTGGCTCAGGCTTATGATGCCTTTTAGTTGCAACAACAAGAAAGAAAGAATAATAATAATAATAATAATAATAATAATAATAATAATCCCAGACACAAAGTGATAAGCACCGAAGTGGACCGATAGCAGTAGTTAGGCACTGTGCCATGGGAGGAAACAAACATGAACATGGCGGGACAAAGAGTAATGATTACCCACTAGCAAACAAGCGTTTAAAAAAAAATACAGAGGAAATGGTGGGCTGCAAGCCCAGAGAGTGATTACAGCATGTCTCAAAGTGAAATCGCATGAGCTGTTTAGGCTCGACCTAATAAAAGGATATCAGTGTAAGACTGGTAATACTGTTTTTACTTGGAATAATTTCTCTCTTTTAGAGGGAGTGAAGGAAAAAGTTAATGAGTATCATTTGGCAACACACTTAATGGAGACCGAGGTGGGCTCAGAGGATGAAAGCACTATAGAGGGAGTGGCTTGTGATGCTTTGAAAGGCCCTCAGAGTGAGGATATGTTCAGTCCATATGCAAAAAGGCAGCCCAGAAGCGAGCAATGATTTTTAACATAACCTGTGGTTTTAGAGACCTTTTGACAAAGAGTCCACGGATATTATGAGGGCAGAGTGCGAGACTCTGTTTGGAGGTTAAAGTCTGTGATATTCCCAAATTCATACATGGATCTCGCTTGCTTCCGGTTCTGTCTTGAAGAGATGGTTTAGAACTTGATTAAAAAATGTAATGAATAGCTTTTCTAACTGTTATGGCTTTTGGGAAGAATATTCAAAATGGCAGGACACCCTTCAATTAAAAAAAAAAGTATGTGTTAAGTAGACCCTGTCGCTCGGTTGGGTGCAGTGATTTGTTTTTTTATGGGGGAAAGCAGATTTGGCATTCCTGGCTGAAAGGAGCCAGCCCATTTTGGTGAAAATATGTTCAAAGCTTGAATCACGGCTACTCAGGAGGCTCTTTGTGGGCATCTGGTTAAATGTGTAAGAAAATATTAATCAACTTTAACAGCCATGTACAAATATTGCATGCCGATACATAGTATTTGGTGGAATGCCTGTTTTTATTCAGGCCCAAAAAATAGGGGAGAGATGTTTTCGCTGGATATGAGATTTCAGGGCCTAGTTTGACCCCAAGAGGGTATTTAAGACAGGGACCGCAATATCAAGAAGAGGTGTTCACAATTGTCTGTCACCCCCTAGGGCGAGTATGATGATCATCTAATTTTCTTTCCATTTAAAAGACTGGAGAGAAGGTTAGCAATTTGTTACATAATTAAAAATTAACGAACCAGCAATGGCTGTGCACTGCAAGAAGACCAGGTTTATAGAGCAGAATTTGTGACTACATCAGTACAGATAACAGGGCCTTATGTGGCGTGTTTTTCATAGAATCAGAAAATAATGGAAGTACAGAAATAGAAGAGATGCTGGATTCAAAAAGGTCCAATAAAACAGATTTAACTAGAGTGCAAGGCTCTCTATTCTTTTTCTGCTAGAGTAGAAATATGATGACATTTATGGCGTACTGGCATTTCAAGAGTGATGGGATCTAGATTTTGAAAGATTCTCTGAGAGAGACAGATTAATCAACCTGGACATCACCTTTGCTTAGTTCATTGTACCAATTGTGGTAGTCAAAAGTATTTGCAGTTCAGCAGATTATTTCAATTCAGGTGCCTGCCACCAACACCTTCATGAGGTCCTGTGGTCAGTGGCAGCTTACTTAAAAGAGGGAGATTTAGGATAGATGGTGTGTATGGGTGACATTCTCTTTATGTCGCAGGAGCTCAGAAAACTGAAAGAACAAGTGACAGTGGTGTCAAACCCGTTAGACAGTTTAGGTATCATCAGAAGCAAGAAGCTCTCTCTCTATTAGAGCAATTCCATGAATTTCTTTTGGGGTTTTCAAAATGGCCAGGAATTCATCTTTGTGGGAGCTTCCTCCCTAGAAAATGAGGAAGTTTAAAGTGGAGATTTAGCATATGGTGACAATTTGTTGTTTCAGGCTTTCATTCATGCAACTGGTTTTCTAGCGGCTTCCATTTAGCTGTATTCCCTGGATCTCTGAACTATCGAGCTCTCTGCTGCTGAGGAGCAGCAAACTTGTTGTCGAGGTTTTTGGTACACGGACATTTTATGATGAGGAAGATAAGGAGCTCTTTTGCTGGCTGCAGAATTAGGAGGCCTGGAACGTAGGGCGAGTTTAGGCATGTACCTGAAAATCTGATTCAAGCAACCCCTGGCTGGTGTGCACACACTGAAGATATGAAGCCAGATAAACTACGATCACATTCAGATAAGCATAGTCACATCTATTTTCTGGACGGACTGCAGAAACCTCTGCTTTTGGGAGTGTTTTGGCATGAGGCCATAAATATTCTGTAGTTTTACACCCAACAATGTCTGTGTGATGTCCTAAATACATTGTCCTAGGTGGTTGCTGCTCCAAGCAGCTGCTAGAGGTAGCAAAGGAGCAGGCTGGAAAATATATATGTTTCAGGAAGAGTACCTTCCAGGATAAGAGTACAGGGTAGAGGACGGGAATTTCAAAACTCTTAGTATTTTATTGAGTGGACGTGAAGTTCAACTATTTTGGCTGTAAATCATGACTCCTCAAGGTTAGGGACCAGCTAGACCCAGGGGCATCAACAAGTTCACACATTTTATGCCATAGTGTGCCCAGGTCACTTTGCCACTGGATTCAAGCTAGCCTGGCTGATAAGGGAGGTTCCCCCGAAACCGGTACCAGGATGCTGGTTTGCGATTCGGGAAAGACCTGGCTTGCTGGACTGTTCCCGTGAGGCACAGGGTAATACTGATTTGCATATAGTTGGGTCTGAAGTGAGGTGGCGAAGTGAGCTAAAGAAAAATGATGGATTCAAACCAGATCTGTGACTGGGGGTGAGTGTCTGAAAAGTTTCAGCGCTCCGTCCATTATCTCCTTGTGTTTGCATAGTTTTTCAAAAGACTTTACATGTAGAAATTGAAACCAGTATAGATCTGCAGTTGAGGCAGCAGAGGTGTGGAATTTTTAAAATATCTCTTTGTTCAATGAACAAGATACGTCAGAAAGCTACTTGTATAATAACAAAACATCCACTCATCCCATCAGGCGATATGTACTGAGGTGACAGATTACGCCAGGGTTAATATTATGGCAGGTTTTGATTCTAGCAAGACACTGATTATGTAACCTTTCTAATTATACAAGACTCTTTACATCTGTACAGACTCTATATCAAGTTGATTTATGATTATGGAACTCGAAAGAGGTCCACATAAAATCACCAAATTGCGTACATGTAAATAAGATAAAATTCTAATTTAATGTAATAAAATATTCCATCCCATGATTAGTTCAGACAAACAAACATTCAAGGTTCAAAAAACCTTCACGTGACAGGATTCTAACGAACAGCACATGCAAAGCAAAATATAAATTTACTTTCGTGCCAATAGTGCACAAGATGGATGGATAAATATATATGAGAAATAATTTATACCACAAAAATGCAAACAATACAAATGACTAATACATAGAAGATAAAAATCGCCCACATAAGAAAGTATCAGCCTCTACAACCTACAGAATGATGGATTTTGTTATAAATTTAAAGAGCAATAAAAAATGAAAAATTCTATTACAAAATATTTAATGAGGAGGATCATAAAGTGATTGTAGTACTGCTGAAGCTGAGAGGATAGATAACTGTACACATATTGACCTCAGCCATCTCCTCCGACATAATAAAGCAGGACAGAGTATATAACATGGTTAATATCTTGAGGACCATTTTTGCAGAGGTTACAGATCGTTGATGAGCTGTACCATATAGCCAGGAGGGGATTTAAAAGAAGCATGCCCTGCCTCAACAGTAACCAAAAACAGTGCACTCCATGCGGCATATTCCATGAAATATCAGCCTGTACATTATTTATCAAACAGGAATCAATAGCCAGATGGTAAGCCTTCTTTAAAGTACAGGCTTCCCTGTCCATACAGAATCTTAAGGACCAGGTGGCCTGTTTCGAAGTAGATTTTAATTGGTGCAGCATCAAAGTAAACATCGAGAACAAATCTATTGCATTCATAAAATGTCTATAAATTAATGAAATCTCTTTTAGACCATCCCAAAAAATTTTTGCAACCAGAACCAGAGTGTACCATGGTCACTCTTTGCTAGACCCATGGTCCAACGTCCTACCTCTTTAAGGCTCTGTACAAAGGTGCTTCTAAATCCAAAAATTCTAGCCTAAGGGTGGCCACAAAGAATGGTAGTTTAACTGAGGCTAGACTTCTAAGAATTCCACCTTCCACTGTGTTTAGAAAGCCCCATTTTGACACATCAATCAATTCTGTACCATACAACAGGGAGGCAGACATCTTAGCACGAAAGACCTCAGATAAAAGTGTAAAATGTCTTCTCCCGGTGGTCTATGAAGGGAGCCCAGACCTTTAGCCTGAGAGGTGGCTTTATACATATTATTTAGGCACACAATCAGCTATTTGTCGGGGCAATGCCCTCACTTTGGGGCAAATGATTAGGGATGTCTGAGATATATAGGGAGAAGAGCAGCGGGGGCAAATAAGCATTCTTGTTTTAATCCATTTGAAATAGAGATAGCTTGCGATAGACCACTGTCCCTACCCAATAAAACTCTACACCAAGTATCAGTATGTAGGGCACAAACTAACTCTAAGTGGGTGCCTGGCATACCAAAATTTAAAAGCTTACTCCACAGCTAAGGAGGATCTACTTTATCAAATGCTGTGGAGAAGTAAATAAAAGCTGTGTATACATGTTCACCTCTACCGTCAACATATTTTTCATTTATTACCTGAAGGGAAGTGCTATCATTCCTTCCATACATCACCCTGAACCCAGTTTGCCTCATATGTATGATTTTATGAAGTCTGCCCATTTACTAATCTGGGTCAGTAGGCATTTAGCAAAAACGTTATCTACTGCGTCAAGAAGTGCGATCTGACTGTAGTTTTCTGGTAGGTCACGGTCTCCTTTCTTAACAAGCACTGGCGTTGCCAATAGGTCTCGCATTAGGAAAGTGTGAGCTATTGGTATTGTAAATGACAATTATTTTTTTTAATATGTGTTTGCATTGAAAATATATAAATTAATGGCATTGCTATTTACAAAGCCAATAGCTTACACTTTCCTAATGCGAGTCCTATTGGCTATGGGAATGCTTGTTGTTAGCCAGCAAGGACACTGCCCTCTGTGACTGAAGCCTGCTGTTTGGAGGTAGGGAGGGAGGGCGCGCGGGGAGGCTGAGAGATACCGGAAGAACAAATACATGATTGGAGAAAAGGAGGGAGGAGAGCACGACGAAGAAAACAACAGACATCACGAGAGAAGAGAAAGTGGGGAAGACTGAGGAAAAATTGAACTAGGGACGGACAGCCACAAGCTGCGAGGTCTCCGGCTCTGTCACTGCCCTTCTGCTACGACGAATGTTGCCATACCATGCTCTCAGGGCGGAACTGAAGTGCATGGCTGTGGTTTTAAGATACTGCAGGAGTCTGCAGGGGGGGCGCCGTGAGCTGGAGGTCTTGCGGGGGTGAGCGAGGGCTGAGGGGAAGGGTTATGACTGAGTCTGGGTAGTTAGAGGGGGAGCTGGGTAGTTTCCTAGGGTTATAGTGCGATGGCATCTGGTGTTTTGAAGGGTCCATGAAGAAACGGCGGAGTTCTGTGGTGGTCGGGATGAGGGGATGTGGCGGACAGTAAGGGGGTCTGCAAGGACCGAAGGAGAGGGCGAGCAGCCCGGGACGAGAGAGCTGCAACGCGAGGATGTGGATGCGGGGGGGGGGTTGGTGGGAGTCTGCGATGATCAGGAGCGGGGGAGGGGGTCCTGGGGGCTTTGATGTGAGAGATAAATTAGGGGCGGGGTGGACTCTGGCAGGGGAGGGAACATGGCCTGGAGAGAGGCCGAAGGGAAGCCGGATGGGGGCGGGAGTGCAATTAACATGGTGTAAACGGTCCGAATTCAACGTAATGTGGGGGCTCTGTGGTCTCTGTTCCTCACAGAGTCTGGGTAGTTAGAGGGGAAGCTGGGTAGTTTCCTAGGGTTATAGTGCGATGGCATCTGGTGTTTTGAAGGGTCCATGAAGAAACGGCGGAGTTCTGTGGTGGGCGGGATGAGGGGATGTGGCGGACAGTAAGGGGGTCTGCAAGGACCGAAGGAGAGGGCGAGCAGCCCGGGACGAGAGAGCTGCAACGCGAGGATGTGGATGACGGGGGGGGGGGGTTGGTGGGAGTCTGCAATGATCAGGAGCGGGGGAGGGGGTGAGGCTGTGGGGAAAAAGCCATAATTGAATGTTCTGTGAACGTGCATGGGTGAGAAAGTGAGATCTGCCCTCTGTGACTGAAGCCTGCTGTTTGGAGGTAGGGAGGGAGGGCGCGCGGGGAGGCTGAGAGATACCGGAAGAACAAATACATGATTGGAGAAAAGGAGGGAGGAGAGCACGACGAAGAAAACAACAGACATCACGAGAGAGAAAAAGTGGGGAAGACTGAGGAAAAATTGAACCAGGGACGGACCGCCACAAGCTGCGAGGTCTCCGGCTCTGTCACTGCCCTTCTGCTACGACGAATGTTGCCATACCATGCTCTCAGGGCGGAACTGAAGTGCATGGCTGTGGTTTTAAGATACTGCAGGAGTCTGCAGGGGGGGCGCCGTGAGCTGGAGGTCTTGCGGGGGTGAGCGAGGGCTGAGGGGAAGGGTTATGACTGAGTCTGGGTAGTTAGAGGGGGAGCTGGGTAGTTTCCTAGGGTTATAGTGCGATGGCATCTGGTGTTTTGAAGGGTCCATGAAGAAACGGCGGAGTTCTGTGGTGGTCGGGATGAGGGGATGTGGCGGACAGTAAGGGGGTCTGCAAGGACCGAAGGAGAGGGCGAGCAGCCCGGGACGAGAGAGCTGCAACGCGAGGATGTGGATGCGGGGGGGGGGGTTGGTGGGAGTCTGCGATGATCAGGAGCGGGGGAGGGGGTCCTGGGGGCTTTGATGTGAGAGATAAATTAGGGGCGGGGTGGACTCTGGCAGGGGAGGGAACATGGCCTGGAGAGAGGCCGAAGGGAAGCCGGATGGGGGCGGGAGTGCAATTAACATGGTGTAAACGGTCCGAATTCAACGTAATGTGGGGGCTCTGTGGTCTCTGTTCCTCACAGAGTCTGGGTAGTTAGAGGGGGAGCTGGGTAGTTTCCTAGGGTTATAGTGCGATGGCATCTGGTGTTTTGAAGGGTCCATGAAGAAACGGCGGAGTTCTGTGGTGGGCGGGATGAGGGGATGTGGCGGACAGTAAGGGGGTCTGCAAGGACCGAAGGAGAGGGCGAGCAGCCCGGGACGAGAGAGCTGCAACGCGAGGATGTGGATGACGGGGGGGGGGGGGGTTGGTGGGAGTCTGCGATGATCAGGAGCGGGGGAGGGGGTGAGGCTGTGGGGAAAAAGCCATAATTGAATGTTCTGTGAACGTGCATGGGTGAGAAAGTGAGATCTGCCCTCTGTGACTGAAGCCTGCTGTTTGGAGGTAGGGAGGGAGGGCGCGCAGGGAGGCTGAGAGATACCGGAAGAACAAATACATGATTGGAGAAAAGGAGGGAGGAGAGCACGACGAAGAAAACAACAGACATCACGAGAGAGAAAAAGTGGGGAAGACGGAGGAAAAATTGAACCAGGGACGGACCGCCACAAGCTGCGAGGTCTCCGGCTCTGTCACTGCCCTTCTGCTACGACGAATGTTGCCATACCATGCTCTCAGGGCGGAACTGAAGTGCATGGCTGTGATTGCGTGGAGAGAGAGGGGAGGTGCTGGTGTGGGAGGGGGAGGCGGAACTGAAGTGCATGCCTGTGATTGCGTGGAGAGAGAGGGGAGGTGTGGGAGGGGCTTGCATGCGGATTGGGAGAGAAGCCTGATGGGGGCTGGAGAGCCTGGTGGGTGGGCGTGAATGAGAGGAGGACTGGGCTGGGCTTGCATGCGGATTGGGAGAGGAGAGAAGCCTGATGGGGGCGGGAGAGCCTGGTGGGTGGGCGTGAATGAGGGGAGGACTGGGCTGGGCTTGCATGCGGATTGGGAGAGAAGCCTGATGGGGGCGGGAGAGCCTGGTGGGTGGGCGTGAATGAGGGGAGGACTGGGCTGGGCTTGCATGCGATGCGCGTGCATGTTGACGGGCACTGCATGAAAACCGCGGGCTGAAAGCCCTTTGGTTTGACGAGAAAATAGCCGACTTGAATTCTCCCCATTTCCCATTCCTGCGGAATGGTAAAGGCTCGACCTAAAAAGTGATATTCCCCTTCCAAGGGGGGGGAACCATTTTTTCCTTTCATAACAACATTTAAAAACCAGGCGGAGAATTTTACTCCAAAGAAGACTATTTTATTTTACAACAGTAATAGGTATTTCATCGGGGCCCATCGTACACATTTCCCGGATTACAAGTTCTATTTCTTTTTCAGGGGCAGGTGCATACAGAGCAGAATCTTCCTATAATATTAAATACTTGGTAGCACCCTAATTTACTGCAAAGAGTTCCTGGATAAAACTAACCCATTTGAGGTTGTCAATAGCGACAGGGATGGATCCAACTCTGGCTCCACAGCCCTCTGCAACGAGAGTCCAAATAAAACTTGTCCTGCTTTTTAAAATCACTTTCCTAAGTTTTATCCAGAATCTTTTTTTCTCCTCCTTTCTTAACTGAGCCTTCAACAAGTTCCTCTTCTTTTTGTTTTAATAACACTCTGGAATGTCTTTCAGGGGTATAATTCAAATATTGTTCCCAGATTAGAGCGTTTATTTTCACGATTTAACCGGAGGTGGGAACAGGGAACCCGTTTCAGACTTTCTTTGGACTTACTTGTTTTACAGTTTCAGCTAGTTGCTGCATAGGAGTATTAAAACTTTCAATTACTTTTCCTGACCAACCAGACAACTTGTTTAAAGTAGCCTCTAGAGTACCTCTAAAGCCTAAAATTGCACTATAAACTCAATGACTTCCTGCTGTTTCACTATCAAAACTCAGGAACTGGCCATCCAACAACCACGAACTAATAGGAGATGTATTACATTTCGCAATAAGAGTTAGAAGATTATGATCACTGAGAAAAGAATCAGAGACCTTCAAGTCAAAAGGCTTTCGGAGTACAGTAAGAGCCCTGGATATAGCATTGATCCAATTAACCCATTTCTCTTTCCGACTTTAATTTCGTGTAAAGAGTCTTGTGAATTGCACTGCCAAATTTACTTTTAAGCATTCATCGTATTTCACTATACTTTAATGTGAGAAGGTGGCTTGATATATGCGAACTAAAGTGGGCACCTTGTACCAATCCACACAACCCTTATGATATACGAGGTCAAAGAGAACCTTTAGAAAGCTATCCCAGTGGTAGCTGTTGAGAACAGCCTTTAGACTAAATTTTGAAGGAATGGAAAGCTGCTTGTTCTACCAGAATACCACCTCCTGAATGACTAAATGAAGGAGAACCACACAGTAGGTATATAAAATATGTATTTATTAATATAACACTCTACTTTCCTCTACACGAGGATAGAACACAAAGCACACAATACGAGATCAATAGAACAGTTGCAAGTAGCACAATACACAGTGGGGCTCCAGGGGGAGACCAAACCAAATACTAAAATAGTGGTATAACAATCACGACTTGAGACTCAGTGCCTAGTGCAAGCAGAATCGCTGGGACCCCAAGGAACTACCCCAGGCGTTAATACAAGGGACCCACGGAGGATGGGTGCAGTGAGGAAACATGACCACGTGCTCCATACAACTCTATGGAAAAGTCACAGTTGCAAAGTTAAAGTTTAAGGACCCATCTGGGAGGACTTCGAGCAAACCCGTAGGACTTTGTAGAGGCACTCCACACGTGGATACCGTAGTTCCAGAGTTACCTATCCCAGGGGAGCCGGTGCATAGGTCTGAAGTGGTGTCGGAAACATCCGCCGTTATCAATGGAAGCTTGTGAAGAAGTACAGTTGCTATGAAGGTGAAAAGAGTCCAGTGGAATCCAAGCCTGGCTTCTGTAAGGAAGGAACCTGAAAGCCAAGGGGACAGAGTCTGGGTCACTTCAGAGTGACCAGGGGCTCGGTAGACGAATGCCCAACGATGTTGGGTGCTTCAGGTGCGAAGAAGGGAAGCTTGACTCTGCAGGTAACAAGGACCAGGAGACGTCGAGGATGACCAGGAGCTGGATGCGAGCGGTCCCACGAAGGATGTCGAGTGCCGAGGGGTTGGTGTCCAGCTGGAGCACCAACAAGCCTTGGCCAAAGCAACCCATGCCGGAAGTTCAAACAGGTTACGGTGTGGATCAGCAAGGTCCAGGGGACTCACCAAGCAATGGGGAGTCAGGGCACGTCTGGGGCTACCATGAGGACTTCGTCCATAAAGTTCTGGATACAAGCCCATTTGATCACAACTGCTGTGACCAATGTGACTACACGACCAAGCCAACAGAGTGGTGCGGACCCTATTCCCAAAAAAGCACAGATCTTGTGTTTAGTCTACACCGAGGGGACCAATCTCTCCAATTGCCCACATACTCTGCATCCCGCACTAACGGGATCCCGTTCTAGTGATGACGACAGCATCCCATAACATGTTGGGATGCACGAATTACATCAAACTCAACAGGTTCAATAGACACCTTTATGCGCATAAATAAGCTCATTGAAATGTGGCTGCCAATTCCAACAAAAGAATACATGATTTTTGAGATAAAGGACTCAGGAAGCAGCTAGTACAAGTGGAAGGTCGAGTTTTTACAAGACTACCCATGGATCACCCACCAACGGGACCTTGTCTAAAATTCGAGGGCAGTATCCAGCATTGCTTCTTTTGACCTGCGAGGGACATCTCAATAAAGTTTTCTGCATATACGAGTGAAGAACTTGAGAAGTCCCAAAAAATTCAACTATTAAGAAGCCCTTTAGTGTATTGCCCTCATAACTGACAATGCTGACTTATTAGAAAAGTATACACTATTACTTAGTTTGAAACATATAGTGAAAAAATCAGAATACCAAAAATCTAAAAAAACGTGCATTGTATTAAAAAAGCAGTTTATTACAAATCAATAAAATCAATGTTATATAACATCACTACAGTGCCATACATACACATTTAAGTTCAGTTTAAAAAAAAAACAAATTTCCGATACAAATACAGAAAAAACATTTGATTAGATACATTCAATGGTTTATTTTTAATAAACCATTGAATGTATCTAATCAAATGTTTTTTCTGTATAGAATTGTTTGTCCTGATGAAGGTGGTATCGTTATACACCGAAACGCTGCGTCGACAACCCTAACAACTGATTTTTATCTCTGTATTTGTATCGGAATTTTTTTTTTTTTAAACTGAACTTAAATTTGTATGTATGGCACTGTACTGATGTTATATAACATTGATTTTATTGATTTGCTTCTTAATAGTTGGATTTTTTGGGACTTCTCAAGTTCTTCACTTCTATTCCCCTTGTCCCTAATTGGATTACAAAGGAGACCTCCCTTGCCTTTTTACTTTCTGCATATACGAACCACATTAACCAGAATTCGTGGAACAATGGGAACAAACCCGACAGGTCTTAGGAGATACCAACACGTTTCTTATAACAGTTAACACAAGCTTACTGAAATGAGACTATGCAGTTTTACAAAATAATTCAAGAGCATTGAGATACATGACCGAGAAAGCAGCATATGAGATACGGTGCTTTCTCCAACTACATTAACCATGATTACCCGCGAACAAGGAAATACGTGTCTAATGCAAACCAATGCACATTCTGACACCGCTGACTGCAAGCAGCGTTCACGGCTGAAAGAGAGAAGCACTGTTAACGACTCAACGAAGGTAAGAGCCAGGCCCGGAACACTCTTCGAAGTGCCGTTTGTCTGAAGAACAAGCCTTACAAGCAATAGATATCTAAATACATCTCTTCTTGTCCCACGCAGGATAAACTGCGAGCCTTCACTTGGAAAAGATATTACGAACAAGTAAGTTCTGCAGCTGGCATTCATACAATGCATTTGTGTTACCCTTAACAGAGCGAGGCAGTTATTCATGGGCATTACCGTTTCATTACAGGTCCCTACACATAATCCAACGCTTAGAGGTGCCCACAAGATGTGGGTGTAAAGTGAGTACTGGGCATAATAAAATCTCTATTGAGTAGTCTTTTGCACAATGTGGTTTACTGAGGTGTAGTGGGGACATATCCATTTTTGTCAAAGTGGTTGGTCTTGAGCTTTGTTTGTGATTAAATCATTTGGTAGAGCATGCAGTAATGGCAGCCTTTGGTTTGTCTTGATACAGTGTGGGACGTCGAGGTGATTTACTTGGCTCTTCTTCAGTAGGAGGTAAGAAGTGGAAGCGTAAAGATTAGGGGGGTAGAACAATAGGGGATTTAAATGGTGGCCACAAATGTGTTTCTGTTCTCTCCACAACATTGAGGTCCTGATGAGAACTCCTGATGAGAACTCCCTATCGATTGGCGTTTGAAACGTGTAGACCGCTAGTTCGTACACCATAAGATCTCTAAAAAAAAAAATCACATCTGATTGTTCTGAGAAATTTAAATACTAAAAACGTATTTTCTATGGTTTTTGTATATATGAAAAATGTAATGTAAATAGATTTCTGTTCTGTGTGCGAGGGAATGATTGAATGTGGAATGTGGTGACTGAGTGGGAGCAAACATTTTGGAAAGTGTACAGTCATTGTATAAATTGTTTTTGTGTGTAGGATGTAAAAAAAAATTGTACAAATGATATAAACTAATTGACAGATGTTTTTGAGTAACATAATAAAATAATGATTTATTCAGACTGAAGTGGAAGTCTTAGTCCCATGTTTGGTTTAATTCCAATGTGCTGTGATAAATAAGGTGAATTGAACACAACAGTATTGGCAATTGTTCAGTTTAGCATTAGGTCAGTGGCTTGGCCTTGCTGTTGGGAGCCCGTGCCCAGTAGTGTTTTTTCATGTATAGAGCAAAGGCACAAACTAAGGTTCGGACCGAAAGAGGGACGAAGTTACGCCCAGTCGAGGTCCAGCGAAGTCCAAGGTGCCCAGACGGTCGAAGATCAGAGGTTTCTTCTTGTAGATATTTGTCCACATAAATTCTAAAGTCTTACAGCCAGTTAAGCCCCTTTGTACCCACGGGAGAGGGTAGGAGAGATGCAGGGGACCCTCCTAGGGGGAGAGGCAGGACAGAATGGTGGCTACACCCATGTCCTTTGTCCAGTTTTGCGCCAGAGCAGGAACCAATAGCTCCCAGAACTGGTTTAAGCTGATCTTTGCAAAGGGACACCAAATGTGCCCCCAGTGCAGACTTTCAGGATCTCTCAGAGTGCACCCACCCAGCCCCAATACACTAAACCCCTCCTGGGAGGTGGTCACACATCCCTGTGACAGGATGCCTATTGTGATGCCTTACTCTGCTCGAGCAGCAGGAGGGCAGAAATGTGTATCTGGCTGGCACCATCCATTTTGTGCTGTCCGGGTTGAGAAGGCTGGTGTCGGATAGACCAGTGACCCCATGAAGCTCCCTTCTGAAGTGTGAAGGTATGATTCCAAGGTGTTTGATGCCAAACACGATATGTTTCTATGCAGCCGTTTTTTGAGATAGCATTTACCGAAGGTTATAATGCACCTCTACCTATACGTCCGGCTGAGTCACAGACAACCCGGGAGACGATCTCCGAAGGCTGTAGAGGGTCTCTGCTCATGCAGGAGCACCCTCTCACATAAAACCCAGCACCCTGCCTTCAGGATTGTTAAGGGCTGGTGTAGGGGTGACATAGGTTTTAAGTGTAGTGACCATTAGATATAGTGAACCTATATCTAAGGTAAGTGGTGCAAGCACTATCGTGCACAGGTTTCAGTAGCAGACCTAGAGTTCCGTTTTGCATGGCCTCTCATGGGTGGCATAATTCCTGCTATTATGCTTCAGCCCATGGCAGGCCTCTGGGGTACCTATGCCCTGGGTACAGGTGTACCATATACCCAGGGACTGTTAACCCGTTAAGCGCGCCGCAAATTCTGCCCCAGTACGGACGTTCCATTGCGCGGGCGGGATCGGAACAATCAGCGGACGTGCGCAGCACTAGCGGGGTAGTGCATGCGACGTCCGCCGAACGTTCGCAGCACTTAAAGGGTTAAGGGTACCCCAGTATCCAATCTGGAGTGTACCAAAGTACATGTATGTCAATTTAAGGGAGAATGCAGATAGACTGGGGTTCTGATTAGCAGGATCCCAGTCAGACTAGTCAAAACAAGCATTGAAAATCCAATAGGCCTCACCCTCGTTTAAGTTAAAGCAATTCTGTTTGTAATTAGGTGGCTTTTTAGCTTTGCTTTTATTAGTGTTTTTCAAACTTTCATGTACATAACATGCATAAGTATACATATATGTATAGGTATGCCTGAATATTTGTATTTATATAGATATGCAGATGTATATATATTTGTTTATATATGTATGTGTATATATATATATATATATATATATATATATATATATATATATATATATACACACACACACACATATATATATATATATATACACACACACATACATATATATAAATGCATATATATACATATATATTGGCATATGTGTGCAGTTAGAGCGGTAGAGAGAATGGAGAGTGAGTAGTAGAGAGTGAGCAGCAGTGAGCAAGCAGAGAGTGAGCAAGCAGAGAGTGAGCAAGCAGAGAGTGAGCAGGTAGAGAGTGAGCAGGTAGAGCGAGTAGAGAGTGAGTAGTAGAGAGTAGGCGGTCTGTGAAAGAGAAAAGCGTACGTCACAGCCTCAGAGTTTTGATTAGCCATCTTTATCGGCTAGTTTATTCAAATATCAATGGCATTTTGCTTTCATCGACTGCATTATACAGCATGGGGTAATGCCCACTTCATCCACTGGCTGCACTGCACTGATATTTTGACCGATCACGTGTACTGCTTCCTGAGACGGGTGCACTTCCAATTCCAGATTATGTTCCTGTCCCCCTTGGCCACTCCTTTATTTTTGTATTTTGCCAAGAGTAGATCCCTTGGCTTTGCCAATGGTTTTGTATCACGAGAAGAATAAAAGGGCTTGGCCCTCCCTGAATGGGAGCATTACGTTAAGTAACAAACCACACAAAGACAACTACAGATGGCACTAACAGGAACACAAAGCCACGTGCACACGGCTGGGTAAACAGGTGCACACAAGGAGTCATCTTCATCTCGCAATAACAGTTGTAGCAGCTGTAGGGGCGGGGGAACCGAACAGCAGATTAACATGTGGTTTCATTCAGGCCCCGGAAGCGGATGGGTAACAGGACAGCAACAGCCCAAGACCAACCAGAGAAGCCCAGTAGCCGCCCAAAGCACAATGTTTCTTTCCATTGGTACAACAGCGGATGTGCTCTACATACTAATACTGCGGGGGAAGCAAGGGATTACTTCTGCACCGAGACCCGGAGCCTGTGGGCTGCAACACATGTGCAGAGGTCTCCGCCACAATACAGCAGCATGCCGAGAAACGAAGAAGCATCTTCGACATTCACCTCCAAAGCAGCACCGCTCGCGCGCACACCCTCCTCTGCGAGGCAGCTTGCGCGCACCCTCCTGACTGACATCAGCAAACAGTCTCACAATCTATTTTTTTCTGCCAGTGAGCAGAAAAAACGTCAGTAACAGCAGACTTGCAACGCCAAAAGCTAGCCACATGACAGGCATATGGTCGTTAAAGTTCAGTTTTTGCCCACGTTTTCCAGTCACATTCCATCTCGAGAGTGTCCAACACCACCTATGGGGAAGTCAAGCCAAACTCCAACGCCAACTTAGTAGAAGTGTTGTAGTAATGGTGTGGCTCCCCGCCCTCTTGATGCCACCAGAGCCACTTTAGCAAAGATGGCTGCCGTGCCTCTGGTAGAAGAGAAAGGCTCTCAGTGGGCGCGAGGCAGCACAAGAGTCTGGACTGGAATCCAAGCAGTGAGCCTGGTTTGGCCCACGGTCGAGCGTCTGAAAGGCCTGCTGAACGGAGCCTAAGTCTTTTACAAACAGGGCATAGGGGAACATTTATAGAAACAATTAAGTTTTCACTTGTGTTCATGAGGTTTATGGTTCAAGAAAAGTAGGAATTTCCATGGCACTTTAAAAAGGAATCCTGAACTTCTCGTTAGGAATTCCTTGTCCTCGTGGACACTGAAAAGCCTTATTGTCATTTAGTCTTTTAAATTATACAAGCTTGTAATTGCAATAGACAATAGGTTAATGAGATAACAAAGTCTATGACCTGCTGAAGGGTGTTAATACTAGGGCTGTGCGTTTCAAACAGAGAAAGCGCTTGCCAGGCAGCCGCGGTTATGACAGACTTCTCTTTCACAGACGGCCCACTGGGATGGGCTTGTCTGACTTCCTTTTGGTGTAAAAGGTTTCTTATCTTTATGGGGCATGACCCCATTAAGATAAAAACCTTTTACGCCAAAAGAAAGTCAGACGAGCCCATCCAAGTGGGCTGTCTGTAAAAGAGAAAAGTGTACGTTATGAACACCTCTTTCCCAATGGCCAGCCACCGTTTAGCATAAACCGTGATGCAGGCCAATGGGAAAGCGTGGCGGGGCTTAAAGCCCGCTAGAGAACGCTCCCGAGATCATAAAATCTCACTAGCATGACTGCCCATGTGCGCAGTCTTATGCTAGGCTTCGACCTAAACAGTGAGACATCAAGCAAAAAGTGGGGGTAACCATAAGAAGCTAATCCTACTTTCATACATTTACCACAAGTACACCCAGAAAATACTTGTGGTCCAGTACCTAGATTGCCAACTGAGGAGTCAACCCACACTATGAACTTCTCCAGATCATGAAATTGTTGGACATGCTGCTTCAACTTAATGTGCCTCAGATCCCTTGTTGACCATAACTAAGCCTTATACACTTATTGGGTGTATAAGTAAGTCAACATTTTAGGTTTCCTTGGTCTCATGCATCTACCATCAACCAAGTGTAGTTTGGATTAGTACTGCAGATAGATGTAGATGTGCACGGATCTGACAACTGCCTATGCAAGACCAGTGTACAGTAACCTATATAAAGCACTTTGACGCTCTTGGGGTTTGTACATGCTATACAAAACACTTAAAACAGATTTGAAAGTTGGCCTTCAAATGCACTTCCAATATTGAAACAGCTTCCCATAGAATTACTTGCCCTTAGCCTAATTATGCAAGGTGTCCGAACATAAAGAGCTGGAGTAAAGAACTTGTATTCCATGGATGGAATAACTTTTGTGTTAAGTAAGAAAACCACAGAATTGTCGCCTACAGCGGTTTATCCTTTTATCAAAGGCTTGCAGATGTGTGCATGTGAAATGTGTGAGTATCAGACAAGAGTGATCGGTCATTATCCTTCATGTACGGAGCAATTGCTGATTTTTTTTTTGTCAATGCCCCGATAGGCAGTTTCTACTTCCTCTAGTTTCGTTTGTGAAGACATTTGAGAGAGTCTGGTGTTGATACGAGTGTGTTTAATGCTCATTGAAATTGTGGCGCAATGGCTACCAACAGGAGGGAAGCTGGAGTAGCCGATTGGTCTACTGCAAGAGGTTTATACTGTTTGAAGCCAACTAAGCATGTTTCTAGATTAGCTTTTTATGCGCCCCAAGCATGCAAACTGTTAGCCTCCAATCTAGATATAAAATTAGTATTCAAATATGTAATGGGAGAATATGAACTGTATTAAAGACAGAAGCACGCATTAATCTCGCCGGCAAATTGCCGACTAGCATGACATTTGGAATTAAACTATACATACATTTAAAGAGCAAAATGAGCTATTGGTAATATAAAGTGAAATGTATATATTTTTTGTTTTGCATTTGACAGTTTTGGACCTTCCTTGTGTTTCATTTCAAATTGGCTTCTGATTGAGGGAAATACGTTTCTTACAAGCTTTATTTTATTACAGAGACAGCGGAATAGTGTGCAGTGTTTAAGTTTGATTTGGAAGAAGTTCAAGAATGTAACGTGCTCAGGAATGGAAAGGCTCATATCACTGTCTTAGAAGCATTTAAGAGGGAGATTCTGGAATGTGATTGGTGTTTATAGTGCTGTGGACATTCTTCGTTATTCAGTCTTCAGTCTTGTCTATGATCTTTAAAGGCTGCTTCAGTGGAGCAGAATTTAAAAGTTTAAAGCATAATGCTAGTCTTCAAATCTTTAAGAAAAAAATATTTATCCTTTTATCATGTAGTCGAAGAATCGCTATGTACCCCTTAAGCAATCTGTAGGTTTTGCTGGCCACATTCAACAAAATTGCAGCTTGTTACAAACAACTTTGCATTGGGCAGCACGTCAATCGAGTTACATCCCCAAGACCAACATCAAAAAGCTCTTTTAAGCTCGCTTATGCAATATGAATACTCCAGCACAAAACTGGAAAGTTTATAGTAGATTGTCTGGGGTTGTGCATCCGTCTAGACATTTAAACTCGCCCGATTATGTGGTTCACGTTTGAGCCTTTTTAAGGGCTCCTAAGGCAAGAAAGACAAATTGGATCAATTAAATAAAATATATATATTTTTTAAATATGCTCTTCTATTCAGTCATTCCCCCCACCCTTGTCTCATATATATTGCATCACCCAAGGCAATTTCACTGAAACAGAAATTCGTGCAGGTCTTCTTAGAAGAACAGAACAGGAAGAAAAAAAAAGTAAAAGAACTACAGCATGTTTACTCCATTTGTTTAATAGCTTAGTGAAGATCCTGCGAGCAACTGGAGCAAAGTTTATACTCCATGCACTAAACAGTTCCCACCTAGGTTAGTCAACAGTGATAACAGTCCACAGTACAACTGTTCAGAACATTGCAGTCTATCTCGTCTTTAATCGCCAATATCGGGCTATTTATTAATTAGACAACACAAACGTACTCGTTTTACGGACCCTGAGAAAAATGCAAGGCTGAGTGGATCCACCTGGATTTGAACCCTTGACCTTTAGCTGACACAAAGATCTCAAAGATGGATTATCTTACCATCTCGCCCCTTGATACAACCACACAAAATAAACAAGGTTATGCCTATGGAGGTTCTGTGGTCACCTCAAGAAAGCGTTGGGGCTTCCCCGAAATGTCCCCACACGCGGAGATGAAGTCTGCTTTTGCTTACCTTTAGAATAAGGTACTTCTCAGTTTTTAATATCCTTGCGTGTGTGTCAGTTTTCCTGCTCTGGGGATAGAAGAGGCTGTCCTAGCAGCGTATTACTGATGGCCAGTCCAAGGTAGTTTTCAGGGAACGCCAATATCTTTAAGACTGCTCAGTAACTTCAGCACCACTTACTGACACAATTCCAATTCTATTCTGAGTGTCACTCTGGCATTTTACCTGCCATTTTTAGGCCAGGCCTAGGGAAAGTTTATAAAGCTTCATGTAAATCAATAAAAGACACAATTATAGTACATACAAAGAGGAGCTTCGGTTCTGACATCTTTATTCACTGATTTATTCAACTGTCCTTCACATTTTGATTCCTCCCACTACAGCATACGACTCTGGGTTAGTCCACTTCAGCCACTGGCTTCTTGCATTGCGAGGCTTAACGTGCCTGATCACATCTAAACACACATGCATAAACAAAAATAAACGTCAGTATTTTTACCCTTTTTTTTTTGTTAGGAACGCTTGAGTGTTTAAATTAATTTCTTCAAGATAATATGATTTACCGCCAACAAAATTATTTTCCTAATGCCAACAAGAACCTGATTTTACTGGGATATGCATTAAAGCTAAAAAGGGATTCTGTATGTATTCTAGGTACCCCTGCATCTTAAGAACTACCAATACTGCTGTACTAAAATGTATATACACTGGCTATCTTTGAAAAAATATATAAATAATAATATCAAACAAACGGCCCGACATTTAGGCGGTTGTGCAATTTGCTTTTCTTTTTCTTCATATGTGTGCAAAAAGAAAATAATGCACCATCACACCAACTAGACCACGCCCATTACCAATGCTGCTTGTTCTCGAGCTCATGCTAGACATTGTTTTCCTGTTGCGTCTCATCAGCCCCAGCAGAGACCAGCAGTCAGCACATTTCACCATAACCATCACCTCCTCTTCAGCTCACCTCTGAGCACCAAACCCACTCTTTGTGGGAGCACTGAAACAAACCATTTGAAAACACTTTTCTAATGCCACACTTCTGGTGGCCCGCCTGCCCGGCGCTGAGCCACGGTTAAGCGACAAATGCCCTGCATTATGCTTACTTTGGGGCCGAATGATGGGAGATTGGGGACTTGCTACACCCAGAGGGGTCATCAGTCAGGGATGTGAGGCAAACTGGTTGTACAGTCGGTGTCACAGTCATTTTCAGATCGCCCATCAGTAGGCAGCATGTTTTATATGGAAAAGTCTTAATACACAAGGACACTAGCACCCGGCATACCTTTAGATACTCTAGCACGTTAAGAATGAGTACACCTGTGGGGGAAGAGGTCCTGAGCCAGCAGGAAAGGCCCCTAAATCTAAAGCCTTTATAATGATGGCGCTTATGACCAGTCAGCCCATGGAGAGCTTATTCATCAGTGGTGCACTGCAGGCAAACAAAACTCTGCAATGGTGTTATCAAGGACAGTGGTGGTTCAGGTAGTCGCTACCTTTCAACTATTGCTTATTTAGGAATGAACACTGGGTGAAATCAAACAAACGAATGAAAACTATGGAGGGAACCTATCCTGATCCTATGTCTGTGTCGTTCATTTCATGTTTCAAACCCCATTTGATTTTCTCACGCAATGTCAGATAACGTACAAATGCTGCAGGGTGCACACTGTGCGTCTGCTTGTGGAAGCATCTCTAGGCACACTGTGTTATGCAAAGTGTGAATGGAAAGTTACCCCCGTTCTACTGCAAACTATGAAAAGCAGTTTACAGGCCGCATCTCTCAGATTACTGCACACAAAGAAAACCTTGTATATGAAAATAACGTCATACTGCACCTACCCCACCCACTATTTCACAGCCACAAACATCCCAACTGCTTCTCCGTAGGAAACTGCTACCAGTCCCCATTCCCAGAAAAATCGCCCAATGCCCCCTCACTCTAGACCCTCCGAACCATCTCTCCCTCAATAATCCAGCAAGGGAGTCCTAACTAAAGCGATAACCCTTTTCTCCTAGGTCTCACTGTAACAGGCAAATGGCGAAACGCCCGCTATTGACAATTTGTAAACACCTGCAGGTTGTGTTTACTACTACGATACATAGAACCTTTAAGGACCGTGCCCAGTGGGAATCTGTTTGTGCACTTTCCGGGTGCAAGGCAGGCAGAGGTGAGTAAAGTGTCTACTCGGGAAGCCACAAACTACACTCCCCTCCCCCCCAACTTAGAAGAGGCAACTAGAAGGATAGGCAGAGGCAAAGAGCAGTGGGCTAGAAGGGAGTGCTAGTAATGGAGCAGAGGTGAGTGGACTTCAGAGTGGAGGGAGACGCACAACACGGCATAGAAGGCTTGCTTAACCCCTTCCATGCTGATGACGAACCCCAGCCGTCATGCACTAAGGAGCTCGTGTGCTGATGACGGCTGGGGTTCGTCACGGCCCGCCCCTGTTCGTGCTGTTTACAGCACACCAGGGGAATCGCGGCCGCATGGAAAGGGTTAAGAACAATGTTCTAATAGGCTCCTGAGGCGGAAGCCGGGAGTATTTCTGTTCTCTTTATTTGCGCGGCATGCGCCATTTTTAAATTCCACTTCGTTTTTTAGGTCGAGCAGACCTACCCTCAATGCGTGAGCATTGAAGGTGTCTGCTTCAGACCTATTGTGGCCCGTATTTAGGAATGTGGACAGCTACCAGACGCGCGCTTTGACGAGGTCAGATTTCACCTCGGGAGCGAGCGTCTGATAGCTGCGCATTGCAAAGCCCTTGCTCTCAGACAGACACAGGCAGCCCCCACCCCTCTGCATGCACGCACGCACACACACACACAGGCGCGCGCATGCACACGCAGGCATACGGCACACATACAGGCACACATACAGGCACACTATCCCTTACCTCGCATTCTCTCTCAATCACACACAGTCACGCATGCGCACACACATTCCCTCGCGCACACACGCACACACGCGCGCGCACACACTCCCCCCTTCCCTCCCCTCCCCCACAGGCATACACACAGGCACGCACGCACTTCACATCAGCCCTGGGCCCCACTCACCGACTGCGCTCTTCCGGCGGGGCTCCTCTCGCGCTCGCGTCTCCTCTCCTCTTGTAAATCGGGGCTCCCTCAGGTCAGAGGAGCCCCGCAACAGGCGCCACACTCCTTCTCCCCGGCCCCCTCCTGGGGACCCGGGCTACCCCGGACCGGCAGGGCGCTCCATGCGCCGGCAGCTCGCGGACCTCGGGAGGCGGGACTTCCGGTCGGCCGCGAGTGATTGGCTGGCCGGCCAAGAGCTTCCGGGTCGCCGCGGGCAGCGCGGCGGCACCCTATAATATGAACTGGTTTTATATGTACCTGATTTTATATACACCAAATGGTGTCCAGTGGTCAAATTTCTTTTTTTTTCCACGGTGACGCGCTAGATCGTTGTCACATGGACCAGTTCGGAAGAGTGATCGTCGATGTTTTGAAATATATTACACAGCCTGCTATTGGGGTTAAGAATTGCGTCACTTTTACCTCCTCTGAGCATGTATATAAGCGTGGTGGATGAAAGCCAGATGTTTAAAATCATTCTTTATGTGTGCAATTTGTTTCCGGCCGATGAATGCCTTTTTATTGCATGCTATAACTGCTGTGTTACTGTCGACAATGCAGCACCTCGTGTTTAGCTTTGCAGCATTAGCGCCTTGAGGCCTGGTGTGTGAATCGGGTCCACATGCACTCAGTGGCTTCAAACCGACTCCGTCGACACACTGATACATTACATGTAACAGGTCTCACCAACAGACTAAGTTCAAACCGAGCCTGCTGACGCCCTTCGAGATTTTAAGCAAACTCTCTACCACGCTTTTTTTTACCAATCTTTTTATTCCTCTCAGAGGTTTTAAGAAATGTTGGCCCACCAGGGCCCACGCCATGACAGATCTTCCAGAGATCCATATGTGATCTTTACAGATACAATTAATTAAATTAGATCAGTTTATTAACTCCTCTTTGATCCTGAATTGTGGGTCCAATTTAGGACACCTCCGATTCAAACCAAACCTTCTTTCACGTCGTGAAATGTTAAAGCAAACCCACCAATGCCCAGTGAGGATTCAAAATACACGACCACACGGTGATGAGTTCTATTTTAAGTCTTCCTGACACAGTGACTTTACAATCGGTACAACTTTCTTTCTCATTCCGATTATCACAATGACATGAACCACGGGCCAGTATTTCCGTGAGCTTTTGTAAATCAAGTCATTGTCATCCCATGAGTGCTTGAAGTAAGCTCAATGGCACACTGTGAGATTCTAAATCAACCCTACACAAATCTGTCAGTGAGATTTTAAAATAATCCCGCTGCCAACTGGAGATTTTAACCGAGTTCTATTTTAAAATGCTTCTTTTTACTGCCCTCTTTTCAGGCCCCCTCTCTTATGAGACTGTCCAGAAAAGAGTGGTTCCTCACAAGCCTGCAGCGTCAACTGTAAAGGACACATCTTTTGAACATATGGCCGAGGGAGGGTTTCTGCATTGAAGTGTGACTTTTAAGGAAACACCTCTCCCCTGCCTTGCCCATAAAATACCCTTTAACGTTTTTTAAGACATGTGGCTCACAGAAAGACCTATTTTTTAAAAAGCAGAACAGTAGTGAACTCAATTAATAAGCCAAAAAACAAAGGAAACCACATACAAATTATTTAGATAAATATTGTGACATGTAAACAATATTGATTGAAACAAAATAGTCTTACAATAACTTATTTAAGTATTTTTACTGAAAAAAATTAAAAGCCATTGTTATTTGTAATATCAATACACGTAAATACAATACATATTGCATTACAAATGCTATAGGTGTCACATTTGCAAAAGTTATAACTATTGGCATTGTAAATGACAAAGCTATTAATTTAGCTATATTCAAAAACAAAACATAAATAAAACATTTGTCATTTACAATACCAATAGCTCAAACTTTCCTAATGCGAGACCTATTGCATTGCAAATGCTTGTTAAAAGTTGCTCACCTCACTTCTCAGCCGATTAGGTGCTGGACTTGGGAGGTATAACATGCACGCACGTGGTCTACCGCAGGAGCGGGCAGACATATTGGGCAGGCATCACAGGAAGCGCGTTAGTGGTTGGCTCCTCGGGGATTACAAAAGAGGATGCCAACGCGGATGCGCCGAAGGCAAGCCTGTCTGCACCCATAGGCCAGAGATGCTGCCCCCACTCAGGTAAATAATAGTCATCACACCCTTATATGTTATTCAGCTGCATTCCTGCGGGCTATTAGAGCGCTTGAACTTACCAAGAATCAAAACCACATTAATTGTACCCAGAAGTTTCCCATTACCCTAGAAGGTCCGGTAACGTGTAAGCTTCGTCAATTTCATACGGAACCACAAGCAGAGGTTTCTTTTCCTGTTAGGAAGGTCCCAGATCCAATCACTATGGGACTAAAAAACATATTGTGCAATGCAAGGTCTCTTGCAGGACTATCCTTTTGAAATCTGGGACATGATTGTCTCACATTCTCCTGCACTATGTTTTTTTACGGAAACATGGCTGAATCCCTCCAACCACCCCATGATAAACTTGGCGATCCCTGAAAACTATAAATGTATCCATCTGGACAGGGAGGAGAAAACAGGAGGAGCCATAGCCATTGCCTTCCAGAATCACCTCATAGTGAATGTTGTTTCTACAGTAAAAAATGACAAATGAATGTTTGGATTTGGGAATCTTTAAGGTCACCATATCCCCCACGGATAGCTGGCACGGTGCCTTAATTTATCGGCCCCCAGGATTCAGAGCCAATTTCACTGACCTTTTTGTCGAACACATAGCTCTACATGCGCTTGCGGCAAATAAGCTTCTTCTGCTAGGGGACTTTAATTTTCATGGGGAAAACTCTTCCAAACCCGAGGTTAATAAACTTTTTTCCTCTTTGTAATTAATGGGACTTACACAAAGAGTGGAAGGACCTACACACCGAGCTGGTCACCTATTAAATCTGGTGTTTACCAACTATGACCAACTGAGCTGTGGCCTCCCTGACCCCCTTACATGGACTGATCATTCTATGATCACTTTTTTTATCCATCAGAGCCGCCAAAGGAATGTGGAATCATATCAGGAAAAAACAAGAACAGTGTAGACCATGGCGTAATCTCGCCTTAGAAGCTTTCAATTAGGTTTACTCCTTGGAACCAGTAAATAGCATCATGGAGGCTCCCAAAAAGTTGGAGGCTTTTAACGGTGCATTAGAATCTGCTTTTGATGAGACTATACACAAAAAATATTGCACCGCTCAACAGCGGATCACGACTCCCTGGTATACAGAGGAGCCTCAGAGAGAAAAAGCCATATCTAGGCGTTTGGAAAGAACCTGGCGGGCTAGCAAGCTCCATCAAAATAGATTACTGTAAAGACAGTCTCTGGCCAGATATCATTGAACCTAAAAGCAGCAAGACGTATGTTCATTATTAAGCAGATAGAACAGGGCAGCAACTCCTCGAAAACCCTGTTTAGTATAGTCAGAGATTTCACATCCCCTAAAGTTTGTAGGCAGTCTCCAAAGGAGTCTCAGGATTTATGCAAGTCCCTGGTGACCTATTTTCAGGATAAGATATCCAGAATCTATGATAACTTTCCTTTGATAGCTCCTTCAGTTTCTGAAACCCTGACCAAACTCTAGGACAGGCGAAAGGTAACAAACAGCTCCTTGGAGAGCTTTGAACCGACCACTATTGAAGAGGTCTCAAAAGGCCTTTCCAATATAAAATCAGGGTCACCAAATGATTTGTGTCCTCCAAAAATCATGGCTCTTCTAGCGACGAGTTGTACTCCTGCAATCTGCTTTATATTAACTGGTACCCTTCCCCCTACATGGAAAGAGGCGTTTGTTCGCCCTATAATAAAGAAACCTACAGGGGACCCATCAATCCTTAGCAACTACCGGCCCATTTCCCTATTACCACTCTTGGGGAAACTGCTGGAAAGCATTATCTACAAATGAGCTCCTACTTGGAAATCAATGAAATCCTGGATCCATCACAATCGGGATTTCGACCAGGTTTCAGCACTGAAACCCCTATTCTGGCAGTGACAGATTCTCTCAGACAGACAATAGATTTGTGGGGCTCTGTGATACTGATTCTTCTAGATCTCTCTGCAGCTTTTGTTACCATCTCCCACACAAAGCTGGCAGAGAGACTATCCTCATGTGGTATCGCAGGGACAGCCCTGAAGTGGTTACAACATTTTTTGACTGTGAGAACTCAAACTGTGATGTTAGGACCCTATACCTCTGCTAAAAATTTTCTGGAGAAGGGTGTCCTGCAAGGCTCTAGTATGAGTCCTACTCATATATATATATATATACTAATATGTGCAGATATTTGATTTAGGCACTATGCCGTAATTGATTTCAGCGCGTTTTCTGACCCTATGGTTTGCTTTTGTTGTTTCCATGTAATTTCAATTTATGGCACTTTGTCGTGACTTCTCATGTTACTTTACATGTTACTCAACCGCAACCATCTTTAATTATGCAGCGCTGTTTAAATCTTGTTTTGCTTGACACTTCCCAGACTTGTTTCCTTATCACATTGCATTGTGTTATCTTTAACATGTAATTTCCCATGTGGTACATACTGTTTCTCATGTGTGCTATACATGTTGTATAATGTATACACTGTTGCTTTATTTATTCTCCTGTTTTTTTATTTTTTTGGCGTTTTCTTTCCCCAATCAAGCCCCTCCCACTTGTTGTATATATATCCCCACTTTTACGAGTGCTTTTGTGTGATCAAGCTCCCCAGTGGAGTGAAACGCGTTACCTCAAAATAAATGTTTTGAACCTGCTACTCACCTGAGTTGGATTATTGGAGAGCTTCACTTGCCTGTCTGCTGTGGCGCTGCGAGGTCTGCACCCTGCTGCTGCCTGTCATCCATTGACAGGCGGGGATTTATATATATATATATATATATATATATATATATATATATATATATATATCCCCTCTGGCAAGGATAGACGAGCAGCTGGGTTTCGAGATCATCTCATACGCAGATGATATGCAGCTTATGTTCACTATTAGAGCAAACCCAGAGCTAGAGAAAATCCGTTTTGCCATCGGCATGAAGGCGATCTCCGATTAGATGACAAGAAACTGCCTTCAATTAAATCCAGAAAAAACAGATTATGTTAATGGGAAAAGCCTCGGACATTTGGTCAGGCGATTGGTGGCCCGTCCAATTAAGCTCTGCTCCCACCCCCAAACTCTCAGTAAATAAAATTGAACCGGACATTGACCATGAAGGACCACATTGCGGCCATGACCAGCTCATGCTACTATAGCCTATGACTCCTTCAAAAAATACTCCCATTCATGCCTACCCTTCATCATTGGACATTAGTGCAGGCTATGGTAACTAATCGTTTGGACTACGGCAATGCTTTGCTGGCAGAGGTGGGAGACTCTCCTGGCTAAATTACAAGTGGTCCAGAACACAGCAGGAAGAATGATCCTAAAACGTCCTGCAGGATCTCCTTCGATTCCGCTGCTCAGAGAACTACACTGGTTATCTGTGAAAAAGAGATCCTTTTTCAAATCTGTTGTTTAACCTATAATCCCTTGAACAACAGAGGTCCTCTCTATTTACAAAGAAAACTTCTCAAATACTGTCCCTCTAGGAGACTCAGATCTAGCTCACTGGGTCTTCTTCAGGTTCCTCGAATTTGTCTCCCCAGACCGGGGGCAGAGCCTTCTCCTATCTTGCCCCAAGATACAGGAACCACCTCCCAGAGGCGCTGCGAGCAATCTCTAGTTAAGTCATTTTTATAAAACAGCTGAAAGCCTTTTTGTTTTAATCTACTCTCCAGTCCTCTTCTGTGCTCCCTCTGCGCAGGATCCTATTCTTCTAGGTAGCGCCGAGATGCCCCAGGGTGAGTTGAGCGCTTTATAAACCAATTAACATAACAACAACATAACATAACCCGGTCCCCAGAGGAGAGGTAAGTGCCCTACTTTCAGACCCTACTCAAGAAAACGGTTTCTGAATATGAACAGAACTTCTCAATAGAAACTCCTTACACACGCAGAAGTTATTCTGAAAATCTGACAATGCCAGGGTCGGACTGGTTGGTCCATATGGCAATCAGGCAGTACCCGACTGGTCTGACAGGTCAGTGTGTGGGCCGGATTTTTGGCTGTTTGTGGGCCTGTTCTTTGGTCTGCTGTTCCCGTTTTTACTGCGGATTCCCTGATATTAAAACAAATATTGCCTGCAGCAAGCTCAAATCCATGCAGTATCCCATACCTTACAAAATACCTATATGAAACTTGTTACAAATTCAATACGCCCCACTCAGCAAACAAAGCACACTTGTATAGTTCCCAATTCACTAATGGGGGGGGGGGGGGGGGGGGGCTTTTATTTTTGGGCCAAGGCCAATTTTCTATCCGCCCCTGGACATGTCCCTGTTAACTAAAACGAGACACTTGGTGAACCTGAGTACATGGTGGGAGGCGTATGTAGGGTGGCAGGGAGCGACTGCAGGGGGCGTGGGGAGGAGGGTGGAAGGGGTGGTGACCTTTCTGCTGGCACCTCAGGTCACAACCATTTCATTCCACCACAGTATACTAATTAGGCGGCGAAAGGGCCGCTCATCTCAAAAGAAAGCGCCCCTGCATAGATCATATTATGACAGAGAGGGGGGCGTGTTAACAGCCTACAGATACATAGGAGGGGAGGGGGTTGGCAGTGACTAACACCTTCACAAGTGACATTCCTCCTTCCCCCAGTGACTTTCTGGTGACACTGTGCCTCACCCGGGCTTCCTTCCTGTGGCAGGGCAGGGAGTGTGCGAGGTCTGTAGTGCACAAACATCAGTGTGTGTCTAAAACAACAAACTCTTATCTGCGGAAGGACATGAAACCTCTTGAGGTCATTGGGGTTCTCTCAACTACACCGCGCCACTCAAAATTGTTCTTAAAACCCTTTCCTAACACCCGACCTTCCATACGAACAGCACAGACGAACGTTAATGGCAGTGCCCTTCGTACAAACTGTACTTCACTTTCCAAACTCGGCACCTTCCGTACAAATTGCAGCTAAAGTATTAGACGGCACAGTTCATCAAAAGTGACCCGAAGCACTTTATAGCTAGAACCTTAAATAGAAACTATAACAAAGCACTTTACTGAAGGAGCCTAAAATAAGTGTATTTAAAGAGTATCATAAATAGTATATTTAATAGAAATTGTACGTAAGCACTTTTCTTAAAGACCCCATCAAGTCAACTCAACCGATGCACTTTACATAGTGTACCCTTTTTGCAAGTTATACTTAAAGCACTTTAATACAAACTGTACGACATGACTTTGGAAATCTTACCAACTGGACCAAAATATACTACAGGCAGTGTATTTTCTACAACATGTACCAAAGCACTTTAGACACCACCTTTCAAGAGGCACCCAAGCATTTTACAGTGTCCCCCATTGTATGGTTCCGAGTTAACTGCTCCCATTGGCGGACGCTCTTTCTCGCACTTGAACCGTAAACTGTGGAAAACCCTGCCTGAGCTTCACCGCGAGAAGCTAGCCACTGGTGACTGGCCACTAGCCACCTAACACAAACATCTGAGAACCAGGTTGTTCTGATCGCTTCTCAATCCACAAGCTCCTCCTACCTTCTATGCCAAAGCGCTGGGAAACCATTTTTGGGTAGCTATGAGCTATTCAAGATCGAATAAAATTCAAAAATAATAAATGATCAATATGTGCTAGGCTAGATGCGAGGCTCTCAAAATACAACAACAATGAAAGCACTGTATTTACAATGACGTGCCCAGGATGAGAGGCCAAATCGGATACAGGCAGGGTCACTGGACAAATGCGATTGCACGCTGTAAACATGAACTTGCCACATATTTCAGTTGCATAGTTGCCACATCTTGACAAAAACGTTTCTAGCTCCAGCAAATCAAAAGTTAGTAAAACAATGCCACACCAGTCACTTTACAAATGTGAATGTGTCACCTTTAACCTGCTAATAATTAGCCAGTCTAAGAGGTGAATATGTTGACCACATGTGCGAGCACCCCTACTTAATGTACTGGCTTTTATTTTCAGAAATAAACAAAAACTGTAAAATGTTAAATGCAATCCAAACAGGGCAGGCAGTACTATTGTCTGCCTTGATTGTTTTTCAAAACCAGCAAATACAAATTCTTATTCACATTGCAGACAGTATACCCAAAGATGCAAAGATGATGTAATTCCAACCAGGGCTCGGTCTTCAAAAGATTCAGAAATGTCTTGAGGTCACATGTGCTCAATGCTAATGTACATTCTAGTGAGTAGTTTATATATCCAATAACACATGTACTACACTGTTCCGTAGAGCTGATTTTGATGGAAAGATGTGCATCATAACTTGTTTTTCCTAGCTGCACAATTTAGCCAAGTCTAAACCAGTGGCCCTAGATATAAAGCACAGCAACTTCAATATTGCAAACGGTAAGCCACAAAACCCAACCATCTATCCACCTGTCACTGGAGCACCTGAACAGATCATACAAACACCAAGAAGCGATCTAGTTCAGTTAGCCCCTATATAAATGCCTGTAGATTATAGAAGGTATACAAATGGAGAAGTGTGGCTCAATGGTTAGAGCGGCAGACCCTGATGTAGAGGTCTAGCCCGGGACCAGGGTTCAATTCCCGCCTCGGCGGGTCTTGGGCTCAATTTCCGTGGACCTGATAATTCTCGCCTCGGTGCCTATTCTAATCATGGGTCCCACTCTGCAACTCTGGGCAATAGCTTGCTTAATCTCCACAACGGCCCCAACAACGCTAGGATGCCTGGCTTCACCTTGGGGGTGCCCAGGAGTGGGCACTTCACAGGGAAAAGCCAGGAAGGGCTCCACAGCGGTATGCGTACAAACGCCTGAGATACCCCTTCGGGGGTCGATTCAGGCGCTGTACAAATACTACTACATTTACAATAGAAGAGGAGGGGTGAAATAATACACACAACATGGGATAGGGAGGAGAAAAGTGATATGGAGGAAAGGAAGAGGAGAAAACGAGGGGGTTGAAAGGAATGCCGGGAGGTTGTAGGAGGAGAACAAGTTATTTGAACAGAATGTAAGGAAAGGCAGGTTATATGGGAAAAAAATAATGTGAGATGCAAATGATTAAGGGATGGGCGGGCAAGAGTCAGTGAGTACTGATAGAAAGGGGACAAGAAACACTAAATGAGGAAACAGCGCAATAGTCCGTCTTTCTAACGGGCAATGTATGTATCCACTGTTGATGAAAAGAGACAGCATAGAGCTGACTCAGTAGAAAGCTAGATTAATATTTTAATCTAGGCTTCTCCAACGAGTAACTCGCTAGTTACTGGAAGCTCTCCCGCAGCCTGTTAGTAGATCTCCTGCGTGCAGCCTACCCTACTAAAATAGAAGCTTTTACTTAGTTGAAATAATATGTATACCAAACTTAATAGTGGTTATTTGAAGGGGAAAATATGTGTATTTTCAGAACTCATAGGATAATGGTTGAAGAAAAATTGCAACATTTCCAAAATATATTTAAAAGTGATACATGATGGCACTTGGGAGACTCATAACTATTAGGTTTGTGCCAGAGCAATGCAGCTATGGTTATGTGTTGCCAATATAGTAATTTACAAATGGACAAAATCGTATTTAAAGTTACTGCTGGCACCCTGCTCGACTCACTGGTGTGATCATTGCTAGTGATTTTTATATGGCGGCTACCAATGTAATCTAGCCTGATGTGGTCACTATTCGAAAACTGATGATTTCCTTCGCACATAACTATCTCTTATCCCAAACAGGTTGAAGACCCCGGATTTAAACATAATTGCATAGCTAAAACACAACATTGAGAAGTGTGCTTTTTGAAACGGGTATAGAAAAAAAGGGTCGTAAATAAACTTGGGAGCTCTGAAGTAGAGGCAGAGAGAGGATCGGCTGGGCGGCTCAGGGTAAAGCTGGAGACCAAGTGAGTGTAGTATACTGTACCTAGAGGGGGCAGTCCGGATGGGGCAGGTAGGGCACGGGGAGTTTTTGATTGGTTAACCTGGCTTTGGGAGAGTGGTGCTCTTACAAGAGAAAGTAAAATGAGAGACACAGACTTACCGTCATGGCGGGGGTAGGGGCGCCCCCGTCTGTCCCTTTCCAGGCTCCTCTTGCCTCCGCCAACTTCACAGGGCTAGAAAGAGGGTAATATTCCGAAGGGGCGGAGGAAAGGCAAAGGGAGAAGCGTGAACTTCACAGTGATTCTCCCTTCGCCCCTAAAAGAGCTTTAGGCCTAAAAACTACACTTTTCCCTCCTCCCTCTTTACTTTCGGCCTTTTTTTTTTTCTTTTACTTTTTTGAACTTCCTGGGAGGGGCCGAACTGCCAATGGGAGCCGTGAGGTGGGCCGGCAAGGAAATAAAAAAAAATAAAGCAGGAAAATGAGCACAAAATGGTTCAGGGGCCTGGCAGCCAATGAGAGAGGGGCGTGCTGGGGCGACGCAGCCAATGGGAAGAGGAAGGGGCGGAAAAAGAGGAGCTAATTGGAGGAGGAAAGGGGCAGACAGCCAATGTGAGGAATCCGCTCTGGAAAGGGCGGAAGGAGCGTCCCGAGCGCAGGAGTGCGACTGGCAGCCAATGGGAGGAGACCGTGTTTTTTCTATGGACCGCCCCGTTCGTCTGGGAGGACCACCCTAGGAATGTAACGCAGGTGACTCCCTCCTGCTGTACAAACAAGGTGGGTGGGGGAGGGGAGAAGCCTGAAGGGCAGGTGTCATTTTCTCTGTAAATAACCCCTCCTTAATGATGCCCCTCCTTCCACCCAACCACACCCATCAGCGCTCCTATCAAAGACTGTGCACTCAGCTAGTGGGGTGAGCAGAGGGTTAATGTGCCTGCTGCAGGGCAAGAGATCATGTGGTTATCGGAACCCACTAGTTACCGAGGCATACCCTAGTAAATTAACGTGGTGTGTAAATATTTCTACTGTGTGGCTCATGTGCAATCTGAGGTCGATACGTTCCAAACCATTTAGGATAGCTCTGTGGGTTATTGTGACAAATGTGCAGCCAGTGGGGGACAGATTACAGGTTCAATATCATAGCTCAGTGGATTGATGTATCTGCTGCAGTAATCATGTGTCACCTGGTGGAGGTTGTAGTGTTATGGTGTGTACACGTTCTAGTGTTCCTGTGTAATGTAACACACTCTACACCCACCCATCACAGACGTCATGGTGTCACATGACGCTGCCAATAAAAGAGGCTGAGCGCACGTGCTCAGGACCTTTCCTACCACTCATTCCTGGTGTCCGTGTCCATCCTTGCTGCGCCTATCATGAGGGCCCAGGGCCCATACTTTCAATCATTACGATGGCGACGAGGTCGGTAGTGAAACCCATGCGTGCCACTACCCTACACTGAGGAAAAAGGGGAGAGAGTTGCCCGCCTGAAGGGGCATCCCCCGCAGCAAGGTGCAGCGAGCCGAGAAGCCGGTGAGCACGTCGGAGCCCAGCAGCCACCGAGAGGCGAACAGCAAGCCGACCGAAGCCACCCGCGTCAGCCGCCACCTACATGAGCCACGAGGAATGAGCGGACCGCCCAGAGCCCACCTGAGACGGCCGCAAGGCAAGAACCCCACCAGAGTGGTGCACGCGCCGGGCGGAGTCCACCCGCCACGACCGCGACGCAGCATCTGGCCTGCCGGCCGAAGGTGAGCCCCTGGGGCGAAGTGCCCAACATTAACTGTGCCAGTAAACAAGCAGGACCAGCGGAGCCTACCCGCGGCCTGCCCGAGTCATCCCTTGCCCCCGCCGCGTGTGTAACGGAAGCGGCGGGGCCCAGAGTAAGCCACAGCGTGAAGGGAAGGCGGCCGGACCCGAAAATTAACAATAGCAACGAGGGGGAGGGAGCGGAGTAGCTAACCGCCTCCCGACCCCCCTCGCGACGTGGTCCGGGCCAGCGGAGCCCACCCGCGACCTGTTGGCGGCACCTCCACCGAAGGAAGACTCAGCAGCGCCAGCGGAGCCCACCCGCGACCTGCCGGAACCCCCAGTGAAGAAGAGACTCAGCAGCGCCAGCAGAGCCCACCCGCGGCCCGCCGGTAGCGCCCAGTGAAGGACAGTGTTTGCAGAGCCAGCGGAGCCCACCCGCGACCTGCGAGAAGCAAGGCAGGCCTCCGCTGCGCAGCGTGTTGAAGCTGCTGCGGCGGGAGACCGGCGAAAGTGGGGCCAGCGGAACAGTACATTCAAAAGACAGAGCCGGCGGAGCCCAACCGCGGCCTGCCTCGAGCGCCCCCGCCCAGGGAGGAGTGACCGGAGCGACGTGCTCCCCCGCCGGAGTGAAGCACCTTCTCCCCCGCCCGCGTGAGCACTGCCGAGGCGGCTGCGGACGGGGAGAGGAAGCTAGAGAGAAGCAAGCGTATGCAGGCGGCCAGCGCCGCCAAGATCAGAAGGCGCCCCCCCCCCCACCTCGTGTGCTCCGTGTGAGGAGCAGAGTGCACGGGAGCAGGGGAGAAGTGAGTGCCTGCAAGCTGCCAGCGCCGCCGTCACCAGTAGAGCTCCCTCCTTGTGTGCTCAGTGAGGGGCAGAGTGCCGGCAAAGCGGTCAACACCGCCAAAAGTTACATAAGCCCCACCGGGACACTGACTGCCAAATTTGCCCCCAGCATCAAAGCTGCACAACACCAGAGGGACATAAACAGTGCTTTTACAATCTATGCCTGACTTCAGCACATTTACAATTCGGTACATTTCTGCAACACTAAAAGCAAAGGAAATCCACTCACCCATCTCAGCAGCAGCTCCAACCCCCTGTGCACTGAAGCAGTAGAGTGCACACCCGGGAAAGACAAGACAGGCTGCTCAAAAGATCCAGCAACACTGCCACCCAGTGGCCAAAAGCAATAGTGCACTAGCATCCACCAGCACTGAAACAAGCACTGTTCAACGCAAAAGAAGTTACCACCATCTAGAGGCAACAAACGGAGTAGCGCCCCAAGGGAAAGCATCTTAACGCCCGAATCCAGAAAGCGCGCTCTGCGCAGAAGACGCCCACACGCACCAGCAAGGAGTCGGCGGCTGCCACTTCTGAAGCGACGTGGGAAGAGGCGCGAATGTCTCACTCAACATCAACACCTCACCAAGCATCCAAGCAAGGACAAAACGTCTGGAAAAAACGACTGCCAAGCACTGGAGGAACGGTCAAGGAAAAACTGCCGAGATCAGAAGACGGAGAGAGCAGTGACTCCTAGTGGCCACAGGAGTTCACCGCAGCATCAACCACTCCCGCCAACGGTCCGAAGCAGCAAACAACCTGACGCCAGCCAAAGCAGCAAGTACCCGACGGTCCAAAGCAGCAAAGTACTGGACGTCAGCCAAAGCAGCAAGAAAAAGACGCCAGCCAAAGCTGCAAATACCGACGACATGCATCAAGTGTCCGAGAGCCTTGAAAAGGACGGGCGCAGATAACGCGCCACGTGGCAAGGCACAGCCCCCACGAGATGGAAGAAGGGCACAGGTAACGCCACAGTGCAGAACAGTTACCGAAGAAGACCACTAAGCGTGGCACCCCCAGAAGCTGATCCACAGAAAGATCGCGTACCAAGTATGACCCGCGACGGGTCCCCTCAAACAATACCAGAAAGTGCTAACGCACCTAGTCCGACAGGACGACCGAAGAAACCTGCCAAAACACCAGCAGGATGGGACCGCCAAATGGTCCAGGACGTTCGACCTAGTCAAGGTCTCTGAACACCATCCCACGAACGTCACCAACTAGATTCTAGAGTAGAAGGTTCGCGACACCAACTCAGGAAGCTGAGGAAGAAGGAGGAAGTGTTCCAGTCGGGGACAAACCAGGACCACACATGCAGCGGGCGCGCCCTGCATGGAGGAGCCAGGTCAGGAGAGAAGATGCAAGATCGGACCGAGTGATGTCGCGAAACAGGAAAGGAGAAAAGGAGAGATCCGTGTGGCACGTCGGCCACCGCGAAAAGAAAGGAAGAAGAGGAGAGATCCGAGTGGCACGCCAGCCACCGTGAAAAGAAAGGAAGAAGAGGAGAGAGCTGTGTGGCACGTCTGCCACTGCGAAAAGAAAGGAAGAAGAGGAGAGAGCTGGTGGCACGTCTGCCACTGCGAAAAGAAAGGAAGAAGAGGAGAGAGCTGTGTGGCACGTCTGCCACTGCGAAAAGAAAGGAAGAAGAGGAGAGAGCTGTGTGGCACGTCTGCCACTGCGAAAAGGAAGGAAGAAGAGGAGAGAGCTGGTGGCACGTTTGCCACCGTGAAAATAAAGGAAGAAAAGGAGAGACATGTGGCACCCCTGCCACTGCTATAGCGCAAGGAAGTATATCCATGTGGCCGTTGCCACAGTTAGGAATGGAAGGAAGTGTATTCCACGTGGCCGTTGCCACAGTTGAAGAGCAGGAAGAAGTACATCCCCGTGGCCGTTGCCACAGTCACCAATGGAAGGAAGTAAATCCACGTGGCCGTTGCCACGGTTAGGAGTGAAGAAGATGTCAGTGCAAAATAGGTCCCCATCGTGAGTCCGAGGCCGAACTGGTACGTAACCATCCATCTCATGGCGAACTGCAAGAACTCCAACCGCACCCGTTACCACGGAAGTCAACAACACAAGGACTGTGAGGAAAAAGGGGCTACCCAGGCGTTTACAGACTGTTTCCTTCTAGCCCCACCAACCTGTGCTACAACGGACAAAAGTTCCCCTTTCCTACCACTCATTCCTGGTGTCCGTGTCCATCCTTGCTGCGCCTATCATGAGGGCCCAGGGCCCATACTTTCAATCATTACAGAGGTAAATCACTATGGGGCATATTATCAACGCTAAGCTATATTTGTCGCTAACGATGCTTAGCAACAAATTTTTTAACGCTAAGCATCGCCAGAAATTATCGCAGATAAACCTTGCTATTATCAAGGTTTATCGCAAAAGCGATAAAAATCGGCCGCAATGCATGAATATCGCTGAAAAATCAGCGATATTCATGCATTACCGAGCTAATGCTCTTAGCCATGTTATCCACCTACCATTGGATAACATGGCTAAGAACAGCTCAGGGCAGGTGTTAGCTTTTGGAGATATTCGCGCTTAGCGCAAATATTTCCAAATCCTTGATAATAGGAGAATTGTCGCTTAACAACATTTCTCCTATTATTTTTCTCTGGAACGCCCCCTTTGCATCTCATTAGAGATGCAAGGGGAAGCGTAGAGAAAAAGGGTGCTAACATGCGAATTTGCGTGTTAGAACCCTGTTGCTGATAGGGAGATAATTTTATCTCTGCTTTCTTGGCTTTTAAAGCCAAAAAAGCGGAGATAAATCCCTTGATAATATGCCCCTATGTTCCATCCCCAGTATGATAGCTCAGTTGAGTAGGGTGCGCACAGCAGTGGTCAAACGCTTATTTTATCTGCAGTTACCCATATTTCTTTTGGGTTGTGAGAAAAAGTGAAGCTGCAACTAGTATATTCCTACATATATTGAAGCAACAAATGTTCACACTGGAATGCCTGATGGGTGTTGCAGCTACATGCACCCATGTGTAATCCATCACTACATTCATATGAAAATATGAGCATTGTAGCTCACATCGCAGCAGTGGCGTCACTAGGGGGGTGCGGACCGCACCCGGTGTCACCCCATCTGGGGTGACACCAATCTGGTCAGTTACGCTGGGGCTTAGTGCGTGCAAGCCTCAAGCGCACGCCACCCAAAAAAATAAATTACTGCTACTGTACTACTGCAGTCAGTGCAGTGAGTTTGTTTACTCACTGCAGCAGCACCTCGCCACGCATGCACGCACCAGATGCATGTGATGATGCTGGTCTCTGGTGCGATGCGGATGCGCCGCGCGGCCAGTTCCTGCACCCTTCAACGAGGGTCACATGCCAATGAATATTAGTGAGATAAGGGGGTGACTTGGGGGCCCCCTCTCCCCATTCTGCTGAGGGGCCCATCATTTTGCCTTCTATCACCACCACTGCATGCATAAGAGAAGATGCCAGTGAAGGGGTTTCTCGCAAGAAGAATGAAAAAATACTTTGAAATAAAAAAAATGTCTGCTTCTGCAAAGCCTGAGAAAAGTAACTCGCTATTTTTTTGGAGGTGTCTGTCAACGTTACGTCTGTGGAAAACATGACGGTGCTAGTATAAGGCTTTTGAGAAACTGTGTAGTATTTTATTCATCAACTTAGCAGACTTTTTTTTTGTTTTGCCTCTCATGGGAACGGGAGCCTGTGCGAAATCTTTACTGCAGTATAAAGTTTGTGTCCCAATGTTTACCATCTCTATATTTGGACTCAATTGTTCCATGGTGGCGGTATGCTCGTGTGCACAGATGGCGCATGCGTTTATTGGCAGATTTAATGTGCCATTCTTGTACAAATGTTTCCAGATTGATGTCTTCGTGATTTTCATTAGGGATCCTATGTGCCATTAAAACATTTGTAAATCAATTTGGTTGGATAAAAAATGAGAATCAGCCTGCTGCGTGCTTAAAATTGAACCTGCATGGGGTGGTGGTGACTTGTTGGCATGCTATCTAGCCAAAAATCATTATAACTGTTTTTTTCTTGGACAAAATGCAACACCCTGACTTAAAGAGAGTGGTATGGTCCTTACATTTCCAGCTTCTTTGTGCCTTTGGTTATCTACCACTTTGGATATGACTCAGGACTGACGTGTGTGGCAGTGGGACCGTTTCATGCCACCTCATGGCGAAGCAAACTTACTACTGTTCCAGGACACACACGTCTGTTTGTGTTCTCTCAATGAAAAAAAATAGTTAGGAATCTTAATTAAGGTTCTTGCCCATTAGAGCAAAATCAGTAAAATATACCATAACTCAAGTCGTTCACCAAGTTTTGCGCTTGTTAGTCACCTTTTCTTTATTGTCTTATTTTAAATGCTTGTTTTACTTTGGGTGGTGTGAATTATGGGATGCATTTCAAACCAAAACTGCAAGGTTTAGTGGTTTTGCGTCTTTGAGACCGAAGTATAAATCAGTTTATAACAGTTTTTTTCAGTGAATATCCTACTTTTTTAATGACATACTGAATTACGCACAGCCAGGACTAGGCCCTGCATACAACCCTATGGATGTACATGCTTTTACCACGCATGCTGTAACAACGCAAGTTTTAAAACGCATTCCATTACAACGCATTACACTGGGGGGTGCTGGATAGTGAATAGTTCAATTTACTATTCCAAAACCAGTCCCCATGGACACTAGGGAAGGTGTTGGATAGTAAATTAAAACTATTCCCTATCCTAGAGCGCCCCCAGTGTAATGCGTTGTAATGGTTTTCGTTTTAAAGTCTGCGTTGTAATAGCACTGCGTGCTAAAAGTTGCGTTATAAAGGTTGTTCACCAACCCTATGCATGCAGGTAAACCTAGTTGTGCATTGATGCTGGGCCCTGCCCCAGCATGGCTCACGAGTACAGTGAACCCTCCTTGAGTATCGCAAACCCACAGCAAGTTTCTGTGACCCATACCGCACCATGTGAGGTTCTGTGGTCCTAACCTATGATGGCAAACCCCCAATGGTGAGTTATGGGTTGAAGTTCACCATGGGTTTGCGGTACTCTGGCGTAAAGCTTGCCTGGTTGATGGATCTTTTTCAGGATTCGCATTACATTGAAACCAGAAATAGTGTCTGCAGTAAATGGTACTCAGTCAAAGACTGAGGACAACAGACGCCAATTTAGATGTCAAGATTCCATGAATCCTGAAAGGATCCTCTGAAAGGGCAACTCATTTTATTAATTTATTTTTTATTTAAACCAGCCGATTTCCTTTGAGGGTCTCCCAATTAAGGTCTATAGGCCAGGTTGTACTCGCCTTACCCACTTAAGTGGCCTTGAAAACTTGAAATTGTTTCTCAGGACACCGGGGTTGTGCCCTGTATCCTGAAATATCAGCTGCAACAGAAATGTATCTTGCAGCCATTAACTCATTGCACTCTTATCCACTGTTCCAGCCAGGTTGCAATGACTTTACACTGCTATCCTGATAGTGAGTTGGCCTCTTCAGATGGATTTGACTTTACTACACAAATTTAACACTTGCCTACTGACTTTAGTTAAATGGTTTGTTTGTTGCATCTGTTTTTTGTTTATGTTGAGGATTCATTTATGATGTAGCAATGCACTACATGGATGAAATTCTCAATATAAAAATGCAGGAAATATAGGAACTAAATTTACAAACGTTACTAAGGATTCTGTATGGTCCCGATTTGCCATCTGTGTCCACTGGCAGACTCGGAGCGGAGAAGGTCCATGCGGTAGGTCGTGAGGGGGTGACACCATGAGTTACCCGCACCGGGTGACACCAACCCTAGTGACGCCACTGCATCGCAGCTGTGTAAGCTTCTTTAGAAAGTTTTCTCCTGCTTTTAAACGCCCCCATCCGTCAGCCGGAACAGCTGTTTGCTTAGCAGCCTCGATAGCAGTGAGAACTCAAGAAAACAAGTTTATTTTCCGTTTTAACTGTATTTAAAAATAAATGCAGACAGGAATGCAAAATGTAACATCTACTATTTAAAAGTATTATTACACGGGCATATAAGCGATTCTAAGTTGTGCTGGAAGCCTAGCAGAAAGCAAAATAGGTATTTAATTGTGTCTGCCCGGAAGCAGAACGTTAAGGAAAATTCCCATCACATAAATAATTGCTCGGGGCACTTCATGGTTCACTGACAAATACGTTGAAATAGAAATTTTTGTTATTTCTGTACTTAACCCTTTTTCCTGGATGCGAGCTAACAGTAATGCTTGAACTTGTTTCCTGCTGAATATAGCGCAAGTTTCAGTGTTAGGAAAAACTTGGGAAAGGCCGATGACATCAAAATATTTTTTTACAGATGCTAGTCATGGAATAACAAGGCCTTTACCACAAGCTAAGCAATCTTTTACGATGCCTCGTGTTAATAACGCTTCCTCATTTCCCCAAATTGATTGCCACAACAACGGGGGGGGGGGGATTTGAACCCAGTCACCTATATAGCCTAGCCCCAGCTCATTGTGCCAGATGAACTGTGATGTAGAAATCGTTAAAGATAAAAGCGATTTTCCTCTATTTCAATTGCTGAAGGGTCCCCAATACCCCAAACTCCCGCCCGATAAGTAGTGACTGGTACACATTGCATGTAATAAATTTGTAACATAGTAGCGAATGCATGACCTCCTGTAGGGGACAGCACACTGATAAGTGAACCAACTACTCTAGATAGGTTGGTTCCCCGCTCTACTATGTTGGGTCTCCAAGAACCAGTGGAACTGAAAACCATCCATAAATAAGAGACTATGTTAGTGTTGTAGAGGCGGCTTGTTCCTACTAAGATACTTGTTATTGGGATAATTTTGGGGCCACAAGCCGTGATAAAATATTTGGAAAAATTAGTCAACAGGTCAATGTAGGAGTGCCCCTGCACTCCTAAATAACTCAAGGAGGCTTCTTGTTATGTTTTATGTATCCTTTATTAAACAGAGCGCCAGGGAGCGCGGCTCAGAATCGCGGCCGATACAAATTGGCCGCACTTCCGGTTCCGCTCGCGGCGGGCGCCGCTCAACAACTAGACCGTCACCACATATCTACCCCCTTTAAACAGTTAACAAAGTACTGTCCCCAACAGCAATGTCCTCAAGTCTCTAAAAGCTGCGCATATAACATTAAACAGTCTTACTTGGTTCCCATGCAAAACTCTTCATATCTCTTCGGGATCCTTACGACTCTGCCCGACTGGGTTCTCGTGGGCTCCCGCTCAAGGTGTCCATTCCATGGCCTATTTGGTATAACAGGCCCTCCGCTCTCTCTGTCACTCCCTGTTCTTTGGCTACTCCTGTCTGCTCCTGGGCTCCTGGCTATAGGAGATTTGTTTCCCTCTGTAGATCCATTTTCTTCTCTTCGGTTAGAGCCTTCACCGATCTCTTCTCTCCTCCATACTTCTGTTCCTGGCTCTTCTTCTGTCCTTTCTTGCTCCTGTTCTCCGTCAACTTCCTCAGGGTGTACTCCTACTTCTCCTGGTGTCTCCCATTTCAGAATCTTGTTGTGTTTCGCCATCCTGTCTTGCGACCACACTTTGCCGTCGCTGAGAAGAGCCGATCTGGTGTATGGTTCTATAACCTGGAGAGGTGGCGTGAACTTGCTTTCGACCTTCCTTTTCATTACAGCCAACTTTACTCTCACCCATTCTCCTTTCTCCAAGGCCACTTCCTGTACACTCCGCCTCTTGTAGTGTTCTGTGTACAGGGCCTGCGACCTTTCCATGTTCCTCCTCACCACCGCCGGGGACCACTTACTCTGTATAACCAGGTGTTTCCATGCTAGATTATCTTTCGTGAAAGGGTCTCTTCCTCTCAGTACCTTGAAAGGGCTATACCCCGTACTGGCCGGGGTGATGCGATATGCCCACAGCATCTTCGGTAGTTCTTTCTCACAGTCCTGTCCTGCACTGATAGCGGCCTGGATCGTTCCCATTATTACTCGGTTGAATCGTTCTGCGAGGCAATTCCCCGCAGGGTGGTATATGGGGGTGTGCTTCACCTCTATTCCATTTCGGGCCATGAATGCCTCCCATTTGGCGGACACAAATTGTGGTCCGTTGTCGCAGGTGATGACCTTGGGGATCCCTTCCTTCACGAACGTTGACGTCAAGAAGGAAAACACTGCACTGCCTCTGTGTCCACCCTCTCCCTTACTTCCACTTCGGCCATTTCGAATACCTGTCCACCATCACTATGGCATATTTCTGCACTCTTTCGATGTTGAGAATGGGCCCAATGATTTCGATCGAGATCATTTCCCACAGGCTGTTTGGGATGGGAAATTTTCCTAGAGGGGGACGTTTCATCGTTTGAGACTTGTCTGCTCTGCTGCATGACTCACACATCCTCACGTGTCTTTCGACTTGGATGTCTATAGCCGGCCACCAGTATTTCTTGCTTCGCTAGGGCCTTTGTTTTCGTTATGACGAGATGTCCCGAGTGAAGAATTGTTAAGAGATGATCCACTAGCTTCTGGGGAGGAATCACTTTGTCTCCTCTCAACAAGAACACAGGGTTTTCTCTGATTGACAGTTCCTCTCGCACTTCCCAGTATTTCCTCAACTGGCTGTCTAGGTGTCTTTTATCTGGCCAGCCATGTGTCACATATCCTTTCACTGCTTCCAGAGTTTCATCTTGGTTGTACGCTTCTGCCCACTCCTGTCCGCTGATCACCTGCTCGTGGTCTTGCGTCACTGCTACCATGTAACCTTCCCATCCTGAAGGTTCCTGGTCTCCCGTCCTTTCCATGGCGGCTGCTCTACTTAAGAAATCGGCAACCCTGTTCTTGTTCCCGGGAATGTATTCCACTTCGTACACATAGTCCAGTAATCTCAAAGTCATTTTTGCAATGCGCGGCATGGCATGCGCATGTCCACTGGAGGTGAGGACCTTCACCAGAGGCTTGTGATCCGTGCGCAGCAGGAAGCACGAACCCCACAGGAACTGCCTGAAACGTTCCATGGCCCACACCGCCGCTAGCATATTTTTCTCTATCACACTAAACTTCTCCTCATTGGGGGCCAGCAATCTTGATGCGAAACAGACAGTGGAAATCTCTCCTTCTTTGGACTGATGTCTTCCTTCTTGGTGGGCGTCGGGGCATCTCTTATTGCTGAGACGTTGGCTCTTTTGGGCTCTATCCCTCTTTCGCTGATTTCATGCCCCAGATAAGTTACTGATCGTACTCCAAATCTACACTTCTCCCACTCTGCTGTGAGCCCATTCCTCTCCAATATTGACAGGACTGCGTGCAGATTTTCGTTATGGTCCGTCTTTGACTTCCCCATTATGAGAATGTCGTCTTGGAAGTATTGCACTCCCTCCTCTTTTTGAAACAACTTGTGCATCAATTTTTGGAACACTGCCGCGGCTGACGCTAGTCCAAATGGCATTCTCACAAACTTGTAGCACCCAAACGGGGTGATGAACGACGTGAGGTGGCTGCACGCTGGGTGCAGCGCTATTTGATGGTACGGCGATGATCAAACCACTGTGGAGAACCACTTTATCCCTTTAGTTTTTGCCAGCGTTTCATTGATTCGGGGTAAGGGGAATTTGCCTACCCATATGTTCTTATTCAGTTCCCTGAGGTCTATGCACAGGCGCACCTTCCCGTTGGGTTTCTGTGCTACCACCAGGGGGGACAACCATTCAGCACTCTCTATGGCTTCTATTATACCACTTCTTTCTAGGCGTTCCAATTCCTCCTTCACCGCTTTTCGGCTACGGAACGGATGTTCCGGACTTTCTGGCTCACCGGGCGGGCTCCTTCCGTCAAACATATTTTGTGAGTGAACTTGGTCAATCTGCCTATCGTCCCTTTGAAGACTTCTGGGTACTCTCTCCTCCATGCTTCACTTTCGTACCCTTGTTCAGTGTCTGTAAGCAACACTTTTTCCTTATCTCCTGGGTTGAGCTTTATGCCCAGCACTCCTTTGTCTTTCCATCCTAGTACCGAAGGCCCCTTTTCTGCGATGTACAGCTTGCACTCCGCCTGGCGTCCCTTGAACTCGAATAATAGAGGGCAGTACCCCACCATTGATATCCTTTCTCCTGTGTATGTGACTGGGCGTATGTCTGGAGGAATCAAGTCTACTTTTATCGCATCTCGGAACTCCTTCTCCCACACCTTTCTTTGCACTATTATGTAGGGGGACCCTGAGTCTGCAACAATGTCAATCGCTACTCCGCCAATGTTCATCTTCAGTACTGGTTTGTTGGATCCGTTGCAGTCTATCCCCAGGACTTGGTCATCTATGCATAATACTTCCTCTCCGTCGTCCTCTTCTGCCGTTGCCTCTTCTTCCTCATCACTTCCATGTTCTACATATTTAACCTCCGATCTTCTGGGTCTGCGTCTGCATACCTTTTCATGATGGCCTAAGATTCCGCAATATGAGCATTTGGCCCTGAAGGCTGGGCATACTTTGTCGGTGCCGGCATGAGAGAAGCTCCCACATCGGTAGCAGTTTTACTTTTTCTCCCATTTGGTCTTTTGCGCTCCTCCCGCATTCTGCGGATATTTCTTCTGGTATTGGGTTCTAGGTGGTCCTGCTTGTTTGTTCTTGTCCGATCTGTTCCCTTCCGTGACCTTGCACACTGTTGTCTTACTGATGGTGTCTTTCCTTGCGGCTTCCGCACACCTTTTTGATAGCTCGGCCTTTTTCACCAACGCCCACACTTCTTTGAGTGGCGCATCTCCGTTTACCCACAGTTTCTCGTGTACGGCGGTGTTGGATGTGTGCATGATAATCTGGTCTCTCACCAGTTCGTCGTTCAATGTCCCAAACTTGCGGTAATGTGTGTCCAGATCCTCTATGGCATGCTGAAACTCGTCTGTGTCTGCTGCTGGTCTGGTCTTCTTCACTAGGTTATCATATACCCTAATGCCTTCTGGTCCCAGATTATGTAGAAGTATTTTCTTCCTCCTGGAGCTCGAATATTCCACCTCACTTTCCTCTTCCACAGCTGATAAGTAGTTCAGAAAATACCTTTTCCAGTCCTCCCACAGCATTGTTGGTTCGCCTCTTTTCGGTAGGAACGGGACTAGGTTGGTGAGGGAGGAGGATTGAGTGCACATCTTCCTTGCGTCGCGTTGGTTCGGGTTGGACGGTTCGATACTGCTGGGTGGGTTTCCCGGTGCTTGCCTTCCCTCCTGTTCTCGCTTGGAACTCTGGCTATCGTTGTCACTGCCTGAAGCACTGGAGAGGTCCAGGATTGCGTTGGTTCCTTCACGTCGTGCTGGGCCGCTTCCTTGGGGTCGTGGGTCTGGCTGCGTGTCACCTCCCTGTTACTTGTAACTGGTGGCACTGGGTGTAGGTCCACTACCTGTACCCCCCTCTGTTTGAGTGTTCTAACCTCGAGAAGTCCACTGTGCGGTTCTGCTGTGCCTTGTGCTGTCGTCTTGTGCCTTGCGTCCTCTGCGTGGATGCTGCACTCTTCCCTTGGTTTCTTCCTGTGCTGCCAGCACTGTGGTGACTGTAACCTCTTTTCCCCGCCTTCTGGCCTGCTTTGTTCGTGGAGTCCTCTGGGCTCCCTCTGCCACGCTCTGTTTGTGGGTGGTTTTCACCCCCCTCCCGGGGTTGGTGGTCCAAATCTGGTGGATCTGGGCCTCGTCGCCAATTGTATGAGTGCCCCTGCACTCCTAAATAACTCAAGGAGGCTTCTTGTTATGTTTTATGTATCCTTTATTAAACAGAGCGCCTGGGATCGCGACTCGCGGCAGATACAAAATGGCCGCACTTCCGGTTCCGGTCGCGGCGGGCGCAGCGCAACAACTAGACCAGGGGTACTCAAAGTACGGCCCGCGGACCATTGGCGGCCCGGCAAGCCTTCAGTGGCGGCCCGCGGAGCTTGAGACATCGCACCTGTGTGTTTTTTTTAAAAACTTCAGCAAACACCTCGGAGAGCAGCAGTGCGTAATCAGAGAGACTGCTCTCTGTGGGGGCCGGGCGATTCCAGTCACAGTCAAGAGTGGAGCTGCAGGGGCGCTAAGAGGTGAACAAAGCCTCATTAACAAAGAAATGGTAGTTTAAAGACCTGTGAAGTACTGGGGTGCCTGGGAGGCTGTGTCAGCCCAGGCTGACACACAGGGGAGAGGGGGGAGAACAGCAGGAACTGAGAGCCTGGTGAGGTGGGAGGGCAGATCAGGGAGTTAAAGCCCGGGTGAGGGAGGTGGGAGGGCAGAGCAGGGAGTGAGAGCCCGGGTGAGGGAGGTGGGAGGGCAGCAGGGAGTCAGAGCCTGGGTGAGGGAGGTGGGAGGTGTGAGGGCAGCAGGAAGTGAGAGCCTGGTGAGGTGGGAGGGCAGAGCAGGGAGTGAGAGCCGGGTCAGGTGGGAGGGCAGCAGGGAGTGGGCCAGGTGAGGTGACAGAGGGCAGAGCAGGGAGTGAGAGCCCGGGTGAGGGAGGTGGGAGGGCAGAGCAGGGAGTGAGCCGGGTAAGGTGACAGAGGGCAGAGCAGGGATTGAGAGCCCGGGTGAGGGAGGTGGGAGGGCAGAGCATGGAATGAGAGCCCGGGTGTGGGAGGTGGGAGGGCAGCAGTGAGTGAGAGCCCGGTGAGGTGGGAGGGCAGCAGGGAGTGAGAGCCGGTTGAGGTGACCGAGGGCAGCAGGGAGTGAGAGCCGGGTGAGGTGGGAGGGCAGCAGGGAGTGAGAGCCGGGTGAGGTGGGAGGGCAGCAGTGAGTGAGAGCCCGGTGAGGTGGGAGGGCAGCAGGGAGTGAGAGCCGGTTGAGGTGACCGAGGGCAGCAGGGAGTGAGAGCCGGGTGAGGTGGGAGGGCAGCAGGGAGTGAGAGCCGGGTGAGGTGGGAGGGCAGCAGGGAGTGAGAGCCGGGTGAGGTGGGAGGGCAGCAGGGAGTGAGAGCCGGGGGAGGTGGGAGGGCAGCAGGGAGTCAGGGCCTGGGTGAGGGAGGTGGGAGGTGGGAGGGCAGCAGGAAGTGAGAGCCTGGTGAGGTGGGAGGGCAGAGCAGGGAGTGAGAGCCGGGTCAGGTGGGAGGGCAGCAGGGAGTGTGCCAGGTGAGGTGACAGAGGGCAGAGCGGGGAGTGAGAGCCCGGGTGAGGGAGGTGGGAGGGCAGAGCAGGGAGTGAGCCGGGTGAGGTGACAGAGGGCAGAGCAGGGATTGAGAGCCAGGGTGAGGGAGGTTGGAGGGCAGAGCATGGAATGAGAGCCTGGGTATGGGAGGTGGGAGGGCAGCAGTGAGTGAGAGCCCGGTGAGGTGGGAGGGCAGCAGGGAGTGAGAGCCGGGTGAGGTGGGAGTGCCGCAGGGAGTGAGAGCCGGGTGAGGTGGGAGGGCAGAAGGGAGTGAGAGCCGGTTGAGGTGACCGAGGGCAGCAGGGAGTGAGAGCCGAGTGAGGTGGGAGGGCAGCAGGGAGTGAGAGCTGGGTGAGGTGGGAGGGCAGCAGGGAGTGAGAGCCGGGTGAGGTGAGATAGATAGAGACAGGTAAAGACATATAGAGACAGATAGAGGCAGAGACAGATAGAGACCGGGGCAGACGGAGCTAGATAGGGTCAGAGACAGGGACAGACAGAGACAGAAAGAGGCAGATAGAGGTAGAGACAGACAGCGATAGAGACAGACAGCGATCGAGACAGACAGCGATAGAGTCAGACAGCGATAGAGACAGACATCGGGAGGGATGGAGACAGACAGAGGGAGAAAGACAGAGGGAGAGAGGGAGACAGACAGAGGGAGAGAGGGAGACAGACAAAGGGAGAGAGGGAGACAGACAGAGGGAGGGAGACAGACAGAGGGAGGGAGACAGACAGAGGGGGATACAGAGAGAGGGAGACATACAGAGGGAGGGAGACAGACAGAGGGAGGGAGGGAGACCGACAGAGGGAGGGAGGGAGACAGACAGAGGGGGGAGGGAAACAGACAGAGGGAGGGAGACAGAGGGAGGGAGGGAGACAGAGGGAGGGAGACAGACAGAGGGATAGAGGGAGACAGACAGAGGGAGAGAGGGACACAGACAGAGGGAGACCGACAGATCGAGACGGACAGATCGAGACCGACAGAGGGAGACAGACAGAGGGAGACAGACAGACAGAGGGAGGGAGACAGACAGAGGGAGGGAGACAGACAGAGGGAGGGAGGGAGACAGACAGAGGGAGGGAGACAGACAGAGGGAGAGAGACAGAAAGACAGAGGGAGACAGAAAGACAGAGGGAGGGAGGGAGACAGACGGAGGGAGGTAGGGAGACGGAGGGAGGGAGACAGAGAGAGGGAGGGAGACGGAGGGAGGGAGACAGAGGGAGGGAGACAGAGGGAGGGATGGAGACAGACAAAGGGAGGGAGACAGACAGCGGGCAGACGGAGGGAGGGAGACAGAGGGAGATGGACAGTGGGAAACCGATAGAAGGAGACAGATGGAGGGAGACAGAGAGAGAGAAGGAAAGAGGGAGGGAGACAGAGAGAGAAAGAGAGGTGAGACAGAGAGACCGAGGGAGAGAGACAGAGGGAGACAGAGAGAGAGGGATGGAGGGAGCGAGAGAGAGAGATAGAAGGAGGGAGACAGAGAGAGGGAGGGAGAGATAGGGAGAGAGAAAGAGAGATGTGTGTGTATGCTGGTCTGTTGGCTCAGTGGATGAACGAGTCAGCTGCAGGGGCCTGTGTTCAACTTCATGGTCACATTTTTTTTCTTTCTAGCCCCTTCCCCCTCCCCCACTGACGCCGCCTCCACCGGTGCGGCCCTCGCCCACAAACCACACTGTAAATTCGGCCCCCGAGAGAAAGTTTGTGAGTACCCATGAACTAGACCGTCACCACAGTCAAGTGTGCCCATAAATTTCACAAAAGAGTGTACCAAATAAGATTTGTTTAAATATTTGCTGCGTTATTGCTAAATTTATTCTTGTCTTGAAATCAATAAAGAAATTTAAACCTAAAAGAGTGGACTAATAAACGCAAAGCACTGGGTGTACGTACTAGTAACACTGCATTGTTTGCGTTTAACAATACTGGGCAAGACGCACTGAGCACAGATGGAGCATCTAGTGTACATGCTGTTAAGTGGGTGCCAAGCTTATTTATGTACAGGATGAAGAGCAAAGGAGCCAGCACACACCCCTCACCCAATATGGATCTCCAGTGTAAGTCCACTATGTCCGAAACTCACTCTAGCTGGTGTATTTTTTGTGCTTGGATGCCAAGAGATGTACAGGTGGCTCCTTCATCTCCAATAAAATTTGCCAGAGTCTTGACTGATTTACACAGTCAAATGCCATGACTCATCGTGCTAAATACATGGGGGTGCGTTTAGCAACGGTATATTTACCCAGAATTAGGTTACGGTTCAGGCACTGCTCCTGTGTTTCAATGTGTTTTCAAAAGCCATATTGGAATGGATCCAAATTCTTTTTGTCATCCTCCCGCTCCATAATCTTATTATATAGCGCCCTTCCGAAATTTTGGCTGGTATGTCTATGTGGGAAATTGGGCGATAGCAATTGGGTGAAAATTGCTCGCCCTTCTTGAACATTGGTACTATTGTCGATGAGGCCCATGAATCTGGTAAGGATGCACAATTGAAATTATTGAAAACATTAGTCAACAGGGGCGCCCTATAAAGTTGTGTTATACTTTATCAGGTCAATGGTTACGTTATAGGGACCAGGTGCCTTACCTCCTGCACTTTGCTGTATCACAACTAAGACTTCATGTTGGCAGGATGTTTGAGATACTGCTTCATCGCACGACTCAAGGTCGCTCAGTGGAGATAACCTGTTTCTCAAAGGCAATGCTGCCCCCAGGCCCAGGCTGAGATGGCCACTAAAGGTCCATCTGCATCGTACGGAAATCAACAGCAGCCAGCACAAATCTCTAGCATATAAAATTACCCCAAAGGGTATGCCTGGATACCAGTGGATTGGGTGGCCCAGAGTTGTCAGGAGACGTGCAACTCTAAAAGGGTTGTTAAAGTCAACTATTACGCAGTCCTCCAACCACCTCTTGGTATCAGTGCCAAGCCAATCAACGCTCCTAACCATGAAGATTGAATTATACATTTCCATACCAATGCTAGAGCTTGACAAACCAGTGAACCACCTTGTTCTTTAGTACCCCAATATTTGTAGTGCAGGTTTATGATGTGGCAGTACAATCCCACGGACTATCACATATGGGGTTGACTCTAGGGGTAGGTTGATTACCTTACTTGCCCAGGTGACTATGGGCTGCAACGCTGTAGAGGGGTGTTTGGCGCAAGAAGCATCCAAATACGCAGGAGATAATAGAGTAGCATGCAGGGCAGCAATGGAATTCCTAACTGATTGTGTGGATGGGGGAAGGGATGGTCCTAGGTATATTTGTTGGTGCACTCTGGGGATGAAGTAAATTCGCCTTAGTATTACTACTGACACTGGTCATGGTGCTAATAACTCCTGCCCCACCTATAAGATTTTTGTCCTTTTGCAGTATCGCTAAGCTATTTACCTGAGCCATTAATTGTGCCACATATTCTTCAATCTGAACTAATCTCAAAATGTTTGAATAATATTTAGAGTACACGTCACAATTTTTCCTTGAAAGGTGGTTAACACTGGATAGTCAAATGAGAGCTCTATCTGTACCCCTAAAGACACTAAACAGCCCTTCCTCTTTGGGATGACCATGCATTGCCTCTGCTTGCTACTAGGGCTGGCAATGGGGCTTGGCTGGTTATTCGCCGCCCGAGAGCCTCACTCCTGGGTGTCCTCCCTCTATAGCACAGGAGTAACCCTCTGAGCCGCGTCATGAGCAGCGCCACCCATGCTCACAATAGGCGAAGAACCTGTGGCTGAGACTAAAATAATGTCCTGCGTTGGACTAAGTGCATGGGACTCAGACAAGGGAAGGTTCTCCATTCATAGGGAAAGCCTTCCCTCGGCCAACTCAATCTCTTTCGTTACTACAGAGAATGCTCAGTACAGGAACCCCTCAATACTAGTAACTTTTACGGTACTCTGGGGTAACTTATGTGTGGCAGCACCCACCTTTCTCTTCCCCATGCTTTGGACAAAGTCGTGCCACTAAAATTGAATAGGTTTCGACAAAATTTATGAAGGGGCCCCATGCTATACTATAGTGCAATATACAAGGTACTAGACACCCAACCCAAGATAGACAGAAATAGAATTTGAAGGTGCTGGGTGGGAGAACATAGCAAAAGGGTAGCAAAAGCTGTTTCATACAGTTTCATGAAATCTGGGCAGGGGGTATTTATCAAGGCAGGCCGCAAGGCCTGTAATGGAGGAAACACCAACTTTACTCGCCTACTCAAAATATAAAAGAATAAACATGCCCACAAGAGTGCTGAGAACATAACGTGTATTTGTAAAGCACACATTCGCCCGGAGACATCTTGGTGATGAATAACAGATGTTTATTGTTACCCAACTCAATGGTACTAATTTTACAGACCTCAGATGGATGAAAGGCTGAGTGGACCCGCCGGGATTTGAACCTGTGACCATGAGGTCGAACGCAGGCTCCTTCAGTGGATGCATTAGTCCACTGAGCTACCATACCTGGCTCAACCAAAACTGCAAGTGCTCCAGCTGTTAATGCCTGAACAAAGATGGATCACCTCCCCAAGGTTCAGTCAGTCAGAAAACGGACAACAGACAACAAGAGGCTTGCATCTCAACTATGTTGCTGGGAGAACAGGATGAATTGCTTGTGAACTTTGGCACTCACTGCAACCTCAAGCTTGGGCGTTAAGCATGGACCAGTAGATGGGAAGGAGACATTGGGCAGGAACTCCATTTTTAAATTAAAATTATCATTGTTTTCTTACCGGCCAGACAAATATCCAAGGATAGAGCCAAGGGGGATGGCTCAGCCCAGCCTCTTCCTGTCGATGACGGGCACAGGACAGGCTCGCATTGACCCAGGCGCGTCCCACGCTGAGGGACGAAACACCATGCATTATAATGCTTTCAGGCCAGCAGTGAGGATGCAGGTGTGGGCATTCACAGGGTGCGCCTCCTGGGGCCCTGTGCAGGATGGTTGCTTTAGTCCCCTGCCTTTACACAGATGACAGCTTTCCCTACACTCCTTACACTGCACCTACATCTCCCAAATTACCATACATTGAGATATGGGGCACAGAGACAGGTGTTGTTTTCGGTCCTTACAATATCTTGATTTCTGAACTGCTTTTCAAGCCTTCCGAGTACATTACGTTCTTATTGTGAATAGCATCTGTCTGAGGGATAGGTAGAGGAAGCTACTCAGTATTCTAATATACAATGATGTCCATCTATGTAAACAAGCGTGTCTCAGATGAGAAAGCATTGCCCTTTATTGTATCTACAATTGCAACACCATGTGAAGGACAACTACAACTTGCAACGAATGCTCTCTTTAACGGAAGTGAAAGACAGCTTTACCAGGTGATTCCAAGGCATTGAAGACACAGTGTTCCAGACCTGGGCTTTCCTTTTCATAAATCGGTGTTTTCAGGTGTATTAGTACAATGGGGTCACCTAAAATGAATCAAGACTACAACTCCCAGAATGCAGTATGTATTTAAATGGATGTAAAGAATCATGAAGCTGTTCCTGGGGATAAGGAGTGGGCTGGTAGCCTAGATAGTAAGGGAGTGGGCAAATCGTAAATGTGTTTAGCCAAAAAGAAAGATGCTTCCTGGAACGGAGGCGGATTTAGAAACGAGACAAGCTACTGGATGTCATGATAATTCCTCCTTCAAATAACATTTCGAAATTATGGCATGGCATCTATTAAGAATACTTGGAAATCGATGTCTTGATTAAAATACTTTGTTGTTTCTACTGAGTGGTTAAAATTAAGAAGAAGAAAAAGTGCAAATCAGATCACATCAACTACAAAGACAGTCTGCAATTCGTAACCAAAGCTTCAATTTACTGATCACAAGTGTACCAGGTAGTCTGATGTTTTTCTCATTGTATTTTTGTTTCAGCTAATAAGGCATGCAAAATTAGATTTATATATAAAAGTATAGCAACGACGATGATTAAATACAAGTAGATTAGTTAAATTACAGCTTTTCCTTGTTATTTTCCAATCGGATAAGATACCATTTATGTTTAGGAAATTGGTTAAGGTATACTGGGTACATAAGAGACACAAAAAGGAAGCCCATTGCCTGTTTTTTCAAATTCTGCGAGAGAACCATAAGCTGTATTCCTGTAAAAGGGTGACGTTATTTCCCTTTGAAAGATAGTGCCAGGAAGGGGGACTGATACAGCCTTCTCCCCAACACCAAACTCTCTATAGTTCTTGATTCCTAAAGCTGGAGGAGGGATGGGGGCTCCAACTAGTCACTAAAAGTTGCAGCTTGGCCTCTTAGCAGGAGCTTTAAAAGCCCTGCACGATAACAGCTTTCTCAAAAGTGTTTCCCCAGAACCTTCACTGAAACACAAACACTGCAACAGCCGCCCTCGCCCTTTCTAACTGAAAAAAATGACATAAGGAAAAAAGTCGTGACTTGGTTTTCAAATGAAAGAGCTCCTAGCAAACATTACAAAAAACCCTAATAAAGGAAGTGAGGTGAAAACCCTAATAAAGGAAGCGAGGTGAAAAAGGGGAAGGGAAAGGGAGAAGAAAATAAAGAATAAATACGACCCTCACCCCCGTCGTGTTGTTCTAGCCCGAATTTGAAAGAAAAGAGAAAAAAGCCCCGGTCCTTTAAAAGAAAGAGGAAAGAAAACTTGAGCTTTGGCTGGTGGAGGATGGGGGGAAGCGAGAAAAAGAAAGATAAAAGCCTGCTCGGGGGAGGCGATTGTCCTCTGTGTCTTCCCCTCTCTTTCGTGGGCTGCGGGGAGGGGGCCGTTTTGCATCGTTTCACGTCACCTCTGCCTCATTCCCTTCTTCCTTCCTTCTACAGAGAGAGGGGGCAAGGAAGATAGGGTGGCTGAGGAGGGGTAGAGAGAGAAATATTACAAAGAGAAGGTGGAGACGGTGACATACAGAAGGAACGTGGGAAGGGAGAGAGGGCAGAGGGGAAGGAAAGATAGTGAGGGAGAGACTGAAAACGAGAGGCTGGTAGACACTGAGGAGAGGACGTCACAGGGGGAGGGGGGGGGCTGCAGAGTGGGAGAGTGTGAGAGATAGGTGGAGAGAAGGGGTTGAGGCAGAGGGAGAGACATGACTGAAAGATAAGAGGGAGAAGTAGGACAGAGGGTGAGGGGGAAGAGGCAGGAGCGTTGCAGGGGGCAAGAGACAAGGGTTACTTTGCAGAGAAGAATGTAGAAAGGCGCTAGAAGAGGGGAAGAGAAGATGAGGCGGACGGGGAGGGATATGACAGCAGGAAGGGAAGAAAGGCGAGGAGAAGTGCAGATAAACAGGCAGTGAAACAGAGGATGGAAGAAGACGGTCATTACAGAAAGATTACAGAGGGAAGGGGGACTGGGCGAAAGACGAGAGAGTGAGCGAGATAGGCGGGTGGAAGAAACAGGAAGGTTAAGAGGGGGAGGGATATTACAGAGCAAGGGGGGAGGGATATTACGGAGGAAGGAAGGAGAGACAGAAGAAGAGGAAGGAGAAGAAAAAGGGTGCGCGAGGCAAGGAAGGGAGACCGGGGCAGACCAAGGGAGGGACTTGTAGAGGTGAAAGAGTGGATCAGGCGCAGTAAGGAAGCTGGAGAGAGAAATATGGTATTTGTTTTGGGGGTAGGGAGTAGAAGATAAGGGGGTAGTAGATAAAACAGATAGAGAGAAAAGAGGAAGAAAAAGAAACAAGCATTTGCAATGCAATAGGTCTCGCATTAAGTTTGAGCTATTGGCATTGCTAAATATTGTAACACCAACTGCAACAAAAGTCTATAAATTGTAGGCCAAAAAAATGTGTATTTATTTTTGTAGCAATGGTGGCATGCTGCGCTTTAGATGAATATGTTTAAAAGTAAAGTGCGCCATACTGCGATTGCTACAATAGTTAATTGTGGATGCGTTAACAATTGATGTGTGCACTGATGGCTGGTGGTGTGTGTGCCTGTAGAAATTGTGCACTGGTGGTGTGTGTGTCAGGTGGAAGTGTACACTGCCGGCTGGTGGTGTGTGTGCCTGGTGAAAGCGTGCACTGATGGCTGAAGGTGTGTGTGCCTGGTGAAAGTGTGCACTGATGGCTGGTGGTGTGTGTCTGATGAATGCGTGCACTGACGGCTGGTGGTGTGTGTCTGGTGGAAGTGTACACTGCCAGCTGGTGGTGTGTGTGCCTGGTGGAAGCGTGCACTGACGGCTGGTGGTGTGTGTGCGCCTGGTGAAAGTGTGCACTGACGGCTGTTGATGTGTGCCTGGTGAAAGCGTGCACTGACGGCTAGTGGTATTTGTGCCCGGTGAAAGCGTACACTGATGACTGATGGTGTCTGTGCCTGGTGAAAGTGTGCACTGATGGTGTGGTTGTGTGTATTGTTGTGTGTGTCTGTGGTTTTGTGTGTGTGTGTGTGGTTGTGTGTGTGTGTGTGGTTGTGTGCGTGGTTGTGTGTGTGGTTGTGTGTGATGGGTGAAAGCAAAGGCAAGGTGGCAATGTTATAATGACATGATGATGGGAGTAAAATGGTGCCTAAAGTTACTTCTTCACCCGAGGATTTTGGTAACTATAAGTCAAACCAGTCCTGAGCACCTGGCGGCCTCTCCCTAGTCTGTCTTTTAGACTGACTGGCTATCTCCTTAGATACTGTATGGGGGGTGTCTGTCTGCCTCCTGGTTACCATACCCCGGATGTCTGTCTCCCTAGTTACCCTATCCGTGATGTCTGCCTGTCTCCTGTGGTAATGTCTACGAGAAGCTCGTCTGTCTCTTGGTTGCCGTTCTCCGGATGTCTGACTCCCCGGTCAGTGTATTTTGGATGTCTGCCTGTGTCCTGAGCGTATGTGGGATGTCTGTCTGTCTGTCTCTCCCGGGTACCCTATGCCTGGTGGTCCCTCGCTCTCTCTGGGTCCTGTTCTCAGATGGCCGTCTCCTTCGTAACAGTCTCGGGGTGATGGGAGGGGTGCTGGTTTAGGGTCCGGGGTGGATGAGGAAGAGGAGGAGGTGTTGTTTGCTGTACTTCGGTCCCCGCTTAGGAAGCTGCCCAGAAAAAAAAAGCGCCACTGAAAGCAATCGCTGTCGCGATCGCTATTGTAAAAAAAACAACATAAAAACACGCCTGCGAGTGTTGCACGTGTGCCTGGCGGTCTAGTTGTCAGCAAATATACAGGGTCTGAAAAAGTGGCAGGGGACACTTCTGGGTTACAAGGTAAAAGGAGGGTGAAGGAGAATTCAGGGGAAGGACTGTGTCTGCTGCGGGTGATGGTGATGGGAGCAGAATGAGTCGAGGAGACAGGTGAAACAACAGACAAAAGATTCCAGCAGGATACAGAGTACAACACGACAAGAGGAGACAGCCTAGCCTTTGTAGTTACCTGTCTGTAAGTACCTGCCTAGAATGTCTAACAAACATAGAATATGGATCTTGATCAGCCAAAATGAAAGATCAAATTATATTTGCCTTTCAGGCAAAAAAAAGACAAATACAAATATAGAAATAGAAAAAGTCATGATAAATCAACATCTACAACTACACTAATACAGAAGAACATTAGCAGAGTTGGACTGTACCCGCAAATAAGAGCGCTATGAAATGGAGTTCGAAGATGAAGTTTATCTTTTAATTGGTTAACTTTAAAGGCATATGCAGCAAAGAAGATACTTTTGACAAAGGGCCAGCATTTTTTCATCTTCCAGAAAGTGTTGTTTGCTGGTCTTCGGTCCCCGCTTAGGAAGCCGCCCAGAATACATTTTTTTTTAAAAGCGGCACTGAAAGCGATCACTATTGTAAAAACGCCATCTGGGAACACAGTGGGTGGAGCAGGTAGTGGTCCAGGGTCAACTTCTCCACAAGGCTACCAAACATGATTCATAAAAGTGGAAACTGTTTCCTGGGACGTCTTTGTAACCATTCACCATCCCCTCTGAGGTGTTACTTGTCAATGGTAAATAGCATTGTAAATCGCATTACAGGACGATGCCCCTTTCACACCCCAAATGTCTCTCAAAATGTATTTTGAAAGACAAAAAATCTTCTCGGGCCCACAAAAGTGGTTTACTACATGGACCAACATCAATTTGTGGCCTCAAACTCTTAATAATGCATATCTCAACAACAGTATGGTTTAGTAAACTGGCCATAAAATGGTAGACTCGCGGCAGGGTCTCTGCCATTTAACACCACCAGTGATGGTCCTCGTTAAAATGAATGGAAGAGAGTGGGGGCGTGGCCGAGCGCGGAGCGAGATGGCCGCCTAGTCCGCGAGCTCCGCTCGCCACGGCATTAATCCTTTTAATATCCTGCTCTCCCCGGGTCGCACAAGCTCGGGCCATGCTGACACGGCGTCGGAAGTCGCGAGGATTAGCGGGCGGCGACTCCGGCGCTTGGCCGTTACCGGCGGCCCTTTCATTCACCCTTTTTGCCTGATGCCGTGGCGGCGTCCGACTGCTGGCCGAGGGACCGGATGTTACTGCCGGCCGCGGATGCCACTCGAGGTCGCGGCTTTGCGGGCCACGAAGCCCATAGCTTGGAGCTGCGGGAGACACACTGCACCTTCCCAGACGGACGTGGTGATTTAGCGCTGCCCCAGACACGGACGCACACGCTGAAGATTCGATTCCACCGCCCAGTAAGACTGTTCCTTTGTTCTCTATGCTGCGTGTGGGTCTACTGGACGGGCTGGGGTCGCCATCTTGGAACGGGCGCAACGTTGCAGGCATTTGCGGATCTGGGGCAGACCGGTACATCGTTTTCGGACCTCGGAGATGTGGAGGTCAGCTCTCCTGCGCACAGTTGGTGGATCTGTCCCTGCTACTAAGACTCTGTGCCACACAGCACTAATACTGCCCGCGCTTCTTATGGGGCATCCTGTGACTGAGTAAATGGTGTACTGGCAGAGTGTAATGGCGGTTTGCTCGTAGCAGCTGGATGTGGCTCCGGCCCCCGCTCTGGTGGATTTTATACCAGCTTTTTGGCTGGGTGGTGCTGTGGGGGCTACTGACACTGGCCGGGGGAGAAGATACCCAGAGTGCGAGAGAGTTTATATTGGCTCAGCAGGATGGAACCTACGGCTCGAGACCTCATTGCTGCTCTGAGCTCCCTGCGTCTTACCTGGGTGGATGGGGCCAGGGACCTTGGACGGCGTCTGGACGCTATTATCATCCAGCCGTGGGAAGAGGGCTCCGGCGATCCGGTGAGAAGTTGTGTCGTAAGCGGATCTCTACCGACACTGAGTGCACCTGCTACGTGTCTACGGGTGGTGCCGTGGAGGGCCCTGGATGATGTTGGTTACAGGTCCAACTTAACCGGCCGCATGAATGTGACATCGGGGCCTAGTGCTGCAACACATGCGGATTGCCTCCGTGGGCCTGTTCCACCACCCAGCCATCTTGCGCGGCCCCTACTGGGTCGCAATCTGAGAGATTTGCCCGGAGCCCTGTTCTTGTGCCTACATGTCTGGAAGAGATCACTTCTTAGCCCCTTGCTTCTGGGGTCTCTCACGGAGTTGCTTTTGTTCTACCTGCCTGGCCACCCTATTCATCTGAGGCGGTGCCCCATTGCGAACTTCCAGTGGCTACGTATTGACGGAAGGGTCAAGTTGGGACAGGGGTGAACTCTTCCTCTACATATCGCAGGAGGGATGCCCGGTCACCCATTATGATGTGGACGCTTTGCTGAACTATACTACGACGCCGCCATTGCTTGTCGAACTGTTGGTCTGTTTATGATCGAGCCTGAGCTGCTTTGTGCGAGTGGGGTGGGGCAGGAGTCTGGTTGTGTTGACTTTCCCCCGTCTTTTCCCTTATGTGGGTATTCTTGGGGCGACAGGCACGTTAGTTGGGGGGGAGGGCCGTAGCCTCTTCGACGTGCAGGGTGGGGGGGTTGGGGCTTGATTTTCGTTTCTTTTTTGTTTCTATGGCCTTTTCTTCTTGTTTTTTCTCTTGTTTCTCTTCTTCTTTCTTATATATCTTGGGTCAGACGGGGGGTTGGGTTGGTTTCTTTCCGGGACGATTTTTGCGCTTTGCGTCTATGTCTTTATCACATGGTTTATTGATTCTACGACCAAGATATCGATTTTAATGCATAGTCACTGAATGATTACATATCCTGCATTTCCTTCCCTCTTATACTACTGTTTGAGGGCGCCTATCCTGTCACGAATTTTCCCATGTAACAAGTGCCTTTTTGTACGTCGTCGGATCCTTTCACCGCTGCTATAGAATGATCCCTCTTATATCCTATTATACCGTAGACAAGCTAGATTGCAACTCCTGATGTGATATATTGACTGGGCGGGCGCTAACTGGGGCGACATGTACTTCTGCGCTTGTATATCCTTATTGTAATGACTTACGCCAGTATTTTGATAACGATGTTTTACTTGTGGATATCCTTTTATGTGGCTCGCCCTCTCAGCTACCCAGTCTGACTTTAGGACGATTCGTCAAAATTACAAAATGAAACCCTCTTTATCCTTTTCCTGTGGCTCCTTGCCAGTCCATCGTAGTGTTGTTATTTTTGTCATCTGTTGCAGCGCAAGGTACCTTGGAAGGTTGTATATTGTCATAGCGGCCGGCCCGCAGTGGTTGTAGGCAGACGCTGTGTACTATGTTTACGATAAATAAAGGTTTAAAAAAAAAAAAATGAATGGAAGAGTCACCCTTTTCATTACGCATTGGACAGAGCTGATGTGTCTATGTTTCTAATCAAACGGACGTACCTTTAACTCCACCAATAATGCCTGCAGCATCGGGAGGCGTTTCCAAACAACACTCTTAAATGATTGACACTAAATGCATACTGTACACTCATGGGTGAGGGGTGCGCCCAAGTAAGTACATATATATCGTGTCCCTCCTCTGGGTGCAGAAGCTTTTGGGGCGCCCCACTAGGCGAGACACTTGATCGCATCTCTGGGCAGTCTCTGAACGGAAACCGATGCCATGGTTTACTCTGTGCCCTGGGGAGAGGGATCAGGGTCCCCTTTGAAAAGCTTTTTAAGCCTCCAATTACCACTCGATCAGCCGCAGAGGGCTGGGGGCGGTGTTCGCTGATGACTTTAACAGGCCTTAATGAGCAAATTGGTGGGTTGAAAGAAGGGGTTAATGTTTCCCCCTAATCCACCCCCCAAGTCTCCTCCCCCTCTTCGCTGCACCTAGAAGTGGGTCCGTCTGGGCTCTCCTTCCCTGGGAGCACCTGCTGAACTCTAACATAGGACAGGTAACCATCAGGGCCCCTTCCGATTACAAACCCCATACCTAGGCCGGCCTTTGGGCTGGTTCTCTTCCGAACTGGACCCAGCGTTCATAACATTCAGTAGGACCGAGAAGAGCAACGCAGCATCTGAAGTTCATTCTGTCCTATAACAGACCCGCCTGAAAATAAAGCCCCGATGACGAGTCCATGAGGGAGGAAACGTCAAGCCTGGAACACAAGAGGCTAGACCCAGGAAGCACCACGTTCCCGCTGAAGCAGATCACCGGCGTCGTTTACAACCGAGACAGCACCCAGGCCGCAGGAGTCCCAGGTAAGATACTCAGGGGAAACAGGTCTTCCAAGACCCTGACTGTTTCTTGCGGGGCGTACTTACGTCTGGAGACAAGCCCCGGCTCAGGGCCCTCTGCCTTTGTCCCACCTGCCACAGGAGTGTGTGTGCGACTCCATGCCACCTCGCGTCATTAAAAATAACGATGGCTACTGGGAGTTGTAGTCCCAGTTCACCTCAGTGAAACTAAGTGGGCTCAAGTTTTACCGTACATAATACATCGAGTGCTGAAGTGAAAACTAAACCGATGATGCTGCGTCCTGGGACACGGGCGCGTCTTGTAACATTTGTTGTAAATGTATGTATGTATTGGCATTTATATAGCGCACTACTTACCCGTAGGGTCCCAAGGCGCTTCGACCGCTGCGAAACCCTTCCTGGCTTCCCTGAGAGATGGTCCCTTAATGGGTATCTCCAGGGTGAGACCAGGCATCCCCGGCGGTCTGGTGGGGCCGTTAGTGAAGATGAGGCAAGCTAATGCCCAGAGTTGCCGAGTGTGATCGCTGATCAGAGTGGGCACCGAGGCGAGAGAATTATCGAGTCCGCTGACCCTGGTCCAGAAACCTGCCGCGCCGGGAATCGAACCCTGGTCCCGGGCCGTCCTCTGCTCTCGGGTCTGCCGCCTCTAACCAGTGAGCCACACTACTTCACTATTTGTTGATGGTATTATGCAATGGCGGGAGAACTGGAAGGCTGTGGTGCTCCGGGATACAAGGAGGAATAGAAGGGATTGATATTTGGAGTATAATGGAACTGATATTCCCGGTAGACTGGAAGAGAGTGCCACGTAGGATTCTGCCATGCACTCAGCATGCAATGCTCTAAATGTTCAGGGCAGCTGCGAGGAGTGAGTATGTGGTGCTCGGAGGGGTGGACGGGAATGTGTGACTGTCTGCTTTGCATTAGGAAGCTGCCTAGAATTAAAATTAAAAAAAGCGGCACTGAAAGCGATCGCTTTCGCGATAGCTATTGTAAAAAAAAAAAACACGCCCGCAAGTGGTGCGTGCGCCACAGTGGACATGTGCTTTCAATGATCGCGCCTGTGTCTGGGCATGATAATTGAAACCACATGGGTTTGGTGCGCGTAACAGACACCAATAGGCCGTGGGCGGAGCAATGCGCCCGCCTTTGGCCTATTGCGTGCTCTGTTAACAAAATACACACACTCAAAGCCCAATCACATAAGAGCAGACAAAAAACACACGCACAAGCGTGTGCAATTCCAGGGTCCATTTCTGAACCCCGGACAAAAGGACTTTCGCCTGCACGAGCACTGCTGCGCAGTGCAACGCAGGTCACGAGACCTAAAAAGGGAGGCGAGCTAAGTCAGAGGAGGCAACCGAACCGGTCACTGGAACCCGAGCTGCTCTCTTCTCTACTTGGGGATAGAAGGCACGACCCCGAGGTTTAGAGCCAAATCGAAGAAACCCTGACCTCTAGGAAGAGCGGAACCTCGACGCCCGCCACTGCCTAGGGTGTGAATAATGCCCTTTCTGTCTCAGGGTACGGAAAGGGGGCGCACTGCTGCATGTAACCTGTCTGCATCACCTCTGGTAGGGCGGCGCTGCCTGTGTAACCTGACGCGCTGGCTCCCTTTAAAAGTACCTCGCTTTCTTCATCTACAACAGGGGTCGGAGCGAGTCCACCTTACAACCTATTCCTACAAATGCACATTTATTGGGTACGGATGACCCTAATGTGGAAAAGAGGATAAACTTCAGTTGAGGTACACTTCCTCTTTGGCTAATGTTCTATAGCGCCAGCAACATTATCAGCACTCAAAACATCCCAAGAATGAGGAGACGCTCCTCCCAGGCTGCACGTCCCACCGCACTGCCGCTGACAGTAACTCATAGAAGAATCCCAACCCTGCCTGAGATCAATCTGTGCGTTTGAAGGTGCTGCGGGAACAACCTCCTGACGGGAACAATCATCCGGGTATATGAAGGGAAAGCGTAATCCCTTTAAGACCCTTGGCAGTGGAAGGCGCCGCATCTGTACTCACAGAGGACCTGGCACCGCAATGAAGGCTCCGCGGGAGGCAGGCAGGCTGTCTCCAGCCCCACACCGCTGGTGCAGAGCTAAGAGGCGTGCCGCAGCCAGAGCCCACGGGACGGCGCACTCCGGGAGCCATCCCGGTATGCGAGGGAGACAGCAGGCAGCAGTGACGCACAGGAGCCCAACTCTGTGCATCCGCAGAGACCCCTTGGCTTTGGCCCCCACGGCCTCATTCCTCAGTGGCGCGTCAGGAGCTCTGCCCGCCGGCATGTCAGCCCGGGATGGAATGCGCGGGCGTGACGGAGAGCCCTTGTGAAGACTTTTCTTATCTGCTTGTTAAAATAAACAAGCAGATAAGAAAAGTCTTCACAACAGCCTGCCGCAAACCTGGACAGGGTGTCCGGAGGGGCCGTCCAAAAAACAGACAGGGTAGCACCCAAAAACACTACTTTCCATTGGGAAGCCAGCGTTTATCATAAACGCTGACGCTACCCAATGGAAAGAAGGGACGGGGCTTACAGTCCCGTTTAGAAATCTTGTATTTACAAGATCTCTCGCAGAGGAGGGGCAGCTTCTCTGCCACGCCCTCGCAAGACCTAAAAACGGCCCCATTGGCAAAAACCAGGCCCCACCCTTCTGGCCCACTGGGAAAACGGCCAGTGCCGGCTCCTCAGCAGTGGCAGAGAAGCGTTGCCTCACTGCCTGGCTCAGAGCCAATAAATGAAAAATTAAACAATGTCATTGTTTTATTTGTCATTTTCCGACTCTGAGCCAGCTTGCAAAGGGAGGGGCGGGGCATTCGGAGGAGGAGTGCTATGTGCACTCCTTAAGTGCGCATATGTGTTTGGCCAGCCATCCGTGGCTATCCAAAAGACATTTGCGCACTTAGGTTTCTCCAGCCCGGCTACATTGAGCAGACAGGCTGGAGAAACCCCACATGCTCCTTGGTCTGAGCAGGGCCCCTTTCCTGCCTGCTTAGACCAATCCCCAAGCTGTTCTCACGTGAAAGCAGCGCAGGGATTGCATAGAGTCCGTGACGTGGTCCCAGTGCTTGCTAAGGCCAGGAAGGACTATGCCGAGTGCGAGGGGTGAGGCAGCTCCAGGTACGTTTTTTTACATTTATTTTTTATTATAACCCCCGCTCCTCCTCCACCCTATCCTCCCCTCCACCTCTTTATTGTGGCAGTTGTGATTGCCGGTGCCCTCTAGGGCTAGTCCGGCCCTGGTTATATTGGGCCCTGAAGTATACATTCGGCTTACACGTGAACTGCGTTTGCCAATTCCCCACACATAACTTAGTAGGGAAATGTACCTACAGCAGTGATCCTATATAACATACTGGTGACAGGGTCCACCTCTCCCCCCACTACTATAGATCGTTCTGTGGGTTAACATACCTACCACAGAAATGATGTGTAGCTTGGCAGTGATGGGCTCATACCCTAGTAAGATAGCTAGTAGGGTTCATGTATGTTACAAACATCTCTTTGAAACCATTTGGTCACTGGTTTCCATCTCAGTGAAGTAACTCAGAAGAGTAAGGTACCTGCTGCTAATCACTGTTTATCAACTTCAGGTCGTAGATGTCAACCCTGCTACTATAGGTAAGGTGGTTAGTGGACCAACTGCAACTCTGCGTGTGAACTACTGCGTAACGCAGTAAATAGAGCGGGGATAGGCTAAACGCCTGCTGCAAATGTGTATGTGACTTGCAGGCCACAGGTATTAATCCCAGCTAAGAGGAATGCTTTTCCTGCAGCAATGCTATGTGTAACCTTAGGGTCCGAAATCTGCAGCTAACCTGCGAATCGAATACCTCAGGGGGTTAAAGCGCCTGCAGCGGACATTCTTGTGACCTGCAAGTCAGTTTTTCCGAGCAGGATTTGGATAGTTGTTATGGAATCCAGTCAAGTGTTCCACTTTGTAGAGATAAAAACAGGCAAAGGTGAAAACATATATACTGATGGCTAGGAACAGTTGAATAATCTGTTGGCCATTTCGAAAATTCAACAAGGAGTTAGTATTCTGTGGTTCTGAGGCATCAGCCCTACTGACAGAGTATACTGGACCCTGCGCCTTCCGCAGATACTTTAATGTATTCTGAAGGTCAAATGTGTAAGCCTAGGCTCTTACCCTCCCCAGGAGGATACAATGGACCGGGATAAGGATGACCAGCTCAGCCTTTGCTGCACTTGTGACCTTGGGCTTTTCCAAGTAAATAAAATATCCTTTCTGGTTATTTGTTTTGTGACAGGAATGTTCTCATTACAGAAATGAATCCGGCAGGGAGTGGGCAGGCTGGGGCTGGTGAGATTCCCTCTGATTAAAACAGGAGTAGCTTTCTCAGGGAGGGAAAGGCTGGGGTTATGGAGGCATAATCTTCTAACAGGTATTATTTCTAAAAGGGGTGCAAATTGGGGCTTCAGAGATGGCACGCAATGGGTTTCTTGAGATACGGTCTAACAGGTAATACTTCCAAATGCAATGGCGGCCAACAAAGAAAAGGCGTGGTGGTGTGGTGGGTGGAAGGAGCGCACGGGGGACGGGTTTTTAATATTAAAAATACATTTAAAAAAGACTTACCTGGTGCTGCAGGCTGTCTCATGCGCCTCTGCATCCAGGGCCTGGTCCCAGCAGTCCCTGGGACAGCCTCACAGACTCCCTATCCAATCCCTGTGCTACTCTCAAGCATGAGTGCAGCTTTGGGATTGGTCCTGAACGGGCTGGATTAACACTTGCTCAGGCACAGGGAGTCACTGATGCTTCTCCAACCCCGCTGTACAATACAGCTGTGTTGGAGAAACATAAGTGCGCATGTCAATTTGGATGGCCTAAGACAGTCAGACAAACTGGCATGCGCAGTTAAAAGTACACCAACCACTCCTCCTCTCCACTCCTATGGCCCGCCCCACCCAGCACAAGCTGGCTCAGCCAGCAGCTGAAAAATAAAATGATAGCCAGTGGGGCAACGCACCTCCGCCATTGCACAGGAGCCACCGCTCTCCAAATTGAGGGCTAGGTTGGACTGTGCAGAGATGTTATCCCAGGAATTACTTTAGCAGAAAAGAACAGGTTGGGCTGTAATAAGAAGCTATACCAGGATTACTTCCACGAGGGGGGATAGTCTAGGCCTTTGGAGGGATCAGATGGGCTAGGTTTGTTGGGAGACGTTCTAGTGATGCTATAATAGGAATCACTTCCACAAGGAAAGTCACTCTGGGGCTGTGGAGAGATGCTATACCGTTATTTATTTCCACAGGGAGGGAGAGGCTGAGGCAGCGGAGGGATGTTACAATAGGAGGTACTTCCACAAGGCAGGAAAGGCCTGGGCTGTGGAGAGATGTTACACTTGGAATGACTTCCACAGGGAGAGACAGCCTGGGATGTGGAGAGATGCTATTCCAGGAATTACTTCCTGATTGAGACGCTGTCTTAGGTTCTAGAAAGATGATCTAATAATCAAGTGGGACCTGCTGGGACTTTTAAGAGATGCTACAGACCGAGGCTGTGGAGAGATTGTTACATGGCTGAACTGTGTCCATATATTATTAATATAGCAGGCATGTGTGTAGAGCGCACAATCAACTCTGACGGAGCATTTTGTTTCTGTTGGCAGATACAAAATGTAAATGCTACTACAGTTCAATACAGTTGTTACCGAACTCAGTAGTACTCATTTCATCCACCACAGACGGATGAAATGCTAAGTAGACACACAAAGACTCACACCTTCGACCATAGGCTCTGTAATAGATTAGATTTCTGCAAAAGGGTCCATTAAGCAACTCAACCACCACACCCATCACCGGAATGGGTAAGCAAAGATAGTTTTGTAACAAAAACATTTTCCACACAGAGGGCATATTATGACTTGAAGAGGTGTTGCTACAGTAGGAAATGATTCAGCTTTATTGTTTCCTCGGTCCGATTTGCCTGACTGGGTACCTGTGGATTAAGGGCATAACGGAGGCCCCTGCAATGAGAAGCTCTCCAGCTACCTGTAAGTTGCTCTCCTGTGTGCAGTCCAGTCTACTAAATTAGAAGCTTTTGTTTGGTTGAATTAATATTTGTATACCAAAACTGAAGTGTCTATTTGATATGAAAATGTGTGTATTTTCAGAACCCTTAATTCCCAAAATCTATTTAAATCTGATATCTGAATGATAAACCATGCAGCCTTCAGACACCTCTTACTAATACTGTTACCTTGGTGCCAAGGGGTATAGGTCCTGCGGCTATGTATTGCCCTTGTAGAAGATTTCCAAATCGAGTAAGCCTTTTTTACATCACTGCTGGCAATCCTGCACTAAAGAGATCATGGCTGGTCACCTTGCATAGGGTGGCCACTAATGTTATCTTGTCTGATGTGTACACCACTAATATTATTGGTAGCTCAGGATGACTTTCAATGAACATAAGTAGCTCTTGTTAGTGAAAAGGTTGGAGACCCATCTAAGCCATGCTATTCTATGCCTTGCAGAATGGTGCAATGGCATGAAATAAGAAATAGTTAAGCACGCAAGAAAGCCACTCTGCTTTAAAGAGCAGGCGCGTGCAGTGCAGGGGTAACCGTGCAGGGTGCCCCCATTGAGCCCATTCTGCAGTGGAGCCCCATCATTTTGTGTTACACCACTGCTATGGATCCAAGCAGGATCTGTTCATGGTTTGCACTGGATAGTGCTTCATTTGTTAAATAATAAGTTCCAGTGCCCAATATTGTGTTTAGAAGCTGCACCACAAATATCAGGGTACCAAATACCAAGGCTGCATTTCACTTCATACCTCTTTAATCAATCACCAGGCACTCCCTGCCTTTTTATCTCTCGCTCTCCGGTTCTTTTTGATCTCTGCTTTCTCCCTTTAGAATTGTTTTCTGTCTTCCTCTTCCTTCTTCTTTTCCTATCTTTTGTGTTTTTCTCTCTCGTCCTGGGTGAAAGTGATGAGGAAATATAAGTGCTGATCCCCAAAAATAAGTGCCTGTGGGCCCCATCTTCAACCACCGGCTCTAATTAAGCAGAGGTTCACTGTGCTGCTGTGCAAATATGGAGGTTTTTCCCAATTAATCCCTATTTGGATAGTAATGGAAGAGGTCTAACAACCATACCACATCACATATTTTACATAAATTATCAAGAGACATACACTGTTGAAATTCTTATGGGAAATAAAATACGTTTGCAGCATCAAAATATATTCATAAAAAAGCTCCTTAAAAGTTCAGAATAATTAGAAATGTAGTAGTGATCTTTCTGTGAAATGGTTGTAATTTAAAAGTGCGTGTATATACAGAGTGACAACGACATAAGAACAGGAGTATAAGGAAAGCTACGGTAGTTTAAACCAAGGTCTCTCCAGGTGTTTAATATAGGCATTCCATTTCCCAGTCTTATTGTTGATTAAGTTGATGACGTTTCGATCCATCAGTTATTCAAGGGTCATCATCAGGATAGAAGCTTTTGTAAAAGCAAAACATGACAAAGTTCAAAGGACTGTGGAATAACGCCTCCAATAGAACTGAATCTAGAGTATGTTGAAGGGTCTGCTGGTTCCCAAAGACAAAGGGCGAATTAGGATAAGCTGCTGCAAGTCGATGACAGGGATGCATTATACAAGTGAATTGACTCCAGTTGGAAGCTGGAGTGTGAGCTGGAATGAAGGATACAGCACCAGTGAACACTCTGTGTCTGCGGATAACTATACTGCATGAAGGGGACGTATCCGTATAGTTATGCAACAGGCCTGCTGTTAGTAATTATGAGGACTAGAATGATGAACTCAATTAGGGAGAAGGCAGCACTGCAGCAGTCAATGTAGATGAATCCAATCAGTAGTGGTGTGTGAAGGGTATGCCAACAGTATGTACGTTTGATTTACCAGCCAACAGGTGGTCCATCCAAGACGAAAAGGAACTGACCCACAGTGTGTGAGGGTTACGCAGAGTTCACAAAGGTAATGTTCTATTCTTTGAAACATGGTGAGTGTGGTTGGTGAGAGATCGAAATATTTCTCACCTTCTGCATAACGTTTTTTTTTGCTTCTGTGCCCCTACGGACGCAGGCAAAAACAACAATTGATGGACAGAATGCAGAACAATATCATACATTCACCCCAGTACAGAGATCTGGGCCTAAATCAATCGTGTTTTTTGCTCACCATGCCATTCCAGTTTGGACCCAGCCATATGCAAATCAGTCTTGACCCTGCACCCAATGGGATCAGTCCAGCTCGAACTGCCAGGCCAGTCCTCCCTGGACTGGAAAGAAGCATCCTAGGACCGGTTTCGGGCTTTCAGCCCTCATCAGCCAGGATAGCTTGACTCCAGTGGCATGGAAAGCACAGGACCCACATCTCGGCATACCCGTCCCACTCGGGGTGACAAATGCAAAAACAATTGATGGACAGAATGCAGAACAATGTAATACATTCATCGTCCCAGTACAGAGATCTGGGCCTAAATCCATTGTTTTTTTTTTTTTTCAAAACCTTTATTGCACATATGCATAGTACACAGCGGAACGCCTACAACCCTGCGGGCCGGCCGCTATCAAGGATCAGTGCATAGCGTGTTTCCAGTAAAACAAGTAGGGAGGTTATAAAGACATCACGGTCGTGACAAGACATACTGGAGTAGTAAAAGTGCATGTTGATCAAATATTCAATGCAGGAATTGAGGTTTTGATGGAGTTTTTTCATTTTTTGGAAAACAACAAACACAGAACATCAACAAGTAGGAATGGTCATTTGGTCTGGTATGAATCAGTGCAACATAGATAACAATCGTCCCTCGGGAACATGAAGATTCGGGGTCCCCGGTCAGTGCCTGCGTGTCTCCTAGTCCCATGAACCCCCCTCCCCCCTCACAGTTCCACAGTGTAGGTGCCCATAGGTTGCCTCCTGCCACAAGTAGGGCCGCCATCTCACTTCTGCAACCCGTCTAAGTTACCCTCCTTCACCCTCGTCATCAGAATCTTCCAGGTCCTCCTCCCGCAAGGGCTCACAAATGTCCCCTCTATATTCGTTCCACTTCAGCCAAATTTTATTCCATTTCACCGGGCAGGCTTGGTTGGAGTAGACTGCCCGTTCGGTCAACATCACACGATCCATGTTAATAAATCCATCGTTTTTAAGCTCAACATGCCATTCCAGTTTGGACCCAGCCATATGCACATCAGTCTTGACCCTGCACCCAATGGCAACAGTCCAGCCCAAACTGCCAGGCCAGGTCCTCCCTGAACTGGAAACAAGCATCCTAGGACCGGTTTTGGGCTTTCAGCCCTCATCAGCCAGGATAGCTTAACTCCAGTGGCATGGAAAGCACGGGACCCACGTCTGGCATACCAGTCACACTTGGGGTGACAAATGCAAAAACAACAATTGATAGACTGAATGCAGAACAATGTCATACATTCACCCCAGTACAGAGATCTGGGCCTAAATCCATTGTGTTTTTTGCTCACCATGCCATTCCAGTTTGGACCCAGGCATATGCAAATAAGTCTTGACCCTGTGCCCAATGGGAACAGTCCAGCCTGAACTGCTCGGCCAGGTCCTCTCTGGACTGGAAACAAGCATCCTAGGACTGGTTATGTGCTTTCTGTCAGGATCTAGCCCGACGCGTCTGCACAACGAACTGCATTTACCGACTGTCCTGGGCGCGGGACTACATTACCCAGAGTTCCCGGCGGGGATTCCGGGATATCTGCCGGCCGACCAGGAAGTCCGGTGTCAGTGATTCTTCTGTGTTCCAAGGCGGCGGCTGCTCCTCGGATCAGCGCATTTCCAGAGGCTCCGGGTATTCTACTCTGACCGGTATTTGTAGGAGCAGGTTATCAGTTACAGGACAGCGCGCTGGCTAGCGTGCTGAGCTATGTGTGACATTTAAATGTTTCCCGTTCACGAGATCACGGAGATTGTTGTGTGTTGGATGTTCGCCTCGCGGCTGCGAGGAAACAGTTGGTGATTACGAGCGCTTCGCTCTTTATGTACATTCTCATTGGAGGGCGAGCATATTGGTGTTGATTCCACCCTTCAAGTGGCGGAGTGCAGGGGGGATTGTAGGACCTCCGCACTGCCGTCACGAACCCAAGGCATAGGGTTCAATTACATATTGGATTATTTGACAAGGCAATTACCAAAGCGGAGTGTGGTAGTGAATCAACTACACACTGCCGTGTTTGGGTATTCTTGGTATTTGCATCCCTTCAAGTGGCGGAGTGCAGGGGGGGAATGTAGGACCTCCGCACTGCTGTCTCGAACCCAAGGCATAGGGTTCATTTGCATCTTGGATTTTTTGACAAGGCAATTACCAAAGCGGAGTGTGGTAGTGATTGAACTACACACTGCCGTGTTTGGGTATTCTTGGTATTTGCATAGAAAGAAGGAACTCATCTGTTCGAAGCAGATAACAGTGTTACGTTACAGTTATTATTCGAGCACAGGAATTGCCCTTTCATTTTACGTTTTGGGATCCTTTTTACAAACTCGTATGTTATCACAGTGGGGTGGGTTTAAGTCAGTTATTTTTAGGCTTTACGCTTCCCAATTAGGCTTGATAATAACACTGTTCTTTTTGTATTGATCAGGAAGGAAGACGGGAGATACAGCAAAGGGTGGTTTAGAGTCAATCATTTTCAGGTGACTACATGTTGGTATGGTGTTAGTAAGAATTAATGAGAGTAGGATTTAACAATGTATTAACCCGTGTATTTTTGTTTTTCAGTTTCTTTATCCCTGCTGCCCCTTCCTTCTTCTCTTTATTCTTTCTGGGTTTTTCCCCTTTTGGGGTTTTTTCCCTCGCCGTATCGTCTGAGCACCCTGTGTTTATACTTCAGGGTCTTCGGTCGGTCCGGAGGTGGAGCATTGTTGCTGCACGTGAATCCTGCGGAGTGCGAAGCCTTACACTTTCAGCCCTCATCAGCTAGGATAGCTTGACTCCAGTGGCATGGAGAGCACAGGACACATGTCTGGGCATACCCGTCCCACTTGAGGTGACAAATGCAAAAACAACATTTGATGGACAGAAGTGTTCCACTCCCCACTGTCAGTCAAGGCCAATGTTACCACTCAGCATGTTTAGTGCACAATAGGCTCCGGCGAGTAGGAGGTTGAGATTTGTAGTTTGTTAGTTTTTGCTGTAACAAACACCTGAAAGTCCACCCCAGAGCAAGTGTAGTTTGTAAAGGTCCAGATTTCTACTTCTTGCGAAATGAAGCACAGGCTCTTTGGCTAGAAAGGTTGTCCCAAGACATTGGCTCTCAGACTGCACCCAGGTGCCGAGTTTGTTCTGCTTTCAGTCTTTCTGCAAGATGCTTTACTCGTAAATGGTAAGTGGATTGCCTTCCAAGAGACATGCAAAGACTCCAGATCACCACCATGTTGAAATTGCATTCATAGAAAGGTATACGAGCTGTGCCACATAAATCCAAGACGGTTGTTTCAAGCTTGGTTCTCAGAATGTCAGAATAAATTCTCTTCCCTGAATGCACTGTAAAGACAATGAAGGAGATATCTGTCATCTTCTGACAATACATCCAGGAACACCAGTGGCTTTTACCAGTACCAAGGCTGAATATTACTTTAGAATTCTGATGTACCCCAGCAGCATTTGCTCCTTCACTGGCACCATGACCAGCCAATGCCTAGGATTCTCGACGTGGTGAGAACCCTGGAACTGGTGCGGAAGAATAAAGGTAGATGTGGAAGAATGTATTCATGCTTTTTTGACATCTGTTACAAAAGTAAATCCAGTCATCAAGCACTTGCAGGGATCACATCTTCCACTGTCTCACTGCAAAACCATTTCAATGAATTTACTCATATAATAATCTACGTTTGTCGGTTTTCTACCAGTTCCTGCTAATGGACATATTAACCAATAAGATCCAATTTGTTTCTTTTCAGACTGCCTATTATATTGTTGCTATAAGGGCTTAAATGAAATATTTGATTGCCTTAGTCGCCTTCTGTTGTTTTACTGGATTGTGGATCACTATTCCAGCCTTATGTTTTAACTGTTTTTTTTTAATGGCCAGTTAAACACCAGTTAACAGTTTTGACAATTAATCGTCCCAGAGCAATGGCCATACAGAACAAACAAACTAGTATAATTGACCCATAAACTCTGCATAACTGGCCCAGTGTTGCATTAAAAAACAAAATCATTATTTTTCCTATCAATTGAATATGTGCACAGTGCTATGTGACAGGCACACTGCTCGCTTCAGCACAGTTCCTACAGGCCCCTTGCACATCTTCCCACTTGAGGATCAACAATCACATCCGTGGTATAATCATTTAAAGAGATTAACTCCACAGGCTAGCCACAAAATAAGTCTAAAGGGATTTAATCTGCATGTCTCTTTCTATTTCAAGAATGTTTGTCTAAGGACTGATCCAGATTTCAAGGACCATATCCCCTCCAGAGTAAGACTCCAGCCACTGAGAGACTTGATGCATTTCCAATTTTGGAACTGTGACAGGTTTGTGCCAAAGGTATATTTGTAAATTCAGGGGGAAAGGAAATCCCAAAATCAAATTTTCTGCCTACTTTTTTAGAGAAAGTTCGACTCTCTCGAAATTCCGGCTACTAGAGCCTAAGGCAGCTCCTATTCAAAACCATGTCAAAAACTAATTCAGAATATGTGAGCTCATGAATTCAGCAGAATGGATGGGAACTATTTTACCGACTATACTGGAAACATTGTGCGCCGCATGAACATGCCTATGAACCGGTGATCCCTTGAAGGTAAAAGTCTTTCATTGCCGTTTTTTGCAGTTTTATATAGTGTGAACTTGGTCCAAAGGCATCAGAGAGCTTTACATGAGCACTAGGTTATTTTACACAAGGTCAAATTGAGTTCATCATAAGTATCCATGAGCAATCCCTTCTGCTTTGTGTCTCCTGTAGTGTTTAGCTTATAGTGGACACCTGGAGTCTGCATGTTTGCTGTGTGTTCAGTCTCCTATCACTATGGTGGGCCAAACAAACCCAAGAGACGTGCACAGTGCGTAAAAAAACATCCCTGCCTTTTCAGCACAGCCCTTGTAACAGGTGAATGGCCCGTACATTTTGGCAGGCTATTAAGCTGGCAGTGAACGATAACAAAATACTCACAGCTGGAGCATTTTAAGTTACGTTTTCATAGGCAAGTAGCCTAGTCCGCAAACAAGTGTGCGGTGATGTACTCTTCAGCCGGCATTCCACATTCTGTGGCATGGAATGTAGCATGTGGAATGCAGGCTGAAGGGCGAGCTTAGCGAGAGTTCTCATTTGGAGTCTGGAGGCTGTTCGTTCACTGGCCAATAAACCTACATACATGAAATGAACTATGTTTGGTGTATTTTTTAAGATACATCGCCACAAAGTGTTAGTGTTGTCAGGTGTGAAGTCATACTGTAGCCATTTCCCCCCAAATTTTACGTCGTTATTTCTCAAAATTAGACTTTTTGTGCTGGTGGCACTTACTGGACTTTGGCCTAAGACCTCTACATTTAAGGTCCGAATTTGTATTCACATTTTTTATAACCTCTTCCACGCTGACCCAGGGAAACCGTCCACCTCCCACATTCGATTCCGATAGCCCAGAGGCCATCTTTTCCAGCATAATGGTGCACACGTGTCATGCCTGTTACTGTCCAAAGGGATCATGACATTCCTTCTAGGGACAGACTAGAGCTCCATGGAGACATGGCCTCAATTGCACAGGCAGCACAAGGGGTAGGTTGGGGGCCCAAATTGAGCACCAACCACTGACTGTCCTCGGAACATCTATTAACGTCCGCCCTGACAGGTTCGATTGGGGCCATCGCTCCACAGAGCTCTGGTCTGTCCTCAGAAGGTATACTACATGCCTGTGCAATGTATACAGAGAATGGTTCGCATACATGCTAGATGTTCATCCCTGTGTGAGTAGATAAAGGTTGACTGGTCTGACAAAATGGCATGATCCCTTTGGACAGTAACAGGCATGAAACATGTTGACCCTTGACTCACTAACTGTAGCCAGAGTACACCATTATATCTACCTCTTGCTTAACCTACGTTTTAAACCATGACAAAAGGGACCCACATTAAATGGCCTTTGGATCCCTCTAAGTCATTTTTAACGCACATTCCCATCGTATTCTACTCACACCTCCCTCCTCACACTGGAAAAAAGAATAGAACTCTGGCAAAGTGCCCCTTCGAGGGGCCTGTTGGGCATTGCAGCGCCGGCCCAACGAGAAGCTGCCCAATGATGAAGCAGGACACCCTTCGGTGTTTGTGAGGGCCTTTGTTCCTAAAGGGAGTACTCCCTTTGACTTATCCAACTGGCAGACCTAGATCCCTACACAGGAACTGCCCACTTCTTATGTTTCTAGCTGATCTAGAGCCGCGTGTGCTGGACATTATATAGCTCCAGTCCCTCGTCTTTTGTTTGTGCTCCTTTTCTGTAGATCCGAGGGAGTTGAAGAGAACCGAGCAGACGGTGTTGTATAAAGGGACATGCAGCTGTTCATTATGACACCTCACTTCCGGCTCCCCCTGTTCCTGTTCGATTCATAACTGACGTACCCGAATTTTTCATGTGAGGTTGGTGACTATACTGGGGGGCAAAGATTTGTAAAATTAAGGGAGGTTTCTTCGCAGCTGGGGCAGACATTGGAGAGGGGCATTGATATGGCATCTGTTGAGCTGTGTAATACTGTTTGTTTACTAGAATACAAAAAAGGGTAAACCCGGAATCACTGGGACCTGGGTACAAGGCGATATGTATAATAGTGGTCCCAGTGCGTTACTGGCTTAGTAGTGAGGGGGAAAGAGAAAAGTTTTTTGATAATACAAGTCATAGAACCACATGAAAGGAGAAACACAATATATCACCAATGGAGGGAATTTTTGGGGTCGAAACGTCAACTTCATAACATTTGCCAATACAGAATTGACAGTGATGGATTAACTGTGTTCCTAATTGCTATATGGCGGATATGTACAGTAACTGTGGATTTTGACTTTCTGATATATTATGTATATATACCAAAACTGTACGTGATTTTTTGTCACCTCCACTCAACTTTCCCTTCCATCCACTACTTAACATGCCTTTCCCCGCCTTTCCCCTTGGCACCGCACAGTTTGATGTGATACTTGTTAAGGTGTTGTCTTGCTAAAAATTATTATTTTTTAAATGTGTTTTCCCAATGTGATTAAACAACATTGGTGATATATTGTGTTTCTCCTTTCATGTGGTTCTATGATTTGTATTATCAAAAAACGTTTCTCTTTCCCCTTCACTACTAAGCCAGTAACACACTGGGACGTTCTAGAATATATGAGCATATTCATTTGATTTGTGAGTGTAACTTTGGCGATTAACAAAATGTTTAATGAAAACATTTTTTTTTTAAATCACACCTTACTAATTCCAGCTACCAAATTGAACAGGGTTTGACAGCAACTCAAGCTGACGTTATGTCTTTTTCTAGTTATCTTTTCTTCTGTTGTAAACATTTGACTATCTGCATCCTTTATCTTCCTAAGTAAGCTTCTGTTGGCGAATAACTTTGATCCTCTGGTCCAGTTTTGATAACAATAATCTTCATAAAACATTTTCCTTTTTTTGATCTACACTTGGTTTGGGCCTTGACATTCTTTATATCTTTAACAGTACTACTTTGTAAAATGTGGCAAAGAACGCACACACCACCCCCACTTTGTCAGAGAGTACAATCTTGCCGCTCAAATCATGTTACAAAATGGGAGCCAAGGTTACTTTACGGGAAAACCTAGTTCACTTTGCAGACCATATAATGGACCTAGCAAAATAGGCTGGATCCCAAATGTTCCCATGTAAAGTCTGTTGTTAGGAACTCTGCAAGATGCCTTGCTGCAGCTCATCACCCAGGTCGAAAGATCTCATTACAGTCTGATATTCTGAAAGCTACCCAGCCATTACAGTTAAACCCCACAAAGCAGTTGCGGTCAGAGCTCATTCTGGGAGAAGCTGGCAGATAGCCACCTCAGCGCTTGTTAGGCGTAAAAAGGTGCCCATTGCCTTAGACACTAGTAAGGCTTTCAAAAGGTACCCTTGGTTGGTGAATGAAACACTCATTGTGTTTGTTGAAGTACTCCAAGATCCTTGCTGCCAGTGTGAGCCTAATAAACGAAGCCCAAACCACAAAGGTGGCGTAAACATCTTCCTTCAAGTGAGATCCCCAGAAAGTGGGGTCAGCTCCCATGAACTTCAACAAACCTTCGAGGCGTCTCTTCAGGACATCTCTCACAGATTAGCTAGACGTCTGTATCACAGCTGCCACTTCCATAAGGGAAAGTAAGGCACCAGTGCTAGGGCTACACTTGGGTGCTGCACCAAAATTACAGGAGACAGGCCAGAAATTGATCTGTTTCCATGCTGGGGAACACATCAGCTGGTAAAATACTAATTTGCTTGAAGCACTGAAAATACTTGCACCTTTGTCTCTGCTGCTTTTTCCTTCAGACCTATTTGTTAATTGTAGTGGTGTTCAGATTCATTTGACAGTGAGACCCACGTTCATCCACCAGCAATTTCCACATTTGTGTTTTTTCATGTTTAAATTGGTATTCCAGAGATGACAAAGTCCTGGTTCTTATGCTGTCCAAATCCTTTCCAGCGTGGGTGCCATGTTCGAGTGAGTCAGGGCCTGCTCCGCAGCACCCTAGATGCTGGGTTCATTTGTTGTGTCTGCAGGCAAAGGAGAGAGTCCTTGTTATGTTATGTGTAGGTCTGTATACCTTTGTGTACTAAGTGATCATTGCAGGGCTCCCTATTAGTTGGCACCCACACTCATAGTGGGAACCTCCTGGTTCTTATTTGCAGGAATTTGCCATTAGAGGTGTCCGTTATAGGTTACCTCTGGAAATCTCGCTGTCCAATCACAACACTGTTAGTGTCCAAGAGCGCATCGATACAGACCGCCTTTAGGTAACAAAGTCCTAGAAAGCAGCAATCTCCCGCTGTAAAAGCTGGTGGAGGTAGTTACCTTGCATAACAGGATGGACCACTTACTAGACCATAGCATGGTCAAGAATATTGTGACCATAATATTGAACGACGAAAGTGTAAGGTCGTAAATATTGTTTACAAAAATGTCACCCAATAAGAGTTAATAAAGTAAAGTGTACACCCAATGAAGCGATATTTTTGTTCATGATGTTAGGCCACCATATTCATGTCAGACAATATTTTTATTACCAATATTCTGAAGTATAACTGAACACCAGAAAATCACTTTATTCCTGAATAAAACTGAATGCGATAATCCGGCCTAGTGGAAGCATTCCTTGTCAGCCCCCTCCGTCCGGAGACTTGTCCCAGAGAACTTTGAAGGCGCTTGTTTTCATCAAGTGTTGGCTTACGGTGCTGAAGGCCACTCTTACGACCCGCAGTACATTAAAAATGATAATGTGATTTTTGGCCTTACGTTTCTGTACACAAATTACAATGCATGGGTTACAAGCGTGTATACTTTCCTGCAAGCGAACTACCTACATGCAAGCAAAATACTCTAACTAGACACAAGTTTGGCCTTGTATTCCAAAAACTCGAATGTATGGCCGTTCAAGCGAAATATTTCTTTCAGATAACAGCAGCTCCTGAAAATACTATGAAGGCGATTTTACAAACTATGTTTACAACTGGGAGCAACCCATGGCATAACTATATAAATACAGCGGTGGAAAAGCTACAACTAGCCTTAGAAAATGTGTCTCAAAACATCATATATTACTCTGGTATCAAAATTGCCATCAATACGGAATCAGCTGTCACGAGAAAACAATTTCAAGGCCTTATTGGAAAAAGGCACATATGCCCCAATAATAACCTCATACTAAACCCAAACTAGTCAACAGTATCTGCATCAAGCACTGGGCAAACGCTGCCTGAAATGGGTTGATGCCCCTTCCAATAAGAGAGTTTAATGTCGGCCGGAAATCGCTCTCAAATATCATAGGTTGCAGACTGTGTGACTACGAAAAAGAGTCGCTGGTTCGCCTGCTGTGCTTTAGACAACGCCCATTGTATGCTTCTGAGGCCATCTTTTTTACATCATGGCATACGTACTGTCACAGAGGCGCACAATCTCATATTCTCTTTGGAAATAGTGTCAGATATGGCAAAATGTGACAAATTTATACACTTGGTAGGGTCAGTGTTAAAGGAAAGGCTGCTGGAAATAACTCCCCAAAGGCTGTACATTGCCCCCCTCCCCAACCAGGGAGCAGCACATTGAGTAATAAGCAATGCACTTATACACCTGATGTTTTTATTGGGCCTGGGAGGAGTTTGCAGGGTTCTGAAGTGACATAAAAACTCCACAGAGGTTGAGGTATTTTGGCCCTGGATATTTTGACTGCAATATTCTGGTAACTCAATATTCCCTCCTTGATATTCTAGACTACTACGGATGTAGAGGGAGTGACTGGGTAGAAATGTTAGAGTAGGAATTAGTGTGACAAGGACAAACAAACTGGGGCGATGTTGAGATTGTCTTCAAGCAAGACTTACTTCTGCAGCTCTAAACAGGCCATGGCTGTACAGAGAAGCTCTAAGTGACAAGAATCAAGGGTAAAGCCACTATAAAGATTCATCACTGATGAACCCTACAATAAAGGGTACAGCATTTGGACACACGTTCCTCTTTTTTAAACAGGTAAAAACTATTGTACCCTGCCTCACCCTCGCCTCGACTCTTATTTTTTTTTATGTCCGTATCCTGCTCATTCTGCCTTGCAATAACAGAAAGTATTTCTTCTTGCCAGTTGAGGCTGTAATTTTATAGTTATTTTTCTTTATCTACTTAAAAATATAAAATGGACTGGCTTTTCTCAGCCCGTCTTCCAATGGAAAAAGGACTTCTAACAAGCTAGATGCAAGTTTTTCTAAGATCTGGTGCAGGTTCCTGCCATTGTTACCTATTGTCAGTGGTTGTATGTGATATCATAGAAAATCTATTTCGCAGAATACCATTACTGATAAATCATCTCACCTTAACTGTTTATTGGACATTACAGGGTGAATGGCATTTACCATTTCATAGAAACCAATTCATAGAATGTTCTTTTTCTCGAAATTAACTTATGCATGATTGTTTTAAGGTATAAATGTAATGATTGCAGGTCTTACTTTCAGAAACATTTGTTGGGGGTATTTATTTGAGTGCTTAACTCCAAGGGACGTTATTTCAGTTTTATATCATTTACATTGTAAAGCAATTACTTTGGATGCTTTTAATTCACTGAGCCCACACCCTCGCCTAAATACCATCCTTCCCAGACCCCCCCACAACCCCTGAACACTATCCATCCCTGACTCTTAAACCCCTCATCATGCGAACCTCCACCCATGCCTGAGTCCTATAACTCCCTCACTACCCCTAACCTCCACCCATAACTTAACCCTTACATTCCCTTACTACTTCAAAACTACCATATATCTGAACCCTAAAAGTAACCCTCACCAACCCTAAATACCATCAACCCTGCCCCCTAGAAAACCCAACACAACCCTAAACACCTATCTCAGATCCCTAAAAACTCCTCACTACCCCTAAACACAATCACCCCAGACCCCTTAAATTCCCTTCTAAACACTACCCATTCCAGAACCCTAAAAATCCTTTAGCACCACTAAACTCTACCCATTTCTGAACCTTAAAAAACCCCCTCCAGCCCTAAATACCATCAACCCTGACCCCTAAAAAAACCATCACAACTCTAAACACCTATCCCAGATCCCTAAAAACTCCTCACTGCCCCTAAACACAATCACCCCAGACCCTTTAAATTCCCTTCTAAACTCTACCCATTCCAGAACCCTAAAAATCCTTTAGCACCGCTAAACTCTACCCATTTCTGAACCTTAAAAATTCCCTCCAGCCCTAAACTCTGCCCATCTGTGAGCCCTAAAAACCTATTAAAACTCCTACACTCAACACAAACCTGATTCCAATCATCCGTGTACCCTAAAAAGCCTTCAACACTCCTAAACACCAGCCATTCCTGACACCTAACAACCTCTAAACTCGACCTGTCCGCGAAACCTAAAAAAAAAACCTTCTAAGCCAGAACTTGCCTATCCCTCACCCGTTTAAAACAAAAACATAAAAAATCACCCCTAAACATAACCTATCCCGGAGCATATAAAACCCTCACTACCTCTAAACTCCACCAATATCATTTTCTATTTTTCCACAAAATTATCTTTCCTAAAATGTTTCCTTTATTTTTCTAGTTTCTTGTATTTCCTTAAGACTGTCTATCCCTAAAATATTTTTTCTATGATTTGGTTTTCTTCTGTATGGGTTTTCAGTTCTTGTTTTTCTATTAATTCACATTCATCAATAGTCAGTATCTGACAGTGTCCTGTTATTGCTCCTACAATGTTTCTGTTTATTTTCATAATGCTTTTTCTGCATAGTTAGCTTTCGTCATTCTTTCTTCTTCATTTTAGTTTTGTTAAATCTTGAATTGCATAAATCACACAGTATTGTGAAGAAATATTATTACAAAGGGGATTATCCGGCCACTATGGCTTCAGCCACACCTCGGACATGCGGTTGCGCCGGGAAACCCTTTTTGGGTAGCTGCTGCGCATTATAAATTCAAATAATAAATAAAAGGGAATGTATTCTACAGAAAGGGACAGACAGGGGCTACAGCAGCCCTGGCTTCAGGTCAGGTCGACTGGGTCCTGTTGGCGCTGATAACTGGCACAAGAGCAAAACAGGGGTTGTAATGAATTCCTACTCAGCTCTCTTTTGATGGCCTCCAGCTCAGAACTAAAATCCAGAAATGTAAAAAATAAGTTATTGGCCTAGAGGTACAATGGCTATTAAACACAGTAAATGTATTGGCACAGTCTGAAAGATGCCTTCCTGCAACTGGTGCGCTTCTGGTTTATGGGGAAACATCCTTTACAACGCAACTTTTACCACGCAGTGCCTTTACGACGCAACTTTTACAACACAAACCATTACAACACATTGTGCTGGGGGGCGCTCTAGGATAGGGAATAGGTTTCATTTACTATCCAACACCTTCCCTACTATCCACGAGGACTGGAGTTGGAATAGTAAATTAAACTATTCACTATCCAGCGCCCCAAAGCACTATGCGTTGTAAAGGCATGCGTTGTAAAAACCACGTTGTAAAGGCATGCGTGGTAAAAGCATGCGTTGTAATGTCATACATCCGGTTTATGGCTGCATCACTTACATTACTCACATTCTTCCTGATTGGCTTCTCTAAAGGTGTAATCGTGTTTCCGAAGCAGCCTTTACCAACACACTATGAGCCACATGTAGTAGGCCACTTTGCAGTCACAAACCCTGCAGTTCGCAAATTTAGAGGGCTTGCAACCGTAAAAGGACTTTTTGGTATTAACTAATCCCATTTTGCGATTTGGTTAAGGCTTAGTCAATCGTAAAAGGAATTTAGAAATGGATACCGAATTGTAATTTGGAAGCAACATGTTTAAGGCATCCTTTCCTAATTGTGATTCAGTACCAGATGGATTAATGGTTTGCAACTGTAATTCCAGTTGCAACCACTGAAAAGCTACAGACACCTCAAAGGAAGTGGTTAATCATTCATAAAAAGAAAGGGGTCTTTTTGGGACCCCTTCCCTTTTGTGAATGTCAAAAAAAGTTTGGTGGGGAGTAAGTAGTGGTCCACAGAACCACTGCAAACTCTCATACAAAACTTTAAAAAGTAAACTTTTCTTTTTAAATGCAGCCCTTTTCCTTTTAGGAAAATGGACTGCATTAAGACAGGTTTATTTAAATGGGATCACAGACATTGTGGTCTGCTGACCCTAGCATGCCACCATCCCTGTGAGGGTCTCATTAGAGTGACTTACAATTTGTGACCTACCGCATTAATATTCATGAGGTTGGTTGAATAGCAACCCACTTCGAATAGGAATTGTGAGAACTGACCTATTAGTACATAGTTTGATTCACAAAGTCAGAATAGATTTTCAAAATCGGAATCGATTTGCAAAAAGTTAGTGTGCAAGTTGCTACAGTTTTTTGCAAACCAGTTGTTAGTACATATGACTGTTTGTGTACTAAAGCCCCTGCATACCAGCTGTCTTCGAGACACACACTGGCTTCTCACCAAGAAAGTCTTCACAGATAATGCAGCTCTGCTAAGTACCATGCATCACTAGCTGGATCATTTGAAACATTTCTGTGAGATCATTACGCATGTAAACTGAGCCCTACTTTCAGTACCAGAAGGGTTCAGCAGGCTGTGCCTTTATTATGCTAGTCAGTGACATTCAGCAGTGCCATCCTCATGATAACCAGTGATGGGCTTGGTTACTGAGGCACTAATCTCATAGCATTACAGTATTTGTGCCTGCCCTCGTGAAGGACTGGGCGAGACCCTTGCGAGTCTCCCTCATCGATCATGTTCGCAATGTCGTGGTTGCATCGCACTAGTGGCTACAGTAGTGGGAGTAGTGGCTAGTAGAGTCACATTAGGTGCTCCAGTCTTCTCAGACCTTCTCTGCTTAGAGGTCATACCGAGCAGACTTCAGTTGTTGCGAGGGTATGGTTGCGGGGTGGGACAGGTGGAGGAGGACCACCATGAGAATAGGACAAACAATGAGAAAGAGGTTCAGGAAGATGAAGTCAAGGGCGAGTAGGAGAATGAAGAATAGGAGGGAAAGAAGAAGACAGGAGTGGAATCAGAACCACCAGGAGGACCATGAACTCTAGGAATACCAGGCAGACCAATAGCAGCACCATCAAGAGCAGGAATATAGGACCAAAAGGACCATGCCTAGGCAAAGCAGGACCAGGAGGACCAAGCCCAACAGGATGAGGGCAAGTGGTTTGAGGTGGAAGATGGAGACCAAGCCAGGGTGGAGGAAGATCAGGCCCACCAGGAGGAACAGCAGGACGACAAGGATTATCCAGATCATAGGCCCAGTAAAGCCAGAACTAGGTGGGCATGGGGCAAGACAGGATAGGCAAGACTAGGTGGAACATGGCCAAGAGAATGCAGAAGACCAGAACCACCAGCAAGGCATGGACTAGGCCCATCAGGACCACATGGCCAGGAGGATGAGGGCCAGAAGGATGAAAGAGTGATGAAAGAGAACCAGAAGAGGGAAACAGGGAGGGAAGTAGGGGATGGAAGATGAGGCATCAAGACCTCCAGAAGGAGGAGAAACAGCAGGCCGACAAGGAGGATATCTACCATGAAGACCAGGAAAGTGAGAAGGGCCAAGGCCAGGAAGGGCCAAAACCAGGTGGTGGACCAGGAACACCTGGAGGAGACAGGAAACCTGTAGGAGCAGGATAGGGGGGAACAAGACCAGATGGCTCGGAGGTGTTGGACCAAGAGGATAAAGAATAAGGAGGAAGACCAGGAGGAAGATGAGAAGAACAGGTGGAGGAGAGCCAGGAGGAGGAAGTAGGGGGCAGAAGGACCACCAGAGGACTAACAATACTAAATGATATACACCGGGTCACCAGGAGAACCAAGCAGGCCAGAAACGAGCTGACCAGAACCAGTAGAACCAAAATCAAGAGGGCCATGTCCAAACCCAATAAGAACACTAAGACCAGAATCACTAAGAGGACCATGGCCATCAGGGGAGGGCAGCAACACCAATAGGATCAAAAGGTCCAAGATGACCAGAAAACCGATGACAAGGACTAGCAGGAGAGCCAAGACCACCAGGAAGACCAGGACCACCGGAAGCAAAAGAACAATCAGGAGCAGAACCACCAGGAGGATCAGGACCAGGAGAATCAGAACTAGATGGACCAGGATAAGAAAACCAATAGGGCCAAGACAAGAAGTTCAGGCAGGATCAGAAGAAAGAGAACCAAGAGAAAGGGCCACTAGGCCAACCATTACCACCAAGAGGACCAGTATGAAGAGGGCATGGGGAAGGGGAACCAGAAGGAAATCCAGGAGGAAAAGGAGCCACCACAAAGACCAGGAGGACACATAGAGGGACCAGAACAAGGACTAAGAAGAAAAGGAGGATTAGGGGGACCAGGACTAGAAGAAAAATCAAGAACATCACAACCGAGAGCACCCAAAGGACCAGGACCAGAAGGACCAAGACAAGGAAGACCAAGAAGACTTTTACCAGGAGGACTTTGACTAGTAGGACAAGCAGTGCCAGGGAAGGAGGACTATGACCACAAGGACTAGGGCTACCAGGAGAACTAAGACTGGACCACTAGGAGACTCTGGAATACTTGGGGAGGATAGAGACATGAACGAGGAGGATAACAGAAAGACCAGGAGCATGACGACTTGATGAACAGGAGGAACCAGGAATACCAGGAGTTGGTGGATCAGGACCATGGACAGTGAAGACAATAAGTGTTGCTAGGATACATGTATTAAACAAGCTCTTAAGTAGAGAGGCCAAGTCTCTCAAACATTTCCTAGTTATGCTTCTCTAGGCTGCACTCTCATTTGATACCCCTCACATTTTTCAGTCCACTTAAAGCACTGTCTACAGAGAGATGTGCTTTTAAAAGCAACTACTTTTATGGAGTGGCAGGCTGAACAAATTGAGTGACATATTCAGAGTGTGGAGAGATATTCAGAAAGTGACAGGCTATGGAAAGATGGTCAGGCAGTGACCTGTTCTGGCTGTGGAGAGATGTTCAAGAGTTCTTAGAGGGACAGGCTTAGACTGTGTAGAGATCTTGAGGAAGGAGCAGGCTGCAACCATGGAGAGAAATACATATTAAGCAATGCTTTTGACACTTCTATGTAGACAAATACCTTGTCAATCTTCTCCATGCTCATTTGAGACTGAGCCGCCTCGTTGTGTTCTGATTGTCGTGATGGAGGTCTCTCCAGTGATTGTGATAGCCCTCCCCTTGTCTGCTGATAGAGTAGTCCGTCTGATGGCTGAGAGTCTAGCCTTGTGGTCTGCTTGGAGAGGAGTCTCTCTTCATCATCGCCATGGTGCCACTGGGATTGCTCTGCCAAGAAGCTTTCAGACTGTCCAGGTGGGGGCACACCTGAGTGGTCAGAAGGCTGCCTGTCAAGTTGTCGTGAGGGAGTAGCACTGAATGCTCTAGAGAGCGGCTGGACAGGTGCCCTAGAGGGTGGAAGGTTTGGCTCTGTGGACAGGGAGTGGTGAGATATCCTGGAGGGGGACTGGTCAGACACTCTAGAGGTTGACTGATTAGTACCCCTAGAAAGAGAGCGACCCATTCGCCTGAGGAGCGGTTGCTCACAGGTCCTTGAGGGAGTCTGGTCAAATATACTTGTTGGGGACTGATTAGATGTCCTGGAGGGGGACTGGTCAGACACCCTGGAGGAGGATTGGTCAGACACCCTGGAGGAGGACTGGTCAGACACCCTGGAGGAGGATTGGTCAGACACCCTGGAGGGAGATCTGGCAGACATCATAGAAGAGGAATTATCTGACACTCTGGAAGAGGATTGGTCTGATGTCCTGGAGAGTGATCCGCCAGTTCTCAAGAGTGGTCCTTCAGAGGTCCTTGATGGTGACCTGTCAGTCACTCTGGAGGGAGATCGGTCAGATACCCATGAGGGGGACCGGCCTGAGGTCCGTGAGAGTGAACGGCCAGTTCTTAAAAGTGGCTGCTCAGAGGTCCTTGAGGGTGAATGGTCAGACACCCTGGAAGAGGACCAGTCAGATGCTCTGGAGGGGGACCGGTCAGATGCTCTGGAGGGGGACCGGTCGGATGCTCTGGAGGGAGACCGGTCAGGTGCTCTGGTGGGAGACCGGTCAGGTGCTCTGGAGGGAGACCGGTCAGATGCTCTAGAGGGAGACCGGTCAGATGCTCTGGAGGGAGACCGGTCTGATGCTCTGGAGGGGGATCGATTAGACACCCTCGAGGTTGACTGACCTGCGGTCCTAGAGAGAGACCGGCTAGTTGTTCTGAAAAGTGGCTGCTCCGGGGTCCTGGAAAGCGATCGGTCAGATTTCCTGGAGGGGGACCGGTCAGACGTTCTGGAGGGGGATCGATCAGACACCCTCGAGGTTGACTGATCTGCAGTCCTAGAGAGAGATCGGCCAGTTGTTCTGAAAAGTGGCTGCTCAGGGGTCCTTGCATGAGACCGGTCAGAAACTCTGGAAGGGGACCTATCTGATGTCCTGGAGGGTGTCCTGTCTGATGTCTTGGAAGGTGGGTGGTCAGAAACCCTTGAAGGAGACCGGTCTGATGTCCTGGCGAGCAACCTGTCTGATGCCTTGGTGTGGGAACGGTCAGATACCTTTGAAAGAGACTGACCAATTATCCTGGCAAGAGGTTGATCTGCGGTTCTCATGGGCTTCCGGTCAGACACTCTGGAGGGGGAGCGGTCAGAAGTCCTGGAACCTGACTTGCCAGTGGTCACAGGGGTAGACAAGTCAGCGGTCCTGGAGGCTGACCGTCCAGTCATCTGAGAGGTAGGCTGAGTAGAGGTTCTGGAGGCAGATCGGCTAGAGGCCCAGGACAGAGACTGGTCACTCACTCTAGAAGGGGAGCGGTCAGATGATCTTGAGAGGGACTGTTCAGACACCCTGAAAGTAGACTGGTCTGAGGATCGGGATAGTGATCTGTGTGGGGTTCTGGAGGGAGTCTGGTCAGTAGTCCTTAAGAGGGGCTGGCCAGTTGCCCAGGATGGAGACTGGTCCTTTGAAGTAGAAGATGACCGCACAGTGCCTCTGGAGGGGGACCCACCAGCTTCGACCTGCAAAAAAACAACAGGGTGTAAATATGCTTGGGTGGTGAATTCAAGAAAGTCTGCTTTGTAAATGCTAACCTGCACAAAAAGTTCCAGTATCTTTGATACAGGAGAGGGCTGTGTAAAGACAAGTCTATTCAAAGTTTTAGGTCCGAGTTTGACAGTGCAGCTGTCTAAAAATAACGATTGCTTCCAATAAATACTATGAGTCATTTGTATGCCCCTTTTAAACACTGGCTTTTATAAACCTGCCTCTTTTAGCCATTGGCTTGAGACTTTGCCAATCACATTTTAGCTCAGCCCAGAGGAGTATTTCTATTGCACCTAATGCCATTGACTGTTTTGTTTGGGTGCATCTCTACACCCAGGGAGGGCCTTTAGCCTGTGCAAGCTGGACCCTTGGGCATAGTACTTTAGAGGGGCAGCAATTTTCTTCCACTGTAGTTCCAAAGAAAAGTGCATTTAAACTCTGTTTCTCTATGGTGCTGGTGCGTTTATCTGCATTATGGGGGGCGTAGCTTCAGAGGGGTTGTTTGGGGTGCTATACCACCCCCTCAATAAATGTATTTTCCTATGAATAGTTGGGTGTAGGTACTTTCAGTCTGGTCTGGTGAGGTGTCTGTCAGATCACACCTGGGATTTTTTCATGCGCACACTGACAAAAAAAACACACACTCATATATCTCCCGTTTTGAATGTCCTAAAAGACATTATTTTACCAAATATTGTGTTTCTCTCACTTAGCCTGCATTCCCCTCCCTTTTTGCTGCCCTTTAAGCCCCTCTCAGAAGCCCTGCTTGTCGTATAATGTATTTTAACGTTATCTGCTAGGGTGATCATAGGGAAATCTAAAGCTCACCCCCACAATCTAACTGACCAAGCTACGCCCCTGGCATTATGACTGCTTTTCTTCTCATGGCTCTCCATTCTCTTGCCCTCCTCACCTTCCTTCTACCCTCCCATTTTCTTCAACACAGTTAAGGAGAATGAGCAGAAGGCGGAGCCTAATCTGTTTTTGCCCATGATGCTCTCTAGGTAAAGGTTAGTTCTGCCTCTGCCTCCAAAGGGCTGTGCATGCATTAATTACTGCCATCTTAAAGAACAATCTCACTGTGTGAGAAAGGGGCGGGCCAAGAATCGGGAGGGACCTCGTGCACAGAAGTACCTACGAGGCACTTATGAAACCCACTCCGCCCCCAAACCCCCTCCTCAGAAAAAAGAAAGAAAAAAGCTTGCTGAGGCTGGTGCCGCCGTCTTGTTGTGTATTCACACCACATGTTGCCCGCCTGCAGTTTAAAGTTTCGGAAAAAGAGCTGAAAACCACTACTTACAGTACAGTGGATTTCAGCTCGTTTACCCTGCCACCGTGAGATATCGGCTCCTCACCGGGTGGCCAATATTGTGTGACACAGGGTGGCACCAGGGCTTTAAGTGGGCCGGGTCTCACCGGTGCTGAGCACCAGCAGTGTTTTAAAGGGGGCTGTGAGAAGTTGGCCTGGTATATGCTGTCCACTAATTAAAGTGGGCACCTTGCACCAGTCCAAACAACCCTTATTGATGATAAGGTCAAAGACAACCTTTAAAGAAAGCTATCCTACTGGTAGCTGTGGAAAGCAGCCTTCAGGCGAAGTCTGGAAGGAATGTAAAGCAGCTTGTTTTACCAGATTAGAACCTCCTGAATAACCAAATGAAAGGAGAACCACACATGAGATATATAAAATATATGTTTTTATTACTAAACACTATCTACTAATCTCTATACGAGATTATGGCAAAAGGCACACAATTATTAATCAATAGCACAATACACAGTGGGCTCCAGGGGAAGACCAAACCATATATTAAGAAAGTGGTATAACAGCCACGACTTAACTAGGCACAGTGCCTAGAGCATGTAGAATTGCTGGGACCCCAAGTAACCACCCAAAGTAGTGACGCAGGGGACCCATGGAGGACGGGTGCAGTGTGAGAACACAGACGCGAGCTCCGTACAACTCTATGGGAAAGACGTGGTTGAAAAATTGCAGTTTAAGGACACTTCGGAGAGGACTTCAAGCAAACCCTTTGAAGGTTAAAAGGCCAGCACCCTTGTGAGTACCGGAGTACCCGTGTTACCTCTCCCAGGGGAGCCGGGTGCATAGGTGTCAAGTGATGCCGGAAACCTAAGTCGTTTTCAATGGTGTGACCCAAAGAAGTGCTGCTGCCGGGAAGATGAATAGTGTCAGGTGGAATCCAAGCCTGGATTCTAGGTGAGAAGAACCTGAAAGCAGAGGGGGCAGAGTCTGAGTCACTTCAGGGTGACCAGGGGCTCGGTAGACGAATGCCCAACGATGTTGGGTGCTTCAGGAGAGATGACGGGGTGCTTTACTCTGCAGCCACAGGGACCAGGAGACGACAACGACCAAAGTCCGGAGGTGAGCTGTCCCAAAAAGGATGAGTGCTGAGGGGTCAGTGTCCGGATTGAACACCCACAAGCCTTGGTAAATGCAACCCATGTCAGCAGAGGAAACCAGTACCAGTGTGGATCAGCAAGATCCAGGAGACTCTCCAAGCTATGGGGAGTCAGGGCACGTCTGGAGCAACCAGAGAAGCCCAAGAGAAATTAAAGTTACCTTCACAGGGACCCACAGGCCAACAGACCATGAATCGCAAAGGGACCTCAAGCTGAATCACAAAATACCAGCCCACGGAATACTTGTGGAGTATAGGCCGGAAATCTTCAGTTCAATTACTGCTCGGGGTCAGGCCTACATGTAGCCCAAAGCACAGCCTCAGGGATCTCCAAAAAGCATATGCTGCTGCAAAAGTACACTGTGCACAGGGGTTCGGGTTGCATGGTCCCCATGAGGGATACTGGTCTCAGAATTGCTGAGAGGGTAGATTGACCTTAGGGACGCTCAGGAACCCACCTCCTGTGTTTCAGAAATCTTCGGAGTCCTCAGAAGCTTGGGAGATGCAAACCGGTCAGATGTGTTAAAGGTGCCTGCCTTGCGGGGTAGTAACTCCTTTACTCCAAGGGAGATTCTTTAGTCATTCAGCTTAGTGTAGATCGTCGAAGTACATGGTTTCTGCTTGCAGAGTTTAGTCCAGGTAAGATCTAAAGTCCTGTAGTCAGGGTTCCTACTTTATCCCCAAGGAAGGGGTGGGAAAAACTCTGGGGACCCACATATGGGAGGGTCAGGACAGAGGGGTGGTTACACCCATGTCCTTTGTTCAGTTTCGGGCCAGAGCAGGAGCAAATGTGAGGTTCCGTGACAATTGTAAGTGGTGTTTCCGACTCGCACGAATATGGTCGAGTCTGGTATCTATGAACCGCAAATGACGAGTTTAGTAAGTGTGCGCAGTTTCGCTGTGCTAACTTAAACCGTTCGTTTGTTATGTGGGTTTTTCATCTGTACCCACGGGTTCCATCTTAGATACGGCATCCATTTTGTCTCTTGCCCTCAAGTAGCCAGCGAACGGACGTTGTCCGCTTCACGACCCTGGGACTCCCAAGATATTTGCGGAAGACACATGTTCTTTGTAAGTGTCTTTATGACGAGGGGGATGCTACTGTAAAGCAGATGGTGCTGCTCGAGGCTCATCTTGCCGCACGGACTTATTGTCTCAGCCGTGCATCTCATTAGGCACGTCCCTTTGATGCCTGTATCTCGTGTTTCCCAATACCTCCCCTTTTACACCCTTTCCGATCTCCCCACTGTCTCCGTCTTCCTTTGCACCTGTCCTTGTTCCTATTTTCGATCTGTTTTACTGCTGATTGGAATTCGCTAATGGTGGGAAGATGGGTTTTTACAGTTGGGAACCGCCAAATGTTTCCGCACTTATGTTCCGGACCTCATGTGTATTAAAGTGACCAAGGCGACCCCTCTAGGGGATAATGGTGGGAACCGGGTTGTAAACTTTTGTGTTCAATGTAACTCTATGGGTAAAAACTGTATAAAAGGAGCGATCCACAGAACCAATTTGAAGCAGTCTCCCCGAACTACACTCGATGTACTTCCTGTGATTTCTGTGTTCCCTGCAGCAAATAAACCTTGAATCTTTGACGCCGAAGGAAGTGTCCCGTGTCTCTGTCATTTCGTACGCCGGAGCAGGTTACCCACGAAGGATTCAGGTGTTGTGCCCTGGCACCGCTGGGTCTTAAAGAACCCAGTCCTTCAAATGGCTCCTGCAACTGGTTTGAACTGGACTATGCACAGAGACACCAAATGTGCCACCGGTGCAGACTGTCAGGCACTCTTAGAGTGCATCCACCCAGCCCCAATACACTACATCCTGTCTGGGAGCTGATCAATCCTCCCTGTGACAGGAAACCTATTGTCCAACCTCCCCTGCTTGAGCTCAGCAGCAGGAGGGCAGACGCGTGTCTGTGGCTGGCAGCATCCATTTTGTGATGCCCAGGTTGAGAAAGCTGTTACCGAGTAGCCCAGTGACCCACAGTAGTGGATCTACAAGGGAGGAATCATACCTCCCACACCAGTTACTGGCGTGGAGGTATGATTCCAAGGTATTTGACACCAAACACAACATGTTTCTAAGCAGCCGTTTTAACGTTAGCATTTACTGCAAGGTTATAATGCACTTAAATATATATGGTTGGCTGCATCACAAACAACCTCGGAATGTAGGTTTCGAAGGCTGCAGAGGGGCTCTGCTCATGCGGGAGCACCCTCTCACATAAAACACAGCTCCCTGCCTTCAGGATTGATAAGGCCTGCCATAAGGGTGACTGATGGGTTTATCTGTGCAGTGATTTAGAATAGAATAGTGAACCTATATCCAAGTAAGGGGTGCATGCACCACAGGCTGTAGTAGCACACCTGTGGTGTCAGTTTGAATGGTCTCTGTGGGGTGGCACAATACATGCTGCAGCCCCTGGGAGGCCTCTGGGGTCCCTATGCACTGGGTACATAGTATACCATTTACCAGGGACTGATAAGGGTTCCCCAATATCCAATCTGGAGTGTACCTAAAGAACATGCACTCAATTTAGAGGAGAAAGCAGCTTGACTGGAGTCCTGGATAGCAGGATCCAAGTCAGTCTAAGTCGAAAACAGTGACACATCAGCAAAAAGTGGGGGTAACTATAGGAAGCATATCCTACTCTCCTACAGGGGCCTCGAAACGGGTCCCTATCAGGCTCTGTTTTGGGCCTTGAGGATTTAAGTGAAGAACTGCTAAAGGACTGGGAAACCAACTTGGAGGGCGCATCATGTGTTATGATGCAGATACTAATCAAACATGCTGAAGAGAAGGGGGCAAAACTATTGGTAGAGATAGAAAATGTAGTGAAAGAAATTGAGGCCTGTGGGAACCCTGATCTAGTCGAGAAAAACTATGAGATCTTGAAAAAAGTAATTGATAACCATCAAAATTACTTAAAGGACAAAAAACTAAGAAAGATAAAAAGGGATGACAAAGATTATCGTGATGGTCGCATATACACTTTTGCGAAAAAGTTTTATAATATAACTATAGACGACTCTACTAAGAAACGAATGAGGGAGGAAAGTGAAGAATTAAGATCAGTGAGTAGCACCTGTCTCTCCTCGCTAGATAGTGTATCCTCTGCAACAGCCCTAGGTGGACTCCCTTTAGAAGCAGGCCCTTCCACTTTTCAGAAAGAAATGGAGAAACTAAGAATAAGTGGGAATCAGGCCAGAAAAGTACAACACCAAAAAAGACAAGGAGAGGGGGCAGGAGGCACCAAAGGTCCAACAGGAGAACAGGGAGAAGATCAAGTGAGGAGATCAGAAAGGGGGAAGAACAAACCCAAAGAACAAGTGAAGCAGTAACTGTGAGCGAAGGGAACAAGGATACAGAAATGAATAATCAGTCGGAATTGAGAATAGTCAACTTATCGGATAGATGTTTGGATTCAGATGAAAAGAATTTATTGTGTAAAGGTTTGGGGTTCTGTCCTACTCAGGATGGTGATTTCTCTGACGTACATGTAGACTTGTTTAAATTCACGCGACAGCTAAAATTAAAAGAATTTTTTTGCAACAAACCCATGTGTAACTCACTGTCTGGGAACCAGGGGTTTGAAGTAGAACCTGCAAGTATGTCTATCGCCGAGATAAAAAGTTTACAATGTTTAACTACACTGAATGAGGAAATGGAGGTGGATCTAGACACCATCCGCTCTGAATGCAATATTACTGAAAATATGTCTGGTGATAGTGGATTACATCTTAAATCAAAATTTCTCCCCGGTACATACCATCAAAACATTGATATATTCAATGAGCGAGTCAGTGCCGGCCTATACAAACGTGAGAGGGAAAGTAGTGAACAACGATCTAAAGACTTTAACCTTACAAAAGGTGAAAGAGATGCTCTCAAGAGACTACGAGAAGACCCCAATATAGTAATTAAGGAGGCCGACAAAGGGGGAAACATCGTGATTATGAACAAAAAAAGACTATACAAATGAGATTGAGAGACAGTTGGGGGATAAGGAGTGCTACGAGCGGGTAACACAAAACTCGATTGGGTTATTGACCATAGAAATTAATTCCAAACTGTTAGATTGGAAAGATATGGGGCTACTCAGTGACCAGGAATACCAATACCTACTGGTCTCCAACCCAAGATCCCCTTGTATATATATCCTCCCTAAAGTACACAAAGGGGGGCCCTTCCCGCCCGGCCGGCCCATTATCTCGGGGATAGGCTCAACAACTGAGAAACTATCCGAATACATAGACCTCAAACTCAACAAACATGTTCTAAACCTGCCATCCTTTATTCAAGATAGCAAAGATATTCTGAACAAACTGCAAGATTTTGAGTGGTCAAATGACCTCTATTTTGTCACTCTAGATGTTACAAGTCTGTACACTTCCATTCAGCATGACATTGGCCTAAAAGCCAGTGAATTCTATCTGGACAGAGAAGGGGCAGACTTGTTACATAAAAACCAAATGGTTTTAGAAATGATGGAACTAGTATTAACAAAAAATTACTTTTTATTCGAAGATGTGTGGTACCACCAAAAGAGGGGTACCGCGATGGGGACCAAATTTGCACCCTCATATGCTTGTCTCTTTATGGGACAGTTTGAAAGAGAACATGCATGGAACCAGAGTGCCTCCCCCTGGACCAACAACATCGTGTTCTGGGGGAGGTACATTGACGATATCATCTGTCTCTGGTCAGGATCTGAAACTGATCTTTTAGACTATTTTGGCTACCTGAATAAGAACTATATGAATGTGAAACTCACGATAGAATATAGTAGAGAGAGTATACACTTCTTGGACTTGAAGTTTTACATCAGGAACAACAAAATCCAAAGTACCCTTTATCGTAAGGATACCGCTTGCAATGCGGTACTGCACGCAAGTAGTGCACATGCTAGTTCCACAATAAACAATATACCATTTGGAGAAATGGTACGCCTTAAGCGAAACTGTACGGAAGCAGAACTATTTGACGCTAATTTGCAAACACTTAAGAGTCGTTTTGAAGCTAGGGGATACAGCAAGGATGTTATCTACAGAGCAGAGAGCAGGACATGTAAGATCCATAGAAATGAAACCCTCAAAACCAAGTCACGTAAAAAATTAAAAACAAGTGCAGATGTCAGATTTGTAACAAAATATACTAGACACAACAGTAGTATATTTAAAATCCTAAAAAGCAATTGGCATCTCCTAAAAGAGGTCCCAGGATTGCAGTTACACGTGAGAACCAACCCATCAGTAACATACCGTAGAGGCAGGACCCTACGTAATCAACTATGCCCTAGTTATCTAAAACCAAATAGAGACATTAGCACAAACTGGTTGTCACAAAAACCAAACGGTTTCTTCACATGCAGGGATTGCAACATTTGTGAATACGGTCGAGATAAATCTAAGCATTTTGCATTTAATGGCTCACAAAACTTTGAAATCTTATCCTTCATAAACTGTGCGACCACCTTTGTGGTATACATCTTGGGCTGTACCTGCGGACTAATATACGTTGGCAGCTCGAAACGCAGTTTGAGGGTAAGAATCCAGGAACATAGGAGAGCAATTTTGAATAAAGACGACAGATATGTTCATACAAAACACTTTTGGGAGAAACATGGGGGGAAACCTGATTTTTGGTTCCATGGTTTGGAACATATACAACCACTCATAAGAGGAGGGAATCGGGAGGTACTTCTTAGACAGCGGGAGGCAAGATGGATATGTAAATTACAATGCATAAAATACGGTATGAACTTGGATAATGAAATGTACCATTTTTTGTGACGATTCATGATAATCTGTACTGCTTTGAACTAGAGGCACAGCAAGACCTTGAGATCTGTACATTTTTTACAAAAGCTCATCAAGGAAGGGATTGTTAACTGTACTAATAAGATTGTACCATACAAATGGGCAGACACCAAATGTGAATCTTACCCAGGTACCCCCCCCTCCCCCATTCTTTCTAATAGAATGCTATCAGCCAACCCGCAAGGCACTTCTTCTCCTTCCCCCCCTCCCCCTCCCTTCTCTCCCCCCTCCCACGTCCTCTGCTCACATTTCTCCCTCACGTATGAATGAACATTCTGCACCAGAACATCCACCTTGACAAGGTAAACAGTGTACCCCTCCATAGCTAGGATGCTCCGTAACTACAAACCCTTTTTCCTTTCAAACAAACAAATAAACAAATTGCCCTTGCTAACGCTCAGGTAGAGACTCGATACATATATATTCTATATATTTTTTAAAGTCGAACGATTGAAACTATAAGGAAATCAATCTTTGTAAACAAATGACCACTCTAAGATGGCGCCCGTGGAGCAACTAGTGCGCAATTCAATAAAGATTATATCAAACGCTTTACACACAAGAAAAAGGGCTTTGGGGGTCACCAACATGCCGTCGGTATGTGACTCATGGGGTGAGTTAAGACACCCACGTACATATGCGGAAATATACGACTACAACACATATAATGATATAACTTGAATCGTAACATCGTAAATACAACTCAGTGAATTTCCTATCAACTCTATAACATGCTTCTTAAAAATCCAACAAAAAATTCAACATTGATACCTTATTCTATACCTACTCAGCATATACATATAATACGCTATAATACTAATACCGCAAATACTGCCCATTCAAATATGGCGCTTAAGGCTAAAAAGATCAGTAATAGAGACCAACACGGGGTTGAAAAACGTTGACCAATAGGTGACTTTTCCCTTCGAATATAAGGCGGTTTCTGCAATGGCGAACCCAGTCTGGAACCAGCCATGCCAATACGCTAACATCAAACGCCGAATGATACAGGTGAGAGACCAGGTTTAGGGTGTAGGGAGGAGCTGTAATGGGAACCCACAAGCTAATGGGGTGTTACGGAGGGAAGTAGTGTATGTGGGGGCTTACATATAGGAAGTCCTAGTTCCCCTACCCGACTACAACGGTGTTTTCATGGGTCTTTTTTTGGGACACGTGAGGGTTTGAACATAAGAAATATAACGGAATCCTCTTAAAAAAGTGCTCTCCCAAACCGTTTCTTTAACTGTGGATGTAATAATGTGGGGGTCATGTCTTAGACGGGTGATCCCCATTGCCAGCGCTGGGTGGGACGCGTCGGGAATCTGCAGGGGTGTGGCACAGGGGAGTATGTCCCCTTGCCCTGACATGGTGATGATGTATTGATGAGCCTTGGGAAGCCTGAGTCCTTTCGCTTGTGTGGTGGGTGAACTGCTGAGATTACTTTTCCTTGCGACGAGAGAAAAAAATACGATAGCCCTACCGAGCTAGCAACAACTTAATGAAGGCAAGAAAAGTGGGGTGTTAATTTAAGATGTTTTCGAATTTTGAATTAATAGTGGGGATGAACACGCACATCTACACATGTACAAGTGCAGTCAGAAAGTGATCTAAGGCTTATTCGGAATACTGGCAAGATGTGATCACATATTGGTAATAAAGTAACGTAAGGCGGAATCATTATGATTCACTGGGTTGCCAAGAAACGAATGCGATTGTTGATGTGTGAGAGCATACGTTCGTGTACATATATATATGTATGGAACACGAACAGCCCAATCATAAGACTACAGCTTAGATATTTGTATAGTGGTGGCGTAGAAAGTCACAGCAACTAACCAATATTCTGATACTCTAGACACCGGGCTGACATGACTATATATTTTTCAGCTAGGAAGTCTTTACGACATTGAGTCTAAATACATTATAGCACAATGACAGATACAACTCATTGTGTTTTTTTACTTTTTTACCATCCAGTATCGCAACGACCTTGCATTAATACGAATAGGGATGGGAAAATATTGGACCACCTGAATCGACTTATGGGCAAGAACTATCAAGCTTTGAAAACGTGGGAACAAATAAGGGAAGACACAAACTGCACGAACAAAAGGTATGCATAAAAGAGAATAATTGAAAAACAACTCTTAGAATCCATAAAATGCAAAGGGCTCAAAAAAACCTCTTTCTTTATTGAATAGAATGATACAGGAATGAACAAACGACTGGCCTAAAAAAACTAGCTTGAAAACAGGGGAAGTACCTGAACATAATACACCAGAAAGAATTGCAGTGGTAAGAACCATAGTTTTGTTATTACATTCTCCCCTCTGTTCCCCCTTTTCCTTGTTCCCCATGCCCTACCAAATTGATACTAAAATACCAATGAATTATAACTGAAAAACGCTCTGCCCCATAAGAAAAGCAAGTCTAAATTACCCCTGCCACTCCCAATTCATTCCCGCTCTATTCTAACCTAAAAACCCCACAGAAATGGATAGGAGAATGATGTGTTATCTTGGATGTGGGGCACATTTAGAGAGTGTACACCAGGATGGTAATATTATGATATGAACAAACAGAGATCAGATAGGAAATGATGTATTGTGCTTGAATTTGTGACACGCAATATAAAAGTGTATGAAAAGGTACACTATGTACAAGAAACTTATGGAATTTTTTTCAACTATATGGTATAATATGGTAAAAATAGAACCATGCACTCATAGGAAAGTGATATAATATGTTCTAGTTTTGGGCTGTTAGTTCTTTCTTACCCATAAATATGAAACACTGGTAAAAGTTCTTGTGGTACTGCAAATTGAGGTATCTGTGGTTCTGTTAATCAACTGTGGTTTGTCCACTCTTCTCCACGGCCTCCCATGCACATTGGTAAAAGTTCTTGTGGTACTGCAATATGAGTCATCTGTGAAGTTGTGAACCAACTGTGATTTTCCCACTTTTCTTCACGGCCTTCCATGTAAACTCTTCCCCCTTCCGTGGTGGTAACCATCTAGAAAGGTGTTTTTAAGATAACTACATAAGCTGCCTCTCTTGTAGCATGAATGTATAATATGAACTACAATTGTTTGCTATACAACAGTTTTTGATAAGTCTTTCCCTATATCTGGATACTGTGTATTTCTTCTTTTGGGGAAACAAGTGTTCTTCAAAGAATCTTTATAAGATGTAGTGTCAAATGGGAAATGTGTAAATAACTTAAGACACAGGAAACTGATGGCAGTATTTTTCTTTTATTGTATTTTCAGCCCTGAAGAAACTCCTTGGTAGGGAGTGAAACGCGTTTGCTGAACTCGTTGCATATTTTATTGATGATGTGTATTTTAAACGGACAAAGATAAATAAAGAACATTTTTCTACTTACTTTCTCTTGGACATCTATTTTGTGCGCCCCCATGAACATTGAAAAAATCTGTTTTGGGCCTTGGAAAGTCGTTCCGTTTTTTTCCGGACTGCAGTGACAGTAGCCACATCGGTGTGCATTTGCTGACACTGCTCACTTCTGACTAGTGGAGAAGTTATGGCATGACGTCATGCCAGGTGAGCGTTGCAGAGGAAGGGAAATCCTTTAAAGAGTCATTTTCTCTCTTGATTTACCTTCTATTTTGAAACTCGGGAGCAGCAACATTGTCTTGGTGTCACAGGGGCTTTAGGTGGAAGCTTTTCTCAATATTATATACAAACCATAGTTGTTGCTTATTTATCTCATGCAACTAACAACCATTGACAAAGCCAATAGTCCTGACTTCTTGTAGGTATGATGTTATTTGTTGTATCATATCTGAATGCAATGACAGAAACAGCAAAATACAAGTCGGGCGGCACACTATGCTAAGCACAGATTTTTAGCTTACGTGTTTTTAAGCCACGCCCTTCATTACATTGGCAACGCCCCTTTGAGAGACCCCCCCCCCCCCCCCCCCCCCCCCCCCCAGTTATTTCATCCCACTTAAACCCCTGGGTGGCACCGTGTGAGTTGGCAGGTGTGTGCATTGGTATTCATGAGGGACTATTTTACATTTTAGTATCCCTCCCTCGGTCAGCTCTTCATTGCTGATATATCCACAAATACAACTTCTACATTCCTATCAGACATATTGCCCATGTTTATTGTATGGTCTTTTTAGATAGCGCCTGGTCGTTGCGCTGTCAGGTATTTGAGAGTCTGTAAATTGGCCAGTGCACCTGCTGGACGCGCCTGTGGTGGGTCACGCCTCACAGCGCTCATCCTAAATTCACCCATTGTGTCTATGTCGACTTAATTGTACCGCCCAACCGCTAAAACTGTTAACAATGGTATGTGAATGTATAGTTATTGCTTCCATTGTTGCGCCTTCATAGGTGGTCGTGTGTTCGCCCTCTCACGCACGCTAATTTGTCTGCCTGGCTGCTCTCTTTTCACTGTGAGTTATGACCACCATCTCTCACTCTGTGTAGAGGGTTTTGTAATAAGGGTATGTTTATTTTTTTTGAGGGGGGGAGGGGTGGGGGATTAGTGTTGCGCTGTTGGCTTTGCTGCCAAGATATGGTGTCTGCGTCATTATCTCCAGGTTTCTTTATAATATTCCTCCTGACGGTGTGTGGAGTTGCGATGAGCAGGTCCGGACTGCCCGTTCTTCAACCGGGCATTTCCCAGCAGGAGCTAATGCAGGCGGGCGTGGACACCGAGCCTTTCAAGGCCCCCCTGACCCGTCAGGGGACCCCCCATTTGATCCAAGGCCAGCGACTATTAGGGAGATGTGGGCAACTCGGGGGCCCTCTTCACATTCTGCAGTGGGGTCCCTTCATTTTGCGTTGCGCCACTGCTGCCCCATGACACGGAGCCTTTGAAGGCCAGTTTTTAGGACAGAAGGGCTTTCGGACTCAGAGAGAGATATAGGAGAACGAAAGCAGGAGAGGGGTGAGAGAGAGAGCGGAAAAGGGAGCTGTGTCGGTTTGGTCATTTTTGCCAGGACAGTGTTTAGTTTCCTTCCCAGCCTTTGTGACGTCGAGGGCGCAGAGACACCCTCAGTCTCTGTGACCCTGTCTCAGGCTGCACCTGCTGCTACCCTCTCACTCTCCATTATCCGACTCCTCGCTTCTCTGCCCTTCCCCTCCACACACCCTTTTCTCCTTGTGAGCTTGTTTTCATCTTCAGCCTGCGCTCTTATCTCACTCCGTGATCTTTCATGAGCGCCCTCACGTGCTTCTGTAACCGCCGCGCGTCACCATTATGCTGCTTGAAGCGCTTCCCTGTACCCAACATCAAGAGACGCTAAGCTTCCAAGACGGTCCTGTAGAGTTCGGGGTAAGGCCTAACACGTGGCAATACTATATATATATATATATATATATATATATATGATGGACACAGACTCTCATACTCAGTTAGCCGGAAAGACCCCGAGCGGTCTTCCGCATCTTTATTTATACCCCGGCGCGAGCCCGCCCCGGGGTTGTGCGTGCGTGGGGGAAAGGATACAATGTAGGAGAGAGCCCGGGTGGCTCTATACATCCCTCCTTTGTTTTAGTTCTTTCTGCTCCCACACACTAGGACCACAGTTCAGGGGGATGTCCATGCAAAGTCTCTTAGCCGTTGGCTGGGCTTCGGATTGGGCCTTAGGCTGTAGCGATAATTCCGGGTCCCTGATGATTCGACAACCCCAGCCGGGGTTGTCCTTGGATCTGCGCTCGCCTCTACGGCCCTTGGTTGACTCGGCTCGATGCCGAGGCCGGGTGACATTGGCCTCGGTTGAACATCTCCTCGTGACGGTCCTGGCAAAGAACTCGGGAGACGGTGGTAGTCAAAGTCTTGAAAAAGGACAAGGGCGTCCCCGCACAAAGGACAATATGAGGGTGTGTCACACTCTTAATAATTGCACTCAATAGTAAGCATTTTATTCTAAGAACAGCATGCCATCAATACGGCGGGAAAGGTAAAGTTACAAAGATTGAATCTCAACTCCTAAAAGTGTACTTCAACTGGAAAGGTGCATTCTGTGTACCAAAATTGCTGTGTTTCTACAGATGCCAAGTATTTAGAAAAGGGCCTGATTTTATCACTATATATTCAGCTCAAACATTCTCATTAAAATCTATGGTATTTAATGAATAACACAAATAAAACAATTAGAAAGATAATTTAAAAGAGATGTTTTCCACACCGTAAGTTTCGTAAACCTCACGGTGTGGAAAACATCTCTTTTTAATTATCTTTACCTTTCCCGCCGTATTGATGGCATGCTGTTCTTAGAATAAAATGCTTACTATTGAGTGCAATTATTAAGAGTGTGACACACCCTCATATTGTCCTTTGTGCGGGGACGCCCTTGTCCTTTTTCAAATCTATTAACCCCCCAGTCCCCTATTAGCCTGTGCGGGGTCCTCCTTTAATTTCTTAACGGTAGTCAAAGTCTTCCAGCACCAGCTCCTCTGGTTCCCTTCCTTCTCCTCGCTGGTGTCCGGCAGCTGTTTCAGTTGCCTTCTTGAAGCACGAGATGTTTCGTGTCACGGTCTGTCCGTTTCTCATGGCGGTGACCATTGTCCCTTGGATCTTGTCCACTCTCCACACTTCGGGCTCAAATGGCGTTCGAAACTTCCACCCGGGATGGCGATCCTTAACAACCACGGCATCCCCTTCTTTGATGTCTGGTTCTTTGGCACGGTGATGCAGGCTCGCTTTGGCGTTGGTGGTCTGCCTCCGGGCTTGGGTAGCCTCAGCGTCCCTCTCTTCAGGCACCCACGTGCTCGTGGTGGGGATGCCGTCCCTGGGAGCCCGCTTGAACAGCACGTGTGCCGGGGCGAACTTGGTCGTCGAGTGCGGTGTCTGTCGGTATGCTCCTAGAAATTGGTCCAGGGCCATCTCCAGGTCTTCCCCATTGTCCACCGCTATCCGAAGGGCTCTATTTATGGTTCGCATCAGTCTCTAAACTTCTCCGTTGGCTTGAGGCCACAGCGGGGTGATCTTTCTGTGTTTGATTCGGAGGGCCTCCAGGTACGACTGAAACTCTCTCCCTTGAAAGGGGGGTCCGTTGTCGGACTTGATTTCCTCGGGGAGCCCCATTGTGGCGAACACACGGTTTAGCACCTTCTTGACTTGTGGGAATGCTGTGGATGCTAGGACTTCCACGATTGGGAACTTTGAAAACGAATCTACCAGCACCAACATGTGCCTTCCGTCCGGGAAGCTGCCGAAGTCGATACTGAGCTGAGTCCAGGGAGCTCGAGGTGCTTCTTCCGTGATTACGGGTGCTGGGATGGGTTCACCCCCGGTGATCGTGCAGGCGTGGCAGGACCGTATCATCGCTTCCACTTGGCTGTCCATCGCCGGAAACCACAGCTTACTCCTTAGGCGTGCTTTTGTTTTAGCTATGCCTTGATGTCCCACGTGGGCTAGGTTCAGAGCTCGTTGTTGGAGGCTTTCTGGCATGACAATGAGGTGCCCTCGCAGGATCACTCCTTCGTCTCCCACACTGAGCTCGCTGCGTATTTGCCATAACTGCTGTCTGGCATGGCTCACTTCTGGTCGGAGGCTAGAGGCGCCATCGAGGAAGCGGGCCCAGCGGTTTTCCTCGAGTGCTTGACGGACTTTCATCAGAGTCTCATCCTTTGCAGTGGCGTCTCCGATCTCTCTGAGCGACATGTTCTCTGGACACGCGGCCTGCGTGATCATGTGCACAATCTCTTCCACCTCTTCTCCGTCCTCGGTAGGTTTCTGATGTGAGGTGACATCCGGGTGCCGTGACAGATAGTCGGCGGGGTTGTGAGCCCCAGGCCGGAACACGACCTTGAATCGGTAGCCCTGCAGCTGGACAGCCCACCGTTCGATCCGTGGGGGAGCTAACCGTGAGGTCCTGGCAAAGAGGGGTAGGAGAGGCTTGTGGTCCGTGACCACTGTGAATTCCTGTCCACAGAGGTAGAGATGGAAATGCTGGCATGCCCACTTGATGGCCAGGGCCTCCCTCTCTATCTGTGCATACCTGGTCTCCGTGTCCGTCAGTGCCTTGCTGGCGTAGGCGACTGGTCTCCACTCCTCCGGCCCATACTCTTGCAAGAGAACGGCTCCTAGTCCCACGGGACTGGCGTCCACGATCAGCTCAGTTCTTCTCCGTGGCTGGAAGTAGGCCATTGTGGTGTTGTCCAGAAGACCAGCCTTAGTGGCATAACACAACAAGAATTTGCAATTCAGTAGGTCTCGCCAGGGCTTAGGTGGATGAAAAAAACAGCGGGTGGGGTGGCGGGTTAAGGGGAGGGAGTGGGGGGGAGGTGTCTCTCAAAGGGGCATGGCCAATGTAATTTAGGGCGTGGCTTAAACACACGTATGCAAAAAATCTATGCTTACCGTGCCGCCGAGTACTTTTCTGCTTCCCTCATTGTACCCAGATATATAATACAACACGTAACATTACACCTACTACAAGCCAAGGCTACAGTTGGTAACCATTTCGGCCATTTTGGAATGAAGTAAAGACAGCAATGTTATAATATGAATGGCCAGAAAAAGAACCATGTTCCAGTGAACAAAAGCCCTCATGTGTACATGAGCCATTACCACATAGCTTACATATTGCAAATGACCGCTTTATTGCCTGTTGTGGCAGGTGTATCAAAATTAAATGATATTCATACAATTGACAGGGTTGGTCAAAAAGGTGGTGGAATTGCATGTATACACAGGAGTAACCTCTCTGTCCTGAAAGTAACCTCTCCCTCCCTACCCTCCTGTGAATACATCTGCCTCGATATTATCAGTGATGGCAAACCGATATGCTCTCTTCACGGCATTTACCACCCACCAGGGGACAACGTTACCTTCTCGCAACAAATCATGGATTTGATCACAACTAATTCCGGGCGACAACTCACACAAATATACCTTGGTGACTTCAACCTCCACTTAAACGATCATAATGACGCGGTGGTAAATAGTCTTAAAAATGCCATCGACGCCCTTGACCCCACCCAAGTATGCAACAGCCCGACTCACGAGAAAGGCTCTATCCTTGACCTTATCATCTCCAAAAAGGACGCTATCCAACTCGAGTCTATCCAACCCTGTGACTGGTCAGATCATCATATTGTCACATTCTTCATCAATGAAAAAGTCAAATTTAACCCGGTTCAATCCGTCAAGCCCAAAGTCTGGAAAAGAGACCTGACAAAACTCAACTCAAACTCTCTACCTCCCAACAGCTGCAACATCCTACTTCCTCCTACCGGTGTTACGGATGTCCAATCCTTGACGGATCACTACCTCAACGCTATGACCTCTATAGTTAATGAAGCTGCACCCATGCAGCTAAAAAGAACCTCCACAAAAATGTCCAATCCTTGGTACGACGGGAGTCTCAATGACGATATACGGGCCATGCGAATGGCAGAGCGCACCTGGAGATCAGCTCCCTCCACACTGCACTTAAAAGCGCTAAAGAAAAAGAGAAATGCCTACTTCAGGAAAATAAAACGCTCAAAATCAGATTTCTTCAGCCGTCAGCTCGACCAAGCCAAAAATCGTCTGAGAAAGCTGTTTGAGCTAATCAGAACACAATCCAAGGAACAACCACAACCTCTCAGCACTGTGGGCGAAGCACCCTCCTGTGAAGACTTCGCCTCTTTCTTTATCCAAAAAACGACAACATAAAGAACGATCTCCTCATTGACGTAAGTCTTTACCCCAAACCCCACTGCACAGCTCCCACTGAACCAAAAAACAATGCTACATGGTCATCCTTTGTCACCTACTCGGAAGAAGAAATTGGCAGACTGCTCAGCACTGTGAAGCCAGCCAATCACCTCACAGACCCCCTTCCTGCCAACGCTGTCAAAGACCTTACCCCGTTGATCCTCCCACTCTGGACTAAAATTATCAACAGTTCACTTCAACAAGGGACCATCCCCGACTCCCTCAAAGTTGGACAAGTCACTCCTCTGCTAAAGAAACCTTCAGCTGACCCCTCTGATCTAAACAAATACCGTCCCATTACCAATATTCCGACTCTTGCCAAACTGTTGGAAAAATGCGCACAAATAGAATTGACTAAACACATTAATCAGTTTGATCTACTCAACCCTCATCAATCAGGCTTCAGAGCAGATCACAGTACAGAAACTGCTATGACTTACATAATTGACGAAGCCCTTCAAATCCTAGATCAAAACGATACCTGCCTCCTCCTCCTTCTTGATCTCTCTTAGGCATTCGACACCGTCAAACATGAGAACTTACTCGATCTATTAAACACAAGAATGGGTCTATCTGGAACTGTGCTCAAGTGGTTCACGTCCTTTCTACACAACAGATCGCAGAAATTCAAAAGTAACAACTTGATGTCTTCGCCAATACCTGTATCGCTAGGCGTCCCACAAGGACCCTCCCTATCCCCTACTTTGTTTAACCTAGTTATGGAACCTCTCACCACCCTGCTACAAGCATCCAATGTTCACTTCCACGTGTACGCCGATGACACCCAACTTTATCTCAAATTACAATCACCCAAAGACATTATGCTCCTGAATTCAACGATCAGAAGCACCCAATCATGGCTGGCCGCTAATCATCTCAAACTCAATGCTCTTAAAACAGAGTTCCTCTTGATCTCACCTCCCGCGAAGATCACTACCGCTCAAATTTGGCTTAAATACCTAACGGCACTCAATGTTCATCCCACCATCGTGGACTCAGCAAAATCTTTAGGCATAACACTTGACACCAATCTCAACATGCAGGAACACATCAACAAAGCAACTAAGGGTGCGAACTACCAGATCAATACCTTAAGGAAACTCAAACCCTTCCTTCCAGCCAAAGATTTCCAAACTGCGGTACAAGCACTAGTCATCCCTCGAATAGACTACGGCAGCATCGCCCTCGGCGGTCTCCGCCTAACTACCACGGCACCCATAAGAGCTTCTCAAAACGCCGCAGCGAGACTCATCACTGGATCAAAAAAACACTCACACATTTCCCCTGACCTGAAAGCCCTGAACTGGCTGCCTTTTGAAGCCAGAATACATCTGAAAATCGCCTGCATGACACACAAGGCTGTCCACCTGAGCCCACCCGGATACCTCGCTCAGAAGCTGACGATTTCTGGAGGCTCCAGAAACACTAGAGGCACAAACAATCTCTTGCTAAAGCCCCAAAGATTCCGCAAGGAAAAAACCTATAAACGCTCCTTCTCAAGAATGGCACCCAGGATCTGGAACTCACTCCCCCCTGAAACCAGGCTCATCTCCTCTACCACACTTTTTAAGAAAGAAGTAAAGGCTATCCTCATGGCTAAATACACTTGAATTATTACTGGGGATGATATTTACAGACGCTGTACCATTCAGTTCTACTGATCTTTTTGCATTTTTGTATGACTCGTGTTATTGACCTACCTGACTGTTTACGCTATTACTTATTTGTACTTGTATTATTTTTGATGTATCTGTCTGACTATGCTCTCACATGTACCTTCCCCACCCCAATTGTTATTTACTCACATGTCGTACCCTTCATCTGTAAAGCGCTCTGATATCTGCAAAGATCTTGTTCGCGCTATATAAAACTTTCAAATAAATAAATAAATAAAATATTGGCTTGTCAATGGTTGTTAGTTGCATATACTAAATAAGCAACGACTATGGCTTTGTTGTATATAATATTGAAAATGCTTCAGTTCTGTAATGACGAGACTGTGAAAGAACTAAAACGAGTCTCTTTGACGTTACATCAAAGTCTTTGAGCAGGGGTACTGCTGCAGAGTTAAGATTTTCTTTTCCAACCTGAGGGAGAGGGCAAAAATGGAGAGCCCGATAGGGACCATCTCGGCACCTGCTCTTAACAACTACCGGTCCTCACCACGGCAAGACCCGGACCACTAAAGCCCTGGGTTTCGCATTTGCTTAAACTCTCGCAAACGCGAGACCTATTGCATTGCAAATGCTTGCAAAAGAACCCCATGATGCACTTTCACTTTAATGGCGGACATGCCCCTTTCTTTACATGTGGCTAATCTAAAGAAAGATGCGCGGCCGCCAATAAAGTGAAAGCGTGGCATGGGGCGCTTTAAAAAAAACGCATTTGTTTGTCAAGTTGACAAATATTTTTTTTGCGTAAAAGCCCCCATGCCGTGCTTTCACTTTAATGGGGGCTGCGCCCCTTTTTAGGTCTCTGCCTAGCGTACAGTGTGCAGCAGAGTCTTTTTCTCGGGGGTTTTAAAAATGGACCTGGAAATTCCACACAGCTCGTGCGTGTTATTTCCTAGGTCCATTTTGATTGGGCTTTGTGTGCGTGTATTTTTAAAACAGAACACGCAATAGGCCATGGGCGGTCGCGTAGCTCCGCCCATGGCCTATTGGTGTCTGTTACGTGCACCAAAGCCCATATGTCTTCAATTATTGTGCCTACACGGGCGCAATAAATGAAGACATATGCCTGCAGTGACGCGCCCGCACGCACCACTCACGGGAGTTTTTTTTTTTAACTAAAGTGATCGCTTTCAGTGATTTGAGTTCTCAGCAGTGCCTGACAGGAGTGCGCATCACATACTCTTCCTGCACGTTTTGGTCAAGGTTTTCTACTGAGAGGAAGTCTGGTGCCCTTTGCTCAGCAGCAAGCAAAGTAAATGGACAAACTATGTGCAAAGCGTGTTACTCCAGGTTTGGGAAAAATACAGCCTGAGGCGTCTATTGTCTGTATCTGTAACTGACCATCTGACGGCTACGGAACACACTTGAGTGGAGCTGTGGGCTGGCGTGCTAATATAAAGTACTCTGATGCCCTTGCGCTATATAAAACTAAAAACAATTACATTAAAATGAAAATGTCTTTTCAAATAAAGCATGCATGGCCCTGTTCCATATGTGCAAACTTCCTTCCTGTTTTGGCCTCCGTTCCCATCTCTGTTGACTGTGAAACAACTCATTTACAGCTGTGTCCACACTTGCTAATGAGAGCATGTACTGCTGTCCATCTTCCCACCTCAAGTCACCAAGCCTCTTCCTGTGCTACCCACTGGGGACCTTTTTAGGTCGAGCCTAGAGCACCGCACAGGCGCTGCTTGCAAGACATTTAGTAAGGGGCTTCAGAAAGCTCACCACACGCGTTTTTTCTTCCACACAGGCTATTGGGCTTTGCGTGCGTCTTTCTAAGAAAAATAGCACGCAATTGGGCAAAGGCGGGTGAATGTCCCGCTTTTGCTCCACCCACGGCATATTGCTTGCGGTTATCCGCACAGGCACCATCTGTTTTGAATTATCGTGCCCAGACGCATGCGTGATAATGCAAAACAGATGTCTCGCTCTGGCGCTCACCACTCGCGTGCTTGTATTGCTCAGTCCTGCGGCACGTGAGCTGTGCGCACGAGAAACGTCCATTCCAGCCCACGGACACACGATAAGCAGTTGTAAGAGATCCAGCCATAATTAAATGAACAGGTGGACCCTTTCTCTAAGAACAGAAAGTAGCCGTAAGAGGAGCGCCGGCAATTACTTCCGAGGAAGAGTTTGGAGCCAAGAACAATACTTTCCCAAACTCCTTGGATGGCGACAGAAGAGTTTCATACACAAGACATACACACATGTCTGGAGGTTTCACAGTTCATACGTGGAGATGGACGCTTCACTGTTCTTCATTCCAAAGATGAAATAAAGAAATACAAACTTGGCTGCAACAGGAACGGCGGAAACGGTCAGGTGAACACATTTCTTAAGAGACCTGTTCCAATGAAGTGCACCAAACACAATCTGGAGAAAACCTGTCCCAAGTCTTTCATCAGCGGCGTGGGGATTCGATTCGTTTAAATGAATATTTGTCTGACGTTGTGATTTTTCCTTCGGCTTCTGTGCACAACATATAAATACCATCTTAATTCAATGTATTTAGTTGTGACTGTGTAGTTCGTTGTTTGTGGAGGACAGTCAAGCTGAAATATCTAGAAAAGAGAATTTTGTACATTTAGGTCTAGATGTAGGTAATCACAATTTACAGATTCTAAAATACCAAATTTTACCGATTCGGTATTTAAGAATCGGTAAATGTGATGTAGGTATTAATTCGGTACATTTTACCTATTCGGAAATATTCCTTATTACCGAATCTGTATTTACCTATTCAGTAATGAGGAATACCTTCCCATGCATTCCTATGGGCCTGGAGGCCCATAGGAATGAATGGGAAGCCGTTCACTATTACCGATTCGATAAATACTGAATCGGTAATAACGGGAGGATATTCAAGGGTGGCACCATGTTGCACCCCTGAATCATGCATGTGTGCACATGTGGCTCACATACAAGCCCTAAGGGTATGTATGTCTGCCACATGGCACTGAGCCAGCATAAAGCCAAGCCGGCATGTGCATCAAAAAAGGGAGGTGCAATCAAAAGGCATGTCAATTAAAGTAGTTTGCATAGACTCCGAAAACCTGGAGGTACGCAACCATTCACACAGACGTATAGCTATAGCCATAGCGCGACCAACAGAATCGGTGGCATCCATACCACAGCAGATGCTAAGAGTAGTAGCTTGTTGCCCATCTCGTTCCAAGGGAACAAGAGTATTCTGGACTTCTTCCAAAAGGGGTGGCAAGAGGCGTTCCACGGAGTCTCACAAGGTGTGGGAAAAGCGGGGCAACTACACAATGCAGAGCTAGAAAATGATAAAATACACCTAAGAAAAGTATCACATTTCCTGACCTCTCTTCCCAAAGGGACAGGAGGGAAAAAATCAATATGTTGGGGGCTAAGCCAGTCTAAACCACAAAGCTCCAAGAAGAGGAATGTCAAAGGAGACAGGAGCGATACCCTGGGGCCGGGCGATGCCTGTGAGCCCTGTTTCAGGTTTTGCCCAAGCTCCCAAAAGGATATCGACAAAACAGTCACTACAAGGAAGTACAGTTAGACTGATCAGGATGTAGAACGCCAATTAAAGGGTCTGTTGACAATTCCACAGAATGACGTTGTAAATCCATGACAACTGAAACTTGATTGAGCATGTCCACCAAAGTAGAACTCGCCTCCGTAGCCAAACCAGGAGGCTGGAGAAGACTCTAGGCCACTGGTGGCACCCAAGTCAGGTAACGAGCTAGACTGCATAAGGGGTGGAACCATGCTCGAAATGGGAGGGGAACACACAACACTATCTGCAGTACTCCCACAACTATGGTCCTCAGAAGGAAAAAACTGTGGAAGGCAGTCTGAGATGGTCGGCTCCATGGGAGCCGCATCCGACATCTTGACTGAAGCCGGTTGACGCAGAGAAGGCAATGCCTCAACGTCACCACTATGGGAGCCAGCAGACAAGAGCCCAGCTCTAACATTGGAGTCGGCAAACCAGAAGCAGTGGCCTAAAGTGGGAGCCACAATAGGCGGTGCACTGGTGTTGCTAAGGTATCAGAAACAGGAGGCCAACCTGAAGCCAAGTGAGAACCTGTTCTCGAGGACACAGGCACAACCTCACGCACCTCTCTAGGGCTCAAGGGCACTCCAGAGGGAGGTGATAACTTAAGAATAGAATTAAGAAATTGAGAATATTGTCTCATCTGGGTCAAAGAAGTCTCGGCCCAAGGATAGGTAGGGAGAGGCAGGGCAGTCTCTTTACCCTGACACTTCAACAGAAGAGCGGGACCAGCGGTAGCTGACGAAAGTAGGAATCAACAATACTTCGACCCCCTACACTGAGACTTAGCTCTGGACGTTGAAGGAGAATGACGCCCACGTGAACGTCTCCTAGCACGGACACTCGGCCGGTCCATAGAGCATATAGGGGACCGAGGACGGCGAGAAGAACTCAATGACTGTGACATCGTGCCACAAGGAGCTTCATGCGACATTCCCTAAGTGTGTTCGGTCAGAGCTGGCGAAAGGAGTTGCACTCTTCGGAGTCATGGTACTCACACAGGCACCACATGCAAAATAAGTGAGGGCCCGTGGCAGACATTTGTCATCCACAGGACTCACAAGGCTTGATCCCTGAGGACATCAAAGAAGGGTAGAAAAAGAGCATACTGCTCCGTCGACAAAAAAACGTCAAGTAGGCAGATAAATAACTGGAGGAACAGCAGTGAGAATCTACATTGCTAGAGCGGAAAAGAAGGAACTGACATCAGTGTGTCAGGGGATGGCTTCTATGGACTCTGTTGACGTCACATTAAGGAAACGTCATCACTGGAATCACTCTACGCCCTCTACCGACTGTTTGATTATTTTATAATATTTTATCAACGTTCGTGTTCTGCACATCGGCCTTTAGTGTAGTCTGGTAGTGCTGTGGATGGAGTAGTGTTAGTTTCCACATTGTTACAGGATTTGCTCACATCACAGTCTGAACCCTCATGTTATGATGTGTTTCAGGTACTGCTTTCAGGTCTGTCTCACTGCCCATGTTGCGCCTGTGTCAGATGCGGAGTCTCAGCATTGTGCTTGATTGCAGGTGGGCCGTAAGCAGGGCCACTTGAATTATGTGATTACCACACAATTATACAGCAGATTTGACTAAAATATGTGCCAAGCAAAGGCAAATTATGTAGCCTTTTGCTGCACATTCTATGGCAGTATCATTTTATCACTTTTTTAAACGTTTTAAATTGTTTTCTTAGTTATTTAGATCAACAAAGGGACCATGTTCTAGCTGCGGCTTATATAACTTATCAACTAGAGCTCATTCTTCTGTTCCATATCCGCACATAATATCTTTCAGTAATAACATGGTCCATACCGTTTCCTGCACCTGTATATAATACATCTTCATCATAACATCTTCATGTAGCTTCATCTCTCAAGGAATACACTACACAAGGAGTAAGAAAAGCCCCCGGCCGGTACTTGTTAATATCGAGTCAGAATTGTGTCCCATGCTCTTGCAAATTTCGAATTTCCCTTCCCTATCTTAGTCTCCCTAAGAAGTATTATACGGGGGGCGTGGCCAAGATGGCGGGGTGAGCGGACGCTTCCTCCCATAGCTCCTCCGGCCCGGCTCAGCTCGAGCCCCGATTCCTGCGCTTCTCTCCCCCCACGGCTGCACTGCGGGCGAGAGAACTGTGCCGGAGTTCCTGGGGCACATTTTGGTGCCACTTTGACTTCTGGGGCCCCGGGGGAAGTTCCCGAAAAGTTTATTCGGAGATCGCCCCGAGGAGTAGAGCCCGGGTCGCCCCGAGGAGAAGAGCCTGGAGGCGGAGCGTAGTGCGGCGCTGTCCGCGCGCCTTGGCTGGCCCGAGTGCTGAAAAGCGGAACGCCGGAGATCCCGAGGGAGCGGACTAGACGGACTCCGCGGAGTGAGGTGGCTTCCTGGCCGGTGCCCTGGAGGCAGGCGCCATTGCTTGGCGACGGACCTTAGCCCTGCACCGGCGATCCCCCCCCTACCCGGGGTCTCGAAGGGTGACGCCTTGCGAACTCCGCGCCTGGAGGCGCTGGATGGCGGAGTTCGAGCAGTGCCCGAGCCGGGCAAATCAACTGGTGATGGAGGGAGGCACCGGTTTCATACTTTCCGGACCCGTTATCATTTGAGAGTTGCCCACGGACTTGCTGGCCCGGGCTGCCTTCTTGGGTCCCACCCTCCCGCCATCTTGTCTTTGTGTGGCTGAGCCCAGTGACCCCTGCCTGCGCCTTTCTCACACGGGAGCCTCGACTCGTTCTGGCACCGACTCATCTGCTGCCCTCCCTGGGAACACGAGGCGGGAGGCCTACACTTCGGACATTGCTGCCTGCCCTACTGGCCCGGGGGCCGTCTTGCCCATGCCCGGACCGCCATTTTGTCGCCTGTGACGCACTACCCTTGTCCTCGGCGAGGGCCTCACATCTGGTGCCCGCGGGCGACGGCGCTCGCCTACAGCAACTGACCCTGGGCTTTGCCGGGCCCCAAGATGACTGGAAGACGTGGCGCGGCACGGGGAGATCGCACCTTGCCGGAAATGCTCGGCAGGTCCCAGCAACTACGCGACAGGACGCAGCCGTCCCCGGGGGCCTCCCGGGCATCAACGGACGCAACTGCGGGCGAGCTGCCGGTCACGCGGTCCTTCATGGAGGACTTATTCACCTCCCCCAAGGAGGAATTTCAGACTCTTAAGACCGAAGTGGCTGGAGAGGTCCGGGAGGTGCGCAGGGAAGTCGAGGGCCTGGGCGAACGGGTCGATACTGTGGAGACGGCGGCTCAACGTCGCGATGAGGAGATAACCCATCTCCAACAGGACGTCCTCCGCCTCCGGGAGCAATGTGTCGAGCTCCAGGCCCACTCGGAGGACCTCGAGAACAGGTCCAGGCGGAATAACATCCGGGTGCGGGGTGTTCCGTCCGCCGATGAAGGTGCGGACCTAGTGGCTTATCTGCAGGACCTGTTCCGCGACATCTTGGAGGAAGGAGCGGATTTCCCCATCCGCATTGACAGAGCACACAGGGTCATCGGCACCCCCGCCTGATATCCTGGCATTCTTGCCGGATTTCCCCCTAAAGGAGCGCATCATGACGGAGGCCCGTAGGAAGCAACCACTGACCTTCCGCGAAAGACCTGTGGCGCTCTATCAGGACCTGTCCGCCATCACACTGCAAAAGCGCAGGTCTTTCCGCATCGCTACGGACTTTCTGCGAGAGCACGAGACAGCCTATTCCTGGGGTCACCCCTTCCGTCTTATCTTTCGATGGAATGGGGTACTGCATCAGCTGCGCTCCTTGCAAGATGTCTGCGGGGTGCTGGGTCTTACTGCTACGGAGGAGGAAGGGGCTACACCCGCATGGAGGCGCCCCGAGCGGCGGGGCCGACGGAGGTCGAGAAGGCGCCCATCGTCAGCGCCAGCGAGTCGCCCAGACTCGCCCACCATCAGAGCTGAAATGGCGGAGGCCCTGAGGACTGCGGCCAGGAACTTGCCTGAATCTACTGGTGTGGCCTTAACGGCCTAACTTTTCTCCGGGGGGAGAGGCTCTTAGCTTTAACGATGCTGGGCTGGGGACTGGGGGGGCGGGGGGGTGGTGTGTGGCTGGACGTCCACTTGACTGTTTTCTGCAGACTCGCCCATTTGGGCTAGACTGAGACTATGGGGTGTTGTTTTCTGCTTTTTGTTTTGGCCGGTTGCCATAAATGGGTTTTGGGGGGGTTTCATTGTTGGTTTGTTGTGGGGGGGGTCCCGTCCGAAGATGTCCGAACGCGTACGATGCCGCTTCTGGCCTTCCCTGCGCCCCTGCCCCGCGCGCCCCCTCCGCTGATCCCCCGCCTGCTGCATAGCGCGCTGCTTCCCTGGAGGCGATGCCACCCCTGAAAGTAGTGACCCTTAATGTCAAGGGTCTGAATAACCCCGTGAAGCGTAGGGCGATCCTCTCCCTGTTAGAGGGGTCGCAGGCGGATATCTGCCTCCTGCAGGAGACCCATTTACTTTCCAGAGATTGCCATAGGTTGCGCTCTGCCAAGTTCCCCACGCAACTCTTTTCCTCTGCTGCGACTAAGACCGCTGGGGTGGCCATTCTTCTAGCCAGCTCCTTTAGGGGGGAGGTGCTGTATAAACATGCTGAGCAGAAGGGGAGGCTCTTAGTGTATCGCATGCGCTTAGGAGGTGTTACCTTTACGGTTGGTTCGGTTTACAGCCCAAACGACCACCAGGATCGTTTCCTGGAATCGGTGTTGGTGGACGTTACTGCCTCGCCCGATCGCCATATCATCCTGGGGGGAGACCTGAATATGGTCTTCGACTCCACTTTAGATAGGTCTGCCCAGCGCTTTCCGCAGACAGGGGAGATTTCTAAGGCGGTACAGGACCAGATTGCGGAGATGGACCTGCATGACCTCTGGCGCACCATGCATCCCACCGATAGGGACTACTCCTACTTTTCCCACGCACACCGCACTTATTCGCGGTTGGATTATCTTTTGGTGAGCGGCCCGCTTCGCTCGGCCGCCACGGCGGCGGACATCGGGGTCTTGTCCCTGTCCGATCATGCGCCGGTTTCTGGAGTCTTTGCGTGGCCGGCGGCCCCCCCCTCGAGAGGGATGTGGCGGCTTCGGGACACGCTTCTCCATAAGAAATCGGTAGTGAAGCGAGTGGAGGAGGTCATCCAGGACTACCTGACCCACAATAACAACTCTGACACGTCCCTGGCTACGCAGTGGGCGGCTTTGAAAACAGTCGTCAGGGGAGAGTTTATCTCCATTTCCTCGGCGGAAAACAAGGAACGCCAGCGCAAGAGGGAAGAACTGACGGCGCAGGTTAGGGAGCTTGAGCAGGTCCACCGCCGGACGGGGGCTCATCGTGTTTGGAAGCAACTGAAGGCGGCACGAAAACTCCTCTCTGCGTTGGATCTAGATCGGGCGGAGTATGCAGCGCTGCGCCTGAAACATGCCTTTTACACCGGCGGTGACAGGTGCGGTAAGCTCCTGGCCCATAGGCTCAGGGCTGCGCAGCAACGCAATGTGGTGAAGGAGCTGGTGGGAGTGGATGGGATCCCGGTTTCTGGTGACGCGGAGGTGGCAGATACCTTTCGATCCTTTTACGAGGCACTGTACGCTTCAGAACCTTCCCCACCGGGAGAGGCTGAGGCCTATCTGGAATCCGTGACCCTCCCGGCCTTGGACCCCTCCCAGGCGGACCACCTAGAGAGGGACATTCACGTGGAGGAGGTCATCTCCGCGATCGCACGGCTGAAGCATGGTAAAGCCCCGGGCCCGGATGGCTACACGGCCTTGTTCTACAAGACCTTCTGTCCCACTGTCGCTCCTCTCCTGGCTCGCTTGTTCAACTCCTTCTCCGAACCGGGTGCCATCCCACCGGACCTCCTCTCGGCGACTGTGTCGGTTATCCCCAAGCCGGGGAAGGACCGGACCTTGTGCGGCTCGTACCGGCCCATTTCGCTCCTAAATGTGGACCTCAAGCTTTACACCGGAATCTTGGCGGCCAGACTGGGTCTACACTTACCAGGTTTGGTGGAGGCGGATCAGGCCGGTTTTGTACCCGGTAGGCAGACGGTCGACAACACGAAGAGGGTGACGCACGTGCTGGAAAAGGCCTCACGCGTCCCGGGGGAGCGGATGCTGCTATCGCTCGACGCGGAGAAGGCCTTTGATAGGGTTCATTGGCCATACCTCGAGCTGGTCCTTGGGAAACTGGGGATCGGCGAGAAGTTCCGCACTATGGTCTTTAACTGCTATAGGAGACCGTCGGCGTCAGTGCGTGTCAATGGACACAGCTCCAGCAGCTTCGCCATTGAGCGCGGCACGAGGCAGGGTTGCCCCCTCTCGCCGCTCCTCTTCGCCCTTTATATGGAGCCGTTTGCGCAGAGGATCCGTGACAACCCGGACACTATTGGGGTGAAGATGGGGCAATACACACACACTGTCAGCTTATACGCGGACGATGTCTTGCTGACCCTAGATGACCCCAGGCGGTCACTCCCTGCCTGCGTCCAGGAGCTGAACGCTTTTGCCCGCGTTGCGGGCTTTAAAATGAACATGGCCAAGTCGGCTGCACTGGATGTGTCGCTCTCTGCTGACACCAGACGGGACCTTCAAAGTCTCTTCCCTTTGCAGTGGTCCTCCTCCACGATGCCTTACCTGGGCATTTTGCTTGCTCCCACCCTGCCTGCCATGGTCGCAGCTAACTATTCCTCTCTGGGCAAAAAGATAAAGGAGGAACTCGGCCGATGGAACAAGGGCCTACTCTCGTGGCTGGGCCGTATTGCGGCGGTGAAGATGACGATACTGCCCCAGATCCTGTATCTTTTTCGCGCTCTACCTCTTCAGCCCCCCGTGGGTTGGATACGGCAGACGCAGGCAGATATCTCCCGCTTTGTGTGGCAGGGCCGTAAGCCTCGGATGAAGCGGGTCCTCTCCATGCTAGCCCCGGAGGCGGGAGGTCTCGGAGTCCCGGACCTCCGGAAGTACTTTCAGGCGGCGCAGCTCCGGTACCTGGTGGAGTGGAGCCGGTGGGAATCGGACAAACACTGGCTCTTTCAAGACCAGGCAGTTGCAGGCCGTACCCTCCAGGAGGTCCCGTTCCTACGGCGCATTCATCGCCCGCCTAATCTCTACGCCTCCTTTATCACCCGGGTCCCGCTAAGAGTGTGGGACGCGGTGTGTGAGCTTCGGGAGCTTACCACTTTTCCGTCGCCGTTCACTCCCATTGCTGGCAACCCGGACTTCACTCCGGGTCTGGAGCCAGGGGCCTTTTCCCACTGGGTGAGTGCGGGATGCAGGGCGCTTTTCCAGATCTACGGGCCGGAGGGCGTGCTCCCCTTCCAGCAGCTCCGACAGGAGTTTGGCCTGACGGAAGGGGACAGACTGCGTTACATGCAAGTCCGCCACTGGGCTCTTCAACCCCCAGTGCGTGACGTCGCCGCCCGTATGATTACGCCCTATGAGCGATGGTTGGTGACCCGGGCCTCGGACGCCAAACTCATCACTGATTTATATAAATTTCTCCATCCCCCGCCGTTTCACTACCATAACCCAGGGAGGGAGCGCTGGCACAGGGAACTGGGCAGGACCCTGAGCCACAAGGAATGGGACAAGATTGCGTATCGGGCGAGGCACTCTGCGTACCACACTGGGCTGACGGAAACCTTCACTAAAGTGTCCACCTATTGGTACTACACCCCGGAGCGGCTCTACGAGATGCGCAAACTAGGCGATAAGGGTTGTTGGCGCGGCTGCGGACAGGAGGGCACCCTCACGCAATTCTCTGGGAGTGCCCGGTGCTGTCGGCCTACTGGAAGGAAGTCTTAGATGAGGTGGATAGGCATTTTGAGATTGAGCTTCCGCGCTTCCCCGCGTATGTCTTGCTTGGCCTCCCCAATGACTTGATGTACCCGCTGAAATCCCGCAGGGGCAGGCCGATTGCGCTAGGCTCCGCCGTTCAGAACATACTTGTCCTTTGGCGCACCCCCACTGCCCCCTCTATCACTGGTTGGTTGCATAGGCTCTGGCAGGTACTGGGCATGGAGAAGATATCGCTAACGGTGGCTGGGAATGTTGACCAGTTTGAGGAGCTCTGGCATCCCTTTTTGGCACTGCTGTCCACGGAATTTCGCGAGCTAACGTGTCCACGGTACTTGCGCCTCCTTAGGCTGACACCGCCGGCGCCAGCGGCGGAGTGATTGTGCGGATTGGGGACCGGGGGTTGGGGGTGGGAAGTGGGGTTATATGCTTCTAATGCTGACTTTCGGACGGGGAGGTTGGGGTATTGTTTTCTTTTCTTTCCTCCTTTGCCTTTCTTTCTCCTTCTTTTCTGGGGTCGAGGGGCTGGTGGAATGGTATGCTTCTCTTTTGCTGTGTCGCAGAGTGATATTCTGGCTTGGCCTTGCCTAGGGAGTGGGGGCCTACAGGGGGGTTGTTCACAATGCCTTATTGCCTTATGTTTTTGCCTTGTTACCCTCTGGGGCATCCTGCCTCCCTCTTTTTCTTCTGACTCGCTGCAACGTTTTGCTTCTTGTATTGTATGTTTGCCTGACCTCCTGCTCCCCTCCCCGTGTTTTTTTATGCCTTAATAAAATACTTTAAACCTAGAAGTATTATACCTTCGTAGTTTGCCCATATGCGTAGATCCTTTTTCTAAGCAACAAAGCCAAGTCCCACTGTTCACTTCCATTTCATCATGTCTTTTAGATAATACTAGCACCAATCTATAAGCCTGGTTGTAAATTTACAATATTTGAGTTGGGGTACTACTCAGTATACACATCTCAGTAAAGGTTCTGAAAAGTCTATCCGTCACTTTATTAATCAGGCCCATAAGATCTGTCCGGTAGCCAGCAGGATTAGGACAATTCCAAGCCATATGATAACGATCCGCCCCCTCTTCACCACACCTAGGGTATTTATTGATTGTACTCAGGGTAAGATGAACTTCATTGATATGATAAAAATGAACCTATTGAAAAGGTACATTCCAGTATCCAATACCCACATCCAGTCACCTTCGCCTATTGATTTGTGCAGGTCTTCTGCTCATTTATTCAGAAGTGTGTCCAATGAGACATTATTATGACATGTCAATGACCCATTTCATTGATTCTTAACATGTGGTCCATAGACTCTGGGGATCCGCAACATCCACTCAGGGTGTCCGTGACTGTTAGACAATTAAAGAATATTATTAGCTTAATTTATACACATAAAAGCAACATTTTTAAAAAGTACATTGCTCTGTAAATTTGAAGGAATTAGAAATTGGAGGCTAAAAATGATGTTGATACCCTTACCCTGATTCATGGGAGCACGGTAATTGCAGCGAAAGGAATCTAGTCTGGACCACTGGTGACATTGGTATATGCCAACAAAAAGAGACCATGCATTTGTATCGAAAATACAAACTATTCTATCATCCAGCATGTCACTTGTCTCTTCCCTTTTAGAAACAAAACACATTTTTAAAATGCTTAAACCTGATGAAAATTAAACTTTAGATTTTTTTCTGTGTTTTTGTTTGTGAAGTAACAAAATATTTCATAAATAGAGTATTTTTTTTATAAAAACTTCCTTTTGGATTTCTGTGTCGAGGTTTGAGGTTCAAATTATAGGAATGGCTTTGGTGGGAGTCCCTGGCATCAAGTAGTGATTCACTGGTGGTCAACCCGGAAGACTAAAGGTTAAGAACCGCTGCCCTATTGCCCTACGGCTGCCGTCTGATGGGAGTATATATAGTTTGGAGCCCCTGAATGATTGGTTCACCACTTCTAGCCTCCCATGTGTCTTTCAATGCTGCTACTACAGCCCCATATATCAGGCAGTGCCCAGGAGGTGGGTCAAATCCATCCAAGAATTCCACATATACCAAGCCAGTAATTCCCCTAAACAGGCCTCCAGTTCGTTCAAAGTCGTGGGCCATGATCAATCTAGATTTGCAACTCAGCCTAGTTTCCCTTATGAACCTGCAAACAACTCAATGGTATGTCAGTTGTGTAAGGGACTCTATTTTGTCATTTTAACACTCAATAATACTGTCCGGGAAAAGGTTGCACCTCATACTTTCCTGTTTAACACTTCAATATAGCGCTAAGCAATGGAAATGGGACTTGTTAACCTTTGCAATGAGTTTGCAACTGCATAGCACCAAGGGCCAGATGTACGACCATAGGCAATTGCGACTCGCAAATTGTGAGTCACAATTTGTGAGTCGCAATTGCCAATGTACAACAGTGTCTGAGTCCCAATGGGGTCTCAGATTTTATGCCTCGTGCACATTATTGAGGCTGTCGCAATTTGCAATGGCAGGCACTCCCAGGGATGGTGGCCTGCTGGGGTCAGCAGACCTCCAAGTCTGGGACTGCTTTTAAGTAAAGCAGTTTTTGCGATGTATTAAAAAAATTAAACATTTTATTTTCATTTTTTAAGGGCCGGTAGTGGTCCCTGGGACCACTGCCTGCTCTGGAAAAAATGTTTGTGCACCCATTCACAAAGGGGAAGGGTTGCCCTGGGTACCCCTTCCCTTTTACGAATGGTTTACCACCCTCTTGAAGAGGGTGGTAAACTGCGAGTGTTTTGCGACCGGAATTGCAGTTGCAAAAAATTCTTACATAGGGTTCAGACTCGCTATTAGGAAGGGACACCCTTGGAACGCCCCTTCCTAATAGCGAGTCGCTAACCCTATATTGCGAGTCGCTATTTAATTAGCGACTTGCAAAATAGGGTTAGTACATGGGCCGTAGGTTTTTTGCATGTGCAAACGAGTCTAAAACCCATTTGCGCATGCAAAAATTCGTCGTACATCTGGCCCCATGTGTGGCACTTTTTTTTAATACTAACGTTTGATCCATTTTAACTAGATAGCTTTTTTGTTGACATCTGCAAATTATGCAGCAGTTTGGGTAATATGTGACAAGTGCAGTATATCCACAATAGTTTGGAAAATGCCCCGAACAGTGGTTCATGAAACAGACTTAAGGTAGAGTTGCTCCATAATCTTGTGACATATTTTCCAACTTTTACAGAGTGAAAGACTCAAGGTTCCAATGGGACGTACTTTCCAGGTAGGTAGTGCGCAGACTCGTAACTAATAACTTGGGGTGGGTGAATACACAGGCTGACCAGGGACTGCTCTACCTATCCACTTCTGCACTCCCCACCATGCATAGAGATGAGGATGTAGCTACCAAGGTCAACCACCATACAGACCTCAACAGAGCACAACGCAGTCTTAAATTATCAGTCTTTGAATTGCCAGTTTGGATGTAGGGTAACGCCTCACACTATTCAGGGTCGAACTGGAAACTAAAATCAGCCCTGGCACAAATATTCAAACAAGCTCCCACTGCAGGAGGCTGTGACTGACAGGAATAGGACATTGGGGATTTATGGCAGCCCACCCAGTTCTGAAATCCGAATCCTGGCTTGCAACCGACTGGAAAAATGCCAGAACTCCCTAACCACAATATCATGTTTCTAGTCTGTTGCTTTTATTTGACAATTTAATGTATTCTGGGTGTTGTAGTCTTCTGTTGCTTTCACTGACCCAAATGGACTAACCAACTTGATTACAATGATACGTAAAAGAACATTCCAGTATAGGAAATATGGCGGCCTGGTGGCAATTTTAGGCGCGAAGGACCCAACCTGTGTGATATGAAAGAGCAGCCTTACAGTGGTGGTGGGATTGAGTGAGAGTAAAGGCACAGGATCCATACCAGCATAGGGCTCACGTTTCAAACCCCGGGGCCAGCGGCAGCTCAGCTGAGTATCATTTGACTCGGGCAATAGCTCACTTACTCTCCAATGGCCCCCTAGCGCCTGGATACCCTAAGGGGTGATACGTTTGCGCTTTATGAATGTGGAATTATTATTACCTTCCGTAGGGTGGGCCTGTCCTGCTGGCCCTCAACCAGTGTGGCGCTCAGCTTACTCCTCCACTCTCTTTGTTTCGGGGAATCAGGCTGAGTAAAAAACAAGGGACATCACGTTACAGAAAAATCATCATTCTTAACCACACCTCATATCACTGATCAACATCAGAAATACTCCAGGGACAGCAGTGACAGGTGGGGCTGGGGTCGTTTCAAATAAGTCTTGTTAACAGGTAGTTAATAGTTTGCCGTTAAGTGTTCATGAGGAATCCATCATGTCACCTCCATTTTACTACTAATCTCAACATGGCCGCCATACTTTTTTAACACCAGCACTTCACAGCTGGACTGCTACATTCATAGCTGGCCTTATCCTGGTAATGAACTACATAAGCATTTCTCAGTCCTGCTGTATTGGTAATGACAGAGCCAGCACTTCTAAGCTGAACTGCTACATTTATAATGGACAGTATATGCACCTTTCAGCTGGAATAGTTAGGGGCAGTACCTGCACTTCTCAACTGGGCTGATCCTTGTTCTGGACCACAGTGGTACCTGTGATCCAACCTGCTATACAAGTAATGGACAGTGTCAGCACTTCTCAGATGGGCCGCAGTGCTGGTGATGGACAGCTCCAGCATTTCCCAAAAGATCTATGTTGCGAAACGGCCCTTGGGCGTTGCGCAGAGTCCGTTGGCCCACCATTTGCACTTCCAGTGCCAACATTCGTATGTTCCTCATTGACATTCTAGTCACGAAGCATCAGAATAGACACCGAGAGCCAGAGCCTCTTCTTTCACACTCACTCCAGAGATTCTTGTGACATCAACTGTATCAAAGGCATGCACTCTGAACTATCCAGAACAGCTAAGAATCAAAGACACTCACCCTGCAATGTGTTTGTGGAAGGTCACGTGTGAACGAAGACAGATCTAGTAACACCCTCACAAGGGGTGTGTGTGCTCAGCACGGCCCCATGATGACTACGCACCCTGTCCATGAAAGTAGATCCTCCACCAGAATACGTCAAAGGATGCATTACTGCTGACGCACAGTCTGCCTCCATTCTCGTCTTCCACCATTATGGCGGCACATTGCATCCACATATGGTGGTTACACGTATGATTTTACTCCGCACAAGCGGGAATCGCCGATTGTTATTTAAACAGTGATCTACGGCATATAGGCCCATTCTCAGCGCTGCCCTAATCCTAACCTCAATGCTAACCCTAAGCGTAATGTTAACCTTAAGGCGGTGCTATTGCCATCTCCATCTCCAGCCATAATCTTAACCTCAGTACATACACTAAACATAATGCTATGTCTTAATGCCTAAACCTACCCAAACCCCAACTCAATCCTTAACTGTAACTGTGATTTTAATCCTAATGCCTGACCGTAACTCTCAACACTAACCATATCCTATCTTCAACTTTACCCTTTAAACAAACACTGAAACGAGTGCTAATACTTACTCTCAACCCACACACTAATTACCAGCACATACATATGCACAAAACCGCAGAGTTTAACCCCAACCCTAAAAGTTACCTGAACTCCAGTCCTAAAACAACTTTCCATTACCACCCCTAAACTTCTACCCAACCTTAATTCTAAAACTCCAATAGCCATCTGACCCAAATATGTTCTTCCCCTAATCCTAAACCCAACAACTAACCCTAAATTCTCAACCTAACCCACTATTGTTCCAGTAACTCTGTCCTGTCCTAAAACACTAATCCTAGTCCTGACCTTTTAAATACATAATAACACAAAACTATCCAACCTCAAGCCACCTGTCCATAAACCCCAAAACTCAAACCTAACCCTGCAATTAAGCTAGCTTAAATATTTTTCCTCTGCTTCTTGCACCTAAGCCTAAACTCCAAACCTAAATCTGAATCCTGAGTACACCCTAACCCCAATTCCTTAATCGAAGAACAAGTATTTTTTATTACTAAAAAGTTCCCAGGGTGGACCATAATACATTTAGATCAATAAAAAACCTGCAGAGTACATTTACATCCCAATCAACATTACAATACCAATCACATGATTAATAAAGATGTAAACAATTGTTAAAACACCTATATATCCTATGGCGATTGATTATCCTGGATGGCAAACAAATCTAGTTTTAAGCCTCCTGAGCATTTTCTATATTGTTCAAGTTTAAACATTTTCTTTAAAAAAAATACATTTCCGAAACTGATGAAAAGTTACACTGGCAATCTGTACATGATTAAGTTCTTGAACAGATTTAATATAATAAGGACAATTCTGGTTGCTTCCACACCTGTATCTATTTTTGCATTTACCGTTAAACTGTGAGTGTGTAAATCAAGAAAGAATTTCCACAAGGAATGGTCTCTCAGCACTGAGAGTAATGTCTGTATAGTATTAGAAATAGTTAAGTCACTAAGAGTTTTCAACTATTTTATGCGGACACAATATATTTTGTCTGAGAGAAGACTCAGTTTCTTTCAAAATCTTAACAGCTCCTTAACGTGGGATATATCCTATCAGTATTTAAAAAACTAATACTAAAGTTGAAAGAATGCAAGGAAAAGTCAAAACTTTTACTTAGCATATATCTGGAAGATATTAGTCTAAATCCCAAAAGTGGAACCCAAGTCCAAACATTTATCCCCAACACAAACCTTGGCCCCTAAAGAACTAATACCATCAACTTCAATTTGTCACTGTACAGTTGCATCAGTATGCAGCCACCTTCCCTAAGGATAATTCACCTTCTCAGACCTCCCAGTAGGCTTTGGGACTCCTTCCCGTTTTCTCCGTTCCACCTCACTGCCCTTTGATGACTTCTCGCTGGGCTGTAGGAGAAAGGGGCAGCTATGAGAATATTGGTGAGTAAATGCATGCAATGTCAGACAGCAAAACAGGCTCAAATGTATTCCTCATTTATATCCTTTACATAACCCTGACAAATTTACATAGGATTCTCTGTGGCTGTAGTTCCATTTGTCACCACGTAGAGTGTGGTGTTCTATCTCTGATACTTAACATGAAGAGATATGAGACGTTCATTGGCTCCAGTTCTATATCAGGACACAGAGGCTCAGATTAGACTTCTCTTCCTTTACTGCCAAATTTCACAGAAGTCAATTAAATGGCTTAATATAAAAACTACATTTCCATATCAGCCAATTTGAAGAACAATCTCACTGTGTGAGGAGAGGGCGGAGACTTGAAGGAGGCAGGGCCCTGTGCTCAGAAGTAACAACAAGGCACTTTTGAACCTCACTCCACCCCCAAACCTCCTCATCCCTTAAAAAAAGAAGCTTGCTGAGGTTGGTGCAGATGTCCTGGGGTGTTTTCACACCCCTTAATGGACGTTGGCAGTTCAAAGCCTCGGAAAACGAGCTAGAAAACCACTATTAACAGTGGTTTTCAGCTCGTTTTCCCTGCCACCGTGTGATATTGGCTGCTCACCGGGAGACCGTGTGATGGGAGCAAATTTTGTGTGTCACACGGTGAGTTGGAAGGTATGCATTTCCCATAAGTAATAAACTTCTCTCCCATGGTCACATGAACTACTCAGATATTGGTGAACAACATAAATAGTTAAACACACGGAAGATACCAGAGGTCTTACTTGACTTGAATTACTGATTAGAACCTGTATAGTATCCCACAGAGATGATAATACCAAGAGGTTATTAAGGGAAAGGACACAGGAGACAGGAAGTTGAGAGATAGAGTTCAGAATAAAGAACTGGAAGATGTACCCATCAGCCCACTCAATAGTGGAACTTCGTCATCTGGGTTTTCACGTTGGAAACTGGTGTCCAATATGCCCCTCCTCAAGACAAACCTGAGGCTAGCTGTTCTTGGACCCAATGGTTGGAGCCTTTATAGGCTTTCGTCAGGACCTCCCCCTCGGCTCAGCTTCAAAACCGAGGCAACGACGGAGAGCGCGTGGCATCAGTAATTCAAGTCAAGTAAGACCTTTGGTATCTTCCATGTGTCTAGTTGGGGGACAAGGTACTACAAGGTCTATAAAAATACTCTCCCCTAAGCCCCCCCCCATCCTCTGTTTTTTTGTTTTGAACAACATAAATAGACAAGCAACCATTTTGAATCCACTTTCTTTGTGCTGTGCAGCCGAAGATAAAAGCCTTTCCTTTCTATCTGTATTAGCTATATGCTTATTTGAGTGTGTATTGTATTTCTTTATTCACTTGTATTGAAGATCTGTGCCAGTTCCTTTGCAGGTGTTTCGCATGTGCGCAGTCAATCAACTGGCTCCATTATTCTGTGGTGTGGGAGTAGGGAGTGGATTATTTTCATGCTCATGCAGCTTGCGCAAGCCAACATTGTCTCTATCTAATATACGAGATGCCGGTCACCTGCGGCTGCCTGATTGTGTCGGATTGCTGAGTTCTGTCACCATGATGGACAATCTTTCCAGCGCATCAGTATTGCGCTATTCTTCTGTGGCACAGAGGGTGTGTCCCCCAGTTCAAGCTCTCATTGATTAGACGCAAGGTTGTAATAATTACATAGTCTCTGCCAGGCGCTCCCTGCACACTTCAATGGCAGTTGCCTGGCTGGGTCTAGCCCTGCAACTCACATAAGAGGCCACCTACGGCTTACTTCCAACCTGACATGGAAGACCATGATGGGTTTCTAGGAGAACCTGCTTATTCAGTGAAAGGGTCCTTCAGCCTTTCACCAAGCAACTCCATGGATATACGCAACAGGCTTCACGAGCTGAGACTCACGTGAGTCAGCCTCAAAATGATGGAGGACCTAGTTACTCAAAAGACTAGAATAACCAACGAAAATGGGCTCCTTCTGAAGCACTAGAAAAATTGACAGAGGTCTATCGCAGGGAGCATGCTTACGTGCTATACTTCCCATCATCTATTAAGACATCAGGAGGTCGGGGAGGAGACAAGGACCCGGATTCTGACTATTCCTCCGTTTCCAGTTCATCGAATGGCGATGTGGCCCCTGGTTCCAGTAAGTGGGTTTGCAAACACAGGAGATGAGTCCTAAGGTCTTGGATTTTGATCCGGATTATATCATTCACCCTAGGTCAACAAAATGGGTCCCTGTGGCCAATGACATTCAAACCATGATGCGAAAGGGATTTGAAAAAGATATCTGCGCCCGCCTCAGGGAGGAGTGTCCCTGCCCCTCCCTATCGGGCAAAGTCACAGACAACCCAGAAGTGGACCCTAGCGTGGTGACATTCATGAAAAAATGACTCAAAGGACCCCAAGAAAGGGCTCAATAGATCTTGGCCTAATTGCGAAGATAAGGTGTTAGATCTGGTGCATCCCTTAATCAAAATCCTGGAACTGGCGTATCGATCCAAGGATACAGTAGAACCTGTGGACGCAGGAGACACCTTGGTGATATGGGCGCAACAAGCCATCTGCCTTCTAGGGAACACCAATTGTGCAATTTCAACAGAACAGAGGAGGTCCATCCTTCTTTGGATCGACCCCAAGCTTAACAACCTAGTGAGCATCGAAGCTGGTCCAGCTGCTAAAGGCCTCCGATTTGGAGAACCCTTTGTCAAGGACATCAGAAAATTCGTTTCTACATTTAGTGCCCTTGATAAGGACCAGCTCTCTCTGAGAAAAGTATTTCATGGGAGTCTTTTTTGAAAGACCCAGTGCTACAGAGGTCAAGAGTGTCGTTGCGGTGTTACCCAAGGATTTCAGAAGGGATACAGCCTTTTTGGCAGAGTTAGATGGCATGAGTCAGCCAGAGGCACCAACTTCTTTCCATTCAGAAATCAGACTGGTAGAGGATGCTTCCAAAGGGGCAAACTCTTCCAGGGCAGAACTCCGCTTTACAGGGGAGAGTGATTCCTCCAAAGGAAGTGGTTTTAGAGGATCACATTTATTATTTTCTACGCAACCGGGAGAAGATTTCTCAAAATTCATAGGTTTTAGAGCAGAGGTCTTCAAACTTTTTGGTGTTGAGGCCCCCTTGTCAAAAAATGTTAGGTCTAAGGACCCCCTCCTGACAAAAATGTTAGCACCTGGAACTCCTCATCATCAACAACCATAAACATGTCCAATTTACACTGCAAATAATTTTTAAGGTGGGGAAATAATATTAAACAATGTTTAGCAAACCAAAGGTCAGTGAGCATGGGGGCATGGTCAGAAGTGTAGCTAAAAACTAAGGGCCTCATTTATGAGGTCTTGGCATAGGGCAGTGCCGCAAATCATCTTGCTTCGCTGCCCTACGCCAATGTGAAATACAGTGCATTCCTGTCCTTTCCCGTTGCATTGGCAAACAAATTTCTGCCTAGCACTAATATAGGCAGGATTGTTTTTGTGCAGGAAGGGGCACCTTCCTTCACTAAAACAATCCCAAGAGGTGCTTTCCTCTTTCTATTTGAGCTGCAGAATGTAGCACACATGAAAAGAGGAAACATCAAGGAGAAATAAAAACATTTCTCCTCGTTCCGCTTCCGCTGGGGAGGCATACATTTTTGGTACTGCCCCAGGTTTACATGATTTTGTAAATATGGGGCAGCGTCAAAATCCATGGGTGCAACGCCTATGGAACACCTCCAGTGATTTGCGCTGCTTTGTCTTACTCCATATCTATGAGGCCATGCAGGGTGACTGTGTACTACCTCAAAGGTATGTTTGAGATACTTGCTCCACCAGAGCATCCACAAAAGTGATGCTCTGGTGCTGCAAGCCTCTCATAACTAAGTTCCAAAATATTCTGTACGTTTTTTAGGTCTTTCAGCCTCCGGTGCCTACATATAATATAATGGGCAGCGTAAATGAAAAAGAAATTTAAAAAGTTGTTACTCAGTGGGAAATGCACTGTAGTACATTAAGAAAGCTCTAATAATTAATGCACTGCAAAGGTCTGTGTGTAACCAGGGAGCCACAAAATTAAATCTCGGTTGGTGCAGCGGAAAATAGTGACTTGTGTATTTTTAGTGCTACGAGGTCACAGCCTGTGACAGAAAGCACTGGGAGTATGTAAGTCATTATTTTATACTTGCATTGCATTACGCACAGTATAAGATAGACTGATACAAATTGTGTAAATAGCTTTATGATAAAATGGTTCTTCCAAAATGTAGATTTTAGTAAAACCAGGGCGTATGTAATTCAAATTTATCCCTTCAAACATCCTTAGGCTCTGTAAATACAGTTAGGATTAAAAGCACGCACGCACGTCACAGCCCAGTTATTAACTCTTTGCACCACCACTAAAAAAAACCAATTCTTTATCACAAAGGTTGGAGTGATGCACGGGGTCCCAAGCACCTTTTGCACTTGCAGATTAACTAAAAGGCACATTTGCATTTCTTTTAGGCGACCAGGCACCCTGTCACGAAAGCTTTTCACAGCACAGGAGACTCAGCTGAAGCATTTTAACTAGCAAAATTACCATCCCAGGAGAGCTGTCTTTTTCCAATCCAGGCACAAGTGAGGCTGGGGAATGCACAACCCCCTTCCCAGGACTCCATGCCCCCCCTGGGGGTCGAGCCCCTCAGACTGGCAACAGGTTGCAGTTCTACAGCACCCCACACCAACACATTCCCCCAGGCAACTGTCTTTTTCCCTACAAGAGCAGACTTTTATCAAACAAGAGATTCAGGAGCTCTTGAGGAAGGACACCACTTGCCAACTCTTCTCTTAACCAAACTGTTTCTTCAGCAGAGAATTCTTGGTACAGAAAAAGAGTGGTGGATCCTGACTGGTTCTCAACCTTCGGGACTTCAATGCATGGATTTCGTACTGCCATTTCCAGATGGAGGGTATCCATCTTCAAAGAGACTTGCTGCAAAAACAAAACTGGTGGTGCATCTGGAGCTGCAAGCCGCTTAGCTAACAGTTCCTATTTTTGTCCTTCACAGACGATTTCTGCAATTTGTCTGGTGAGATGCCTGCTTTGAGTTCAAGGTTGTACCCTTCGGGCTGTCGTCGGCCCGTTGGTGTTTCACCAAGTTGAAGAGACCAGTGGTAGAGAACCTGAGGTTGAGAGGCTTTCGCCTGGTTGTCTATCTAGATGATAGGGTCCTCATGGCGCATGACAGGCAAACAGTTCTCCTTCACCTGCCCTGGACTATCCAACTGTTGTAGGGCCTAGGATTTGTGATTAACTCTCCGAAATTCTGTCTTCACCCCAGTCAATGCCTGGAGTTTCTGGGCTTTCGGGTGTATCAAGAGGTGTGATAGCTTAATGTTGTAACGATTTATGATGTCACCACACTATTGTTCATGTTCAAAATGTCTAAATACAAAATGTCAATAAACAGATTTAAACAAAAAAATCAGTTGATATACAACAGCGACTGGAGACTTCTCACCAACATTTTCAAGTCCCTTTATCAAACCTGGAGGTCGTGTCAGTTAGATCTTTATGCTTCTCACCTGAACAAACTCCCACTATTTTTCAACTGGCGGCCTGACCCTCTAGCGATTGCCATGGATCCATTCCTACAGACGTAGCCTGTCTCTCCACTCCGCCTTTCCGCCTTTTGTGAGGATTCCACTGATGTCGCAAGTGAGACGACAGCAGGCAGAGATCATCTTTGTGACTCCGATTAGGAGAGCTCAGGCTTGGTTCATGAGCTTGGTGGAACTTTTATGAGACTTCCAGGTCAAACTTCCAGTGGTCGAGAACTTATTGTTAGATGTGTCAGAGCGTTCACATCTGCTGATCCAGTCAGGTTAGTTAGAATTTATGGCTGGAGGGTTTCCCCAAGGTTGAAGTCTGCCAGGAATTTCATAGCAATCCAACCAGTATATCCGTAAAGCTTATTTTATTTCTAACCAGAAAGTATATGCTTCAGCTTAGCAAAGATTAGTGGGATGGTGTAAAGAACAGGGTTCTGATCTTGAGGAGGCAGAATTGTCGTTGTTGATACATTTTTTATCTCATATGGCTGATTCTGGATTAACATACCGGTCAGTTAACAACTTTCGTTGTGCTATTTCAGTGGGACCCTGGCTGTGCAAGGGCAGACTGGTGGAAGAATACCCACTTATCTGTAAACTAATGCGAGGCAGTCAGTTCTCTTTGGGACATTTCATTTATGTTGACATTTTTGGAGAAGTGGACAGATAATTGTTATTTATCTACGAAGCAGTTTTCGTGTTTGGTATCCTGCATGCTGGTATATGATGTAAAGACACTGTACTTAACAGTGGAGTATTTTCTCTGAATGGAGTATCTTTAACTGTTTCAGCCTGTATGAAATAGAATTCTGGTTGTGTTTAGTATTCTGCATTTCCAGACATTTATAAGGTGTGTTGTGCATTGTCTTAAAGAGTATGAGGCATGTACACAAGAGTTGAGACAGAAGTCACATGGTCAGCTGTTGACTGCATTGTAAAAACCTTTTGGCGAATATATGATTCCATTCCGCAAACAAAAATCCCGCATACCATCACTCCGCATTTTTTAGTCCGCAAAAACCATTACTCCTCAAGCCATAATTCCGCAAATTTTTACAACGCATATGACTTTACTACGCATGCAATTACAACGCAAATGCATGTGTGGTGAAGTCATATACTTTGTAAAAGTACATTATTTTTAAAAATATGTATATAAATATTTATATATATATGTATATATATACACATATATATTTTTAATTAAAATTAAACATTATTTCTTTAAAATTACATTATATTTAGATCTATATTAATATTACACACACACATTATATATATATATATATATATATATAATATATATATATATAAATATATAGATATATTTAATTTTTATTAATTAATAATTACCCTATACACCCTAAAAACGAATCCCACCCTAGTCCCTTTAAATACCCCAGCACCCTTAAACACTAACCCATCCTGACCCTAAAGATACCCCTGTACCCCAAAACCCAAAACAACCCCTGAACCCTAAAAATACCCCTGTACCCCAAAACCCAAACATACCCCTGAACCCTAAAAATACCCCTGTACCCCAAAACCCAAACATACCCCTGAACCCTAAAAATACCCCTGTACCCCAAAATCCAAACCTACCCCTGATCCCTAAAAATACCCCTGTACCCCAAAACCCAAACCTACCCCTGATCCCTACAAATACCCCTGTACCCTAAAACCCAAACCTACCCCTGAACCCTAAAAATACCCCTGTACCCCAAAACACAAAACAACCCCTGAACCCTAAAAATACCCCTGTACCCCAAAACCCAAAACAACCCCTGAACCCTAAAAATACCCCTGTACCCCAAAACCCAAAACAACCCCTGAACCCTAAAAATACCCCCGTACCCCATAACCCAAACCCAGCCCTGAACCCTAAAAATACCCCTGTACCCCAAAACCCAAAACAACCCCTGAACCCTAAAAATACCCCTGTACCCCATAACCCAAACCCAGCCCTGAACCCTAAAAATACCCCTGTACCCCAAAACTCAAAACAACCCCTGAACCCTAAAAATACCCCTGTGCCCCATAACCCAAACCCAGCCCTGAAACCTTAAAATACCCCTGTACCCCAAAACCCAAAACAACCCCTGAACCCTAAAAATACCCCTGTACCCCAAAACCCAAAACAACCCCTGAACCCTAAAAATACCCCTGTACCCCATAACCCAAACCCAGCCCTGAACCCTAAAAATACCCCTGTACCCGTTAACCCTTAAATACCCCATAACCCCATAACCCAAACCCACCCTTAAAATACCCCTGAACCCAAAAAACATATACTCCAAAACCCCAAACAAAAACCATATACTTACCTTACAACTTACCTTAAAACATATACTTTTACCAATCATGCTTTTACAACGATTTTCGCTGTAAAAGCATGTGTGATAAAAGCATATAATATATAAAGGCATGCGTTGTAAAAAAAATGCGGAGTAAAGGTACCTGCGTTATCATGGAATGAGGAGTAAAGGAATGCGGAGTAAAAAATGCGGAGTGACGGTATTTTACCCCTTTTGGCCCGTGTTGTCTGCAACCCTTGCCACATGGGTGAGATAGCTCTTGAGTGAGGTAGGTATTGATGTTTCAGGTAGAGGAGCAATGGCTTATAAATCGCACTTATTTGGGTCCAGATTAGAAGATATTATGTCAACCACAGATTGGGCTGCGGAATCAACCTTTAATCATAAACCCATTTTGGATGTTGCGGCAGTTGTGGTTGATAAGCTTTAAACAGGCATAATCTGAGTGTCCGTATCCTGAAATAGAATGAAACATTTTCTATATTATGCATCAAGAATTTTCAAATCTATTAAGGACACGGAGGTGAGAATCATCCCGCCCGATTGCAAAGTTGCTGGGATGAAGTTTAGATTTGATCTTATCATTCTTTGAAAGATATGGTAATATGAATGTTGGTATGCCTATACTTTTGTCTTTCATTTGTCCTTGCTGTACTAAGTTATACGATTTTTTAATATATTTTTTGTACATCATGGCTAGGTTTCATCCTGGCTTTCTGTTTTAGGCTTGGATGCCAAACAAACTTAATCTTGCCAATCACACTTGAGGCTAACTGTGCTCATTCCTGGGCTCATCATCAGACATCCTAACCTTCTTTTTCTCAAGGTGAGTGAAGGACTGGACCTAGAGAGGACCCAGTTCAGAACTGGCCATGCTTTGGTTGTCTTGCTCCAAGACCAGGAGTTGTTGAAGTTAGACCTTGGTTTTTCTAGTTATGTTTCGATTATGGCAAAGACAGAGGATTCAAAATGGTTGGCCGTCTATTTAGGTTGGCCACCAGTATGTGATTGGTTCATGTGACCTTTGGGGGAAACTTCAATGCTTATGGAAAATGTATTTTTTGTATTAAACTGTTTTATTGGCTGCTGTGAAATTTGGCAGTAAAGGAAGGGAAGCATAATCCTCGCCTCTGTGTCCTTAAAAGAATTGAAAATTCTTGACACCTAATCTAGAAAATTGTTTATTGCACACCCGACCACCAGAGACAATGCACTCCTCACACTGCAGGAGAAACTGAGACCTTTGTAGCAGAAGATACTTTGTGCTCCCCGGCACACTATAAGAAGATTTATATGAAAAAGGAGAGGGACCCCTTGTATTAACCAAGGGAATGAGGTAGTCTTGACAAGTAAAGAACAAGTAATCCCTTAGATTATGTAAAGAGTAAATGACAGAAAGCTCAACTCAGCACGGAGTCATACCTTTAGATAATTACAATAATACAACCCATACAATAGACTCCTACACAATGTTGTTAGCATTTATATTATGACACTCCAAAGTTATCACAAATCATCTTTTTATTTAAAAAGCCTTTTTACAAATTACAGTATTTTATCAAAAATCATCACATACAATATGTCACCAAATTTATACACAATTATTTGCTTAAAAACCACACCATACATATGGCACAATAAAATTACAAAATATTACATAACATAAAAAGAGAGAAAAAAAGATTTTAGACAGTATACTTTGTCATTCATAAAACATATCCAATGGAGCAATTTAATAACTAGTTCTGGATACACTTTTTCATTTGGTATCTACCGATCCAATTATTCCCATGGATTATGTAAGTGATGCGTCAACGCGTTTCGATTGGTTTTGTTAATATTCCATTTGTTTCAAGACAACAAATTTTGAAAGTCTCTCTGTAAACGTTGTAGTATAACCCCCATTTTTAAATCCTTCTTATTTAGGAAGAAAACTTCTAGGTACGTATAATCACTCCAACGTTTAGGGCTTCTTTTAATATGGACTTTTATTTATACATACATTATATTTGATTGTTCTGATTAGTGCGATCAGTATAGCCCTAATATCCAGCCTCTGGATTTAGGGGCCGGTAAGTCACTGCTCCCTTCTCATATATAATCGCTTTAGCGTTTATTTAACCTCCGTTTTGCATTAGAAGAAACTCTTCACATAGACGCTACAGTCGTCTTTTATTTGGATAACCAAGGGGCCATGAATCTTGTGCCTCCTCTATCTTGTTGCACTCAAAACCACAGAGTGTCCAGACCGTAATGTTTCTCCTTTTGATGGCAGGTATAAGAAGAGCTATAAACTCAGCATTTGCAAATTATCTCCCTGCCTGTCTGCTTCACCACACTCCTTACATGAGATTTGTGTTGACACATGAACAGGATGTACCTACCTTAGCCCTGAAATAAACTTTAAAACAAACACCTATATCTAGTCCCTAACTTAAGCTCCACCTACTACCTGGAAATCATTGTTGTTTTATGGAGAGAACTTTGGGGACCCCAAGTTAAATAATGAGTGGTGCTCCATCTTATTTCCTTTAACCCCTTAAATGCTATCTCCATAGTGCTAAGGACATAAGCAGGTCGTCCTCAGCACTGAAAAAAAAATCTTCTATATTTAACATCAGAAGCATTTTCTTTGTTAAAAGCAAAGTTGGATCATAAGGGAAGTGCTATTAGTGACGGTTTGCTTTCACTTTTGACTGGTACCGGAAGGTAAAGATCTGCCCCAAGCACTTAACAGCACGGGAGAGGCAGAAAATGTCCCCTTTCCACCACTTTCCCAAGTGTATCCTTTCTTGGGCTGGGCATTGCACCCGCAGTGCAATAATATTAATAATAATACCAGTATTTGTAAAGCGCTCAGCTACCTCCGGCGAGGTGTCCCAGAGCTAGGGGCCGCTGGGAAGATTAAGTGAGCTATTGCCCAGAGTCACAAGGTGCTGTGCTAACCTGCCCCCGGCGATCGAACCGTGAGCCCCCTTGTTCCGGAGTCAGCTGCCCTGGCCGAAGAGCACCTCTTCCCTCAGCAATCCCCTAACAGGGATCCACTCCACTCTACCACCAAGAAAATGTTCTTGTGGATGGGATCAGCCCCCTTGGGCATGGACCCTCACCCACTTGGGCACAACAGTCATCGGAGTGTTTACCATCAGTCACCTTTACCCAGGGGTGGGGCAGAGGCAGAAAGCCCCAATAAAAACCAGGGATAAAGAAAGTAAAAGAGATGTGTGACATAAGGCTGTGTACCCACCCCAGAATGGATGTAACAGTCTTTCTACCCCCACTCCCCAGGATGAATTGGAAGAGTATCCTCCCAATCTGCCCCCACGGGTTGGCGGAAAGCCCACTGGACACCAGGAGCAAAAAGGAAAAGAAAAAATAGAAAGGGTGGTGGCAGTCCACCCAGGCATCAGGTAGTCCCCCCTACCCTAAAACAGATGCAATGGTCTTTTACCCCCTCCCCCAGTAGATAAGAACATAGCCACCCAAAAAGCCCAAACAAACTTTCTACTCATCTGTGGCACACAGCATCCTCATTTCCATTGCAAGCAATAGAAAATGTGGATTTTTTGGAGCCTTATTTTGACTTATGGGGCCAGCGTTTAAATCACACATTTTCCTCATCTTTCTGTGAGGGTAAATTCTGGTAACTGCAGGAATCTGCCACATTCCTACGACCCCCACCCCCCAGTGTACCCACACTTCTCCAGATGCAAATGGAACCCCACTTCCTGGGGTTGGCCTAGCACCAATGATAGGAAAGTCCTCAAAACACGACGAATAGACATGAACTTTTCCCAGGCAGATTTGAGAGGATTAAGCTAAAATTGTTTTTTTTAAATGGCTCCCGTCTAAAGAAAGAGTGTTGCCATGTGTGGATAAAGTATCACGGTGTTCACGGGGCGGTGTTTGAGGCCTAAGATCCCAGTATACTGATGCAGATACTCCACAGGGCAGCAAAAGCAACCTCCTGGCCAGCCAAACAACCCTGCTCGATACTGTTAGAAACTGATATCCATGGGAATGACAACCTTCTCAAACCCTGAAATTGACAGGACATTGGAGAGGAAGAGAGAGACAGAAAACAGGGTCAGAGTTAAGGTAGCGTGAAGAGACTGTTGGCTTGGTGAAGGTTAGCACTTTAGAATATATATATATATATATATATATTCACTGAAAAAACCACAGGTTTCACACCAGTTATAGTTAGGAATTAGCATTTAAAAAACCTTTGAAATTCACTGAAAAAACCATAGGTTTCACACCAGTTATAGTTAGGAATTAGCATTTAAAAAACCTATTAAATTCACTGACAAAACCAGTTATAGTTAGCTGGAAATTTTACTGATATAAAACCAATGAAATTCCACGTTATAGTTAGTTGGACTCACTATAACTTGCGCGTGCAATGCACTGCTGATGACGTCACATATTACATCACTCATGACATGGTCAGTGACATCACTCATGACATCACTGATGACACCATCCAGTGAATATGTGTCTTTCTGAAAAATAAATATTAGTGAGTAATGTTTAAATGTTTAAATATATATATTAGTGTTTCACTTTGTGTATAAGTGGCTACATGTGTTGGTAAGTAGCTACATGCGTATGTATATGGGTTATTAGATGTTTCTCTTAGTATCAGTATGAGTGTCTATATGGTTTGGTGGGGGTATTACTTAGCACATAGATGCATGAGTGACTGACTCTCTGTTTGTATGTGTTTTGAAGACAGCATATGTGCAGGACTGTATGGGTGGATGAGTGTGTATATGTGTTTGTTAGTGAGTGAATGACTGTCTCACTAGTGTCTTTATCAGTAACTACATATGTTTTAATCTAGTATATGTGAATATTGATGTATATAAGTGAGTATATGTGAGAGTAAGAGATTGTAAGAGTTCCTGTTTAAATAAGTATGTGTTTCTATAAGTGATTGTTTAAGAGAATAAATATGTGTAATTTTCAATACAAGTAAGGTGGAAGTGTGTGTATAACTCTATATTCAAATAAATGGATGTTCAATAGTTTATTTGCACGTGTGAGTATGTGTGTGAGTAACTTTTGGATGACTGTCGGTGTGTAACAGGATGTATAGGTGTATCACTTCATATGATGAGTGAGTATATGTATGAGTGACTATATAGAACTGTTGGTGAATGACTGGATGTGCATATAGATGGTGGAATTACTGAATTGCTTGTTGTAACTGATATGGGTATCTCAATTTTTTTAAATGTCAGTTTCTATTTTTGAATATGTGTTTCAAGGGTTACATTACAGTGAAAGGAGGTCTGTCACTATGTCACAAGGATGGTGTCATCAGTGATTTCATGAGTGATGTCACTGACCATGTCATGAGTGATGTAATATGTGACGTCATCAGCAGTGCATTGCACGCGCAAGTTATAGTGAGTCCAACTAACTATAACGTGGAATTTCATTGGTTTTATATCAGTAAAATTTCCAGCTAACTATAACTGGTTTTGTCAGTGAATTTAATAGGTTTTTTAAATGCTAATTCCTAACTATAACTGGTGTGAAACCTATGGTTTTTTCAGTGAATTTCAAAGGTTTTTTAAATGCTAATTCCTAACTATAACTGGTGTGAAACCTGTGGTTTTTTCAGTGAATTTCAAAGGTTTTTTTAATGCTAATTCCTAACTATATAAGACCTGAAAGCCCACCAGGAATCTCCAGTATGCGCCAGGGGACTGCATTGCAGAGAGGTGTAATGAAGCCACAACCCTTTTTACACCTCTCTGCAACGCAGCCCCCGTGCATGTTTGAAGAGGGGAAACTAATTCCCCTTGCATACTGGGGGCCCCTGGGGGCCAATTAGCCCACCTGGAACCTCCAGTATGCGCCTGGGGCTGCATTGCAGAGGTGTAATGAGACTATGCCCCTTGTTACACCTCTCTGCAACGCAGCCCACTGCCGCGTTTGCAGAGGGGGAACTAATTCCCCTTGCATACTGGGGGTCCCTGGGGTCAACTAGTCCACCAGGAGCCTCCAGTATGCGCGAGGGAGCTGCATTGCAGAGAAGTGTAATGAGGCCACACCCTTGTTACACCTCTCTGCAATGCAGGCCACTGGCGCCTTTGCAGAGGGGGGACTAATTCCCCTTGCATACTGGGGGTCCCTGGATCATATCTGCCCAAACACCGATATTCCGAACGATTGTAAATGACTTTTCTTGAGAAACATTTGGATTTGGATTATCATGTCCTATACTTTGGAATTTTTGAAAGACTGACTTTGAGGATGCTATAAATTACTCAAGTCTGCCCGAATTGTGTGGGTAAAATTGATACCTAGTCACTTTTAATAAGAATATACTTATGTCTCGTCTAACATTTGGAAGAAATATCTAGTTATATGACACCGGGATACCGACATAACTTGAAGGAAATAAGAACGCCCTGAAGAAGTTCTGCTGTACAGAACGAAACGTTTCGGCTGGCTGTGGTACATAAACTTAAGGAAAATAAAAGCATTTGAATATACACCAAGAATCAGCGCTTCAATAAGTACTCTAAGTGATATGATTTGATTGGACTCATTGTGAAAGTGGTGCTGTGCCAAACTTTGGAATATTCTCCACTACTCTCTACTACTTACTCTCTCCCACTCTCTACTACTCACTCTCTACTGCTCTCTACTACTCACTCTACTACTTACTCTCTACTACTCTCTACTACTCAGTCTCTACTACTCACTCTCTACTACTCTCTACTACTCTAAGTGATATGATTTGATTGGACTCATTGTGAAAGTGGTGCTGTGCCAAACTTTGGAATATTCTCCACTACTCTCTACTACTTACTCTCTCCCACTCTCTACTACTCACTCTCTACTGCTCTCTACTACTCACTCTACTACTTACTCTCTACTACTCTCTACTACTCAGTCTCTACTACTCACTCTCTACTACTCTCTACTACTCACTCTGCTACTCTCTCTACTGCTCTCTACTACTCTCTACTACTCACTCTCTACTCTCTATTACTCACTCTCTACTCTCTACCTCTCTACCTCTCTACCTCTACACCTCTACCTCTCTACCTCTCTCTACACGCACACATATAGACATATATGCATATATATATATGTGCATATGCATTTATATATATGTATGTGTATGTATAAAAAAAACAACTAAACATTTTTTTTTCTAATCAGCTACTTTTAAAACTGTCATTCTTTTTCCCCATGGTATGCTCCCCGGTACGCTCCCCGGTGCGCGTACCGGGCGCTCCCCCCGCGAAAATCAAAAAAAATATATATTTTTTTTTTGCCCCGTGGGGCCCTTTTATGGCCCCCACATCAAACCTAGGGGGTCAAGGGGGGTCTACTCTGCCCCATTATGGTCATTTCCCCCTTTGTTTTGGCCACCTCTTGTGTCTCGATCCTACCGAGACACAAGATTTACACCTCATTTTCATAAGTGAGCAGGATAGACTACTCATGATCCCCTAGAAATTCTCAGGGAGTGCTTAAAAGATCTGTTTCTCCTTTCCAGACAGACTATGTTATGAATTCCATATACCACAAAAACATACAATAACAACATGCAAGATATCTACAGAGGAGATGGTGTACATTAAATGAAAGTCTCTGCATTGGTACCTACATGTAGGTACTTACATAAAATAAAAAAAACAATTAATAAACATACAATTTTTTAAAGTGATTATTTTTCCATAGTACCCTCCTTGGAGCGCTTCCCGGTGCGCGCACCGGGCGCTCCCCCCGCGAAAAACAAAATTTTTTTTGAGGCCCCGCGGGGCCCTTTAATGGCCCCCATATCAAACCTAGGGGGTCAGGGGGGGTCTACCCTGCCCCCTTATGGTCAATTCCACCCTTTGTTTTTGCCACCTCTTATGACTAGATTTTACCGATAGACAAGATGGCGGCCGCTCCGGACTGTTTAGAATGTTTACAGACAACTGAGAGCCAATCAGCTTTCTGCGCGCAAGTCGCGTGTCGCGCCGGGAGCGCTCACCGGTGCGCGCACCGGAGAGCGCCTATAGATATATATATTTTTTTGAACGTTAATTTCTCAAAATCCACTGAAGCACATATCTTGAGACATAGCAAAGGCACATCGGGCTACCAGTCCCTACAATTTTGCCAAGTTTGGTGGAAATCCATTCAGCCGTTCGGGCTAAAAGTGAAATCGACCGCCCTATGGAAATTAACATGGGGAAAACGCGTTTTGGGACCCCCCTTTTATCTCGGCCCCCGCTTAACGTATCCCCCCCAAACTTTCAGGGAAGGACCGGAACCCCGCGAGGCCATTTTCAGGAAATTTTCAGGCAGATTCGTCAACCGGCGCCAAAGTTATTCCAAATAGAATTTTCAGATTTAACACTGAAAAAAATCCTAACTATAACTACCTACTGGCGACCGCCAGTAGGTAATATATATATATATATATATATATATATATATATATACACATATATATATATATATATATATATATATATATATATATATATATATATATATATATATATAGAGAGAGAGAGAGAGAGAGAGAGAGAGAGAGAGAGGAAAAAGAAAGGAAGGGTAAGGAGACGGCGAGAAGGAGCGACAATGGAAAGAGAATAGACCGAATGAGGGAGAGGAAGAGGGAAAAGTGAGGTCGAAAAGGAGAAAAGGATAGAGACAGAGAGAATGAGAGTGACGGAGAAATGAGAAAGTGCAAGAGAAAGATGAGAACGCCTGAGGATGAGAGGTAGAGACAAAGACCAAGATAAATGGGGGCGAAGTGGTACTGAAAATGAGGAGATGGAGAGAGAAAGAGATTCAAATAAGTAAGGGGGAATATGAAGGAGGAGAAAGTGAGGGGAAAGAAAGAAAGGGAAATGAAAGGAAAAAGAGAAACATTGAATGAGCTAGAGAGGGAGAGAGCTGAGGGAGGGAAAGAAAGATAAGGAAAAATAAAGAGAAGAAATAGGGAGAGAGAAGAGTAAGAGACCAAGCGAGAGTTAGGAGGGGGGATCTACAAGGAGAAAGAAAGACTGGGAGAAAGAAGAGAATGAAGCTAAGAGAGGGGATATGGAGTGAGAGATGTAGCGAAATAGAAAAGAAAAAGGGAGGGGCTAATTGAGGAGAAAGAGGATGTCAAGGCGCTGGGGGCCATCGGTAAGATTAAGCGAGCTATTGCCCAGAGCCACATGGTGCTGGGCTAACCTGCCGCCGGGACCGGGGATCGAAACGTGAACCCTGTGATCCAGAGTCAGGCACCCTGGCCGCTGCACCACACAAAAAAACAGAGGGGCAGATTTACAATAAGTGGCGCATCCCTGCATATCAGCAGGGATGCGCCAGTTATTGTGCGTCAGGGCTCCGCCACAGTGGATGCGCCGCATTTACAAAGCGGTGCACCATGGGGCAAAAACGGCAGTGATGCGTGACGCATCTGTGCCGTAAAGGCCGCGCATTGCTAGAGTTGCATCGCAAGCGTGACGCAGCTCCAGCAATGCTCTGGGGGGCCCTATCTTTGCAATACTGCGTCAATCCTTACGCCTGCTTCAAGCAGGTGCAGGGTTTTGATGCAGCATGGGCCCAAAAGTGACTGAGTGAAATCTTGTAGATTTCACTCAGCCACTTTTTAGGAGGCGTTCTTGCACCGGAACCCCCCCACCCCCCTGCGTCGGAACGCCTAGTTCTGGCACAGGGCTTTGCAACGTGACGCAGCTCCTAGATGCGTCACGTTGTAAATACCCCGCACCATGGTGCCTCTTTTGCGCTGCCGCTGTGTCACATAAGTGACACAACGGCGGCTTAAAAGAGGCACAAGGGGCTTGTTAATCTGCCCTAGATTTGGGTGAAAATATCCCCATGATGGACTTAGCAACAGAACATCTTCACCCAAAACATTATTATTTATATAGATTATATTTATGCCATAACGTTTATATCAGACGATATGTTTGTTGTCATGGACTTCTGGGATTCATTTTATTTACTACATTATACAAACCCGGGTGGAGATTAACTTAATTGAATCGAAGTAAGATTACTCATATTTTAACAGTTTCATGTACAATATGGAGCTTCCTGGGATGAAAATACGCCAAGGTACTCTGCATGAAACCGATTTATTACAATGTAGCTACAAGAAAAGATGTGCAGATCTGACAGTCAGGCCTTCAGAGGATGTATTGTAAAGCATCCCACAGCCATCAAGGAGAGAGATTACAGACTCCCCTGTGGCCTGCACTACCCTAAGAAGCATCATTGGACATTTGCTGGAATAGGGACTGTTGCCTATCTCTGCAGGGGAGGCAGCAGGAATGTACTATTGCACAGAAGGAAATTAAATGAATTATGGAGCTCAGAACGCCTAAAACTGAGCTGTATGATCACGAGGTACATGTCTTTTGAGAAATTAATATTTGAGCAATAGTTTTTTGCTTATTTTTTGTTAGACCACAAGATGAATTACAATTTAATATGAAAACTTTGTATTAAAATTGTTACACATCTTTTACCAAGTTGTTTAGAGAGACATTGCTTATTGTCCATGGTGGAAGCAAGAGACCTGTACTCTAGCTTTTAATTTTTCTAATAAACAGTGTTTTCTTGCGTTTATGTGAAAAGCGGTCCTCTATCAATATCTATGCATATAGGTATTCTACGATGGTAGGGGTATACCCAATTGCAAAAATCTGAAAATAAGGGTCAGATGCATGAAATTTCCATTTGCAGAAAGCGATTGCAAGTTGTGGACCAACCTTTTGTAAACGGAAAAGAATTTTGCACACCGCCCTATGTACTAATAGCTTGGTTCAAAAAATGATAAATAGCTGCGGGTCGCAATCTGGCCTACCTCTTCAATATCCATATGGTAGGTTGCAAATTACAACTCACTTCATTTAGATTACTTTACAGGTATGTTGGCCTGCTGGGGTCAGCAGACCACCATGATTTTGATTGCATTTTAAATAAAGCCAACTTTTTTTTTTTAAACGCATCCTGTTTTCTTTAAACGGCTGGGTTTAAAAAGAAAGATTTTTTTTTGTTTGCTTGAGAGTTGGTGGTGGTGCCATGGACCACTGCCTACTCCCCAACAATTTGTTTTTTATGACTCACAAAGTAGACAGCGTCCCAGCAGGACCCTTTGACATTTGCGAATGGGTTGCCAATCTATACCTTACTGAACTTCTATTAGGAAAAAATGCCCTAAACACCACCCTTTCAAACAGGGATTTGTATGGCTTTAGAAACCCAATTTGCGATTCTGAATCACAAAATGTGCTTAGTACATAATAAAAAGCTATTATACAGTCACAAACCTGTTATTTTGTAAGTCACAGGCTTTTAAATTGTAAAATGGTTTTGTCCATCAGGCCTCTGGTTGCAAAAAGGGGTTGCAAATTGCACACCAGATTTTTGCAATAACTAACATCTTAAAAACTGGCCAATGCAGTAATAATTTGCTTCGCAAACTTGGGAATGGGAGTGGGCTGCTGAGAGACCTACCGAATGGATGTTAAAATGGAAAGTTTCAAATTGCTTCTCACTCCGATTGGCTACAAATACATTGATGGTGATGTGCAAGGTGCAGCAGACAACCAGCCCTGTGTTTGCATTTCAAAACGGATTTTTATTTTTTATGGCAACGTGATCTCCTTAAAGGGGACAGGGCTGTTGTTGACTAAAAAGGTATTCAATTTTTGAAAAACTTGAGAGAAGCCATTGGTTCCCTGGACCACTGCCTTCTGACCCCGAATCTGCCATCTTTATTTATTAAGGGTAAGGGGTCCACAGAGGACCCTTTTGTGATTCAGTTACCACCCCAAAGTGGGAATGAGTAACTTTTCAATGGTTTGCGAACAAGTTACAGTCGCAAACAATTGATACATAAGATACCGATTTGCAATTTGAAAGGGACTCCCATAACCTGTCTCTTCCAAATGTAATTTGGAATACATTTCTAAACATATTTAGCAATTTGGAATACGTTTTCCAAATTGCTAAATGGGTTTAGTACATTAGAATAAAGTTCTTAGTTGTCACAGAATTAGCGAATCAGAGTGTTTGTACTAGTACATCTGCTCCTATAATATTAATATTTTGCTCTTGGCGCATTGATGCTACACATGTTGGTGATTTGTTTTCATCTAATTTATACTGTGGGTTGACAGCAACTGTTTATGCACTGTGTATTCTATATGTAACTGAAGCACTATTGGGTCAGCTGGAGCCAGCACCTGGAGGGTACCACAGACTTTGTGCTTTGAGCTCTGGTACCATTGTCATCTTGCCATCCTCCCTAATTATGCTCACAGCTGTTCTGTGTGCAAGGAGGGGGCCAGAGCTGGGATTTGTGGAAAGGCAATGATGCACCCAGAGCCAAACAGAGGAGCCCCTCCACATGTATTGGTGCAAGCTTTGCCAATTGCAGATGAATGCATAGCTCTTTAAACAAATTATGATTACGTAATATTGGTGTCCACCTTGGCCCAAAAAATAACAGAAGAAAAGTATTTATAGCTAAACTTGCCTAACCTTAGTTTCTCCATTCCTTTTTGAATCTAAGAACATCATAGATGGAAGACGACAAGCGGTCACCTCTCCTATGGATCTGCTTTTGGGTAAATAATGTTCTTGTGGTAAAATTACTCTAAAACTGGAAAGGATTTTAACCTACTCATTTAAAAAACAGTTGTCTGGCAGTAAACCAAAGATTTGTTAGTCCTGTGGCACAATGGTGGTGCAGGATTAGATGCTGTTCTCCTAAATGCTTTAGCAAACCTGGATTTGTACTGTGTATGGGGCACGCTGCCCTGCACTTTGCTGTGGCGCACCTTTAATTGGATGCACCAGGTGTCCTATTGCAGTTAATGTAATGCCCCCACCACACCAGTGAACTCACACTTGCCGTGGAGGCAGCGTAGTAGTGAAAGCCTGCCTGCATAGGCATCATATCCGGCATTTGAAAGGGTTGCAGAGATCCCCCTGCAGGTGGATTCAGTAAGTCGATGTGTGTAATGTTCTGTGTATTTGTAAGGCGCACTATCACCCGCGAGGGTATCCTACCATTGAGCAGGTTTAAAGTGCTGAAAGCAAATGAAAGGTGTAGTTTACTCTATGTGATCAGTAGAAGGATGCAAGTAATTGAATCAAAAGCAGCCCTCCTTGGTATTGTATTGTATATTCTAAGGGCCTAATTTAGAGTTTGGCGGGCGGGCATTCCTTCCATTTTATTACAAGTGCATTATATCCTAATATACTTGTAATATACTTGTAATAAGGCAGACTGGATATCTGTCACATTTGTGGCGAAGAACCCACCTGCCAAACTCTATATCTGGCACATTGTCATTGGACACCTAAAAAAGGAGCTACATTTCAACTGACAGGTGTATCATGGAGAAGACAATTAAGAGGAGATGAGACTGAATGTCTTAGGAAGCAAGGACCAACTTTTAAGGCAAGTAACAACAAAAGTTTGTTAGACAATACTAAAAAGTACATCCAAAACAATGATTTAAAAAATTGTACCATTGATGTGAGAAGTTCTGTTTTCACCAAAAGATATTTGGAGAGATGTTTAGCTATAAACTGCATCTGAATTCGCTCCACTCACTGTTCCAAGTTGAAATTAGACAAGCAAGGCAGAAGTGAGTCTCCGTCTCACTAGCTGTTATAACGCTATAGAATCGCAGAAGAAAAATGGCTGTTTTGAAAGATGAATCACTTAAAGAGTTATGTAAGGCAAAGTCAACATGTTTGAAAAACTGCCCTCACCCACACAAATGTGGCATGCTGGGCTGCTAAACACACCCCTGCGCGATTCCTCTTTTTCACTCCTACTTCCTTTTGTGTGTTGAGTTAGTTATTGAGGAGGGTGAAGTAGGAGTTGTCCGTCCTCCCCCTCTTCAATGTGTGCAATGTTTTGAAAGATGGCCATACAATACTTAGATAGACCTATCCTTGAATAAAAAGATAATTCCTCTATGAAACAGATAGGGTGTCCCTATTTAGAGGCATAATGTGCAGTGAAGAGCCCAGGAGCAGAATGTTGCTGGTGTCTGCAACTTCTACTCCAACAGAGTGGAAAATCAAACGTTTCATACCCCCCAATGACCTAAAAATCGCAACCTAATCTCTAGGTCTGTCCAGACTTGACTATGGAAATGCCACGCTAACTGGGACAGCTAAAACACACATAGCCCCCATGAAAACCACCCTGAACGCAGCAGCAAGAATGGTCACAGGTACCAAGAAATACGACCACATCACCCCTGCGCTACAGACTCTAAAATGGCTACTCATCGAAGCTCACTGTGCTTTCAAAACTGCCTGCCTCACCCATAAAGCCTTACACACAGGCAAACCAGACTACCTCGCAGACAAACTCCCGAAAGCTGGACAATCAAGAAGCCTAAGAAGCTCCAACTCACTCCTCTTAATTCCCCCCAAAAAGACAGACGCAAAAAGCCCTCTCCCGCTCTTTCTCAGGAAACGCCCCAAAAATCTGAAACACTCTCCCTACCCACATCAGAACCAATCCCTCCTTCAGGAACTTCAAGAGACAACTAAAAGACTTTCTCCTAAAGCGTCATCTCCATGCATCTGGTTAATGTACTCAATCTATAGGACCTCCAGTACCCTGATACTACTGGTTGTATTCAAATGTTTATGTTTCTTTTAGATGTATGCTGTAAAGCGCTCTGATACCCCTTTGGGGTCCTGTAAGCACTATATAAAACTCCCCCCTCCAAAAAAAGAAGAGCGTACAATACATTTTTTACCTTGTCTGATGCTGGACGTAGGCTGGCTCGTCGTGCCATAATTTCCTGCTGTCCTGGACTTGTGGCCTAGACGAAAGAGAGAGGAACAGGAGTGCAAGGTGACAAGCCAATATATATGTGAATACTAGCCGTAAGGAGTCTTCATATATTTCTAAAGGAGTAAGAGACCCCATATATTTACAAAGGATTAATTGGGGTATGGGTTAGTCAGAAACAGTGTATATGTTTCCTTGAAAATACTATATAGGTGGTTTTGTTATGACTAAGTGAAGGGATTTCTTTTTCTATTTAGTATTTTAATAGTTAAACTACAGTGGTATACTATTTCCTCTTCAACCGCAATGACTGTTGTCAGCCTTTCTTCTGACTCTTTTAGATCAGGTTTCACAGTGCTACGTTTTAGCACACTGTGACTTACCTCACTACAGACACACCAAGACCAGTCGTCAGGCTCTCAGATTGACTTCTTTGACCCCATTTGAGACCGAGTATTAAATGTGTGTTTCTAAAATGGTAGAATTGCCTTAAAGAAGCCCCAACGCTGCATGCCACAGGGGGCGAAACACATTATGGAAGGTCTTTCTCTTACAACCCTCTAGGTGATGTTAACAATGCCTGAATAACACAGAGGATCACATCGGTAACACACCTAATATAAAAGGTTGTTCTGCTCTTCACTTAATTTTAACAATACAACCTAAATAGTATACTGAAGGAAACCTATTGACTGTTTCTGACTAACCTATACCCCCATTTACTGTTCAAATTGTTTCTGTGGACTCTCACGGCTGTGGCCCACGTATAGGCTTAGTCTTCAGTGTACAAATTATAGCCCCGTCTACAAGACGTAGACCCCCTAGGGTTACTACCACTTATTCTGTAGTATAAATTTTATTTATAAAGGGCCACTGAGGAGGCCTGCTGTATGTATATAAGATTGTGAAGAAGCTTCAATATATGTGAAGTTGGGCAGTGATTAGACCGCTTACGTTCAAGAGGAGTACTGAAGGGGCTTCTTTTACGAGTGAACACGAGCACAGAGGAGACCTCTTATCAATCGGTATATTGAGACTAAAGCAGAGCTGAGGACACCTTCTAAAGATGTATATAATAGTAGTGAGAAGGCCTCTCTAGGCCGGTAGGTGTTCTCATCCCATCACTCTTGGAACCTCTCACCTCTTTGGACAGGCTAGGGCTGGACAGCCTCCTGGTCAGACTCCGCTGCATGCCCTGCAAATACTTCCCTTCAAGCCGCTCAAGCATGCCTGCCTCTAGTGCCTCAAAAGCCTCCAGCACATCAGACTTCCTAAGAGAGGAAAGAGATGGGATTGTTGGAAGAACCTTTGAGAGGGTAGATATCAGGAGAATGGGCTCGAGTTGCAGGGTAAGGACTGTGGGGATGAGAGATTTTAGGAATGGGGTGTATGGAGGACAGGGAACATTACAGTGATAGGGCAAGAAGGAAGGGATGGAGGCAGTGACAAGTTAGGCAGTGATGTCCCCTGTACACCTGATCTCTCCCGCTCACTACTTACCTTCGATCTTCCCCAAACAGCCTTTCTACCTCTACGCGCCCTGGACTCCTGCGCCTCATCTTCAGTTCCATCTGCCGTCGTTCCAGCTCGAAGGCTTCTGTGTTGCTGATGCGTTTGGCCTGTGGGATGTCGGCCAGTACAGTGTAGTCTCTCCGGCTCCTGATCTGCTGCACATCTCCTCCACTGGCCACCGTTCCCCAGCTTGCCTCAGATTCCATGGAGCTGGCAGATGAGGTGAGTCGCCTGCTCAGAGCCAAACCTGAGCTCACGGAGTCCCTCCGCACCGGCGAGCGGCTCCGGCCAGGGCCACCCTGTAGTGCTGGTGAGATGGAGCGGTCTGAATCTGACTTTCGGCGCTCTGGAGAAAAATAGCCACTTTCCACCCTGGTCTTCGACCATTCTTCGCGAATAGTGAGTCCCTTGGTGGATTCTGGAAATAAAGGAAGAAGATTTTCAAAACAGGCAATAAGCATGACCGATTTCACATTAGTTTGCTCCTGGAGATGCATTTACCTATGAGTCGACATTCGTGTCATTTGCTCAATTTTGTTTGAATGACAATTTGCATTTTGATTCTTCTCACATTTCAGTTTTTGTTTTACGTGATTTTCTTTAGTTTGAAAGTTACACCTTTGCTCTTTTTGGTTTACAACCTCTTTTATTTTAAATGTGTAACTTTGTTTTTCATTCTACTTTCAGTTTCGGATTTGGATGTAAATTGCAAGTTTGAGATTCTGTTTCCATTTGAAGTTTCCAAATGCATTTGTCTAAGTATTGTTTAGGTATTTTTAGTTTAAAGTAAAAATGTTAGTTTCTTTCCATTTCTTCTTTTATTATTCATTGTGAGTTCAAATTTCAATTTTAGTTTTACCTTGTAAATAATTTTACAGGTTTATGTCTGTGTTCAAATTCATTATGACTTTAGTTTAGTTTTTAAGGTGGTTTGAGATGCACGTTTTAAATCTAAGTTTGTTTGATATATGAATCGGATATTCAGATTACAATTTCAAATAAAATTTAATGTTGTGCTTATTTAACTTATACTTTCCATTTGACTTTTAACTTTTCATTTGAAGTAACCTTTTGTTTAAATTACAGTTTGATGACAAATTGTTTTATTTTTTTTAGTTTCTACTTGCATTTCATTTTAAGCTTTATATCGACAGGTTCAGTTTTCTTAAGAAGCATTTTCCTTTTTTAATTCTATTGTTATTTTTAATTGTTCATCCACACTTTATTTTTAATTTATGTTTAGAGTTGTTTTGATGTATATTTGTTTTTTTAGGGTAAATTTTAATTCGGGTTGTTTTAATTTGAGTACCACTTTAAATATTACGTTTCAGTATTCTTTTTGTTTCTATAATACATAGTCCTATGTTGTTAAGCCACACCGCTAATATACTGTTTGAGTTTGTAAATTATTACATTTAAAAAAAACATACTTTTCACACAAGCGTGCACTCTTGCAGTACCTAAATATACAGATATGAGATCCACTGGAATTTGCACGCACCATCAACTTTCATCTGCCCTTAACTGAAATGACCATGAATATACTAACGTCTACCCCTTTGCTGAGTCCACCTTGTGGTCAAACTGTACCAAGTCCTACATACTAACAATGCTATAGCTAGTGAGCAGCATTAAAAGTCCATACAAGCATCTGCAATACCCACACAGTGAGCACCCATCCTTTGAGCCTCCATGCATCATCTATGCTGCCCCGGCAATGGAGAAATGGAGACCCTTGCACTGATTCATTTGTGTGTCAATAGTTTGACAGTAGCACTACCTCCCAAATCTTACTGTACCCCCTGTGGCCATTGCCAGTGGCAACCAGAAATCCTGCTCCACCCGGAGATCAGGCCACAAGTCCTACCTTCCTTGTGGCTAACAAACTGGGGTCACCGAAAGACCTTGGTTGGGTGTTCTGTTGGGGCTGCCAGGAGAAGTCACCTAGGGTATAGTCTTGTTAGTTGTCAGAGAGGCTTGCTATGGGGTGTCCCTTTGAGCAGTGGGTGATGGTGACCTGAAGGCTGTGGAGATCAAGTCTGTGGTGGTGTATGGACTGGAGGATGTAGAGACAGAAGCAACAATCCCAGTAAAAGATGGTGGCAGTCACTGTGCAGTTAGAGTGATACTAACTGTTCCAAGATGGAGCCTGAGCCTACATTGCTAATGCTTCACCTAAGGAATTGCCAGAATAAGAAGACAGAGCCCTTGCGCATGCTGCCTGGCAACTATTAAGTTGGTGGGTTTACTACTATCCATCCCAGTTTGCACCTGACCTTATTTGTTTTCATACTCTTCTCAGGTGATTCCTCTGGCTGCTCTCCTACTACTCCTGTGTTCTTCCCATTCCCCTCTTGTCTGACAGCAGTCAAACACTTACTCCGACCGCCCCTCCTGTTGAGCATGTCACCTGTGAGCTTGACGTGGACTTCTCATGCCCAATTTTGGACAGTATAGGCTGATGTTTATATTTTGTATTTAGGTCCTTTATCTCTACCTCTAAGCTGAGCTCCACATACTGTATCTCTTTCTGACAAGTTCCAGTGAAGCAGGCCAGGCAGGACCAGTGTTTTACTCTTCGTTACCATAATTCTCTGTATTTCCCCATCAGTGTGGATCCATGGACCTTAGTTTTAGTTGTACTCTAACTTCCATATGGTGGGGGAGCAGCACATGTCTGCCGGATCCAACCACCACACCAGTGCTTGACAACCTCTCATCATGGAAAGTGCAGTATGTCTATGTGGAAGCGAAAGATCCCAGTTAGTATGTTCACATCTTGAGAGTTTCAACATCCCACGTCTTACAACCTCGCTCTTCAAACATGACAGAAAATGGTGTTTGGAGATCAAACCCAGAAACACAGATTGCATGTGAATGTCTACACCAGCAACTGGGTGGCAAGTGTAACAAAGACAGATCTCTTCTTCTTTTCTACTAGCCTGCAAGCACAGCACATCAACAGTCAATCCAGACTAATTGGAAACAAGAAATCTGAAATCCAAGGTGGTCAAGGGATTTTTGCTATCACCTTCCGTATTGGCATTCTCAGGAAACTCACTATCAACGTGTAAAGAACCGTCATGATGCAACCCAGCTATGAAAGCCTGCTGGCCTTTGAAGCAATCCTAGAAAACCACAAAAATACACTTTTGTGAAACAGCTCTCTCCCCGTGTGCAGTGGCTCACTTCCTAGGGAGCACACCACACGGTCTTCCCCTCATCACTTTTCACCACATCCACTTAGAACACAGAGAATACCTAGCACCAGTGTATTACCCTTAGCATCATCTCTCGACCAACCAGCGAGACAATGCTGGGCCCAGATCTGCTTCCAACGATCAGATACTCAGGTCTCTAGCACCATATTCACACCTAAAGCAGACCCATTACCACCACCCCTTCTGACGGTCTCTAACCCTTTGCAATTCCTCCTTCCCTACTTTAAAATTGACCTGATGAACACTTGGTCAACCCTGAGGCACACAAGACATCTACAACTTCCTAGCCAAAACAATTGGTCAACTAGCAGGCATCACTGATCACTACATGAGACAACCTCCTCCCTTCTGGCAACAAAAACAGAGTGAAGAATAAAGCAGCAAAACAAGGACTGGATCGTCACACCACAATGTCCAATATTGCATTTCCATCCTTTGAGTGCAGAGGGGCCTGATGCACTATTTCCTGTAAAGTGTCCTTTACCTCTGGCCATCCTTCCTGGATGAATTATTTGAACTCCACCTTCAGATAAAAGCAAATACAATTCTGATTGCAAGAATCTTTAATTTGTGGGTCCACATACACTCCAGCACACAGGCCACTTGCTTCACAGGAGTGGTGTAGCTATACATAAGACCTTTTGTCCACATTTAAACTTGAAACTACTAAACTAGTGGTGCAAATCGAGGTATGATTGGATCACTCATTTGTTGCAACAACCATTCAAAACTAGCTTGCAGATCCACTATCAAACCACACCTTCTCCTTCCCCATTATACACTTAATAGATATAAGCACAAGGATGTTCGAAATACACCATCATCACCCCTTCATGGAAAAATAATCTGCGGATGGAAAAAGGCTGGCTAATTACTGACCTATAGCCAACCTTCTACTAATCTGCAAAATCATTATGAGGGTAACCAGACATCCTCAAAGTTTTGAGGAATATAGCCACCTCCTCTGCAACAAACAGTCAGGATTCCACCCCTCAAGGGGCATAGAAAAAGCCTGGCCAAAAAGAGAGGAGCTCCTCTTTCTTTAGATGAGGACAACAAAACTGATATCGAACTCTTTGGCTTGTCTGCTGCCTACAACAGTGTACACCACGCAATCCTACAAGAAGGACTCAAACACTTGATAAGCATAACAACATCCACACTGCAATGAGTCAATTTCCCCATCACAGACAAAATGTCAGGATCAGTTCAGTTGAATCCCCCGCGTGTATCTTCTCTTCACAACTACGTTTGCCTACTGACTCGGCTCCTCAAACAAAACCAAGGGAACTTCCAATTGTACGGTGACACAACGGAAGCATACAACTTCTATCCAACTAAATCCTGTACGAAGGAAAACCAACATATGGGCGGATCCTAAGGACGTGTCTCAGTATTGACTTCACTCCTCCAATCTGAACTGCTACCAGAGCAAAACACCATAAATAATCTAGTTATCTAAGACACTTTAATGGCATAACAACGTAATTTGTGTGTCCCTGAAAGGTCACAATCAGGCAGCTGGATAAATAAACAAATGATTACAGTTGTGTGGAGAGCAAGCACATTTTTGTGGAAGCACATAGTATCTGCCCAAACAAAACATGTACTCCTGGCGCCCAACATCTGGGCAGAGCAAAATCCCCGCTCTAGTGATGCTCCCATAATTGTATGGCAAGACAGTAAAAAAAAGGGATTAAGGACCATGTGGCGTGATGCAAAATGCAAAGATTAGTCCCGCGATCAGGGCTCCTGTGAGAGCAGAAACGTTGGGAAAGTGTAAATTCCTCATGCAGTGGGGTTCCATTGAATAAACAATTTTTTTCATAACACGACCTGTGCCGGTGCACTTCTTTTTGAAGAGAGAGGAGATTTGGTGGGATATATTCAGGCTGCCACGTCCTGATGCACTGGCTGCGGTGTGAAGGTCCGGCTCTTCCGAGGCAAATTGGAGTTGATATATATATATATATATATATATCACCTAAGCAGTTGAAATACCTAAGATGGTTCACAGTAGCATGTGGCCTTGTAATACATGGATGTTAAGAGCAAACACTCTATTCCAAGATTAATGTTCAACATTCTACAAAAGTACACCACAAGAAATGGTGTATAGAAACAGACATGCTAAAGTATTAGTCAAAATAACCAAACTATAATTCACAGATAAAATGCTGACATTGGAAATAGTTCCAAAATCTACATTATGTCTTGTGCTTATCACAGCTAAGAGTACACAGGACCTAACCTCCTACTTATTGTGAAACCAAGATTTATGTGCATTTATCTTAGAGTCCACTACCACATATACGGGCCACCAACCACCCCTATGGAGTCTAGAATCACCCCAAGCCACTGTTAGAAGAAAGTTACAGAAACAGATAGGCTCAACACCCTCCAACTAAACTACCCAGACTGCACCAATGACCTGATCAACGACACAAACAACTTCAACAACTGGAACACCACCAATACCCTGGTGCTCCTGAAAAACACCAAACCCAAAAGATCCAAGAAACAATCTAGCTGGTACAACGCTGACCCCAGAGATTCCGAGAGCGTTTGCAAACAATTTGAAACGAAATGGAGAACCACCTGAAGAACAACTGCAAGAAACCCTCATAAGGTCCGCTTAGACACTATCACCATGAAGTTAAAGAGACCAAGAAAAAGCCCCTGACCCTGAGAATTGAATCTAGCTTCAACAACTGCAAGGAACGTTTCACCATCATCAAGGAATTCACCAACCCAACAGCCGCAATCCAAATCATCACCCCACAAAAGAACTCTGCAACAACCTCTCTGACTACTTCCAAAAACAAATCACCAAGATCTACAGCAACTTCAAACCTCAGCCACCTTCCCCATCGACCTTCCCAACCTGCTAACCTCCTCAACCGAGGCCTCCAACTGACATCATAGTGAAAAACCAGAATAGCTAGTCTTTAAATCTTCACAACTCCTGTGTCTATGAATCAGAGTCTGGGAATTATGCCCGCTGATGGCAGTTTTTGCCATGTAAGTTCCATTTCCACTTTCAGGGGATGACTGCATGTCAGTAAAGACACCCTGTGGATATTTACCCTGTGGATATTTACCGGCAAAATAACCAGAGTCTGCAGGCACGAAGGCGGATTTCTTGCGAACAACCTACCACAACAAATACAAAAGAGGATAGCTGAATAAAGAGCTCATACCCTCTTTAGTGGTGGATCCTCTTCTGGCGTAGTTATTGGGACCCCACTTGGAGTCACCATTTTGCGATCGCGTCCTCACTTCCACTTCTCGTCCAGGAGGCCACATTTCTTCGTCTCCGTCTGTTTCTGACAGCCAGGTCATTCCCTGAAGGAGTCAAGGAAATAAGCTATAATAAACAAATGGCGGATGTCAGAGTTCTAGTTGGACGGAGAGAGATAGTATCTTCCTATCAACTGCGAAGGGATTCTCCAAAATTACTTGCTATGGCGATTGAATTTTTCTAATCGATGGTACAGTAGCGCTTGCCACTTGGGATAATGCAGGAATATTAATTCTAATAAAATTATGCAGAAGTGCTGATGTGGAAAGATGGTGGAGTAATATGAATTGTGAGAGATTATTTTGAAAGGGATGATTTGGAAGTGCTAGCTGTTGGGGGAGTTGAATTACAAGGGTGCTTCTGAGAGATAGTTTGGGACAGAGATTTAAACATAGGCCCAGGAGGAATGAGACCCACGTCAAATTTTCCAGGTATCCACAAAAAATAAATTTTTATACAATGAATGTAGATTTGGATCATGTTTATAGTTGGTATCCTGAAAATATGCCATTAATTAGATTATTAGTTTGATAGAAAGGTGTAGAAGCAATTAAATGTGATTAAATAAAACAAAAACATTATTACATATTATCATTATTGATTGGCTGTTGTCCGCTGAGATATATATTAATTGTTGATTTTTGTAAAAACAACAGACGGTTCCCACAAGTCTTGATTGATACTAAACCCTTAAAACCAGTGATTTATCAAAAAAAATAAGTCCTGGGCCTTTCGTCAGGCGGCAGCTTACACCAGGCCATTTCTCCTGTTAGCGCTGCCTAAAACAGAACCAACCAACCCATGAAAGTGGGGAGAGGATGCGGTGCTATAGCCAGAGCTGCTGGCTTCAGAGAAGTTGACCCTGGTATGGATCTCGGCATCGGCTCAACATCATGTGATTCTGGGCACATCACTTAATCTCCCCGTAAAAGAATGTGTCCTTAACTGGTGCTCATGGAAATCGCTGGTGTTGATGATTAAGTGCCGTTGCTTAGCACCAGAACCACCGGCTTAAATTAAGCACTGCTTAAAACTAAACAATTAGACAATGAGGCGACTCTTGACTTCACACAAACATAAAAAGTAGAAAATGATTTTGCAATGCGCACAATAATATCTAAACACCTGAGCAGAATCTTGTATTTCTTATCAGCTCTAACAAACAATTGGTCACTGGATGTGTAGACAGTGGACTAGTGACTGATGAAGATGATTGTGAAGGAGAGCTGGCTCAGGGGGATAGTTTGCAGTTGTAACAGAGTTGGACGCACAGTGATGCTCATGTGTATTGATGTGGGAGACACTGTAGCAGCACTAGGTGTGGATGGCCAATATGGTGTAAGAGTGCCATGGGTAGATGGGGGGGGGGGGGGGTATGGTGCAGGAGCATTGTTTGTGGATTCTGGTGCTGTGTGAGAGGTGACTTTAGTGGACCATGCAGCGCACTGCGGATAAGGAGTAAGGATACTCGTCAGTGGGATAGCGGAGGAGTGCTGTCGGTAGGAAATGATGATGTTTTCTTCTGTGCGGAGGATGGCGTGGGAGTGCTCACTGGCAGGGATAGTGTATTCAAGACAGTTGTAGACCCACAACGTTGACTTCTCAATATCAACCATTAAAAATAGGGATGTCAAGATATTGACTTGAAGATGGCAACTAGGACATTTAATCTGCACTTCGCTCTATGTAGCTTTGCCATTGCAGTATACTGCAAGCCAATATCTTACAGTCTACATTGTTTCAGCTTGATACTTTTGTATGAAATGTTTTTCAATACTGCTACGAGACAGAGGTGGGTGACCGTGTGGGAGCTCGGGATGTTGATGAGTGCATGGGGACAAAGGCTGTTGTGGAGAGTAGGAAGCTAGATGGTGTTGGTGATGAAGGGACACTGGCTGGGAGGTGATGGTGTGGTACCTGGAAGGAGGAAATGAAGCAGGTGTCCTAAGGACAGAGGTCACCCCAGTATCTTTAAACCCTTGCTTCCTGTCTCACCTGTGGGGTGGATGGGTCTGTGGGGTCTCTGTGCACCCAGCTCTCATTTCCACTGAGCGCCTGTGGATAATCTTGGAGATCTGACTGCTCCGGCAAGCTGTGAACGAGAACAAGAGCATCATATGGGAAGCGTTACTTTTCATCAAATTCCGTCACCTTGAGCATGTCCCACTCTTCTCCCACATCATTTTTCTCTCCTGCCCCTTCCTGCACCCTTTGTCTCTCTGTACCTCCTCTACCCCTTCCCCACATCCAATAATTCTGCCCATATCCCAGCCCCTTTCCTCACCTTCTGCCTCCCCATCCCCACCCCCTTACCACTATCCTCTGTCTATCTCCTCCCTCCTTTTCTATCTTCTCCTTGACCCCTTGCGGCATCCTCTGTTTCTTGCTTAGGTCCTGCACATTCTGTGTTCCACGGGCTCTTTCCACGCTCCGTGTGGCTCTCCCCCATGTCCTGTCATTTCCAGCACCCTTCGACTCTCCATCAATCCCCGGTCCTTTCCTTTGCTGCATCCTTATTCTATCTCCCCTCTCCCAGCCAGGACTCGTATCCCTGTTCAGAGAAACAGCCAATCTTTCCTTTCTCGAAACTTGCATCCTGCGCCTTCATACCATATGAGATCCTTGTCAATTTACATAGCAGCAAAACGGCGGAATTTCCCTTATTAATGTTCAATATTTATTTCATAGATGTATGTCAGACATGAACATGCCACAATATTGTTTAACATACGTTTTCAACAACTCTGCTCAGCATTCATATTTAACAATTCAAATTTCTGTTAAGCATGAATTTCCTTTCTTTCAAAAATGTTCTCAACTCTTTACTTTCATGTTCCGACAGAATATGAATCTGGCAGCTTTTTGCTAAACAAAAACGTCTCACTTTAATTTTGGCGAAGAATGGTAATGCTTCCACACAGCTCACACGTTAGAGTTCTCCGTCAGTCATGAACTGTCCCTCTTTATCCAGAATGTGGATCTGACACATTTCCTCTTATGCTTCACCAATGTTTCTAGTACATGTGAAATGCTCTGTTATGATTCTACTGCATATCATGAAATTGTCACGTTCCTGCTCTTTGTTATTTCCCATTTAACTGTACATTGTAGATCTTCCAGATTTCTGCATACCTCGAATTTCCCACATTTCAGTTTCAAACAGAAGTCATGCCTTTTTGCTCAGCACAATCTCCAATGTGCTTGTAAAGCATCAAGTTACTGCATTTTTGCCTAATATCCATCATTCACAGTTTTGAACAATGTAAACGTCTTACATTTCTCATCATTTGAGTCCGTTCTCTTTCGTGTCCCTTCAATGCTTGTCTGATGACAGCTGTTTTCTGGTATTTGCTAATGAGCAGATAGCTTAGCTAAGCCCTCTGAGATTATTTGAGTGTTTTCTAAACATGGCGGTCCTGCACAATGACATACATTACATTCGAACCTCCTGGTCTTGGTAAATTGCAACAGTAGGAAAAGGCCCATACTTCCTGGTGTGTCCGTAGCGTCAGGTCAACTTATGTGGGTAGCCTGAGATCTTCCTCCTAACAGAGGTATGGATCGTGCACATTCCTTTACAATTTAACCTGTCCTCGATGTTGGCAGATGGAGTGACTTTTGGGTGTGTTTTGTGTCCTAACCGTTCTTCATGTACAGGCAGTCTGGTCACCAGTGTTGCATCCATTGTAGGACATCCTCATTCCTCATCCCTACTTCTCATCCATCATCCCTACTTCTCATCCCTATTTATGATCCATTATTCCTACTTCTCATCCCTCGTCCTTGCTTCTCCTCTCTACATCTCATTGATCATCCCTGCTTCTCATCCATCATCACTAATTATCATCCCTCAACCCTACTTTTATATCCCTACTTCTAACCCATCTCATCTTACTTATGGGATCATCCAACATACCTACTTCTCATCCATCATTCTACTTCTCATTCCTCATACTTCAGTCATACCAAAACATTTTCAATGTTTTGAAACACACCTTCACACTGATTGGTTGGCAACATCCAATCATAGTTAAAAGAGAGCAGGATCGGACTAGCGCAGAAATAGACCCACGCACCAAAATAAAAGTGGCTCAAATAAGCGAACCAGATAGCTAAACAACTGCCCTTATTTGCAGAGTGGGACAGTTTTGAACTTGCAAAGTCAGGGTGCATAAGTGGGTATGGAAGACTGCATGAATTTTAACTGGCTCCAAGCAAAGCTTGTTGAAATCAACAGTAAAAACTGGCCCAACAGATCATAAAACAGGGCCAAACACAGTAAAAAAAAAAACACCCCAACACAAAAGCAGGCCTGAGATGCTTTTCCATATAGTCATTAGGCAGGTAATGCCAGACACCATTAGATTGTACCATATACTGGTGTTCTCTTAAAATATGCCCAATTACATTGTTTTCCATTTGAACAAGCTCCTTTGCACCAGAGGGGCCCGCATGATTTAAATGTCTGGAGCCCGACTAAAGCTTCTGAATGGCCTGGCCCAAAATACCTTTAGAAATCAGGTAGGAACCTTCCTTCCTGATATGTAAAAGCTGCCTGAAAGCAAACCTAAACCTGAATAACTCTAAACCATGTGACGGTAAGTAATCAACATGCCTTCACGATGAAAGGGTTAACCCCTTCGCTACAGGGGTAATTCACCCACGGTGCGGGTGAGCACGGTGCCGCAGGGCTCGTGACGAGTCCAGCTCGTCATGAGTCATAGTGGAGATGTGCTTATGACGAGCGGGCTCGTCATGACCTCGCTCACTGATTAATTCACCCGCACAGGCGGGGAATCAATCGCGCGTGGGCGGCACAGAGCCGTTATGAGGAGCCCAGCTCGTAATGAGCACAGCTCAACTGTGACTCATGACGAGCTGGGCTCGTCATGAGCATCAAAGAGGTTAAAAAGTTTTGATGCCTATTTTTCTCCATTCTGAGTCTGTACTTCAAGCTACTCCATCACCATCTGAATACCCCCAAGAACCTTTGCCCTTTTACCTCTCCAATGCTTTCCTAACCCAGTTTCGTGCTTGTGCTTTCACTAACCGACTATAATCAGAATGTAATAATTGCTATAAACACTGTAAATTAAGAGTTGAGATTTGAACATATTCATACATTTGTTGGAGAGCCCTCTAATGACTTTTGAGAGTATGCGCGCTCAATAGAAAATGTTATATATTACAAAAATAAAACTAATATTAAATGTGGGGCTGCATGAAGGAGAGACTATTGACTAGTACTTTGCTGTGTTGTTTCACTCTGCTGCCACCAACATGTGTTTTAAGCAAAATAAACAAACGATACGAAGAATAAACAGAAGTGTTTTTTTTACTCCTAACTTGTCTACGTCTCAGGGAGCCCACAAAACTGATACCAGCTCTTGTGATGCCCCACACTACACTACTGAAAGACTTACAAACGTCCACACAAAGAACTGGAAATAAATTAGAACATTGGAATGTTGGGAGCTCCATTGAAAACAATGGAGTGCCTCCGGCTTCTAATGGCCAGGACTCATGGCGCTAGAGGGGATTTCAGTCCCCTTGGGATCCGTGAGGCCCTTGTTTAATTTGTTAGAACATTCTGCCCTCTAGTGGTGGAATGGTCTAACAGTTTTATAGCCCTCTGCAGCTGGGCTATACCGGCATTAAAGTCCTGCCCCCTTGTTAAAGGCCCGAGACGTGGCCCGTGTAGCCCAAAACAACGAGATATAAGGCTATAGTAGCTTGGGTGGAATGGGCTGTGGAGGTGATAAAAGAGGGCATAATGAAAAGTTGTTCTTGGTGGATTGTAGAGTCACTGAAATGGAATTTTCCCAGTCAGGACTATATAGAAGACTCCGGGAGGCGTAAACATTTCAAGCATTGTGCAGTTGTATCAATTGTGCAGCGAGTTTGCACATAGTCTGGTATTATTGCTCACTATTGTATCGATACATGAAAAGGAGACAAGATTATGCTTAGGGTTTATTGTCCCGCTTTGCACTCTGCTGCCCTTCTGGGTTCTCCCACCCAGCTCAGTAAGTAGAATCAGGCTCCATGACACTCCCATGCATTGGGCACAATGGTTTGTCCCAGCTGGGAATTGGATTGGTATGTGCTGACAAAGATCTGGCAGTGACGTGTGGTTACAGACAACTGATAATTATAGGGGTGCTTGCTTGGAATTAGCAATGATGTATGCAGGGGGAGGGGCTTAGAACAGGCCTTCATTTAAGTTCAAGTTGAGGACAAAACCCCTGGATGCATGCATGCATGCGTTCTGTATTCTTACACTTAGCACACTCAATGGGATAAAGATCTGTGATCACCTTCCACACAAACATGCTCATGTGCTAGTTCTGCAACAAAATCACTACAGTATCTTTTGAGAAAGACATGTGGACTTAGGAAGGTGGCATTTCTCTTCTGACTTCGTAGCACATGAATATAGCAGTGGGAAAAGTTATATCTTCCCGTTTGTTTCCTGAGTACAGTGATACGACACATGATCTGGTGCACGCCTAGGAGCCTTCACCTCAACTTATAAATATAACAATTCCACCTCGTAGTGTTATGCGATGCCCACAGCTCGTGGCTTCTTTGGAAAGAGACTACAGGAAATTAAGGAAACAGAAAGCCATATATTTACTTGTTTTATCCAATCTGCAGAACAGAACAGTGGTTGGTAGAATTTATTTTTCCAGGCTGACTAGGAACACACATCAACATGTCTGCCCACTTGGTTGCCACGTTGGCATGGACAAGAGACTTAAAGCGATCTGTTCTCCGTGCTTTTGAGCGTTGGTGTGAACAGCACATGCTTACTTCTGTTCCATTTTGTTTGGCTATAACTTTTGTGGTATTTGCATACATTTCAGAGAGGCCAAGGTGTTCCCAGTTATAAAGATGATCCTGGCCCTGACCGAGCCAACTCACCTTTACAGGACGGGAGAGTAGGACATTTAATGGGCACGATGGCCTTCTGCATACCACCAGTTCCCCATGCTGGGCTACAGGTAAGGCCAGTCCAAGAGTGGCTCCAATGTCAGTGGTCACAGGTGACTGGGAGTTGGGAGGATCTAATGGGCGTCAAAGAGGGGGTGCAGAAAGAAATGTAGTGGGTGACTATAAACAACCTTACAGTGGACAGACCTTTCATACAACTAAGTCCCTCTGCATATATCAAAACATACACATTCCACAAGGGGCGGCGTGCTCACATGTGAAGGCTAAACATGATGGGTTAAGGAGCCAAGAGCAGGTCATGCAACAAGCACTCTGATGGATCTGCTGCTTCCTGACTGGAAGGACCTAGTCAGTCAGCCTGGTAACATACACCTCTGGCGCTCCTGACCTCATCTGTGGCATTCCGCAGGCATCCTCCATGAGACTGGCCCTCTTCAAAGCATACATAATCTCTCTAGCCAGAATCATCTTCTCTCTTGACATCAATGTTCTCTTCTACCCAGACGACATGCACCTCATTCTCTCGCTCACAGACAAGATGCCCCATACCCTGATCATGTTTAATGCCTGTATGATTGAAATCAGCCACTGGATGAAGACCAACTGTCTTAAGCTTGACACTGACAAGACCGAAATTGTGATATTCAAGAAGATCACTTCACCATTGGACTCAACCTGGTGGCCAACAGAGCTAAGACCGATAAGCAACCATTCATATCAAGAGCCTCGAGATAGCCATCGACAGCAAACTAAACATGACCGCCCAAGTCATCGCCGTCACTGCCTCATTCCTCCATTCCTTGAAGTTGCAGAGGAAGATATTGAAATGGCTCCCAATCAGCATCCGGAAAACCATTACACTATTCCTGGTCACAGGCAAGCTGGACTACCGGACCAACTTCACACTTTCAAGGTACTACATAACACTGGCCCAGCCTACCTCAACAGTCACACCTGCTTTTATAAACCTTACAGACACCACTGCTTGCCTGAACTACTACTTGCACACAAATACATGTATACGGATAGCCAAATCCAGCGGCCAAGCCTTCTCCTACATTGCTCCTAAAGCACGGAACGACTTGTCAATACATATAAGAGCCTCCATCTCGCTTATTGAATTCTGCAAGAAGCTGAAAACCTGGCATTTTTTGAGTGGTCCCACTAGGCCCTAGGTTTAGTTGTGTTCACACCTGCTCAGCGCTAGAATATCCTCCCGGTGATAGTGTGCTCTACAAATTTGTATAGCATAACATGACATAACATAGACCTAGAGGCTGTCTTCTTAGCCCTAAAGACCTTCCAGGCTCAGATCAGGGGTAGCACGGTTCAAATCCAGACAGACAACATGACCACTATGTTTTTACCTCAACAAGCATGGAGGAGCAAGGTCACAAGCATTGCCCAAGCTCAGGACATCTGGAAATGGCCTGTTTGTAGAACGATAATCCTAATGGTCATACACCTGGTAGGAGTTTAAAACATAGAAGTAGATATGCTAAGTAGGCAAACGGGCTCCTCAAATGAGTTGGAGCTAAAGAACAACATAGTAGACATGATTTGACCAGAATGTGGCACACTGTATATAGATCTTTTTACAACGCAAGAGAACCCAAAATGCTAAAGCTTTGCATCCAGCTATCCACACCACTTGTTCCTGGGGAGTCTCCTTTTGGTAGATTGGTCAGGGAAAATGCATATACTTTCCTCCCCGATTCCAGTGACAGGACAAGTGATAGGTGCTACCGTGACATTAATTCTGAAAGCACCTCAATGGGCCACAAAAAAAGAGTCATCAGACTACTAGCTCATCAAGACTTGTTGATAATACGAAGTGGTCAGATATTTCACCCGGAGCCAGCTATCCTCAGCCTAGCAGCATGGATACCAAGGATGTAGAATTCAGGCACCTGAAATTACCTCCAAAGATCTGTGAACCCTGAGAGAGGCTAGAAGGCCTACCACACGACAGTGCTACACTTTAAAATTAAATGAGTTAATTCGCTGGTGTAGCACAGAAGGATTTAGGAACAGCTGGGCAAGGGATACTACTATTGTCAAGTACCTCATCCACCTTGTATTAGATACTTCACATGAAGGCCTTTCCTCACACGCAGAGGTTCCTCAGCAGTAGTTTAATAGTAGAGGAGATCACAAAGTGTTCATCGCAGCAGGCGTGGTCAGTGCTAAGGTTGCTTGGTTGCAAGATCTGATGTATCTTTGGGTACCTCAGGCTCGTTTGCAGATGAGACCACTGTAGCAGTTGTAGTGAATCTGTATTATGGTCAGTTGTAGGGCAGGATTGTCCATGATGTGTGCATATGACAAGCTTTTGAGTGATTTACACACCCATCAATGACAACACTTCAAAGACCAACAACAAAAATGCTCATAAATGCAATGAAAAAAAGTTAACATCCACAAACCCAGTTCCCATCTTAAAATAACCCTAATAAACATGCAAAAGAAAGACAGACACTTTCTACAAGTGGATCTCCACTGCGCTGGATAAACAGATAACAAGGAAGACCACATCCAGGGTTGGACTAATGAAAACGTCAAAAGAATAAAAACACAAATGCAGTACAATAGGGGAAAATCAATAAATTAAAAGGACAAAAGAACTCAAGGTCACTGTGTCTACAGAAGAGTCACCAGAACCACAAAAAAAACATGCATAACTGAAGCTGACTGACCTTGTAAAGAACTCAACAAGATTCTAGCAGAAATCCACAATCCAGAATGTCAAAACACACAAACACCATAATTACATGACTTCTCTGACAAAATCTCCAAGGAATTGATAGAAAATTATCTTAAAGAAAACATAGGTAACACACGGCCCAACCAACATATAGAGGGTTTGGGCAATCTTACATCACTACATACCCATTCAGAAAAAGATTTCCTCAACATTATAATCGCAAGCAGTCCATCAAGATAACCTTCAGACCCAGCGCCTACAAAAATCTTTAAAGATATCCTTTTGGGGCGTGGCCAAGATGGCGGCACAGTAGGACGTGACTTCTAGAGCTCCTTCTCACCGTCCGCAGGAATCAGCTTCTTAAAGCTTCTAAGGGAGCCCGGAAAGCCGTTCACCGTCCCGGAAGACTCCCCTGTGACTTCTGCGCCCTGTTACCCGTGGTGGGTGGCCGCGGACACCAGGCATTAGCAGGCAAGGAGAAGCGCAGCCTGGCCCACGTGATACGCTTTGCGGCACGATCTTGATTTAGGGGCCGCCCCTACCAGGGGCTGTCGAGGCCGGCTTACGATACAGAGGCCTGCACCGCGCAACCCGGAAGACACGCGGGTCGTGCATCATTGCCCCTGGAGTCCTACACCGCCTACCTCGGGACCCTCGGAGATCGGCTTCCCGAGGATTCGGCAGCTTCATTGGCGTTGGGGTGCCGGAGACCTGTTGGAAGCCCCCGGAGTCGTGTGGCACATCCGCCGTGACTGACACGGACAGAGCTGAGCTCTCACCTCCCTCGAACCGACGGCAGAGACCCTGGCTCGCTGGTGGCGGCCTCGATTGGCCTTGGACACCGGTGGGGGCAGAACTTGCGACCCACTTGAGGGACCAGCGGTGGAGGGGCATCAGGGCAGCCTACAGGGCCCAGAGACATTCCGTAGCACTGCTTAGCGTCAGGGCGTGCATATTCCCAACTCAGCGGGGAGAAGCGGACACACAACTTGGGCGAGCACTGAGAGCAGAGCCTGGGAGAGGGTAAGGCAGCGTCAGCAGGCAGGGCCCTCCTGTACCTCCACTGTTGTACCTCTTCGCCCAAGGCGCAGCACAATCCCAGGCCTCCATTTTCACTTGGGCAGACAGCCATTTCCGATGCTGGACCTGGGAGGGGCAACACGAACAGCGCTGAGGGGCGTGAAACGGACCTAGTGTCTTGTGGAGGCGGTCGGCTCCCGGGGGCATCTGCACATGAGACGCTCAAAGGGACTATAGTGGCCTCGGAAGCTTCGCACAGTGGCCATTCACCCCCCAGGCGAGGGCAGGTGTGTACACGAGTTACTGACCTGGACCCTGAGGAGGCGGAGCGTAATGATCCCTTTGTAGGGCAGCAGTCCAGCCCAACTTCCTAGGGACGCATGACCTCCACATCAAAGGGGACCCACAGCGGGGCTCTACTGACTCAAGCTTAACCTACACATGGTGCCCTATGCCCTGGACTGGCTGTGAGAGGGAGCCCAGCCCTAGACCACCATTGAGGAATAGAGAACACTCTCCCACTGCACCAGCGAAGTGATACTTGAGTGGTACCCTGGCGCTCCGAGAGAGGCCCTCACTGATTCACCTGGCCGTCACAGGTCCCTTACGTCTCCAGACACAGGGCCTCCCAATGTTGGGCTGACCCCAGCGGTGAACACTGGTTAATGGCCGCGTGGGCAGCGTCAAATACCTGCACCAGGTGACCCCTCGCAGGTACGCTCGTGTAAGGTAGCGGGTCCCCACCTGGAAACGCGGAGGGACTTACCCAGCTCTGTGTACCTCAGAAAGAGATGATCGGATCTACCACGACTGGAAGTGGTGTCTGAAAGTCCCCTGCGGGCATCGAACACACACCGGGGGTGACCACACATCGGAGCACGCACAAGCATGTCCTCATCCAGAACGAGGAAACAGAAGCCCCTGAAAGATATTTTTGGTAGAGCTCACTCCATCCCCAACTTGGAGATTGCAACACCCAAGATGGCGTCCCAACAGCAATCCTGTGGCACCAGTGACGAGCCCATCACTAAGGCCTTCTTGGAGTCACTCTTCAACACTTTCAGAGCTGACATACAGACTGTGAAAGCGGACCTGACAGCCGAGATAAAGGAGATCCGCAAAGATGTTGACGACGTGGGAGAGCGAGTGGCCACGCTGGAAGACAAGAGTGATTCTACGGCGACTGAAATGACCATGCTCCAACAGGAAATAATTCGCCTCCAAGATCAGCACCTGGACACCCAAGTACACCTTGAAAACCTGGAAAATAGAATAGGTCACGTAGGCATAACATCAGAATCCGGGGGGTCAAGGCCTCAGATGACACCAAAGACCTCTTTGCTTTCACGGTGGGCTTGTTCCGACATATTTTGGCGGTTCCCGACAGCACAGACATTGTTCTTGCCAGAGTACATCAAGAGGGCCCGCCACGGGCACCCACCGCCCCACCGGCAGACATCTTGGTGTGTCTACAAGACTTCAAGACTAAAGAAGCCATCTTCTCGAAAGCGAGATCTCTTCATCCTATCTCTTACAAATGGTCATTCACCGGTGCTTTACCAAGATCTAGCCTTGATCACCTTGCAACGCCACCGCCAATTTCGCCCAGTGACTGAACACCTGAGGCAACAGGGAATTCAATACTCATTGGGTCATCCATTTAGCCTCATATTTTGTTTCAACGGCAAGCTCCACCAGATGCGCTCCCTCATTGACTCTTGCTGCCTTCTGGGTTTAGCAGTTCCTAGCGAGGAAGATGACAGCCAGAGCACCAACTCAGGGCCCGAGACCACACCCTCGGGGTGGCAGAGTCAGGGCCGACGCCTGCGATTTCGGAAACCAAACAAAGCAGACATAGCAAAGAGCCAGCAAGATGCACTAGCTTCTGCAACGGAGGCCCTGGCAGGGGCGAGCCAGACAGCTGAATGACCTGTGAACACTGTACGCTCCTGAAACTGGCTCCCTGACTGGTGGTGGACGGCGGGGGAGTAGGATCCCTTCCCTTGGTCACACCACAAGCCCCGCTATGACGACCTCCTGGACACTCCGGGAAGGCAGACATTACTTTTGGAACTTATCATTATTCCTTGTTTCCCTTCTCCTTGTTGCAGTTGGGACTTTTCCTCAGATTGTGTTTCATTGTGGGATTTATTTTGGTTATGGGTTCCCTCGTCCACCTTCTTCTGTTGCCCGTTTGCGCTCTTTCAGTTTCTGTGCCACTTGGTTATCTTACCAACACCCGTTCATCAACATAGGCCACAACGCATATCGCACATCAGCCCACTTACTATCCCCTAGTGCGACGCGACTCACTTAAGGTCCTCACGCTCAACGTGAGGGGTTTGAACAATCCAGTTAACCGCAGAGCGATCTTTAACTATCTTGCGCAATCCAAGACAGACATATGCCTCTTACAAGAGTCACACCTTCTCTCTAAAGATCACTACAGGTTGAAATCCCGGGCTTTCCCAACACAGATATTCTCCTCCAACACATCCAAATCAGCCGGAGTTGCCATACTGGTCTCCCACTCCTTTCAGGGCAGGGTCCTCCAGAAGGAGGCAGAGATTAAGGGTCGCCTACTCACATATCAATTCTCCCTGGGTGGGGTGACGTTCGTAGTAGGCTCTATATACGCACCTAACGATGGGCAGATTAAATTCCTCCTCCATGCCCTTCGAGAAGCCGCCGCAACTGCGGACCGTCACCTATTATTAGGTGGAAACCTTAATATTGTCTTTGACAGAGACATAGATCGCTCCTGCCAAAAAACACACCAAGCAGGGGTACTCACATCCACGGGACGGGCCCATCTTCAGGATTTGGAGCTGCTCAATCTTTCGCACCATTATCATCCACGCACCCGTAGTTACACCTTCTATTCTGGGGCACACAAAACGTATGCACGGCTAGATTACTTTCTCTGCTCCTCCTCACTTAGGGCCCACGCACTAAGCTGTGAAATTCTGACAGCTTCCCTCTCAGACCATTCCCCTGTCCTGGCCTCTTTTCTCCTGCTGTCTTCGGAGCGACCACTTAGACACTGGTGCTTGCGTGACCCGCTGCTACACCACACATCTGTAATCGAACAAGTCCAGAAAACTATCACAGAATGCGTCGCCCTCAATGCTAACCCGATACTTCTTTGGCGATACAATGGGGGGTGTTGAAAGCAGTCGTACGGGGGTATTTATAGCCATATCTTCAGCCAATAACAAAGAGAGCAGAGCTCACTCAGAGAGTTTCAGAGCTAGAACAGATGCACCAATGAACTGGTGCCTCCTGTGCCTTGCGGCAACTATGCGTAGAACGCAAACACCTTGCTGCTTTGGATCAAGATAGGGCCGAGAACGCAGCCCTCAGGCTTCGTCACTCCTACTATACGGGGGGGACAGATGCGGCCAACAAATTGCTGGAATCTAGGCAGAGGCAGGGGGTCCACACGATTCTGATGCCGGGGGGTGAGTCGGTCTCCGACGACGCGGCCATAGCGGACGGAAACGTTCCAGGACTTTTACGCTGACCTCTACACGGGAGATCCTCTGGATACCCAGACTAGCGCTGACTATATAGCTACAGCTTGTATGCCCACTTTGTCACAAGCACAGGCCGATCACCTCAACAGGGCTATACAGATAGAGGAAGTTGTCTCTGCAATCTCGCATCTTAAGATAGGCAAATCACCAGGCCCGGATGGCTACACAGCTGGCTTTTATAAGGCATTCTGCAGCCAATTGGCCCCCATCCTGACGGCATTGTTTAATACTTTCGAACAAACGGGAGCCATAGCCGGGGAAATGCTGGAGGCAGCAATAGTTGTTATCCTAAAGCCGGGGAAGGACAGGACTGTCTGTAGCGCATATAGGCCTATCTCTCTTTTAAACATAGACATCAACATATACACTAGCATCATAGCGGCTCGTTTAGCTCCATACACGGCCCAGCTGGTTGAACCGGATCAGGCGGACTTCATCCTGCTGCCCATGCAGACCAGCGACAACACTAAACACATTCTGCATCTGATCGAGTTAGCGTCCCACACCCAGGGAGAATACCTGCTCTGGCTATCGATGCGGAGAAGGCCTTCAATAGGGTGCACTGGCCTTACCTAGAGCTGGTCCTGCTGGCTTTGGTGAGAAGCTGCGGACCCGGGTTTTAAATTGCTATCGATCCCCATTGCGACAGTCCGTGTTAACGGTCACACATCCTCCCAGTTCCATATTGGGAGGGGCACTAGGCAGGGGTGCCCCCTGTCACCCCTCCTTTTTGCACTTTATATGGAATCCTTGTCGCTTAGAATCCGACAGCATCCTCTCATAACTGGGATAACATTTGGGGGAGATGTCCACACCGTAAGCCTCTATGCAGAAGACCTTCTTCTTTCTCTCTCCAACCCAATCACGGCTTTCCGCGCCCTCTTTGTTGAACTGTACTGTTTTGCACAAGGATCGGGATTTAAGATTAATATGGACAAGTCCATAGTGCTCAATATCTCCCTTTCTCCGCACACTCTTACCCACCTGCAGGAGGAATACAGGGTGTTATGGGCATTGAACGTGGAAACTTGGTGCTTAGAATCCGACAGCATCCTCTCATAACTGGGATAAAATTTTGGGGAGATGTCCACACCGTAAGCCTCTATGCAGACAACCTTCTTCTTTCTCTCTCCAACCCGATCACGGCTTTGCAAGCCCTCTTTGTTGAACTGTACTGTTTTGCACAAGGATCGGGATTTAAGATTAATTTGGATTAATATGGACAAATGCATAGCGCTCAATATCTCCCCTTCTCCGCACACTCTTACCCACCTGCAGGAGGAACACACAGTGTTATGGGCATTGAACGCGGTTCCCTAATGGGGAATCCAACTGGCTCCCACCATACCGGCTACCGCTGATATTAATTACTCCAACTTTCCGTAAGGTACTCAATAGATGGAACCACTGCACAATATCTTGGCTAGGACGGATTGCAGCTATCAAGATGACTATCCTCCCCCAAATCCTGTACCTTTTTCAGACCCTTCCCCTTCGGCCCCCAAGGGGCTGGATCCAATAGACACAGGCGGATCTGTCGCGCTTTATCTGGCACAGGCGTAAACTGCGATTTTGACATCAAGTTACGGCTCCCCCGCCGGAGAGAGGGGGAGTGGGGGTCCCTGACATCCACTCTACTTCTACGCTGCCCAACTCAGGTACCTGATAGAGTGGCACCGCCTGGAATCTGAAAAACACTGGCTGTTCCAGGACCAGGCGGTGGCAGGCAGGCCATTGCAGGGGTGCCCTTTCTTTATAAACATCATAGACCTCCAAACCTATATGCTTCAGACATCACGAGTACTATAATGGATTCTTGGGACCATACGAATGTCTCCAACCAGCTGGACACCTTCCCATCACTCCTCATACCGCTGTTCGATAACCCTGAGTTTCATCCTGCACAGTTGCTTCCGCCTTTCGGACGTGGCGCTCTTCTCCCTGTAGGTCATTGGGCCACCCCTTTGACATGGATGGTATAATTCCATTCCCGCAGCTCAGGGAGGACTACGGCCTACCGGAATTTGAGCATTTGCCATATTTACAAGTGAGACACTGGGCAATGCATCCAGCTGTTATACCGCAGGCACAACGTCTCTTGACACCGTACAAAAAGTGGCTTGTAACACGCACCTCTGACAAGAAAATTAGCTCTGACCTTCACAAAATGCTGCTGACCACTACTATACACACATACAATGCGGGCCGCTCCAGATGGGAAAGGGATCTGGGGCGAACACTAAGCCATAAAGAATGGGAGGGCATTTACCTTAGGGCAAGGCACTCAGTGTACCATATGTGCCTCATGGAGACCCTGACCAAAGTTGCCACTTATTGGTACTACACACCTGAGCGCATACACCGATTTGACCCGCGCTGGGGCGACCGGTGTTGGAGGGAATGCGAGGAGGTGGGTACCCTAGAACTTATCCTCTGGAGCTGTCCTTCTATACAAACATACTGGACCCAAGTTCTCGAAGACGTGACTTACACCTTGAGAGACAACTCCCACGGTTCCCCTCTTACATTCTCTTGGGCCGGCCCAATCCGCAGACATAGCCACTTAAATCGCGGAAGGGCCGGCTGATTGCTATTGCTTTAGGAGCGGCGACACAAAACATCCTAATCCACTGGCGCTCTACCCAGCTCCCGACACACACCGGCTGGCTCCAGCGGTTATGGTCAGTGTTGGGCATGGAGAAACTTACTCTTACGTTGGCAGGCAGAGGGTCTGAATTCCCTGAGTTGTGGCGACCTTTCCTCACCCTGCTAGTGTCAGAGTTCTGGGAGCTAACATGCCCTCTGTATCTCCGACTCCTTCGCCTTCCAAATACACAAATTCCAGACGCCGATTATAAAAGGAAACGTAAACCTAAACAATAAGCACTAGCCTACTTCCCCTTTTTTCCTGTTGTTTTTCAAGGTGGATGAGGGAGGGTGGGGTGGGTGGAAGGGGGAGGGGTGGGGGGTCTTCGTAAATGTTCTTTTCTTTACTTTACCAAGTTTGAGGGCCCGCTCCATGCTTATTACCTTTGGTAACGACACGTATTGCGACCTTGTGGTCCTACACGCATTGATTTGATTTGAGCTGAGAGCCTCGTCTTTTCTGTCAGTTTAAAAATCAATAAAAGATTTAAACCATAAAGATATCCTTTGCACAACCTGTGCAATGGAGATAGCTAGATGCTTATTCAACAAGTCTTTGGAGCTAGGTCCATGCTCACCCAGGCTGAATAACTCCTACGGTAGATCACTCCTCAAAAAGAAAAACCTTGACCTATCTGACCCAACAAACTGCAGGACTATATCAAATGGACCGTTCTTTGGAGAAAAAAAAATTTAAGCAGTGTTTACCCAACTTTCACATTGTATGGAAGATAATGTTTCAATGTCAGACCAACAGTCTTGCTTCAGACCAGGCAGAGGCAAACAGTTGCCATCATTACCATTTGGGATGATCTAAACCCTACAGTGGATAAGAATGGAGTGATTGCTCTATTGCTTCCGGGTTTATCAGCTGCACTTGACACTGTTTTCCACCACACCCTGCAATGGAGACTCCTTCATTTTGAATTATTTGCAAATGCTCTAAATTGGATTGTTTCTGATCACAAAGACAGACAAAATATAGTTTACTTAATTCCGTTCACATCAGCGCCTCACATCCAACACTGTGGTGTCCTTCAAACGTCCATTGTGTCCCTTCTAATTTTCAACATCTACCTTACCAAACCTGATTAAATTATTCAACCTCACCTGTAACAACTAGGCAGATGACGCCCAAATCGTTCTAAAAATGGATTACCCAGAAGACCTCTACAAATCAAAACTTGAGGACTGCTTTCACGCCACAAACACATGAATGATCAATAACTACCCAAAGCTCAACACCACAAAGACATAGATCATGGCTAGGGCTCCCGGTTTTATGGTATTTTTTTTTAACATTTCCATCTGTATTTTTCCATATTTATTTTTGGACATTTTATCTGTATTTATCCATATTTATTTAGTGTTTGGTGTAAAACTGTAGATTTCCATATTTATTTAACTGAAGTGCACATATACTTTGATGTCTGTCGTGTTTTAGCTATGTAAGCTGCCAAATATTACATAACAATACATCCACTGGTGAATACTAGCATTATACCACAAATGTATATTGACACATCCGTTATTTAAAGAAATTTCATCCTGTTTTTTTATTTTTCCATGCTGTCCATCTGTTCAGCTGTTATGCTATAATTCATGAAAGACGGCACGGAGAATCACTTAAAAGTAGCACAAATATCAGTATTTATTCACTGTTAAAAATAAATGCAGACAGAAAACACATTGTTTTCTGTCTGTATTTATCTGTAAAAATCTGTAAAAACGGAAAACAGGGAGCCTTAATCATAACGTACAGCCGGTGGCATAGATATCAACCTACCACCATATGGTTCAAAGAACTCAATGCCTCTCCAATAACATCAAGAGAAGTCAGAAATCTTCGGGTAACCATGGACTCAGACCTAGGCTTGATACTGCATGTAAGCTATGTCACAAAGAATGCCTTCTACACAATGAATACACAACGGGAGGTCATCCTCACACTCGTAATCTCCAAGTTTGACTATTCCAACAGCCTTCACCCAAGAAAACGCATGGCTCCTGTCATGCAGTCATTCCACTGACTACATCTAGCTAGAAGGACAATGTGCATGACACTCTGCGTTGTCAACAGAGCCTCCCAAGGAAAAGAGCCATTATACATACAAGGTAAATTCAAGCAATAGAAACAAAATAGGACACTGTGCTCCAGACTTGCACCACCTTTCGTCATATCATTTTACCATCAGAAACCCGTAGGAGGCACTGCTTTCTCAGTATACGCCACCAAGTTCTGGAACACACTACCAGCCAACATTCACGCATCCACAAGCATATACATTTCAGAAGACAGTTTTAAACATGGATGCTTCCAAGATAAGTACATCATCCCACATCCCTGGGATACAACCCAGAGAGACAACCATATCTTCAAGGTAAGTCTTCAGTGTACAACGCGCAGATAGGAAACAACCCCACCAGAAAATGACTTTCTATTTGCACATAAGCAAAAAAGAGCTGACCTATGGTCCACCTAGATATGATATAATACAGCTATGTCAATTTGTTTATACCATTTCAACCCCACACTATCACCATCATCAACTGAACAGGCAAGGAATAACTGCTGAAATCTGTCACATATTCTAGTCCACCACTGCATGTTTCAAATAACTTTACACTAAGATTATTTCTGTACCTCTCACAATGTCACTCAGATATAGGATATTAGTAACAAAACCCATCCCAACAGATCCCTCCACTTTTTTTCACCCTCCAAACATGCCCTCTCAGGACCAAAACTATAAACAAAATGTCAGGTTGGACAACCCAATGTAGTAACCAGCTAAACAGTCTGTGATCATACAAAATACCATAAAGGGACCTGCAGAGCTACTCAGAGCTGCCGGCATACTGCAAACCATAAACTTCACATCTATCTCTCAAAGCTCGTCATCCATCACTTTGCTAATTGCTGCAGAACACGAGAACTGTAGCTCTGTGGTCATCACCTATACAACATGGAAAAAGTTCCCACATAGGATCACAAAACAAAACCACCACCCTTCCGGCCACACACCCTACATGGCATAGTTTCCTGCCCATATAGGCACACACTTCAGTGCCCTATGTAGGGGTAATACGCGCTGTATAAATGCTGCAATACAATAAAATAAAGCTGAATTCATACATGTTACAAGCGCAATTTAAGATTCGCATACACCTAATCTTGAGGATTCTGACACAGGATCTTGCCTTTTGATTGTTTGAGTTGGTTAATCCGTTAAGCGATACCTTCATCTATGTGTCTGTATTTGTGTTGCAATGGTTAGTGTTGGTTAGAGGACTGGTATGTGCATTGAGGTGCTTCAAGCATGTGTTGGAGAGGATTTTAGAGTATGGTATGGCTAGGGTTTGGTTTTACTGCATCCTCTTACACTAGACTAGCTCTTGAATGATGGATTGGATGTTTATTGTATATACTGTTTTGGAAAGAGGGGAGTGGTGTGATGTGGGATGTGTGTTCATGCGTGTGTGTGAGAGACAGCATATATAGGGAAACAGGCACATCATGGCATTAGCTGGGGGGCGTGGCTAAGCCGGCCAAGATGGTGGCAGCATTCCTTTAGTGCTCCGCAAGGCAGCCCGAGTTTATCTGCAATAAATATGCCCTAAACTGGTCAGTCAATGTGTAAAACCCCAGCACAGCCCAGGTGACAGCGCGGGCGTCTGCCGGCTCCGACAGAGCGTCCGGGGAGACACGGATGGGAGCGTAGGAGCCCACGGCGAGGTTTGCTGCCCGACCTCAAAATGGCAGCGCCCGGTGCGGCCTGAATGCTCCAGAGACCGGGTTGAATGCAGAGGAGTGGCCCGCCTGTTGCTATTCCCTGATTCTGTCGGCGACCCCAGCGGGGGCTCCGGCTGCCATCCAGGCAGAGAACTGGTCCGGAAGGAGTCAGGTGAGAGCATCGCGGGGGCCACTTGCAGACCCCCGACTAGCCGGATCCCCAGTGCGAGAGGAGGCCCTCCCAGACAGGGATGGCCCACCCGAATCATGGAGCGCAGCGACGGCCCCCAGACTGCACTACACCACGCAACAAGGGGCACCTTGAGGATAACATCAGTGTGAGGTACTAGGCATGCCTGCACTGTGAAAGTCTTCCACGCACAGCGGCACCCCTCCCCCGCCGCGGCGCCGGACCTCGAGGTGTGCGGGGGAGACTATGAGGTCAAAGTGCGTGTCCCACCAGCATGTCTGCACAGGACGGCACGCCGAGATTCCCCGGACTGTCGGAAGGGGCATCCTGTCACAGCAGCCCCCCAGCATGGAGGGGATAGTATTTACGACATGTGGGGCATAACGTAACCGCCGCGCCTGATAGATGTCTGACCGGGAGGGCCCTGCGACCCGTCATTGGAGTCCCCCCAGATAGGAGCGGTACCAGTGTCAGAAGACTGGCGAATCCCCAGGAGGGCGCCCGTGACCCCTCGAGGACCAGGGCGTGGTGCGGGCGCAGTCTAAGCGCCATTAGGTCTATGGGCCTTTGTTTCTGCCTTCACTGGAGCCCAAAATAATTCAACACCAAGGAACCTCCACAACTCAGCGCTGCACATCACGGGGTCACAACACCAATGACACCTGCCGGTGGTGCTTGACGGGCAACACCCTCCTCCACAAGGAGTCAATCCCCCCCCCCCCCTTCCCCACAACAGCGCCGGGCTTCGAAGCGCGCGGGTGGGACGCACGCTCAGAGTGTGGACCACACGAGGGAGACTACGGCAGGCGGTGGGTTAAATTTCCTTCAACAATCGCACGTTCCCCCCCCACCCCCCCTCCCCCCCCCCCCCAGTCAAGCCGGCACCCCAGCAATACAGGCACCGAGCCCACGACCCTTGGGGTGAGAAGGAGTTGCCGCGTCCACAGACGGCCTTCCCCGGAAGACTCAGAGTCGAGACACCGACACCACCTCGTATGGGGCTACGAGAAATCCAGATAGAAACAGTGGGCAGCAACTGCACTTAGAAGAGGGGAGACCCCCCAGGACATTATTACGACCGAGACTGACAACCGGGCAGCGTCAACAAGGTCGACACACAAGGGGAGTGCCACGGGTGATCGTCGGAGGCGGTCAGCGGAGGACGCAATCAACATGGGACGATAACGGGCGATGGGCACAATGCAGGTGGCGGGCCCCCTAAGGGCACTGTCCCCTGCACCGCAAACCACACGACCGGGAGGGGAAACTGCAAGCTCGGACTCAATGTCGGCCAAACTGGGCAAAGTCCTAGCAGCGATTGAACACTCAAGAGTGTTCATGGAAGACAAGTTCAGGGAGCTGGCCACGGATCTCAACCTGCTCTGGGAGGACCACAGGAAACTGTCGGACAAGGTGAAAAAAGGGGAAACGCTGCTGCAAACTCTAGAACTGCAAATGCAGCAACAATAAGACACTCTGAAAAACCTGCAATCTTGGATGAAGATTCTAGAGGACAGAATGGATGATTTAGAGGGACCCTCCCGGAAAAGCAACATTCACATTATCAACTTACCGGAAGCAGTGAAGGGAACCAATCCTCTCAGCTACATTGCGACATGGATTGAGACATTCACCCCAGCGGGATAACTGATCTCTTTCTTCTTCATTGAACAAGCACACAGAGTACAGGCCCAGAAACCATCACCGGGGTCGCCACCGAGACCGTTTCCTCTGAAATTGCTTCATTACCAGGACAGAGACACTATTCTTCGGGCTGCTAGGAGACAAGGTGTGATCAGAGTAGAGGACAAGCAGGTCATGTTGTTCCCAGACTACTGACGAGCAGTACAACAACAAAGGCCCACCTTTCTGGCGGTCAAACGCATCCTGCGCCAGAAGAATGTCCAATATGCACTCCTGTTACGGGCTAGGCTTAAGATATTAATGATGGAACCACGCATTTTTTCTTGGATCCCACGTCGGCCAGCGACTGGGTTGAACAACACCTGGCGAACGTGATCAATCCCAGAAAGTCACAGACCAATCGACCACCGGGCCGCCAACGGCATCAACAGAAAAAAGTCACACTCACCCAACTCAACTCACACTCAGATTCTTCCAGTAAGAACTCTCCGGATCTTACCCAAATTATCGCATAACGCCGAAAAGCACTTCAAGCGGCTGATGAGGTGGGACTTCCAGGGGACAGCTCGGACGGCAAGAGGGGTCCGCACATATTCACATCAGAACAGGAGGGCAGCGTCGGGAATACACCGGGAGATGGCTCCATGACTCCGCCAATAGTGACCCCCCAAACGGCAGACACTTTGTTTTGAACTTCCTGGGCCGTCATGCCATATCCTGAAGACAATGGAGGGAGCCTTTTGAGATCTACGAACTCCCCACACTTGTAGAGTTGGCACATCATGGCTAAGGCGGGCAGCCCCGCGTCTGGAGAGTCAGACGGCCCACCGCCACATCAGCCTACACCGCACGGCAATGGTTGTCGTAGATATAGTTGGGCACCAAGATAACAGACAATGATCGGGCTGCTGTACGACAGTGGCTGGTGGAGGCTGAGGACCACGTACCCCACAAAACGTACTAAAGTTAGCACATGTTGTGCAATTTGGACGTACCACCCCGAGCAATAGGTCCTTTTAGTTGGGATTGTTTCCTGTTTGTTCTCTTTACTTCCCCCTGTTACATTTCCCACACACATACCCGGGGAACCGAATACGCAATATGCAGAATGCTGGTAGGCTTAACGGAGGTAGTCACTCGAGTGGGGGGGACACGAGAGAAGAAGAGGGCGTTCCACTTTGTACAACAACATCCAGACATCAGGCACTATGACGGCTAGGTTCCCTAACACAGACCTGAATATCGTAACATTGAAGGTCAGGGGTATGCACACTGCAAATAAACAATATGCAATTTATGCCTATATGAAAAGACAGCAGGCGCAGATGGTACTCCTCCAGGAGACACACCTTACAGGGACAGAGGTGGATCGCCTATGCAAAAAATGGCGTGGTATTATATGCGCCACAACATCATCAGCATTTGCATGGGGAACCCTAATTTGGATTAGGCCCGGGATCCCCTTCAAAGAATAGTCCAGGGTAGTTGATAAGGAGGGCTGATATTCCCTGTTAGCAGGTCACCTCGAGGGTAAAAAGGTACTGATGGGGAGTATTTATGCTCCCAATGTGGAACAAGAGTAGTACTGGACTCGCCTCACAGGGGTATTAGCACACTACACTGCAACACCGTGGTTACTGGGAGGGGACTATAACTTCACCCTAGACACTGGGTTAGAAAGATCTCATCCCCCGCCGGTGCATTCACCTGCACTGAAACAGACAGAGCTTTTTAAAAAAATGGGTTACCCAATAGTCCCTGGTAGATGCGTGGCGAGAAAAGAATCCAAACACTAAAATATACTCATTCTACTCTGTCCCACACAATCTCAGGGAGCGCCTCGATAGATTCCTCTGCTCAGCGGCATTACTCCCTCAAATACAACACACTGACTACCTAGGCAGAGTCTTGTCAGATCATGATGCACACACCGTGATCCTTAGATGGAGGCCACCGCATCCCCCGGTCCCCACGTGAAAATTGCCCCGGGAATGCCTCACGAACCAGGCATTCTGTCATACACACAGCAAACACATCCAGGAATATGTTTTACTAAACGCGAACACAGCCTCAACCAGATCAGTAGAATGGGATGCATTCAAAGTCGAGGCAAGGGGACACTGTATTCAGCACATAGTAGGGGTTTGGCAGGTGCTAGAGCAGTGACTGCGAACCGCGGAGCTGTGATTAGCGGAACTTACGGAAAGACTAGATATGGGGGAGGCTACCCCTGCACAGGTGGCGACTGCAAAAACAACATACGCGGAAACCATGGATGACCTTCGCAAATACAATTTTAGAGCGTAAGCTGCAAGAGTGCATAGAGAGGGAAATAGGGCAGGTACACTTCTTGCCTGGCTTGCAAAACAAGACATGGACATGCCACCCATCACAGCATTACGGGACGAGTCTGGCACCATTAAACAATCACAAGTAGATATACTACGCATCTTTCACAACTATTACACAGGCATCTATCGCACCCCGCCAGGGGTATCACACCTGTCATTAACCCAATTCCTCCACTCCACTCCCTTACCCGGCATTCCACTGACGGATGGAAAGGCACGAGACACAAAGATAACCTACCCCGATGTCACCCATGCAATCAGGGCGGTGGCACGCCAGAAAGCACCGGGAATGGATGGCATTCCCCTTGAGTACTATACCACTTTTTTGGGGCAACTGTCGCCACACCTCATGACCATGTACGACGATGCATTGAAGACAGGCGAACTTCCCAGCTCGCTCAGGGAATCTACTCTGGGAACGTTCCTCAAACCGAACAAAGATCCCACACTTCCGTCCTCATACAGGCCCATAACTTTACTTAACGCGGATTGTAAAATTCTAGGGAAAATCTTAGCAGACCGCTACATCCAGGTCCTCCCGCAATTGATCCACCCAAACCAAAATGGCTTTCTTCCCAGATGCAATGTATCACAGAACATACGTAGACTCTTCCATATACAGGATAGAGTACAGGTCCACTTACCACAAGCCGCATGCCTCATTTTAGACCTTGAAAAGGCCTTCAATACACTCATGTGGCCCTATTTATTCGCAACCCTCCGAAAAATAGGTGTTGGCCCGACTCTAATGGCATACAGGCAACTTCTCTACAAGGGCCTTACCACTAGGGTGAAGATAGTAAAGTACATCTCGACCCCACTGGCAGGGGAACGAGGCAGGGGTGCCCCTTGTCCCCCCTACTTTTTGCCATGGCAGTGGAGCCTTTGACCATTCGCCTGCGACAGGAGGGTGACGCCTGGGGTATCCAGTTTGCGGGCACAGTTCACTGCGTATCGTTATACGCCGATGACCTTTTGATCTATGTGCGGGATGTCACAAGTGATCTCACGCCAATATGGACAATACTACACACCTACACAGAGGTCTCTGGACTTAAAGTTAATTGGGGAAAATCAACGATCTTCCCTCTCAGCCCTCACCTTGCTCGGAGATCACTATAGGACCCCAGACACTCGGTTGGAATGCTATGGCAACCCGATAACTAGGAGTGAGACTATATCACTCGCCGGAAGAACTCTACGAGGGGAACCACCGCAAAACTTTGTGTGGCAGTGGCCTTCTGGAAGACCCTTCCCTTGTCTTCCATAGGGCGTGTCGCCTTAACAAAGATGATAATGGTGCTCAGGCTGCCCAAAAAGTTATGCCAAAATGCGGGATAGCTATGATCTTCCCCCGGGGCAATTCCTGGTGTACAGACGGCTAGTAGACAGCGCACGACAATATTGGGATCCTTCTGAGGGGGAACCACAGACACACCCAGTGCTACATACAATCCTCCGTATGGACAGAAGCAGACACTTCGTGACATGGCACTATAAAGCAATAAGGGAAATGATCACGTCCCCTCTACAGGCCCTTTGCCAAAAATGGGAAGACAAGATAGGTCGAGTGCTCAATGACCAAGAATGGGAAAAGGCCTTAGAGTACCAAAGAAAGTCTCGTAGTACGCACAATTCAAAAACATACAATTCAATATTCTACACCGAGCATACTTAACACCGTATAAGCTCCATCGTTTCTACCCGGACACGCATTTTGCGTGCCTCAGGTGTCAAACACCCGAATCCAACTTCAAACAAATGTTCTGGGACTGTCCCGTGCTTCAGCCATATTGGGGTAGAATACATCGGGTTCTTGAGGCGACGGTCCACCTCATGCACATTACCTCATGGGAGGCATGTGCCCTAGGGGTCTTCCGCAGACAAAAGACAGAAAAGGCGCAGTGCAGATTTGAGTCCTTAGCCCTATGCTGGCAAAAAGGCGAATAGCCATGTACTGGAGGGAACCAGCAGATTCTCCAGAGGCAGCCTGGATTGGGGGTGGAGAAATGGGGGGCAGCGGAAGAAACCATATTGAGAGACGAGGAGGTGAAGGGGATTCGTAAACACCCCATCTCTATGGAATGAGCACAACTCCTGTTGCAGTTCACGCAAGAGACAACACAAAACGATTCCCCCAGGGGCACACTAGCCCAGTCCCAAACCCCACCCCTGTCCCCGATAGCGTTCTCACATACCACGGCGCAATAACTACACCAAATGAAAGACCGTTTAAGCATTGGGAACCCACTAGACTAGCACCCTGACTACTGCTGGGAAATATAGCCCCCTGAAGATCTCCCCTTCCTCCCGGCTCTGACGCTGAAGACACCTTGCGGACGTACTGGTCCCTACCACATAGCAAATACCTATCACATCATACCTTTTTGGGTAAGCTCCCAAATTCCTCCTAACCCCCTCCAACCCCCACCCACAGTTCACTGTTTCTTGTTCACCCTTCGGCACAGAAGAGTAGGTGCTTACACATTGGGAGCACACACATGGGCATTAAGCCATGAGGGACACCAGAATGGAGTTGGGGTCTACACATCAACCCGAACCATTGCGTACCCCCACTCATTCAAGCACCGGGCATTAGCTAGCCCACTACATCCCGCACTAAATTACTAGAAGAGTAATACCTATGTACAATGTGATGTTTCTTGCTTGTCAAGTGTGATGTATAATGGGATGAATGCTACATAATGTGTTCATATCATCTGACTGCCGGTGGGCACCTGACGTAACGTCTGACTTGCAAAGGCATAATGCTGTACCATGGAAAACAAAACTCAATAAAAAAAGTTTAAACAAAAAAAAATCATGGCATTAGCTGGGAAATTCAGACCTAACATGGCATCAGTCCGTAAATGGAAAAGAAGGGACCCTTGCTACATTGGTGGCGTACAATTACAAATAGAGTTAAATGATGATCTTAACTGGCATGTTGTGAAAATGCATATACCACTGCATTTTCTGGTAATCAGAGGCACATGCATCAATGCTTTAGTGGGTACAAGGCGGTAATCCGCATAGCAGTGGCTGACATATGGTGCAAACTGGGCATATCATTGGCTGGCTTATTAGGGAAAGGTGAACGTCCTGCCATTGGCTGCTAAATATGGAACATTAAGGCATCAGCTGGAGTATGGGGAATGGGAACATCATGGCATTGACTGACATATGAAGGAGACAAACACAACATGTCCTTGGCTGGCATGTAGTGAAAGTAGATGTGGCAAACAGACACATCATGGGATTATCTGGAATATGGGTAAACCTTGAGGCATTAGCTGGCCATTGGGAAAGTGGATTATACTGGCACTGCCTGGCACATGAGCAACATCTGGGGCACGTGATGATGATCAATGGTATAACTTAAACAAGCACTGGCAAAGACCAAAAGTTCTCTTCTATGTAAGATCTATTGGCTTTGTCAGTATGTTTTAGCCATGATGTAAATCAGAGTCGCTGCTGCTCAGCGTGAGTAAAAGTTAGTAGGGTAAAGGAGAGTGGTGGAGAGTGGAATGTTACGGAGTGAAGTGGCGTATTGTAGAGTTGGGTGTCGTGGAGAGGAGAGGAGTGGAGAAGAGAGGAGTGAAGTGGAGTGTTATGGAGCAACCTACAGTATTGTGGAGAGAGGAGTGTGTCTTAGAGCGGAGGGCATAGAGTTGAGTGGTGTAGAGTGAAGCACAGGGTTAGAATTGAGTAATTAGAGTGGAATGGCTTAGAGTGTTGTGGAGTGGTGTTGAGTGGAATGGCATAAAGGGTGTTGTACAGAGCACAGTGTTGTAGAGTAGAGTGGTGTACCGTGGAGTAGACAATCAGAGTGGAGTAGCAGAGTGTAGTGGAGTAGTGTGTCACAGAATAGAGAGGAGTAGTGTTGTAGAATGGGATAGAGTGGAGTAGAGTGTCAGTGGAGCAGAGTTTAATGGAGTTGAGCATCATAAAGTGGAGTATCATGGAGTGTAGTAGAGTGTAGTAGAATGGCCTAGAGTGAAGTGGCGTGAAGTACAGTGTTCAGAGCAGATCGGTGTGGAGTGCATTGGTTTTGAGTAAAGTGGTGCAGATTGCATTGGCATTGAGTGCAGTGACAGAGTAGCATAAAGTGCAGTGGCGTAGAGTGGTGCAGAATAGATTGCAGTGGTGTTGAGTGCAATGGCAGAGTGAAGTGGTGCAGAATAGAGTGGTGAAGAGTAGAGTGATGTGGAGTAGAGTAGCACAGAGGGGAGTAGAGTGCAGTGGCGTACAGTGTAGAGGTGAAGAGTTGAGTGGTGCGGCGTAAAGTGCAGTGGCATAGAATGCAGTCATGCAGAGTAGAGTGATAGAGTGCAGGGTCGTAGAGTGTTACACAGTAGAGTGGTACAAACAGCAGTGACAGAGTACACTGGAATAGAGTTAAATGGCATAGAGTGGAACAGAGTAGAGTGGCATAGAGTAGAGTGGCATAGGGTTCAGTGGCAGAGAAAGAAGTGTTGCAGAGTAGAGTGATGTAGAGTGCATTGGCATAGAGTAGAGTGGTGCAGTTGCATAGAGTGCAATAGAGTGGAGTGATGCAGAGTAGAGTGATGATGAGTAAAGTGGTGTAGAGTGCATTGGCATAGAGTAGAGTGGTGCAGTAGCATAGAGTGCAATAGAGTGGTGTAGCATGGAGTGGCGTAGAGTACAGTAGAGTGACATAGGGTGCAGTGATGTAGAGTGCAGTCATGCAGAGTAGAGTGCAGTGGCATAGAGTGGTGCAGAGAGCATTGATGTAGAGTACGGTGGTGCAGAATAGAGTGGTGTAGGGTGCAGTGACGTAGAGTGCAATGGTATAGCGTGATGTAGCATGCAGTGGCATAGAGTAGAATATTTTATAACGGTGTAAAGTGCAGTGGAGCAAATTAGTTTGCATAGGCACAGTGGCGTAGGGTGCATTGGTTTTGAGTAAAATGATGTAGAGTGAATTGCCGTAGAGTGCAATGGTTTAGACTAGACTGGCGTAGCGTAGAGTGCAGCATAGAGTGGAGCAGAGTGTTGTAGAGTGTAGTGGCATAGAGACAAGTGGCATAGAGTAGACTTTCAGAATAGAGTGAAGTGGAGTGGTGCAGGGTAGAGTATAGTGGTGCACGGTAGAGTGCAGAGGCATAGAGTAGTGGCGTTGAGTAGAGTGGCACATCATTGATTGCGGCAGAGTGGAGTGACAGAGTGGAGTAGAGGGACGTGGAGTGGCATAAAGTAGATTATTTCAGAGTAGAGTGAAGTGGTGTAGAGTGCATTGGTGTAGACTGCAGTGTGGCAGAGTGGAGTGGAGTGGTGTAGAGTGCAGTGGCGCAGAGTGCAGTGATGCATAGTATAGTGGGGAGTGTACAGGCATAATATAGAGTGATGAAAGTGTCAGAGTGCAGTGGTGCTCAGTAGATTACAGAGGCACGACCACTTCCCCCCCTACTCTCATTATTCCCACTTAGCAGTAGGTACAGCACCCTAGATCTATTGGATTGACGCCCTGTGAGGCTTAGTCCTTTACCTCTAGTTGCTAGCAGAGCAGGCCACCCAATAAGAGATTGTGGAAGGCAAAGGTAACACTAATATCACAGAAACCCCAATCCCTCATAAATGTACTAGCACTGGGAGTAGGTTGGAAACTCGGACCATCTATGGACCGGCGGAACCGTGTGGCCCTTTTGGTGAACTGACACGAGGCGAACTAAAGGGGAATACACAAGTGTCCGAGAGTCCCACGTGTTCTGGAGGGAATGAAACCTGTGAACATAGACATGCAAATGATTTATCCCCAACGAGTGTAGAGGAATCCAGTGCCAGCATTAAAGTTCTGTCCTGGAACCTGACAGGGATGAATAATAAACTTTCACTTCCAGAGTGGGGTCTTTTCTTGGATAAACATGATATTTGTATGGTGCAGGAAACTTGGGCCTTGGACGAGAGTACGAGGGATGGTTTCGCCACCTTCAAAATATTGGCAACAACAGGGGAAGGGGGAGACCATCGGGTGGCTTGTCGATTTGGGTGGGCACGCACTTGGGTGTTCAGGCTGGTGATATTCCAAATAATTCTCCAGACGTCCAATGTGTACTCCTGACGCTCCCTGATCTGACAACTGTTGCCTTACTTAATATTTATTCAAGGCCACAGCAGCGTGGTCAGGAATCACCCACTATTAATGTGCTGAGGCAGTTTATTCTTTCCTTAGATCCTGCTAGTGGGAGGTGATTTTAATTGTCAGTTTGAGCTCCTCGAGAGCATGGGCGTGGGGGACTCAGATGACGAGGATCAACTTTGGTATGTCCCCAACCCTCAGATCTCCCCTGTCCGAGCATGGACCCTGCTGGTTCTCCAAATTAAAGCACTTGCCCTTACAATGTCTCTGCAGGCGTGTAATGGGAGGTTAGAGCCAGATATACCTTGGTCTTTTACCTTTAATAGACCAGGTCACACTTCAATCATTGATTATATAATGAATGAAACAAGACACTGGGACAAGGTGTTGAATTTTAGAGTGCTTCCTAGGACTGATAGTGATCACAACGCCCTGGTGCTGACACTGAAACCAGGGAGTTTCGGGTTGTCCAACCCGCCCCGAACTTACTGCTTTATCACAGCCCCTCAATATCAAATAATAGGCTGAGAATAAAATGGTGCCATTTTCAGGGTTCGCCAACTAAACTAGCTGAAATATATCACCTGGCACTACCGCAGCTAATTGAAATGGGGGAAATTGATGTAAAGAACTTAGACGAAGCAGCCCAGACCAGGATCACGGGAATTCACAAACAGTTGGTCGGTAAACTCTTTGGTGCGTTTTACCCTTTGGTTAGTAATAATGCTGCCCTTGCTAGAACGATTTCCTGGTATGATGCAGCTTGTTGAAAAGCAAAAACTGATTTGCTAATGGCAATAAAAGCAAAGGATAGAGCAACAATAAAGCAGTGTCGACTTGGGTACAAACAGGCTATTACCAGGGGGGAAATGACTGGGAGGAGAATAAATGGGAGGAACTCAGGTTAGCACTTTCTCGTAGGGACTCCAAAGCATTTTGGACCATTGTTAGTAGTAGGGCGAGTGGGGCGCACCCGCACTCATAACAAATATAGCTCCTGCAGCGTGGGAAGCTCATTACGGAGCACTCTATGCTAGCCCCATTGAAGAGACAACCTTGCTCCCCACTCTTGATCCACCAAACTGTTGTGAACGTATCTAGGACCCTAATTAAATATTCCCGATTTATGCCCTTATGTGGTTATAACAAATCATAAATTTTAATAGAACAGAGGTTGTTTGGGTCACAGGGATAATTTTTATGACCACTCAACACTATATTCCCCGAAAGTAACTAAGCAAAATACAAATAATAGTGGAGGGTCAATGGTTTGAATTTTTCTGAAGAAACGACTATGTGTGAGAGTCAGTGGCAATAGTCCACTAATCTGGGTACATCATTCGTGGTTTTTGAAAAATACCCATCAGTAGCTCTTCCTTGGCGCCCTTTTCATCATATGGGTTCCTTCCAACCATGAAGGATAGTATTTTGATATGGTCAATTGGGACAGCATAAGGACCAGTGATGATATAACCGGGTCACAGGGAGCTTCTGAAAAGCAGTGCGGGGGGGTGTGTGTGTTTTAGCGTGCAAAAAGTGCAGGATAGTGACATTAAAATTAGATAACCATGAGGAAAAATTATTTATTAGAGACCTCAGTGTTTCTAAGATTTTAAAACGTGCGAAATTGGTAGTTTCACCTAATAGCTACCAACAGGTTGGTCGACATGACATGTTTCAGCAGAATTTTTGGATCACAGAGGTATCCACTGCATTCCTCAGGACCTGTATCGCTACTGCTAGTAGTGTATTATAAAATATATAAGAAAAGGAAATCTTTCACCTGGGTACTAATGAAGGATCATTCTCCCAGCTAGGAAATCCAGTGTGAGACAAGCATAGTCGAAAAAGGAAAAAACAACAATTAGTATATCTACAATATCCAGAGCATTTGCATGGTATATCATATCAATAAAGAGAACCACATCTGTTATCCTCTTCGTAGTACTTTGATTCCTACTATCAACCACCATACCTCAAAGTGATATGTGGTAAGACTCTCACTTACCATATTGTGCAGGAGAGTACTGCCTCACCTCACCTGGCTCACAGCTCAGGTAATTGAAGCACCGCTCTAAAATGAAAGGAAAAATATACAAAGACACGTCAGCATCCGCTGACTTCACACTTAATCACAACTAATTCCAGCGTGCATGCGGGTTCAAAAGGCCGATGTGCCCCGTTTAGGGCCTCGGCAGAATTAAATACCATTGTAAATGCCAATCCTTTGTTAGTGGATAGGAATGTCTCTTGTAAGTTATTTTGAAAACAAAGACGGTGAAATTTGGAAACGGCATCTAAGTGTATCCAAAACCACCGCTTGGTCGTGACTTATGAGAGGTGAGTCTGCGAGAACATGCGCGGCATATGTAGGTATCTCTTAATCTTTTTGGACTCACGTTAGGAAAAACACGCACTAGGTCTCTGCCCCACGCATACGGCGTGGGACAGTGTTCATCGCCATGTGTATTCCGCCGCTTTTGGTGAAAGGGAAACACATGCGCCTCCGCTCACTCAGCGTTTAAATGCTACAGATCGGGCGGGTGCAAGCTCTCACCTTCAGTGCTGTCCTGCTCTTCTACTCTGTACCAGTCTCGGAAGAGCTCGCGCATATGATTATGGTAAACTCGTGTACTCGCTAGCAGACAGGCAAGGAGCCATCGTCTCTTACCTGTCCGTCGGTACTTCCAGCGTCCCTCTGGCTGTAAGGGGAGGTAACGCGCGTTGTTGGGAGCAACAATTATGCTTCCCTCGTTAGGCGTGTCCCGTCACGCCCACTGCCCTAAGAATTATGGGGCATGTAGTTCTAAGGCATAGGTGCCTGTTTATTCGCGTAATCTGTTGCGCTAGCAATGTAGTAGTCAGATATACAAGCATACGAACCAGTAGACACTGCACAATAATATTACTTTTATAGAGTTGGGAGTGCTAACAGGCTTCGCCAACAGAGAGATCTACAAAGTCAATTGTTATGGAGTATGTAATGTAATAGTTCATAGGGTGGAAGGCAAAGTTTTTTTAATAATCTAATAAGATCCAACTAATCAGACTCATCTCAGTGTGAAAGATCTTACATAATGTAGATATCATCATACATGGCCTCTTATCCTGGTCAGAACTAATGCCAAAACCCTGGATGGCTTAGTGTATTCTAAATGTACCATCACACTAATATAGTGGATTGAAGATCAGAGTGACATCCACGGTATGTCATCATTCAGCCCATCTTTGTCTGAGTTAAGGGTATATACCCATTTCTGTTCTTTTTTGAACAAAAACCTGTTTATGTCTGTCACATGATTGGGTATAGGTGGTTGTTCAAGCACAGTCCAACGAAAATCGTTTGGGCCATGTCCCACCTCCAAAAAATGGTTGGTCATTTTGGTAGACTGTTTGCGACACCTAATAGTGCTCCTGTGTTCGGAAATGCGTGTCTTCACTTTCCTTGTCGTCATCCCCACATATTTATACTCACAGGGGCAAACTATTAGGTAGATGACATTTAGACTGTTACAGTTGGTAAAACGCCTTTGTTCCCACAGACGCCCACCCCCAATGTCGATGGTTGTGGATTTGGAAGTCAGCGGACATGCAGCACAACTCCCACAGGGATGGTGCCCTGTCACGGCTGGCATGTCCCAGAGTGTTCCTACTGCTCTGGGGGTCACTGATCTGGGTCTGGTATGGACCAGTTGGTCCTTTAGATTTCTACCCCTTTTAAAAGCAAACAGAGGGGGAGGCAGGCTGTCATTGCCCGTATTTAGAATACTCCAATGCTTCTTTATGATCAGATTCAAAAGATCATAAAGAAGCATTGGAGTATTCTGAATACGGGCAATGACAGCCTGCCTCCCCCTCTGTTTGCTTTTAAAAGGGGTAGAAATCTAAAGGACCAACTGGTCCATACCAGACCCAGATCAGTGACCCCCAGAGCAGTAGGAACACTCTGGGACATGCCAGCCGTGACAGGGCACCATCCCTGTGGGAGTTGTGCTGCATGTCCGCTGACTTCCAAATCCACAACCATCGACATTGGGGGTGGGCGTCTGTGGGAACAAAGGCGTTTTACCAACTGTAACAGTCTAAATGTCATCTACCTAATAGTTTGCCCCTGTGAGTATAAATATGTGGGGATGACGACAAGGAAAGTGAAGACACGCATTTCCGAACACAGGAGCACTATTAGGTGTCGCAAACAGTCTACCAAAATGACCAACCATTTTTTGGAGGTGGGACATGGCCCAAACGATTTTCGTTGGACTGTGCTTGAACAACCACCTATACCCAATCATGTGACAGACATAAACAGGTTTTTGTTCAAAAAAGAACAGAAATGGGTATATACCCTTAACTCAGACAAAGATGGGCTGAATGATGACATACCGTGGATGTCACTCTGATCTTCAATCCACTATATTAGTGTGATGGTACATTTAGAATACACTAAGCCATCCAGGGTTTTGGCATTAGTTCTGACCAGGATAAGAGGCCATGTATGATGATATCTACATTATGTAAGATCTTTCACACTGAGATGAGTCTGATTAGTTGGATCTTATTAGATTATTAAAAAAACTTTGCCTTCCACCCTATGAACTATTACATTACATACTCCATAACAATTGACTTTGTAGTTCTCTCTGTTGGCGAAGCCTGTTAGCACTCCCAACTCTATAAAAGTAATATTATTGTGCAGTGTCTACTCGTTCGTATGCTTGTATATCTGACTACTACATTGCTAGCGCAACAGATTACGCGAATAAACAGGCACCTATGCCTTAGAACTACATGCCCCATAATTCTTAGGGCAGTGGGCGTGACGGGACACGCCTAACGAGGGAAGCATAATTGTTGCTCCCAACAACGCGCGTTACCTCCCCTTACAGCCAGAGGGACGCTGGAAGTACCGACGGACAGGTAAGAGACGATGGCTCCTTGCCTGTCTGCTAGCGAGTACACGAGTTTACCATAATCATATGCGCGAGCTCTTCCGAGACTGGTACAGAGTAGAAGAGCAGGACAGCACTGAAGGTGAGAGCTTGCACCCGCCCGATCTGTAGCATTTAAACGCTGAGTGAGCGGAGGCGCATGTGTTTCCCTTTCACCAAAAGCGGCGGAATACACATGGCGATGAACACTGTCCCACGCCGTATGCGTGGGGCAGAGACCTAGTGCGTGTTTTTCCTAACGTGAGTCCAAAAAGATTAAGAGATACCTACATATGCCGCGCATGTTCTCGCAGACTCACCTCTCATAAGTCACGACCAAGCGGTGGTTTTGGATACACTTAGATGCCGTTTCCAAATTTCACCGTCTTTGTTTTCAAAATAACTTACAAGAGACATTCCTATCCACTAACAAAGGATTGGCATTTACAATGGTATTTAATTCTGCCGAGGCCCTAAACGGGGCACATCGGCCTTTTGAACCCGCATGCACGCTGGAATTAGTTGTGATTAAGTGTGAAGTCAGCGGATGCTGACGTGTCTTTGTATATTTTTCCTTTCATTTTAGAGCGGTGCTTCAATTACCTGAGCTGTGAGCCAGGTGAGGTGAGGCAGTACTCTCCTGCACAATATGGTAAGTGAGAGTCTTACCACATATCACTTCGAGGTATGGTGGTTGATAGTAGGAATCAAAGTACTACGAAGAGGATAACAGATGTGGTTCTCTTTATTGATATGATATACCATGCAAATGCTCTGGATATTGTAGATATACTAATTGTTGTTTTTTCCTTTTTCGACTATGCTTGTCTCACACTGGATTTCCTAGCTGGGAGAATGATCCTTCATTAGTACCCAGGTGAAAGATTTCCTTTTCTTATATATTTTATAATACACTACTAGCAGTAGCGATACAGGTCCTGAGGAATGCAGTGGATACCTCTGTGATCCAAAAATTCTGCTGAAACATGTCATGTCGACCAACCTGTTGGTAGCTATTAGGTGAAACTACCAATTTCGCACGTTTTAAAATCTTAGAAACACTGAGGTCTCTAATAAATAATTTTTCCTCATGGTTATCTAATTTTAATGTCACTATCCTGCACTTTTTGCACGCTAAAACACACACACCCCCCCGCACTGCTTTTCAGAAGCTCCCTGTGACCCGGTTATATCATCACTGGTCCTTATGCTGTCCCAATTGACCATATCAAAATACTATCCTTCATGGTTGGAAGGAACCCATATGATGAAAAGGGCGCCAAGGAAGAGCTACTGATGGGTATTTTTCAAAAACCACGAATGATGTACCCAGATTAGTGGACTATTGCCACTGACTCTCACACATAGTCGTTTCTTCAGAAAAATTCAAACCATTGACCCTCCACTATTATTTGTATTTTGCTTTATAACAAATCATACCCTTATAAAGGCATAAGAATCATATCCGTATTTAGTAATAGCCAATGCAATCCAAATACGGCAAGGCTACTTCCTTAGACTCCTAGAAAGTACAAGTTCTTTCAACAAACCAAACCTCCAGCAACCTGGGAATTCCCCATGGTTTTGTTTTGATTTGTCCTAGAACTCCTGCGAGTCCGAAAGAACGGCCAGTTCTTAGTGACATCTTTTATTGACGTCTTATGTCCAACCTTACGTCAAACACGACACCTTCCAGGTATAAATATACCAGCGTTTGCCTTAAGCAACACGCGGTGGTTTGGAGCAGAGCGGCTATCTACTTATCCAAAGCCCAGCTGATGTGAGTGCCGAAGGAAGCCGTCCCTCCCATTTGACACACTGAGAAAGAGGCTGTCTTTTTCTCCTGCCGAGAAAATCCAGCTCCAGTGTTTCCAGTCACCCTTGCGGGTTACTGGGAGATCGAGTCCTGAGAGCGAGATACAAGACCTCCTTCATTCTAAAACAAAGGTATGGAGCTGATTAGATCCTTGGAGAATTCTTGAGTCAGATTCTTGACAAAACTAACTTAACTTAAAAACTCCTTTACTCCTTCCCACGTACTAGGCTTAGGTTTGGTACACTGGGGTAGGCGTATTTAGAAACATCAGTTGAGTACGTTTAGTCAACTTTTATCATTGTATGTAATTGTATATATTTTATACATTTTAAGTATCATATGGCTCAGAAACCATATCAATGCTTTTACAGTATTATTTCATAATACTCCTTTTACTGTACGCACTTTACTTTATGACAAGTATTGCAATTGTAGCAATTCACTTCTCTTGCATGAGAAAGAAGACTGCTCAATAAATAACACCTTTTATTGAAAACGCCCGTCTCTCTATTTCTCTGCACTCTGGTGAAACCAAGTATGCACGATTGACTGAGTGAAATAGCTATCTATTGTTTTCAAACGACTCTGGAGATATACTCCTTATTCTGGGGGAGAAAAGTAGTCATGTTTATGGGGTTGTCAGAAGCTAATCCCTTCTTGTCTAATCCGGGAAGTTAACTCCTCCCTGTTCATTTGAGAACGTTTCTAGTGACCTCTGAGCTAGCTGGCAAACCTAATTAAGTCTAACATATTCAGTAGAGACCTAGTCGACCTCAGTCCTACGTCTAAACTATCGTTTATGTTATTCCAATGCGCAGAGCCTATTGGGAAAATAGGAACTACACTACATGGCGCCCAACATTTGGTAAGGCGATAATCTAACGCAAGATACTAGAGTAACTCAGTCGTGCTTTTTCACACAGACCCCTTTTTCCCGTAAAAACTCCAATAGACGTCTGGAGTGGGTAAAAGGTTAATATCCGCCAGAACTTAGTAGGATGAGAATCCTATGTATTCGTTTTTGGTTTAGTCAACGTTGAAGGATACAGTGTTCCAAAATATTGTGCACCTAATCTTTGTTTCCTCAAAACTTGCTCTGCAAGAAACTTTCATTAAACAATGTCAAATCACGGCGACAACAACGAAACCGGTGAAGCTGAAATGAATGCGAACCAACCGGGTGCAGACGTTACAGGGTTTAATGAAGACGACCATGATGCAATAATCATCCCGGTCAATATAAGAAAAACCATAACTATAAAACTTATAGAAAATGGAGTAACATCAAGAGGTGGTACAGTCATATTTGTTGTAGAGGCACATGAATTTCTGCAGACAGAGGTATTCTATTCCTGGATAAATTTTCCAGCAGCACATGCTGTAATACATGAGTTCCACTACTACAAAATAGCGGAAGCTCCAGAAGAATACTCTCCTTTCGAGTAAGTTGAAATTCCACTAACATACCAAGAGCACCTGCTCTGGTTTAATGGCACCCTAAAACATCAAAATCACATTGCCAGGCTCGGTCCACTAGGTAGACCAGGAGCCACATGACCGGTTCTAGCCAGCTACACACCAAATCCCGACACTGAAAAAATGTCAAGCGAAGAACTCTTAGTTAAAATAAAAGAATTAACACGAGCATATAGGGATTTAGTTCAATTAACAATTGACGGTACAACCTACCGACTAAATAAACTAATTGAAAATCCTGAAAAAACTTTTATTAAAAATAATCTCAATTCTCAAAAGAAGAAGTGGGAGGGTAATAAACAAACCACTCCCAGAGACAAACCGTTTCAGACCAGATAAATCTCCAGAACGGGGGGCAAGTCTCCCCAAAGGGAGCCCTCTGAAAAAAGATACAACCTTAGAAATAGGGACAATTTGAGAAAACCTGACAGATATCAAGATATTGATACACGTCCCTCTCGATCTTTTCAGACTTCATCAAAGAAATCGGAAAGAAGAGGACGGTCAGAACATAAAGAAGAGCACGTCAAGTCCAAAGACAAGGAACCTGCTCATCAAAGTAAAAAATTACAATTTCCCAGAAAGAAGGTAGCCAGTATTAAAATAAAACATGCCGAGAATTCTGAGGACACAACTGAAAAACGGAGAGTGGGCCCAGACAATGCTAGAAAGCACAGCAGAAGTGAGCATAGCTCGCAAGATCCTGATGAATCTTCTGGAGACAGTGGACACGAATGAATACATTCAAGTGGAAACTGCAGACACCCGAGTGAGCGTGCCCCATAAACTATATGAAATAACATTACGTATAGAGGGAGATAAAACTAGGAAAATAAAAGGTCTCTTTTGGGAGAACCTATCTAAAGGCTATGATACCCTTCTAGCAGAGAAAGACGGGCCACCAGAGTTTGTCAGGGAATGCCCACATGGCGAAGAAATGATTATGCCTGCCTTCTCGAATCACATTCCAATACATAAAAAATACACACTTGCTAGAAAATGGGCAGAGGCCCAAGCCCCTGCATTATATAAAAATCATGTAGGGTGGGATGAGGATTCTCCTCACCATAAAATCCAGTTAAAAAATCTACCTACTGCACGGAGGGAGTATCCTGTTAAGCAAGAAGCTAAAAAACAAGTAAAAGAAATTTTAGATCAACTTGAATATCAGGGGGTGATTGAAACATGCACCTCACAAATGAACAATCCTTTGGTTCCTGTCTCCAAGCCAGACGATTCATATCGTCTAGTTTTGGACTACAGAAATCTAAACTCCTGCTGTAAAACTTTTTCAGTACAAAACTCACACAGTGCAGCACTAATGAATAACATCGTGCGCAAGAAATATATAACGACATTAGATATTTCAAATGGTTTCTTCTGTCAAAACATAGCACCTGAAAGCAGATATTTGACCGCTTTCTCCAGCATGGGGACCCAAAAACAATTTTGTCGTCTCCCACAGGGATTCAAGAATAGCCCAGGATTATTTTCAGCCAGGGTAACAGAGTTACTACAAATGTATGATGATGAGGCATTATCCTATGTCGATGACATCTATCTTACAGACGATGACCTGGAGACTCACTTGAAAAGAGTGAACACCATAATACTTGGGTTCGCAGCTGAAGGGTAAAAATTTAACTTTAAAAAATCACGAATTGCCCATCTAACTGTCCTATTTTTAGGATATGAATTATCAAGTGAAGGCAAAAGCATATCAGACAACTTCTTAGAGAAGTGTGCAGTACTCCAAGCTCCAAAAACACTGAAGAACTTACAATCAATACTAGGTTTCCTGAATTTCGGAAGAACATACATTCTAAATTATGCAGAGAGGGTTAAACCTCTCTACGAACTAATAAAACCTGATTTTAAACCAATTAATTGGACTCAAAAACACACAGAAATTTTAAGATCACTACAGACAGACATGGTAACTAAAACGAAACTGAAAACACGCGCAAACGAACGCAACCTTGTAATCCGAGTCATCCCAGGAAGATGCGGATTCACATACCTGACCTCTAATGAGGGAGAAACGGTACCAATAGCTTATAAATCACATTTGTACACACAAGCTGAAATGAAATTCAGTTCTACTGAAAAAATTCTAACTGCGGTTCAAACTACTGTAGCAAAAGAAAGAACCCTAGCCCCATGGAAAAGGATATCTGTTTTAACAGCAGTATCAGCCCTTGAGGCGGTAACAATACCAGGCAATTTTAATGCTAAAGCTCTAGATCCGAAATGGATAAAATGGGAAAATTCTCTTGCAACAGAAGATGTGACACACGCATTTGATCCGAAAATGAAAGAACTAGAATATCTGGAATATGAAAATGAATGTCCTCTGCCGACCGAAATTATGCCTCTAGAACAGTACACCTGTGTAATCTGCACGGACAGATTTGCACAACAATACGTTGTGGAAAAACAGATTTACAATGCAGCGTGCGCGATTGTTAAAAGTCGCTGGCACTTAGGTAAATTCAGACCGATGGTCACTAAAACTGAATCTCTCAAAAACTGTACAGCTCAGCGAGCTGAAATAAGATCTTTAAAGATGGCGCTTGAAAATGCCGATCGCGAATTCCCGACACTAATAGTGTGCGATTCGCATTACTGCGTCCGATCTTACAATAATTCCATGCAGACCTGGATAAAAAACGGTTACAAAGATGAGACAAGTGCAACAATAAAGCATAAAAAACTATGGGAACAAGTAGTTCTTTTGCAGAAAGAACTACAAAAGACTCACGTGATACATACACAGAGTCTTCAACGTGATGGCGTTCACGTTGCAGGGAATTCATTGGCTGACAAAGCCACAGCGGCAGCTGATCACTCGGCTTCCGTAGCCACAAAAAAGCGTACAAAAAAAAGAAAAATATGACGAAACGCTGCTTGCAGTAAAAGCCTCAATGGAAGGCAATTATGCGGCATTACCTCTAAACTATCCACTCGGCAATACATACATAATTGATGCGAACTCCGTTCCGTTTGCTCAAATCCCTGGAGTGGGGGATAGAGTAATTCCAAACACGAACCGGAGAGTCTTCTTGATACAAGAAGCACACATGGGATTGGGTCTGAGGCACCAAGAGATCCTGAAATCTCAAATAGAATTACAATCACAATACTGGTGGCCGGGGATGAGCGTTGAAATGTATAACTTTGCAATGAATTGTCAGGACTGCAATAGAGATCGCAGTTGTGAACCGGACCAGATACCAGCCCAGACACCTCAATTAGACAGCATTAGACTGTCAACACGCAGACGTCCGACCGGACAAATGCGGTCCCATAAATATTAAGACGAGATTCATTTAGATGAGACCCCCAGCGCTCGGCTGACACCAGAACTGTTATAAAAGACTTACGAGTCTTTATCGGCACATACGCAATTGGCATGCTACATTCTGACCAGGGTCCTGCGTTTAGCTCTCTGGCTTACAATGAGGCCATGGCCAGCATGGGCATTGCATTGCGGTATTCTAGTCCATTCCATCCCGAGGGAAAAGCGGTAGTGGAGAGAAAAAACCGGGACATAAAGCAATCTATAACAGCGAGGGTATTAGGTTCGGGTGACGGGTGGGTCAAACATCTAATAAGTGTCCAACGTAGTCTTAATAACATGCCAAGAAATTCTCTAGGAGGTATCAGTCCGTACGAACTTTTATTTGGTACTAGGATGATCATCCAGGACTTGGATTGTCAGACTTCAGTGGTGCAACAAAAAGCCTTTGCTATCAAAGACCGTTTGGCTGTTTTACAGGACTTAAATGAAACAGGGAAAAGTCTGAGTAAGGAAAAGCTAAAGCCAACTACCACTGAAGAAAAACCACCTGTCCCAGCAAGACCTGTCTGGATTCCAAAGATTGGGGATCTGGTCAGAGAAAAGATCGCCCTGAAGAAGGAATTTGGGCCTTCTTACAGAAAATCAGTACCTGTCTTAGCTGTCAGCGGAACAAGATCAGTTGTACTACCGCCCCTTGCTGGAAAAAAGGAGAACCGAGTTGTATCAATCGACCTGGTGAAACCACAATCATGTGGCCAATAATAAGTAGTAGGCCCAGTGGACTCCCAAGAAATAGCAGAAGACCAAATCTTGCTACAATCCAAGAGGTTCAAACTGAGAGACTAATCACATTTGACAAACCTGCAGTGAATAAAAAAGGACTATGCAACAAAGCCATGGAACTTGTGCCTCTTGAAACCCAAATTGCAACAGTTCATCAAGAAACACCAGTCTACAACGATGTAGCCTCGGACTAAACACATGTAACAAAAGAAAATGCAAAGATCAATGGAAATCTGGAAGCAATTCCACCAATTGACAGAACTGCATCTGGCTACTTTATCAACTTTGATGACTTTTCAGACGATCCAAGTGAACATGGAGACAAGCCAGCAACAAAAACTTTCAAAAATAAAATCACAGAGCTCTTTCATCAACGCAGAGAAACATATCTAGCTTCACCATGGATTAAATTCTGGATTGTGTTAGGTGTACTTTTCCTCCTTCTATGGCTCATCTTGGTTTTAAGTTTGGGTAGATTTATTGATATAGTACAATGGACACAGCAAGTCAGAACATCAACTTGGTCCTGAAACCACACAGATCCTCACACATCGAACAAAAAGAGAACCGTCATCTATGGCCCGGTTGAGCTCTTGAAATATCCACACCAATTTAAGATTTCCTTAAGTGACTTTGTATCACCTAGTACCTTCTCTGATGATTGGGACTTTGAAAATATTAATAATATGATGTCAGATTTAGAAATGTCAGCAAAATTCACAGAACATGATTATTTACAGGGTTCGTCGAATTATGAGGAAATGTATTGTTACAATAACTTTGGGCATCATTATCTGCATAAATCTGAAAATCCTAGAAATGTTTTCAGTTATAATCAATGGGAACATTGACCAACCCTGCCAAAAGGCAGTTCAAAAACATTTATGAGAAATGTCCATACTTCTCAGGGTTTAATTACACCAATCCAGAAACATTTTATTTCAAAATGTTAAATAAGACAGGAGTGAAAAACTTGTTGACAAATACTAAACTGATTTATTCTGAAAAATGTTATGAAAAAATGTCTACATTTGGTTTTGAATTTTGGAAAAACAACATTGAGACAAAAACCATCTGGGGTACAAAAGAATGGCAGGTACAAGGTTTAGAAGCATTGTTTAGAGCCTGCATGATCCCAGAACAAATAATGTTCCTGAATGACACAATTCAGTAAACAACCTGTCTTGGTTTAGCCAAGATAAAAGATTTAAACAACCCGTCTATACCAAAGCCTATGCCTGATAGAAACACCACTACAGATGAGGGGGTAGACGTGGCCTATATTTTAAAACAAAACAGAACACTTCCTGATTGGAACAAATGGTTGATCTGGCCCACAGACACTAATAACTGTCAAGATAGATTCATGAACAAAATACAGGGGTTCAAACAGAACAGGCCAGACCCAAGATATTCCCAAAGACAACATCCAGGGATAGTTACAACATACAGTGTAGGAAAGTTATGCCTTGATTGGCTACAGAGATCCACACTTCCCGAAATTAAGCAACACTTAACTTTACTTAAAGAAGGTGTTGGCTTGCGAGATTTCATACTGGGACCTCGCAAACAGCGTCAAAAACGTTTCATATACGCCGGTATATACACAGCTTACAATGAAGCTTGGAAATTTAATCAAATTGAAACTGCAGAAAAAATACGAGAAATTGATCGTATTAATTTGGAAAAAACACGTTCTGTAGTGGACAATGGGTTAACGACTCTGTCCTCCAGAATCTATTCACTGGACAGCATTGTATCATCTGCTATTGATATAATAGAACAGGATATGATAATGTTACAACCTGGTCAGTCCCAATTGCGTTTTATTGTACAGCTAGGCTGGATGTTACAAAACCTGCGTTCAGGTCACGTGCCATGGCGTCTAATCAACATAACGTCATTATTTTCTATCTTTAACCTTACTGATAGACAAATCTCGTTGGCACAAAAAGGAGCAGACTATACGGTGCTGAGCATTGAAAAACTTGAGAGATTACCATTGACAATGTCAGAAAGACCTGTCATTGAATGGATAATACATGGCACCATTACAATCCCGATAACAACTTTTCAGTTTCAATACTGCCAAAAGTATATACCAGCAGGCCTGTATGAAAGGTTGGGTAAAGGATACATCAAATCAACCTCGAATTTACCTTATACACATACACACTTGAGACATAACTCAAGCACCTTCAGCATCGTTCAGTATTGATCGCTCTAAGTCAACACGAACATAATGCCACGTGTTTATACTAAACGTAAACCATCGGGTTTACACACGCATTCAGGCACCTCAGTACAAGATTTTTTATTTTATTTTTTACAACACAACCCATTTAGATCCATCACACGAAGGCGCAGAATAGCTATCCACGATAAATCTCACCCGAGTGTTTTTTAACATCTCTTTTAACATTAATGAGCTGATTTCACTTTAAGAGCAAACAAACTCGAGGTCACGAGTTTGAACTAAAACATAAAGACTCGCGTCTTCCGACGCATTAGCAGAAACCCCAGCATGCACCAGGCGGTGCAACCGAGTAACGGATCGAAAACGCTACCACGGTAAGCGCGGCTTCAACTAAGCTTCTAGTTAACGCGGCAGGCATTCACAGCCAGAATTAATGATCGCACATTTTGGTTAAACACAAAACGTTACATAGTAACTAATTCAATAGCGATTTATTTTGTCAAGCAATCCACGTACAACTGACAGAGGTGACATTCCTCATTTAAACACAGTTAAACTGATACATCGTTCCATTAACTGCTAGGATGCAACTTAAGAAATATGTATCACTGTTTATTTAGGAACCTCAAGGTGATTGAAATGTTTAATTTAACCGTTATAGATCGTGTAGAGAGATGGAACACGCAGAAATGTATTTTTAGGTGGCAATAGTATGCTGAGCACCCAGTCTGAATAATATATTATTATTTCGACAGATTAATCCCTTGATAAAGGCGCGAGGTGCCGAAATGCATCGGGAAAGTGGTATATTGGTCAATGTTTAAACACGACATGAACATGAAAAAAAGATAATTAAATGTGAAGATAGATGTGAATCCAACATCTGTGATGAAGCACATGAACCAATACAATGAATTATTGACGAAAAAGATACAAAGTACTTCAGTATCTTAAGTTGTACCAGTCTCAGTCGTGAGGGTACTGCTACTTCACGCCGGACGAGAGTGCCTCTTGCCAATCTTTGTCATTGAGGTCCCCCAGTTCATAAGACTACTTTTGCTGTAGCGATTGCATTGGGTCAGGTAAATTGTTAACTAGTTTACCTTGGGGAGAGAGGTACCCTTTTTGTCCATGTATTCGGTCAGAAACCTATCCTCCAAGGGGAGGTCTCCGGTAGTGCGGTGTCTGGTGGTTTAACTGCCATGAGTGTGTACCTGATCTGCATGTATCTGAATAGTTCAACGGGTGCCAACTCATAGTGTTTCTGTAGCTGCGCAAAAGTAGCCATCTCACCCTTGATCCATAAGTCGCCCACCGTAGAGATACCTATAGCATTCCACCTGTGGAAACCTTTACTGTTTCTAAGTCGTTGTGTGTCCCAAAAATGGAGTGAGCTGGGTAAGGACCCCATTCCAGCCTAATTTTGTAAGTGCTGTGTACCAAATTTTGACTGTATGTGCCGTTGGTCCGACTAGCTGGATAGACCGCTTTTTGGTGTATACTGCCTTCATAAGGCCTCAGTCTCCCAACCCATATCTGTCCGCTCTGAACGCGGGATCTGTTTGTGGGGTATGTATCCATTGATTAAGTACTTTCAACTGCGATGCCCAGTAATATAATTGTAGATTCAGGAGAGCTATGCCTCCATCATACCAACCTCTGACCAGTTTATCCATGGCAATGCATGCCGGTTTGTTCGCCACTATTGCTTTAAAATACCTTGATTGCACAGGAAACTGAGTATTCTCAAAAGCATAGAGGAACTGTGGAAGTGCCATCATTTTAAAAAGTGCTGCTTTCTCAAGCAATGTCAACTGTAGGGAGTGCCAATGTGCTGTGTCACTTCTGAGGCGTTCCAGGTGGGCCATGAGATTTTTTTAAATAAATTCATCAGACCTAGGTGTGATATGGATACCCAAATATTTAAAACTCCCCTCTGCGATCTGCAGGTTACAGCCTTTTGGGAGTTGCGGTCGGTGGTGGGCTGTAAAGCATGAATATGATCGATTTGGAGCAATTAATTGTGTAGCCAGAGACCCGACCATAAAGGTCACAGATATTTAGGAGGACCAAATGGAACGCCTGGGAGCTGTCATATATAATATTATGTCATGCGGTCCTCCTAACCTGCCACCCACTTGAACCCTCAGATAGTCGTTTCCCATTTAATCCACACGGCCAGTGGCTCCAGAACGAGGGAGAACAGTAATGGTGAGAGGGGACACCCCTGACGTGTTCCACGCCGTAGCAGAAAATCCTCGGATATGTGACCGTTTGCGGTGACATGCGCCAAAGGCTTTGAGTACAGCAAGTGCACCCATGCACAAAATTTGGGGCCGAAGCCCAAATGTTTCAAAACCGCGAAGAGGAAGGGCCACTCCACCATATCAAAAGCCATACGGGCGTCCAGTGAGAGAATAACAGCTGATTCTCGAAGGTAAGGTATACGGGCCATCACTCCATGCAGGCGTCTCAGATTAAGGGCCGTGTTTCTCCCAGCCATAAAGCCGGATTGGCCGGGTGTATTAGAGCAGTGAGATGGGAGGTTAGTCTTGTTACGAGGAGTTTAGCATGGATTTTAGCTTCAGCGTTAACTAATGATATTGGGCGGCACGAGGTACATTCCTATGGAGGCTTTCCCGTTTTAGGAATCGTCACTATGGTGGCTATACGTTGATCCCGCGCGAGCTCCCCCGTTTCCAGACTCCAAAGGTATATATTCAAAAGATATGGGGCGATTGTATCAGCTGTTTTTTATAGAGTTCAATGGGTATGTGGTTAGGCCCAACCGCCTTCCGTGATTGTATAGTCCCAATAGCTAATTGTAGTTCCTCCGTCATGAGGTCAGCGTCAAGCGTGAGAGCTTCCTCGGGCGTTAGTTTGGGCATGTTATTATCTTTGATGAAGGCCTGTGCTTCTTCAACGGTTGTGGTTGATGATGACGTATATACCTGCTGAAAGTATCTGGCTAGTTTATTTACTATTTCCTGCGGGTCAATTACGGGTTCGCCATCCTATGCTCGTATTTGCGCGATCCACCTACTAGCCATTCTTTCTTATCGAGCCAGGCCAGAAGTTTTGCTGCTTTATCTCCAATTTCATATATCTTATGCTGCGGGGCCCGCAACCTGGACCTAGTCATTTCTTTTGGATATTCCCTATACTCTTGCTGCTTAAGGCGCAGGGATTGGGCCGATCCAGTCGTCGGGTTTTGGGTATGGTGTTCCTCAGCTTGGTGTAATTCTGACTCAATGGTCTCCAATTCTTTCTGCTTTTCGAGTTTATGACCTACTATAGAGGCAATGGCTTGGCCACAAATAACTGTTTTGTAGGCCTCCTAGAGGGTGGTCGGGGACAGGACAGATGAGACATTTTCTTGGAAGTAAAGTTGTGTTAGTGATGTCTTTGTGAATTTTGGGATTGTGTAAATACCCGGGTGTATAGGGTAAATATGATGTCGAACCTTGTGCTTATATGTGTAGGTTAGCAATACTGGGGAGTGATCTGAAATTCCCCTGGGCAGGGTCTCAATTTCTACTATATTATGTAAACTGTCTGCTGAAGTTAGAAAGTAGTCTATCCTTTAGAGGATATTATGTACCCCCCGAGTGGAAGGTAAATTGTCGTGTCAATGGGTGACGGCATCGCCAAGCATCCATGAGACCAAGTGCGTCTATAAATCCTGCAAGTCGGGGGAGTCCATTACTCTGGGCTTTAGGGGGATGTCGATCCAAAGCACCGCAAATAGTTGCATTGAAATCCCCCCCGATTAGGAGTTCCCCCTCTGGAAGGGCAAGCAAAAAATCCTGAAGTGCTGGGAGGGCCACTGCGTGGAGTGCTGGAGGGATATATACTTACACTATAGTAAAGGGCCGTCTTTCCCATTGGCACGCGATAGCCGCAATGCTGCCCTGGTCATCTGTCCAGGTCTGGTTGACTATCAGCAGAAATTGCTTCCTCACTAAAATACCTACTCCCCGTGACCCAGAGGAGAACTCAGAGAGCACTACCATTTTGAATCCCCACCGGTCCATAGCTTTACAGGATGAGCCTGTCAAGTGTGTTTCTTGGAGTAGGACCACCCGTTTCAAATATTGTAGAACCAGCCCACTTTTGATCTTATCGCCCAGCCCATGGACATTCCACGTAGCCAGCATTAGAGGAGTAAGTGGCGACAGGGGAGATGATGGTAACTCAGGTCTCTGTTGGACCCGTACCACTATTTCTGTCATTTACATGTGTAATAATGGAGATGAATCAACAGTATCTCAGATGAGTAATGTAGAAGGGAAACACGTATAGCCAATGCCCTTGTGAAATCTACAAACAACAAAATACAACAAACAATCCCCCCTTATCCTCCCTCCTCCCTGCTTGACTGACTAAAAACTACCCGCCACCCCAACTTTGCAGGGTGCTTAGTACCCTTCCCCGATACCATAACATGGAGGTGAGAGAGATAGTCCGTAGTCCCTGAAGACCTCCCCTACATCCTCGTAAGTAGTGGCTGTGTCCTCCTCCGTATTTTAAAAAGTCATCATCCAATTTAATGATTTCATTGTCAGCACATTTCATTTACATTTAAATATTATTGTTTGTAGAAAGAAAATAACATCTGTACAGCCTTCCTCAAGCTGACCCCTACTAGGCAGCATGATTGTCACATAAATCCTCTGACTTTGAAGTCAGAGAAAGAAAAATAAACATCAAGCTCCCTGGAAGATGCAGCCTGACATTTGAACCTTGTCTTTGAATGCACAGGAAATGTGACCGAAAATAATACGATTTAAAGGCCAGTTTACAGAAAGCAAGTTTGTGGAAGAATACAGTAAACAAGGTTTAGGCAATGGGAAAGACAAACTCGAACTGGACAGCTTAAAGCAAATAAAGCTAGCAAATAGAATGCCAGAAAATGTGAGTTACAAACCACAAAGCCAATTGGAAGCAACAGGAGGATTACATTCCAAGGTCAAATTTCTGAATATCCCAAAGATGTCTTTAGCGAAGGCTGTGACCTAATGATGGGCTGGCACTTGGTGACACTTTTTTTATAGAAATGAAAACTGATATTTGGTGAACAATGGGTATATTTTCAGTTAATGAAACTTTGCTTTGTGGGGGAAACTGGGTGCATTTTCAAAATGATTCAAGATGCTACTTCACTTATGACTCATGCTGATTGGGAGCCATTTTTTGCTCATTTTGTGATATAATTTCCTCGGGCACATAACCTACTTTATTGATGCATATGTTATTTCATGACCCATGGGGAGCCATTTCATGATTTTACCTTTGACAACCGCATATATCCACATTATTTTCACCTATGCATGTTTGACTGTTTGTCTCACTCCTTATTCAGTAATATCAGTGTAGCCTACTTCTGCTTTCTGAGCATGTAAAAGCCAGTGATGAAGATTAATTCTGCTTTCTCAACACTTGAGATTGTGAGATGTTTGCAGCTCCAGGTTTTAAATTTCAAATATATACTGCATCCACTTAGAAGGGGCGTGGTGGAAATGTAAAGTAGTAGAGTGTAGAAACAAGGGGAGATGCTTTCCGCATTTTGAAAAATGATAGAAGGTCATGTCAGATTTCAAACTCAGACTATTTGAATTTTGTTGGGCTATCGTTCTATAAAGTGCGCTCATTTTAAACATTTTGCCGGCACCAGCCTGCACTAGTGGTCTCAGCGCCGGGGTCCCGCATTGTTTGGAGCCGCGCGGGAAGCGGACTCCATTGCCCAGCAGCCCCAGAGCAGCGCACAGCCCACCGGTCACGCCAGGAGGAGCTTAAAACAGCGGCGGAGCTCATTTTAAAAATGTTTGCCTGCACTAGTGGTCTCAGTGCTGGGGCCCCACATTATTTGGAGCCGCAAGGGAAGCGGACTCCATTGCCCAGCAGCCCCAGAGCAGCGCACAGCCCACCGGTCACCGGACGCACCAGGAGGCGCTTAAAACAGTGTTGGAGCTCCTGCAGCGCGGGAGCTCATTTTAAAAAATGTTGCCTGCACCAGCCTGCACTAGTGGTCTCAGCGCCGGGGTCCCGCATTGTTTGGAGCCACGAGGGAAGCGAACTTCATTGCCCAGTAGCCCCAGAGCAGTGCACAGCCCATCGGACACGCCAGGAGGTGCTTAAAACAGCGTCAGAGCTCCCGCAGCGCGGGACGTGTGCGGGCGTGCCCGTCAGGGACCGTCAGAGGCCGGGCTTGGCCACCCTTCTGTCATCTTTGACCTTCTCTGCCTGGCTGCGGTGAGTGGTGACTCATTCAAGTTGTATGTTTGAGACAGTATTTGCTATGGGCAAACGTAATATTACTCCAGCCCCGCGTAACACCACGTCCATAGACAGCATGCTGGACAGAGAAGTTAATATCGTTAGCACTGAAATTGAGCTAACTGAGAGGCGCTTGTCCATGAGCCTAGCAAAACCCCAGTTCCCTCTACAATTCGAGAATACCAATTGTAATGATTCCCAACTAATATTGATTGTATCAGCTGATCGCAATTTACAATCTCCAGCACGTGAAAGTAAAAAAGGCCTTGAGGGAAATGAGGACATTGGACATATTAGGGAGACGTAGGATCCCTCATCACTGGCTTGTTCTAATGACACTCCTGCAATTGCAACTGTGTATGTTTACCCGAAACCTGAAGTTACTGGGGCGAAAAGAAAAAGGAAAATAGCTAAGCCGGTTTGCTCTAAACAGAAACAACCCCCACGCTCAAATCAACAACGCACTGCGCTTACTACATGGATTGAAGGCCCTGAAGTCTTAGCCGACCAAGAACCTGTCTGCGCCTCTTTTGATTTAACATCCTCAGAGACACTAAACTACTCTGTATATACCCAAACTGAATTAACATTGACACTCTTTTTAAATCTTAGACTTGGGGATACTACAATTGACATTTTGATAGATATAATGTATGAGCGAGTCAAAGAGCTCGTAGATAGAAGTTTTTGCTGCACTATGGAAGCAGTTGGACCGCTTAGAATCAATAACTAATAAGTTAAATTTGCATAGTATTGAACCTAAGCAGTTATCTTCAGAGGGTGGCGTTTCTAAATCGCAGACACAGAGTGACACAATTGCTATTGAACGACAGAGAGTTATAAATCTTACACAGCCTCCTGTTTTTGTGATACCTGTCGAAAAAGATAGCATTCCTCCTAAATTCCCTATTGGTCTTGTTAAACCTCCAAATCCAGTCACTTCTATCACAGCATACTCGCCTAATCAAATTGTTGATCACACCCTGCCTACAGCCCCCGCGAATATTGTTCGTAAAATAATGTTTGCGGGTCTGCTGAGGCAAGTAACAATGTTTTAAGCTTACCACTGGCAGCATGCCCATATGTCTTGATTCTTGCAGGGGTTCCCCCATTAGGGAAGAATAAGTCTGAGTCTTGGGACCAACTATGGAATAAGAGTATTGACTTGTTGGCAAAACATAAATGGTTCAAGAGGTTTAATATAAACAACATTGTAATGGTACGCAGGGTTGGCTGGGTTGGATTGTCAGAAAAGACCATTGGGGGAGATTGCATTGTTATTAACTTTCGCCGACCAGCACTTGTTATGTCAATACTGATGGTTTTATCTACTAACATTTGGGCATTACCTCTTGTTTTTTTTTATAAACCAAATTTTGAGCAGCACACCCCAGTTATCTCCTCATATCCGTTACAAAACAGGTTCTCCGCACTCTCTGATCTTGATAGTTTACATTGACCGTCAAATACACTAAAACCCACTGAAAATGTCCCTTTGACACCTATTCCGGTCATTTTGGAAAACGACGACTCTGAGCTATATGACCCAAAGTTATATGTTCTAAGTTGGAATATTGCCGGCTTGGCCTCTAAATTAAGTAGTGACGACTGGGTTAAGATGATAAACAAATATGATATCATAATGGCGCAAGAGACCTGGGCAACAATAGACCTTAATTCTTGAAGGGAATTAATGCCTCAATAGTATTGCACCCCTCCCCAAACAAGGACGACCTTCTGGAGGCCTATCTATCTGGGTGAAAATCTCTTCAGGTGACAGTGTTAAAACAATTCCAACTAAAAGCGCAAACATACGAGCTTTAATATACACACAGGGGTTTCGATCTACTTTATTAATTCTTATAACAATGATTTTGTCAATCTTTTCAATTTTATCTCGGATATACCTAACCACACAGGGAATCAAAAACCAGATAAATTTGCTTGGGTGGTGATTTCAATGCAAAGATCGCAGGGGAAAACAACTTAACTCCCTCTTATCATTCCTCGGTCCACCCATGTAAAAGGGGGAGAGAATTATTGGACCACTTATTGAATAGTAGTCTATTATATGTAATGGATATTGCGGCTACAAATAATGAGGATAGTCCAATACCTACTTATAGAGCCCGTGGTTGCGCCTCCATAATAGACTACATTTTTATAACAGGCACACTAGAAGATTATTTGGTCAAAGCTGAAGTCAAACCTACTACGTTCGGGACTATAATCCAATTTTAGCCCTACTCAGGGTTACCCCCAGACATGACATAAGAAAGAAGCCAGGAGCCTGTAGACAACTTAAGAGTTATATGGAAGGGTACTGATAACAGTAGCGTGTTTTTAAATATGCTAAAAACTTATCAACAACTCTGCGATACTTGTCTCTCTCCTGCTGATACCAATCCAGAGGTAGTCTCTGCTTTTGTTCAACTATGTGCAGGCATTAAAAATTTCATCTCAAGACCTGCACTTACTCCAAGCTCTAACCCTGGGTGGTTTAACAGCGTTTGCTCTCGGGCAAACAGAGAGCTTAGAACTGCTCTTTTAATCGTCCCTAGGGATTCCAATCTCATTAGAGCACTGAGGCACCAATATAAAAGAATGACTAAGCAGAGGACAGGCGAGATCTTAAAAGAACAATGGAATACATTGGCTTGTGCTGCAAGATTTAACAACTCAAATGGCTTTTGGACAGCAGCCAAGTCAATGAGAACGTTGGGCCACACACTTACCCCTTTGAGTTGTAACATAACCAGCAAAGCCTGGGTATCCCACTTCTCTAAAATATATACTGCTACGCCCCAGTGTGAGGATCCTATAGATAATCAAGCTGTTACCTGAATTCAAATATCAATATCAGAGGTTGAGGACGCTATCGACCAAAGTTTGGGTAACAATGTCCCTGGCCCAGATGAGTTTCCCATCGATCTTATAAAAGCTTGGCTGGAGTTCTGGGCACCCCTTTTCCTTAATGTTTTTAACAATTTGACAAATACTAATATCCCCAATACATGGTCAACATCAGTTATCGTTCCGATTTTTAAAAAGGGCGATAGATCCAACCCGAGTGGTTATAGACCAATTTCTTTAATCGACAATACACTTAAGATACTAGCGAGGGGGATATTTAACAAAATCAGATTCTGGGCTGAGGAAAAAATATTTTAAATAGATGTCAGCTAGGTTTTAGAAGCAATCTTGGAACGGTGGAACAGTGCCTTAGCCTTAACCTGATAATTGGTAAATCCACCATAGTTTGGCAATGCCCCATCTACCTAGCATTCATGGACCGCACCTCCGCATTCAATTTTGTTAATAGATCACGGCTCTGGTCATGCCTTTTAAATTATGGGTTGGATGAGGCTCTAGTGCATTTTTTTGCATACTTACACAGGGTCTTAAGGGCACGTGTGAGAATTAGCACGGATGGGGCAGTCTCTGGGGACATAGTGATTGGTAGAGGGGTAAGACAAGGGTGTGTCTTGGCCCCACTTTTGTTCATCTTATATATTAATGAGCTTCACAATGTGTTGTCTGAATTGACTACAGATGTCCCGATGATTAATGGTAACAAACTGCCCGCCCTTTCGTAGGCGGACGATGCTGTTTTAATGGGTCGTACCCCAAATGCACTGCAAATTTAGTTGGGGCTTTTGTCAATTCTATGAATGGTTTGAACCTTTGCACACATTTTAATAAATCATTTTTAATGTGTTGTGATCCTAAAAAATTTCATATTATTGCTATTACTCTAGGTTCTGGAGTCTTGTTACGCACACGCACTTTCCCATATTTGGACCTGCAATTCTCAGATAATGGATGCTGGGCAGCCCACCTGGCATATGGCCGGTGCAAATTTTTAAAGTCTGCCAATTCGATCCTGGATCTTCCATAACCAAAAAGAATTGAGGTAGTGCTATCCCTACTTAAAATTTATAGAACACAGTGCATACCCACTGTAACATACGGGGCGGGAATCTGGGGTTTTATAAACTCTAAAAGTATTCAGGTTGAAGAAAACAAATTTTGTAGGAGAATTTTGGGGATACCTATCTCCTCCTCCTTTGTCTGTCACAATGAGCTAAAACTGTTCTATATAGAAGATATCAGGTCCCACCCAGCTCTGTTTTGGCTAAAAGATTGACAGAACCCAGCAGCATCGCTAACCAGAGAAATTATCATTGATTGTTTAAAATGCGATAAGGGCGGAAACATACAGTGGCTGGCGGAAGTAAGGGCAAGTCTGAACAGAGTAAATCTTGACCATGTTTTTCAAAACCCAGACCAGCTAGAGGGCATCAATAAAAGGACTATTAGAGAAGCCATATATAAATATTCCGGGGATGCAAGACAAGCACAAGAGCTCTCGAAATCATCCGTTGCCCGTTATATATCTATGGTAGACGACAGAGGTTCCTCTTCTCATCTCCCAGCTAGTTATCTTTCAAAAGACATTAATCGCTGGGATCGAAGTTTGCTCTTTCGCCTTAGATCTGGCACATTAAAATACTTGTTATGCTCTCCCTTAGACTTCCAAACCAATATTGAGCAACTGCCCTGTCCCTGCGGTAATCTAGGTAGGCAATCCATGTTACACTTGTTATTCTTTTGTACATTTTATCAAAAGTATAGTAAACAACTCTTGATTCCCTTCTTTAGAGCTAGTGGAATAACGGATTTTATGGTTGCTTACAGGACTATCCTTCAGCTTAATGGGGAAAATCTAACTCTCCAAGTTTGTACATTTTTGAAGATGGCTATTTGTTTGCGTGCCTCTATGAGTCTCTCATAAGTAGACCTGATTGTATCATATGAATGTCTTGCCTTTTGCTGATAAGGAATATGCATTTTGGTCGCTGGCTAATGTTGAAATATTGCGGACTTTTATCTGCAGATTTAACAGCCTATTTCCTTCTGCTGCTACCCCTGTAATCTATTTGCACCTTGCACTTTATCATATGATGCTGCTATATAACCTGATATATTTTCGGTTTCTGTGATATTTATAAATCTACGATGATTCATTGCACTGTTCTTTTTTTTTTTTTTTTTTTTGAAAACCTTTATTGTGCATTAGTAATAGAACAAATACGGGCCCACAACCATCAGGCCGGCCACGGATACTCTTGAAGCACCAGCGCATGCAATACGGCGACACAGTAACACATTATTACAATAAGCAAGCATTTAAAAGTTACACTGTAGATCATCGTGATACCATGTCCCAGGAGCAATGAAGGTTAATTTTAAATTTTTTGTAGCAGCTATTAAAGTTCGACTTTTTTTTTTATATAAACAATAGACTAAGAAAGCAGAGTCCGTGCAGGCGTAACATGACATTAGCGACAAATTCACCATGTAATCCAACAACCCAAAAGTCAAGTCCCCCCAGGCGGCATGGCGGCTCGAAGTTTGTGCAGCAGGAGTATCAGACCTAACATCATACCCAGTGTCCACCGCCACCCACCCCCTAGCAGTCCCAGACACGGACCCAAGATAGAATAAAGAAGAAGAAACGAAAACGAAGGAAAAAACAAGGCACCGTAGAAACTGAAACCAGGAAACTAAAATCCCATCCCCCAACCCCCCACCCTACACGCATGCAGAGGCTACGGCCTACCCCCCACCCCAGCAGTGTGTCTGTCGCCCAATAAACCCGAAATATAGAACAAGGAAAGAAAGAAGAGAAAAAGAAAAAGGAATTATTGTAATATCCGAAATATAGAGAGTAAGAAAAGAGTATCCTAATCTACAACTCCCATAAAAAGAAGAAAAGTGGGGAGGAGCCCACCACCCGTCCCTCGGCAGCATTCTCCAACATTACAATAACAGCACATAACAGAAAAGCTGGTGATATTAAACATTACGAGCAAAATGATTAAAAAGCACAAGGGCGGCACAGGACGCGATCAAGAGCAACAATACACCACCCACATGCCCGGGTCAGCAACGAGGAAATCACCAAGCTATAGAGAAAAGCGTTCATCCCTGTCCAGTTTTCTCCCGTCCATCACTGCGAGCCTCGGCAACCCAGGGGAACATAAATGAGGAGGCGAGAGAACCAGTCCGACACAAGCACTTAACCACACCAGGCACAAGCAGATCCAGTGATCCCATGATGAGTGCAAAGTACACAGACCCCAAGTTGTTAGGAGTAGCCGGGCAAGGTGTGAGAGTCCCAGTGTTCAGCCCTTCCCGGAAGGACCCCGAGGGTCGGGGGGCATGACATAAGGAGAACACTCCCGTTGCGGTCGCAATCCCCTGGTCGCACACCGTCCCGGAAAAACACCATCCACAGCATAAGACATCTCGGGACTTGGGGCATCGGAACCGTCTCCATCGCATGCAGCAGCCATCTTGTTGCAGGTGGACATGGAGGAAGGAGGGTCACTGCGAACCTGTGTGACAGCCATTTTGAAGCAACTCAGTTCACTCGTTATGCCATCCACCTTGCCAGCCAGGGCTCGAGAAGAACACACGATATCGCGGCGAAGGGAAACAACAGCCGCCAATAATGCACCATAGCACTGCACCCCTCTATTTGTTCCTTCAAGCATGGCCCGCTGCTCCACACGTCCGCGGGCACACCGTGTCGTAGGTATCCCAGGGACGCAATTCAATATGTCCTCCATAGTCCTCATTGAAAAACACACAATGGGTCGGCAGTTCACTTGGGTGGCAGGGAGCGGCAGGCAGAACCAGGATGTAGCCACAAACAGCGTCCCATAGAATGCCTCCCCATCCGTTACCAAGGGAGCCGAAAATCCGGGAGTTACCCGCCGTTTGTGGGAGAGTGCGCAAGCAATCTCTGGGCAGGCAATAACCCGGGCTCATGCGGACGGGTGATGCACACAAGCAAACCGACAGGCACACGCAGCTCTGTACCTGCAGTCCCGTGTGGCGTATGTTGCAGGCTCATCCGTCGCGCGGCAAAAGTTCCGGCCGGGCCAACCAAAGCGCCGAAGCCCGATGTTGTTCGCTCAGCTGCCAGTCACTGCTTCCACTCAAGGTCCCGGCTCCGGAGCTGCTGCAGGCCTCAAACTGCAGTCGGACGGGTCGCCCACTTGCGCCGCAGTACGAACTCCGGAATTTCGGCACAGGACATCGGAGCCCGTCTGCTTTCGCGGCGTGCCGTCTTGGCCCAGGATCGCCGACAGGATAGATGAAAGGAGATGATGGTCCCCGGAGCCGAGGGACTACGCCCATTGCACTGTTCTTATATTGTAAAAGTTCCACCTGTATGTTTTAATTCAGGTGATGTTTTTATATGTAATGTTTTAAGTGTTTAAACCTGTGATATACTGCTTTGTGCTTTTATGGATATTTTATATCCGAATAAAGATTATTGATGGATTGATTGATAAAGTGCACTGTTTGGATTCATTTTTTTCAAGCTGCTCCTTTGAGAAGTCCCCCACCTCCAAAAGTGTCCCTTCAAAAGTGCTTGTAAAAGGCTATAGATTTTAGTCATATTTATATGTCTAAAGTATCAAGATTTTCTCCAGGGAAGAAACTCCTCTGTCCCCAGATTGGCTGAAGTACCAACATTTTCTCCAGAATGGAGACACCCCTCTGTCCCATTATTGGTTTAAAGTACAAACATTTTCTCCAGAAGGGAGACACCCCTCTGTCCCATGATTGGTTTAAAGTACAAACATTTTCTCTTGAAGGGGGCACTCCTCTGTCCCAATATTTGTTTAAATTACAAACATTTTCTCTTGGAGAAGGGACCCCTCTGTCCCCAGATTGGTCAAAAGTAGCAACATTTTCTCCAGGGGGAAGACACCCTCTGTCCCCAGATTGGTTAACATAACCAACATTTTCTCCAGGGGGAGACACCCCTTTTTCCAATGAATGGTTAAAATGACCAACATTTTCTCATGGAGGAGGCACCTCTCTGTCCCCAGATTGACCTGAAGTACCAAACTTTTCTCCAAAAGGGAGACACCCCTCTGTCACTAAATTGGTCAAAAGTAGCATCCTTTTCTTCAGGAGCAGACCCTCCTCTGTACCCAGGTACGCCTTGACTGAGTCCACCTCATTCACTTCACTGTGCGCTCTATGGGCGCTGTGCATGTACCAAACTTGTCCATGATATGAAAGCTACCTGCTGCATCAAGCATAAAAAGCTAAAGGAGAATATAAGTAATAAGTCTCAATGATGTGTTTTTGAAGCTGTTACTGTGCAGTGTTTGAGTGGTTTCGGCAGGGTTGGAATAGCAGCAAATGGCAGAAAATTGTCCAGGTCTTACATAAGCCTTCCCAGCACTCTGCTAGCCTTCAAAGAACCAGGAAACATACAAGGAGAAAAACAAGTATCAATGATGAAAGGCTTAAGTTTAAAAAAAAGTGTGCGGTACTTTGTTTCAACAGAGAGGCCCGAGACAACACAACCATAATAAAAAGGCTGTAGCCGCCGTATAGCTTAAGGCTTGTGAAATTTGACAAGTGTGTGAAAAGCAAATATCCTCCCAAATAGTTGATAAAGTATTAGCAAAAGAAAGGATCAAAGTTCAGAATTTTTGCATAAAATGGAGAACAAACCAATCAATTTATGAAGAAAAGGGCTGATTTCATGAGCTCTGATATGAGATGTATCTGCGCCTAGAAGGGGGGTTCAAACATTGCTTGCCAGATGTAAATAACTGAGGTGTGTTGCACTGTGACACATGCTTTTTATGAGTATTTCAATGTAGAAAGCTCAGTAAAAAAGGTACTCAAGTTCCTAATGACAAATCACAGACTGTCGCTGCACAGTCCTCAGAGCGTAGAATTGTATTTTGATGCAGGACACTGGTTTTCATTTGGGTGATATCATTGTGTCCATTCCTCTGTGTTGTGTGGTGAAGGTATAGTCATCATTTAATACTTTTTTATTTAATATTTTGCATTTTTCCATAGTGAGATCACGGTTGCTGATCACACTGCCAAGCATACCAAAGAAATACTCTTGAAAAACCATCTGAAGAGGTGTAAAGTAAGAGCCTTCAAAGAAGATCTCAAAGTATTAAAAGGAAAGACGAAAGTACACTGGTACATCCGGACCAGTCGGGCTTTATGCCTCACCGCAACACAGCCCTTAATATTAGACGCCTACACGGGGTGATCGGGCAACGCCATAAACTACAGGAGGACGCTGTTGTGGTCTCCCTGGACGCCACCATGGCGTTTGACACCCTAGAGTGGCCCTACATGTTCGCTGTCCTACGCAAACTGAGCTTCGGACCCCAATTTATAGCCTGGGTCAGTCTTCTCTATTCGGAACCACTGGCACAGGTGCTGGTGAACAACAAGGTGTCAGAGGTCTTCCCGCTAGAACGCGGTACTAGGCAGGGCTGCCCCCTTTCTCCCCTCTTGTTCGCCCTTTCCTTGGAACCGTTGGCAGCGTGGATCAGACAAGACGTCTACCTGAGAGGGATAGAGTGGGCGGAGGGATGGGAAGACAAAATATCCCTCTACGCAGATGATATACTGCTATAACTCTCCAAGCCGCGTAGGTCGATACTTGCTGCACTGGACATCTTCGCAAGCTTTGGTCATAATTCCGGCTTCCGGATCAACTGGGGCAAATCGTCTCTGTACGTACTACGCGGGAACCCCCCAGGCTCCCCGACACCTGTCCCATCACAGTAGTGGAGGACGGCTTCACATACCTGGGGGTGTTCATCACGAAGGAGAAGGCCATGTCCTATAAGCGTAACCTTCAACCACCCCTCAGACGGCTCCAGAGAGAGGCAAAGTCCTGGCAGACCCTGCCTTTGTCACTATTGGGCCGAACTGCCTTATTTAAAATGATGGCGCTGCCAAGGTTCCTTTACGCTCTCCAAAACTACCCTGACCTGGTGCCCAATGCCTACTTCACAGCAATCGAGGCGGCTCAACGTGACCTCCTGTGGGCAGGCGCCCCACGCATTGCGTTATCCAAACTCACACTGGGATGGTATGACGGTGGCATAGCCCTCCCCGACATCCGTAAGTACTACTGGGCGGCCCATCTCGCAGCCATTAATCAAGGGACATACGGGGATGGGAATGATCCGGCCTACGGGATGGACAGATGGCTGCTCCCTGGGGGGAACTATGAGACCACACTCTACTCTAAGGTGGGCAAACATCACCTCACTGGGCCTACACAACACTCAGTACAGATTTGGCACATAGCTCAGAAAAAACTGGGATGGTCCGGGGTCCTCACCATGGCTACACCTCTCTGGGCCTCTGAAAAACTAGGCAACTTGGGCCGTTCCAAAGGGTTCCGGGAATGGGACCTGATTGGGATCTCGCAAATAAAAGACATCTGGGGTCTTGAAGGTATTCACACATTTGCTCATCTGCAGGACACGTACGAGCTGGCACCCACCGAACACTTCAGATATCTGCAGGTGAGGCACTCCCTTCAGACGAACATTCCACCCCACACTAAACTGCCACAAATCTCCCCTCTTGAAGATAGACTACTAGATGGCCATATGCCAGAACACGCCATATCTCTCACGTACAAAAAATTGATTAATAATCCCCCCAACCTGCTCCTACCCTTGAAAGAGAAATGGATGGCGGATGGGTTGGAAATTGACGAGGAAGAATGGATGTATGCTCTTGCCTCGCCTCGCGAGGTGGCGATATCAGCCCGAATGCGCCTAATTCAACTGAAAATACTGCATAGAATTTATATTTCTTGTACGAGGCTGCAACTTATGGGAAGAGGGGGGGGACGGGCTATGCAGGAGGGGATGTGGGGCAGCAGGTACCTTTTTTCATATACTGTGGGGATGTCAAAAAGTGCAAAAGTACTGGAGGAGGGTGGTGCACTGCATGCAAGAGGTGTGGGAGGTGGAAATTCGTCTAGAGGCCAAGAGATGTCTTCTTAACATCTGGGAACCCACTGACTTATCGCCTAAAGGGAAACTCTGGGTAACGCTTGGGCAAATGTTGGCAAAAAGAAATATTGCTAGATTGTGGGGTGATCCTAACCCACTGAGGCTGAGAGATTGGCAATGCAACATGGACTGGTGTATGTTACAGGAGAAGACAGTGTATGTAACTAGGGGTTGTCCCCGTAAATGGGTGGAAGTCTGGTCCAGGTGGAACGACTACAGGGGTAACATCTGCGAGCCTCCTCCGACCACGCAGACTAGCTCGCTGGACATATAATGCATCTTCTTACTCACTGACTCTAAGCACCTAAATGAGATTGGACATTGCTCAAGCACCGGAACTGCACTGTACCTAACTGTGAAGTAACTTAACGACCAAGTTAAGGGGGAGCTTGTTCTTTGTTTGTTTTCCCCTTTTTATAAAAATGAAATTTAGAAACTGTTGTCGTTATTCTATGCACGAAGCTAAAAATGGACCTTCATCATCCTGCATAATACCTCATGATTGCAAGCACAAGCACTTTAAAACGCCGCAGTACTCCCGAGTTGACGGCACAGGGGCTGTGTCTTTCATGTTCTGGTAATAACGATGCTCTGATTGTTTGGCCGGCCCGCTGGGTTGTAGGCGGGAATATTGTATGTTGTGCTCTGCTAAATAAAGGTCTTCAAAAAAAAAAAAAAAAAAAAAAGGAAAGACGAAAAGGAACAAGAATGGGATTTGCCCATTCAAGTATAATGGGGTCATTTACTTCAAGGAGAATGAGTCTAGCAGACATTTATTCACGCTTACTTCGCATGTGAAGCAGCAGAAGACGTGAGATACTCAATGACATTACAATTAGCCGTGATAGTGCAAAGAGTACAAGTTATATCCACCACAAAACATTATTTGAGTCCCTCTCAGCCTCCCTCATGAATTTGTCGCAATTCATTAAAGGTGACTGATGCAGAATGAAACTGTCTATGGCAACGCTGTTGTCATTCCAAAAAGCCCTAATTCCTAATTGCAACTGTTTTTAGGAGATGGGGGTAAAGAGATAAAAGTGCCACATGCGCTGGTCCTGAAAATCTATAGAGTCAATTTGCTGAAAGTAGACTCAGTGGGTTGATGACAGTAAGTTGCTATAACAGTTAAGGAGCATTTAGGGAATTTGTTGATGAAGATGCCAATGCCTGGATATAGAAATTTGCTTTGCCTTTATGGGGCCGATTCACAAAGACTTGTATGAGCAGTACTCTTTTACATGCTCCTGCATTCCTTTGTGAACTGGACACAAATCATCTAAATCCCTATTAGTAAAACATCAAGGGGGTACAGGCCTTCCTATGTGTACAAAATGTTCCTAATTTGTTCCCATTTTGGATGTTTTCTGTCTGATTCTCAAAAGGCAGGTACAAGAACGCAACTGAATACTACTGGAGTACACCAAGACATTGTGAATCGACTCCATGTGTTCAGAAAACACCTTGCAAACTTTCAAGCACTTCTGTTAGTAATGCCTTTGGTGCATCCTTGTACCTAGGATAAGAGAATGCACTGCTCTTTGTTTCTGGTGGTTGAACTATGCCAGGATTTTGTCAGTAACCACAGCAGAGAATGTCTTCCTAGTAAGTCTAATGCAAGGCTTTCTCTCGCTCCTCGCTTTCTCACTCTTAGCAACTGGATCATCGTTATAGGAGCCAAAACAACTTTTTAAAGTAATTTCCCGATCTCAATAGCAAAAACACAATTGTATATGAAGAGAAGACTATGAAAATGGTTGATGTAATCACGCAGAGGCCTTAAGAAGTGGTGATTGACTACTGGATGCGAAATGAACAACTGGAGTGGTTTTCTCCACATGAGAAAATGTCGCTGAAATCTAAGAATTTTACCAGAAATGTACCAGATTTCTGATCACCTTGATTCTGACAACTTCCCACTCTACATAAATTTCAAATATTTCACCTCAAAATATTTTCTCATGGTTCTACTCAAGCCTAAACTTTCTGCATGCTTTGCTCATCATGGTTTTCCCACCATGCTGTTTACCATGAATGATCCACATTTCATCAACTATAAATTTGCCATTTTCCTTTCTCACTTTTCCTCGTGATTCATCTCTTGTTTGCAGCCACTTTAAATTTCTTACACTTCTGTTCATCAATACATTTTTCAAAGGTTTTTTCCCCAGGAATTCCCGGCATTTCGCCTCACCACATGCTTTCTACATTTTTCATTACAATGTCTTTTCCACTTTTGGACTCAACAATAATTCCTGGCAGTAACATGTCATCAATTTCTCACGTCGGTTCAGTATGTACTGCCACAATTCTGTTGAACATAAATTCCCCATATCTCTTTGTGATTAACATTAAACTTAAACATTGCTGGTTTACCTGAACGTTCCACATTTTTCTCAAAATACACTTTACATCTTCCCACTTCATCGACTGTCAACATTTCTGCGTACCAGGATTTGTCACATTTAGCTCCACAAGAATTTACAACATTTTCTACTTATAACGAATTCCTCATATGTTAGCTAAACACACATTCAGAAGATTTCAGAGTAACATGAAGGGCTCACATTTCAGCATGTTAAGCTTGTATTTTGCTGCAGTTCTGCCAGGAGTTTATCACATTTCAGTTTAACACAGAGACCCCACATTTTTTTTCACAATACATTTTATAAAATTATGGATGCCATAAATTCGAAGCCTTTCTATTCACCCGATATGTATCACATTTTTGATAACCATGATGAATTTTCGTTATTTCAGCTCAATGAGTTCCCTCACTTTTCTACTTATTGTGAATTCCTAAATTTTTATTAACCAAAATGTCTCCCCTTTCCACTCCTCTCAAATGAAGTTCCCCATATTTCTTCTCAAGGCACAAGTTACTACTTGTGTAACGATATATCTGTAAGAGACATTAGTTAGTGATATATTCCTTACCTTAGAATACCCCCAGGCATCAGACTGGATCCGGAAAGTTTTGCTTAGCAGTACCCTTACGCCTCAATAGATGGCGTCCTGCGGTTCAGCGTCCGGCACTGGCGTTGTCAGCGCCGAGATGACGTCACCAAGAGTACTAAGGCGCCACCCATGCGCTCTGACGTCAGTTCTGTACATGACTTTCTGCACCATGAACGCAGAGCCATGCAAGATACTGACCATTGGTACATAAAACTAGGGCCCTGAAAGGGTTAACCTTAACCCTAGTAACCTGTCCGCAGAACAGGGAGGATGGGTGGGGTGGTCAGGAATCTATCACTAACTAATGTCTCTTACAGATATATCGTTACACAAGTAGTAACTTGTGCATCTGAAAGAGGCACGTTAGTGATAGATTCCTTACTTTAGAATAGATACCCCAGAAATACCAACCCCGGAAGTGGGTCTGCGAACAGGATTACAACAGAAAGTCACAGAGCACAGAACGGCCAAAGAAGCCGTCTCTCCGGACCTGATTGTCAAGGCAGTAGTGCTTTGTAAACGTGTGCAGCGAGGCCCACGTAGCTGCCTGACAAATGTCCTGCAAGGGAACTACGCGTCCCAAGGCAGTAGTGGCTGCAGTTGCCCTGATCCAATGGGCAAGCAGTCGCACAGGAGGCTCCTTCTTGGCCAAGGAGTAACATGCTTTGATGCACAGAACGACCCACCGGGAAATGGTCCCTCTGTGCACAGCCCAACCTTTTTTGGCACCCATGTAGCCAACAAAGAGCTGATCATCCGCTCGGAACTGTTGTGCACGCTGCAGATAGAAAGCAAGCACACGTTTTGGGTCCAGACGGTGGAGCCTCTCCTCCTCCCTGAAATGATGCGGAGGCGGAAAGAAGGTGGGCAAAGTGATGGTCTGCCCGATGTGGAAGGGCGTGACAACCTTTGGCAATAAAGAAGGACGGGTCCGGATGAACTGAAAGGAAAGGGGGTTTGGAAGAAAGAGCCTGGAGCTCACTCACTCTTCTGGCAGAGGTGATAGCTACCAGGAAAGCCGTCTTTAAGGTGAGAAGACGGAAGGGACAGGTATGAACGGGCTCAAAGGGCGTGCACAACGGGTAAGTTAAGACAAGATTTAAGTCCCACTGAGGCTTTATGAAAGGCACAGGAGAGAACGTGTGTGTAATGCCTTTGAGGAAACGGTTAACAACGGGGGACTTAAAAAGAGAAGGCTGATCAGGAAGCCTCAGGAAGGCGGAAATGACAGAAAGATAACCTTTGATAGTGCCCAGAGCAGAGCCCTGCTGGGCCAAAGATAGAAGAACCTCAGAAAGAGGGGCAGAAAGGGGATCCACAGCCTTTGCTGTGCACCATGCCACAAATTTGTCCCATCGGCAGGCGTTTACCATTTTATTGGAGGGAGGCCTGGCTGCCAGAATGACATTACAGACTTGGGAAAGGTCCACGCATGGAGGTGGAGGTTGGACAGGTTCGGGTGAAGGACCATCCCCTGCTGCTGCGACAGAAGATCCTCCCGAAGAGGCAGTCGGATCGGGGATCGATGCTCATACTGAGTAGCTCGGGATACCATACTCTTCGAGCACAAGAATAACTTGGGCCCTGTCACACCTGGTCTTCTTCAGCACTCTGGGCAGAAGTGGTATAGGAGGAAAGTCGTACAACAGGCCGCAGCTCCACTCATGAGGCAAAGCGTCTCCGAGCGAGTGCCGCCTTGGAAATTCCAACGCGCATAACTGATTACATTGCGCGTTCTCCTCGGTGGCGAATAGATCTACCCAAGGCTCTCCCCACTGTTGAAAGGGACCTTGTGCCACGTCCGAGTTCAGACGCCATTCGTGATCCATCAAGCACCGGCGTCTGAGTTCGTCCGCCCTGGCGTTCAGAGAACCTGCCAGGTGTTGAACCACCAAGGTAATGCCTTGATGTTCCAGCCATGTCCAGAGGTGCAGAGCCTCCTGACATAGGGTCCACGACCCCACCCCGCCCTGTTGCAATACCACATGGCGGTGGTGTTGTCTGTGAACACGTGCACTACACTTCCCCAGACAGAGGGAAGGAATGCCTTCAGTGTAAGTCGGATCGCCCGAAGCTCCAAAAGGTTGATATGGAGCCGGGACTCCGCCGGAGACCAGAGACCTCTGATCTCGGCCTCCCCATCCCAGGAGGGACGCATCCGTCACTACTGTGTGCTCCGGTTGGGGAAGGGAGAGGGATCTTCCATTGACCCAATCGCGATGAGGAACCGGAATCGATTTTCGGTTATGCAACACTTATAATCGATATCTTAAGGTTAGCATGATGTATCTAAATGATTTAGCACACGCACGCAAACATTAGCACTAATTCGTATTGCAGTATTTTAGATTTCTAACCTGCACCGCTTTTTACGTTTTACACTCACTTGACTTGACCGACGCCATTTTGTGGCCTCGCTCGAAGTCTTACATTAGCAGACTCCATTCATTCCTTGCACCAAAGTCGTTCTCCTGAGAAATAGCCCAACTGTTGCAAAACTGCTGTTTCAGCTCGTTAGGTCCATCAAGGTTGTAGGTAGCAGGAGAAGGCCTGATAAGCACATTCCGGGAGGGGTGCGGGCGGACTGTCTCGGAGCTGGCAGAGGGGAGTCACCCGTCCGACCTTGCTAATCTAGGATGAGCTAAACCAAGAGCGCTTTGTCTGCCATATATGGCCTTTCCTTTTGCACCAACCTGTACCAACTTGTATTTTTCCATCTTGGGCAACGGTTTTGAGAATGCAACTGTATATATGTGATGTTCTGACAGTGTGCCAGCAGTCTTCTTGGCAGACCTCGTGGGGTTAGGTCGCAAGGAGCTCCTCTGGCAGAGTTTGTTTGTTATAATAAATCCTTGGACCTTATACACTGCCAACTGACTGATTATTGGTAATGGGAATGGGATTGGTTGTGGATATAACTATAATTGGGAGGTGGTGAATAATTTTCAGTACTTCAGTTGGCGACTCCGCCGGGACTCCGCGTTGGGGTCGTCCCTCTGTATTTCAGATGACAATCGGGACATTGAAAGGGGTGCTCCAGATCGGGGGAGTTGCAGAATAGACCAACGAGAATTCGGGGTTTGCTCCGCTCTCCCGATCTCGAGAACCTCAGCTGCTAGTGGCTCCACGCCGGAGTCCTTCGGGTGTAACCCGAGAACCAGCCACGTTGGCCTTAACAAGAGTTGGCAGTGAAGAACGTGCAATCTGACCTGCGTACACCAGGTGAGTGTCTTGTCTCGTTTTGTGTTGGATTACGTTTTAAATGCCCGATTTTGTACTTGACATTTGATGACCTGTGGTCATGGAGAACCTCTGAATAGGGGGTCTGACGGGGCAACATTGAAATTGCACGTGCAGATGCCCCTTGTTTGATTTGTGTGGAATAACTGGAGATAGAGACTAGGCGCCTTTTTGTGGGAACTGCGGTTCTCGCTCGGCCGGACTGTTCTCGGGAACGCCGACGGTTGAGATTGGGTAGCACTCGGACAGATCTGGAGCGGCGCTTGGAAAAGCGGGCTTAGCCAGCATAGTTCGGGAGGTGAACCATGAATACTGTCGGATGGCCTGTAGGTTGGTCTGTGGTTTAGAAACCTGTGCAGCTATCTCCAGGCAGTCTAAGGACAAGACTGTTGTCAGAAGGTGTTCTTTGAAGCTTTGAATATTTGAGAAAAGGGGTTCTCCATAGGTGGGAGTTGACGGGCTCCACCTTCTGTTTGCAAAATATTGGTGTTTTTGTTTTTCGTTTACAAATCTCTGTGTTTCCGTTTTATGTCAAATTGAAGGTTTATTTTTGTAACGGGAGTATGACTTTGAATGAAAACATGGCCATGTGTATGAGAGGGTTGTGATTAATGATACTTGATTCTGCTATTTTTGTGAATAATAATCCCCGATTCCTTTTCAGATCGAGTAGAATAGAGAAAGGGAAATGCCATGCCTTAGTAAATTATGCTTTGGCTGTGTTCACCGAGAGAGCGCGAGGTTAGATGAAAGTCAGCCAGCCCCTCCGGAAGGAACACCCAGTCACGATGTGCATTGCAAGCACGGTATTGGCCCCCTTCTTTTCAACTCCTTGTGGCACAGGTATACAAAGGATAATGTGGAACTACAGTGGCCGAAAACTGGGTCTTTTGATGAGAAAAAGATTCAGTATTTACAAGAGCGTCTCTTTGCTAAACGCAGCCGACAGGCCATGTTTGACACTCTTAACAAATGGCAGAAAGAGGCAAAGAGAAGGCGTATTCGGTCAGAAAAACTCCTCAAGATACAGCAAGGGCAAACTGTAACTCAGAAAGCCATTGCGCATGACAAAAACAGGACAGAGAAGAATATTGAATATGCATATAGACAATTTAGGTTGCAGGTAGACAAGAGCTATGTAACGCGAAATGAAACCGAGGATGAGATAGAGGATCTGCTAGATAAAAGTCCTCCCCCGCCATATGCCCCGCAGCGCATATATCCTGCGGTAACTGTTCAAGCTGTGGCTGCGCCCCAAGCCTCCGCACCGGAGGAACGAGGTTCTGTCACCCCCAAATGAGATGCCAGCGCTCCATCCCCTTCTGTAGGGGACCTGGCCACCCTTGTCCCTGATTCTAGGCAGGCTCTAACATCACCTCGCACGCAATTAAGCGTTCCGAGTCCCATATGGACGTCCCAGTCGGCCAGCACCACACCCGGCATGTCGGAACAGACGCCAAAAGGGGAATCAGGAGGGTTGGATGGTAAACGACTATTCACTAGATCATCTGTGGCATATGGTGAGAAGGCAGCATTAGCAGATCAAGCCGTCATATGGATGCAGAGTGATGTGTATACTGTGGCTGACATATGGAGTACGGTAAAAGATTTAGAACCGGTAATGCAGCAACATGTGTTATTCCAGATGTCCAATTCCCTCATTGGGTCTTGGGAGGTCAGCTTCGATAATGGGAGCGCTCCTCAGATACTATATAACATTCGAGACTGGACCCATAGATTTAATATGACACCTGAGGAAGTGTACAAAAACGTAGTCACCCTGGTTCAATATCGAGGCAGGATGTTCTTAAAGAGCCCTCTTTGGACTTCACAGCATCCCATGCGAGAGGTGCATCCTATTTATCATCCCGAAGTTCCCGAACTACGCGATGATAACCAACAGATCACACGGGCCCGGATAGACACCCGGTTTCAGGAGCAATGGGTATACACTCTGTGGAAAAGAAGTGAGGTCCTTGCTCTGAAATCCCAATTGCCCGACCCCCGAAAAAATCCTACTGCCTACTATAAAGAACTGACTGAAGCTGCGGCGTCTGCCGTAATGACCTTGGCAAATGTCGAGTTATTCTTTGGGTTACTTGTGCCTGTTGATATATGGAGGCAGGTGCACGACACTGATCACGCTGAACTAGGGGGGACCTGGGAAGAATTAAAAGGTTGGGATCGGGATCGCAAACTGGGAGATAAACCTAGGGGTGAAATAACATTTTTGCCAGCAAAAATAATAGCCTTTATGAACACTTTGATACCGCAGAGGAAGGTTGACTGGGAAAAACTGAATGCTTGCAGACAGAAAAAGGATGAAAGTGTGTCCGACTTCTTCACAAGGTTCGAAGGAGTCTTCATCGACTTTAGCGGACAGGATTTGGCTACGGAAGGTGGAACTAGGTTGTTCGTGAACAGGTTTGTTACGAACTTGTCTCCGGAAATTTCTGCACGATTACAGGCGGCAGAAAGTACCTAGACTACCTCCACTCCTTCTGTAATTTTGAGCATGGCCCAGTACTACGAACATAGGGAGAACGAGAGTAAGGAAAAGGTGGAGAAGAAGGCCAAAGACCTTAAAACACGGGTATTGCTTCAGCAGGTAGTCCGGGGACAAGGAGGGGGGGAGAGGAGTCAGAGGGCCATGTCTAGAGGGGCGGGTGCAGGCCGAGGCACGGGCGGGGCAACAACTGTGGCTGTGGGTTTAAACCAGTGTTCCTATTGTAGAGAGGAGGGGCATTGGAAAGCACAGTGTCCGTTGTTGCTTGCCCAGAACGGTGCAGTCCGAGGGCGAGGGCGAGGACGAGGCGGCCCCGATCGGAGTGATATGCGCAGAGAGGAAGGATCAGGCAAGTCTGAGCGAAATCATTTCGATAACCACCAAGGCAAGCAGTACTATCACGACGATTACGCATACGAGGATCAAGATGCATACGATCACGCATAGGACAGCCAGGGACAGAGTAGGGGCCAAGTGTCGATCCCGGTCAATCAAAAGGGACCTTATGTAAAAGGGGAAGTGATGGGGACTTCTGAGAATTTCCTAATTGACACGGGAGCAATGAATAGTTCTGTTGCTCGATCATTGGTTCCAGGGGCGGCTCTGTCCGTGCAAAATAATGTCTCAGTGTGATTCTCGGGAGTCCCAGTTGTCAGTCCCATCTCAAAACCTCTCCCCTTCACGATCGGTCCCGCCACTATTGACACTCCTCTTTTGCTAACTTCACATTGTGGGGAGAACTTGCTGGGTTTGGATATGTTAAAGAAATTGAACGCGACAATACATTGCTCTGCTGACGGGGTTTATTTGACAATACAACCCTACGCTGACCACATGAAACAATGTTTTGCTAAAAATGAACCTCTTCCCCCAGAGTTTGACGGCATTCCTGCAACGCTATGGGCAACAGGGGATGCGGACGTGGTTAAGTTGGATATCCCCCCGGTTCACATTACACTGAAACAAGGCGCGAAAATGCCACGCATCCCCCAGTACAAAATAGCACCAGCGGGTGAATGGGCCTTGCTGTCCATTATTCAAGATCTGATCGACAAAGGGGTGGTGGAAGAAACGGCTGCTAATATTTGCAATAGCCCGATTCTCCCGATTTTGAAAAGGAATTCTGATTCCGGTGAACAGGGGCATGGTGCTGCTTACCGTTTTGTGATTGACCTTAGAGCTGTTAACAAAATTGTTGTACCACAGTATCCTGTGGTGACGGACATCACCACGATCCTCACGATGATTCCGCCGACTGCCCAGTACTTTTCGGTCATAGACCTGAAAAATGCCTTGTTCAGCATCCCTATCCATCCTGATAGCAGACAGATTTTTGGATTCTCGTTATCTGGACGAAGCTTCCGCTTCTGTCGCGCACCTCAAGGCTATACTGAAAGTCCGAGCATATATAGCCAAGCCCTTAAGGCTTTACAGGATGATCTAGACTTGCCAGAAGGCAACGTCCTGTTGCAATATGTGGATGACTTGCTCATTGCTTCGGACACAGAAGATGGCTGCAAAGCGGCAACTGTTAAATTGTTGCACCATTTGGCTGATAAAGGGAACAAGGTATCCTTGTCTAAATTCCAATACTGTTGACAGGAGGTAACCTACCTCGGTCATCTACTGTCGAAGGAGGGTAGACGACTAACTCCTGAACGTATTACTACTATTTCTAAAATGTCTGTTCCTTGCACGCAGCGCGAAGTTCGTGCTTTTCTTGGCATCACCTCTTACTGTCGCCAGTGGATACCTAATTTTTCTCTTCTTGCTAAACCTCTGTTGCATCGGACTACTAAGGAAGTGCATGAACCCCTCCCCTGGACGGATGAATGTCAGCACTTTTTTGACTCTTTAAAAACTGCTTTATGTTCTGCTCCTGTCTTGGGCACTCCTGACTACCGTAAACCTTTTGTACTATACGTGCACGAGGTCGACGGTTGCTCACTTTCAGTGTTGATGCAAGACTTTGCTGGTAAGCAAAGACCTTGCGCTTATCTGTCAGCCACATTGGACAATGTCGCCAGAGCACTTCCTAGCTGTCTGAGGGCTACTGCAGCTGTTGCGGTGGCAATACGGCAGTCGGAAGGACTCGTTCTAAATTCCAATCTGACAGTGATGGTACCGCATGCTGTGGACACATTGCTAAATAAAACAAAAACACAGCATCTTACAAGTGCACGCCTCACTGGATACGAATTGACATTGTTTGCACCACACATCACGATCACTCGATGTGCAACACTAAACCCGGCTACCCTGTTACCACTCCCTCCGAGTGAACTTACCAATGACACACATGATTGCATTTATCACACTGAAGAAGAAACTAAGGGCAGAATTGACCTTACTGACACTCCTCTATCAGACCCTCAAGGGGAGTTATATGTGGATGGGTCCTGTTTTGAACTAGCAGATGGAACAACAACAGCTGCATATGCAATTACGACCCTGAAGACAGTAGTCAAAACATTCCGAGTACCTCACCGATCAGCCCAAGCTGCTGAACTTATGGCCTTACTACGAGCCTGCGAATTGAGTGAGGGACTCGAAGTCAACATCTACACAGACAGCCAATATGCCTTCGGCATGGCCCATAGCTTTGGGCGGCTGTGGAGGGAGCGGGGTTTCCTTACTTCCCATGGTCAGAAAATACAGAACGGTCCCCTTGTTTTGCGACTGCTAAATGCCCTCACCCTGCCCAAGAAATTAGCCATCATCAAATGCAGTGCGCACAAAGCAATAGTGGACGAGGTGGGGGAGGGAAATGCTTTTGCAGACCAGGTGGCCAAACAGACAGCTCAATCCCCAATGTCAGCTATGTTTGTGAACTCCTCCACGAGATGGGTGGAGGAATCTGAATTGTTTGATAATACCATGGAAAGTGTGAGAGAATTACAGAAGGAAGCTACCCCCGCAGAATTAGAGAAATGGGAAAAGGAGGTAGGAAGACTGGATGAAAACAATTGTTGGGTTGATCTGACAGAAAAACAAAAGGTGGTTACTGCCCAATGCACTAGTACAGGCCGTTGTGACTATGGCACACGGCCCTGCTCACATAGGAGCAAAAGGTATCTGCGGGCTCCTGGACCCAGTTTGGAACAACTCTAATATCCAAAGTACGGCTGTCCGGTTGGGCCAATACTGCATGGTCTGTTTGCAACACAATCCGGGGAAGGGAGAAAGTGTCCTGAGTGGAAATTTTGCACCTTCAACGCTGCCTTTGAAGTACTCCACATGGAGCGTGTTAATAACTTGAAGTACGTCCTGGTGGTGGTTTGTGCTTTTAGCAAATGGGTTGAGGCCTACCCTACTAAGGAGAATACTGCTATGGCCACAGCAAAGGCCCTTCTCAAGGAGTTTGTACCACGCTTTGGTTTGCCCCGCTTGATCTGGTCGGACAATGGGGGGCACTTCCATGGGGCCCTTGTCAAGCATATCTGTGAGGGTCTACAGATTAAACAAAAATTCCATGCTGCCCGACATCCAGAATCAGCAGGGCTCGTGGAGAAATATAATGGTATACTTAAACTTAAAATGGCCAAGATTCAGGAAAGCACAGGGTTGAAATGGCCTGACACCTTGCCTTTAGCCCTTATGTCACCACCAGTTACCCCACACTCTCGCTCTGGCCTTTCTGCGTATGAAATTATCTTTCGCAGGCCCGCTAACCTATGGGGGGTACCCAGGCCACGATCCTTTTCTTTTCTTTTTTTTTTTTTTTGGTTGTAAGACTTTATTAGCAGTTGTCAAATGCACATTACATCATTTGCGTGTATAGAGAACATTTTCCACGCCTTATTAATTTCGATGCTTGTAATACACAGCTATTCAGCCGACAACCTTCCGGTCCGGCAGCATTTAAGAACATTATGCGCCAGACATTCCATCCTTGCGTAAAGAATTAGTAGTCTTACGTTTTTTAATTTTTGTTTTTTGGAACATAACCATAGACTCATTAGGAACAGTAAACAATATATTAGGACTTCTATACACGGTCAATCAGCTATATCAGTGGGGCTTACTGATGTACTATACTGTATCCTTTCTCATGAGTTACCCATGGTCTCTTTCCACCACACCTGTATCCCTCCCAGCATCCCGTCCACGGGTATGTGTCAGTGTTCAAACTCATGCTCCTCATCAGAGCTATCATCTCCTTCTTCCGGTAAAGGTTCACACAGGTCACCTCTATACTTGTTCCAAGGTAGCCAGATCCTGTTCCATGTGCGAGGGTTGGCTCTTATCTTATATACCGCTCGCTCGGTTACCATCAATCTGTCCATGTGTTTGCACCACTGTGCCAATGTCGGTGCGTCTGCCGCCCCCCATTTTTGCGCTATATCGCGCTTGGCCACCATCGCTCCTATCACTACTCATTGCTGTCCCTGTCTTGTTAAATCCGTCTTCTCCCATATATTCAGTAAGCAAACCCTCGAGTCCGGTGTGAGCGATACTTCTAGTGTTTGTGAAACGGTCCTCATGAGTCGCCTCCAGTATTCGCTAATGATCGGACATCCCCAAAGTGTGTGCAGGAGCGTTCCTTCCTCTCCACAGCCTCTCAGACAGTTTGGGTGATCCGCCCTGTGTATTCTGAATAAAGTAGTTCTGGTGTAATATACCCTGTGTAGTATTTTAAATTGTACTAAACGGAAGCGGGCCGATACTCCTGCTTCTCTCGGGGATACCAATGCAGCATTCCAGTCCATTTCATCCATTTCCCCTAACTCCGTCTCCAATTTATCCCGTAATTTAGTTAGTGGGTCCGGTAGATTGTTTAGCAGCTTTCGATAAGTGAGTGACGTAGCTCCTGTTTGCATATAATCAGTGAGCAGGCGGTCTTATAACCGTGATGATTCAGGGACCTTGGTCCCTGGCTCTATGGCTGTCATTAATGCATGTCTTATCTGTATATACCTATATGTCTCAGTAGGTCCTAGGTCATATTGTTGTTGTAGGAGTGAGAATGGGATCACACCAGTACTCGTCCATAGGTCTCCCACTGTAGAAATTCCTATATTGTCCCATTGGGTGAACCCCTTACTATGTCTCAGACACCCCAATGATTTAGTATCCCACAGAGGTGTAAGTTTAGTTATTACGTCCCCCCATTTTAATCTAGCCTGCGCCTTGTGCCATAGTATTACCGTATGCTTTTTCGGGCCTACCAGTTTTGTCATTAGACGTTTGTTATATAATGGTGCCAGTAGACTGTGTGTGCCTAGTTGAATTCTGTCGGCCATATATGCTGGGTCTTCTTGTGGTGCGTGGATCCACTGGTTTATCACCTTGAGTTGGGACGTCCAGTAATATAACTGTATATTTGGCAATGCTTCCCACCGTCATACCATCCACGGTTAAGTTTTATGTGTGCCACTCGAGCCGGGCGCTCTCCCCATAACAAACCCGAAAGGACTGCTGTCACCTTCTTAAAATACGAGGGTGGGACAAGGGTCGGCGTATTTTCTAATATGTACAAAAAACGCGGAAGTGCCTTCATCTTAAATAGAGCTGCTCTACCCAGAAGCGTCAGTGGTAAATTCGTCCAATATCTTGCATCCGCCTTTAAGCGAGTGAGTGGAGGTAAGGTTCTGAGTAAAAGTAGAGCGAGGCGTCTCGGGTGACATAAATTCCTAGATATTTAAACGAGGGGTTTGCAATAGTCAATTGGCATTCGCTGGGTATATGCGGCAGAGGACCCCTCAGTTCGTAAATAATCGATTTAGACCAATTTATGGTGTAACCAGAGTAGACACCATGTGCATTACACAGGTCAAGCAATATAGGGATACCAGTGGCTGGATCAGACAGGTATATCAACATGTCATCAGCGTAAAGGGAGACTCTGTCCTCCCAATGCTCCCCCCATCTCACCCCCTTCAGTAAAGGAGTGTCTCTAATGATAGTCGCCAGCGGCTCCAGAACTAACGCAAACAGCAGAGGGGAGAGTGGGCAGCCCTGCCTCGTTCCTCTAGCCAACGGCATGTCTCGTGAAACATGTCCATTGGCCATCACATGTGCGACAGGTTCTGTGTATAAGAGTTTTATCCACGCAATAAATTTAGGGCCGAAGCCCATGTGTGCCAGAACTGCGAAAAGGTACGGCCACTCCACTAAGTCGAACGCCATCTTGGCGTCTAACGAAAGAATGACTGCTGGTCCCGTCAATAAGGGGGCCCGCGCCAGTGCGCCATGTACTCTTTGGAGGTTAAGTGCCGTGCTCCTATGGGGCATAACACCGGATTGGTCTGGATGGATCAGGAGGGATAGGTGGGGCATCAATCTGGTAGCCAATGTCTTTGCCAATATCTTTGCTTCCGCATTGGTCGGTATGAGGTACAGTCTGCAGGAGGCTTACCCGGTTTCGGGATGGCAACAATAGTGGCCATTCGTTGATCCAATGGCAGGACCCCCCGCTCCAAGCTATCCTTGAGCATTGCCAACAGTGGCTCGCTTAGTGTGTCTGACATTGTTTGATACCATTCAATCGGGATACCATTTGGGCCTACTGCTTTCCCTGTGTGTAGTGTGTTGATTGCTGCCTGAATCTCTTGTACTGTCAGGTCCGCCTCCAGTTCATCCACCGCGTCCTGGGGTAAAGTCGGGGTGCGAACCAGTTGGAGGGCCAGCGTCGCAGCAGTCGCCGTGACTTCCCTTTCGGGAGTATATACCTCCTGAAAATGGTCCGCGAGGATATCAATTATTTCTGATGGGTGCGAGTGTAGTTTCCCACTCGGGTCTGCCCATTGCAGTATGGTCCTGCTACCCTCTTTTCTTTTATCAAGCCAGGCCAATAGTTTACTGGCCTTGTCTCCTATATCGTATATTCTAGTCGCCGTTGCTGTTATATTCTCCATCGTTTGTTGTCGCATATGATCAGTGTGAGCTTGTTGGCATAGAGTAAGCGTGTGTAATGTTTCCTCTGTCGGGTGCTCCATGTGAGCCGTGTTTGCTGCCTCAAGGTTCAATTCCAGATCCCTCACCTCCCGCTGCTGTGTGCGCTTATGCCCTGTTATTGTTGTAATGGCATGACCTCTTAAAACTGTTTTGTATGCTTCCCATAAAGTAGTGGGGGACGACACCGAACCAGTATTCTCCGCAAAGTAATGCTGGGTCGCCTTTTTTAATTCCTTCCGTACATGTGGTACCTTGATATACCCAGGATAAATTGGATATAACCTTCTGCGCACTCTCCCCGAACATGAGATGTTCAGTGTTAGGGGGGAATGGTGTGAGATACCCCTGGGTCTAATCTGCACATCACTAATTGTAAGGTGACCGTCCCCCAGTGTGAGAAAGTAGTCTATGCGGGACAGACTATTATGAGTTGCAGAGTAGTAAGTGTATTGCCGGCCCTCAGGATTGAGGTGCCGCCATACATCCAATAGCCCTTGTGCCTCAATAAATTCTTGAAAGCGGGACGGACCAGGTGTGTGTGTGTTCGGGTCGGGTACCTATCCTGTGTATTGTGTGCCACTGCGTTGAAGTCTCCTCCCACTACTAGGTCACCTTCCGGAAGATCTAACAATAATTTCCCCAGCTCGGGTAGAGTGGTCGTGTGCAGTGCTAGTGGAATGTATACAGAGACAACGTTGAGTGGCTTGCCCTCCCATTGCCCAATCGCCACTGCAAAACGGCCATACTCATCAGCTCTCGTGGAATGCAGTATAAAGCGGGACGCCTTTTTCATTAGAATACCCGTTCCACAAGACCCGGAGGTAAAGTCCGAATGCACTATCATACTATATCCACGTCTGTCCAGTGCTTTGCTCGCCGTCCCCACTAGGTGTGACTCCTGAAGAAGAATTAGATCTGGATTTAGTCTCTTAATACCCTGCAGGACCAGCCCCCTCTTTATCTTGTCACCTAGACCTTTCACATTCCAGGACATTACTTGTAATGGAGGTATCGGACCCGTGCTTGTGTTCTCATTTAGAGGAGCTGATTGTGAGTCGTGTGCCATTGCATACCTATCAAGTCTAGTTTGTACATTTCAACATCTGCTAGCCATAGTGCTCGGTATATACCCATGTAAGTATTCAGTTCGCCTTGTTGCACATTGTTTCCCTGAGTCAAACAAAAAGAAAAAAACAGGAACCCCCCCAACACCCTGAACAACCCCCCTCCCTGCCCCCCTGCTGTACGGACACAAAACCGCCCGCCCCCCCAACTTAGCAGAGTGCCTGTCCCATTCCCCACACCAAATACTTGCTCGCGGGGGTGAAGATTCTCCGGAGCCGGCGGCCACTCATACACTCCTTGGAAGCCCTCAGCCCAGTGTCCTGTAGCCGACCCTTAGGCAGAACGCAAAATAGAAAATCAAGTTTCTGATTGTCCTCTATGGAGATTAGTGTCCCTAGCTGGCGCCCTCCTCCGCCATATCTCCGTCTTGCGAGATTTCTTCCTCCCTCCTGTGAGACGTTTGCGAGCCCTCCGGAAGCCCCATGTTTTTGTCCTTTTTCGATCTGTTGGATCTGCGAGGCTGTGTCGCCGGTCTCCATCCATCAAGCCAGTCTCTCGCAAGTTCAGGAGTGTCAAAGAACCAAGTCTTATTGTCCGATACCACTCTCAGCCTTGCCGGAAAAAGCATGGAGTAAGGGATCTCTCTCGCCCTTAGTTCCTTCTTGACCTCCAAAAATGTCCTTCTACAGCGCGCAACTTCTGCCGTATAATCCGGGGAAAAGGCCAAAGTGGAGTTGAGGATCTTCACCGGAGGGGACACTCTTGCCGCCTGCAAAATGGCGTCCCTGTCCCGGAAGTTGAAAAGACGGCCCAAGATAGGTCTTGGCGTCGCGCCTTGCTTAGGTTTACCCCCGGTACTCGATGTGCTCTTTCCACAGAGAAAAAGGCAGATAATCCCTTTGGTTGGAGCTCTTTTTTAATCAGGTCCTCCACATAGAGATCGGTTGCTCTATTGCCTTCGGATTCCGGTACACCAAGAATTCTTATGTTGTTCCGTCTTGAGCGACCTTCCTGATCGTCCAGCTTTTCACGCAGTGTTTTGTTTGGAGCTCGGAGACGTCCTCCACTAGGGACTTCGTGACCACCTCCATCGATTTCACTTTCTCAGACATTTTTTGAAAGTCGGCACGGATCAATGTAATTTCAGTGGATATTGAGCCCACCGTGGCCTGTACTTGAGTTAGTGCTCTCATGATATCGTCCAGTGTCGTTTTCTGCGTGTTCGCCCCTTCCGCCATCTTGCCGGCATAACCCCTTGGTTTTCTTATTGTTTCTTCATCAGTTTATATGTTTTTTGTGATGTTTCCCATGCATTATGGAGTTTGTAAATATGGCTCCATTTTTATATGCTTTTTGATATCTTTACTCTAAAAAAAAGGAAAAAAAATAAAATAATATATTTTGAATATATCCTGTTGAGTCTCTCTGGTATGACCCTGTGTGTGTAGTGTGCAGCTCCAACTCCCGGGTTAATCACCCCTTCTTTGATCAGTTTGGGACCCTCTAGTTAGGGCCCTCATACCAAAAGGCAGGGTGCATTCTCTTGTTCTATTGACTGTTCTTCCCCCCCCTCTGGCCTGCCTATATCAATTAGTTACCCGCGGGGAACCCCCTTCTATTGCTCATGTACAGGTTGGTGACAGTATCTGCAATTATACCTATTGTATGAAGAAACTCAGCAGCCCCCGTTATTAACGCCACCCAATGTGTATTTCGTATGTGGAGAAAATGCATATACCTGGTTACCACGTGATTGGGCTGGGCACTGTTATTTGTCCTTCCTATACCCGCCTGTATACATAGCACCATCGGACTATCACAGGACACACCAGCTACACCCTGTAAGCGCAGCACCCAATGCGGTACCCAATAGGCAACGTAGACAGCTCGTCACGTCAGAAGTTGATCAGACCGACAACTCTTTGCAACAATTCACGGATTTTAGCAAAGGCTTGGTCCCATTCTGGGGACCCATATTTAATAGCCGAGAAATAAGAAGATTGTCCAGGATAGTGGAAAATGTCATTAACATAACTACTGACATCCTGGCCAACCTAACTGTTGAGCTTCAGGCAACCAGGCTTGTTGCGCTCTAAAACCGTATGGTTTTGGAAGTTATCTTGGCTGATCAGGGCGGAGCATGCCGAGTGATTGGCAGCTCTTGCTGCGTGTATATTCCAGATTCCGCCCCCTCCGTTCATCTAGCCATTCAAAGACTACATCGCATTGCATCTGAAATGCATACTGACAATAGGTCCTGGTCACTGTCCGGTTGGTTCTGGGGGCTCCTGTCCACCTGGGGATGGAAGTTGCTATTGATTTTGGGCGGAGCAGCCGGTGTTATCTTTACCTGCTGCGTCCTGATACAATGTGGTCCGGCCTGCTGCTCCTATTGTGCTTCCAGAGTTACAACACTATGCGTGCCTGCCCCAGTCCCCGCCAAACTTCAGATGCTGCAAAAGGAGATTCATGAATTGATGGCCATTAATGCGGAGGTTTTTAGAGATTGACGCCTGCCTTCGTATTTAGCTACACCACGCTAGCACCGGAAAGCACCGGCACAAATTAAGCACTGCTAGTAATCAGTCCGCAGAACAGGGAGGATGGGTAGGGTGGTCAGGAATCTATCACTAACTAATGTCTCTTACAGATATATCGTTACACAAGTAGTAACTTGTGCATCTGAAAGAGGCACGTTAGTGATAGATTCCTTACTTTAGAATAGATACCCCAGCAATACCAACCCCGGAAGTGGGTCTGCGAACAGGATTACACCAGAAAGTCACAGAGCACAGAACGGCCAAAGAAGCCGTCTCTCCGGACCTGACTGTCAAGGCAGTAGTGCTTTGTAAACGTGTGCAGCGAGGCCCACGTAGCTGCCTGACAAAGGTCCTGCAGGGGAACTACGCGTCCCCAGGCAGTAGTGGCTGCAGTTGCCCTGATCCAATGGGCAAGCAGTCACACAGGAGGCTCCTTCTTGGCCAAGGAGTAACATGCTTTGATGCACAGAACGACCCACCGGGAAATGGTCCGTCTGTGCACAGCCCGACCTTTTTTGGCACCCGTGTAGCCAACAAAGAGCTGATCATCCGCTCGGAACTGTTGTATACGCTGCAGATAGAAAGCAAGCACACTTTTTGGGTCCAGACGGTGGAGCCTCTCCTCCTCCCTGGAATGATGCGGAGGCAGAAAGAAGGTGGACAAAGTGATGGTCTGCCCGATGTGGAAGGGCGTGACAACCTTTGGCAATAAAGAAGGACGGGTCCGGATGAACTGAAAGGAAAGGGGGTTTGGAAGAAAGAGCCTGGAGCTCACTCACTCTTCTGGCAGAGGTGATAGCTACCAGGAAAGCCGTCTTTAAGGTGAGAAGACGGAAGGGACAGGTATGAACGGGCTCAAAGGGCGTGCACAATGGGTAAGTTAAGACAAGATTTAAGTCCCACTGAGGCTTTATGAAAGGCACAGGAGAGAACGTGTGTGTAATGCCTTTGAGGAAACGGTTAACAACGGGGGACTTAAAAAAAAGAGAAGGCTGATCAGGAAGCCTCAGGAAGGCGGAAATGACAGAAAGATAACCTTTGATAGTGCCCAGAGCAGAGCCCTGCTGGGCCAAAGATAGAAGAACCTCAGAAAGAGGGGCAGAAAGGGGATCCACAGCCTTTGCTATGCACCATGCCACAAATTTGTCCCATCGGCAGGCGTTTACCATTTTATTGGAGGGAGGCCTGGCTGCCAGAATGACATTACAGACTTGGGAAAGGTCCACGCATGGAGGTGGAGGTTGGACAGGTTCGGGTGAAGGACCATCCCCTGCTGTTGCGACAGAAGATCCTCCCGAAGAGGCCGTTGGATCGGGGATCGATGCTCATACTGAGTAGCTCGGGATACCATACTCTTCGAGCACAAGAATAACTTGGGCCCTGTCGCACCTGGTCTTCTTCAGCACTCTGGGCAGAAGTGGTATAGGAGGAAAGGTGTACAAGAGGCCACAGCTCCACTCGTGAGGCAAAGCGTCTCCGAGCGAGTGTCACCTTGGAAATTCCAACGCGCAGAACTGATTACATTGCGCGTTCTCCTCGGTGGCGAATAGATCTAACCAAGGCTCTCCCCACTGTTGAAAGGGACCTTGTGCCATGTCAGAGCTCAGACGCCATTCGTGATCCATCAAGCACCGGCGTCTGAGTTCGTCCGCCCTGGCGTTCAGAGAACCTGCCAGGTGTTGAACCACCAAGGTAAAGGAATGCCTTCAGTGCAAGTCGGATCGCCCGAAGCTCCAAAAGGTTGATATGGAGCAGGGACTCCGCCGGAGACCAGAGGACTCTGATTTCGGCCTCCCCATCCCAGGAGGGACGCATCCGTCACTACTGTGTGCTCCGGTTGGGGAAGGGAGAGGGATCTTCCATTGACCCAATCGCGATGAGGAACCAGAATCGATTTTCGGTTATGCAACACTTATAATCGATATCTTAAGGTTAGCATGATGTATCTAAATGATTTAGCACACGCACGCAAACATTAGCACAAATTCGTATTGCAGTATTTTAGATTTCTAACCTGCACCGCTTTTTACGTTTTACACTCACTTGACTTGACCGACGCCATTTTGTGGCCTCGCTCGAAGTCTTACATTAGCAGACTCCATTCATTCCTTGCACCAAAGTCGTTCTCCTGAGAAATAGCCCAACTGTTGCAAAACTGCTGTTTCAGCTCGTTAGGCCCGTCAAGGTTGTAGGTAGCAGGAGAAGGCCTGATAAGCACATTCCAGGAGGGGTGCGGGCGGACTGTCTCGGAGCTGGCAGAGGGGAGTCACCCGTCCAACCTTGCTAATCTAGGATGAGCTAAACCAAGAGCGCTTTGTCTGCCATATATGGCCTTTCCTTTTGCACCAACCTGTACCAACTTGTATTTTTCCATCTTGGGCAACGGTTTTGAGAATGCAACTGTATATATGTGATGTTCTGACAGTGTGCCTGAAAACAAGTCGGGTTGGCCCTGAATCAGCAAGGCTGGGCCGGTATATATCCAACAAAGAACAAGTGCCTATACTGAAAGTAATTTAAGAGGGATTTGACCGCCAGAAAAGAGAATTCTTCAAGACTGGGGTGTGCTTATAAATTGCTATTTTATTTTAACGTCTGGGTCAAAGAAAGAAGGGGTTATATATGTCTTGATCATATACAATTGAACAGAAAATACAGTTTTTTCACACCAAGAGAAAATATTATGGACACAAAACCAGTGAAAATGTTAAAATCCAACAGGCATATCGAATTCATTCATATCACATTTATTCATCTTCATTCATACGACACACATCTACAAATACTCAACTAGGCTAGATACGAATATATAACCGAGCAGAGTATTGGGTCTGCTATAATATATACAGTTGTTATATACAATTTTTACAATGATTATGCACGTCTAAATCAAAATAAATCAACAAGGTTCAAAAATGCAATCAAAAGCAATATATCCAACAGTTTGTGGCCAGTAGTATGACGATGTTTTCACACTACGGGAAGGATAATGAAAAGAAGCAGACACTGGACATGAAGGGGCCTACGCGTTTCAAATCCCTATGGGTTGGGAGGGATTTTCATCAGGGCCAGGTAGCTCTAGAAAGGAAAAAGAAGAAGATTCTATAGTGTATGTCTTAAAAGATTAAAAAGAACCAAGAAGCTAGAGTGCAGAACCACCCAAGGTTCCAAATGCTTACCACTAGCGGAGAAAATCCGAAGGAAAGATGTATCACCTGTGTAACAACAAAACAATAAGGACTACATAAATGAAGGGAAGTGTTTGTCCGAGGCTTTAAGATACAGTATTTTGGACAAACCATTTACCTTAGGTGTGTGAGGCAGCCATGTTGGTGAAAGAAATCCAAGTTGTAGAATGGGCGGCGAGTAGACTTTGGATGGCCTTAGGGAGAGACGAACGCTATTAGTGTGGAACGGTAGCTTTAGGTAGTGCTTTCTTTAACTGGTACTGAACTTGGGTTCTTACCGGGGGATCGTGGACGGTCGCGTCCCACCTCTTGGTTGCCAAATATTCAGTCTTCGTTGGTTTCCAGTCACTGATTGAAAAAGAAAAAAGAAAAAGAAAAAATATTGAAGGCTTCTCGGACCAGTGTTCGGGGTGTGAATACACACGTCTTTGAAATTAGAGCTAGACGAGAAGGTGCTTACCGGAAAAAAGCCAAAGGTCTATTCGAAGGATTAACCGGCGTCTCCAATAGCACTGGTCTCTCGCACATGCGTGGAGTGTGATATAGTGGCTGCGGCTCCTCTATATGTAGTACATGATTGCGCATGCGTGAAGTCAGCAAAAGTAGTGACTTCAGTTTTTACAGGTTCATCTCTCATAATTTATATATCTCCGATATTTCATTGAGCCCTCTCACGGCTGTGTCGAATTTGACAATTAAATAGGCCTCTCTTTTTGAAAGTTTTTGATCCATATCTCCTCCTCGTGGATCCTTTTCAATACGCGAAATCACTGTCCATTTGATGGCACTTAGGGAATGGTTACAACGTTTCCAATGGTTTACCAATGGGGCGTTTTCAGTTCCATTCTTTATTCTGGATTTGTGTTGGGTAATTCGGGTGCGGATTTCTTGATTGGTCTTACCGATGTAAAGTAGGCCACACGGGCAGATGATTCCGTATACAACATATTTCGTTTTACAATTGCTGAAGTTATCATGTTCCACAAGTGTGGAACATGTATGTGTTGTGAATTAACCATCGAGGGATCATTATTCCAACATCAGGGCATCTCATGGAAACATGATAACTTCAGCAATTGTAAAACGAAATATGTTGTATACGGAATCATCTGCCCGTGTGGCCTACTTTACATCGGTAAGACCAATCAAGAAATCCGCACCCGAATTACCCAACACAAATCCAGAATAAAGAATGGAACTGAAAACGCCCCATTGGTAAACCATTGGAAACGTTGTAACCATTCCCTAAGTGACATCAAATGGACAGTGATTTCGCGTATTGAAAAGGATCCACGAGGAGGAGATATGGATCAAAAACTTTCAAAAAGAGAGGCCTATTTAATTGTCAAATTCGACACAGCCGTGAGAGGGCTCAATGAAATATCGGAGATATATAAATTATGAGAGATGAACCTGTAAAAACTGAAGTCACTACTTTTGCTGACTTCACGCATGCGCAATCATGTACTACATATAGAGGAGCCGCAGCCACTATATCACACTCCACGCATGTGCGAGAGACCAGTGCTATTGGAGACGCCGGTTAATCCTTCGAATAGACCTTTCGCTTTTTTCCGGTAAGCACCTTCTCGTCTAGCTCTAATTTCAAAGACGTGTGTATTCACACCCCGAACACTGGTCCGAGAAGCCTTCAATATTTTTTCTTTTTCAATCAGTGACTGGAAACCAACGAAGACTGAATATTTGGCAACCAAGAGGTGGGACGCGACCGTCCACGATCCCCCGGTAAGAACCCAAGTTCAGTACCAGTTAAAGAAAGCACTACCTAAAGCTACCGTTCCACACTAATAGCGTTCGTCTCTCCCTAAGGCCATCCAAAGTCTACTCGCCGCCCATTCTACAACTTGGATTTCTTTCACCAACGTGGCTGCCACACACACCTAAGGTAAATGGTTTGTCCAAAATACTGTATCTTAAAGCCTCGGACAAACACTTCCCTTCATTTATGTAGTCCTTATTGTTTTGTTGTTACACAGGTGATACATCTTTCCTTCGGATTTTCTCCGCTAGTGGTAAGCATTTGGAACCTTGGGTGGTTCTGCACTCTAGCTTCTTGGTTCTTTTTAATCTTTTAAGACATACACTATAGAATCTTCTTCTTTTTCCTTTCTAGAGCTACCTGGCCCTGATGAAAATCCCTCCCAACCCATAGGGATTTGAAACGCGTAGGCCCCTTCATGTCCAGTGTCTGCTTCTTTTCATTATCCTTCCCGTAGTGTGAAAACATCGTCATACTACTGGCCACAAACTGTTGGATATATTGCTTTTGATTGCATTTTTGAACCTTGTTGATTTATTTTGATTTAGACGTGCATAATCATTGTAAAAATTGTATATAACAACTGTATATATTATAGCAGACCCAATACTCTGCTCGGTTATATATTCGTATCTAGCCTAGTTGAGTATTTGTAGATGTGTGTCGTATGAATGAAGATGAATAAATGTGATATGAATGAATTCGATATGCCTGTTGGATTTTAACATTTTCACTGGTTTTGTGTCCATAATATTTTCTCTTGGTGTGAAAAAACTGTATTTTCTGTTCAATTGTATATGATCAAGACATATATAACCCCTTCTTTCTTTGACCCAGACGTTAAAATAAAATAGCAATTTATAAGCACACCCCAGTCTTGAAGAATTCTCTTTTCTGGCGGTCAAATCCCTCTTAAATTACTTTCAGTATAGGCACTTGTTCTTTGTTGGATACTGACAGTGTGCCAGCAGTCTTCTTGGCAGACCTCGTGGGGTTAGGTCGCAAGGAGCTCCTATGGCAGAGTTTGTTTGTTATAATAAATGCTTGGACCTTCTACACTGCCAACTGACTGATTATTGGTAATGGGAATGGGATTGGTTGTGGATATAACAATAATTGGGAGGTGGTGAATAATTTTCAGTACTTCAGCGATTTGTGAGCCACCACTGCACGTGTCGTGCAGTGCCCTCCGAGATCTGAACATGATCGGATAGGTTGCCCTGATGCTGTGCTAAATTCACTAGGGAGACCGAGGGGTATTTATATAGACCAGGTCAACCTCTCACTCACTGGAACAAAACACAATGGAGACCTGGCCTAAAAACTAGAACCAATACACGTGGACCTGATATTGGTCAATAGCTGCCACCATTTTGTGTGCTGCTAAGGCAGTGAATCCTACACTGTATATCTCTATAGGTCCCTGTTCTATGTAAAAAATGTTGTTCTCAGGTTGTGCAACCCCGTGTGAACTATCTGGAACACTATTAATGCAAGTGAATACCAATAGTGCAAACAAATGTGAGAAAAGGTATAGAGTGCCTCACGGAAACAACACCATGGGAGTCTAACTGGTTGGTACTCACCAGCGGACTTAGGTTCTCATCATCAGCACATCCATAACATTAAGAAAAATAAGAACACACCATATGTAATGGTGATGGTGAAGTGCACATGTGCAGTAAAACCAGTAGGGAATTTACTAGTTGCGTTTACCAAAGTGATACTTCAAACACTAAAAAACTGACCCCATAAAGAAGATCCTCTCATGTAGGGACCACTTTGTTTCTTAAAAATGAGCTACAAACAACACTAGCTAGCCACCTTTATTCTGTGCTGTGGGTTTGCTCACATTAAAAGGACACTCTGCTGCCTCCTTATATCATAGAGGGCCAACATGTTTCATTGCCTGTTGAATTAAAGGCAATTTCTTCAGGGAATGGGTCAGTACCACCACTCTGTTTTTCTTTCACAATTGTGTGTATTCCGCTTGGATGCTCATTCTGAGCATACCGGTGACCTCCTTTCTCTTTTGTGTCACTATTGCGGATCTCTCCCCTGCTACTGTTGTTAGTCCGGGATACGCTGGTGCCGCGCAGACGTAATTCGTGATCCATCGAGCACTGGCTGCTGAGTTCGTCCGCCCTGGCGTTCAGAGAACCTGCCAGGTGTTGAACCACCAAGGTAATGCCTTGATGTTCCAGCCATGTCCAGAGGTGCAGAGCCTCCTGACATAGGGTCCACGACCCCACCCCGCCCTGTTTGTTGCAATACCAAATGGTGGTGGTGTTGTCTGTGAACACCTGCACTACACTTCCCCAGACAGAGGGAAGGAATGCCTTAAAGCCGGGCATCCCTACGTGCACCAGAAGAAAAAGTGGGGAGACAAAAGTCTCAAAATAGCAGTCAAAAAGTGACTAAGGCACGTGCTCAATCCGTATCAGCGCTTACTGGCACGGTAAGAGAAAGAACTGACGTCAGCGCGCATGGGTGGCGCCTAAGCACTTTCCATGATGTCATCTCGGCGCTGACGACGCCAGTGATGGACGAGGAGCCGCAGGATGCCACCTCTGACGCGCAAGGATACTGCTAAGCAAAACTTTCCAGATCCAGTCTGACGCCTGGGGATATTCTAAGGTAAGGAATCTATCACTAACATCTCTTTCAGATATGAATTTCCATATTTATGCTCAACATACTTGAAAAAAAATCTTCTCAACATAAAACTTTCCAATTTCTGCGCACCATGAATTTTCACCATTTCTGTTTAAAGGAAACTGCCTATATTTCTACTTTAAGTGAATCTCTCTCATTACTGCTTACTACAAATTTGACCCATTTGAACTTCAAGTGAATGTTCACATTTCAAAATGTCCTTAAATATATAATATTTTTGGCCATTTTCCAATTTAAACAGTTCGACTCCCATGAATTCTTCAGGTTTCAGTTCACTGTGATTTCCTCACATTTCTGCTGAACACAAACTTTATACATGTGTGCATGTGATGAACTTTCTACATTTACTGTCTCAATTTGAAAATCAGTTTTTTTCTACACATCACAAATTTCTGTTTCCAGTCACCCTTAATTTCCTACATTTTTGCTCACTAATAAATTCCTAAACTTCTGATGATTTTTATTTTAATGCAAAGCACTGTTTTTCATTATGGGTGATATAATTGTATTGATTGACTTGTGCAAGGTAGTAAAGGTGCATGTATTACTTTTTTTTTTTTAAATCATTTTTATTCAATTTTTTCATAATAAGATCATGATTGCTGATCACACTTCCAAGCATACCAGATAAATGGTATTGAAAGATCACTGGTAGAGGTGCTTTCAATAATATTACAATGAAAGAGAAAAAGTACTAGGATGTAGTGTGCCCAACTAAGTTAAAAAAATAAAAAGGTCATTTACTTCCAGGACACTGAGTTTAGCAAACGAAACATTTGTTGAATCATACTCCCATGTGATGAGGTAGAAGACATAAAGTTCTCTATAAAATTAAGATTACCAGTGATTATGGAAACCATGCCCATATTTAAGCAAAGTCTCCCAGTACAAGTCATAGCCACCACGTAAATGTGTTTGAGTACATTCCAGCCCCAGTCTTGTATTTTTTTATTTTTATTTACTGTATGTGACAAAACTCTTCCAGTCCCAAAACATGCTAACTGGTCATTGTCACAGTTTTAGAAGGTGGAGGTAAAGAGGTTAAAATGCCCCACTCTACATTCAAGAAGAGAAGAGCCCATTCGCTTAAAGAAGACGGTGGTTTGCCGCCATTGAGTTACAATTTTGGAGAATTTGTTGCTGAATATTCCGGTTCCTGGATCTAGAACTTAGTTTTGGCTTGAGGGGACTCATTCACAAAGAGTTGTACAAGTAAAAGAATACTGCTGTAGTACTCTTTTATATACTTCTACATACTTTTCAGACATGACCCCAAAACATCTAACTCCCTATTAGTCCTTTCTATTTGTACCGAATAGTCCCGTTTGGGATGTTTTCGGGAGATTCACAAAAGCACGTAAGAGTATGCAAATGAGTACTACAGGAGTACACAAAGGCATGTGAGAAAAAGTAAAAGTACTGCAGGGGTACTTGTTTGCGTAATCCTACGTGCCTTTGTGCAGGGACGTTTTAAGGCATGGGCAAAGTGGGCTCTGGCCCAGGGCCCCAGCCTTTCAGGGGGCACTTGAGAAGGCTAACTCTGTTCTGCAGAGAGTCTTGCCCTAATGACCTTTAATAATTCTTAAACAGGGTGTTTTAAATACCGTTTTAGCTTAATTTTTTTTTAATGTGGGTGGCTCTCAACAGGCAAAACGCAACTTGTATATGAAGAGAAACTATGAAAATGGTTGATTTAATCACGCAGAGGCCTTAAGAAGTGGTTATTCACTACAGGAGGAGAAATGAACAACTGTAGTTTTTTTCTCCTCTTAAGAAAAATGTCCAAATGTTGCTGAAAATCAAGGAGGTTTTTGTTTTCTCAAACCATGGAGATTTACCAGATTTCTGCCCACCTTGAATCTGATGGTGCGTTTTACATGCCCTAATAGTGAAACACTGCTAATTTCATTTTTCACAATTGCAAGAACTATCTCTCCCTTAGGGTAACATGAGGATTGCCTTGAAATATCTTTTAAGTGTAATTCCCTATTGGGAGCATGTTGTTTTTTTGAGCTGGCCTGCTGCTAGCTGGTTCTGTCCTCAGAGCAAAAGGACTGGACTTTGCTTTCTGTATCCTGCTTCCAAGGTTCTCCAATGGCTTGAGTTGAACTTGCCTCCTGTTAAGAAGTCTCAGGGCCATCAAAGACTTCACCTGCCAGTACCTAAGCTCTTCGGCTTCGTCCTGACTTGCCAAGTGGTTTCAAATCTACTTCCTTGGCCCTTGGAAGTGTAACCTGATGATCTTAAGGGGAAAGTCCACACATAGACTCCCAGGCCTGTTTTCTTGATGCACCGCTGTAAAAGATCAACGCATCGCAGCTGCCTGACCTGAAGCGTGGCTCCCGCTTAAAGCACCGACCATGGTGTTCACCACAGGCCCTACCGAGCCATTGCAGCACGCCAGAAAAGTCACTGCAGTGCGAGTCTTGAGTACCCAGTCACCAAAGTCTGTGGCACCTGTTCTGACTTCAACGCAGCACCTGCTTCAAAGATGTGGAATCGCCATAGCGCCTGCTTCGTAGCAGTAAAATCGATGCAGCGCCTGCTTCACCGCCATTGATTGATGCAGTGTATCTGGATTTTTGACGTATTGTCCCTGGGTGACAATTCTTCATTGACACCGCACTACAGTAAGGAACTGAGACCACGTGTTCTGTATGTATAGGCATTTATATAGCGCACTACTTACCCGTAGGGTCCCAAGGCGCTTCGACCGCTGCGAAACCCTTCCTGGCTTCCCTGAGAGATGGTCCCTTAATGGGTATCTCCAGGGTGAGACCAGGCATCCCCGGCGGTCTGGTGGGGCCGTTAGTGAAGATGAGGCAAGCTAATGCCCAGAGTTGCCGAGTGTGATCGCTGATCAGAGTGGGCACCGAGGCGAGAGAATTATCGAGTCCGCTGACCCTGGTCCAGAGACCTGCCGCGCCGGGAATCGAACCCTGGTCCCGGGCCGTCCTCTGCTCTCGGGTCTGCCGCCTCTAACCAGTGAGCCACACTACTTCACTGAAATCGACACATCACCTCCCCTGTCAGTAAGGAGGCAACGCATCACCTCCCCTGTGTAGTAAGGAACAGACGCATAGCTTTGTTTTTCCAGTGCCTCGCCTATCCTGCACCTTGCACCATCTTTGATTTTTGACACATCGGAGATACTTTGTGCTAAAAACAACGCATCCATTGATTTCTATGACCTAAACTTGCCTAATCTTTTTAAAGTGGTATTTTGACTTGTGTATGTTGGATTTTTGTTGTTTTGGTCTTGTTTTAGTCATTAAATATTTACTATTTTTCTAAACTGGTATGGACTCCTTTTCTAGGGTCTTCACTGAATTACTGTGTGTGTGTACAAATACTTTACACATTTCCTCTAATATAAGCCTACCTGCTCATGCCAAGCTACCAAGGGATGAGCAGGGGTTATCTTAGTTGTGTGACTCCCTTACCCTCACTAGAGGGAGAGTCCCTACTTGGACTGGGTGCAAACCACTGCAAACTAGAGACTCCATTTCTAACAAATATGTACTCCCAAAATTCTGTTGAACATAAATTCCCAAGATCTCCTTCTAATTGACACAAAACTTAAACATTGCTGGTTTGCCTGAACACCCCACATTTTTTTCAAAATACACTTTGCATTTTTCCACTTTATGAACTACAAACATTTCTGTTTATCATGAATATTCTAAACAGAAATTCTTAACATTTTTGTTTTTATATGAATGCCTCACATTTCAGCTTGTTCAGCTTGTATTAATTTGCAGTTCTTCCAGGAGGAGTTTCTCAAATATCAGTGTAATGTATAGTTCTCACATTCTTTTTCACAATACATTTGCAAACAAATATGGATGCCATAAACGCGGGGCATTTCTATTCACCCTATATAGGTTACACATTTTTGATAACCATGAATTTTCCATATTTGATCTTAACATGTTTCCTCAAATGTTTACTTATTGTGAATTTCCTACATTTCTATTAACTAAAATGTCTCCCCTTTCCACTCCTCTCATATGACATTCCCCCTATTTCTGAGAAATATAAATTTCATATCTATGCTCCATATATTTTCTCTAGTTTCTGCTCAACTTAAAATCTTCCATTTTCTGCTCACCGTGGATTTCCAACATTTCTGTTAAAAGGAAATTGCCCACATTTTCACTTTACCAGAGATTCTCACATCCTGCTTAGTAAAATTCCTTAAAAATATCATTTTTGGCCACCTCGCAAGTTCAAAATTTCTATCCCCGTCAATTTTTCAGATTTGGGATCATTGCAATTTCCCCACATTTCTGCCAAACACAACTTTCTACTTCTGTGCATGTGATGAATGTCCCACATTAGCCTGCTTTTCAGCTCATTTTAAAATTCTGGTTTTTTTTCTATACAATACATTTTGTTTCTGCTCACGATGGTTTTCCTAAATTTCGGCTGCCCGTGAACTCCTTAGACTTCTGATGTACATCAGTTTCCCACATTTCTTCCCACAGAATGCTAATGTGTGTACAGTGATGCTTTGAACATAGATGTGCAAAAAGAGTGTAAATAAAGTGGTGTCATTCAGCAGTGCAGACCTTGAAAGTTCTGATAATTCATTTTACTGTGCACTGTGACTCCCACCAGCATGTCCCCTGGCACTCACCTCTCTTCCTGCTCATTCCCGTCGCCAATGAACAGCTCGCATTCAGGGGCTAGGATGCAAATGGGGCTTGTGGGGTCACATGTTTCTTGGGTGAATACCACGTCATAGTAGGAATGCTCAATAAGCACGCTGTCTGCAAATTGCTCTGGAGGCTGAGAAAGGGGAGAAATGGGTGCAATTAGAGGGTAAAATGTACAAGTGGGAGACATGTCAGTCCACACAGTGAGTGGCACAATGACTGATACCAGGATCGGACTGGCCATAGCAGGCATCGGGCATTTTCCCGGGGGCTGGATGGGGGCTGGTTTTGCAGCGGTGTGGGCAGGGTTTGTTACTAGCGGACGTTTTTTCAGCGGTGCTGCACTATTGGCCCCCAATAACAATAGCAGCAGAGCTTCACACTTGCAGTCCCCCTCCCCTCGCCCTGGGGCTGGTCTCACAAAATTGCCAGGGCTGCTTTGGTTACCCAGTCCGACCCCGACTGATACCTCTGTACCATTTTGAGTTTTTGATCATCGCCTCTGGTGAGAGTGGATTTCTAGCTTCTTACTTCTGCTGGAGGATTAAGTACTAGCAGGGGCGGCTTTAGGCTCATGGCGGCCCTGGCCAGGGAGCGTAGGTAGGGGACCCCGGAAGAGGGGGCCGGGGCGGAGCGCAGAGGCTAGTGAAGAGGGGGGGTCAGGGTGTTTGGAAGTGGAACAGAGCCGGAGGCCACCAAATCCCTGCCAGGGGCCGCCACGCAAATATGTATCCATCCTCTGAGGATTATTATATTAACGTTATATATTGGCGTGGTGGCCCCTGGGGGTTGGTGGCCCTGTGCAGGTGCACAGCTTGCACATGCCTAAGACCGCCCCTGGTACTAGCACAGCACATAACAGCTGGGACTGATAACGGCACACAATGTCCACTCGAAAACTGGTTACTGGCTCACTACTTTTTCTTGTTGACTAGTTACTAGCAGCCTGCAAGTGTTGCTCGTTCCAAGTGCACAACGTTTGTTGGAGGATATAATGTTTACAGGGAAACAGCCTTTATCACGCAGCCGGAACCACAAAGTGCCTTTATAATGCGGTCAATACAACGATGCATTGTTACCACATATTCCTTTACCACGCAAGTCTTTACGTCGACTTGGTTTAGGGAACTCGCTGTTGGAGTGGTGTTGGATTTGAAGTCCAAAACGTTCCTTATTGTTGTGCCGACTGGAGTTGGAATAGTAAATTATACCATTCCAAAGTCCAGCACGTCCCTATGGCAAGTTGTTGCATGGTAAAGAAATGCGTGGTAATGGCGTGTTTGTTGTATTGACCACGTTGTAAAGTCATGCATGGAAAAGGGCATGCGTGGTTCCATCATACAAACATGTTTATACATTACTCCTTCTATGAGCTGGTAATTGGCACAATATGCATGTTGCTGAATTTGTTTCGGATACAGGACATTAGTAAGTGTCTGACTACTGGCAAAATCTCTCTGCTGGACTTCAAGCTTGTGGGGCACTGACATGGCCCACTGCTTCTAGTGTGTGAGGCACTGAACATGGCCCACTACTTCTGCTGGAGGAACGCGATGCTGGCATATGGAAATGCTGGGCACATCCATCGGAGTTGGTAACTGCTACAATACTTGTGCTGGTGGTTTGGTTGCTGTTACAAATACACTGCTTGGGGACACATTGTGGCTCCTTATATTAGGGGTTATTCATCTGTTTTTCCCCCGTGTCTCCCCAGTTGCCTTTCGCCCTGTTCACTTAACTTTTGTCTCCCCCGCTGCACTCCGCCGTTTGTATTGTGCCTCTGTCTCCCCTGTTGCCTTTTCGCCCCGTGTATTTAACTTTGTGTTCCCCCTCCCCTCTCCCCTTTTGCCGTCTGTATCCCCTCCTGTGTGCTTCCTGCCCAGCCGCCGGACGACCCAGCCACCGCTGAGCCGCCCTCGGTCCTCCTTTCCCGCCACTGCCCTCCGGCATCTCCGCCCCCCTCCCGCCCATTGGCCACCCCGCTCCCGCCACCCAGCTGACCCGCCCTCCCGGCTCCTCACTTATGACGCCCCCAGAGCGACCGCGCAGTGGACGCGCGCAGTGGGAGCGCCGATTGAGCCCCAAAGGTAAGCCCGTCTGCGCCCGTCCGCGCCTGGACCGCGCCCAGCGCCAGGACCCCTGGCCCCCGCAGACACCAGCCCTCCCGCCGGACCTACAACTCAACGCTCTCAACACCGGCCGAATCCCGGGATGCTACCGAGCCACCCCGAGACGCACCCACGGACCCTTCAGCTGCCACTCCTGCAACCGGACCTGCACCACACCAGCACCCACCAAGCCGAACAACAGCAGCAGCTACCTCAAGTGCATCCTGCTCAACACCCGCTCCGTTCACAGACACGCCGTCGAGCTCTTCATCAGCCCGCACGCCCTCCCCTCCGCTGACTACATCCTCCTCGGAGACCTCAACTTCCACCTGGAGAACAACAACGACCGCAACACCACCACCCTACTGGACAACCTCGCAAACCTCGGACTCAAGCAGCTGGTGACCACCCCCACCCACTACGCCGGACACACACTTGACCCCGTGTTCGCATCCAGCAAGGACATCACCTTCAGCCACGCCACCGGACTCCACTGGACGGACCACAGCTGCGTCCACTTCAGCTTCAGAAGGACCACGATCCACCACCACCAGCAACTGGTTGCACGCAGAAGCTGGAACAAGATCACAGCCGACCTACTTGCGACTTCCCTGAGCAAGAACCCTCCCACCGGCGCAACGAACCCCAGCCAGGCGGCCACCAACCTCACAAAGTGGATCAGCAACTGCGCAGACGACCTTGCCCCTCTGAGGACCCCACCTAGCAGACCCGGCAGCAAGAAAGCCCCATGGTTCACCGACGAACTCAAGAGCTCCAAGAGGAACTGCCGAGCCCTCAAGAAAGCCTGGCGCAGAGACCCAACACCGGACAACATGACTGCCCTCAAGCTCGCCACCCGAAAACACCACCAACTGATTCGCACCACCAAGAAAACTGCATTCAAGGAACGACTGGACAACAACGCACACAACAGCAAGGAACTCTTCAACATCGTTAAAGAGCTCTCCAACCCCAACGCCGGAAACAACGACATCACCCCTTCACAAGACATCTGCAACTCCCTCGCCTCCTACTTCCACAACAAGATCGCGGACATACACAACAGCTTCAGCACTCAACCGACGCACGCCACGACCGAACGACCGCCCCCCACCACCACCCTCCGCGCCTGGACCCCGATCAGCACCGAAGACACCGTCCGCACGATGAACTCCATCCACTCCGGATCTCCGACCGACCCCTGCCCTCACCACGTCTTCAACAAGGCCGACGCTGTCATCGCACCCCACCTGTGGGACATCATCAACACCTCCTTCGACACCGCTACCTTCCCGGAGAGCTGGAAACACGCCGAACTCAGCGCTCTACTAAAGAAGCCATCAGCCGACCCCACCGACCTCAAGAACTACCGCCCCATCTCGCTGCTCCCGTTTCCTGCAAAAGTCATCAAGAAGACCGTCAACAAACAGCTGGCCGCCTTCCTTGAGACGAACGGATCGCTCGACCTCTCGCAGTCTGGCTTCCGGGCCAACCACAGCACTGAGACCGCCCTGATCGCAGCCACCGATGACATCCGAGCCCTGCTCGACAACGGAGAAACAGCGGCCCTCATCCTCCTAGACCTCTCCGCGGCTTTCCACACTGTCTGCCACCGTACCCTAGTGCAGCGCCTCAGCAACGTCGGAATCCAGGAGAAGGCACTAGAGTGGATCATCTCCTTCCTCGCCGGAAGGACACAGAGAGTCCGCCTCCCCCCGTTCAGATCAGAAGCCACCGAAGTCATCTGTGGCGTTCCTCAAGGCTCCTCGCTCAGCCCAACCCTCTTCAACGTCTACATGAGCCCCCTCGCAGCCATCGCACGCCAACACAACCTCAACATCATCTCCTACGCCGACGACACCCAGCTGATCCTCTCCCTCACCAACGACCCCGCCACCGCCAGAGCCAACCTACACGAAGGGATGACAGACGTAGCCAAGTGGATGATGAACAGCCGCCTGAAACTGAACTCGGACAAGACAGAAGTCCTCATCCTGGGGTCTTCACCCTCCGCCTGGGACGACTCCTGGTGGCCCCCCGCCCTGGGCAGCGCACCCAAACCAACAGACCACGCACGCAACCTGGGCTTCATCCTGGACTCCTACCTCTCCATGACCAGACAAATCAATGCCGTCTCCTCGTCGTGCTTCAACATCCTGCGCATGCTACGTAAGATCTTCCGGTGGATCCCCACCAAGACCAGGAAGACGGTCACCCAGGCCCTCGTCACCAGCCGTCTGGACTACGGCAACTCCCTCTACGCCGGTACCACCGCCAAACTCCAGAAGAGACTCCAGCGGATCCAGAACGCCTCAGCACGACTCATCCTGGACATCCCCCGTCGCAGCCACATCTCCGGACACCTGAGAGACCTGCACTGGCTCCCGGTCAACAAGAGAATCACCTTCCGTCTCCTCACCCACGCACACAAAGCCCTACACAACCAAGGCCCAGGATACCTCAACAGCCGCCTCAACTTTTACGCTCCCACACGCCAGCTTCGATCGACCGGCCACGCCCAAGCCGCCGTCCCCCGCTTCCGAAGAGCCACCAGAGGGGGAAGGTCCTTCTCCTACCTGGCCGCCAAGACTTGGAACTCCCTCCCGACCTACCTCCGCCTGACCCAGGACCACCTCGCCTTCAGGAAGCAGCTCAAGACCTGGCTGTTCGAGCAGTAGTGGACCCCCCCCTCCCCTAGTGCCTTGAGACCCTCCGGGTGAGTAGTACGCTATATAAATGCATTGATTGATTGATTGATTGATTGATTGGCAAACAGATGTGCATGGGACCGAATAACTGTTGCCACATGTCTGATATAGGTCACACACTGACATAATATCTTGAATGAGTGAGTTCCCACTGGAAAGGTACCGCTGCCGGAAATCTGAAGACAAATGCTCTGCCCCTGCTGTCTGTATTGAGGAAGCGAATTTCTCGTATTGACTAGGCTAGGGATAGCGAAATGTTTCTGTTTGCTTTTGCTTAACTAGGCGAAATTTCGGGGAGTAGGCATTATTTCGCAAAATGCAAACCTCAGATTTAATATGAAATCTTCCCATGAGTCCATTTTTGACAGAAGAGGCATTTCCTAGTTTTTGTTTTTTTTAAAGCATGAAAAATACAAGTGGCGCGAGCAACAGAGGCTCGCATTCTGGTGTTATTCCTTCATGCTCGCGTTAAAATTTAGCTGCAAACAGCGTGTGATCACACAATGTTGCATAATGGTATAATATCAGGAATTTTGCGTAACAAACGAAAAATTCCGGAAATTACGCAAATTACACCAGCCTAATTTAAATTTTGACCAGGCCTATTCTTGACCCACTCAGCGGCCCATTTCCTGTCTCACAATAGCTTTCAAGAGCAGAGGTCGTCAAACTCGGGAGGAGAGGGGGAGCCGAATTGATCTGAAGGGGGGTGGGCGGCAGGCAATATCCAAAAGAAGCATCATGCTGGAAACAGTGCTGTGTTCTTACTGAAACAACAGAGAGACCAGGAGCTAGCCTGTAATGGATTTGGAAAAAGGGGACCCCTATATATCAATAATACACTTGCTATACATAGGGAAACATAATTAATTTGAGAACGGTCTATAGCCAACTACCCTGCCTCATTGCCTCCATCATTTGTCATGTCTAATGCTAATTGTTTGTCTGTCATGTGTTTTTAAACCTTTATCTTCATGAATTGTAAATCTGCCTCATTAAATATAAGTAAACAAATGAAAAAAGGAGTAAAAAGTGCTATAAAAAGATAAAAATATTTATATCATTTTCTGAATAATAAATTGAATAATTCACTAACTACTTGGGTGGTGAGTCTACATACTGTTGGATGCCATTACCATAATATCGATCTGTGGTTTCTTATATATATATCATTGATGTCTGGTAGTCCTTGTACTTTCTACTTGGCTATAGACCGTTCTCAAATTAGCTAGCCTGTAATGGGCCACAAGTAAGATATTGTGTCACTCATATGCTGGCTGGGAGACGCGTCAAAGGAAAAGGGGATACAAATAACCCTCAAAGTGCCCCCAAAACCAACCATGCCTGATAAAGACTCGCACTGTGGATACTTTTGTGCTTTAGGAAGGTCAGGCTGCCCATAGCTTGTTGGCAATCATGTATTTGACTGCATTTTTCAATCGGATAAATTAACATATCTGAAATGTTTGTTTGAATTGTTAGATATGTTTAGAGCGGCCAGCTTTATAAAATATTTGTGAAACAATAGGTTTTCATTCTAGGGGCTGGATTCTTTTTTTATTAGGGTGGGGGCACAGCTTTAAAACATTGGAAGACTACTGTTCTAGAACATGCTTAGAAGGTCATTACACCTGCTGAAATGATTACTTGCATTTCAACTGTTAAATGGAGATTGATAACTGTTGGTGGACTCATTCCTTACTGTAAACATGCCTTATTTACAGAATCAGTACTGGACTGTGTGTACCTTTTTTGGGGCTTGGCTACTGGCCCCTTGACACTGTTGAGGTCTTCATCTTGTCGTACTACCTCTAGGTACTGAATACCTGCACAGTACGTCTGCCGTTGGTCGATTATGGTGGAACATCTCCGCTGGGGGCTATTTATTAATAGGTTTGCTTGATAGGTGTTGATTATAGGCACAATAACTGCTGGAAACCAATACCTGCCCAGTACCACTGCCTCTCAAGCTGCTGATGTCACTATATTGTTGTGGAAATATTACCCTGCAAACATTTCATATCCACAATCTTGACTATCACCAAATTATCAAGGAAAGTATACATCGGTAAGTATGATTTTACAACTAATAGCACCACGTCTAATTACCCAGAGGAAATAGGCCCGCATTAAGAATGGCACGGATATTCCCAGTATGTGCGCTGGATACAGTTACTGCATTTAGTGGAATTATTGTAATTGTATTTATACAGTGCTTACTACCCCTGAGGCGTTGAAGCGCTTTTTGGCAAGTAGCACATTACTCCGGAAGCTAAAGGTGGATTAGTAGAGGGACATATAAATTGCTATTGGGAGTTGTGGGAGTGGTAGGCAGGTAAGTCTGTTAGTTGGATGAATAGGATCGAAGAGGGATAGAGGGGGGAAGAGTTTAGAAAAGGTTACTAGGGAGATTTGGGATGAGTAGGGCATATTTTGGAAGAGGAATAGGATAAGTCAGAGTGGTGGTTTGGAGAGATTGGTTAACATTTTTTTCTCCGCAGTAGAGGAAAATATATAAATATATAGATACATATTGAGTGTGATAGCTGACACTTAATGCCCACAGAGTTCCCCATATAGATTTAGGCAGGCCAAACCTGCCAAAATTGAATAAGGGGAAAATAAACGCTAAGTACCAGCCATGCAAATGTTGACGAGGTAAGCAGCAAAATGGGCATATTATTCCCCTTTATCAGGTACAAGCTAATAGTTGGAAAAAGAACAATTGATGGACGGAATCATGAACAATGTCAAACATTCACCCTACTACAGAGATCTGGGCCTAAATCCACTGTTTATTTAGCTCACCATCCCATTCCAGTTTGGACCCATCCATATGCAAATCAGTCTTGACCCTACCCCCTAAGGGAACAGTTTAGCAGGACCTGACAGGCCAGTTCCTCCCTGGATCGGAAACAAGCATCCTGGGACTGGTTTTGGGTTATCACCCCCTCATCAGCCAGACTAGCTTGACTCTAACGGCATGGAGAGTACGGGACCCACGTCAGGGCATACCCGTACCACTTAGGCCGATAAATGAAAAATGAACAATTGATGGACAGAATGCTGAACAATGTCAAACATTCACTCAGTTCAGAGATCTGGGACGAAATCCACAGTTTTTTTGCTCACCATGCCATTCTAGATTGGGCCCTGACATATACAAATCAGTCTTGACCCTGCTCCACATTGGGATTCAGTTCAGTCTAAACTTCCAGAACAGGTTCTCCCTGAACCAGAAAATAGCATCCTGGGACCGGGTTCAGGTTGTTAAAAATTGGATTTTTGGTCGACTAGGGCATGTTCCAAAGTCGGGCAGAAACCACCATTCTAGTCAGGATAAGGGAGTTACACTCCTAAAATAACCCCTGCTCACCCCCTTGGCAGCTTGGCACGAGCAGTCAGGCTCATCTTAGAGGCATATACAAACTAGTTAGGTAACAGGGAAGTAGGGCGCACAGCTGAGAGTATGGCTTAAAGTAAAGTCCTCACGTATCTAAGTGGATTGCTACTAGGCTGGAAAGGGAGGTTACCCAACCCCCTTAAAACCTTGTGGACACGTCCAAGAATGAAGCTTATAAACACTCCTGCCGAGCAATCTGAATACAAGCGATATTTATAAACAGCCAATATAATGTAAAGAAAATTAATAAGGCAAGTATGAGAGCAAAAAGTCCAAAATTTCATCCAATAATTTTTCAGACTCCCGGGTCTTATAATACATTGATCCGTATTTTAATTTCAATTCTCAAAGTCCAATCCAAGCGATGTTCGAGTCAAAATTCAATCCAAGGTTCAAGATACAATGTTCAGAAAATAATCAGAACTCCCAAAGAGAACAATCACTGCAGCCAACACGTGTTTCGTAGGGCATTAATCTCATGCCACATAACTTCCTCAGGGCTGCAAGCCAAAATAATAAAACAATAGTAAATCTTACTGACAATAATCAGATTGAGAGTGTACTCTTAATAAAGTCACCACCTAAGTGAAAGAAAACATAGTACCCTTAATCAAGTGACAGATTCAAAAATGCAGTTTTGTGAAAGTCCCGGTGTCAACAGTGTAAAGACAACAAAACATTCCGAAATATCACCAAATTCAAAAGAATATATGAAGATATACATTAGTCACAAAATATAAGATGTCACCAACATTATCAAACTCTTTCTAGAAATATATATATATGAAGTTGCAATTAAAGGAACGATATGAAGAGGCTCTTAGTTTTGTCACCTTAGTCCATCTCATAATTTCTCTCTATACTAAAGACCCATTATCTGTCTCAATAAGTGCTGCTAGCAATTTACATGAGTACAATAGACAGTTACACAAAAGTGACGCAAGCCCTTGTAAGGAGAATCTTAAATATAAAATACACATGTGTGATTAAGAGGAAAATCTCTAGGCTAAATATAACAGCAAATGACATTAATATCTGCAAGAAAACAATCTGTTTTACCTTTTCTCTCTTATTCCTCGTTCCTCACGTTTATTTATATCGTTAATCAGTTCCAAGATTTGCAGAAACCATAACAGAGAGCCATGTAATTAGACTCATACTACTAAGAAACATTAAGACTGGTATCTCTATTCAATAGTTCCCTTACCAGAATCTCAGCGCGAAGGGGTTGTTGCATTTAATTTCCGATATCCATATTTGTATTTATCTGCACCATATCTTCTATAACAGGTTCTAAAATACAAGAACCAAAAGATCCAAGGACCTGCCGCCAAATAATATCTCGTGTATTCTAAATTACACAATGTATAACCCTTACCTGTATCCCCCTTCCCAAGCACTCCAAGTATCCCGTGTTCGGCTCTATCGAATGTCGGCGTCTTCTGTGAGCGCCATGTTGTTTAAGTAAACGCTATGAACGCGGAGCGTAATATCGCCGCCATATTGGAATAGGTAACCGCGTCCATGGACACATGTTAACTCTATTGCTGATAGTCACTATTTCAAGTGTGGCTTATTTGGTATATAAGCATACCAATTGGAAATAAGAAACTATATCAAGACTCATCAAATAAAATTAGGAAATCGGCATTTTCTGTGGGCGTCATGCTGTGAAAGTGCCCGATCAAGTAATACTGCAACAGTGGTATATAATGTCGCCGCCATATTTAAATGACTAATCACCTCCGTGGATAGGGCATATTCGCCCAATCATATATAATAATCAGTCTAACTCTTACCTAATATGTAAAATAAGTTAAGAGATTTTTGAAACTCCTAAAAGGAACAAATATATACAATGTGTCCAAATACCAGATTAGAGGAAATATATAGTTTCAATATTGGATCATAATAATAAATAATAAATTGGGGGAGGTAGGGGGCCAGGTGTCGGGAAAAGCGAGCAAGGATAAGAAATATGTATTGACGCGTATACTGTGCAACTTAACCATGCGTGTATATATTGATTAATCTGCTCTTCCCAACTAATGAAGTATTTAACATAAAAGGTGACATCGCTTTGAGTCTCTCATAACTTTTCCTATGTGCTCAAGTTCACATAAAATTAGAGGATGTCGTGGCATTAGCATTCTAGTTCTCCAAAGACACTGACTTTGATGCTAATGTTAAAGACATGGTAATGAGATTTAAAAATAGAGGATATGAAAATACAACTGTGACCAAGGCTGTTAGAAAGGTACAGAAACTGAAACGAGAAGATACCCTGTTATCAAAGAAAAAGAATGAGACTAGGGGTAAGAGTCAAAAGATCAGAATGATTACGTATTTTGGCACTGGAAGTAACAAGCTTTACGGTATTATGAGGAAATATTGGCACATATTACACTCTGATAAAGACCTGAAACCTTACCTCACGGAAAGACCTAGTATTACTTTTAGGAAGGGATTATCCATTGCCAATATTGTAAGTCCCAGTTACCCTAAACCAATTTCTTATCCTGGACAAAGTGATTGGTTGCGAAATCGTCCGAAGGGCTTCCACTACTGTGGAAACTGCAGTTCATGTTGGTGGGCCAAAAGAAAGGTTGTGAAATTTGAATACAACAACACAGGCATTTTTTATATTGACTCTTTTATCAACTGTGAAACCACCTTTGTTATTTATGTTATTGTTTGCCTGTGTGGGAAGATATATGTTGGAAGTACGGTCAGAAGACTTAAAGACCGGATGGTAGAGCACTACCGGGCACTCAAGAATGGTGACACAAGGTACCCCATAGCCTCACATGTTATTCAGAACAGACATGACTCTGATAACCACAAATTCTCCTTTCATGGAATTGAACATGTAATTTTGGACAGGCGTGGAGGAGACAGATTATTAAAATTGAGACGAAGAGAGGCCCGGTGGATTATGGTCCTTCGGGCCGTAGAAGAAGGGCTCAACATTGACACAGAATTACAGTACTTTCTGGGAGATTAGCTTTATTGTAATTCTATAAGTTAAAAGATGCAGCTGATGTTTGTGATCTGGCTTTTAGTCTGAAAAACTGATTATTCAGATTATATTGATTTGAAAAAAGTTCTTAGTTGATACCTGAGGAACTAGAATGCTAATGCCACGACATCCTCTAATTTTATGTGAACTTGAGCACATAGGAAAAGTTATGAGAGACTCAAAGCGATGTCACCTTTTATGTTAAATACTTCATTAGTTGGGAAGAGCAGATTAATCAATATATACACGCATGGTTAAGTTGCACAGTATACGCGTCAATACATATTTCTTATCCTTGCTCGCTTTTCCCGACACCTGGCCCCCTACCTCCCCCAATTTATTATTTATTATTATGATCCAATATTGAAACTATATATTTCCTCTAATCTGGTATTTGGACACATTGTATATATTTGTTCCTTTTAGGAGTTTCAAAAATCTCTTAACTTATTTTACATATTAGGTAAGAGTTAGACTGATTATTATATATGATTGGGCGAATATGCCCTATCCACGGAGGTGATTAGTCATTTAAATATGGCGGCGACATTATATACCACTGTTGCAGTATTACTTGATCGGGCACTTTCACAACATGACGCCCACAGAAAATGCCGATTTCCTAATTTTATTTGATGAGTCTTGATATAGTTTCTTATTTCCAATTGGTATGCTTATATACCAAATAAGCCACACTTGAAATAGTGACTATCAGCAATAGAGTTAACATGTGTCCATGGACGCGGTTACCTATTCCAATATGGCGGCGATATTACGCTCCGCGTTCATAGCGTTTACTTAAACAACATGGCGCTCACAGAAGACGCCGACATTCGATAGAGCCGAACACGGGATACTTGGAGTGCTTGGGAAGGGGGATACAGGTAAGGGTTATACATTGTGTAATTTAGAATACACGAGATATTATTTGGCGGCAGGTCCTTGGATCTTTTGGTTCTTGTATTTTAGAACCTGTTATAGAAGATATGGTGCAGATAAATACAAATATGGATATCGGAAATTAAATGCAACAACCCCTTCGCGCTGAGATTCTGGTAAGGGAACTATTGAATAGAGATACCAGTCTTAATGTTTCTTAGTAGTATGAGTCTAATTACATGGCTCTCTGTTATAGTTTCTGCAAATCTTGGAACTGATTAACGATATAAATAAACGTGAGGAACGAGGAATAAGAGAGAAAAGGTAAAACAGATTGTTTTCTTGCAGATATTAATGTCATTTGCTGTTATATTTAGCCTAGAGATTTTCCTCTTAATCACACATGTGTATTTTATATTTAAGATTCTCCTTACAAGGGCTTGCGTCACTTTTGTGTAACTGTCTATTGTACTCATGTAAATTGCTAGCAGCACTTATTGAGACAGATAATGGGTCTTTAGTATAGAGAGAAATTATGAGATGGACTAAGGTGACAAAACTAAGAGCCTCTTCATATCGTTCCTTTAATTGCAACTTCATATATATATATTTCTAGAAAGAGTTTGATAATGTTGGTGACATCTTATATTTTGTGACTAATGTATATCTTCATATATTCTTTTGAATTTGGTGATATTTCGGAATGTTTTATTGTCTTTACACTGTTGACACCGGGACTTTCACAAAACTGCATTTTTGAATCTGTCACTTGATTAAGGGTACTATGTTTTCTTTCACTTAGGTGGTGACTTTATTAAGAGTACACTCTCAATCTGATTATTGTCAGTAAGATTTACTATTGTTTTATTATTTTGGCTTGCAGCCCTGAGGAAGTTATGTGGCATGAGATTAATGCCCTACGAAACACGTGTTGGCTGCAGTGATTGTTCTCTTTGGGAGTTCTGATTATTTTCTGAACATTGTATCTTGAACCTTGGATTGAATTTTGACTCGAACGTCGCTTGGATTGGACTTTGAGAATTGAAATTAAAATACGGATCAATGTATTATAAGACCCGGGAGTCTGAAAAATTATTGGATGAAATTTTGGACTTTTTGCTCTCATACTTGCCTTATTAATTTTCTTTACATTATATTGGCTGTTTATAAATATCGCTTGTATTCAGATTGCTCGGCAGGAGTGTTTATCATCTTAGAGGCAGTTTGTAAAGCATTTGCACATAACCAACAGTAAAACCATGTAAGCACTACAAATGGACACCACACCAGTTTAGAAAAATATCCAATATTTTTATATACTTAAGACAAGACCAAAAGGACGAGTTACTTACCTTCAGTAACAATGTATTTGGTAGAGACACAGCCAAGCCGCAGATTCCTTAACTTAGAATATCCCCAGGCATCAGACTGGATCCGGAAAACTTTCCACAGCAGCACCTCTGAGGCCCGGGGGCGCCGCCGCACAGCTCCGCCCTGACGTCGTCCACGGATGTGACGTTAGCGGAGTCATGTATGCCCCTCCAGGCGCGCTGACATCAGTTTCGTCTGAGAAACTTTTCCGCGCCACAAGGCGGAGCCATCACCAAAAACTGTGAGAATATGGGAACAGTGTGCAAAAATTGAAGAAAAATAGAATCACAAAGGACCGTGCTAGGTACTGTATCCTGTTAACCAGTAGAAGGAAGAGCAGAGCACCGCTCTGAGTAGCCCCTCCACAAACGCGAAGGCCAAACCACCTGCAGAGGAGAAGGAAGATGTGAAAAACCAGCATGGCAGACGATGGAAGCCTGCAACTATAGTGCATAACCGTGAAGGACCACAAGTCCAGAACATAGGATCAAGGAAAATGTCACCATAAGACGTCACCAGAAAAGACGTCGCAACCCCAATAAAAGACTGATAGAATGTGGCAGAGCCAATAGACTTGAACCAATGGGTCGCAGGGGTGGAAAGAGACCCCAAGGCGACGGAGAAGGGGAGAGCGGAAGGTGGGCAAAACCTAGAGATATACAACTAAATGGAGATGTTCAGTCAATGGTGAGGGAACAAAAAATGCTAGATGCTGCTACAATGTAGGAACCCAATATAGGAAAGAAAGTTTGCCCATCACCTGGCTAGAGGAAAGAGTCCATCGGCCCACCCTTACTGGCGGAGAATCGTCATATGGAGCTCAAGGAGAACTAGGTCTAGGCCCACAGTTCTGAGCTGCTAGGCCCTGCTGGGTACCTATCCCCATGCTCCTGTGCCATCTCACCAAGGTAGATGTTCAATCCAAGTGGACTCAAGTGAAGTGCAGTGCTAGAGTGTGTGAAAAAAGTTAAAAATGGCTACTTGACAAAAAATATGTTTATTAAGGATTGTCCAAGTGTCATAATTAAAACAGCCTGATAGTACAAAAACTATACTGACTATCTCCTGGCTAGAGCTAATGTGGTCGACATGTTTCAGCCGTAATGGTCAAATGACCCGGCTTTCTTCAGGACCTCGATTTAAACAATGGCTACTGCAGGAAAAAACACTGTTGGTGCGCAAACGTGTATTAAAGAATAGATAAAGGAAAGTCTGTGGCAATTGCCACCCTACCAGACACGTAGTGTACGTGTATGTAGGTAAGAGCTACCTCTTCTTTCCTAGAAGATACAAAAGAAAAGGGGTCAAACTTAGAATGAGATTCCTCCATCTTGCAGCGTAAGCAATCAATCGTTTGATCATGACATACTATTATGCCCTCCCTCGGTAGCACCCAAATCGTGGTTCAATATTAGATGGAACAATGATAGTTTTATATAAGATTTACACTTACCCAGCTTTGTGTGGGAGAAAGACCTCACCTCACCCGGCTGATTGCTCGGAGGAGGAAGCCCCGCTCTGGTAATAAGCAAAGTAAGACAGGAAAGTTACATCTAGATACTGCCCTGTCTCTATACTTGACAACACAATGACCATTAAAAACTGTGATCATGACTAAAAAACACTCAGCCCCCAATGGCATCAAGATGCAGGAGTAGTGATACAGGTTTTGATGAATACTCAGCCCAAACACAGCTGCTAAGTTGGTATGCAGTAAAGGGAAGTAGTTGTTAACATAGCTTTGTGGTATATCAAACAGGAGGTGAGGCTACCCCATGTGATAACACAAACACCCATCTGGGGGTGTGTTGTAATAAGCCAGTTCCCCACTGGTGCCCCTGAGAATGCCAGGGGTAAAGTTTAGGAAAAAAGCAGGGTGAAATTATCCCTAGACTCAAGCCTAGCCAGGTTTAGCAGAGTTTGGCAGAGTACCCCCTCCTCCCTACCTGTCCGTCGGTGCTCCAAGCCAGACTGCGAGCAATCTGGGAGGTGACGGCAGGGGGAGGGAGGGGCGCTTATATAGTCGCTCTAATTGCTTAATTACTCGGTAGATGAGAAACAGATGTTGTGCGTTTTCATCATGAAAGTAGAATATCCCCAGGCATCAGACTGGATCCGGATAACTTTCCACAGCAGCACCTCTGAGGGCCCGGGGGCGCCGCCGCACAGCTCCGCCCTGACGTCGTCCACGGATGTGACGTTAGCGGAGTCATGTATGCCCCTCCAGGCGCGCTGACATCAGTTTCGTCTGAGAAACTTTTCCGCGCCACAAGGCGGAGCCATCACCAAAAACTGTGAGAATATGGGAACAGTGTGCAAAAATTGAAGAAAAATAGAATCACAAAGGACCGTGCTAGGTACTGTATCCTGTTAACCAGTAGAAGGAAGAGCAGAGCACCGCTCTGAGTAGCCCCTCCACAAACGCGAAGGCCAAACCACCTGCAGAGGAGAAGGAAGATGTGAAAAACCAGCATGGCAGACGATGGAAGCCTGCAACTATAGTGCATAACCGTGAAGGACCACAAGTCCAGAACATAGGATCAAGGAAAATGTCACCATAAGACGTCCCCAGAAAAGACGTCGCAACCCCAATAAAAGACTAATAGAATGTGGCAGAGCCAATAGACTTGAACCAATGGGTCGCAGGGGTGGAAAGAGACCCCAAGGCGACGGAGAAGGGTAGAGCGGAAGGTGGGCAAAACCTAGAGATCCCATACCGTCCAATCCAGGTACAGGGTCGGAAAAGACACATGACACATGAGCATACCGCCCAATCACGTGAACAGACCGAGTAGAGCAATGAAAACAGAATGAACACTGCGTGTTGGAGTGAAGAGAAAAAGTCACCCTGTAGAAAGGCAAGCCAACCGAAGGGAGGCGAGTATAGAAAACCCCACCTGAAAAGGTCCCCGCACAATGGGGAGGACGGGCAGGTGTTAGGGAATCTGCGGCTAGACTGTGTCTCTACCAGAAACATTGTTACCAAAGGTAAGTAACTCGTCCATCTGATAGAGACATCTAGCCACAGATTCCTTAACTTAGAATAGGTACTAAAGCCATACCCATAGAGGAGGCGGGTCTGCGACTGAACCCTAAGAAGTTCCAGAGGGAACGTAGCTGTCAACAAGGTGACGAAACACAGTCGGGACCGCAAAACAGTGCAGCCACACCAGACCTAGAAGCTCAGAAAAGAGAGGAAAACATGGGGAGGCAAAGGCACCACAAGCTGTCAAAGAACAGCATGAAAATCCCTGTATGTATACTGCGAGAGAAAGAAAACACATACTAGATATGTAGGTGTGAAAAGGAAAGTGCAGGACTTCGCAAGAAGTGGAACTGAACCTAGGGTGATCTGCAGGATCCGGCTTGCCGACTGTAAATAAGACCCAGAGAGATAGCAACTGGTATGACAGAGTTAGCGTATACCGGTGTAGTATGCACAACAGCGGAAGAAGCACAGTTGAAACCCGCACCAGTAAAATAAATGTGACAGCAGTGGCAGGATGCCAACCCACGGCCAGAAAATGCCAGTGGTACAAGAAACAGAAGACACACCAGTACATAGTCGGTCTGTCACAGATATGTGAAAGAGCCGATGGTGACCAGCAGATGCGCCCAAAACAGGACTTACAGTAAGAACGATAGTCAAGCGGAAGATTGGAAGGTAAATAAGCAGACCGAGTGGATGTTAGAACAACACAAAATATAGTAAAGACACTCCTGTAGGGTAGCGTGAGCAGCCCAGAATCGAGAGACGCAACAGCAAGAAGGCAACCAGCAAAAAGGGGACAAGGCAAGCCGGACACCTACATAAAAATTTGTAGCACAAGCAGACCGGGTCAAAGACACCACATGAAGGTACGTTGCCAGCAAGAGTCTACTGTGTAAGAGAACAGCAGACCTCAAATAAGAAGAAAGACGCACAAAAATGAAGCGCAATACAACAATAGACTAGGGCTTGCGTATAGTACCAACAGACATGCGGAAGCAGAACTGGACAGGACAATGTCCAGGTCCATAAGCAACATCCGCCCCTCGCCAGGGAGGAACGTCAGTCCCCCGCAAGACAGAGGAGGAGATAGAGCTAGGTAGGATAGTGGAAACAGTCAGGACCAACCTAGAGGTCCCGGGACCCAAAAAGCGAGTATCCTGAAGAGAACACTCACATCAAGAGTGTTATAGAATAAACCCAAAGCTGAAGCACGGAAAACGCCTGTGCTGCAACGGCAGGGAATGTGGAAAAACTGCTTCTGGGAGAGTGGCCTGAAGACGAGGCCATAAGACAATTCGGACACTCTGTTCATCACCACCCCCTTTTCTGAATCGTTTTTGGCCACTATAGGTGTGGCAGGGTATACTCAGACATGAGTCCCTTTCTCACTGCACCATCAGGATTCAAGCAAGCCGGGCCGAAGACGGCTGAAATGCCAGAAACCGGTCCCCGGTAGCTTGTCTCCTTTCTGGTGAAGAATTGGCTTGGTAGTTTAGTCTGCCCTGTTCCCATGATGCACTGGGCCAGGGACAGACTGATTTGCATATAGCCAGGTTCTGAGCTGGGATGGTACAGTGAGATAAATAACGGTGATGGATCAAGCCCTGATCTTTGGACTGGGTAAGAGTGGTCTGCTTAATTCAGACACTCTGTTCATCACCACCCCCTTTTCTGAATCGTTTTTGGCCACTATAGGTGTGGCAGGGTATACTCAGACATGAGTCCCTTTCTCACTGCACCATCAGGATTCAAGCAAGCCGGGCCGAAGACGGCTGAAATGCCAGAAACCGGTCCCCTGTAGCTTGTCTCCTTTCTGGTGAAGAATTGGCTTGGTAGTTTAGTCTGCCCTGTTCCCACGATGCACTGGGCCAGGGACAGACTGATTTGCATATAGCCAGGTTCTGAGCAGGGATGGTGCAGTGAGATAAATAACGGTGATGGATCAAGCCCTGATCTTTGGACTGGGTAAGAGTGGTCTGCTTAATTCAGACACTCTGTTCATCACCACCCCCTTTTCTGAATCGTTTTTGGGCACTATAGGTGTGGCAGGGTATACTCAGACATGAGTCCCTTTCTCACTGCACCATCAGGATTCAAGCAAGCCGGGCCGAAGACGGCTGAAATGCCAGAAACCGGTCCCCGGTAGCTTGTCTCCTTTCTGGTGAAGAATTGGCTTGGTAGTTTAGTCTGCCCTGTTCCCATGATGCACTGGGCCAGGGACAGACTGATTTGCATATAGCCAGGTTCTGAGCTGGGATGGTGCAGTGAGATAAATGTTATGTTATGTTAATTGATTTTTGAGCGCACAGCTGCCCCAGCGAAGGGGCGTCCCGGCGCTATATCTGAGAAGGTAACATAACTAACAAAAGCAGACAAAGTAGGGAAATTTTAATAAGGCAGGGGGAAAAGATACGTTTTAACAGCTTTCCTGAAAGCAAGGAGATCTTCTAAAGATCGAATATGAACAGGGAGCGCGTTCCAGAGCTTGGAAGCCAACACAGTAAATGATCGGCCGCCTAGTCTGCATTTTTGGAAGCATGGAACAAGTGCTAGATTTTGACCTGCAGAGCGAAGGCTACGTGAAGGAGTGTACAGGGTCTGGAGGTGCTGGAGGATGGTAGGGGTGTCAGTTTTGAGAATTTTAAACGCAAAACACAGAGTCTTAAACTCTATGCGTCTAATTACAGGCAGCCAGTGCAGTTTGGAGATTGTACTGCGGGCTGAACAGAAGCGTGGCAGGCCCACTAGGGCCCTGGCAGCCGCGTTCTGCACCCGTTGGAGTCGCAGGACCTCCGCCTGATTGGCACCCAAAAACAGTGAGCTCGCGTAATCAAGCCTTGATGATACGCTAGCTTGAATCACCATCTGGCGAGTGGGGGCATCAAAAAATTTGAGGATAGGCCTCAAACCACGCAGAATGCCGAAGCACGTAGATGCCACCTTCTTAGTATGACACGAGAAGGTTAGTTTGGAGTCCAACCACACGCCATCGACTACCTCTAAAGGGGACTCGGCCTAGGCGCCGTCCGAAGTCGACCCCACTGCACCATGTGGGGAACAGGGCATCGAGCCTGGCGCGACCCCAACGGCAGCGCAAGAAGCCGCTCAGGGCTAAGTGGAGACTGAAGGGGCGGGCTGGACGGGCGACTGGAAGGCCCCTCTGAGCCGTGTCCAGTCGATGCACACAGCCGGCGCCGAGGACGAATCCGCTGGCGACGACCCGACATGAGTGCCTTCCACCTCTATGGGACCCGAAGGCACACCAGGGAGAGGGGGTGACCCAAAGTAAGAACAGAGTGCTTTGGAATGAACCTCCATTCGGGCCCACGTTGCTTCGGCACCTGGAAATGGAGGGTACGAAGGATGCGACTGCCGGATGCCCGTGCCCTGCAAAGAGTGAGAAGAGCGGGCGCCAGTGTCACGCGTATGGGAGGAAGACCTCTGCTACTTACGCTTGAGCTTACCCACCTCCGAACGACGTCCACGGAAACAACCTCGGGAATGGGCTCAATCCAGAGAGGGAGAGTGCCAACGCGAAGGTGCAGGACCGGACAGCCATGCGGCCAGCAATTTCATACGATGTTCCTGTAAGGACTTATGTTTCATTTGCTGACAGGCGTCGCACTCTCTGGAGTCGTGCTGCACTCCCTTGCACCACATACAGATGGTGTGCGGGTCCGTGACAGACATCTGACGTGCACATGTCTCACATGCCTTAAAGACCAAAGGCATTGCACACTGTTCCGGGAAGCTGAAGGTGTCAAGAAGACCCGAAAAACAGGGCAAGGAACCCCTGGGTTCCCAAGATCTGTGTTGGAATGCGGAAAAGAAGAAAATGGACGTCAGCGTGCCGGGAGGGGCATATATGGCTCCGCTGATGTCACGTCCGAGGACGACGTCAGGGCGGAGCCGTGCGGCACGCAGAGGTGCTGCTGTGGAAAGGTTTCCAGATCCAGTCTGACGCCTGAGGATATTCTAAGTTAAGGAATTTACATCTAGATGTCTCTATCAGATATGATAAAATCCAGAATACAGTACGTAAAAATCTTCAATTATCAAAATATGCTTGAAAAATAGTTCCTTGATGCTGATAGCTCCATCTGGGGCTATCACGGCATCGTCAAGCAAACAAATCTAAACAGTTCTGGCTGATTGCGCCGTTGCGGGCCAGCTACGCTGCCGGGGAGACCCGCAAATCGTACCTTTTAGAAATGCAGGGAGTCTGTGACCTCTCGTTGAGCTTCCGAAAGCACGGCGTCCGTTGGCGTCCGTTTCGGAGGTCGGTGCAGGTGTCGCTGGGGCCATTAAAGTCACACGCGTTGCAGGTCGAACTCCACTCTGTTGAAGTCAGGAGCGCTGGTGTTGGCAGGCGTCAGGTGCTGCGGTGCGAAGTGCAGCGGACCGGCATGCGGGGCCCTCAGGTCGCGGTGCGAGCATCGGCTCTGTGGCAGCGTCAGATTGCGTCGTCGGTGAGACCAGGGTCGCAGTGCGATGTGAAGGTGGTGCTTGTCGCGGTGCTGGCAGGTCACGGTGCAAGCAGCGGCGTCGCCGTGGCTGAAGTGATGTCGTTGGCTGACGAACTGGAGTTGATGGTGCTGACGTCGGTAGGCCAAGGCTGCAGTGCGGGTTGAGGGCGGTGCATTTTGTAACTTTACTAGCAGGGCACTCAAACCACGGAGCCAGCAGCAGTGTAAGGCAGCGCCATCAGGGATACCAAGGCGTCATAGTGAAGAAAGGTGGTGCGGAGTGCAGTGCCCACAGGTCGCAGTGCAAGCAGTGGCTCAGTGGCGGTGTCAGCTGGTGGCGTCGGTGAGACCAGGGTCGCGGTATGGTGTTGCCCTCGTCGCTGCCTTCAGGACACGGAGTCAGCAGTGGTGTCGTAGACAGCGTCGGGCTGCTTTTTCTGTTGCGCACAAGACACACAGTCCCCAGTGCTGAGAGCAGGAGCGCTTGAAGGCTTTGCTGTTCCTGAGACTTCTTGAACAGGGGCAAGCTCTACCTCAAGCCTTTGGAGAAACTCACAAAAGTAGATTGCATAAAGTTCAGTTCAGTCCTTACCCTGCCCAAGACAGTAAAAGCCAATGCAGGCCAACACAGCAAAGTACACAGCAATGTGGTAGTTCCTCCTCACAGCTTCTCCAGCTCTTCTTGGCAGTCTTCTTGGTCCAAAAGAGTTCTAAAGTTCTGGGTTTGGGCCCCAGTATTTATATCCCAAAATCCTTTCAACTCTTAGGCAAAGAGTGTCTGTGCCCAGCCAGAACCAGTTCTGCCTTCTCTGGTGTGACTTCCTGGCAAGAGGTGGAGACGGCATGGTCAGAGGCAGACCAGACCCTTTGGAGTGCAAGGAAATCTATGCCCCCTTGCTCAATTGCAGCCCAGGTCTATTAAGCCCTTTCCTGACCCACCTAGACTATCTGGAGCCACTCCTGCTCCCCAGCCTTCTGTCATGCAAACCCCAGACAGGCAATCCACATTCCAGCAGAGGCACACGGGATGACTGAGCAAGAAAATACCTACTTTCTAAAAGTGGTATTTTCAAACACAGAATGTAAAAGTCACCTTCATGAAAAGATGCATCTTTAGATTCTGAGTTCAGGCATACTAAACTTTATTTTCCAACCTAATTTTCCGGGCCAGTTATGTTTATAAGATGTTATAAACAAACTACCCATTCTGTCCTATGGGAAACAGGCAGCCTTGCAATGGCGAAAAACGAAATTAGCCGTAATTCGCTTTTAGGACATGCCATACACACCAGGGCATGCCCCACCTTTGAAAAACACCAAAAGAGAAGACCAGGTCAAAGGTGGTGTCCTGTCCAGTATAGTGTGCAGAAATCACACGGGCACACATGTGAAAAAGAAATAGAGAGTCTTTACTGGGCTATAGGAGTCCCATCAGACCACCCATTATGGCGGCATTTCATCATATGGGGATTAGTGGTCGTACCAGGCATCACCCAGATCAACTCATGGCGGTGAATTCTTACGTTACCACATCTGGTTTTTACACTTTGTTTAAATTAGGTGTATCTGCATTACATTGGCAGTTTTATTTGACCGTTTATAGTACTGCCTTATACACCACATCAACTCGATACTGTTCATTATAGATACAGTGACACTTCACTGCTGGTTGATCATACAACATCGATTAAACAAAGAGGGATAATCGTGCTCCTTCTTAGAATATAGGCATAAAATTAATCTCGAGCAGTACTGTACCATATGCAATTATTGTGCTCTATAATTCGATCCTTTATGACAACCACGGATGTATTCATTAGGTCTCGCGCATGCGCGAGATAATAGTGTTTTGTTTGGCACTCCCGCGCATGCGCGAACAGATCAGTGCCAGCACTCGCGTTAAGGGCTCTCAATTAGTCCGCTTTTGCCCACAACAGTGAGTATCCTTCTCACTTATAGGCGTTTCTTAAGAGAACCGGTTTTTGACCACATGGCCACGTTCCATGTCTTTACTGGCTGACGAGTGATTCAGCTTTAATTTAAAAACGAACCGGTCTGACCTATGGGTGCCTCCCCTTCCGCTCGGATTTAGATGCGAGGGACCGACAGATAGGTAAGCTTAAAGAACTACCATAGATTATATTGCAGTGCGCTTTCTTTCTTTTTAAAGAACAGTATCGATAGCGAGTGGTGTTTCACATTATCCATAGCAATATTGGCATACTGGTCTCTCAGTGTTCTTATGGAGCATTCCAGCCTGGCGCTTGTAATACCATTGAGCCTGGCGCTTGTAATACCATTGAGTCAGAGTCTTTGGACCTTGTGCTTCCACCAGCATATAACACAGTACCTTGAGCCACATACAGTATTGACTATTGGTGGATAGTTGTTGGCTGATGGCACTACTCTGCCTTCAGTTTTCCCTCTTAAGGCAACCATGTACTACAGATTACCAGTCCTTTATACTGTTTAAAACTTGGTAGGCAGAGTCCTGCACTTAGAGTTTTATGCTACCAAATACTGTAGGTGGGAGAGCGACGGAGGGAGCTTCCTTGACGGGTTGGATATGAGTCTGTCACACTTTTACTGGGTTAGTGTGTGCAAAGCGATTCGGCTGGACACATAAGGTATGTGTGCTAATATGTGTCTTTTTCTTTTGCACACCAGAGCGGGGCCTCCATTTCCCGAGCAGTTGCCGGGCGAGGTGAGGTCTTCACCCACACAAAGCTGGGTGAGTTACACTTTGAGGAAATGCCTCCTAGTGATGAAGCTAATATGCTTATATGTTGGGCAGAACGCAAATTGCTTCTGCAGGTGTTCCCTGTCTGGGTGTTGTGTGTGGCGTCATATGGTTTCATTTGTGCGAATGAATACAATGTATTTTTTCTTTGTTTTGACAGGAAGAAGATCTTTTCCTGTGAGCAGTGGACACTGGGGTTCCAAGTTGTAAATGGGGAGACATGACTTCCTTGAGTATACTACATGTTATTGTTACAACATATTTTCTCTCACATGTGTATATACCCCCCCACTTGTGTTGCAGTAGCTTCTCATATACGATTTTTTTTCTAGGTCCTGATGAAAGCTGGAGCAATACTCCTGTTAGCTGAAACTAGTCGACCACTTGCACATCGCCACACGGTAGTCTTATTCACTCACTACTAGGCGTGTTTTTAATCTTGACACCCAGACTAATCACGGTTAGCAATCTGGGTAGTCAATTTTAGTTAGCACATTTTCAATAGCACTGCACGACTTTCTATATGAATTCTTTTGAGCATTACTGTGGCTATATTTGTCGGTTCCACTCATGCACTGCCATGAGTTGATCCGGGTGATGCCTGGTACGACCACTAATCCCCATATGATGAAATGCCGCCATAATGGGTGGTCTGATGGGACTCCTATAGCCCAGTAAAGACTCTCTATTTCTTTTTCACATGTGTGCCCGTGTGATTTCTGCACACTATACTGGACAGGACACCACCTTTGACCTGGTCTTCTCTTTTGATGTTTATCAAGTTGTTGTTAGGGGCATGAGTTGACAGGTCGTAAAATTATTTCCCCTTTGACCCTCCACACATATGTTTTTTGAGCATGCCCCACCTTTCACATACACTGCACCCGGCCCACAGGGACATGTAAGAAAAGGGAAGGTGAGGGACTGGCAAGTGGGTGAACTGGCCAAGTCGACATGGCAGTTACAAACTGCGCGCAGACTCAGCAATGGCGGGTCTGAGTTACCTTTTCAGGGCAACTCACGCGGGTGGCACAATCAGTTCTACAGGCCCACTAGTAGCATTTGATTCACAGGTCCTGGGACACTCAGTGCACTTTACTAGGAACTAACAAGTAAATCAAATATCCAAACATGGAAACACCAATCCATAACACAATTTACCACAGGAGCCCTTGCACTTCACCACTGATCAGTAGTGAGAAAAAGGCGCAGACACACTACACCAGCAAAAACAAGTGATCAAGATACCCAAGTCTGGGCATACCCTTCCCTTTAAGGGCCACAAAGCAAAAAGAACAATTGATGGATGGAATGCTGAACAAATCAAACATTCAACCCCAGTCACATATCTGGGTTTAAAACATCGTGTTTTGCTCACCACTCCCTCCCATTTTTAACCCAGCCATATGCAAATCAGTCTTGGTCCTTCTCCCTCTGTTTAATGGGGTCACATTAGCATACTTGTCTCCCTAACTAACTCACCTCTAGGCTCCACGGACTTCAGAATGAGGCAGCCTGAATGTGCTCTAATTCCACACTATCACTCACTATTGCTTCACAGTAGATGCCAGGATGAAATGTAAAGTGTAGTGCACAGTCCATAAAGCAGTCTGGGACAACGGACCTCACTACATCCCAACCAGAGACCCTCACTCAGTGTCGACCCAATGGAGGAACCAATGATCCATCAAGAAGATCGAGAAGGTGAAACACTACGGCAGATCACCAGGAGAGCAAAGGCCAAAAACCTAGACTGTCCTAACCCCAGCTTGGTAGCTGAAACCAACTACAAGAGGTTCATGAAACTCCTGAAAACTGAGCTTTTCAAGATCACGTTCAGTTGAAGTCAACAAAGAACATGGGCCATGATCGAAGATGTGGAACTAGAGCTCAATTTAGGATACTCTTTGGGGGTTGCAAAACCTGAGATTCTCAAACTCACAGAATTTGTGACTGCTAAGGAATTTTGGGATGTGTAATCCCTCTTTGGCGATTCGGAAAAGGTCTTCCAATTTACTAAATTAATGCTGCTAGCTCCTAACGTATTGCAATTTGAATGGGGAATAAAAGGAGCGTCCCCGCCTAACTGGGATTTTCAATGACTTATCAGTGGTTTGTGACTTGAATTGCAGTCTCAAACCAGTGCTCAGATGCTGGTACCCAAGATAGGGTGGTATCGGACTCCCAAAGGCAGAAGCTGCCCCCACAGGGACAGCTTCCGATTTGGCAATCCTATTGGGTGACCTTGGCGAAGTAGACAGTAGTCAGGGGCACAGCTGTCTTCCAAAAACTGGAAGCATTTTTTAAAGAACACCTGTCTGTTTGATGGGCATGGGCTGCTTTAAAAAATATATTTCCTGTTTGAGGGTGGAATGGAGGGACAAACGTTTGCTGACCTTTCTAGGCCACCATCACAAATTGCGATCTCCCAAATTAATATTCATTAGGCAGGCCAATTGGCGACCCTCTGTGAATAAAGCAAACAGAAGGAGATGATGGATGGAGGGCTACCACTTTTCAGACACTCACCCCCAGTCACAGATCTGGGTTGAATCCCTCATCGTTCTTTAGCTCACTTCAACACCCCAGTTCGGACACAGCTATATGCAAATCAGTCTTGACCCTGTGCCTCATGGCAACAGTCCAGCCGAAATGCTAGGCCACGTCCTCCCTGGACTGGAAACAAGAATGCTGGGAACCTCTGTGAATAGACATTTTGTGATGCAACCTTTTTTTTCATAATCTCATCCCAAAACACGTGTTCGTAAACCAGTTTATGTTTAACCTGCACATGCTGGTTTGCGCACAAAATGAATACATCGGGGGACCTTGGTTCCCCACCCAATGCTACTGGACTCTAACAGCCCCTTCAGAACATCAAACCAGGATTCCTCTTTCTGTCAGCGTGATAAAGTTTCAATATTGCAACACAGCAGCAGCTCTCTAATATTGTTGCAAATAACCTCTGCGGCCCACTGCCGTTTCTCATAAAAAGACCTTTTTTATGGATGTTGCATGGTGCTGAAAAACAAATACATTTCTCAGCAAAACGTCTGAAATAGACTCCAACACATTGTGGTGCAGGGAAATAGTATTTAAAACAATCTATGTTTAAAACTCATTCAAGGTCATCAGGGCAGGACTGTGCGAAGGGCAGAGCTGGCTCTATCAGGGGCCACTGAAAGGCTAGGGCCCTGGGCCAGAGCACACTTTGCCTATGCCTTAAAACGTCTCTGTGATTTTGCGACCACTGCGTTTTCCACATAATTATAGATCTGCTGCACTTGTCACTTACAGCCTGATTCATCAAGCCAAAATCGGCTCGCAAAGGGCCAGATTCTGAGAATCTGGCCCTTTGCGAGCGCTATTTTTGCATTTGGGATTCATCATCCCAAATGCAAAAATCGGTAATAGCGATTTCGCTATTTTGCGAGGAATTACATTTAAGGAATCTCTATTTGAGATTCCTTAAATGCAATTCATCATCCATTTAAAAATTGCGAATTCGCAATTTCGGCCCACTATTTACCGCAAGGTCAAACCTAGTGGTAAATAGCGAAAACTTAGAAAAATGCTTTTAAAAGCATTTTTCTAAGTTGCATGTTGCACACACAGATGTCCTTTGGACATGTGTGTGCGCAACACCTGTTTCAAATTGCATTTAAGGGGTGCTACAGGGTGTCCTTTGGACACCCCTGGCACCCTTAAAATCGCTATCTTATTTGCGATTAGCTAATTGCTAATCGCAAATAAGGAATACTTCCCATTCATTCCTATGGGCCTTTTGGCCCATAGGAATGAATGGGGAGTTATTCCTTATTTGCGATTAGCAATTTGCTAATCGCAAATAAGGAATGTGTAGGAATCGCTATTCTTTTTGCGATTCCTACATGAATCCCGTTTTGCGAGTCTGTAATAGCGATTCCTTATGAATCGCTATTATAGACTCGCAAAACGGGTCTTTGATGAATCAGGCTGTTAATCCATCATCATCAGATTGTAATAAAAAAAAGTGTTTCTAGCTCAAACCGGTCAAAAATCACTAAAAACGCTACCATGCCCGTTGCAGCACAGTCACGCAGCATAAGGTCACCTTTCAGTTGTTGAATGCTGTATTTAGGTGGTAAACTCATATTAATGTGGTGAAACTCTTGCCCATCTAGAATTATCGTGTGTAGATATGACAAAGTAGTGAATCAAAACTGCTTCAAAAAGTGATGCATAACACCGCATAATTTGCTTTTTTTCTGAGCGTATAGTTTAGTCTGTCCTGCCGCATAATTTGTTCCTCCCCTGCCGCATAATTCCATTGGCCTAAACTATAGGGTGCCGGTGCTCCCTAGTGTAACTTTGTCCCCTGCCTCTCCCTGACCGCCTCAAATCACGGCGTCCTTATTCTTAAAGCTCCCTGATTTTCGCTTTTACATATTTATACGACAGAAATCAAAATGTTTCCCGTTCTGTATTTATTTTTTTAAAAATTAAACATAACGAGGGTAGGCCTTCCATTGGACTCTCTCTAGGTTGTCAGTCACGACTGGTAGACCAATAGCTGTGAAAATTGACAGCATGGTGATTATAAAAAGAAATGAGAACCCCTTAAATACCTGCAGATGACTGCGTGTATTATAAGGGAAGTATTTTAATTAATGCATTTGTGTATTATTTATGCCTGCTGCTAGTACCAACATCCCAGAGTCACTCAAGTGTTATTGCACATTTACGGATTAAATAAAGGTGAAAATATGCTGCAAAGCTACTTTATTTTGTCACATAATTTTAAGTAATGCTCAGTGTATAGGGATACATGCTGATAAAATGAACATAAAAGAAATGCGTATATATTGAGGACCTAACGCTTAAGAATAAATATCATGAAACCCGGGAGTTTTATATGGGGCGAAATCGACCCGAGGGTATCAGGGCGCTTTACATAAGCATTTAAAAGGGAGACACATTCATTATGTTAGACACGGCCCAAAATCACAGGATGTTGAAAATCCCTGCCGAGACTCGAACCCGGTTCCAAACTTCTAGGTCGACCGCTCTAGCTGTTAGACCACATATTCCCTATAAATAAGCACCTGCCTATGGAGCCCTCTCACTGCTTTCAGATCTGCGTCTGGTTGGCACCGCTCCTCTCTTTCTCTGGCACCGGCCCCATCGGGCGGGGCCCACAAGCGTCAGGGGCACGGCTCACCAGCTGCACAAAAGGAGGCTGAGCCACCCCAGAGATGGACTCTAGCCTCGGAATGATTAACGGTACCCCAGAACCCCGCACACCCCTAAGGCAAGCCCGTCTGCGCCCGTCATCGCCAGGACATCGCCTCTTGCCAGTCCCCCTGCACAAAATCCCCAGCTTAGAGTCTGCTATGACAGAGAACATCTCCGCGCACTAAATACCAGCACCAGATGCGACAAGCTTGGAGGCTGTCTCGGACAAACAGCACTTCACTGTGAGTCCTGTAAATTTACTACACCTAAGCCCAGCCTAGCCAGCTGTATAGCGACAACACCTAAGCTTTCTCCCCTTCGGGTTCTCCAACAGAATGTCAGATCTCTCGCGAAACATCATGCGGAAGTCCATACTCTTATAACGGACGAAAACCCAGACATTCTGTTTCTATGCGAAACCTGGCTCCATGATGACCAGACTAGCATTCTGAACCTTACGCTGCCCAATGGTTTCTCCGTAAAACTGGTTAACAGAGACTCTAGGGGCGGGGGAATAGCCGTTATATACCGAACTACATATAACTGCTCTTTCATGAAAGAAGATATTTGGGGTTGCGAATGCGCACGATTCAAGATCTCCATTTGCCCTCAATTCACCCTCTCTGGGCTTTACATCTACCGGCCACCAGGTCCCTCTGCCAGATTTATTGATGAACTCCTAGAAATATCCCACACTTTGGCAGTCTCTTCTCCCAACTTCACCATACTGGGTGATCCTAATCTCCACTTTGATTCCGTTACTGAACCCATCATTAAAAACTTGTTGGCCGACCTCACGGCCCTGCAGCTAAACTCCCTGGTCCACTCCCCCACCCACACTGCTGGGCACATATTCGACCCGATTTTTACCAACATGTTGGAAGCTACGGCTGATCCCCCTGAACCCATGGGTTGGACCGACCATTTCCTCGTCAAACTTATCATTACGGCAAAAAAAACGCCTGCTAAAGTTGCGGCTAATCCCTGCCACAAACGGCCATGGCACAAACTCTCCTCTGAAGACCTCATTAAAAACCTAGGAGAATTCCACCCCCCTGACGAGAACAGAGATATTAATACAGCCTATGCTGCTTTTCACGACTGGATCGTTACAGGGCTTGATGCCTTAATTCCGGCTAAATGGACCAAAACTCGCAGTTCCCCCACCAACCCATGGTATAATGATACGCTCAAAACCTTGCTGAAGGAATGCAAGAAAGCTGAACGCGGATGGAGGAAAAACTACTCAGATAGCGACAAAGTCCTCTACTTGACTAAACTACGCACGTATCACAAGGCGATTCGTACCACCCGAGCCTCCTTTTATGCAAAGGAAATTAAACTAAGCTCCAACCCCACCAAAACGATCTTTAAATTAGTTCAAAGCCTCCAAAAGGTCTCCAACCCTGTCTCCTGCATTACTTCCTCGAAACAGTGCGAAGACCTTGCCACCTTTTTCATTGAAAAAGTGAGGAAGATCTATAATTCCTTTCCTCAAGATGAGCCTGTGCCCATCAACACTCCCAACTCTGCGGTTGATATGTCGAAACTGTCAAGAATACCCGACATATCCCTCGACGACCTTGCTAAATTATGCAGACAGGTTAAGTCTGGTTCCCCCACAGACCCCATGAGACCAACTAAATTCCTGGATTCACTTGATTTCTTTCTTCCCTCGCTTGCCAGCCTACTCAATCTTTCTTTTTCCTCAGCTGTGGTCCCCGCCTGTTGGAAATCTGCATGGGTTTCCCCTATTATTAAAAAACCCACATTAGATCCCACAAAGCCAGAAAACTTCAGACCCATCTCGCTGCTCCCCTGGACGTCTAAACTGGCTGAAGCCCATGTAAACAAAGTGCTATCCCATCACATGCTGCAAAACCACGTCCTGGACCCCTCCCAAAACGGCTTCAGGCCAGGTCACAGCACCGAGTCGGCCCTGCTGACCACCACTGAACACCTTCGGGGTGTCCTGGACGCTGGTCAAAGTGCCGCGCTGATCCTGCTGGATCTCAGCGCGGCCTTTGACACGGTCTCACACAACATCCTGTTGAAACGACTTGAGGCCATAGGGATCGATGAACTCGCCCTTGAATGGTTCCGGTCCTTTTTAAAGGACAGGTCCTTTCGAGTTTCAGCCCCACCTTATATCTCCCAACCCCATTCCATCGAACAGGGAGTTCCCCAGGGATCGGCGCTTAGCCCATCCCTTTTTAATCTGTACGTCCAGCCTCTTGCAGTAGTGGCAAAAGAGTGGGACCTTACGCTGGTGTCGTACACCGACGACACACAGCTGGTCATCACACTCTCTGAAGGCCCTTCAACTTCGGCTACTAAATTCAGGGATGGTCTAGCGGCAGGTGCACAGTGGATGACGCGCAACTGCTTGCAGCTGAACGCCGGGAAAACGGAGGTGCTTCTCCTTGGCAAAAACCCCAGCCACTGGAGTGATCATTGGTGGCCCTCTTTGCTTGGCCCCACCCCCGTGCCAAAAAATGTTGTGAAAAACCTAGGTGTCTGGCTCGACTCCTCACTCAATTTTCAGTCCCACACAAAGAAAGTGGCAGCTACGTGTGTGGGTCTAATGAGGAGTCTTAGCCCGATACTCGGTTTCTTCGACTCCAGAACTCGCCAACTTATCATCCAATCCATGATCCTTGCCCGGCTGGACTATGCCAATGTTCTATTCTTGGGGGCAAATAAAGCAGAACTAGCACGGCTGCAACGTATTCAGAACTCGGCCGCCAGAGCTGTGGTCGGCCTCCCACGCAGGTGCTCTACCAGAGCCACCATCCGTAATCTGCACTGGCTGCCAATTGAATCCCGAATTCATTTCAAAACCCTTACCACTGCATTCAAAATTCTTAATTCAGACTGCCCTGAACTCCTACGCCCGCTCCTTGTACCCTATACTCCCCAGCGCACCTTGCGCTCACTGGGACAACACCTTGTGACGGTCCCCCGAACCAGGCTTTGTAGAATGGGCGGCCGTTCCTTCAAAGTCTTAGGGGCAAGACTCTGGAACTCCCTGCCTCTACACATCCTCACCCTAACCAATTTGACTGCCTTTCTAAAGGAACTCAAAACTCATCTCTTTTCCGTCATCTAGTCTTCTGTTGGTTATCCCCCCCTCCCCTCAGGTACTGGTTAGGTCAGCGCCGGGATGCTCCGTTGCTGGGGCAGCTGTTTGCGCTTTAACAAAGGGTTAACATAACATAACATAACCCCAGTGCCGCATCCGCTCCAGGCCAGAGGTAACCTTATTTCCACTGACCATGGATGTATACTGAATTACCGGTTGGCCCGGTGCTTTAAATGGGCCGACACTTTTTTTTTAAAAGAGGAAGAGTACCTGCACTTCTCAAGAAAAAGTCATACTTTTAATTGGAGAGTACCGGCACTTCTCAGAACCAAGCAGGTACTTTGACACAGAGTACCTGCACTTTTGTTTCTCCATTTGACGCACTGCTCTTGGCACAATATACTGTACACCTTAATGGCTCTTTTTATCCAGTCTGAAGGGGCGGGGCGAGGGCTCCTGCTTGGATCAGAACCTGTGAACACTGGGGAATAGAGATCTGGAGGCAGGCGCAACAACCCCCTGGGCTATCTTTTACTGAGCTCAGAACCACTGACCAGGGGGCTACATCGATCCATTCGGCAGGCACATGTACCACATGAGCTATCTTAGTTAATGGCGACCCCGTAGCCTAAAGGGCACAAACAGCTGGTTCGTGAACCCTCTTTTTTTAAAAAAAAATTCAAAAAAAATGTATTTTATTTTTTTCCAAACGACATTACATACAACACATATAACATACATTCATCATTGTTTTATCGTTCCAGGGTTTCAGCCGAAACGTGTTAGTTTAGTGGCGGTCCCATTACAGATTATTCGTGCAACCGAAAACAGATCTCTCCATCAGGCACATTCTTCGTCTGACCTATGACCCTAAATCGAACATAATGACTTGCAGTTTAGGCACGGATCTCCGCGGGAGGTGCATTGACTCTATGAGGTGTCACGCATTCTTGGATGGAAGTTGTGATCCACAGGTCAGACACGGGCATCAACGGCAGGGCCGGCGCATTCATGTCCCCAAGAGGTAGATTAACTGGGCTCGAGCTGTGTGTGGTCTGCAGGTCACGCACAGGTTGGCATTACACCGGAAGCTATGTATGGGGATCGCACTTGTGGCTGCAGGGCGCCTGCACTCATCACTGCGGCAGGCGCGCTACCCTCCGAGCTGTCTTACCTTTATCTAATGTGTCATTGACCCAGTCCCGCAGCCCTCCCGGACCGGGCCGTCTGTCAGCGCCCCGCCGGCTCCATCTTCCCTCGGGCTCCGGTGCTTTCTCATGGAGGGCGGGGACCGGGGACGGGTGGAAACTCTATCACCCCCCGGCGTATCCATTACTGGAGCCTGGCTGGCACCTCGGCTGCCCGCGGGGACTCACAGGCGCACAAAGGCCCGGGCACCCGACACCTGTGGGGAGCGGGGGAGGGGCGCACCCAGCGTGGGTGGGGTGAGCACCTAGGGAGGATGAGGTGAGCCCCTTGGGAGGGTGGGGTGAGCCCCTTGGGAGGGTGGGGTGAGCCCCTTGGGAGGGTGGGGTTAGCCCCTCGGGAGGGTGGGGTGAGCACCTAGGGGGGTGGGGTGAGCACATAGGGGGGTGGGGTGAGTGGAGTGAGCCCCTAAGGAGGGTGAGGTGCACACCCAGAGTGGGTGGCGTGAGCGGAATGAGCACCTATGGAGCGTGTGGTGAGCCCCTCGGGAGCGTGGGGTGAACCCCTAGGGAGGGTGAGATGAGAACCTTGGGAGGCTGGGGTGAGCACCTAGGGAGGGTGAGGTGAGCACCTAGGGAGGGTGCGGTGAACACAGGAGGGTGGGCTGAGCCCCTCGGGATGGTGAGGTGAGCACAGGAAGGTGGGGTGAGTGGAGTGAGCCCTGGGGAGGGTGGGGTGAGCCCCTAGGGAGAGTGGGGTGAGCCCCTAAGGAGGGTGAGGTGCACACCCAGCGTGGGTGGGGTGAGCAGAGTGAGCACCTATGGATGGTGGGGTGAGCACCTAGGGAGGGTGGGGTGAGCACCTAGGGAGGGTGAGGTGAGCACAGGAGGTTGAGGTGAGTGGAGTGAGCCCCTGGTGAGGGTGCGGTCAGCACCTCGGGAGGGTGCGGTGAGCACAGGAGGGTGGGGTGAGTGGAGTGAGCCCCTGGGGAGGGTGGGGTGAGCCACTAGGGAGGGTGGGGTGAGCCCCTAGGGAGGGTGGGGTGAGCCCCTAAGGAGGGTTAGGTGCACACCCAGCGTGGGTGGCGTGAGCGGAATGAGCACCTATGGAGCGTGTGGTGAGCCCCTCGGGAGCGTGGGGTGAACCCCTAGGGAGGGTGAGGTGAGCACCTAGGGAGGGTGAGGTGAGCACAGGAGGGTGAGGTGAGCACCTAGGGAGGGTGGGGTGAGCACCTAGGGAGGGCGGGGTGAGCACCTCAGGAGGGTGGAGTGAGCACCTCGTGAGGGTGGGGTGAGCACCTCGGGAGGGTGGGGTGAGCACCTAGGGAGGATGGGGTGAGCCCCTATGGAGGGTGGGGTGAGCCCCTATGGAGGGTGGGGTGAGCCCCTATGGAGGGTGGGGTGAGCCCCTATGGAGGATGGGGTGAGCCCCTATGGAGGGTGGGGTGAGCCCCTATGGAGGGTGGGGTGAGCCCCTCAGGAGGGTGGGGTGAGCACCTAGGGAGGGTGAGGTGAGCCCCTCAGGAGGGTGGAGTGAGCACCTAGGGAGGGTGGGGTGAGACCCTAGGGAGGGTGAGGTGCACACCCGTCGTGGGTGGGTTGAGCGGAATAGTCACCTATGGAGCGTATGGTGAGCCCCTCGGTAGCGTGGGGTTGGGTGAACCAATAGGGAGGGTGAGGTGAGAACCTTGGGAGGGTGGGGTGAGCACCTAAGGAGGGTGGGGTGAGCACCTCGGGAGGGTGGGGTGAGCACCTCGGGAGGGTGAGGTGAGCACCTAGGGAGGGCGGGGTGAGCACCTCAGGAGAGTGAGGTGAGCACCCAGGGAGGGCGGGGTGAGCACCCAGAGAGGGCGGGGTGAGCACCTCAGGAGGGTGGGCTGAGGACCTCGGGAGGGTGGGCTGAGCCCCTCGGGATGGTGAGGTGAGCACAGGAAGGTGGGGTGAGTGGAGTGAGCCCTGGGGAGGGTGGGGTGAGCCCCTAGGGAGAGTGGGGTGAGCCCCTAAGGAGGGTGAGGTGCACACCCAGCGTGGGTGGGGTGAGCAGAGTGAGCACCTATGGATGGTGGGGTGAGCACCTAGGGAGGGTGGGGTGAGCACCTAGGGAGGGTGAGGTGAGCACAGGAGGTTGAGGTGAGTGGAGTGAGCCCCTGGTGAGGGTGCGGTCAGCACCTCGGGAGGGTGCGGTGAGCACAGGAGGGTGGGGTGAGTGGAGTGAGCCCCTGGGGAGGGTGGGGTGAGCCACTAGGGAGGGTGGGGTGAGCCCCTAGGGAGGGTTAGGTGCACACCCAGCGTGGGTGGCGTGAGCGGAATGAGCACCTATGGAGCGTGTGGTGAGCCCCTCGGGAGCGTGGGGTGAACCCCTAGGGAGGGTGAGGTGAGAACCTTGGGAGGCTGGGGTGAGCACCTAGGGAGGGTGGGGTGAGAACCTAGGGAGGGTGGGGTGAGCACCTCGGGAGAGTGGGGTGAGCACCTAGGGAGGGTGAGGTGAGCACCTAGGGAGGGTGAGGTGAGCACAGGAGGGTGAGGTGAGCACCTAGGGAGGGTGGGGTGAGCACCTAGGGAGGGCGGGGTGAGCACCTCAGGAGGGTGGGGTGAGCACCTCGTGAGGGTGGGGTGAGCACCTCGGGAGGGTGGGGTGAGCACCTAGGGAGGATGGGGTGAGCCCCTATGGAGGGTGGGGTGAGCCCCTATGGAGGGTGGGGTGAGCCCCTCAGGAGGGTGGGGTGAGCACCTAGGGAGGGTGAGGTGAGCCCCTCAGGAGGGTGGAGTGAGCACCTAGGGAGGGTGGGGTGAGACCCTAGGGAGGGTGAGGTGCACACCCGTCGTGGGTGGGTTGAGCGGAAAAGTCACCTATGGAGCGTATGGTGAGCCCCTCGGTAGCGTGGGGTTGGGTGAACCAATAGGGAGGGTGAGGTGAGAACCTTGGGAGGGTGGGGTGAGCACCTAAGGAGGGTGGGGTGAGCACCTCGGGAGGGTGGGGTGAGCACCTCGGGAGGGTGAGGTGAGCACCTAGGGAGGGCGGGGTGAGCACCTCAGGAGAGTGAGGTGAGCACCCAGGGAGGGCGGGGTGAGCACCCAGAGAGGGCGGGGTGAGCACCTCAGGAGGGTGGGCTGAGGACCTCGGGAGGGTGGGGTGAGCACCTAGGGAGGGTGTGGTGAGCCCCTAGGGAGGGTGGGGTGAGCCACTTGGGAGGGTGGGGTGAGCCCTTCGGGAGGGCCGGTGAGCCCCTAGGGAGGGCGAGTAGAGCACCTCAGGAGGGTGGGGTGAGCACCTCAGGAGGGTGGGATGAGCACCTCAGGAGGGTGGGATGAGCACCTCAGGAGGGTGGGGTGAGCCCCTAGGGAGGGTGAGGTGAGCCGCTAGGGAGGGTGGGGTGAGCCGCTAGGGAGGGTGGGGTGAGCCCCTAGGGAGGGTGGGGTGAGCCGCTAGGGAGGGTGGGGTGAGCTTGGGTGAGCCCCTTGGGAGGGTGGGTTGAGCCCCTAGGAAGGGTGGGGTGAGCACCTCAGGAGGGTAGGCTGAGCACCTCAGGAGGGTGGGGTGAGCACCTCAGGATGGTGGGGTGAGCCCCTCGGGAGGGAGAGACTATCACCCAGGAAGGGAGGGGAGAAGAAGCGGGGCCAGGGGTGAGAAATTAGGGAGGGAGTGTCAAGCACCTAGGGAGGGAGTGGTGCGTACATAGGAAGGTAGGGTTAATCTCTGGGGGGAGAACCCAGAAGGTGACGGGTGCGCACCAAGGAGGGAGGGGTGAGAACCCAGGAAGCATCATGCACCCGAAGGACGAGGTGGAGGGGGCGGTTGAAGGAGAGCGCGGCGTGTGAAGGACAGCTGTGCACGAAGAGGGTGCATGAGAGGCAGGCCTGGAAAGGGAGGGCTGTGCCCCTAGGGAGGGAGAGGCGCGTTCCTAGGAAGGGAGAGATCATCGCTCAGGGAGTGAGTGAGAGCAGACAGGGGTTAAGGGGTGCGCACGGCGAAGGGAGGGTTGACAACCTAGGTAGTAAGGGCCGTGCACAGGAGCCTTGAGCACGAAGAGGGTGCAGGCAAGATAGATCTAGGAAGGGAGGGGGCAGGGGCATATGCACACCAAGGAAACGGAGGAAGACACAGGGAGAGAGCGGTGCACTTACAGGGGAGGGCTGTGCGCACACCCAGAACAACCTACAGCGAAGAAGGTGGGTGCATGTCACAGGTTCCACACCTCTAATGAAAGAGGGGACAAAGAAATAGGAGAGACAATAGAAATGGAAGAGTGAGAGGGAGGGGAAAGGAGCAGAGAAAGTGCAGAGAAAGAAATAGTATGAGAGAGCAGAGCTAAAAGAAGGGCCACTGAAATTGTGCCACTGTGCAGCTGCAGCTTTTTACGCATGATTATAGATTTGGAGCATTTACCACAACAACAACAAAAAAGATACTATTCAGACAGAATTCAAAATTCAAAATGTGCAAATAAAGAATTCAATAAAAGCCTCACTGAATTTTGTAAACCAAATTGCCTAGAAGGGGACCATCCCATTACCCAAGATTTCACAGACAAACTGGCAAAGAGCATCCCTGTAGTCCAGCCTGCTAGTGATGTATGGGTGGGTGACGGTCTTCCTGGATTCGTGGGGGATCCATGTGAAGGTCTTGCAGAGGGTGTTGAAGCATGTGGAGGATATGTCATTGATCTGTCGGTTCATGGTGAGAGCGGAGTTGAGTATGATGCCGGGGTTGTAGGTGTGGTCCGTGGAGGTGGGAGGTTTTCCGAAGGCAGGGAGCCACCAGGTGTCGTCCCATATGGTGGGGGTGGATTCAAGGATGAGGACTTCAGGGGCTACAATAGGGCACTGTATACGAACCATCAGAAGCTACAATTGACTGGCCCCACGGCTCGTACAGTAGAAGTATGGCATGGAGTCCAGCATAGGCTGGGATGGCAGGGTCACCTGACGAAGGCAACCCCCTGTGGGAACCCGAAATTCTGGGTCACCTCAGCACCTGTCCGGGGTTTTATAATTGGGACATGATTGGGATATCCATAGTGGGTGATGTGGGTATAAACTTGCATCTTCGGAGACTGTCCGTTATCTCCAAATTAGTCATGCCATTGATTCAGCCCTCCGAAGGGTACCCCCTTCCGGATTCCTCGCAGTTAGAGGACAGACTATTGCTAGAGCCAATGGGAAGCAAAGCCATTTCCCTCACGTATAAGAAACTAGTGCACAATCGAACTGACCCAATGCTGAAACTACTGTCGAGCTGGGAGACTGATCTGGGGGAGATGGATGATAAGGACTGGAGAGAGGCACTGGCCTCTCCCCGAGAGGTGACGATCCCAATGCGACTTCGGCTGGTCCAACTCCAGGTTATCCACAGGGTTTATTTCAATGCCAAATTGTTATTTAGGTTGGGTAGGAGACTGATCCGGCTTGCCTCCAACGGTGCAATCAGACTGGCACATTCACGCATATCCTCAGGAACTGTCCTCACATACAACAGTATTGGAATGATGTTACCAGACAAATGGCTAGGACATGTGACAAACCCATTCATCCATCTCCCAAACTTTGCCTCCTTAATATCTGGGAGGCCACTGACCTCTCACAGGCGGAGCAATCATGGGCCATGATGGGGTGGACTATCGCCAAACGTAATATCACCCAGAAATGGGGGACGGACATGACGCCAGGTGTAAGGGACTGGGCGAAAGACATGGACTATGCCATGATTGCTGAAAAAACAGTGTTCAAGGGGAGGGGTTGCCCTCGAAAATGGCACCATAAGTGGGGTAAGTGGAACAAATACAGGGGTGAAATCTGTATTTCTCCTATGGTGGAGTTGAGGAGGGAGAGACGAGCATTGTTAGGTAGAGCGAGTGATACTATAGTGGCCCCCACAATGGGCAGCCAAGGATAAGACGCTATAGCAGATGGATCAGTGGCTGGCTTTCCCCGCTGTTTTGACCTGGGTATATTGCTTTAACCATGAAGGAAGGTATATTATTCAAAATAGCGCTTGAATGTATTCATGCTCCTGAAAATGTAGTGAAACACTGCTGAAATATTGTGTAGCTTTGCCAAGTATGATTGTATAATGCCCTGCACCACTGTACTTTGGAAAAAAAAAAAGGATGAGTTTTCTCCGAGATGAGATTCAGGCCACTGCTGCTCATCCAGGGTGCAACGTCCTTCAGTCCTTTCTGGAAGCTGTGCCTTGTGATGTCGGGTTACTTGATGAGGGAGAGGATGAGCTGGTGTCATCGGCGTAGGATACTATGCGGAGTCCATGTTTTCCATACCCCCGCCTTTCTCTTCCAAACCGTACTTCACAAAAGCAGGGGTTCCTCAAGGCTCTATCATCTCACCCGTGCTTTTCATCATTTACATGAAGTCATTACCGGTACTGATCAATCAATTCGACCTCACATGCGATAACTATGCAGATGCGCATTACAAAACAAGGGTGCCCCAATATTTGAACCTGGGGTAATAAATAATATTACGAAAACAACAATTGTTCATGTAAGTCCAAAATTAACTAAAGAAAGTATTAATTAACTCATATTTTCTGTGGAGGGGAACCACCCAGCTCTTGGTCCAAGGCTAAAATTGTAATTTTTGCTAAAAAAGGGAAACCCCCAGAACATTTAGGGTCATATCGCCCCATAACCCTTATAAACGCCAATTCCAAAATATATTCTAAAGTATTGGCAAATCGAATTGCACCTATAATACACAAAGTAATTACCAAAAGTCAGCACGGCTTCGTTCCCGGAAGGTCTACCATTAGTCATATACAGAGGGTGATCACACTATTTGACAGAACAGAAACTACAGGAGACCCCATGGCCTTAATTCTGTTGGACGCAGAGAAGGCCTTTGATAGGGTCTCCTGGCAGTTTCTCTGGAAAGCAATGGTGATAATGGGATTTAGTATCAAGTTTATTCAGGCAATACAAAAAATGTATATCAATCCTAGTGCTGTCGTATCTGTGAATGGAAGTCTAACTAAGGAAATTATCATCTCCAGGGGAACTCGCCAGGGATGTCCATGTTCGCCATTGCTCTTCACAATATATATATATAGACTCCTTTGTTCGCTATTTGGATAAAAACAATAACATAACACCTATTATATCACAGGGATTCGCTACCAAAACATTAGCATATGCTGATGATATTGCAATAGTCACTGCAGACCCCATAGCTGCAATGCTGACCATCGAGGCAGAGGCCAGGAAAGTTGGGCGGGTTTCTGACTACGCGTTAAATAAAGGGAAAACACAAATCATCCTGAACCCAAAAATTGTGATGGATGATCCAAGGGTGGTGAAGGAAGCGACATACCTGGGTGTCACAATTTCCTCAAAGCTGGAGGAAGTTGTGGATATAAATCTTAAGCCAATGTTGAATACAATACAAAGGGATCTACGATGCTTAGATAATCTCCATTTATCCATCATTGGGAGGGCAAATGCTATTAAAATGGTTTACTTTCCCAAAATACTATACCTATTTAGGGCAATCTGTTTAGAGTTCTCGAGCCAGTGGTTCACATCAATAGAACGTATCTTTTCCAGATTTATATGGTCATATGCACAACCTCGCCGGGGATATAAATACCTTACCCTTCCAAAGAATAGAGGCGGGCTAGCTCTACCCAACTTAAGGAGATACTATTGGTCATGTGTATTACAATACAGCAAGGAACTACCGCAAGGAGGGGAAAATGCTGAGGAACAGACTGTTTCAATCTTTCAGCTATTGGTGGGGAACTCTAGCTATGGCTATTTTTGGAGGCATACATACGATACCTACCACAAAAAGGTCAAATTTAAGACTCTATATAGTTGTTTTAAGGTATGGAAGGCTGTCAAGAAAACATTAGGTATAGGACCAATGTCATTCTATACTCCGGTATTGAATAACCTGAATCTCCCTCAAATAATATTTAAAGATAACTGCATAAATAAATGGTATAATTTAGGAATAACACAATTAGGGGATTTTTATACCACGCAGGGATTAAATCTTTTAACGCTCTGAAAGAAGAATTTGACTTAGATTGGTGGGACATCTTTAAGTACCTCCAAATAAGGGACTTCTTAACACATAAATTTGGGGCAACAATACTTGGGGAAGAACGCACGATAGTAGAGACAATAATACACTCTAAGAAGAATTCAATAGGTGGAGTTTATGGCTCATTGTTGGACTGGTTTCCAGACGATTTAGATAAAACAGCAACAAAGTGGCAAAGTAAACTCGAAATCTCAAAGGAAGGTGTTCTATATTCCTATCAGTTAGCTCAAACCATACTCATCTCCACCAAATTACAGGCACACTTTTACAAAACCTGCTTTTTTCTCTATTATACACCTGATAGGATTGCAAAATGGGGAACCGGCAAGGGGACTTGCTGCCCGAGATGTAATCTATCTAAAGCAGATTCTGTTCATATCTTTGCCTCTTGCCCAGCGCTAATATCTTTGACACAAGACATAGAGAGGTTTTTAACCTCAGTTCTTCGAAGAATTGTCACTTTATCACATAAAGCAATGGTACTTGGGGCGGAAGAACCAGATAACCTCGAGAGCGGCCATGATCTCATATTTGTAGCTATGGCAGTTTTGCGGCTATGCCTAGTCTCAGCTTGGCTTGACCCGCTACCACCCTCCTTTCAACAGTGGCTAACTAGACTTTTAGCTGTACATAACATCGAGATAGCTATATATAAGCGGAAAGGAAGAGTGCGACGTACAAGGGTAAGTAAATCTGGAGCCCTCTTACGCAATGGCGAGATGTACAAAATTAACCATGTGTATTATTTTAAATGCTGTTACGTATAATACCAAAATAGATACACATAAGTTGCAAGACAGTTCGGGATACAATAGGGTATGAATAACCTGGATTCCTCCCCCACAGTCACGAGACGAGACGTACAAAACAAAACTAATCATTAATTGTTATAACTTTGTTGTTTTCCGTGATACTGGGAATATTTTTTTTGAAAATTGTTTACAATGGCTATGTATGTATGATATGAATAATGTAAAGCACATGATGTTAATGTGTAGAATGTTTACCTGTCTGGGGGGGGGGGGGGGGGGGGGGGAATATATATATGTTTGAAAAAATAATAAAAACATATAAAAAAAAAAGAAAGTATTAATTAATTAGCCTCTGGCATAAGGCACTTTATTAGATAAATGCCGGAAGGGACACCGCTAGACATTGACAAAAGGTTAATTTATCAATATCAATCCCTCGACATTGCCTGACCAGTATTAGATCCGTAACCAACGGGTACGTCAAGTAGCTTTCACATTCTTCTAGCATTATCGCTTTTTACCCGGCAGAGCCATCGGTTCTTAACTTGCGATCACCTTGGTGCTAGCGCCCTCTAATCTTTAGACACTTAGCACTTCAAGGCACTATTCTCTTTCTTGTTTGATTCACTCGCTCTACATGTATTTTATGTAAAATTCAATTAAGTTGCATTCACCTTGGTTGGCTTTCTGGTTTATTCTACAATAGCTGCCAATGCATGTCCTACTGTGGAACTGAGTTTGTTGTTCTACATTATGAGTGAGCATTTTTTTCGGGGACCACTTCATGAAGCTTGAACTTTGCATTATCTTTATCTTATATATTCCACATGCTACAACCTTGCACTGATGAAAATCTCAATGTTCTGAGATCGCAAAGCTGTCGACCTCTTGTACAACAAAAACTCCTGTATTGTTTATAAATTTGTCTTTAGGAGTTTTTGCTCATGTTGTCAACGTAATGTATGTTTTCAAATATTTCTTTCACTCACCACATCACGTCTCTTTTCACTTTTTTGTGAGGAGTGGATCTATAATCCACTTGTTATGAAAACATTTATATTGATAAATAAATTAGCCTTTTTTCAGAGTCTGCCTGTGTCCCTTCAGGCATTTATCTAGTAAAGTGCCTTAGGCCAGAGGCTAATTGATGAATACTTTCTATAGCTAACTTTTCTTTTAGGACCTATTGGCTTTACATGAACTATTGTTGTTTTTGTAATATAACTATGCAGATGACACACAAATACTCCTTCAACTGGAATGCCCCAAAGACATTGGAAACTAACCAATTTTCAGTTGTCTCAGAGCTGAGGATCAATGGATAACGTGGAGCCATCTCAAATTGAATACTTCCAAAACGGAAATACTCACATGTGGTGATTGGAAAAATTATTAACCACTCACCGCCTGGCCTGATGATCTGGGAACACTGCCTAAAGTTTCGAAGGAATTAAGAAACCTTGGAATTACCATGGACACCAAGCTATTAACGAATGCCCAAGTGGACAAACTAGCAAGATCAAGCTTTGTTACTATAAAAATTCTGCGACAAATCTTGCCCCATCTTGCTGTGGAGAAGTGTGGCTCAGGGGTTAGAGGCGGCAGACCCGGAAGCTGAGATCGGTCCTGGACCAGGGTTCAATTCCCCGCCTCGGCGGGTCTTGGGCTAAAAAAATTCCACGGACTCGATAATTCTTGCTCCGGTGCCTTCTCGACTCACGGGTTCACACTCTGCGACTCTGGGCAATAGCTTGCTTAATCTCCACAACGGCCCCTTGCGGCGGGATGCCTGACTTTCACCTTGTGCATACCCGCTGGGGCTATCACACAGGGGAATATCAGGACGGGTTCCCTAAGCAAGCGCCGGGACACCCACTGCGGGTAGCTGTGCGCTATATAAGCTCAACTACATTTACATTTACATTTACATCTGGGATTTCCAGACAAGGTCCAGGTCCCATCTCTCTTGTTCTGTCTAAACTCAATTATGCCAATGGCCTCTACCACGAATCACCTTTAAGAACTATGAAAAGACTACAACAGATTCAAAACTCTGCTGCCAGACTACGATTACATATAAAGTCAGAAGCCCACATCTCCCCTGCCCTGAAAGCCTTACATTGGTTACTGGATGCCAGATGATCCACATTTAAGCTGCTCTGTATCACCCGCAAAGCGATACATGGAACAAGACTTCTCTTCATCAGGAATAAAATCATCAAATACATTCAACAAAGGAATCTGTGATATAGTTTGGCACCTCGCCTTAAAATCCCTCCATATCAGAAAACAAGCAATAGCAATGCAATAGGTCTCACATTTGCGAGAGTGTGAGCTATTGTCATTGCAAATGATAATGCCTTTTATTTATGTGTTTACAAAACCTGCAAGCGGTGCATAAGGAATGCGTTACTTACTTGTAACTGCAGTTATCCAGTATTGGTATCTTTCATAGATTCACATCCCTGAATCATTCCCCGTCATCGGGATGGGAGTCCCCGGTACATAAGAAAAGTAATGTCTCACTACACATATAAAGAGATAGGCCAAAGGCCTCACATTATTAACATATCCAGGTCCTTTTGTAAAGAGGACCAAACTCTAGAGAACAACCAATCAGCTATCACCACCCTCTGGAACCTTCCTGGAAGGAGCTTTAGTCCCTCAGATTTTCGTAAGCACAGTGCTAAGTAGATGTATCACTGAGAGAACCAGGTGAGCCCTTCCAGGGGAGGTCGGTGGGTTGCATGTGAATCTATGAAAGATACCAATACTGGATAACTGCAGTTACAGGTTAAGTAACACATTCCTTATCCAGTATTAGGGTATCTTTCATAGATTAACATGTCTGAATCAGAGTAGTAAGCAATGATAAGCACATTTCGGAAGCCACAGAATGTACAAGTTAACCAGATAATAACACATCAATATGAAAATAGCAAGTACCCAACTGCAATCAAAGAAAAACAGTAGAGAACACAATGTAGAAATGTGCGTATAAACAGAAAGGATGGTGGGATGAAAGAAGGCTCACGACTATTGAAATAGATGAAGTAACACCGCCTGTCCCACTGCAGCATCCTTCATGAGTTCCGTATCCAAGCAGTAATGCTTAGCAAATATATGTGGCGTCTTTCATGTCGCCGCGCTGCAAATGTCTGTGATAGGCATACCTGCAAAGAGTGCCATAGATGTAGAAATCGCCCTAGTGGAATGGGCATGAACAGTGGAATGCAAGGGTTGACCCGCTTGCTGGTGACAGAAAGTAATAGCTACAGAGATCCACTGAGAAATACTTTGTCCAGTCAAGGTAGAATTTAAGGCAGCGTTTAAGATCCAGTAAGTGCAGAGCTCTTTCTGCCGCCGTTTGAGGATTTGGAAAAAAGGTACGTAAGACTATAGGCTCATTGAGGTGAAAGTCTGACTGGACTTTGGGCACAAATTTGGGATTAGTCCGAAGTATATCCCTATCATGTTTGAATTGAAGAAAAGGGTCTTGAATTGAGAATGCATGAAGCTCACCTACTTGCCTCGCTAGAAGGAGTGCTGTCTTCCAAGAAAGAAACTTGAGATCGGCTCTGTGTATCGGCTCAAACGGTTGTTTCATAAGATGAGCAAGAACAATGTGGAGTTGCCAAGTCGGAGGTAGAGACTTTACTAGAGGGAAAGTCCTTAACAGACCCTTGAGAAATTGTTTAATCAGTCTACTTGACCAAAGAGAAGGACATGTAGAAGATCTCCTGAAATGGGATATGGCTGCCAGATTAACTTTAATGGAGGCGTGAGCAAGACCTAAAGTCGCCAGATGGATAATGTAAGGCAATATTTGTTCTGGAGAAGACGAGAGAGGGTGTACATTTGCAGACTTACACCAGATGCAGAACCTCTTCTATTTCAAGGAATATGTCTTGTTTGTACTGTTGGCTCGAGTCCGAGCCAGAACTGCCCTGCAGTCTGTCTAGGCCATGGAACTCTCGAAATCAGGAGCCAAGCCGATAATTTGAGAGATGCTGGATCCGGATGTTGGACTTGTTCCCTGTGCATTGTGAGGAGAGAGGGAAAAGGTTTCTAGGAATCGGCGGTTCCCGTGAGAGAAGATGGAGCTCTGTGAACAATTGCTGGCGAGGCCACGCTGGAGCTATCAGGATTAGCGTGCAGGGTTCTGCCTTCAACTTCCTGAAGACCCTGGGAATCAGGGGAATTGGTGGAAAGGCGTAGGCAAAGACGTAGAACCATGCTATCGAAAATGTATTCCCTAGAGATCCCGGTTGAGGATGCCAACTTGCGAAGTTTTGGCATATGGCATTGTGCTGGGTGGCAAATAGATCCAAGAGAGGGGTGCCCCATTGAGAGAATATGCCTTTGAGAGTCCGCTGGTTCAACTCCCATTCATGACATATTGTTTATTGCCTGCTTAGGGAACCGGCCAGCACATGTTCCTGAAACATATTCCGCTCGTAGGAAAATGTTGTGACAAAGTAACCAGTTCCAGATCTTTTGAGATTCGTGAGAGAGTGGCAGTGAACAAGTACCCCCGCTTGTTCAGGTAGTGCATTGTTGTAGCACTGTCCGTCCGGACAAGCACTAGAGAACCTTTGATCCTGGGAAAGAACGCCAGGAGGGCTAGATAAACGGCTAGTAGCTCGAGCAGGTTTATGTGAAGCTTTCGTTTGGAAGGAGACCACTTTCCGCTGATCCGGAGTTCTTGGAGGAAAGCTCCCCAACCTTCCAGGGATGCATACGTTGTGATTATTTGTGGAGAGGCTTGGAGTAAGAAGGGCAGGCCTTGAGAAAGATTCTGAGGACGAGTCCACCACTGTAGAGCAGTGACCATCTAAGGGGTCACTTGAACGACATTATCGAAGGATCCTGCGGCTTGAATCCATTGAGTGGAAAGTGATTCCTGGAGGGGACGCATGTGGAGGCAACAGTAAGGAACCAACAGAATACAAGATGACATCATCCAGAGAAGGGACTTGAACAGGTGTACTGAGAGGAACTTCCTGGATCTTATGCGGTTTGCGAAATGAAGAAGTTTGTACTGTCGCTCTCGTGACGGGAAAGCCTTCTTCTGATTTGTATCGAGAATAGCACCCAGTAAAAGTTATCCGTTGAGATGGTTGGAGGATGGACTTGTCCTGAATGAGAGTGAGCCCCAGGCGACTGAAAAGCTGCAGACAGGCATCAGAAGATCTGTTTGCGCCGTCTAGAGAAGGTGCCTTAACAAGCCAGTCGTCGAGATAGGGAAAAACTTGATGATGTTCTTGCCTGAGGTATGCAGCCACTGGAGAAAGGCATTTTGTGAAAATGAGTGGGACTGACTTGAGCCCGAAGGGCAGGACCTGGAATTGGTAATGTCTGCCTGCCACAGCGAACCTCAAATTTTTTGTGATTCCCGTGAATAGGGATATAGAAATAGGCATCTTGAAGATCCAAAGATACCTTGCAGTCAGTCGTTTGCATTGAGAAGTTGCAGCACTTCCTGAATGGGGACCCTGTGAAACGACCGATTCTTTAAGAACTTGTTGAGACTTCTCAAATCTAGGATTGGTCTCCATTTCTTCTCCTTTTTGCGCACCAGGAAAAAACGAGAGTAAAAACCCTTCCCTGTTGACGAAGAGGAACTCTCTCTATAGCTCCTTTCTAGATCATTAGTGAGATTTCTAGGAGCAAAAGGCGCAGATTTTTGTGAAGCATAAGTCGAGGAGGGGTCTGCAGAGGAGTTTTAACGAACTCCAGTGATTGTCCAAATTGTACCAGTTGAAGAACCCAACGGTCCGTTGTTATTTGTTTCCAGTTGTGTAAAAAATGGGAAATTTTGCCTCCTACTTTGGAGGGTGGAGAGGAAGTGGAGGCCGGCGGTAGAGAAAAATCATTGACGCTTGGCGGAATCCTTCTGTCGTCCGCCCTTTACTGGAAAGGAGGTCTTATGGTAAGAAGAGTGCTGCTGTTGGCGCTGTTGGAATTGTGGCCGATACTGCGGGTTGGACGAGGAGTAGGAAGACCAATATTGTTGGTAGTCCCCTCTAGTGGTAGATTGGTAGTCCCCTCTAGTGGTAGATTGCCATCGACCCCTTAAGCCTCGAAAAGGTTTTTTCTTAAATTGAAGGGGACCTAAAGCCCTGGCCGTGTCCGTATCCTTTTTTATGCCTTGAAGAGCTTCGTCGATATGAGTGCCAAAAAAGAAGTTGACCATCATAAGGCATATTCAAAATTTTAGTCTGGATTTCCGGCCAGAATGTCGTCGCCTTAAGCCAACGTTGGCGTCTGAGGACCGCAGCGCCAGCCAGTTGGCAGAAACCAGTAGAGGCGATGTCCATCGCACAATCTATGATTTCGGAAGCCGACGTTCGCCCTCTAACAAGATCTTCTTGGCTTCCTCCTTCGAGTCGTGCGGCAAGGTCCTCAAGTATGGTCAATGTCCGCCCAAATCTGCCTGTTGTAGCGCCCCAATAACGCTGAAGAATTAGACGCACACACTGCTAATGCAGACATGGAAGAAAAACGTTTCCCAATATTGTCCAGGCGTCTGCCCTCCTTATCTGGAGGAGCGGACAGTGGAGCAGAAGGGTTTTTGGACTTCAGTTGAGCTGCCTGAGTGATGACGGAATCAGGTTTGGGATGTCCGGTAAGGCTAGCCGGAGCGGTGTCTGGAGCTCTGTACTTTTTGTCTAGGCGAGGCAAGATTGAAGGGACCGAAGACGGATTGTGAATGATTTTAACGCCTTCATCCCAGATGTAGTCTACAATTGGCACAGATCTTACCGATTTCTTAAAAGGTTCCTTAAAGTCGTATAGGAAACAGTCCTGCTGGTGAGAAGGCATAGGAATCTGGAAACGCTGTGCAGCCTGTTCCAAGACAATATGAAAACCCCCAATATCCTCAGGAGGCGAATCTGCTTGAGGAGGCACCGGAGACGCTGGACAAGGGATAACGTAATCATCCCACTCATTATGAGTCGATTGGGAATCATGGATCTCTCCTTCCTCTTGTTGATCATCATCCTCATCATCCGTGGAAGATGGAGGTGATATTGTGACAGGCACAGACTGTGGAGGCAGAACCTGTAGCCTTGGTGGAGGAGAGACTACTGGGGTAGGAGACGGAGCAGAAGTAGGGAATCTCTGCTTGTAGTCGAAGATCAAAAACTGGAGGTCAGACACCAAAGTCGCAGGCAGATAAACCATGGGTGGTTGAGGAAGATGGCTGTCATCTGGATAGCCTGCTTGGTCTTCTGCGTCCTGTTCGTCATAGTCCGAACTTTCTTGGTACTTGACATAAAGTTCAGAAGGACTTGTAGCAGCCCTGAACATAATGCCATTGTCGGAATCTTCCTCCTCTTCCAAAAGGTGAGACGGAGGCAATGGCTGGACCCTTCTTGGCGACGTAAGGGAAGGCGTCAGCCTGCATTTTGTGATTTTCAGATGAACATACGCACTTTGGACTGTGGTGTCGTCGACAAGCCCGTCGTCGACGGTTAAACACCGACAAACACAACTTGAGGTAGCGTCAACAAAGCTCCCGTAGACAAAGCCGTTGTCGACGGAGTCGGCATCGTTGGCGATGGAAGGGACGTCGTCCGAACACTCCTCGTCCACAAAATCGTTGTCGATCGCGGCGTCGACGGTGGCTTGGACATCAACGACGATTTCCTAATCTTGATCGTCGACGACAATGGCACAACAGCCGTCGACGATGACGTCGTCGAAGTGGACGATGCTGAGGACGCCAAGGACGTAGAGACTGTTGTCGTCAACGAGGTCACTCCCACAGCTGTAGAAGAGGATTTCGTCATCGTCGAGGCCACCGTCGACGAGGCAGTTGTCGACGGGGCTGAAGTAGGCTTTTTAAAGGTGTGTACAATCCTCTGTGGAGAAACCTTGGTTGGTAAAGCCTTAAGTTTTGCCTCTGAAGACTTTTTCTGCGTCTTCTTTTGAGGGGGCTGCGATGAAGGACCTGGAGAAGCATCTCTGGGCCTTTTCTGTGAGGTTTTTAAAGATTTTGTAGATACCTCACTCTCTTCAGAGGACAAGGCATGGTCTTTGTCTTTAAGCCTTTGCAGCCAAATTAAAAGACGTCCCTCCCGGTCTTTAAGGGTCTTTGAGGAGAAGGTACAACATACCTTACAGTCCTTTGATGAATGGTCCGTATAAAGACAGTAGAGGCAGTCTTTATGTTCGTCGTCGACATGAAGCCTCTTCTTATTGCAGGAAGTACAGGGCCTAAAAAGGCCTTTCTTAGGAGTATCTGACATGAAGATAAGGAGAATTTCGGTCAGAAGAAGTAATTTTGAAGAAAAAAACCACTGGAATTCCTAAAACAAGGAAAACTGAGCAGAGCTCTGGGGAGACTCCATCAGCACGACGTGCAGTAGAAAATCTGAGGGACTAGAACTCCTTCCAGGAAGGTTCCAGAGGGTGGTGATAGCTGATTGGTTGTTCTCTAGAGTTTGGTCCTCTTTACAAAAGGACCTGGATATGTTACTAATGTAAGGCCTTTGGCCTATCTCTGTCTAGTGCGACATTACTTTTCTTATGTACCAGGGACTCCCATCCCGACGACAGGGAATGATTCAGGCATGTGAATCTATGAAAGATACCCTAATACTGGATAAACACCACTTGCAGGCATTGTAAGCACATAAATAAAAGGAATTGTCATTTATAATGCCAATAGCTCAAACTCTCGCAAATGTGAGACCATAAACAATCGCGGCACCTGCGCTTTAGTTTAGAATGTTGCTTTAAAAGTAAAGGGAGGGGGGCGTGGCTAGGATGGCGGGCGGCTAGGACGCGCTTCCTGATTGTTTTTCGAGCCGCCACCAACAGCATATATCAGAGCCCGCTGGCTTCCTTTACATTGGAATCGAGGTGTGCCCCAGACTACTCTATTGGGTTGCATAGGGCACCCGCTGGAGTACCCCGGAGCCGACGGGAAGGCGAGCTGTGCGGCACCCGGAGTGCTGGGCAAAGCGGATGGTGTGTGAACCCGGGTGCAGCCATCGGCCTGGGCCTCTGTTGGGGCTGGTTCTTGCAGAGCATGCAGGATGATAGGTGAGGGCAGCAACATAGGCGGAGGACACCTCTGCGCTATCGGGCGCCCGGCCCTATGAGTGTGTCCCCCCATTGTGTGAGACCACCGGGGGAGGTTCAGCAGAGGTGCGGTGCCGCAGGGCTGGGCCGGGAGGCTGAATCCATGGCCCTCCACATATCGATGGGCAGCCAGGGGGCCCGCTTCATGTCAAGGTACCCTCCCGGGGATGGGCTGACCATCTTCTGGTGCCGGCGTAGACCGCGTTCCCTACGCCCCTACCCCGCGCTTGAAGCACATCTGTGGGGAGAGTTGGTGCCTGCAATGTGAGACTCTTTGCAGCCTGGGGTGGGCCAGCTGACGGAAGTGGGTCTCAGCGAAGCCCTCCCACCTCTCCCTGGACCTCGGCCTGGTGCAGCACCCCACTCCCCTATTGCCAAACTCAGCACCTTACTGGGTTGCAGAGGGGACCTGCAAGCCTCCATCCTTCCCTGTTGCGAATGGTCAGCCCCTGAGCCTAGATGGACTTTGGAGGACACACGCTGACCCGATCCCTAGGAGTGTTGTGTTGATTCGGCCAGGTTTGCCCCAGCTGTCTCTGCCCTAACGACAGCAAGAAAGGGACCGCGAAGCTGGATCTAGTTTGACCTGAGCGTGAGCCATTACCCAGGAGCAGCAACTACCAACAATGCATGGCTAGTGCCACCTACTTACGCTTCGCACTTGGACAGGCCTGGATCCGGCAGACCGCAACAAGAGATTCGGGTCCCTCCTGCGAATTGGCAGAGAGGACCACAGAATGCGCAGCAGCCAGGGAGTCCAACTGTAGGATATCTCCATCAAGGGCCCGAGCACATATGCAGGAGCCGTCGTCTGGTAGAGAATCGGATGAGGGCATTTGCTTTGACCATCGCTCTCTGCACTGCGGCTGACAGGGGATCTTGAAAAGTGGGCTTCCCAGAGTCGTCACACTGGGTCTGCGAAGCCAGCAGGAGACACTCCAGTGCAGGCCCAACCCAGGTCTGCCATTGGCGCTGACACACACAGGAACCTAGCAGCATGGCGATGAACAGATTCAAGAAAGACCGCTCCCTCAGGGATATGTTCGGCATGAAAGGAGGCGCCGTCACGGAGGATAAGCTCGCCAGCGCAGGCGCAGACCTAAATCAGACCCTTAAGATGGGGAGGGTCCGGTGACTAAGACCTTCCTGGAATCACTGTTCACCTCGATGCAAGTGGACAGTCAGGTGATGAAAACTGACCTGACAGCAGAGTTGCGAGAGGTGCGCAGAGATGTAGACGAAGTAGGTGAAAGAGTGGCCGCACTAGATGATAGGGAGTCCACTCGAGAAGAAGAGCTGGGAAGGCATCAACAAGAGGTCCTGAGGCTCAAAGAGCAACATCTAGACGTTCAGGTGCATAACGAAGACCAGGAGAACCACTCCCGGAGAAACAATATTTGCGTCAGAGGGTCCAATCTCAGAGAATACATTACAGAGCTCTTTCGACATATCCTAGGATCTACAGACGAATCCTCCCTACAATTAGATCGCGCCCACCAGGTGGGCTCTAAGCAGTCGGGAAAGGGACCCACAGTAGATATTTTAGTGTGTTTGCACAATTTTCCTACCAAAAAGCAGATCCTTAAAAAGCACAAGATGCGCACCCAATTCAATTTAAAGGCCACACACCAGTGCTATACCAAGACCTCTCCCGGATCACTCTTCAAAAGCGCACGGTCTTCAGCTCAATCACAGACCACCTGCGGAAAGCCAGCATTCCTTACGCTTGGGGTTACCCTTTCCGTATCATATTTCTCTATGAGGGTGCACTCCGTTAGATCTGGCCCTAAAGGAAGCATGTGTCTTGTTGCATATCGACATCGGAGGACTCTGGAGATGGGCTTCAGCCCCCGGGTGCTGCTGGATTGCATCGACAAACATGGCAAACAGTCAACAATGGCAGACGAAGAGTAAAACCAGATCATGACCCCATTAGAAAAGAGCAGCAGGTGGCTTTGCAGGCCCTCTAGATGGATTCTGCTCTCTCAGAAGCTTCCTGAGCTCTTAGCAGACCGGCGGCCCAAGGAGAAGAGCACAAGGAGAAGGAGAAGCAGAGTGGCGGTGACAACAGTGGCGAGCCAACGGGAAGATCGAGGACACTGAGGCTATAACCTTTCCAATGGCCCCCCATTGTCTCCTGCTTCTCCTCCTCAGACCTCTTACTGGACCGGTCTGATCCTCCATGGCTGCAGACTGCTCCAACTTCACAGAACGGACTAACTTTGGTCTTCAGAAAGTTTCCTATGTTAACAGTTTTATTTGTCCTGTTATTTTATTGGTTTTAGATTACTCTATTGGGTTGCCCCTTCTGATGAACCGCTCCAGATAGACCCCACACTCATGGGTTCTGTCACCGGAACCCATCATCTACTAGGCCCTGGGAACTATGCACATGCAGTAGGGGTGGTGCTGGCCCGATCCCTCATTGCGCGCTTCCTTCCTTGTCTCCATGTGCATGGCCTGAACAATCCTATTAAGAGGTTGGCAGTACTGTCCCTGTCGGAGCAAGCTCAGGGCGACATATGCCTACTACAGGAGACTCATTTACTCCCTAAAGATATACAGAGAATGTACCCCAGGAGGTTTCTACACCAATTTTGGTCCTCTGGGAGGGAGAAGGCCAGGGGGGTGGCTATATTCCTTTCTAAACACCTACCAGGTGCATCTCTAGGGCCTATTGCTGAGATTAAGGGCAGCCTCCTAGCTTTTCAAATGCAACTGGGTGCAATTCACTTCACTGTTGCTTCTCCATACCCCAGATGCAGCTGTGGTGGTGGGTGGGGATCTGAACATTGTGATGGATGTGGAGCTGGAGAGGTCCGTGCTAGAGCTAGAATCGATACACAAGCGCACCAGTGCCCCACGGATTTGGGGACAGCTGGAGAAAGAGCGGCTGCAACTTAAACATCTTGATTTCGATAGGGCCGAACATGCAATGTTACGCCTCAAACATACATTTTATGTAGGAAGCAATAAGGGAGGCTGCATGGTTGCACATCAGCTCTGTGGCAGACAGTTCGCATAGTTGGTCAAATCGGTTCAGACAGGATTGGGAGTCATGGTGTCCAACATACACAGCATTGCGGATGCCTTCCAGGCTTATTATGCAGGGTTGTATAAACGCAAATCTAGCAGCTTGGCAGACCCCCATACATAACTAGCAGCAGCTGCGATCTCCCCCTCTCCACCTGACAGGGGCTGAAAGCCTAGATAAGCCCAATCTTATTGAAGAAGTAATTTCGGCAATCTCTAGCCTAAAGCCCCTGAAGTCGTCTGGCCCAGATGGGTTCAGTGCGGGCATTTTATAAGACCTTTAGCTCGGAGCTCGCACCAATACCTACTAGCTTATTCAACGCATTCGCTGAGACGGGCACCCTTACAGAGTCAATGCTTCAAGCCTCCATATCAGTCACCCCGAAACCTATCAGGGACCCAAAGCAGTGCAGTTGCTACTGCCCTATCTTGCTCCTAAACATCGACGCGAAGCTGGTCGTCAGTGTGCTAGCCCACCGCCTTAATCCTCTGATGCCTTGCCTCATAGACCCTGACCAGGCAGGATTCATTCCCGGTCGTCAACGTGGGGACAATACTAAACGCATTTGTCATTTGATTGACAAGGTGCAGCGGTCCTGGAAAGCATCCCTATTACTGGCGGTGGTTGCTGAGAAAGTGTTTGATAGAGTGCACTGGCCCTATCTTTTCACAATCCTCGAGCACTTCGGTTTGGGCCCACGCTTCAGGAGTTGGATCAAAAGCATTTATAGCTCCCCACGTTCGGCGGTCTCAGTGAATAGTGAGAGATCCCATTGCTTTACTATTGAATGGGGCGTGCGTCAGGGCTGCTCCCTCTCGCCGCATCTTTTTGCTTTATGCGCTGAGCTTATAGCGCAGAGACTTCGAGATAATGCTAAAGCCGAGGGTATCCGATTTGGAGCTGATCAACACTTAATCAGCTTTTACGCGGATGTTATCTTCTCTTTCACCCAACCTTTGATCTCTCCCCCAACTAGTGTTATGGGGCTCCAAAACTTTGGCACAGCCTCGGGGTGCCGCGTGAACATGCAGGAATCGCAAATCCTGAAACTCCACATCACCCGTAATACTGAATTGGCCCTATGCTCCCAGTTTGACCTCCAGAGGACTGGTCATCAGTCAGAGTCTCTCCAAAACTTCTGAGACCAACTACTCAAAACTCTTCTCCCCGATCCGTAAAGAGCTGACGCAAGGGCTACGACTGCCACTCTCCTGGCTTGGCACACTTGTAGGTATAAAAATAGGGATAGGGTAGCAACTGCAGGGGCCCTCACCACTTTCCCTTCGCCTATGATGCCCCTGTTTGCCAATCCGGATTTCCTTCCAGGCAAATGTCCACTTACTGCTAAGAGCTGGTTGGAGGGTGGGTGTGGGCGCATAGGAAGCCTCTTTGATCACAATGGTCCCATTCCTTTTGACCAATTAAAAACAGATTACGCCCTGCAGGACGGAGACCGATTCACTCACATGCAAATGACACTCTGGGCCCCCTTTATCACTATCCTCTCTGCTGAGTTCAGGGAGCTAACATGCCCTAATTACCTATGAATCTTGCGACTGCTTCCAGATACGCTTGACAGGGACACGAAGAGGGTAGGGACGCAGAGCGACCTGGACACATAACTTATTCCCAGTGGGCGCTCCTCTTCCCTTACAGTAGACGGTTAATTTGGAGGGGGTAGGGAGGGATTGGTTTAATTCAATTTACTTTTTAGATGTGTTTTAATGTTCTTTTGTTTTACACACCTCACCGCGAAAATACCTGCATTTGCTGGTAAATACGAATGCTGTTTGAAAGGGGCCGCGCTGGGCATACTCTGAACTGAAAGAAGCATACATGAGGTGTATGTCACTGCATCCTACCCTGTGACACAGCCGACCCATTGCGGGTTGTAGGCGGCATGCTGTATAATTCCTATCCCCAAAGTGTGCTGCCACCTTGATTGGGATGTCAGAGCAGGCCTCTTGATGGAAGACATTTTCTGTATAGGACCGCCCCACACATCATTTGCTGAGCAAGACAATTGGATAACACCCTACACTATCCCCTATAGATGCTGCACTCAGATAGACTTTGCGGCAGACCCGGTTGGGTTGTAGGCGGCATGCTGTGTAATTGTTTCTCTGCTTAACTTTCCAATAAAAAGATTTGATTTTGAAAGTAAAGAAATAAAAAATAAAAAAATTCTATTTCTTTACTTTTGAAGCAATGGCAGCACCCGTGCTTTAGCTTAAGCTTAAGATGTTGAAAGCTAAAGTGTTGGTGACGCCATTGCAACAAAAGTAAATAAATTAAAAAAAAGGCAGCTAATCGCTTTTTTTTCTAGTTACTTTTGTTACAATCGCGGCACAGATGTTTTAGCTGTGAACATCTTAAGCTAAAGCGCAGGTGCCGTGATTGCTTCAAAAGTAAACAAATAGAAAAAAAAATCATTTTTTTCAATGTATTTTTTTTTAAAGCAATCGCGGCACCCACACTTTAGCTTAAGATGTTTAAAGCTAAAGAGCGAGTGCCACCACAAAAAAATAAATAAACAGAAAAAGAAAGGCATGCTGTCCCATTCGGACAGCATATAACGCTGGATAAATGATTTAAAAATAAAGTCTTGAGGGAGAGCGTGTCCTGCCTGTGTTGCAGGCAGGACAATCCTTTTTAGGAAAATAATGCTCAGAGACTGTATTTAAAGCCTACTGAGTAACAACATATGTAACACTGGGTGTCCTCATGGGAGGTTACAAGATGAGACAAGGAGGTACTAAGGAGGGACTACTAAGCCTACTGACCAATGAAAAGCCATAGTTTACAAAGGACAGCGACAGCAGCCATTTACACAGATGGACGAAGCTTCAAGTCCATACCTGAATACAGAATGCCTCGAAGAGCAGCGCAAGAGCTCCCTAGGCGAGACCAACAAAATTAGGTAAACACAAGGAGATGATGGTCGCAGTGCGGAAACTTTTCAGACACTCACCTTCAGTCACAGATCTGGGTTGAATCAATCATCGTTCTTTAACTCACTTCGCCACCTCAGTTCAGACCCAGCTATATGCAAATCAGTCTTGACCCTGCGCCCAAAGGGAACAGTCCAGCCCGAACTGCCAAGCCAGGTCTTCCCTGGACCAGAAACAAGCATCCTGGGACTCGTTTCAGGGTAACACCCCTCATCCGCCAGGCTAGCTTGAATCCAGTGGCAAAGTGAGCAGGGGACCCAAGTCTGGGCTGACCCTACCAACTTAGGGCGAATAAAGCAAACCCAAGGAGATGATGGACGGAGCGCTGAAACCTTTCAGACACTCACCCCCAGTCACAGATCTGGGTTGAATCCATGATTGCTCTTTAGCTCCCTTCCCCACCTCAGTTCAGATCCAGCTATATGCAAATCAGTCTTGGCCCTGTGCCTCATGGGAACAGTCCAGCCTGAACTGCCAAGCCAGGTCTTCCCTGAACCAGACACAAGCACCCTGGGACCAGTTTCGGGGTAATATCCCTCATAAGCCAGGCTAGCTTGAATCCGGTGGCAAAGTGAGAAAAGGAACCAACGTCTGTGCATACCCTGCCAACTTAGGGCGAACAAAGCAAACACAAAATTAGGTGGCCCAGCCTTCTCTGTTCAAGCAGCCAAACTATGGAACTCTTTACCCCCAAACATAAGATCCAGGAATAACTTCCTGGATCTTCTTCTTCGGAAGTGTACTCAAGAGTTGGCTCTTCCCTCACATAACCACCATACTCATCAAACATAAATATACATCATATACCTCTGTATATAGCATTTATTTGGTCTATAGATGTGTACCTACATATGTGTATTGCTTTGTATAAACATATTCAATAAATATGTTTTTAAATTTTATAGATATTAGTTAGTTCTCCATAACAAATGTACTTATTACTTAGTTATATTATTCTATGTTTAACATACAAATAGGTGACTGCGAAAATAAGTACATAACTATCTACAATTGCTTCACGATTGATTTACCCAAAAAAACTTAAAGTACAGCAACACTTGAAAGTCTGAGCTTATTAAATACAACTTAATTTTACATGTACACCTTCCATGTACTTATATATCCTTATATTTATTACTTTGCTTCTAATTTAGCATCTCCAATGCACTACCCTATACCTCACCCTATACCACTCGCAATATATCCTCTACCTTAACTCCGACTCTTCTCAAACCTCATTCTACTACTCTTTCCAATGCACTACCCTATTTCTCACCCTATAACCCTCTCAATATATCCTCTACCTCCACTCTCTCACTCATCCCAAACCCCATCCCATTATGATCCCCAAAAACAACCATTTCTAGACTTTTTCCTCTCTACCCCTCCTTGAATTATCTCATACCTCTTTTACTATTCAGACCTCCCAAACAAGCCTTTCTAAACCCTTCCCTCTGACTCTTCCCCCTCCACCTCCGCTTTACTCATCCCAAAACTCCTCCCACTGCTATGAACTCCCCCTAAAAAAACCTTCTAACCCCTTCCCTCGTCTATCCCTCCACTATTCCTTTTCAATCCAAATAAACGACTAACATTTTCACCGTTCAAAATAATTTAATATTCCCCTATACTAATTCCCCACTAATCCTATTTGCTTTCCGGAGTAGCGTGCTACCCACAAAAAGCGCTTCAAAACCTCATCTTGGTAGCAAGCGCTATATAAATACAAACCCTACACTTCTCTATCCCTCCACTAGCCTTTTCAATCCAAATAACAGACTAACGTCCACTGTTCAAATTAATGTCATATTTCCCTATACTAATTCACCACAAATCCTTTTTAGGTTCCGGAATAGCATGCTACTCGCCGAAAATCACTTCAATGCCTCGTCAGGGGTAGTAAGCACTATATAAAAGCAATTACAATTATCCGGCACCTGCTGCATAACTTGCAGATGTTAACAAAAAATTGTTTTGAGCTTTAACAGTTGAAAAGTTAATCAAAATGCAGACACACACTTTGCAGGGCAGTGGAAGGCCCTTATCAAAGGTTTGTTGCTCACCTTCTGTTGCTTATTGCTATATTTGGATGTTAAACTAGTACTAATGAGGTGCAACCAATGCCCACTGTTAATATGTGTAACAAGCATGGTCGAAGCCAATAGGTCCCCCCTATACAAGAGCTATTGGCTTTAGAAATGTGTTTATACCATGAAGTGTGGCTGCTGTTCAGCATGACTAAAAATGTATGGCATGGAGTGGGGGGAGGAGTAGAGTGTCGTAGACTGGATTTGTTGGAGTAGAGTGGCTTACAGTGGAGTAGGGGGAGAAGAATGTTGTAGAGATGAGTAGAGGGGAGTACACTTCAGTTGCTCAGTGGCAGAGAGTGTTGTAGAGTGCAGTGTCAGAGTGGAGTGTCGTGGAGTGGGGTGGAATAGAATGGAGTGTGTTGGAGTGGACTTAGGTAGTGAGGTGGATTGAATTGGACAAAATAGGTGTGGATTGGATCAGTTAGAATGGGTTGGATTGAGTGGAGTGGAATGGACTAGAGTGGGCTGACTGGATGGGGTGGATTGGAGTCGGTGGATTGAAATGGGGTGAGGTGTAATGGTTTGGGTGTATTGGTGTGGGGTGGATTGGAATGGGGTAGATTAGACTGGTATGAGGTGGGGTGGATTGGATTAGAGTAGGGTGATTTGGACTAGACTGGAGGGGTGGATTGGAGTGGATTGTAGTGGGGGATTGGACTCGAGTGGGGTGAATTGGATTGGAGAGGGGGATTGGAGTGTGGTGGATGGGCGGACTGACATGGGGTGGGGTTAATTGGATTGGGGTATAGTGGGGTGGATTGGAGTACAGTGGGTGGATTGAAGTGGGGTGGGCTGGATGGGGTAGTGTAACAAGGAGCCTAAGCCAGGAGAGGGGGTTGTGTCCCAAAGCGAGTGGTGGGTAGCTGACACGAGTGCTCTCCCTTCTTTACACCCCAAGCAGAGTGACTTGAGATTAGAAGGGGGTGAGCTTTGGAACGAAAATGAGGACGGTCACTTTAATTACTACGAACTGTAAGGCGAGGACAAGCCCCTTGATGACATAGCTGGTCCCAGGTTGGAGAAAAAGAAGGAAGAACTACCATTGGCGTGTGACGTCACCAACGAGTGAATCGTGTGTAGAGGAGAACCGGTGAGACTGCAGGGAGGAGAAGGTCCGCGAGAGAAGGAGAGCTCCGGAGGAACCTGCGAACCGAAGACAGAGGTTCCAGTGCCTGGAGGCCACCGTTTCCGTGCATCGCCCAGCCACACTCAGAGAGGAGGAGTGTGTCTCAGCCAGGTGCGTAAGCGTGTGTCGGGCTGGGTAGGGAGGTGGGGAGAGCGGGCTGGAACCTCTCCTGAGTGATGCCAGACAACGCGTAGATCGGGTATAAAGCATCCGGTTGCCAGGCTGAGAACGTTAAAAGCTGGGGGGTTAAAAGTTCCCGACTGTAATTCAAGAACGTTACCTGTAAATACTGTATATGTTGTAGCATTCACTTACGTAGCCTCTTCCCCACATTCCCCTCACGTTCCCTCACTTCTACCACGATAGTCTTGCTGTGTATATAACTTGTATATACACTAATGCACTGGTGATCCCTCACACCCGGGGTTTCCTAAAGGGGAGTAACAAAACTGGACAGTTGTAACTGACCAAAGCATCTTTCCTCTCTCTTATGTACCACGGTGGAGAGCCTCCCAAAGATTATCTTGCTAGAGGTCAAGCATCCCTTCACCAAGGCTCCAGAAGACCTCTTGAAGAGGCCGGAATCACGGACCCTGCAATTTTGGCTAGAGAAAGACTCATTTTAAGAAAGAAAAAGACCTTTGGTAAAATAAAACCTTACTTACCACAATCTAGTCCCCGTGTTCTTCCCTCGACCCCGCCACAGGTAGATTAGATTGGAGTGGATTGACATGGGGTATTGGATTGAGTTGAGGTGGACAGGCATGGGCTGGTGTGGAGGGGGTGGATTGGAATGGAGTCGAGTGGAGTGAATTGGAGTGGAGTGGAGTGGATTGGATTGGCGCTGGGTGGATTGCAGTGGAATAGATTAGATTGCAGTGGGGTGGATTGAATTGGACTAAGCTGGATTGGTTTCAGTGAGGTAGATTGGATTCAGTGAGGTGGATTGGATTGAGTGAGGGTGGAATGGAATGGGATGATGTGGAATGAATAGAGTGAGGTGAAATGGAATGGGGTGAGGTGAAATGGGATGGGGTAGATTGGAGTGTGGTGGATTTGAGTTGGGCAGATTGTTCTTGATTGGAGTGGGGCAGATTGTTTTGGATTGAAAAGTGGGACTGATTGTTTTGGATTGAGTGGGGCAGATTGAAGGGGGCAGATAGTTTTAAATTGGAGTGTGGCAGATTGTTTTGGATTGGAGTGGGGCAGATTGTTTTGGAGAGGGGTGGATTTGGGAGGGAGTGGGGTGGATTGGGGTGTGGTGGATTGATTGGAGTGGGTGGATTGACTGGAGCGGGGTAGATTGGAGTGGGGCAGATTGTTTTGGATTGGAGTGGGGCATATTGGAGTGGGGCACACAGGAGTAGTGCAGGCTCTTGCAGTTTCTACCCTAAAAATAACAAAATGATGAATTAATACTATCACAAAAAGTGGAACATTATGCCACATAATTTGCCTTTTCTTGCTGTATAATATACTCAATTTGGCTGCATAATTTTGGCACTCCCCTGCCACATAATTCGAGTGGCCCTGGATAGAAGAGAGTGAGATGGACAGAAAGGTAGAGAAAGAGGAAAAGAGATAAAACGAGAAGGGCAGAGAAAGTGGAGACAGTAAGAGAGAGAAGGACAAACTGAAGGGGTGAGAGAGAAGGAGAGAAAAGAAGAGATAGAGGAGGGAGTGAGAGATCAATACAGAGGGGGAAAAAACGAACAAGAAATGGAGAGACGGGGAGGAGCCAAGATGGCGGCGGAGACGGACGTGTAGTCGCCCGGCTCCCCGACCCTGTCTCTTCTGCAGCATTATCCTGCTCACTATCCTGGCGTAACTTGCTTGTGGGAGGAAGAGGACAGCGCGCTGATACCGGGGGTGCTTCTCCGGTGTCTCTACCTGCCTGCTTCCCGATGCTACGGGCATACTGATCCTCCGACCGGCGCCGAGCCCTGGAACCGAAACTCCTGTCCCTGCACACCGCCGGAGAGGGCTGCAGCCGCGCTTGTCACTAGATCGGTGGCGTGACGGGTATCAGCTGCCGGACTCCCTGCTATGGAGGCACCCGCACCGTCCTTTGTGTGCACAGGATGTACCGATCGCTTGCGGTGATACCTTGCAGCTGAGTTTATCTGGGACGCCGGAGTGAACCGCGCCGCTTCTTGCTGTGTGTATGTTGGACTGGCTGCGGTGCATCGCCACATTGCTCGCTTCTGTTTGACCTTACACAAAGGAGACTATCGTCACTTGCTGCTAAGGAGCGACTGGCTCAGTTGGATTTCAAGTTTTTTCCCCACTTTGGTGCCGTCGGATTTGCTCACGCTCGCTGCGACTTCCCTGGCTAAGTCAACATGGCGGCCGTCCCCACAGTGGCGATTGCGAGCTCTCTCCCTGATCAGGCTTGGGTAGCACCGACTGGACTCCAGCGTGGTCGAGAATGCGGAGCCGCGCTTGGGACTGTGGATATATCTGATCACCCGCCTGAATGTTCCCTTGCTTCCATTCTGGCAGCGGTTGCCGACTTAAAGGCTGAATGGCGAGCCTGTTCCCGAGCACTGATTATGCAGCTGGACACCGTCTTGCTTGGGTCGGAATACACATCGCCGCCATGTTCTCTTCATCGCGCCGACCTGGCCCTCCTCGGCACTGAACGCGCTACATTGTTGCCGCGCGATGGAGGACTGGGACAATCCTTCAGCGCGGGTGACTACGGAGGTTTGCCGACTGCTGATCCCGACGAGGCTACATTGTTTCCTTCTCCGTTACTGCCTTTCATCATGGACGCGAATATGCTACTTTTCGACATGGGTCCGCTGACGCGGTTATTTCTTTACATGGCTGCTTATTTCTCACGTGCTAAGCCCCCGTTTCCTAGTGCACTGCAAGACCTGGTGGCCTTGGGACCGGCTTCCCTTTGGATTGTGGAATCTGCGTGTGCTTGGGTGTATTTGGACCATCTTGGGGGGCTTCTTCTCCACCGTGAGCGGCCATCTTGCCTCTTTGTTCTTTCTGACGCAGATTCTTCTCCGGCGCCATTTTTGGATGGACACTTGAGATCTGGCCAGGGTTAGACAGGCCCCCACGCACATGGACTGTTTCAGGTGGGCAGGTGTGGACTCGGGATGGGGTACCTCCTCGGCGCGGAATGTTATGCTACACTGTCTCTCTCCCGACCTACATTGTACTTAGTGATCTTTTGATTTGGCTGTCATGTCCGGGGGAGAGAGTGTTTTAGGGTCGGGGTAGTCCGGGTAATGTGGGATTGGCCCTCCCCGGGGGTGGGGGTTTCTTGGGAGTATTAGATTAGATTGCTCTCTTTTGGATTGCTCTTTTCTGGCTCCCTACGACTTCTGTGATGCGATAACCTTTTTCTTTCTTCTCTTTTCTTTTTCTTCTATATTTCGGGTTTATGGGGCGACAGACACACTGCTAGGGGGGGGTAGGCCGTAGCCTTTGCATGCGTGTAGGGTGGGGGGTGGGGGGATGGGATTTTATTTTATTTCCGTTTCTATGGTGCCTTGTTTTTCTCTCTTATTTTATTTCCACTTTGCTCTGTCTTGGGTCTGCGTGGGTGATGCTGGTGTACGGGTGACGGTAGATTTTGTTATGATCCTGAGTTTGATATTCCTGTTGCATGCTTCATGGGCCGCCAGGCCGCCTGGGATGCTGGGCACAGTGTGCCTTGGTTGCTATTGATATGTCGTGCCTACGTGAACCCTGTTTTTTTTATTTTATGTTTTCCTCTCTATTTTAATGGAACTGTTTGGACTTTAATGGTTGCTCGGACTCGGAATACAGACTTAAAAATCTAAAATTAACCTTCAATGCTCCTGCGGCGCAATGGCATGTGATTTCCAGTGTAACTGACAACTAATTGTTTATCGATATTGCCGCGCCATTGCGTCTCCGTATTGCTTGCTCCTGTGCCTAACCAGTTTTCGTGGCCGGCCTCAGGGTTGTGGGCCCGTATTTGTATTTCTTTGGATGCACCAATAAAGGTTTTCAAAAAATTAAAAATAAAAAAGAAATAAAAAAAAAAAGAAATGGAGAGACGGGATTGAGAGGAACAGAAAGAAGAAAGTGTGTGAGAGAGAGAGAGATAGCCAGAGAAAGAAACATCTATTAATTGAAACCACAATGAGGAAAGATGGAGAAAGATGGGGATAGACAGAGAGGAGAGAGCTCAGGCACAGAGAGAGTGAGAGCAAAAAACACCTGGTATGGAGAAGGAGACGAGACTCGGGGACAGAGAGGGAGTGCACAGAGAGCGCCTGGGACTGAGGGGAGAGAACCCGGAGACAAGGCTCATGTGAAAGTGAAAAACAATAGTTACTTACCTGTAATCTGTGGTTCTCCAGTATTGGTGTCTTTCATAGATTCACATGCCCGAATCATTCCCTATCGTCGTAGTGGGAGTAAAGCAGCCCTAAGCTACAAGAATAAAAACTTCCACACTCATGACTATCATAGTCATTTTGTATAGTCTAAACTGCAGCCAATCAGGCGACAGCACCCACCAGAATGTTCTCCCCAGAGGCTCAGGCTCTCAGATTTTCTTTTTTTTTGTAAAATTGGCTCTCAGATTTTCTACCGCACGTCGTGTGAAGGGAGTCTCCCTGAGTTCTGCTCAGTACTTCACTTTTCTGACTGGATTTCTTCATCCAAGATGTCTTCTACTAAAAAAAGGAGCCTCTGAGGGGAGGTGGGGGGTGCATGTGAATCTATGAAAGACACCAATACTGGAGAACCACAGATTACAGGTAAGTAACTATTGTTCTTCTCCAGTATTGGGGTGTCTTTCATTGATTCACATGCCTGAATCAGAGTAGATAGCAGTACAAACCATAATGTTCGTTAGACACTCTTTGTATCACAGTATATATGTAAACATGCATCTCAATGCAGCATGAGCAGAATCTAACTGTATAAAAATACAATAGTGGTTACAAATGCACACTTGGCAAAAGGGAATACCATGTAAGAATAAGCGTCTTAAAAAAAGAGCATAGTGGAGGAGGGAAAACAGAGGCTCACCGTATTTAAAAAGGTTGCGGAGAACTGTTTGGCCCACTGACGTATCTGCATCACTTGCAGTGGCTAAACAGTAATGTTTGGTAAACGTGTGCCTGCTGGACCAGGTTGCCGCTCTGCAGATCTGATGAAGAGGCACACCAGCAAAGAGAGCGGTGGAAGAGGAGACCGCTCTTGTATAATGTGCTCTTGGCATAGAGCGTAGAGGCCTTCCCGCCTGTTGATGACACAGAATAATCGTTGAAGACATCCAACGGGCTATAGTCTGTTTGGATACAGGGTAACCTTGACGTAGCCTTCCATATGCTACGAATAGCTGATCTGTTTTCCGCATTGTTGCAGTTCTTTGGAGATAGAATTTGAGACATCTCCTCCTGTCAAGGGAATGCAAAGCTCTTTCTGCCGCTGTTTGCGGATTTGGAAAAAATTTCTTTAGAATTACTGGTTCATTAAGATGAAAGTCTGAGGGAACCTTATGCATGAAGCTTGGATTGGTACGAAGCACCACTGAATTTGAAGTGAATTGTAAGAAAAGAGACTTGATCGTGAACGCCTGAATGTCGCTGACCCTTCTTGCTGACGTCAGCGCTAAAAGTAGAGAAACCTTCCATGAAAGGAACTTGAGATCCACTTCATGAATAGGTTCAAAGGGGTGACGCATGAGCTGAGCGAGCACCACATTTAAATACCAGGACGGAGGTGGACATCGAATAGGAGGAAACATTCGGAATAGTCCTTTAAAAAAATTGCTGAATTATTCTAGCAGAATAAAGAGAGTAAGAGCCATCCTGACGGAATCTCGAAATGGCTGCCAAAAATACTTACAGCGTGGAATGAGACAAACCCGATCTAGCCAAATGAAGAAAGAACGGCAAGATCTGTTCTGACTTGGCATGAATTGGATGTAAATTGGCAGAGTGACACCAGGCACAGAATCTCTTCCATTTAAGCTTGTATGTCTTAATCGTGGCAGGTGCTCTAGCATTGGCTAAAACGACTTGACAATCGGCAGGGATATCTAAATGTGCGAACTCAATGGGTTGAGGAGCCAAGCTGCTAATTTCAATTAGGCTGGGTCCGGGTGACAAATTTGACCCCCTTGAATGGTCAGAAGGTTCGGTATTGGAGGAAACTGAATGGGATCGCACTCCGAAAGGAGGAGAAGTTTGGTGAACCAGTATTGGTGAGGCCATCTGGGAGCAATGAGAATGAGGCGACACAGCTGTCTCTTCATTTTGCGGATGACTCTGGGAACCAACGGAATCGGAGGTAATGCGTATGCATATATCTGAGACCAGTTCATCGAAAGCGCATCCCCGCATGAGTCCTTGTGGGGAAGCCAGCTTTGCAAAGTGAGGGCATTTGCGGTTCTGAAGTGTTGCAAACAGGTCCAGATTGGGGTGACCCCACTCCCGAAAGACTTGATCCAGCGTCGGTTGATGGATCTCCCATTCGTGATTGGATATTGCAGATCTGCTGAGAGAATCCGCTAGTACATTGGATCTCCCTGGAACATGAACCACAGAAAGATTGATTTTGTGATCCAGAGCCCAATATCAAATCTCCTGGGCTTGCTGGGAGAGAAGGGCCGATTTTGTACCGCCCTGTTTGTTTAAGTAATGCATACTTGTCGTATTGTCTGTCCGAATTAGAACCGAGGACCCTTGGATGACTGTTCGAAAGGACTTCAAGGCCAAGAAAATGGCTCGCAGCTGTTGGAGATTGATGTGCCACTTCCTTTGTTGCACATTCCACTTTCCATTGACAGTCATTCCCTGAAGGTGTGCACCCCATCATTCGAGGGAAGCATCCGTGGTGATGGTAAAATTTGGTACTTCCGCCAGGAATGCACATCCCTTTTGCAAATTTTTCCCTTGAGTCCACCAGTGAAAGACTTCTCATATGAGGAGTTATGTGGATAATGTTGTCCAACGACCCCGAAACCTGCAACCATTGGAGGTTGAGTTCCTCTTGTAGAGGTCTCATTTGGAGATGATAGTGGGAATCATAAGGATGCATGATGAGATAATCCCTAGGAAAGATTTGAACATCCGAACTGAAACGTACTCTTTTTGTTGCAGTAGGTGAGCCATCTTGCAGATCTCGTGTTGTCTTTCTTTTGAGACGAAAGCCTGAGCGAGATGGGTGTCCAGTGTGGCTCCCAAGAAAGACTTTCCTTGAGATGGAATGAGATGGGATTTTTCAAAATTTATGGAGAGACCCAGAGACTGGAATAGACAGGCATCTTTGAACATGTGCGCTTGCTGCTGTGAAAGAACTGGCCTTGATAAGGCAATCGTCCAAGTATGGGAAGATTTGAATGCCCTCTAAGCGAAGATGTGCTGCTACCGGAGCTATAACCTTTGTGAAAACACGGGGCGCTGCACAAAGTCCAAAGGGGAGAACTTTGAACTGAAAATCCCTTCCAGCCACTCTGAATCGTAAGAATTTTCTGTGCTTGGGGAGGATCGGCACATGAAAATAAGCGTCTTGAAGGTCGAGGGTGGCCATGTGATCCCTCATAGAAAGAAGTTGGAGTATTTCTTGAAGTGTTAACATTCGGAAGGTAAACTTCTTTAAGTATTTGTTGAGGGCGCGCAAGTTGAGGATGGGATGCCATTCCCCCAATTTTTTCTTTATGAGGAAAAATCTTGAGTAAAAACCTGTTCCCCTTTGCAAGTAAGGAACTTTTTCGATCGCTCCCTTCTGTATCATTGATTGTATTTGGGTGAACAACTCCTTGATATGAGCCGGAGACGGGTCCGTGGGAGGAGAATTTGGAGGGACTTTCACAAATTCTAAATTGTGTCCTCTGGCCACTATATCCAGGACCCACTTGTCCGTAGTAATTGCGGACCAGTTGAAGAAGAATCAGGATATTTTTCCTCCAACTTTTGACTGGGGGGAGGGCAGAGATGGTGGCAGGTGGCATGTCTCACTGTTTTTAGTGGAATCTCTTCCGTGGTAGGAGTGTTGCGTGTTTATCTAGGATCCTGATCGATACTGTGACCTTATGCCCCTATTCGGCTATAAATCCATTTATTCCCTATATTGGCATAACCGTTCAAGTGCGATATTCAGAAAGTCATCTCTGGCCTCACACGAACAGAGCCACATTCCAGAATAGTTCTCTGCCACTTCCTTTGCAACCAATTAGTGCAATGACAGAGCAGAAGTCACTATCTGATATTCCTAGATTAACACTCCGAGTTCTTCAACAAGATAAAACTCAGCAAACCTGGAAATCCCCGCTTGTTGTGTTTTGATTAGTAATGGAACTCTAATGAGCAACTGATAGCTATCACTTCCTAGTGACATCTTTAATTGACGTCTTATGTCCAGCAAACTTGCGTCAAACAAGGCACCTTTCAGGTATAAATACTACCAACGTTGCCTTAAGCAATTGCTGGTGTCCCATTGCTGTTGTATGCTGTATGCTGTATGCAGTACGCTGATGCTGCTGCTGTCCCGTTGCTGTTGGTGAAGCTACTGATACCATTATCGCTGCTAAAGCGCGAACGATGGTATGGTGAGCTTAGGAGCTGAACAGCCGTCCCTCTGCGAAGAAGCCCAGCAGATGCCAGCTGCCCGCGGACGCTGTCCCCCCTCCTCCTCCTCGACGCGCTGAAGAGAGACGCTGCCTTTCTCCTGCAGAGAAATCCAGCTCCAGCGTTTCTGGTGTACCCTTGCGGGTGACTGGGATACCGAGACCCCCTGAAGGAGATACCAGACCTCCATCATTCTATTCAGAGGTATGGTGTTGACTAAACCCTTAGAAGAGAATTCTTGAAGCAAACCTTGGCAAAACCAACTTAACTTAAAGCTACTTACTTACTCCCCTTCCACGTGTTAGGCTTAGGTCAGGCACACTGGGGTAGGCGTAGTTAGAAGCACCAGTTGAGTATTTTAGCCTAATGTATATATGAATGTATATATGTTTTATTACTTTTAAACCATTGTATGGCTAAGAAACCATATCAATGCTTTTACAGTATTATCTCGCAATACTTATCTTACTGTACGTCCTTTTTATAATAACAAGTCTTGCAATTGTGGCAATACATTTCTCTTGTACGAGAAGAAAGACTGTTCAATAAATGTTAACCCTTTATTGACAAACGCCCGTCTCTCTATTCTCTACATATTGTGAAAGTAATCTGCACTAATCTGACTGAGTAAAATAACTGTCTATTGTTTCACACGACCCTAGAGATTGACTCTTGATCTGAGGAGCAAAGTTGTCATGTTGCACGGTTGTTGGAAAACTGAATCCCTTCTTGTCTGTGCCAGGGAAGCTGATCACTTCCTATGCAGAGAAGAAAGTTTCCAGTGACCTCTGAGCTAGTTGGTAACAAACCCAATTAAGTTTAGCATAGTCAGTAGAGGCCTGGAAGAACCGCACTTCTACGTCGATACTACTGTTTATGTTATTCCAATGCGCAGGGCCTAGTGGGAAACTAGGAACTACACTACATGGCGCCCAACGTTTGGTAAGGCGATAAACTAACGCAAGACGTTAGAGTAACTCAGTCGTGCATTTTTCACACAGACCCCTTTCTCCCGTAAATACTCAAATAGACGTCTGGAGTGGGTGAAAGGTTAAAATCCGCCCGAACTCAGTAGGAAGAGATTCCTATGTAAAGCTCTGGTTTATTCAACGTTGAAGGATACAGTGTTCCAAAATATTGTGCACCTAATCTTTGTCTCCTTGGAGACCAACTCTGCAAAACCTGCATTTATATAATGTCAGACAGTGAAGAAGAAAGGGAAGCAGTTAGACTGGCAACCCTACTAATAGAGGAAGACTCGAGTCTCCTACAGACAGACCCGGATGCTATTATCATCCCGGTCCACTTAAGAAAATCTATAACTTTAAAACTTATAGAAAACGGACTGACACCACAAGGTGGTACAGTAATTTTCGTGATAGAGGCTCACGAATATCGGCAGACAGAGGTATTCTATTCATGGATAAACTTTCTAGCGGCAAACGCTACAACAAAAGAGTTTCACTATTACAAAATAGAGGAACCTCCGGAAGAGTACGCTCCTTTCGAGGAGACTGAAATCCCACAAAAATTCCAAGAGCACCTGCTCTGGTTTAATGGCGCCCTAAAACATAATGATCATATTACCAGGCTCGGTCCACTAGGTAGACCAGGAGCAACGTGGCCGGTTCTAGCCAGCTACACACCACACCCGGACATTGCAAAAATGTCAAAAGAAGAACTCTTAGTTAACATAAGAGAATTGACAAAAGCATATAGAGAGTTAGTAAAATTATTTATTAAAAATAATTCAAACACTCCTAAAAAGAGCTGGGATGGAAATAAACAATCCACTCCCAAGGAAAAAGTTTTCCAGTCCAGAGGAAGGTCTCCTCGACGGAGGGAAAGAACTCCGACTCGAGAACACCAGTCTCCCCAGAGGGAGCCCTCTGAGAAAAGATATAACCTTAGAAATAGGGATAATCTGAAAAAACCTGATAGATATCAAAATATTGATACACGTCCCTCTCGATCTTTTTCGCAGAAATCGGAAAGAAGAGGACGGTCAGACCCAGGAGAGCACACCAAGTCCAAAGACAAGGAACCTGCTCAAAATAAGAAATCACAATTTCCAAAAAAGAAGGTAGCCAGTATTAGAGTAATCAACCATGCCGAGAATACTGAGGACACAGTTGAAAAACGGGGAGTGGGCATTGACAATGTTGGACAGTGCAGCAGAAATCAGTATAGCGCGCAAGATCTTGAAGAGTCATCTGGAGACAGTGGACACGAATGAATACATTCAGGTTGAAACTGCCGACACCAGACTTAGCGAGCCCCATAAGATATATGAAATTACATTGCGTATAGAGGGTGATAAGACTAGGAAAATTAGGGGTCTATTTTGGGATAAACTCTCAAAAGGCTATGATATTCTGTTAGCTGAAAAAGATTGGCCCCCAGAGTATGTCAGGGAGTGCCCTCGTGGCGAAGAAATGATTATGCCTGCCTTCTCGAATCACATTCCGATTCACAAAAAATATTCATATGCAAGGAAATGGGCAGTGGCCCAGGCACCTGCATTATATAAAAATCATGTAGGATGGGATGAGGACTCAACTCCTCACAAAATCCAATTAAAAAGTGAACCAACTGCCCAACGGCAGTATCCCATAAAGCAAGAAGCTAAAAAACAAGTCAGGGAGATCTTAGATCAACTTGAGTACCAGGGGGTGATTGAAACATGCACCTCTCAAATGAACAATCCTTTGTTTCCTGTCTCCAAGCCAGACAATTCATATCGTCTAGTTTTGGACTACAGACACCTTAACTCGTGTTGTAAAACATTTGCAGTACAAAACTCGCATAGTGCAGCCCTAATGAATAACATAGTTAGGAAAAAATATAAAACGACATTAGACATATCTAATGGTTTCTTTTGTCAAAACATTGCACCAGAAAGCAGATATTTGACCGCTTTCTCAGCATTTGGGTCACAGAAAAAATTCTGTCGACTCCCACAGGGGTTCAAGAACAGCCCAGGACTATTCTCAGCAAGGGTAACAGAGTTACTACAAATATATGATGATGAGGCATTATCTTACGTAGATGATATCTATCTCACAGACGACGACTTGGATACTCACTTGAAAAGAGTGAACACCATTATACTTGGGTTCGCGGCAGAGGATTACAAATTCAACTTTAAAAAGTCTCGAATTGCCCATCTGACAGTACTATTCTTAGGGTACGAATTATCAAGTGAAGGGAAAAGCCTAGCGGACAACTTCTTAGAGAAGTGCGCTGTACTCCAAGCTCCAAAAACGCTGAAGAATTTACAATCCATACTAGGTTTTCTGAATTTCGGAAGAACTTACATTCTAAATTACGCAGAGAGGGTTAAACCTCTCTACGAACTAATTAAACCTGATTTTAAACAAATCAATTGGACTCAAAAACACACAGAAATTTTGAGATCACTGCAAACAGACATGTTAGCTAAAACAAAATTAGATACACGTGACAACACACGCGATCTTGTAATCCGAGTCATCCCAGGAAGATGCGGATTCACGTACCTAACCTCTAATGAGGGAGAAAAGGTACCAATAGCATACAAATCACATTTGTACACAAAGGCTGAAATAAAATTCAGTTCAACGGAGAAAATTCTAACTGCGGTTCAGACCGCTGTAGCAAAAGAAAGGCCCCTAGCACAAGGTAAACGAATAATAATCGTAACACCTATACCGGCTTTAGAAGCGGTAACTAAAGCAAGCATTCCTAATGCTAAAGCTTTGCATCCGAGATGGATTCAGTGGGTTAATTCTCTTGCTGCAACAGACGTAGTTTACGGATTTGATCCTAACTGAAAAACACAGGAATTTTTACAATATGAATATGAATGTCCTCTGCCAATTGAAATCCTGCCTCTCGAAGAATACGGAAGTATTATATATACTGACGGATCAGCACAACCCGCAGTTGGGGGTAAGCAAGCTTACAGTGCTGCGTGCGCGATTGTTAAAGGTCGCTGGCACAAAGGTAAATTTAGACCAATGGTCACCAAAACACAATCTCTAGGAGATTGCTCGGCTCAACGAGCTGAATTAGTAGCATTTAAGATGGCGCTAGAAAATACCGATCGCGAATTCCCCACACTAATAGTGTGCGATTCTTTTTATTGCGTACAATCTTATAATGAATACTTGCAGAATTGGGTGGAAAACGGTTTCAAAGATGCAAAAGGTGGTACAATAAAGCATTAAATGCTTTGGGAACAGGTAGTTCTTTTGCAAAAAGAACTACAAAAGACTCACGTGATACACACTCTGAGTCATCAACGTGATGGCGTTCACGTTGCAGGGAATTCATTGGCTGATGAAGCCGCGAAGGCAGCTGTACAAACGGCTTCCGTAGCTGCGATACCTCGGTCACAAACAAAAATAGACAGCGATATTCTACAAGCTGTCAGTGCGTCAGTAAAGAATGATAAGAAAACACTCCCAAAAGGCTTTCCTGAAAAGTACTTGTACTTAACAGATATGAATAATGTTCCTTTTGCTCGAATCCCTGGAGTGGGGGATAGGGTAATTCCAAACAGGGAACACAGGTTAGGACTAATCAAAGCGGCACACGAAGGGCTTGCTTCTGCACGTGCTGGCGTTTCCGCAACAATATCACTATTAAAACAGAGATATTGGTGGCCTCGCTTCAGAATACAAACTAAAAAGTATGTATTAGAATGCGACATATGCCAAAGGATAAAAGTATCAACAGTAAAACGACCAGCACAGACACCCCTTCTTATCTCGGATAAACCATTTGCATGTGTTTACCTGGACCACTGTGGTCCCCTACAAAGGGACGGCAACTATAGATATATCATGGTAGCAGTGGATTCCTGTACGAGGTTCATATGGATGTGGCCCCAGCGCTCGGCTGACGCTAGAACGGTTATAAAAGATCTGCGAGTCTTTATCGGCACATACGCAATTACCACGTTCCATTCTGACCAGGGTCCTGCTTTCAGCTCTCGAGCTTATAGGGAGGCCATGGCCAGCATGGGAATTGGGTTGCGGTATTCTTGTCCGTCGCACCCCGAAGGGAATAGTGTGGTAGAAAGAAAAAACCGAGACATAAAGCGATCTATAACAGCGAAGGTATTAGGTTCAGGCGCTGGGTGGGTCAAACATTTAATAAGTGTCCAGACTAGTCTTAATAACTTGCCAAGAAATTCTCTAAAAGGTTTCAGCCCATACGAACTATTGTTCGGAATTAGAATGAACATTCAGGACCTCGATAGTCAGATGTCAGTGGTACAAGAAAAAACAACAGACTTTGACATCAAAGATCGTTTGGCTGTTTTACAGGAACTGAATGAAACAAGAAAATCCTTAAGCAACATAAAGTTAAAGCAACAGCCAACTACCACTGACGAGGCACCACAAGCAACGGCCCCAGCAAGGCTTGTCTGGATTCCAAAGATTGGGGATCTAGTCAGAGAAAAAATCGCGGTGAAGAAGGAATTTGGGCCTTCTTACAGAAAAGCAGTACCTGTCTTGGCAGTCACCGGAACAAGATCAGTTGCACTACCGCCCCTTGCTGGTAAAAAGGAGAACAGAGTCGTGTCCATCGACCTGGTAAAACCACAAGCATGTGGCCTATAATCAACAGTAGGCCCAGTGGACTCCCAAGAAACAACAGAATACCCAAACTTGCAACAATCCAAGAGGTTCAAATTGAAAGACTAATCACATTCGATCAGCCTGCAGTGCACAGAGAAGGACTATGCAATAATGCCATGGAACTCGTGCCTCTTGGGACACAGATTGAAACAGTTCGTCAAGAAACACCAGTCTACAATAATGTGGCATCAGAAAATGCTACCGAAAGACAGATTGAAAATCCAATCCCAACAATTGACAGAACTGCCTCTGGTTATTTCATCAACTTCGACAACTTCTCTGAAGATCAAAACGACCCCGAAGTGATGCCAGAAACAAAAAAGACTTTTAAAGAAAAAGCAACGGAACTCTTTCATCAACTGAAGGAAATCTACCTTGTTTCCCCATGGTTAGAGTTCTGGTTCGGTCTAGGTGTATTTTTCCTCCTGCTTTGGCTCATCATGGTACTTTGTTTGGGAAAATTCATTGAGGGAAAATATAGTACAATGGACACAGCAAGTCAGAACATCAACCTAGTCCTGAAACCACACAGATCATCCCACGTGAAGAAAAGAGAACTGTCAACAGTAAATGTCACAGCAATTCCAATACCTGGTGGGGTAGTATGGGAGAAAACTGACTATGAGATCTATGGTCCGGTCGAAATCCTGAAGTATCCTCATCAACTGAAGGTTTCCTTAAGTGACTTTATAAAACCTAGTACATTCTCTGATGATTGGGACTTTAACAGTATTAATAACATGATGTCTGATTTAGTAATGTCAGCTAGATTCACAGATCATGATTATTTACAAGGTTCATCTAGTTATGAGCAATTATTCTGCTACACACATTATGGTGATCATTATTTGCATAAATCTGCACAGCCTAGAAATGTTTTTATGTATAATCAATGGGAACATTGTGCTACACCACCTAAAAGCAGTTCTAAAGCATTTTTTGAGAAATTCAAATACTTCTCAGGGTTTAACACCAGTGATGCAGAAACGTTTTATTACAAACTGTTAGATAAAACAGGAATGAAAACAATGCTGACAAATTCTAAATTGATATAATCAGAAGCATTTTATGACAAAATGATGACATTTGGTTTTGATTATTGGAAAAATAACATTGAAACAAAAACAATTTGGGGTACAAAAGATTGGCAGGTACAAGGCCTTGAAGCACTATTCAGAACCTGCATGATACCAGAACAAATGATGTTTTTAAATGACACAATTCACCAAACATCTTGTCTTGGCCTAGCTAAGATCAAAGACCTTAAAAAACCGTCTATACCAAAGCCAATAACTGAAAATGCAACTGCAGATATTGAGTTAGACGTATCACAAATTTTACATTCTAACAGAACACATCCTGATTGGAAAAAGTGGTTAATCTGGCCTATTGACACAAACAACTGTCAAGATAGATTCCTGAACAAAACACAGGGGTTAACAATGACCAGACTAGACCCTAGATACTCCCAGAGACAACATCCAGGGATAATAACAACAAACAGTGTAGGGAAACTCTGCCTTGAATGGCTGACATCATCCACACTGGCTGAAATTAAGCAACACTTGTCTTTACTAAAAGATGGTGCTTATTTGCGCGATTTCATTCTTGGACCACGCAAACAGCGCCAAAAGCGTTTCATAGCGACCAGTATCTATGCTGCGTACAACGAGGCTTGGAAAGTCACACAAATTGAAACAGCAGAAAAAATACGAGAAATTGATCGTATTAATTTGGAAAAATCGCTTTCTGGAGTGGACAATGGGTTAATGACTCTGTCCTCCAGAATACATTCGTTGGACAATATTGTATCCTCTGCCTTTGATGTGATAGACAGAGACTTGCTAATGTTACAACATGGCCAATCTCAATTACGTTCTATTGTACAATTGGGCTGGACGCTGCAAAATCTTCGTTCAGGCTATGTGCCTTGGCGTTTAATCAACACAACGTCATTATTTTCCATTTTTAACCTTACTGATAAACAAATCAGTTTGGAACAGAAAGGAGCAGACTATACAATCCTGAGCATCGAAAAACTTGAGAGAGTACCATTGACAATGTCAGAAAGTCATTGAATGGATAATACATGGAATTATCACCATTCCGATAACAACTTTCCGATTTAAAAAGTGCCTTGTGTACATACCTACTGGCCAGTATGAACGATTGGGTAAAGGATATGTAAAATCAGAATGGAAATTACCATACACACATTCTTGCTATAGTGACAGCGACAAAAATGTATTTCTTAGTGGTGAAAACTGTAAACACTCACTAAGTGGTACACTTTTGTGTCAGGGTATTAATTTACACGGAGCTTGTGATGGAAATTCTAACAACCTTTCATGCCACCAGCTAGTCACACCTGCAACTCAGATAGAGCCCTTCTTTATGCAACTTGCAAACGGGAGTTACATTCTTAGAACGGATCACAGATGTTGTGGCCTTGTGCCAGGGAAAAGTTATCTAGTAAGCGTAACATCCATGGTCAAATGCTGTATGCAGGCATTGTTCCCGAGTGGGCCTGCAGACACAGTGACTCCCATCTGGCCTCGTCTGAATCTCTATTCTATACGAATTGATACTTTAAGCAAAATGAAGTCTGTGCTTTTGCAGACAACAGTGCCTATAACGTCATCAAAAGAGACGTATGATCTTCTAGTTGCAAGGACAGCTACTGAAGTTCATGAACTTTTATCAACAAATTGCCCCGTGCATTTCGTAGAAATGCTTAGCCAACTTCTTAACATGTCTAGTGCCACAGGCATCCCAGGCATATTTAAGACGATTTTTACGGGACTGCTAACACCTTTTCAAGCAATTCTGGGAATCGTTCCTAATTTTGTTCACTCTGTTTTTGGCGGCATACCCCTATTTTTGGGACTTGTAGCAGGGATTTTATTTTTGACCGTCCTGCTTCGTTATGGCAAGCCAAAGCTCAGACATAGCTCCTATGGGAATGGAAGAGACAATCCTAGCAATGCGCTACCGGGACAGGATAACTAACGTCCTTGGATTGGCCAGGCTGAGAGATCTAAACATGACCTGGTTCCTTTCATTCAGACCTATATGGCAAAATTGCATTTTACCTGTGCTACGATGTATGCTATGCAGTGATGAATGCGTGTTGGACATCTGTCTTGCACTCCCATCAGCAGTACCAATGGACGTCGTTACTTTGCTCAGTCCGATAAAGGCTCACGCATTGTGTTGTTCCCAGCGGCTACCAATCCTGATGACGGCATTCGTGGAGACTCCTGTACTACGACCAAGTGGTAACAGTGGAGCGAGTGACAAAAGCAACATCATCCAGGTACAACGTTCTGTGAGCATTGCTGATCCTGCCCTTGATGACAGCAATCATTCTCACACCTGCCAAGTTACAGCACTATCGAATTTGGTTGAACTGTCACCTGATTTTGTAGACCAATTCTTTGAGAGCCTGTCTGATATGATGTTCTCACCCGAACAGAAACAATAACTTTAGAGAAACTTTCCGACACACAGCGTTCCCATGAACTCTGAATTCGGCCTTCAGTTTTGAACAACAAAAACTGCTAAAAGCGTTGGAACACTATTTCCCCGTTCAAGCAATAATTCTTTTGAATTGAACATTTTTTAATATTGACCCTTTTTTGGCACGAACAATTCTTTGCTTAAGGTAAAAACTATTCTTAAAGAACAGAAGCTTCAAACTTCTATTTCTAAACACATCTAGAGACATAATAACTTACATCAGCCTCTAGCACATGTTATTGCAATGCATTTATATGTGATGATTTATCTCGCCCTTCTTCTGTTTCAGAGATATTTCATGTGTAATTCTTTTTGCATAATCGTTCATTGATTTCATATGCTATAATTTTTGAATGATTTCTATGCTTCAAAAACGTACAGTGCCTATAATTTTCACGTATTACAATATACGCCTATTTCAAATGCATATATGTATTTTGGGGTGGGCAATGTTACACATGCATCCTATTGCTCTAGTTTTAGTAATTTGATGGACATGAACCCGTGGAGTGGGTGTTGCGTGTTTATCTAGGATCCTGATCGATACTGTGACCTTATGCCCCTATTCGGCTATAAATCCATTTATTCCCTATATTGGCATAACCGTTCAAGTGCGATATTCAGAAAGTCATCTCTGGCCTCACACGAACAGAGCCGCATTCCAGAATAGTTCTCTGCCACTTCCTTTGCAACCAATTAGTGCAATGACAGAGCAGAAGTCACTATCTGATATTCCTAGATTAACTCTCCGAGTTCTTCAACAAGATAAAAACTCAGCAAACCTGGAAATCCCCGCTTGCTGTGTTTTGATTAGTAATGGAACTCTAATGAGCAACTGATAGCTATCACTTCCTAGTGACATCTTTAATTGACGTCTTATGTCCAGCAAACTTGCGTCAAACAAGGCACCTTTCAGGTATAAATACTACCAACGTTGCCTTAAGCAATTGCTGGTGTCCCATTGCTGTTGTATGCTGTATGCAGTACGCTGATGCTGCTGCTGTCCCGTTGCTGTTGGTGAAGCTACTGATACCATTATCGCTGCTAAAGCGCGAACGATGGTATGGTGAGCTTAGGAGCTGAACAGCCGTCCCTCTGCGAAGAAGCCCAGCAGATGCCAGCTGCCCGCGGACGCTGTCCCCCCTCCTCCTCCTCGACGCGCTGAAGAGAGACGCTGCCTTTCTCCTGCAGAGAAATCCAGCTCCAGCGTTTCTGGTGTACCCTTGCGGGTGACTGGGATACCGAGACCCCCTGAAGGAGATACCAGACCTCCATCATTCTATTCAGAGGTATGGTGTTGACTAAACCCTTAGAAGAGAATTCTTGAAGCAAACCTTGGCAAAACCAACTTAACTTAAAGCTACTTACTTACTCCCCTTCCACGTGTTAGGCTTAGGTCAGGCACACTGGGGTAGGCGTAGTTAGAAGCACCAGTTGAGTATTTTAGCCTAATGTATATATGAATGTATATATGTTTTATTACTTTTAAACCATTGTATGGCTAAGAAACCATATCAATGCTTTTACAGTATTATCTCGCAATACTTATCTTACTGTACGTATTTTTATAATAACAAGTCTTGCAATTGTGGCAATACATTTCTCTTGTACGAGAAGAAAGACTGTTCAATAAATGTTAACCCTTTATTGACAAACGCCCGTCTCTCTATTCTCTACATATTGTGAAAGTAATCTGCACTAATCTGACTGAGTAAAATAACTGTCTATTGTTTCACACAACCCTAGAGATTGACTCTTGATCTGAGGACCAAAGTTGTCATGTTGCACGGTTGTTGGAAAACTGAATCCCTTCTTGTCTGTGCCAGGGAAGCTGATCACTTCCTATGCAGAGAATAAAGTTTCCAGTGACCTCTGAGCTAGTTGGTAACAAACCCAATTAAGTTTAGCATAGTCAGTAGAGGCCTGGAAGAACCGCACTTCTACGTCGATACTACTGTTTATGTTATTCCAATGCGCAGGGCCTAGTGGGAAACTAGGAAGTACACTACAGGAGGACTTCCTTCTGGACTGCGTGTAAGTGTTACCCCGATGTCCGTAAGATAGTTGTTTGTAGGGTTGGTACCTCTGGTTCGATTGAGAGGTGTGATATAACCTTTGCTGATTGTAATTTCCTCTGTTGGAAAAGGAACCATGCCCTTTAGCCACTCGTAAGGACGACTTGCGAAACTGCAGACTGCCTAAAGATCTTGCAGTTTCAGTGTCCTTTTTAATAGCCTGTATGGCCTCTTCAACATATTGGCCAAAAAGAAACTCGCCTTCAAAAGGCATGTCGACTATCTTGGTCTGGACCTCCTGGCGAAACGATGTGGACTTTAGCCATCCCTGTCACCTCAAAACAGCCGCACCCGCTAGCTGTCTAAAACCAGTAGATGCTACGTCTACTGCTGCGTCGATCATCTGTGATGAATCCAGTTCACCTTCTCTCAATGTTTGCTTTGCTTCAGTTTTCGCCGGTTCTGGTAGCATGTCGACGTAGGGGGAGTTGTCGGACCACATTTGCCTGTCTTATCTCCCTAATATCGCTAGGGAGTTCGCAGCTCTTACAGTGGTTGCTGCCATTGTGGAGACCTTCTTCCCGATGGAGTCCAAATGCCTGCCATCTCTATCAGGTGGAACCGAAATAGGTGAAGAGGGGTTCCTGGCCCGTCTTTGCGCCGCTTGAGCAACGACCGAATCAGCCTTAGATTGCCCTATTAGGCATGCAGGAGAATTGTCCGGTGCCTTATACTTTTTGTCTAAGCGGGGCAATACAGCAGGAAGGGAATTGGGTGTAGCCATAATCTTTAAACCCTCGTTCCATATGAAATCAATGATGGCAATAGTCTTGACTTGCCTTAGCGTCTGATCTTTAAAATCATAAAGAAAGCATTCGTCTTTCTTTGTTTCCATCGGGATTAGGAATCTTTTGGTCGCTAATTCCATGAGGAGATGGAAACCTTCGAAGTCTACTGGGGGTGAATTAGCAGCAGCTGGAGCCAAAGGTGACGGTGTCAGAATTTGGTAGTCACCCCACTCCGACACACTAGATTGGTCATCTACCTCTCCTTCCTCTCTATCCCCATCCGTGGTGTTCGCTTCCTGAGAATGATGAGATGGTGCTGGAGAAGGTGGTCTTGGAGATCTGAACGTGGATGTAGAGGCCTGAGGCATCGGAGTGGATGGGAGAGATGCCGCCGACTCTGATGGAGGAAAACGACGATAGTAATTGTCTAACATGTATTGCAAATTATTAAGAAGGGCCAAAGGCATTTGTGAAGAGGGCACCGTGGTAGGAGCTTGACATACAGATTCAGATAACTGTTCCTCCTCTGGATCCTCCTCTTGATATTTAATAAGTAATTCAGATGGACTAGTAGCGGTGCGGAATCTGTCGTCTACATCTGATTGCTCTTTATCTTCATCTGAATCCAACAATTGGTCAGGCAACTTAAGTGGTGATAGAGTTTGTAATGATGAATCACGTCTCTGAAGCAGAGAAGGTGATGAAATCAGTTGGGCAAAAAAGGTTGTAGATGGTGTGGAAGGCTATACTTGTAGTGCTGTATACGTCTATAAACGTGGCGTCGACGGTTTTGGCGTCGACTGAGCCGTCGTCGACGGAGATGGTGTCGACGAGACAGTCAACTTAAGTGCTGGTGTAATCTTCGTCGACGATGTTTTTGACGACGAGGCATCCTTTGTCGACGATGACTTCGTTGACGAGGTAGTCTTCGTCGACGATGAAGCTGTCGACGACGAGCCAGTCTTCATCGACGGTGGGATCTTCGACGTCGAGGCAGTCTTCGTCAACGGTGGGGTTGTCGACGTCGAGACAGTCTTCGTCGAAGGAGCACTCGTCAACGGGGTAGTCTTCGTCGACGGTGGGGTAGTCTTCGTCGGCGTAGATTTCTTCTTCTGAGGAAAATTCTTCTCAGGGGGCCTCTAAGATGCCAAAGACTTTCCAGTCCTTTTAGGGGGGCGAAACTGATGAAGTTTTAGAAGCCTTTTTTCCAGAAGGCAAGCTAGAGCCCTTGGAGGGCTGAGTTTTTCTCAACACCTTAGCCCCAGTGGAAGATAGATCTTCCTCAGCCATCCTTTTTCTTGAGGATACAGATGACTCTGAAGTCACACTTCCCACTTCAGAAAGAGGGTTGTCCTGGTCTTTAATCTTCTGTAGCCACAGATGAAGGCGTCCTTCCCTGTCTCTGAGGGTCTTTTGAGGGAAGGTCCTGCAGATTTTACATTCTCTCACCTCATGATCAGGACAAAGGCAGTAGATGCACTTTTTGTGGGGATCTTCTTCAAAAAGGAGAAGCTTTCCACAGGATTCACAAGGCCTGAAGAGAGATTTGTTTAGTAGAAGACATCTTGGATGAAGAAATCCAGTCAGAAAAGTGAAGTACTGAGCAGAGCTCAGGGAGACTCCCTTCACACGACGTGCAGTAGAAAATCTGAGAGCTTGAGCCTCTGGGGAGAACAAACATTCTGGTGGGTGCTGTCGCCTGATTGGCTGCAGTTTGGACTATACAAAGTGACTATGATAGTCATGAGTGTGGAAGTTTTTACTCTTGTAGCTTAGGGCTACTTTACTTCCTGGTTGGTTATTACCAAGGTTTTTAGTTATTATGTGCATATTATTGCTTTTTTATGTACCTTGGAACTCCCACTCCGACGACGGGGAATGATTCAGGCATGTGAATCTATGAAAGACACCCAAATACTGGAGAAGCTTAGACTCAGGAAGCAGAAAGGAGTAGCTTGGGGGAAAGAGAGGGGCTTCTCAGAGAGCAGAGATGTGTGACAGGAGGACAGAGGTCTGGTCTTCTTTTAGACCTAGGGCAGAGAGGGGTGACTAAGGGACAAAAAGAGTTAAACTCCGGTGAGAGTGAGTGTTTCCCCTACAATCCCCTGTGGTGATTGGAAACATTATGCCCCGCTTGCCGCCTGGCCTGATGAACTGGGATGACCACCTAAAGTATAGAAGGAAGTAAGAAACCTCTGAATGACCATGGACTCCGAGCTATGGATGAATGCCCAAGTAGACAAATTAGCAAGATCAAGCTTTGTCACTATAAAAACGCTGCAACAAATTTTCCCTCATTTGGGATTTCCACACAAGGTCCAAGCTACCATCTCCCCATTTCTGTCCAAACTCGATTATGCCAATAGCCTCTATCATGAATCACCTTTAACGACCATGAAAAGAGCTGCTTTTTATCACCCACAAAGCAATACATGGAATGGGACTGCTCTTCATCAAGAATAAAATCACCAAACACATTCAACAAAGGAACCTCAGCTCTAAAATGGCACCTTGCCTCAAAATCCCAAGAAAAAAACATTGGTGGCACATCCTTCTCTGTTTAAGCAGCCAAACTATGGAACTCTTTACCCCACCCCCAACATAAGATCCACCGACAGCCACCTTATCATCAGAAAACTACTCAAGAATTGGCTCTTCCCCACATAAGCACCATACACACACAAATTTACAGCATATCCCTCTGTATATAATCATTTATTTTTTACTATAGATATGTACCTATCTCTGTGTATTGCTTTGTATAAACATGTAGAATAATTATGTTAAAAAAAACGAATTTAAGTACAATAACACTTGAAAACCGGAGTTTATCTGGTGCATCTTTGGTCTACATGTACTTTTTCCATTGTGCATCTATGTACCTTCCAAGTACTTGGATAGGTGTGTTTGTTACTTTCCTCATGAAAAGCATATCCAATGCACTACCTTATTTCTCATCCTGTATCTTTATCAATATCTTTAATCTACATATACCTATCTCCTTTATGCATTATATACATTCAATATACTTATGGATCTATATATTTATCACTTTCTTCTAATTCAGCATATCCAATGCACTACTCTATTTCTCACCCTATACTTCTCTCAATGTATCTTCAAACTCAACTTTCTGGCTCATCTCAAACTTATTTCTACTACTCTTTCCAAAGCACTATCCTATTTCTCACCCTATACATCTATCAATATATCCTCTAAACCCACTCTCTAATTTCTCCCAAACCCCATACCACTGCTATGATCCCCAAAATAACCCTTCTAGACTCTCCCTTACTCTACCCCTCCTTGCATCATCTGACACCTCTTTTACTATACCGATCCCCAAAACAAACCTTTATAAACTCTTCCCTCTGACTCTCCCCTTCCACAACCCCTTTTTACTCATCCAAAAGCCTCCTTCTACTGCTATGACCTCCCCCAAAAAAATAATCAAAATCCTTCACTCTCCTATCCCTCCACTATCCTTTTCAATCAAAATAACATACTAACATGTTCACTTCTCAAATTTCATATTCCACTCTACTAATTCACCACTAATCCTTTATGGGTCCCAGAGTAGCGTGCTACTCGCCAAAAAGGAGCATCAACACCTCATCAGAGGTAAGCAAGCATTATATAAATGCAAACCGTTTTCCTCTCTTCTATCCCTCCGCTACCTTTCTCTATCCAACTAAATTACACATCCACCGCTCAAACTACTTTCATATTTCACTATACTAATTTTCAACACTAATCCTTATGGGTTCCGGAGTAGAGTGCTACTCGCCAATAAAGCGCTTCAACATCCATCAGGGTTACAAGCGATATATAAATGCAAACCTTTTCCGTTTTCTACCCCTCCCCAACCCTTCTCAATCCAAATAATTGCCTAACAGATCCACCACATAAATTACTTTCATATTTCACTATACCAATTCAATAATCCCCCAAAAAATCGCTTCAAACCCCATCAGGCACTATATAAATACAAACATCTTTCCCTCTTGTATCCTGCTGCTACACTTCTCTATTCAAATAATTGAATAACATATCCACAATTCAAATTACTTCATATTTCACTATACAATTTTTCAATACTAATCCTTTATGGATTCCGGAGTAGAGTGCTACTCGCCAGAAAAACGCTTCAACACCTCTTCAGGGGTAACAAGCGCTATATGAATGCAAACGTTCTCCCTCTTCTATCCCTCCGCTAATTTTCTCACTGTAAATAACTGACTAATATCCTCCACTCAAATTCCTTTTATTTTTCACCATACTAATTCTCCACTAATCCTTTACGAGTTCCGGAGTAGCGTGCTACTCGCCAGAAAGGGTAACAAGCGCTAAACAAAATCCAGACCTTTTTCCCTCTTCCATCCTTCCGAATCCAAAGAACTTACTAACCTATCAACCACTTTAACTACTTTAATTTCACTATACTAATTCAACACTAATCCTTTATGGGTCCCGGAGAAGCGTGCTACTTGCGGAAAAGCGCTTCGACGCCTCGTCAGGGGTAGTAAGCGCTATATTAATGCAATTACAATATGATACAATACAAAAGTGGGGAGGAGCAACTCCGACTCGGGGACAAAGATTGTTAAAACTTAGGGGCAGAGAAAAGAGACTCATGTGACAGAGAGTGTAGCTTCAAAGGGACGACCGAGGTGGTGAGGAGGAAGAGACTTGGGGAAAAAAATGTTTGTCTCTGGGCCAGACAGTAGCAGCCTTCGGGAACCTGGAGTCACACAGGCCGAGACATACGGGGATTGAGGGGTAGAGGTGCGGTGTCTCGTTGTCGCACACCGCGGGAACAGGGAGTGGTGGCCTAAGAACAGCGAGGGCTGACCGAGAGGAATAGACTTGGGGACAATAGACTCGGGGCCGAGACAGAGTATACACCCTGACATCAGAGAGTAGTGGACTCATGGGGACAGAGCGAGGAGACCCAGGCTACAGGAAGTGTCAGACTCACGGGACAGAGAAGAGCGTCTCTGGCCACAGAGACTGCAGCACTCCGAGGGCAGCGAGACATCTCTGGCACTGGTGGCACAGACAATGCCACACTCAGGGGGCAAGGGGGCATAACTTGAGCCGCACGGACTCAGGGGGCAGAGGGACATAACTGGAGCCGCACAGACTCAGGGGGCAGAGGGGCCGCAGAGAGTGCCAGACTCAGGGGACAGAGAGGCGTCACCGAGGCCACAGAGTGTTACTTTCCGGCTGAGGGGGCACAGCGGGTCACTGAGGGGCCAGAGAGGGGTGACGTAGTTTGCGAGAAGGCGCCCGCACCGGTGTTCCCAGGCCATCGCCCCCTCAGGGCCAGGCCCCCCCGGGGGGGGGGGGGGGGGGGGGGGGAGGGGGGGGGGGAGGGGGTTGCGCTCATCTCCCGCAAAGGCTCGTTTTCCGCACACTACAAAAGGGCCCCGTCGGCCCTGTTGAAATATTCATGGCGGCTGAGGCAGCCCTTACCTGAGCCCCGGGGCCCAGCTGGTGGTACCTCCGGCCACGGAAGCAGTGCTGGCACCGGCCCTGGGCGAAGAGGTTGGCCTCAAACTTCTGGCAGCGAGCGGGAGGGTCCTCGGAGGGGTGCAGCAGGCTCCAGGGGGTCTGAAGGAGAAGAGAGGCAGACAGATAATGCTTCAACAAAAGAGGCACAAGGGGCTGTGGAGAGAGGATCCCAGAACAGGAACAGCTTCGAGAGGGAGCTGCACCCCGGGGTGTGGACAGGTGTTCTGATAGCAGTGCTGTGGGAGGCGACAGGCTGGGGCTATGGGAAGATGCTCCTATGCCAGCAATCTTCGGGGCAGGGAGGGCCAGGATGGGGCTGTGGAGAGGTGTTCTTATATCAGGAAACCTCGGGTCAGGGAGGGACAGGATGGGGCTATGGAAAGATGCTCCTATGCCAGCAATCTTCGGGGCAGGGAGGGCCAGGATGGGGCTGTGGAGAGAAGTTCTTATATCAGGAGTCATGATGGAGGGACAGGCTGGGGCAATGGAGATAAGCTCTTATATCAGGAATCTTTAGGGCAGGGAGGGACAGGCTGTGGAGAGAAGTTCTTATATCAGGAGTCATGATGGAGGGACAGGCTGGGGCAATGGAGATAAGCTCTTATATCAGGAATCTTTAGGGCAGGGAGGGACAGGCTGTGGAGAGAAGTTCTTATATCAGGAGTCATGATGGAGGGACAGGCTGGGGCAATGGAGATAAGCTCTTATATCAGGAATCTTCAGAGAGGGACAGGCTGGGGTTCTGGAGAGCAGTTCTTACATCAGAAATCTTAAGAGAGGGGCAGTGGAGAGAAGTTCTTATATCACAAATTTTAAGGGAGGGGCAGGCTGGGACAGTGGAGAGAAGTTCTTTTGTCAGGAATCTTCAGAAAGGGACAGGCTGGGTAGTGGAGAAAAGTTCTTATATGAGGAATCTTCTGGTCAGAGAGGGACACGTCGGGGCAGTGGAGAGAAATTACATCAGATATCTTAAGGGTTGGGGCAGTGGAGAGAAGTTCTTATTTCAGAAATCTTCAGGTCGGAGGAACAGGCTCGGGGGATAATTACCTATAACAGGAATCTTCAGAGAGGGACAAGGTGGGGCTGTGCGAAGAATTTCTTATATCAGGAATCTTCAGGGAGGTAAAAGGTGGGGCTGTGTAGTGAAGCTCGTAAATTCGAAATCTTAAGGGAGGGACAGGTTAGGGCAGTGGGGAGAAGCGCTTATATCAGTAATCTTCAGAGAGGGACAAGGTGGGGCTATGCAAAGCATTTATTATATCAGGAATCTTCAGGGAGGGACAAGGTGGGGCTGTGGGGAGAAGTTCTTATATGAGGAATCTTCAGGTCAGGGAGGGACACATTTTTGGCAGTGGAGAGAAGTTTTTACTTCAGAAATCTTCAGGTCAGGCAGGAACAGGCTTGGGGAAGAATCACTTATATCAGGAATATTCAGGGAGGGAGGGGCAGCCTGGGGCTGTGGGGGGAATTTGTTATATCAGGAATCTTAAGGGAGGGATAGGCTGGGGCACTGGAGAGAAGTTCTTATATCAGGAATCTTCAGGGAGAGAAAAGGTGGGGCTGTGGGGAGAATTTCTTATATCAGGAATCTTCAGGGAGGGATGGGCAGCCTGGGGCTGTGGGGAGAAGTTCTTATATCAGGAATCTTCAGGTCAGGGAGGGACACATTTTTGGCAGTGGAGAGAAGTTTTTACTTCAGAAATCTTCAGGTCAGGCAGGAACAGGCTTGGGGAAGAATCACTTATATCAGGAATATTCAGGGAGGGAGGGGCAGCCTGGGGCTGTGGGGAGAATTTGTTATATCAGGAATCTTAAGGGAGGGATAGGCTGGGGCACTGGAGAGAAATTCTTATATCAGGAATTTTCAGGGAGAGAAAAGGTGGGGCTGTGGGGAGACTTTCTTATATCAGGAATCCTCAGGGAGGGATGGGCAGCCTGGGGCTGTGGAGAGAAGTTCTTATTTCAGGAATCTTCAGGGAGGGATGGGCAGCCTGGGGCTGTGGGGAGAAGTTCTTATTTCAGGAATCTTCAGGGAGGGATGGGCAGCCTGGGGCTGTGGGGAGTAGTTCTTATTTCAGGAATCTTAAGGGAGAGACAAGGTAGGGATGTGGGGAAAATTTCTTATATCAGGAATCTTCAGGGAGGGATGGGCAGCCTGGGGCACTGGAGAGAAGTTCTTATATCAGGAATCTTCAGGGAGAGACAAGGTAGGGATGTGGGGAAAATTTCTTATATCAGGAATCTTCAGGGAGGGATGGGCAGGCTGGGGCGAGAAACTCTTGTATCACGAATCTTTATAGACAGACAAGCTGGGGCTGTGGAGTGAATCTCTCAAATTAGAAATCTTAATGGAGGGACAGACTGGGGCAGTGTAAAGAAGTTCTTATATCAGGAACCTTCAGGGAGGGACAAGGCAGGGCTGTGGAGAGGCGTTCCTTTGACATGAATTACTTCCACGGGGAGATACAGGCTTGGGCTGTGGACAGAATTACTTATGACATGAATATTCAAAGAGGGCCAAGCATGGGTGCGGAGAGGTGTTTTATAAGTGACAGGCTCCAGCACCAAGCAGACACCCAGAACCCTTCGAGCCCACCCCTTCTCACTTACCTCAGCCTCCTCCATGCCTCGTCTGGTCCCTGGTCCTCCCCGGGCTCACCCACATTCATAGCAGCCTCCCTGTCCATACAAACACAATGAATAAAGACCTTGTCAGTTAACTCCAAACCTTGGCATACTGCCAGCCAAACCCTCTCCCATTGGAGATCTCATTCATGGACACTTTCTATGTTTTCACATTCAGTGACTCTTCAAAAATCAATTTCTCTCAGCGTATGAAATATCACAGTGTCTCCTTGAAACCTCCCTCACGGATGTCGTGCAATGCTGAACATGTCCTAAATGCCACGCTGACCAGGGATTTCTGGGCTAAAAAACAGAGTTTACTCATTCAGGGACAAAGCCCCTCATTTCCTAAAGTTTTGCGTGGGTACTGGTGTAACGCGTTACAAAAAATGGCATCAGTTTACTTACCATGTTAAAGCCCCACGTGTGTAAAGCTAAACTGCGTAGTGTCCCTCAAACTCAACCAGAAACCCGAGCAAACATGGTCCAAAGGCGTCAAACCTTTTGGGCTCCCTAAACCCCGACTCAGGATCTGGCAGTTATTTCCTGAGTCGTAAGTGTATGTCAGAAGGTGGCGGGAAAAAGAAGGGTCCCATACAAGATCTCTTGAGGTCGCCCTGCCAATAAGGCAAACATACCCAAACTCGTGACTGGATGGATGTTCACAAACATTGGCCATGTTTTGACTGCCTTCTCTGGACTCTTAAACTCACCTCAACTGCAATGAAGGGGAATGAGACCCAGACACACCTTTTTGTCAGAATGAAAACAAGGGGAGAGGTGGGATTAAATGTGGAATTGCGAATTTGTCCAATGGCCGCGGATTGTCAGCGCTGTCGACATTTTGGAGTTGAATCGTAAAGACTGGCGTACACATATTTTTTTTCAGTTAGCAAATGTATATTAGGGGATAAAACCAATATATTACATTAAGAAGCACGGAGCTTTACAAAGAACAGTTTATATGACGTTCGCACATAATCCCTAATTGGGGGTTGAGGTAGTATGAGACCTACTGAATGTATATAATTACAGTAACCGGTTGCTGAGGAATCTCAGAATACGTGTTACAACAAATTGCTGCATAGAGCTAGACACAGGTATCCAAATAGGTGGATCAGAAAAACTTAAAGGTATGGCCATCACTCTTGAGTCTGCATGAAGTCTGCATACATTAGTTACGACAATTCAGTAATACTCAAAGTACAGCCCGATGGCCGCCCTCCTGACGTTTACATGCGGCCCCCTCCTCAACAGACTGCTGTTTACTCGATTTAGCACTAACATCAAGGAAATGTTAAGTAAATAGGCAAGCATATTATTCAAAGGGTAAATGAAGTTAAACAAAGGAAGTAACTAGGGAGTCCTGCACCGCTCAACTTTAGGAACACTTTCATTCTTCCCCTCACCTAGACAACTAAGCAACTAGTGAACGAAGAGGCAAGTCAGATGTTATCTTTATCTTTGAATGGCCTGGGTTTCTATTATACATGAACAACATTATTGAGCTTTATTCCAACACAGAAGAAGCTTTTGTATAGCGCAAATCCGGAAGTCATGTATTTCAATGTCTTCGTAATTGTGATAATGAGCAGGAAAGTGAAATAAAACCGTTGGCTAGGATCACACAATTTGGTTAAGTGGTAAAAACAAGGATTAAGCCCAGGTTTCCTGGTTTCACATTGTGCAATTCAGTCACTAGATCTACATGCTTCCTTTCACCTAAACCCACCTTACAGCCAATCCCCCCCCCAACCCCACAATCACCACACTGGCTGGCATCAATGAGTCCCTCTGTCACATCGCTGACCAAACCGTTTGGCCCCTTGGAAAATGTTTTCAAGTACCCATTGGTTATGTTATTTGCATTTGTATAGCGTGAAACTGCTGGTGTTGCACTGCAGCAAACAACTTTGACAGATTGCAGGCAGATTTGTAGTTTGGTTGTGTAAGCAGTGGCTGTATAAGTGTCCCAGGGATACATCAAAAGCCCTGGTTTCCTGTAGGGTATGCCTCCATCTTTTGTACATGACTCCAATGCTCCGTTGTACAATGTTTCTTCTGTATGTTTGTCATACTCTTGTAAACCAAGGCGTGGGTCAACTCTTGGCAGCTTCTGGACACCGTGTGTGGTGATGGCTTCTCTTGTCCAGAAATCCAACGGCGAGTAATTTCCTACTGCTCTCCTTTTTAGAGCCATATTCTGTACTTGATCCGGGTTGACAGCTTTCACCATGGAACTTGCTCCTACTAGACACCTGTTGTATTTATGGGTTCTCAAAACTCATTTCTTTCCTTTGGCGGAGACATAAGGACACATCGGTGCCTATGCTATCCTGGATCTGCAATACCTGAACTCTGTAAATCTTTATACTTGTGATGGACACTTACATCTTGTTGCTGGTAATTAAAGCATTCCTAGAGATGGGATTACACAGATTAAGCGGATTATTAAATTATAATGAATCTTTCCTTTCCCAAAAATATGGTCAAAATGACATGATGGATAAAGTCAGCGTGTCTCATAATTAAGATTGAATACATAATCTATGGTTTGGGGGGAAGCTATGGTTTGAGAAATTGTACTGTAATCCCAACAGCAACTATCCCAATAGGATCTAGCCTAGTTCTGTTTGTACTGCTACTGAGAGTGAGCTTCACACGAGGGTAATCATTAAAATACTCTTAGGCAATCCCAATAGTGTACAACTAGCAATAAATGGTTGAAACACAGGTGGACAGAACAAAAGCAACATACAGAAAGAAGAGGATATTATGTCGGAACCTAAAATCCTATGGTATTCTGAAGTAGATATCGAGCAATTAGAACGATGACCATCAATAATGAATACTGGGTCTACTACTAGCAATAATCAGCAACAAACTGAGTCAGAGAAATTCATCATATTCAAGAAGAAACATGTCCACACGGTTTTAGATGGCGATGTACTTTTAGAACATTTATGGGCAAACACAATTCTAGGAACATTCCGCTAATATTCACCGACGATCCTCATTATACTGGTGAGTTCAGCAGTATAGGCTTGAAATGTTCCAGAGAATGGATGTTTGTATCTATTAAGACAGCAGGACGATTAGTCAAAAATAACTGGAAGCCATACAAGAATTGGAGGGGCAAATTAAACTTAATTCTGCTAGATCTGATGCTAAATCTTTAGCGGCAAAGATTAATAAGGAGATCGCAGACTTCAAAGTTAAAAACAAAAAATTGAAGAAGCTACAAAAAAAGTATATTGAACTAAACTCTGAAAAACATGCCACTATCGAAATAAAGATTTTTACTCCAAACCTGAAAACACTGGAGTTTCTAACACAGTATCAATGCTGTAATAGGTGAAGGTTTATCAGCTTTTCAGAAAGCTCAACATACTCACACTCTACAAGCGATTCAGACCCAGCCCCAAGCCCGTATGTTCCACATTGAAGAGGTTATATTTTTTAGGGAGAGGATCAAGTAGAGGCAAAGGAAAACATTAGCAAAATCAGGAAATGAGAAAAATCAACACTAAGGTGAACATACATATGGAGGATAGATACATAATCCCCATACATAAAATCTCTAAAAGACCCCATTGATACTTATGAAAAGGAGTTTTAATCAAAGGTTTTCTCCTTTATACCATTGCAGCGCACTGATTTTACTCAATTAAAAATGGATTTGATACAATTTTCCAGAAAAATTTGGTTGCTAATTGTTTTAGGGGAAATCTGGCATGCTACAAGAAATAGGCTATTCTAATTTTTACAGACAATCTCATTTTGCCTTCTACATGCAAAATGCCTATGGGAATCATTACCTTTACTGTTCTTAAGGCACTAGACAAAGTTGTACACATAAACAAATATACTACATTGAACATCTTCAAACAAGAAAGCTGGCCCTCAGATGCCTAAAGTGAGACAATCAAATCATAATCAAATCAGCAGATAAAAGTGTAGCTATTGTGATCCAGGATAGATCTTGGTAGTAGGAACAAGAAACAAGAGGTAACTGAATAATAGTAAACACTATAGGAAGATCAACCATGAACCCACAAAGTAAATTCAATCAAGCTGTGCTAAAACCCTTGGCGGAGTTAGGTAAAGGAGAAGGTTGGTGGACTAAAAAAAGAAGAAACATTTTTGGACAATGTAAACGCTAGAACACATGACCAATACACACACTCTAAAATATATAAACACCCTTCAAAACCACCTGGGAGACCAATAATTTCTGGAGTGGACTCAATTCTGAAACCTATAGCAAAGCACGTTGATGTTTTCCTCAAAGCTTTCATCAGACATTCCATCATATGTAAGAGACACCATGGACATAATTAAATAGAATATACAAATTTAAATATGGAAGAGGAAATCTTTGTCTCCATGGATGTCGAAGTCCTGTACACCGATATGTCACAGGAGGCAGGACTAGAAGTATTGGATTGGTATCTTGAGAGACGATCAAGTCTACATTCGGAACCCACTGAATTCATATCACACCTTGCAAAAATATGTGTACCCAATAATTTCTTCAAATGTATTCATCAATTTTACATCCAGGTCAAAGGAATTGAAATGAGATGTCTCTTTGCCTTTGCCCCAGAATTGGCAGTACTGTACATGGTTAAATACAAGGAATGGTGGCTATAGGAAAATACATCCCTTTAAAGAGTATGTTGTTTTATTGCAAAGGTACATTGACAATGTATTAATATTATGAAGAGACGTCAACAAACTATGCACATTTCATGAGTGACTTAACTCTAGGTCACCACACATCAAGTTTACCTTAAGATACTATAAGATGGAAATTAGTTCCCTGGATGTAACTATTAAACATAAAGATGGCCACATTTACCCCATCTTATACAATAAATAAACTGACAGGAATTCCTTTTTACATTAGTTGAGCTTTCATCAAAGAAAACTGAGGGACAAATTGCCCTATGGCCAATTCCTGAGGATTGCTTCTCCTGAAACTCCCCCCAAAAACTACAACTTCGTGAACATCCAAAGAAAATGCTACGAAGATCCTCCAAAAGGGCTAGTTACACTCGGAGAGATTGTCTATTACAACCAAAAGAGAAGCACCACAAATAAATATATTTATGTGTCACCACATTTAATACACTTGCTACACAAATAAACAAGCATTGACAAAGCCAAAAGGTCTTGCAATGTCCTTGGCTTTCGGCAGTATTGCGGGAATCACCCCCTCCCTCCTCACCCCCATCCCCTCCAGCTGTGGGGGCGAATAGAAAAAATTCCCTTACCTGTCAAGCGCAGATGCCGCACCTCTTCCCCAGCCAGTTACGGCTGTGCGGGTCACAGGTGAGCACAGGAGGGGGACGGGAAGAAAGACAACATGGACAACAGGGTCGGGCGGGAGCAAATGGAATGGGGTGAAAAAAAAGAGAACACGAACAATGGGGAGGGGGCGGGAACAAAGGGAATAGGGTCATTGGAAGGGGAAGGAAAAACGACAGCACGGACAACAGGGAGGGGCGGGAGCAAAGGGAGTACTGACAATGGAAGGGGGCGGGTGCAAAGTGAACAAGGACAACAGGAGGGGTGGCAGGAAGAAAGTATAAGATGAAAGGAAATTACTAAAGAAGCAGAGGCAAAAGAAAAAGTAGTGCGGATACCAAAACATATGGCCCGTATCGAAAGGATCCATGCAGCAGGGGCAAACACCAGGGCGGAAACAAAACCGCCACAAGGTGGGACAAATGTACTCTATCCACAAACCAAAACTATGGCATTTAGAAAGGCGGACCAAGTAACCAATCACAAGCTGTGGGTGTGTGGTGGGTGTCTTCTAACTTCCCAGAGACATTAAAGCATGCCTTGCACAGGCATGCTGACTAAGCTCAAACAAAAAATGATTATCAGAAAGAACAGACACACCTATATTTGCACTGAGGTGAAGTAGAACATAAAGGATAATCTCGTCAGATCTAACAGCGAGCAAACAGGGCCTACTGCTACCCTCAGATCAATGACTGGGTTTCCAATAGTACAGGGCCTCAATAAATGAGGTAACTGTTCGGTATGTGAAATGACCATTGATGGTACGGAAATTACCTACTATAACACCATGATCAAACACAATGAATTTAATAACTGAAACACAAAGATGTGATCTACATAATTCTATGTCTCTGCAACAAGGCTTAGATCTGCAAAACGTCAAGTGAAATCAACAAAACAAATGGTAAACATAAATCATGAATAAGATGTATAATCCCAGACGCACCACATGTACAAACTATATTGACAAATAATCACTCTGAATCCTAGATGAGGTGGAGTATTTTGAAGCACATTAAACCAAGAGCTGGCAGTAGTGAAACAATACTGTAACACTTGGAGGCTAAAATTGATCTTGAAATTTCAGACGATTAAAAATGCTTTGAACAAACTATCGAAAATATACAATATCATCTAATAAAAAAGCCATGTATGCTAAAATGTTTTGACGTATTGGAGTAGACATATTAACAACTATGAGCACCCATAACTGTGGAATTCCAGGGAATCCAGTACACTTCCAACTGACAGATTAGACACCAGATGCTATATCCTCCCACAGGGAAACCATCAGACAGATTAAGGGCTATAAAAGATTAGATCTCAAGCCACTGATGGCACCATCTAAAGCCAAAGCACCAGAGACCATGGGTGTATTTCAAGGTCACATGCAAGGAAGTTCATTTGAAAGCATTTGTGTATATCAACTCTGTACAAATCTTGAGTAATGTTGCTTTGAGCTGAATTTAACAACCGCATCACTTGCAGCGAGCACATCTGAGGTCTCCCAGGAAATATCTGGCAATGGTTACTGCAATTTGTGCACAATCCGAGCTCCATTTGGGACTTTCATTCCCACAAAGAACGTGAATCCAAATAAAGAAAGATGACGTTTGCAGACTACAACGTCCATAATATGGTAGTCCTTCATATGACGAACATCAACGCGGTAAAACACTGTGTACAAGGAAGAAAGAACTACAAATGCCATCAGTATTGTAGATTTTTTTGCCGCAACGTCATCATCCACAGGTACGAAGCATGCTGCATTTTAAGAGGGGCATTTAATTAAAAACTTCAAGTTCGGTAATGCACTGCGGGATACCAAGATGGAATAGAAACAAGCGCAATCAACCCCCTGAAGAATTTCACAGTGAACCACTGATGAATGGTGAGCCTCCGGAATCCTTTTTGGAGTCTAGGAAAAAGCCACTTGGGCCCCTCACTAATAATCGGAGTAAGAGAAGACAACAAGTAATAACAAATAAGGATTGCAAGACTTTCCTAGAACTACAAATTTAAATAACGATCAGGCACAGTGTGCTCGCTTTAACAACACTGATGAAAACAAAAGTCTTGATCCAGTAAGGTGAGATCATAGAGGTGAATGATACGCAGTGCAGGTGAAGTGACTAGTGCTCAACATACATCAATCACCAGTTATTCACCTCTTCACAGAAGCACAACGATAGACCAATAGGGATGCCCCATACATAAATATGCTCATCAACATAAAAGATAGAATATCTAACCAGACACATTCATTTGTATATATTTTTTTCTTCTTCAGCTCTCCCCGACTTATGTTTGGGCCTGAGGAAGATCTCAAACTTCTCCGTCCCGCCAAAAGATTGAAACACGTTGGCCTACCTAATAAGTATTAATGTGCCCTCATAGTTGAAATCTGTATAAATCTTTATACTTGCGATGGGCATTTGTATCCTCTTGCTGATTAAACGATTACCTCAGATGGGACTACATAGAAGTAGATGATGCACTCGTATTACTCTAAGTATGAGGCCGAAATACGTCAGCATTTTTTCTCTTATTGTTAAAGTTTACCAAATACATGTTGTGTATTGTTTGTGTTGTAACTGTATCAATATGAGTGGTTTGCATGTTTATAGCTGCATTTTCCATTTACAGGTGTCTCAACTGGTAAAGAAATGTAATTAAAATTATAATTGTTTTTTTCCTAAAAAAATATTGTCAAATGCCATGATGTACAAAGTATGCATGTCGCATATTTACGATTGAATGCATAATCTAGCGTCAGCAGGGGTACTTATGGTTTGAGAAACACTATTGTATGACAGCTGGCATATTCATAGTTGGTAACACTGAGGACCCCTGGACCTCTCATCCTGCTACTCTGGCCATCTTCCAATCCTGGCAAATTAGTTTGTGTATATATTTTTTCTTCTTCTGCACTCCCTAACTTATGTTTTGAAATATCCATTTGGCCCTGAGGAAGATCTCAAGTTCTGGCTCACAAAGAGATTGAAACGCATAGGCATACCTAAGGAGTATTGATGTGCCATCAGAGTTGAACCCTGTAAATCTTTATACTTTGAACAGAAGCTTGCGTCCTGTTGCTGGTGATTTAAGCACTCCCTCCAATGGGGATACATAGATTAAAATGATGTACTCATATCCAAACAGGGATTATTGATTTATAATTCAAGCACGAGAGTCAGGCATCTGCATTTTTTCTATTCATATTAAAGTCTGGTGAATATAGGCTGTGCATTATTTGTATTGTTACTGTATCAATATTTTTCATGTTGTTAAATTTTCCATATACAAGTGTCGACTGGAAAACAAGTGTAATTGAATTCATAATTAATGTTTTCTTTCTCAAATAAATATGAGGAAACAACATGATGAACAAATTCTGCATGTAGCATATTTACGATTGAATGCATAATTTATGGTTAGCGGGCACATCTATGGTTTGAAAGTACTACTGTCTAACAGCTGGTATATCAGAGTCCAGCGCAATAAGGACCCCTTGGCCTCTCATCCTACTTATATGGCCATCTTCGCATCCTGCTAGTCCTGGTGATGAGCCTCTTTCTATAAAGGGTTGAAAAGATGCAGACCAGTGCCCCATGAGCCAACTCTTCACAAATTTAGAATCATGTTTTTAGAGGCATACAAAGATTTTCCTTCGATAGTGCATTTTTTTGGCTAGTTTGTGCTTCTTTTTCTACACTGTATGTACGTTAAATCACTCCATGTACCACATTTGAGGACCAGGCACTTTTCACAACCATCGACATAATTGAGCCTTCTTTTGGTAATTTCTAAATTATAGTCAGAGCTTGTAGTATACCTACTTACTGCTGGATTCCTCTTCATTTATTACACTCTAGTTTTACATCTACAATGATAGTAAAACACTTTCAAAAATTAATTTCTGTAATTATTTATCATAGGAACCATTTCCGTGTTTAGATTTATTGTTCATCCCATGTTCCTGGTTATCCTTAAACCCAGATCTCTTGACTGGGGGTGAATGTTTTGATTTGTTCAGCATTCCGTCCATCAACTGTGTGTCTTATCCTTGGGAACGTCCTTATGGATATAACATGAGCCAGTAATAAAATACAACTAATTACAAAATGTGACTCAAAGCTTTAAAATGAATAAATGAGAGGCAAAAAGTAAGTTGCCCACAAAACTTACCATAAGAAATGGTTTGCGCTGACTGGATATTCCCGATGTTGGAGTCCAACACATTTGAAAGAAAATTCAGCAGAAACGCCACATCAGCTCATGGATCAAAAAGGAAGCCCGTCAAGATGGCCCGGTCATACTTGTGGAATTTTGATTTCATCAAGCAGTTGGTAAAAGAAATAGAAAATGACAAACAATTGATTATTGTGAGTATCTTGAATGATTTCCAACAAGGAAAATCAGACTTAAATCTGTCTTAAGTCGGGGGAAATTCGTCATAAATGTCACAGTGGTGAAACGGTCTTAACCTACAGCCAAACTTCTTAAACAGGGCCAGTTTAACTGGGTTAAGATATTGATAAGAATGTCTTAAACCAGGAATGATTCTCGCAATTTTCAAGAAAGTATAAAGAAATTTAAACGTATGATGATGCTCTTTATTTAGGTCTTGCATACCAGACAGCTTTTAGCAGTCTATAGGTGAAAGCCTATTGTGGAACATACCAAACACAGTGATTAGAACTCGCCCACTGCTTATGTTTGGTTGGCTTTATTGTCCCTCTCTTGTGCTTGCTTTTTATATGATCGATTGCCCCCTAGAACATAGCTTCTTTACCGTCCTTTGGACTTTCTGACTTTTATGCTTCCACTACTCCCATTCAGGGAATCTTTTTTCTTTTATAACCACAGAGATTCTATCAAAAAAAGTGAATAAGTGATATTTTTTATAATTTTAACCGTTTGTAGCAGGGTGCTAGGCTCTCTCTTACACATGGAAAGATGGGAGCACAATGTGCTTGTTAAAATACCCCTCACACTCTAAAAAACCAGGTAGAGTCATGCTTCATCATAGGGGTCTTCCCGCCCCTATAACGGGACGGGGCGTGCTACGACCAAACGAAATACGCGGGAGCACTAAGATGTGACAGAGGCTATGTGTGGGTGCATAGGTGTCAGTGAAGGTGTAGGGACCTAACACTAGTGGTTGTGCAAAAAGTGAAAAAATTGAAAAGAGTTAAAAATTCCCTGGCTTGGTAGAAAAAAACAATTTTATTAGCTTCTCCAGCTGGGAACATTAAGAAGGGGTTGTGTGGTAGAGCATTAGCTACTACCTAGTCGACATGTTTCGTAAGCAGTCCCCTACTGCTTACTCATCAGGACCAAAAAAGGTCCCTACTGTTTTTACTCAGTTCTAACAAGTAGTGCCTACTGTCCTATAAACAACCAACAAAAATAAGTTGGCTGTTTTGGCTTCAGGGCATGAGTTGGCCCAGGTGAAGCAGAAAAAATCGACCTAATGTGGTCTCTGTAAAGGAAAAGGAAGAGAAAAACCAACATAAATGCATGAATAGGCATTAGTATCTGAATGGAAAAATACAAACAGACAAATTGTTCCATATTGTTGGAGGGGAACCGCATTTTCAAAATCCTGAAGGCGGTTGGACTCCTACATGAAATTCAACATGTAGTCATGTGTCTCTCGACATCAACTGCCCGTCATGGGAGACACTAGTAGTACCGTTTTGTCGGGACCACTGTCATAGCATCACACACACACAACACTCGTGACTCAATGCACTTACAACAGACTAGCAAAAGAGAGGGGAGGGGGACCTCCTTAATAACGTTTTAGAAGTTGTTAACGGTAACATACTTATCTCAATAGTTATCAATGCCCCATGAGTTTGCAGGCGAAGGGTATTCTGCGCAGTTTACTATAAAAGACAAAGTCTCGTTTTAGGTGGTTTTTACAGGCAGCGAGATATTTGTGCTTTTATCTACCCCCGCGACCCGTTTATTTAAAGACTCGAGGTCGGAGTCTATTACTTACATTTCTGCCAGAAAAAGAAAGCATTATTCCTACCCCCGTGCTCCTCCGAGGATAGCCGGGCTCGAGTGACTGGATGTTTATGAAAGCCTTTGCACTTCCGCGTTTGTTGCACGCTGGGTGCCGCCCATTCCTCAGTGCTAGAGCGTCAACCAACAAAGATGGCCGCCTGTTTGTGGCGCGGCCGGAGGGCAAAATGCGGAAGTCTTTTCACAGTGTCAACTGTACTGACATTAGGGGAAGCAACAATTATTCCGCATACATTGACATTTGTGCAGTATATTTATAGAGTATTTAGAAAAGAATTACGCTGCTGGTAAAACCTCATGATGGCAATGACTGTTTTTTTGGGGGGGTAGAAACAGATGCTGGGCTGGATACTGTTTCAACAATGGTTCCACATGCATTAACGTTCATACAGTATTTGGGAAATAATTTTTATTGTTGGTGAGACCTCGTGGTAGCAATAGCTGTTGTGGGGAGATGGGATCAGATGTTTGGCTAGATGCCTATAGTTGGCTCCAGGGTATATCATCATTTAATCCGTGTTTGTGTGATTGGATACAGAAAACCCATCGCTGTTCTTTTTCCAGCAAAAATCTTTCATTGCTTACCAGTTCTATTACCGTCCATCTGATTTCCTCTGGTTTATGATTCATTTCAAGGAAATGGTTGGTCAGTTTTGTGCTGGTTTTCCTGCACTTAATCGTGCTCTTATGTTCACCTATCCTCACCTTGACTGCCCTGCTTGTCATGCCTACATATTCCAGTTGGCATGGACAGGTGATCAGATATACAACATTTGCACTGTTGCAGTTGCTGAAAGCTCTCTGTTCCCAGACGGTGCCATTGTTGAAAGTTATTTCTTTGCTTTTTTTGGTTAGTCCACAAACCCTGCATCCACCACACGGATAGTGACCCTGAACAAAGTTGGGGTCTCTTTGTGTATTGTTATTGGATTTCGGGCTTGTATGGACCAAGACATCCCTCAAGCTCTTTGCTCTTTTGTGTGCAAACATTGGTTTCGATATTTGTAACCCACCACTGTTCAAAATTCTCCAATTTTTGTTAATGATCTTGGTCACTAGGTTGGAGCTAGTGTTGTATGTTGTCACACAGATCGGGCGTTTCTCTTCCTCTTTGACTGTTTTTTCTTCCAACAAGCTTTCACTGCAGTTATTTCTTGCTCGTGTATAGGCCTGGTTGATAACACGGTCAGGGTACATTCGTGCTTTTAGTTTCTTTTTGAGGTCATTTGACTGAGTTTTGAAGGTCTCAACCTCTGTGCAGTTCCTGCGTAGGCGCAGGAACTGACCATATGGCAGATTGTCCCGCAGGTGCCTGGGGTGGAAGCTGTTGTACATAAGGCAGTTCTTGGAGGTACTCTTGAAATGGGTTGTGGTCACCAGTCTCCCATCTTTGGGAAAAATGTTCAGATCTAGGAAAACCAAGTTGTTCCTGGAGACTGTACTGGTAAACCTTAGGAATTCGTCCTGCAGATTGAGCCAGGTGAGAAACTGTTCAGAACCCTTTTCATCTCCATCCCAGATGATAAGGATATCATCGATGTATCGTTTCCATCGTTTTATCTTGGGTCTGAATGGGTTATTGGGGTTCAGTATTTTTGTTACCTCAAGATGGTGTACGTACAGTCCAGCTATACTAGGGGCAAATGTACTTCCCATGCTGGTCCCATGCTTTTGTATATATAGGGTGCCTTCGTACTCAAAGAAGTTCTCCTTCAAGGCCAGTGCGCAACAGTTCATTACCACATTACGCGGTGTTTGGTATTCCCAAAAGTCCTCAAACAAAACATCCTCAATGATGTCTAGGGTAGCTTGATGGGGCAGGCTAGTGTACAGGCTTTCAACATCACAGCTGATTAACAGCTGGGTTTCAGGATCAAACCGTACCTCTTCCAGAAGGTTTAACACTTCCTTTGTGTCCTTCAGATACGTAGATGTTGTTTGGACCATTGGTCTCAGAAACGCGTCTGCGAACCTAGAGACTGGTTCTAAAACTGACCCAATACCCGAGACGATCGGTCTCCCAGGAGGGTTCTGGAGGTTTTTGTGGATCTTTGGTAAGGTATAAAGGTAGGGGGTTCTTGGATTTTTTTGGTTCAGAAAATCCCCCTCCTTTTTAGTGATCCAATCGTGCGACAATGCCTCCTCCACCATGGTACCAATCTTTGTTTGTATGCTGGTTGTGGGATCATTGTGAAGAACTCCATAATTTCTTTCGTCCTGTAGCAGCCTTCTGCACTCCTTGTCATAGTCTTCTACGTTCTGTATGACCGTAGCACCGCCCTTGTCGGCAGGTTTTATTATTAGTCTTTTGTTGTTGCTTAAGATAGTCCATGTGTTTCCGTGCTGTCGTTCTCTTGTGCGCTGCTTACCACCCCAATACCCGCACTCCTCATTCCTTCCACTCTACAGGGTCCTTCCATATTCCTTCATAGCTCCCCCACTCCTCGCGGTCGTTTGATTATTTTTTTAAGTAAACTTTTTTTTAGTGCCTCGTAACTATTTGCTGCCGGCCACCCTGCATCCAAAAACGCACATTTGAGTGCCTCCTTTGTTCCCTTTCCTCCATCCACTCCCTGTTACCCCCACCACAACCCGCTTCCATACCCGGTGATAATTGTATTTTTTTTTTACATTTCTATATTTTGGAGGGCTCAGCTAGCTAGAAAGCACTTTCATGCAAATAAAACGACTATATGATTTTATCTAACAACGTAGGTGGCTTCCGTCAAATTGGTAAATAAGGCGGTGTAAAGAAAATGGTGCCACAATACTCCGTAGGCGCAATCATGCATGAAAATCCACAGAATTATGCAGTAGGTGGCAGCAGTTGTGTCACTGCATCTCCTTTTTTTGCTGATGCTGGACAGCTCCTGGTGCTTTGCCAATGCTTGTTTGTTTTGGATGCAAGAAGCAGCCATCTCTTTATGCTCATTGAGGAGATTTTGCATGAAGGAGGACCATGGAAGGGTGCTTTATAGTGGTGGATACTTCTCTCTTTTACCCCATTTACATTTTACACCATCTCTACACAACTGCCTTTTGACTATAGAAATGCATTCTACGCACCTACACTTCAGTGAATGAGTAAGTACATGCTTAAGCACTAGTCAGGTGGAAGAATGTAGTGAAGATTAATTGAGACCCACTGCCCTTGTTGGGCAGGAGATGTAAGAATTAGTCAATGAAGTGTAGGGTGAATTAAAGCCCAACATTCAGAGCTTTTTAATGCACTGCACCAAGGAAGGCTTTTGGGTCTTTGATTTTACCTATCAGATTTACCAAATCTCCAGCCCTCAAACCACTTACAGGAAGTTTGGGTCAAAGGAAAGACCAGGGGTATAGAAGATGGAGAGTGTCATTGTTTTTTCTCAAGAAGTAGGCATAGAGCAGAATAAGAGAGAGAAAGAAAGAATGCCGTCCCCACCACTGTGACCAGGAAGGTCATGCCATGTGCTGCACTAGGATATATATCAGTGAGTCCAAGTGAAATAGCTTCATGATGGATAGGCCCAGGTGAAGTGCCTGCAGGACATCTGAGAGACCAGGTGAGACACCTGCAGGATGCCCGTGAACCCAGGTGAGGGACCTGCAGGACATCAGAGTCCAGGTGATACACCTGCGGGATGTCTGTGAGCACAGGTGATACACCTGCAGGACATCTGAGAGTCCAGGTGATACACCTGTGGGATGTATGTCAGCACAGGTGGAGTACCTGCACAACATCTGGGAGTCCAGGTCATACACCTATGGGATGTATGTCAGCACAGGTGGAGTACCTGCACAACATCTGAGAGTCCAGGTGATACACCTGCAGTATGTCTGTGAGCACAGGTGATACACCTGCAGGATGTCTGAGAGTCCAGGTGATACACCTGTGGAACGTCTGTGAACCCAGGTGGTGTACCTGCATGATGTCTGTGTGACCAGCTGATACACCTGCAGGACATCTGAGAGTCCGGGTGATACACCTGCGGAATGTCCGAGAATCCAGGTGATACACCTACAGGGTGTCTGTGAGCATGAGAGTTGTACCTGCATGATGTCTGTGAGCACCTGTGATAAACCTGTGGGAAGTCTGCGAGCACAGGCGATACACATGCGGGATGTCTGCGAGCACAGGTGATACACCTGTGGGATGTCTTTGAGCACAGGAGATACACCTGCAGGATATCTGCTAGCACAGGTGATACACCTGCGGGATGTCTGCAAGCACAGGTGGTACATCTGCGGGATGCCATGGCCCTCAAATATTGCAGGGACTCTGTACTTTCTACACTCCTACGCGTGCTCTCCGTTCTGCTGATCTCCATTTCGCCCGCACCATTAGGGTGCGCAGGAGTAGAGCTGGGGGTCGCTCTTTCAAGTGCATGGCTCCGGCACTCTGGAACTCCATCCCCTTGGAAGCACGAAATACCATGAACCATCTGCTCTTCCGAAAACTAATCAAAACTTGGCTGTTCTCCTCCTTCTAGGGCCCCCCTCGCTGGGACGCCCCGTTACTGGGTAGCCACGCGCTATATAAATATATTTAACATAACATAAGATAACACAGGCGATACACCTGTGGGATGTCTTTGAGCACTGGTGATACACCTGCTGGATGTCTGCGAGCACAGGTGATACACCTGCAGGATGTCTGCGAGCCCAGGTGATACACCTGCAGGATATCTGCTATTACAGGTGATGCACCTGCGGGATGTCTGTGAGCACAGGTGATGCACCTGCGGGATGTCTGTGAGCACAGGTGATACACCTGCAGGACATCTGAGAGACCAGGTGATACACCTGCAGGACATCTGAGAGACCAGGTGATACACCTGCAGGATGACTGTGAGCACAGGTGATACACCTGCATGATGTGATACACCTGCAGGACATCTGAGAGACCAGGTGATACACCTGCAGGATGTCTGTGAGCACAGGTGATACACCTGCAGGACATCTGAGAGACCAGGTGATACACCTGCAGGATGTCTGTGAGCACAGGTGATACATCTGCATGATGTGATACACCTGCAGGACATCTGAGAGACCAGGTGATACACCTGCAGGATGTCTGCGAGCACAGGTGATACACCTGCATGATGTGATACACCTGCAGAACATCTTAGAGTCCAGGTGATACACCTGCGGGATGTCTGAGAGTCCAGGTGATACACCTCCGGGATGTCTGAAAGTCCAGGTGATACACCTGTGGAACGTCTGTGAACACGGGTGGTGTACCTGCATGAGGTCTGTGAGACCAGGTGATACTCCTGCAGGACATCTGCGAGTCCAGGTGATACACCTGCGGAATGTCCGAGAATCCAGGTGATACACCTGCATGATGTCTGAGAGTCCAGGTGATACACCTGCATGATGTCTAACAGTCCAAGTGATACACCTGCAGGGTGTCTGTGAGCACGAGAGTTGTACCTGCATGATGTCTGTGAGCACAGGCGATACACCTGCAGGACATCTGTGATCACAGGTGATACACCTGCAGGGTGTCTGTGAGCACAGGTGATACACCTGCAGGACGTCTGAGAGTCCAGGTGATACACCTGCGGGATGTGTGCGATGCACAGGTGATACACCTGCGGGATGTCTGCGAGCACAGGTGGTACATCTGAGGGATGTATTCAAGCACCTGTGATTAACCTGCGGGATGTCTGCGGGCACAGGTGATACACCTGTGGGATGTCTTTGAGCACTGGTGATACACCTGCAAGATGTCTGCTAGCACAGGTGATAAATCTGCAGGATGTCTGCTAGCACAGGTGATACACCTGCAGGATAGCTGCTAGCACAGGTGATACACCTCCAGGATAGCTGCTAACACAGGTGATACACCTCCAGGATAGCTGCTAACACAGGTGATACACGTGAAGGATAGCTGCTAGCACAGGTGAAACACCTCCAGGATATCTGCTAGCACAGGTGATACACCTGCAGGATAGCTGCTAGCACAGGTGATATACCTGCAGGATAGCTGCTAGCACAGTTGATACACCTGCAGGATGTCTGCTAGCACAGGTGATACACCTTCAGGATGGCTGCTAGCACAGGTGATACACCTGCAGGATGGCTGCTAGCACAGGTGAAACACCTGCAGGATAGCTGCTAGCACAGGTGATAAACCTCCAGGATAGCTGCTAGCACAGGTAACACACCTCCAGGATAGCTGCTAGCACAGGTGATACACCTGCAGGATAGCTGCTAGCACAAGTGATATACCTGCAGGATAGCTGCTAGCACAGTTGATACACCTGCAGGATGTCTCCTAGCACAGGTGATACACCTGCAGGATAGCTGCTAGCACAGGTGATACACCTGCAGGATAGCTGCTAGCACAGGTGATACACCTCCAGGATAGCTGCTAGCACCGGTGATATACCTGCAGGATAGCTGCTAGCACAGGTGATACACCTGCATGATGTCTGCTAGCACAGGTGATACACCTGCAGGATGTCTGCTAGCACAGGTGATACACCTGCAGGATAGCTGCTAGCACATGCGATACACCTGCAGGATAGCTGCTAGCACAGTTGATGCACCTGCAGGATGTCTGCTAGCACAGGTGATACACCTGCATGATGTCTGCTAGCACAGGTGATACACCTGCAGGATGTCTGCTAGCACAGGTGATACACCTGCAGGATAGCTGCTAGCACAGGCGATACACCTGCAGGATAGCTGCTAGCACAGGTGATGCACCTGCAGGATGTCTGCTAGCACAGGTGATACACCTGCAGGATGTCTGCTAGCACAGGTGAAACACCTGCAGGATAGCTGCTAGCACAGTTGATACACCTGCAGGATAGCTGCTAGCACAGGTGATGCACCTGCAGGATGTCTGCTAGCACAGGTGATACACCTGCAGGATGTCTGCTAGCACAGGTGATGCACCTGCAGGATGTCTGCTAGCACAGGTGAAACACCTGCAGGATAGCTGCTAGCACAGTTGATACACCTGCAGGATAGCTGCTAGCACAGGTGATACATCAGCAGGATGTCTGTGAGCACAGGTGATACAACAGCAGGATGTCTGTGAGCCAGTGTGAGATACCTGAGGGATTTCTGCAAGTCCGGATGAGATGTCTGCAAGATTTCTGTGATTCGCGGTGAGATCACTAAAGGATCTCTGTGAGTCCAGGTGAACTTCTTGTAGGATCTGTAGGAGTCTAGAAGATACACCTTAAAGATATCTGTGCGCCCAGGTGATACACCTGCATGATGTCTGCGAGTCAGTGTGAGATACCTAAAGGATGTCTGCACTTCCAGACGAGATACCTGCAAGATCTCTGCAAGTCCATGTTCGAGTACTGAAGGATCTCTGAGGCGATGTGAGAGTACTACAGGATCTGTGGGTCGATGTGAGTACTACAGGATCTCTGAGTCTATGTGAGATCACTACTGGATCTCTGCGAGCCTAGGTGAAATAATGGCAGGATCTGTAGGAGGCTGGAAGACACACCTTCAAGATGTCTGTGAGCTGCCTGCTGGATGTATGCGAGTCCAAGTGAACACCTGTAGAATGTCTCATGAGTCAATGTGAGATATCTGTAGGATGCTTGTGAACTCATGTGGCACACCTGCAGGGTGTAAATGAGTTATGGGGCGTTGTCTTCAGGATGTTTAAGTCTAGGCTAAACATTTGCAGGAAGTCTCATGAGTCCATAAGAGATGCCTGCAGGATGTCTGCCAGTCCAAGTCAGATAACTATGTGGTGTCTGTGAATCCAAGTAAGATACATGCAGGATGTCTGTGAGTCGATGTAACATGCCTGCAAGAGGTCTCTTAGCTCAGGGGTGAAACACGGAGGAAGTCTGAGACATGTAGCAATACCTACAAGATGTCTGTGAGCCCAAGTGATTTACCCATGAGATGTCTGTGTGTCGGAAAGCTTCTCAAAAGGAGGCAAGATGGCCGCCGAGGCGCTGTGGGAGTAAGTCGCACTCAGACCCCTCTCCTGCTGTTGAGTAAAATTTCAGGCGCTAATGGAGAACTGCAAGCAGTATGCAATCCGCAGCTTTGATTCACCGCGGAGGTTCTACTAACTTTGCAAATCTACTCAAGAAAGCAAAATTGTGGTATTCCAGACTCCTTAAAGTATTGATGGCAGAGATGGGCACTCGAGGAAAGGAGAAAATACCAATTACCCATGCCTAGCGTTACAAGCAAGGAGTCATCACAAAAGGAAGCGAGCAGGTCGGGCGCTATCCCTAAAACAAAAGTGCCACCTAACAACAAAAAGACAACCCCCACGGTCTCCACCTTAACAAAAACACAGCTACGAAAATTGGAGAAAGCCGGTGAAAAGGAGAAATTGCTGAACCAAAACAAAGACACGAGAGGCGCTAGCAATGCGCCATCGTCACGGGATGCAGCGGAAAGAAAGAGAAACGATACCGTATATCGGCAGCCCTCAGTATCCGAGGTCTTCGGCGCCAAAATTCAAGCGGAGGCATCGGGAAATCCAGGATTGTCAGGAACTTTGCCAAACACGGTATTCATGCCACCCGCAGGCTCAGCTCAGAACGTCCTCGAGGACGCAAGCCAAAGCGTTGCCAAGCAACCAGAGACTACGGAGCTCACGCTTCCCGCGGAGCCTCCAGCGGAGCGTCAGATAGCGGCGCAGGCACAGGCAGACGGCGGCACTCTGGAACAAGAACAGACGCTGGAGTTACAGGATGGAAACCAAGACCCGGCTAAAGAGGTGAGAGAGGCAAACAGTGGGGGCGCGATATCGAATACAGGGCAAATGCTCGAGGCCCTTAAAGAGGTAGAAGATGAAATTCGGGAAGAGCAGCTACAAGCCAAAGACAAAGAGAATGTTGCGCAGGGGACATATGATGATAATATGGCAGGGATGGTTTGCGCAGAAGGGGCTGAAGGGGCTGATGGTGATGGGTTCTTCTCTATCCCAGAGGAAACAGAATCAGAATCAACATTGGCAAGCAGCGAGGAGGAGAGAGACTTATCTGGTTCATTCTCGAGCTCTGAAGATAGCGACACTTCTAGAGGGAGAGGCACGCAAAAGAAGCGCAAAACAACAGCTAGAAGAGCAGGCTCTCCCCAGAATATGCATAAGGGAACAACTAAAAGGCTAGTATGGGACTATTCCGCTACCTCTAGTATATATAAGGAAGATGAAAAAGAGACACAAAACGATGGAGGGAAGCTGGATTTAATGTTTGCGACACTGAAACAGATACAAATGGAGGCAAGGGCTGAAAGCCGAAGGGCCAGGCATGACACGAAAAAAATCCAAGCCTCAATTAGGAAAATAAATAAAAAATTTGAAGAGGTGGAGGAAAGAATCATTGAAGTTGAAGAAAGAACTGGCCGCTTAGAAGACGAAGTAAATGAGTGGCAAGCATCTAAAAAGGGACAGACTAAGACCATGGAAGATCTACAGTGGAAGGTGGAGGATTTGGAGAATTGCCAGAGGCGCAATAATGCCAGACTCCTGGGAATAGAGGAAGGGATTGAAGGCCAAGATCCCAGAGGCTTTGTCGTCAAGTTGCTAAAGGGAGCATTCCCAGAGGTACCATGGAACTGGGAACAAGAAGTGCAGAGAGCCCACAGATATCCACTCTTTGTAAGAAAAAATCACAAGGAAGGCTCAGGAACGCTTCCCAGGGCTATGCTAGTTTTTTTCGGAAACTTCCTGGCAAGACAAGAACTTATGGAGAGAGCCAGACCTGATGCCAAAAAAATCGGTGGAAGGGGTAACTTTTTTTGCGAGACCTGACTTCTGTCACATAACAGTGGAGAGGCGCTGGAGGTTAAGACAGTTGATTAATGCATTTCAATCCCAAGGAGCAGAGGCATATCTAAGGTTTCCAGCGAAATTGAAGGTCATAGTAGCAGGCCGCACTAGAATGTTTTTTTCTGAAATAAAAGCGGGAGAATTTCTGACAGAACTAAAAGAACAAGGGGGGACCCGAAGGAAATAATTAAGGATACCTGACTAAGCCTGATAGGATAATGTAGTAGGTGATAAGCGGGTAGGAGAGGGGGAGCGACTCTACAGTGCTAAGCGGACACGCATAGGTCAGGGATGACCTATTTGCCTGTCACAGGGGGGGAGCATTCGGGGCGGGGGGTCTCAAAGGGGGGGGGAGAGGGAAGGGAAGAAGTCACGGGTGAAAGGTGGTGGTGTAAGAGAATACAGATTTGTAAAGTATGGAGTGAAGCAGATAAAGAATGCATAGAAAAAGACAAAAAAGACAAAAAAGTAGATGTGGGGCTGGCAAATCCTAAACTAGAACTATGGCAGTTAGGATAATGACGATCAATATCTGTGGGCTAAATAATATGGAGAAAAGGCAGAAGCTCTCTTCACTGCTGCGATACTGGAAAATAGATATAACTTGTCTACAGGAAACACACATAGCAGCTGAAGATAAGTTCCTGCTTGGCCAGATGGGATTTGAGGTTCTTGCTAGTACAGGTCAAGAGGGAAGAAATAAGGGGGTGGCAGTTCTGGCCAGACAAGGCGCTGTCAAAATTAAAAAGAAAAAAGAGGATTCTGAAGGAAGATGGGTGATGCTAGACATAGAAACAGCTGCGGGAAGATGTACTTTGGCCTCACTATATGGTCCAAACGAAGATGATCCGGAATTATTAGATTTTATCGATAGAGAGTTAGCCTTGTGGCCAGAGCCTGTGATCTGTTGTGGGGATTTCAATATCAATGGACTGAATGGAGTACTAGATGCAGGTGGAGGCATGTATCAGGGAAGGAAAAAAAAGGTGCATAAAGCTGTACAAAACCTCGCTAGACATAATGCGTTAGTGGATATATGGCTGGAATTTAATTCACTAGGCGTTGGTAGTACTTTCTATTCAGCGCCACATCAAACAGTTGCCCGATTGGACTACTTCTTTATCTCTAGCTCATTAGTCAGCCGGGCTAAAATAGAATATCTCCCAAGAATAATGTCGGACCATAACCCGTTGGTATTAAGTCTAGCAACGACACAAAAAGCAGAAAAAGTAAACTCGACATGGACGTTTGAGAGAGGTTTGTTGAAAGAAGAGGATTATATTGTAAGGATGCAAGAATGGATGACCCAATTTTGGGACATAAATAGATATTCAGCCCCGGCAGATACAGTGTGTGACAGTTTTAAAGCAGGAATAAGGGGAGAGACACTAAGCTATACATTACGAAGAAATAAAAAAGAAAAGGAAAAGGTGGAAGAGGAGATTAGAATGTTGATGGAGCTGGAAAAAATGCTATTAGACGCGATAGAAAGACGAGAGCCCATCGAACAGATCTTAGTGGCTATAGAGGCGCAGAAGGCGGAAACAGGGACCACCTTGGCACAAAAAACAGCAAGAAGATACCTAGCAAATAAAGAAAAATGCTATGAATACAACGAGAGGGTGGGGCATCTGCTTGCAATAAGAACTAGACAAACGCTAGCTGCAGGCGAGATTAAAGAAATTAAGGACTGCAATGGGATAATCGTCAATAAAGTTGAAGAGGTACAGGAGGTGTTCAGAAGATTTTATGAGAGGCTATATGAGCAGGATAAAAATGATGGAGAGACAGAGACGAAAAGTCTGGATTATTTAAGGGAAGGCTTACAAGAGGGGTTGAGTATAGAAGAAAGGGACAAATTGGATATGCAGCTAACGGTGCAGGAGATAAGGGATGCAAAAATTCAGCTTACCTTCTGGCAAAGCAACGGGACAGGATCAGATCCCGGTAGAATTCTACAAAACTTTTTGGGAGGCACTAGCTAAAGATATTTGGTCAATCTGCTGCTTGGCACAGGGAGGCAGAATAGTTCCTCAATCTTGGGCGGGCGCTGATATAATTGTCATACTAAAAAAAGATAAACCCCCCAATGAGCCGGGCTCTTACAGACCCATCACACTGCTCAATGCCGATGCAAAAATATTCTCTAAGGCATTGGCCAATAGACTGAGTAAGGTGATAGAGAGGGTGGTGTCCCCTACACAACATGGATTTATACCCGGCAAAGGAACTACTGAACACACTAGACAGTTGATTACTATACTGGATGCTGAAGCAGCCTTGGGGGACCCTGTCGCGGCTATCTTTTTGGATGCCGAGAAGGCTTTTGACAGGGTCTCTTGGGTGTACCTATGGAAGGCTATGGAGTGGGCTGGTATTGGTCGAGGGTATATAACCGCAATCCAGGCACTATATAAACATCCTAGCGCTAGGATACGCATTAACAGATCATATTACAACGCAGTACAGATCAGGCGGGGAACTAGGCAGGGATGTCCAGCTTCACCTTTACTATTTGCAATTTATCTTGATCCCTACCTGAGAAGGCTTACAAAAAATAGGTGGATTAAGCCAGTCTTACTACATGGAAAGGAGTATAAAATATTTGCCTACGCAGACGATGTGTCTGGTATAACACCTACACCAAAGGAGTCACTGGTCGAAATAGAACAGGAGGCAAGAAAATTTGGAGAGGTGTCTGGCTATTTAATAAATAGGGGGAAAACACAAGTAGTTCAGAATAGACATACTACATTCGTAGATGCAAGAGTTGTCTCAGACACAAAATATTTGGGTGTTAAGGTGACGGCGGATTTGGAAAAGTTAGTAGAGATAAATATGGAACCATTACTAGCCAAGGTCAAAACCAACTTGGAGAGGGTCAATAACTTACACCTGACTCTCATGGGTAGAATCAATTTTGTTAAAATGGTTACTTTTCCGAAATTCTTATATTTGTTTAGGGCAATTCCACTCTTTATCGAAGGTATATGGTTTAATAAAATAGAATCAGTAATAAATAAACTAATATGGGCACAGGGGAAGACACGCAGGGCATACCGGTTTTTAACTATCACGAGAGAGGGGAGGTTGGGGAGCACCTGATTTTAGATTTTACTATTGGGCAACAGCTCTACAATACTCCAAAGGACTATTAGGTGGAAGTGTTCAGGAGGAGGAGGGAAGAAAGGGTCCGGCTAATGTATATGAAGCCCTCTTAGGTAAAGCGGCAGAAAACGCTTTAGTAACAACAGTGGACTTCGCATACTTTAAGCATACAAGATTTAAGACCCTGAGTGCGATCTATAAAGTTTGGAAAGCAATAAAGAAAAAACTGGGACTGGGAAGGTACAACAGGTACTTAAGGCTTTATATGAATAATGATCTCCCAATGGAAATTTTCTGTGATGCAGTCATGAAGGAATGGGATGTAAAAGGGATTAAGAAACTGGGGGATTTAATGGACGCAGGGGGAGCAATCTTAACATTCCAAAATATACAGCAGAGGTATAACATAGCTGGGAATAACTTCTTCAAATATCTACAAGTGAGGAGCTACTTCCACACAAAAACAGGGGGTGCAGGAGGGATGGAGAGCTGTAGGATAATGGATTATCTGGGAAGTAGCCTCTTATGCTCAATAAGACAGCTGTATGCAGAGCTCCAAGTTTATAAAATAGACGACAGAGAGAAATACAGTAATAAATGGAGAGAACAGGTAAAGGCACGACCGGAAGACCTACAAACTTCCTTAGATTTTGGTCGAAATATTTTATGCTCAGCTACACTCCAACCTCAACACTATAAAACAGTTTACTCATTATATTTCACACCGGCCAGAATAGCCAGCTGGGGAGGCTCCACTGGAATAACGTGCCCAAGGTGCAATTCTACACAGGCTAATATAACACATATGTTTGCAAACTGTCCGCAATTGTATACTTTAAAATTGGCAATAGAAGAGTTTCTGGAGAAATCACTGGGAATACAAACTAAATTAACCGAGGAGCTGATAATTCTGGGGGTATGCCTAGATGTAAATACAATTTATCCAGAATTTTTATTCATGGTGACTGCAGTATACAGGATAATTGTAGCTAAAGCATGGAAGGAGAAATCAGCACCGTTGTTTCAGACGTGGGTAGCAAGACTACTATCTACATACAACCTAGAGAGGGCCATATACGATAGAAAAGGAAGGAAGGCAAAAGCTCTGGGGGGCAAGATATGGCTTCCCATTGAGCAATGGAAATGTAGGAAAATTGTCTCTGGTAGTAATTGAGAAATTTGTTTGCTTCATAAGTTTCATGGAGAGGATGTAGGATGCACTATTCTTAAGTTTAGTGGCTTTTGTTGTTTTTTTTCATTGTCGTTTTAAATCTGCATTTTTTTCTTTTTTCTCTTTACTTTCTTATTAATACAAATCTGTAGTTGTTGTAAAAGACTGTGTAACGTTGTAAACACACTGGATGTAAAAGAAAAATGTGGGGGGGGGGAATTTTTTTTTGAATAAAGATATTTAAAAAAAAAAAAAAAAAAAAAAAAAAGAGATGTCTGTGACCCAAGGTGAGGCACATGCAGGTTGTCTGGTGAGTCAAGGTGAGACACCTGCAGGATGTCTCGTGAGTCAAGGTGAGTGTAAGAAGCTGGCTCTATATATAATATACCAAAATGAGGTATAGTGTGTATAGAGTCCAAGGGCCCGATGTAGGAGCCCTAATACCGGTCGGAAACGGCCGAATTCGGCTGTTTCCGACTGGTATTACCGTTTTCTTATGTAGGGGGCTACATAAGTACAGAATCGGTAATTTTACCGATTCGGTAAAATACCGAATCGGTAAATGTACAGAATCTGTAAATAGAGATGTAGGTGGCACTCTGAAGAGTGCCACCGGCCTTCAGGAGTCGGTCTTTTACCACCCAATCCAATTGGGTGGTAAAATACCGAATCCAGGTGTGCATGCACATCTATGCATGCACACCTGTGCCATGTGACACACATACATGCCCTTAGGGCATGTATGTGTGCCACATGGCACACAAGCCTGTAATTGGGGTGCTAGAGGTTGTCAAAGTGACACCCCCTGCACCCTTGCAAGAATAGGTAATTACCGATTCGGTAAATACCAATTCGGTATTCCACATTGATTCCTATGGGCTTCAAGGCCATTAGGAAACAATGGGGGATACCGATTCGGTATTTACAGAATCGGTAAATACCGAATCTTACAGATTCGGTATTTACCGATTCAGAATTACCTACAACTTTCCCCCCCCCCCCACCCCCCCCCCCCCTCTAATTTACCACTTCTTAAATACCGAATCGGTATGATTCGGTATTTTAGAAGTGGTAAATTAGATTTACCTACATCGGGCCTTGTGTGTCTCCAGAGGTAGGCAGAGGTTAAAGTTAGATAGAACCTTACTCTCTAATAGTGTTAGCTTGGTCGAGCAGTAAGGCAGTATCAGAGGACAGTGTTAAGCATTTGATGTACACACCCAGTCAGAAAATGAATTCACACACTCAAGAACTGAACCCTAGGCCAATTGTTTTTGTATAAGAACAAATATTTACTGTGGTTTATTTTTAGAACCAAGCAAGCCTGGTACAGGTAAGCATTAAATACTTTTCAGTAATAAGTTACTGGATTTAGAACAGTTTGAAATGCAATAGGAATTGCACTTTGTTTGATTTACAGGGGAGCAGAAAAATGCAACACTTATCAAATACAGTACATTGGAATGAATAGTCTTTTTCAATAAATTGCAGGTAAGTTACTTTTACGTTACTTTTTCCAACTCTGTGCTGGATGCCTAGATTCAGCACTGGGATATGTCCTGCAAACAGGTGAGCAAACACGTTTTGGTTATTTGACGATTTGAAAGAATATCTTTAGTTTTCAAAACTCCACACTTAATCAGTTTTTGGAGGGAAAATTGTCAATGTTATCCTATGGAGGAAAAACATGTTATAAATTTGCAGGTAAGCAGTGCTTAATTTGTGCCGGTGCTTAGCACCGGCCCTTTTATTTTAGGGCCGGGGCTACACACGCGATCAGCTCACTACGTGCACACACAGGGTCCCCGATGAAGAGCTGCTAGCGGCGCACAGTAAATCCATACCTGGCTTTCAGTGTTGCCTGGATTTGTTTGTAAAATATGTAAATTTGAATTCCGTTCCACCCGCCTTATACAGAGGCACACAACACCTCCTGAAACTGCCCCCTCCCTCCTTGGAGAATTATCAATTACACGAAAATCGGACCACTGCAGATTACTGTCTCTACTTTCCACCCGCCCGAGCGCACTGCGCAGCTGCAGCAATAGTCAGTCAACTGAAGAAGAAAGAAGCGTGTCACGCAGAAGCGGGCCTGTGATTAAAAGTGGTAAACCTGAAAGGCAGTAAGTAATGATTTTATTCTCCGAACGTGCACAAGTAACTCTAGTTTAATGTTTGAGGTAGGTGCCTGTAAAAGTGTAAGCTTTCGTTTCTTGTGCTTGTTTTTATGTAAAAGTACTGTAACTTCATTTACAAATTCTACTGCAGATAACCTGCCCTTCTATTTTGTTTGCCCGGCTACACGAGTAAACAAGCATTTGCAATGCAATAGGTCTCGCATTTGCGAGAGTTTGAGCTATTGGCATTGTAATTGACAATGTCTTAGTTATGTCTTTATTTTTAAAACCAATAAATAAAAGATATGTAATTTACAATGCCGATAGCTTAAACTCTCGCAAAAGCGAGAGCTATTGCATTGCAAATGCTTGTTGTGTAGTGCTACCAGTAGTGAGCCCTGCAATAACTCTGGGACAGCTGACCCCAGATATCCTATCCTGCTCAGTTGGACAGACGCTTGCAGTAACTACTCCAGTGTGTCTCGCTCTCAGGGCTAACCAAAACACTGGCACAACAACCTTCACACTTGCCAAATTGGCTAGCTTTTGTATGTATGACACAGAAGCCAAGCAACAAGTTATCTCTTTTTTAATGATCTACAACTACGGGTGTAGGATCCAAAGCTTATCCCATGGCGCACGTCAGCGCCCCCACTCGCCGCCTCAGGACCGGTCTCCCTATCACCAGGCCGGGGCCTTGGGTGGCGACCCTGGTGCTGCCCAGGTAGACGGAGATTCTGTGGTCTTTGGTGACTACATGTGCTCATTCTTTTATTTGTAAATCGTTCCCAGATTGAGGACCCACTGCCCCAACAGCACAGAACATTTGGGAAAGCAGCCTCTATGAGCTGGGCAAGTAAGGCACTGTCTTGGTAAACACTAGAGTGGAGTGATGTGGGTGTTCTTGGATTGTGCAGTGGGTTGTTATCAGAAAGGCTCTTGGAGAGAAAGGACAACAAGAATATGTTACAAGGTTGGTGGGTAGAATAAATACTACTGTAATGTCAGCGCGAAAAACTGAAATTGCAAAGAAAACAGCAGAGTAAACACAAAATCCATTATTTCACGTAACTGGTTTGTGATTTAAACCCTTGGCGTGTGTTATCTGCAGGGGTTGCGTAATTAAACTTAAGGGAAAGTTTTTGAAACATTACATTAAAGGAAATTCAAAGTGATCAAATGCAGACAGTAGCAAAGTGCCTCAAAGAACAAAATCAAGCGCTAAACTGTTGGTCTGTGGGTAACCGAATCGCACTTCAAAACTAGGGCAAAAGGTGTGCGAGGACCTAACCCTTCCTTCCCCAGTGAAGAGTGCATAGCTTCCAAGATTTCAGATTGCCATGTGTGACATTTTCATAAATTCAGTGTAATTATGTGTGACATTTCAACAACTATGAGTGACACTTTCTCGCAACCAAAATCATGCAATGAAAACCAGGAAAACATATAAATATCAGCTGTCACACCCATAAGAAGATGTTTAAACTGCTGGAAAGTACCAGAAACTGAAGCACTTTAGTTCTCTTCTAAGCTGATCATACTGTTAAACAAAACGAGGACTCCGATCTGCACCACTCATTGACAGTGTGCGCCGTGCCACTGCAAACAAAAGAATGTTTCTGTACATTTTTGCGGTCAGTTATTGTAATAAAGTCAGATTATCTATTGCAAAATCTGGCGCAGTGTGCTTGCCACTAGCTCATCTCAAGTAGAGAGAATAACTTTTATTTAAAAGAGTTTTTTGAGTTCACAGTTTATAAATTCACTTACTTGGACTTGAGGCAGGCGACGAACGAAGACAGCAACAGGTGTCTCCCCCCGGGCCGGTACATGCTCTCACAGCTGCAATGCATGCTGCACAGCTTTGGTCGGGCCGGAGTTGGTTGATCCCTTGTCCACCACGGGACCACGATTGTAGCACTCCGTACACTGCACAGAGCAGGCAGCGGGTCAAAAGTGGCAAGCAGCACCTAGCTCTGCTACAGGGCGGCAGCAGACTCGCAACTGAGTCAGCTGCCCCCAACACTGGTTGGGCCGGGTGAGCCTCAAAGAGGCCGAGGCAAGACTGCGGTGGTGCAAGCGGTCACACAGTGGCTTGCACATACCCCTCAGCTGGCTCTGCCATGACTCAACAACCAATGTCACTGTCCAGTTGAACACCGGCGCGTATCGTGGAAGAGGCACCTAAATAATGATTGCGGCGTCAAACAAAAAAATAACATAACTGCCGCTTGCCCTGCCGCACACTCGAAGAGTTATGGATACATAGTTTGTTGCAATCATGTGACCTCACTGTGTCACGTGATTGCCATGCCCCTGGCCGGCCCGCAGTAGCTGTGCTCTAATGAAAGCTCATTGGTCACAGCAATGAGCCACCGGTTCGGCACAACACTCTTGACCTACCATATAGACTAAGCACACTTGAGACTATTCAAGAAACTCTCCTAGAGCAGCAGGAGGTCCGCTGCATGCTCATCAGAAGTGTTTGCCCAGGGCGTCAATTTCGGTACTGCTTGCCTCTTCCTCTGCACCGTGACCTACGGTGGTGTCAAGGAGGCGCTACAAATGCGTGACTGACATCTAAGTGCGGCAAAGCGGAACAGCGCACGCAAATGTGTGATACAGGATACTTGGCAGGACTGAGAGTGGTTTGCAGCCTGCTCGGGGTCACGGCCGACACACCATGTGAGCTGCCTTTGCCATGCTCTTTTCCCTATAATGTCTCTAAGCACACCGAAGCCATCAAAGCAGCAGGCTAGCGCTACCCAAAAACACCCAAATGGACAAAAGCTGCACTGAAGCCACTAGCTGCGGTGGTGAGACACGACGGAAGCCTCTGAGAGAAGTGGGTCTCGAGTGTGAAGCAAGGACACAACGCACACGTGACTAGCGGCGGGTGGGTGGGCGGGGCCTAAGGAGACCAGGCATGCACCAACCCCACTTCTAAAGAAGCCTGACAGAAAACAGAAACAGAAAGCAGCCCCGGCTAAGTGAGAGGGCGGGGGCTGCCCGCGCATGCGCGCTCCGAGCCCCGGCGCCAAAGCGGAGTGCGGCATCTGAAGTCCCGGGCCCCAGGAGGGGGCCCGGGTGAAGACCAGCGCTGCGGAAGAGACACGGAACACGCCGAAAGAGCCCGGTGAGTGGTGGGGGGGTAGTGTACGCGCGTGTGTCTGTGCGTGTTCAAGTGTGTCTGTGCGTGTGTCTGTCTGTGTGCGCGTGGGTCTGTTTAAGGGGGGGGGGTGCGTGTGGGGGGGCTGTGTATGTGCGCATGCGTGAGTGTGGCTGTGTGAGTGTTTGCGCATGGGAATATGAGGCACGAGAGGGGCACGGCACCGTGCGCGTCCACAAGGTAAAATCTCCGGCAGGAGAAGCGCGTGTCAGTCTGCTGTCCACATTCCCCCCAGAGTGATAACATAAGTTGTCGACGTAGACAGCAAAAGCGAAGCTTTTGCTTTCGCCTAGGCTCGACCTAAAAATAAGGTGTTTGCGTAGTGTTTCTACAGCAACCAGCCTTCCAGCTGTGTACCCCCTCATTCTTTTCTTGATGCGCACCGTGTTGTGTTCTTTGCAGACATTTGGAAAAAGCACACGAGCCGAGAGCTAGGGCATATAAAGAAAAAGTTAAATCAATGGTAATAGGGAATGAGGACGACGAGTTTGCTTGAAACATGGATGCTGGAGATTGCAGTATTTGTGACACAAGAATTTCAATAAATAAACTATGTCCATAAAATAATTATTTTACATTGAATTAAACAATACTACAATACACACTTTTGGCAGACATGAATGCAATCGAGTATGTCAGAAGTGTGTCTTGGAATCAGTATAATAAAATCGCAGCTCATTGCAAGGCACATTTAATAAAGTCTACGCACAATAATGTCCACTTTGTGATCAGGACATAGATCTAAGAAGGAAAAACTCCAGCTTCACAGTGTCAAGTGTAGTATAGTTACCATGAAAGTGGTTTCCCCAGCAATGGTAACCATGTTAAAAGTATTCCCCAAACTATTCTTGTGGCTTATTCACCAGTTTTGAATTTTGGAAACGTGGGCAGCTGGGTTGATATCGAATATCTGATCGAATGAGCCTGCGTTTTTCACAATGGCTTCCCACCGCTTATGGTGCTCAGAGGCACTGCTAAGGTGTTCATACATTTCAATATGAATAGGGTATTTGGATGACTTCTTGTAACTTGCGAGACAGGACTCTCACCTTGGATTTTCTTTAATATCCTATTGCATTCTGGGATCTGTAATCTTGGTTTACTTTAATTATACCCATTGTACTAAAACTAGATTACACAGTTTACTAAAAACAAAAGCACATGGCTGGATTACATTTTCCCTAATGATAAACAGCCATCAAGTAAATACACAACACCATCCCTTTAGATGGATTTTATTAGCAACACCAGTAAAGTACCTTGGTTTCCATGGGTGAAGTGGGGGTGATTTATTCCTGCGATTACAGCAAACCATCACTGGATCTGGCCATCAACCTTTGCTCCATACAAAACCAGAGCGCACCACGTCATGAGCATCATTGTTTTTTTTAACCAGCATTCCACCGGGTCAGAGAGGGCATCAATATTCTTTACAAAAATGTTATTGGAAAAACAATAAATAACTTTCCGCCTCCATTCTTGTGTATCTGTCCCTTCTTTACTTTGCCTGTCCATCCACTCATGTCTATATGTCTTTCTTTGCCAGCTCATCTCTCCCCAAGTTCCATTTTTTTCAACAGATGTACTCTATTTCCCTCTTTTTAGATCCTCTTCCTCCCATATGTCTCTATCTCTCTCTCTTTTGCTTCCACCCTTCACAGCACTCGCTCGGTCTTCATTACCGCAATTACTTTCTTTTCTTCGTGTTTGTCTCTCTCTTTCAGGCTCTGTCTTCTTCGCTCTCTCTTTCTTTCAGGGGGCCTCCTTCTAAAGCCAGCTCTGTTCTGCAGATAATCTTGCCCTGATTACCTTGACTAATTCTTAAACAAGTTGTTTTAAATACCGTTTCACTTTTTAATATGGGTGATATGTGAGAGTCTATTATACACATTTTGCAGAGACATGCTGTATTTATTGTTCATGTAACTCCATAAAAAAGTTTACTTTAGACCAAAACAGCACCTCTCAAATGAGAAATGGGAGGGCATCATTGCTGCAGCAATATTAGTGCGGTGCTGCTGTGTTAAATATTGTAAACACAAGTCATTATCCCTGAATATTAGATGTAAACACATTTAAAATGTGGGTGAGTGTTCCTTGATGACAGAATGTGCATATGCCTGAAGCATGCACTACTGGGCACTCATTGTCCACAAAATATGCGTTTGCCAAAGGTTTGAAGCACTGGGCTAATATCAGCTGGCCATATAATATGAATATGCCAGAGGCTTGCAGAAGTGGGCAAATATCAGCTACCCACATGATGTACATATACAGAGGCTTTCACAACTTGCAATATATAACAGGCCAACCAACCAGAAGCCTGCACAGGTGGACATTTCTGACTTGGATATGTGAGGTTTGCAGACCTCCATTATATTCACTGTAAAGCTTAAGTTATCTGCATATCTAAAAAGTGAAACTTTCAGATACTTTACTACAACATTACATACTGTGCATATACAAAGGGTCTGAATTGCATTCTATAGGCATGCCTGTGACATTACATTTTACCTGAGCCTATAACATACACACATTTTCGATATATGCATATAATCAGAGGTTTTACATGTCCATATTGGGCATATTACAGCACTGAATGATGTGTATAAATCAGTAACAGGCAATGCATATGCCAGAGAGGTGCATGCAGTGTATCTAGCGAAGTCCAATATGTTCTTCATATGATAGATGCCTTCATAGTGGACTTGTTCCTCTCAGCTCTATAACATCATATATTCTTTGGTAACAAGATGTGTGTGTGTGTATATATATATATATATATATATATCAGTGGAATGCTAATTCCCTTAATTTTCAGAGCAAAATAATTAGAAGTGTGTAAAGTGTGGTACTCTCTTTTACTATTAGCCTGGTTGCGGGGCAGTTTAGGGTGTTATTTGAAAATCAAGCCAGGGGAGACACAAAAAACAACAGAGGTAGATAGTAATCCCAGCATTACTTTAAAGTCAGGCCTTTCATGGTCAGAAAAAGTTCATTATCTTTGGTTACAAAAGTTATGACATCCAGTCTCTTTCGCGGGTTGGCCTTGATTTTATTAACAGTGTTTTGCTGAAATTCAGATTGGATATTACATCTGGCTTTCAGTGCCAGTTGAGGATGCGGGTGGTGCCAATAGAGTAAGGGAGTGGAGCCAGTGGATGAAGTGGGTGGAGCCGGTGGAAGTGGGTGTGGCCTCCTACAAAAATGTGAGCACCTGCACTTAATATTTTAGAAATTAAGCACTGCAGGTAAGTGAACGACTGTGGAAGTTAAGGTCCTGCTGGGAGACTCAGGGGTCTCCCAGGATCAGTGATGCACTGGAATTGCACCCTCCGCGGCACTAGGTCAGCCAGGTGGAGAGCGTGGAGGCCCAATGTTATCCTACAGAGGATTAGGGGGTCTTTGGTTGGTGGCTGCTGGCAAGCAGGCCACGAGGTTGTGGGAGCAAAGCTCCTAGGGTTCAGCTCAGGGCAAGTTGGGGACCAAAGTAGCACCAAAGGTGCACCCTCAGCGGCACTAGGACGGCCGGGTGCAGCATGCTGTTTTGAGGTCGGGTGTCCTGTTGCTTCCAATGGAGACCCTTCCAGGACAAAGAAACACTGCAGGATCGGGGACGAGGATCTTCCAGGTGAGACAACCACTTCGAGGGGTAAGTTGGGATGTTGAGGGTTGGTTAGGCACACACGGCCGTGGGGCGTCGGGTGCAGGGGTGCCTTGGGACTTCGAATTTTCTTACCCGCTCTGGTCACGGTAGGGGGGGGTCCTCTGGATTGAGACTGCAGGCGTCGTCTGGAGGCTTGAGGCAGGCCAGGGGTCGCCGGATCTCAGGTCAAGATCACCGGGGGGACCTCCTCGTGGTATTTTTCCACTTGCGTTCGGGTCAGGTTCGGCTGGTGCAGAGTGGGCTGGATTCGCAGTTTCTGGATGGCATCAGAAGCTGCAGTTTGAACAAGTCTGGTGTTCACGGGAGATTCAGTCTTTGAAGTGAAGGCAGGGAGGTCCTCTGGGGTTTTTGAGGTTACTGGCCGCAGAACACACCGGGATTTCGCAGGAGCAGGTTCGAGGGGAGACAGGCCTGTAGGGCTGGGGCCAAGGCAGTGGGCGTCGTCCTCTTGTTAGCTCTGCATGGCTTTTAGTCCTTATCTTCTTTTCTTGTGGTTTCTGGATCTGAGGAAGGAAGGTTCAGGGTGCCCCTGAATACTAAATGTAGGGGTGTTACAGGTAGGTAAAAGGGCAGGGACCAATGGGTTCCTTCACTGGGGTGGGTAAACCCCCTATTCTGCCACTCTCCAGTGGGAGGGGGGCAGGAGCCTGTCCCTGGTTGGCTGGGTCCCCCCATCCTCAAGATGGCGAGGACTCGAGGTTGTGCTTCACCTCGCCTCCCCCACCTTAGAGGTGGAGTTGGCAGAGGTGGGCACGCCTCTCTTCCTCACTTGTTTTTCCCACTGGTTCTCCCGTCCAAAGTGGGGGGGTAGAACCAGTGGGGACCAGTTGCTGAAAGCAGCAAATGGTCTGGAGAGGCTCACAAAGGCGGCATGCCTTTAAAGCTTCTCCTTCGTGAACCCTGCCCATCCTAAGGGAGGAAACTTGTCACCTCGTCCCAGGATGTGCATTGTTTCAGGCCCCCAAGAGCAGCAGCTCTCTACCCAGGGGTCCAAAAGCATGTCTGGTGATGGCAGCATAAGCAGCCACTCAGTCAGGTCACTAGAAGTTGTTCATTTTCAGGGGGCATCTCTAAGATGCCCTCTGTGGTGCATTTTACAATAAATCCCATACTGGCATCAGTGTGGGTTTAATGTGCTGAGAAGTTTGATACCAAACTTCCCAGTCTTCAGTGTAGCCATTATGGTGTTGTGGAGTTCGTAATGACAAACTCCCAACACCATATACTCTTAATTGCAGCACTGCACTTACAGTGCCCAGGAATGGCCCTGGGTACTGAAGGGGTACAGGGCTCATGCGCCTGTACCCTCACCACTGGCATAGGGTACCCAGCTAGAGGGGTGACTGATGCATGCCAGGGCAGTGGTTTGTGGGCATGGCACGATGTGTGCCATGTCGACTCTTACGCTTTGTTCTGCACCAAGACACGCAGCCTGCCAAGACAGTGTGCAAGTGTCAGGGTACAGCACCTATAAGGGTGGCACAATAAGTGCTGCAGCCATTATCTGGTCACAGTTACCTGTGTACCTGTGGTACCAATTACCAGGGGCTGACATGTGGCCAGAGACGCCTATTGGGTTAGTTTGGGGGGGGGGGGGGGGGGGAACAGGCCCTGGGAACCAGATTGGCAGGGACCCAGGGCACAACGAGAAAAAGTGCATCAGTAGTCTGGCAAAAAGTGTGTGTGTGGGGAGAGGTTACTGCAACAGAAACCCACTTTCCTAAGGTGAGGCACCTGCGAGATGTCTCGCGCGTCAAGGTGAGGCACCTGCGGGATGAGGATGTCTCGTGAGGCACCTGCGGGATGAGGATGTCCCGTGAGTCAAGGTGAGGCACCTGGAGGATGTCTCGTAAGTCAAAGTGAGGTGAGACAAGGTGAGGCACCTGCGGGATGTCTCGTAAGTCAAGGTGAGGCACCTGCAGGATGTCTCGTGAGGCACCAGCAGGATGAGGACGTCCCGTGAGTCCAGGTGAGGCACCTGCAGGATGTCTCGTAAGTCAAGGTGAGGTGAGGCGAGACAAGGTGAGGCACCTGTAGGATGTCTCGTAAGTCAAGGTGAGGCACCTGCGGGATATCGGAGTCACGGTGAGGGACCAGCACGATATCTTGTGAGTCAAGGTGAGGCACCTGCAGGATGTCTCATGAGTCCAGGTGAGGCATCTGCAGGATGTCTCGTAAGTCAAGGTGAGGCGAGACAAGGTGAGGGACCAGCACGATGTCTCGTGAGTCAAGGTGAGGCAACTGCAGGATGTCTCGTGATCTCATGTGATTACATTAACTGAGGGTCAGAAGAGTTACCTGCAGGGAGGTCTGAACCAGCACTTACGGCACTGGATAACAGTCTATATTCCCAGTGAACCTACCTGCACGGAGGTCTCTGATCCCATCCACTATACCTGCAGGATGTCTGTTAGCAAAACTGGTGCAGCCTCCAGGTCTGTGAGCAGAGGTGAAATGCCCGAATTGTGTCCATCAGCCAGAATAACAGACGAGTATGGTGGTGTCTGTGACCCGACATGATGTCTGCGAGAAACAGAACTTGCAGAAAGATCTGTGAGCCCAGGTGCCATACCTGCAGGGCAGGAGGGTCTGTGTCCTCAGGGGGGATGCAGTCCCTTCATGGACCTCTCTGAGCCGGTGTTTCCTACTTCCAGGGCCGGGCAGCATCTCTTCCCTGTCCGCAGAAGGCCGCTCCTGCTTCCCTCACTAGTCTCCCCGTGCAGCCTGCTTTTTGCACCCTCTCCGCAGATGTCAATCACCTCATCCAGGCCACGCCTCCTCGGTACAGACCGCGGTCTCTGCTCGGGAGCAATTCCGATTCTGCGCCGATGGCTTTATCACGATTTAAAACTTTCTATCACGATCAATCGAGTCCAGCTTGGGGGGCAGAAGGGGGTTAATTTACACTTACGCAGAGTCTGTAATACAAAAAAACACAATGGCCATAAGTGTTAAAGTCTACCCGTTTTTTGTTTTTTTTGCAGTGTTGTAGAGCTTTAACTCGGCCGGAAGATATTGTAGCGCTTAACATAAGCGCCGCTTTCTTTACACACGGACACGTTCATTTTACTTTTGTAGGCATGGGGAGATTATCCGGTTTGCCTAGAATCACAGGACATTAAGCAGACGCTGAGACTCTAACCTGGTGCCCCAGTTCCAAAGCTGGCAGCTCTGGCCGTTACTATACATACTCTCCTAATTTTTTTGGTGCGGGCAGTTCACCATTTGATTCGGTCTCGTCTTGGAGAGCTGAAAAAATACCTTAAAATGTATTGGTTACATGCAATTTTAAAGATACTTTGAAACTGGCCAGTTTAGTCACAAATTCTACCTCAATACACTCCAACGTCACGTGCCACGAAAGTAAATTGACCGAGGTCAAATTCGGAGCAAAAATTTTCTGAAACCCAGAGAAAAATACAATGTTGCACTTTCACCTCGCCCAATGCTTTAGCAACGTTACATTATTTTTTTTAGAACATTTGCTGAACTCTGCCGCCCTCTTGTGGTGGTCTATGAGCAGTGCTTAATTTGTGAAATAAATGCTAAGAGGCCACTGCAGCTTGCACCACCCACTGCCGCTGTCGTCGCTGCCAAAACAACTACTAACCATCTCTCTCACCTGCAAGTGCGACAGTTCGGTTTATTCCAGGTCCCCAAAGCTAAAGGAATGACTGGGGAGGAAAGTATTCGTTATTTTTTAATATACATTTTATTTATAAACATTCTGGGAGAAAATCTTTGGTTTCATAAATAGAGCACTGGCCTGCAGGCTAACAACTGAATTTTCCTCCCTCGCCACCGCATTCATGACCACACTAAGATCAGAGCATGACAAACACCTACCAGACCTGCTTCTGACCGCGGTGGTAAAAATGGTCCTAGCCAATTGGAAAGACAAGTGAGACCTCATACAAAGGCTGGGCTAACTGGGTTACGCACCTCAGAGGTGCGGATAACATTGCACTACAGAACTCGCCCTGGAGGCCAGCAACCAGTGGGATGTGGAAGTCACTCAACACATTCCTAGACTCTTATGAAACACCATGAAACTATTTCCTCCCGGCGACAATCACCCTGTCCCCCCCATCGATGTGCAGTAGGGTGAGCGAGATGGAAGCCTACTAGCATGGCCCTACGGGGCGAGGGGTGGGTTGACTTGGCTACTAAGCAAGCCAGTGGGGTGACAGCTTTGACACGCAGCTATAAGTCTTAATGCACAAGTTACTTACCTTCGGTAACGATATATCTGTAAGAAACAGTAGTTAGTGTTAGATTCCTTACCTTAGAATATCCCCAAGCGTCAGACTGGATCCGGAAAGTTTTGCGTAGAAGTACCCCTACGTGTCGGTAGGCGTCGTCTGCGGCTCCACATCCGTCCTCAGCGTTGTGATCGGCGGCATGACGCCGTTGGAACGCTTAGACTCCGCGCTGACGTCAGTTCTTGTACACAGCTTTCCGCACCAGGAACGCAGAGCCATACCAGAAACCAACACTGGTGCCATGAAACTAGGGCCCTGAAAAGGATGTCCTTATCCCTAGATATCGGTTCGCAGAACAGGGAGGATGGGTGGGGCGGTAAGGAATCTAACACTAATTACTACAGGGCAGTAGTAGCCGCTGTGGCCAGAGTGGAATGGGCCCTCAACCCAACAGGGGGCTCATTTCTAGCTACGGAGTAACAGACCTTGATGCACAACACGACCCACCGAGAGATGGTTAGTTTGTGCACCCCGTCCCTTTTTCACAACCACTTAACGTCTTAAGGGTCAGGAGACTAAAAGGGCAATTGTGAAGTGGCTCGAAAGGAGTGCACATCAGATAGGTTAGAACAAGGTTCAAGTCCCACTGAGGCATCACAAAAGGAACAGGACAAAACATGTGCGTGATGCCTTTCAAGAATACAACAGGGGACTTGAAAAGAGAAGGCTGATCAGGAAGCCTCAAGAAGGCTGAAAGGGCAGAGAGGTAGCCCTTAAGAGTGCCCAGAGTAGAGCCCTGCTGGGCAAGAGAAAAGAGGAAGAGGAGAACCTCAGAAAGGAGGGCAGAGAGTGGATCCACAGCCTTTGCTGTGCACCATGCCACACATTTGTTCCACGTACAGGCGTAAACCGATTTAATGGAGAGACGCCTGGCTGCCAAAATCACATCACAAACTTCAGGAGGCAAGTCAAATGGCCTCAACTGTCGCCGCTCAATCTCCACGCATGGAGGTGGAGGCTGGACAGGTTCGGGTGGAGGACCGTCCCCTGCTGCTGCGACAGAAGGTTCTCCTGAAGAGGCAGACGAACCGGGGGATCAACTGACATGCTGAGTAGCTTGGGATACCAGTACCTTCGCGCCCAGCCCGGAGAAACAAGGATGACTTGGGGGCCAGTCGCGCCTGATCTTCTTCAGCACTCTGGGCAGAAGTGGTATAGGCGGAAAGGCATACAACAGACCGCAGCTCCACTCGCGACGAAAAGTGTCTCTGTGCGAGTGCCGCCTTGGAAATTCCAACGCGCAGAACTGATGACATTGCGCGTTCTCTTCGGTGGTGAATAGATCTAACAAAGGCTCTCCCCACTGCTGAAAGAGGCCTTGCGCCACGTCAGAGTTCAGATTCCATTCGTGATCCATCATGCACCGGCGGCTGAGTTGTCCGCCCTGGCATTCAGGGAACCTGCCAGGTGTTGAACCACCAGGGTGACGCCCTGGTGTTCCAGCCATTGCCAGAGGTGCAGAGCCTCCTGACAAAGGGTCCACAACCCCACCCCGCCCGGTTTGTTGTAGTACCACAAGGCGGGGGTGTTGTCCGTGAACACCTGCACTACACTTCCCAAGACAGAGGGAAGGAATGCCTTCAGTGCAAGCCGGATCGCCCGCAGCTCCAGAAGGTTGATGTGGAGACCACCGGAGACCAGACCCTCTCTCCCATGTGGCCCCCCATCCCAGGAGGGACGCATCCGTCACCACTACGGGCTCCGGTTGGGGTAGGAAGAGATCTGCCGCTGACTGCGGTTCGTGAGACACCACTGCAACTGTCTTGGAGTGCCCTCCGAGATCCGAACATGGTCGGACAGGTTGCCCTGATGCTGTGCCCACTGAAACTTCAGGCCCAGGAGCTGCAGCGTCAACCTGACCGAGACTCGGGATAAAGGCTGAAAAATCGGAATCAGAGCCTGAATATCCCGAACCTGCTGTTCGGGGGGATAAACCCGAAACTGCGCTGAGTCCAGAACCACTCAGATGAAAAGGATCTTCTGAGAGGGACACAGGTGTGACTTTGCCACGTTGATGGAGAACCCCAGCAAGTGCAGGAGGCTGGCCCGAGTCTGGAGACGACTGTCAGAAGAGCGATGTCGCTTCTTCGACTTCTTGTGCCTCGACTTACCTGAGGACTTTGAGCCCTACGAGTGGCGTTGACTCGCCGAGCTGTGATGACCGTGGCCCTGCGACCGTTCCCTCGACCTCCTCTTGGACCGGGACCTCGAGCGGCACGGGGCCGACTGCCGGAGCTTGAGGCGCCTAGCTTTCGACGTCAAGGCCCGGCAGTCGGGGCACGACTTGTCATCGTGGTCAGCCCCGAGACAGTAAAGGCACCAACGGTGGGGGTCGGTAACCGACATCAAGTGGTTACAGTCGTCGCAGGGTTTGAACCCGGGCATTCCTATCGGCACCAAGAGTCGAGTAGCGACTCGAGAAGATCCAAAGAGATCAAAAAGTTTAGTCAAAAAGTGACTAGGAGTACTGCTCTTCCCGGATCTGCACTTGCTAGCGTGGAAAAAAGAACTGACATCAGCGCGCGAGGGCGGTGTCCAAGTACTCCGACAACGTCATCCCGGCGATCACGACGCCGACGAATGACGCGGAGCCGCAGACGACGCCTACCGACGCGCAGGGGTACTGCTACGCAAAACTTTCCAGATCCAGTCTGACGCCTGGGGATATTCTACGGTAAGGAACCTAACACTAACCTGTTTCTTTCAGATAGTCTTTTTAATACAGAACCTTTCTTGTATCCTTTCACCCCTTTCTCTCCTGCTTCTTTCTATCATCCTTTGCCTAATTTTCAGCAAGTCAGAGGGGGTTAGCCAAACATATATTTCAAAGTGCCTGTAAACACTGCTCTACAAATTACGTTAGGCTAACCTTGTAACAGAAATGCTAATGTATTTGCTTATAAAATTAATAAAATACTTTGAAATAAAAAAACAACGGTTGCTCTGCTCATCTCTAAATAGGACGAGCAGCGCCACCTTGTGGCAGACCGTCATAAGTGCAGTGTTGAAGTGAGTTAAAAAAAAAATATATGAAGCATTAGTGCACTAGCTGAAAGGCAAGACAGTGGTTTTGTAGACTCTGTAAGTGGCTGAGCAACATCAGCAATACGTTCAAATCGCAATTACTAACTGATCTGTACAAAGTGAAACAAGGAAACATGCATAAATCAGGGCTTCCCCACATAAATTATACGATCTTAGACAAACATTGTATCTCACCAAATCTATTTTCCTTCATGTTTGAGTATGAAATCACTTTCAATCAAATACATGCGTCAATATTGCCAGTTGTAAGAAAACCATTAGGGCTTCCTTCAGGTTAAGTTCTCGTAGTCGCCATCTAAAAACAACTGAGAAATACACAAAGAGGTAAAAACCAAAGCCTTCATACAAGGAACGACTAATAGACTCAATTATGGGCTGATTTCTTAAGTGAAACCAGAAAACTGTGGATAAATCTGGGCTTCCTAATTTAAACGGTCTGATTTCAGGCACATTTTAGGTCATCACAACTCTTCAGAGTACAAAAACTATTACAGTGCGTATGATGAAATTCCTTTCAAACAAGTGCGTTGAGAATGCCAGTTATACAAAACCATTATTGATCGTACTTTCAATTAGGTGAGTAAATGCCAGTTGTACAAAAAACATTAGCTGTGTCTTTGGGTCGAGCGCTCGCAGTTGCTATTTAAAACTGCACAGAAAGGCAGGAAGAGGTAAACACCAAAAGCACACACAAATGTTGATCTAAACTTTTTCAGGGACATATGGAGCCGTAAAATGTAAACCACTCGCCTCGTGATTCACAGGGTTGGGAGTCTGCAGGGCATCATCTGGACTCTGAAATCTAGCGACCCAGGACCGAATCACAGACAACTGCAATGTGTACCTGCACCACCTCGCCTCCAAGATGCCACCAGGTCCATGGGTCTGCTCCTGGTTGCCAGACAAGTCCATCAATGAGTCCTGCCATACACGTGTGATGCACTGATACACCGGGTTAATAAAGTTCCTCGCAAAGTGCAGTATGGGAAGCAGTCTGCACAGTGTGTCTTCCAGAGTCCGGATGACAAACTGCGCAGACTCGATGTCTTGACTTCCTGCCTGCAGCCTCTACAGCACGCTTTGCCAACTCGTCAAAGGGTAGGACCAACCCCCGTGACAAGTTGGAAATTGGTGGGGTAACCATGCTTTCCACTCCCTAATTAACGTGAAGCCCCAGCATTACAGGGCTTCAGCCTGAGGTGCCTGTGGCTAACTTTACATCCACAAAGCGATAAAGGGGATGATGGACGGAGCGCTTGAGCAAATCAAACACTCACCCCAGTCAACGGATCTGGGTTTAATCCATCACCATTCTTTAGCTCACTCCGCCACCCCAGTTCAGACATGGCCAAACGCAAATCAGTCTGACCCTGTGCCTCATGGGAACAGTCCAGCCCGAACTGCCAAGCCATGTCTTCCCTGGACCGGAAACAAGCATCCTGGAACCGGTTTCGGATTCATAATCCTCATCAGCCAGGCTATCTTGAATCCAGTGGCAAAGTGAGCAAGGAACTCACGTCTGAGCATACCCTGCCAACTTTACATCCACGCCATCGGGGGAGAAGACTGGTCCTTTGGGCTTTGTATTTGCCAAGCTGATGACCTCACAGGCTTCAGGGTTATGAACTCATGAGCTCGGCAAATTGTTCGCCTAGCGTCACTCAGCGTCATTCACTCTGGCTGAGTGGAAGACTGGCAGCGTGCAGCGCTTCTGGCCCCATGAAGGGAAAAATAATGATGTGTTTACGGTAGTGCTGCCTGTGTTTTTAAAAACTTTAACAACCACCTTTTGTTTTATTTTGGAGCTGGTGATGGGGGTGAAAGTAAAGGCGGTGGACTCCAGATGCTCAGAACGAGAAACCGCAGCTGCAATTAAGTGCCGGTGCTGTGCACCGTAAACCACCAGCTCAAATTAAGCACTGCCTATGAGGAACATAGTATAACAAAAACAGTCAATTTCACATGCTATCAATATGCATTTCACCATAATGCAGTGCAGGATCTTAGTGATTATTGTGGGTTTGTTATCCAGATCCCTTGAATTTGCCTTTTGGGTTATTCTCTACACCATTATTAGATTGTTGAGCCATGCATTCAGATCGGCGAAACAGGCTAATTCAATGGAAGTATTAGAGTGCCACTTACGGACTCTCAAACAACAAGTTTTGGTTCTTGAAATGGGCTTCACAGCTTCTCTAACCTAACACCATTTTTTCCGGCTTGTTTATTGGTAACAAAGGAACTTTTCTATCCTTTGGGACGTGCCCTCATCCCGCTGAGGTTGAGATGCTTATTTTATTTATTTTAATCAGCACAGTCTTGGCCCAAAGGCATTGGAGCACTTTACAAGAAAAAACGAAATTCTGGTTAACAAACATTAAACAACAACCTATTAAGCACCAGGAAAACTAGGAATAAATAGTTCATGCCAGCAAGGACATTACAGAATAAGAATAACCTAGCTAAGCATCATAGTAAAGCATACCAAAAGTGATGGATGGAATGCTTGAATTAATCTTAGCCATTGGTAATTACTCAGGCCACACACCAGTCTATCGATATTTTGCACACCATGCCACCGCAGTTTGGACCCAGTATAAGCTAGTAACCAAGAGAGTAAAGAGCAGAAATTTTGTAACAGGAAAGAGGTTAAATCAGCATAGGAGATGCAAACGGTGATCCCCACTTTAACCAACGTGCTTCTCAAATAAAAGGATTCGGAGTTCCCTTTAGAATGTGAACAGGTAGATGGCTGTAAGAAGGTCTGGTGGGAGGAAGTTTCAAAGTCTTGTTACACTACCAGAATGCCAGACTCTTGCAGTATTCTTGCCTGAAAGACAAGGTCCAAGCAGGAGAGACTCTACGTTCCTTGTTCGTCGTTTAGCTCCAGAGAATATCAGTTTTCCAACCAAGTAGGAGGGAGTGGAGTTGTGGCAGATCACAAAGCTGAATGCAGAATGAAGCACTGCCACTGGAGGAGCTAGATCTGCTTAAGGGCGACCATATAGGTGAGAGTAACCACAGTGTAGTCACCTGTGCTAACCTTTTTTTCATTATGTATCAATGGGCCTACAGTAACAGTCTTGTCATCTTTCATGCTCAACCAATTGACCAGCATTGCCTTGGAGTCACCCAATATACCTTCTCCATCACAATTTCTGTGTATCATGTTAAAACTATTTCTTACAATCTCATACCACATGCCCTCCTCCATTGAGTGTACACAAGGCAGAGGCCTACTGCAGGACCATGTCCCATTTCTTCAAAATCCACATAAAATATTGTTGTCATGATGTAGACCCACTGATTGTTGCATAGGGGATGAAATGTCAACATCACAGGAGTGAAAATGTCTTTGTCCCCCACAACACTCAAAGCGATTTATTGCAGTTTACAGACTGAAATCCAGAATTCTCTGGAACATTTTAAGCAACAAGACAAAGTTTAGCCACCAGCCTTTAACACTTAAGATGGCAAAACGTGCTCCTTTAGGTCAAGAAATCCATATAAATGCTATGACCTTGTCCCACAATAAAACAAAATAATTGTAAGGATGCTGATTGGCTGCAGGCCGTGCCTGGTGGACACTGAGGCAGGGCTGTGAGTACTTTACACAGGGCATACACACAAAAAAAGCTTGTATACATTCAGGCACTCTGAAGTCTTAAATATTTATGCACGGATCATGAGTGACTTGCACTGTGCAGACTTCTGGCATGCGATACAAGCTCAGTTCAGGTTATCTAGGCCTGATCTGTGCCAGAGTTGGTCCACAGGTGCTCTAAAACAGTAGTAGGGATGCTAAAGGCACCAAAAAGGAAAAGGTCATTAAAAACACAGGGTATTGAGTACTTTCGCTTTTGAAGGTTGTCAGTTTTTGTTTAGTGTATTTAACTTTTCTCTACTTTGGGGCAGCTTTGCAAAAGAACTTCACCCTGGCACACCTGCACAACTTCTATGGATCAGCAGTGTGTCTGTTTAAGCTGTCAGTTGCTTCTGTGATCATTTCAACCAGTTTACCCTATTTCTATATGCAATTTCATGTACAATTGTGTTCCCTGAATCACAAGGATGGTCACATATATTAATACGGTCTGGACAATAATTGCAAATCACTATTACTAGTGTAACTCCTGGACAAAGCAATCAGCATCTGACTTATTTCCAAATTAAACATTTGTTAAGGGATCTGCCACTGCTGCAATTTACACCTGGTTACACTTTGTTTTTTTATAGCAAATTTTGGTCTCCTTAAGCTACAAAATATTTGTGAAATCTGCAAAATATACAGATGGTGTATTATGTGGCAACACTTGTGGATAATTGTGCGCTAGTGCAAATTTTTCCAGCTGACCTTGAGCAAAAGGGTGTCAACTGAATACACTTTTTTCCACATCCTTCAGTGCGATGCCCCAAGTGTTTCGGGTATGTCCAGACATGACTCCCGTGCTCACTGTGTCACTGAAACCACGCTACACCAGACTGAAGAGCCCCAATCAGGGCGAAACTGGTCTTGGGTTGTTTGTGTTCCAGTTCAGGAAGGAGACAGCCGGTAGTTCGGGCTGGATTGTTCCTAATGGAGGCGGGTCAAGACTGATTTACATATGTGTGGGTCCAAACTGAGGTGGCATGGTGTGCAAATTAACAATTGACTAAGAGTAATTACTAGTGGCCGAGATTAATTCAAGCATTCCACCCATATCCCACTTGCATAATTGAGTAGAAGGGGGCAGTGCACTAAGAAGTAGGGATCCAGACGTCTTATATCATTGAGCTTTGAAGCACATTGCCTAAAAAGAATTACCAAGTCGAAAAAGTCTCCACTGGCAACATGTTGCTGTCCTGTGCATGCTTTTAACACTTAAGGTGAGAACTATGCCACATGGAGTCATGTTAGATTTTCAGCAAATAGTTTCCCCATACCTCCTCGCTTCAATGAGACGAAGCAGTTTCTTGCACCAGCAGACTCACGGGAAACAGACATTCCTCCAGGAAACCCATTTAAAATGCATATCCTCCAGTAAAATACTTTTGCCATAATCTTAGAATGGACCAAGGCCCTGATTCAGAGTTTTGCAGATGAATTACCCATCACAGACCTGACGGGTATCCTGTTTGCCTTATTACAAGTGTATTATATCCTATGGCACTTGCAATAAGGCCGACTGGGTTACCAGTCGTGTTTGTGACTGAGTAACCAGTCTGCCAAATTCTAAAATCAGACTCTTAATCTGCATTTTAGTATATATTTCTGTTAAGAACCAGTATTTATATAGCATATATTTATGAGCATTTTCTTTATTTGGTCCGTTTCTGAATCACCAATAAGGAGACTTTGTTTACTGACCACGAGATGCACAATGAGAAGGCTGTTTCTGGCAGATTTTATTTTAATGGCCAAAAAGAAGTGCCCTGGGGGTAGATGGAATGTATGAAATAAACCAATGTATTTTCTCTGCAAATTTTGTCAGGTACATAATTTATAAGGAAAATAAATTAGTTTGTTTCATACATTCCATCTACCCCCAGGGCACTAACGAACTAGGGGCCAGATGTCCGACCAATTTTATCATGCGCAAACGGGTTGGAATGGCCATGTACTAACAATTTTGTGAGACGTAAACAAATTGAGACTCACAAAAAAGTGTTTAGAGTCTCGCAATTTGGAAGGGGCGTTCCCTTCCAAATAGTGACTCTCTAACCCATGTACGAATGCTTTTCAACCGCAATTGCGGATGCAAAACACTCGCATATTACCACCCTCTTTGAGAGGGTGGTAATGGAGTCGACAAATGGGAAGGGATCCCCAGGGGACCCCTTCCCCTTTGTGATAGGCTCTGAAATATTCATGAGGCACGCAATTTGCGACCCCATTGGGAATCGCAAACAGTGTTAAACACACTGTTGTACATCCAAAATTGCGAGTTGCAATTGCAACACAATTTGCGAGTCGCAAAATTGCTGGTCGTACATCTGGCCCTAGTAGAGAACAGGTGAAAAGACCTACAAATTACCCATTTAAAATTTTATTTCTTTAGCACGTTTTATATAAGACTCCTACACAACATGATGCTTTACCAAACTCCTATACTCCGTAACTTTTGCTTGTTTCCTGCTGAGAGTAAGGTAGCAAGGGGTTGAGGTGAGAGAATTAACAGGGGTTTCTTCTTTAACTTTCTGCACTACCACCACACCTTTCACTTTCAGGCAGAGGCTCCTCAAAGTCAGCTTTAACCATTCAGGGGCAGTTTTTGTGTTAAATCTGAGTCCATGGGGTGGCAGGTAGGAGGCCAGCATGGTTGCATTCAGATACAGAGCCCTAATCCTTTCGAACCCTGGGGCCTCACTTTAATCAGTAATGGTCTAGGAGACAGAGGAAAGATTTGAGATTCGTAGGTATTGTCAAAGAGAAGGTCCAGAATAGGGAGTACTGTATGGGAACTCATTTTTATGTTTACAAATGGCTAGAGACATCTTCAGAGAGATACTCCAAAGAAGGGGACAATATAAGTGGTCTCTCTCTTTTTTATTTTAGGTCTCGCCTTTTCCATTCCGAAGGAATGGAAAATGGAGAGAATTCAAGTGCTCAAAATACTCGTCAAACCAAGGGTTTTTTGGTGCGGGTTTCTTCGAGTTCACGTGGCCACAGGCACGCGCTTTTGGGCCATAAACTTTCACGGCCATCTGTTCCCCAGATCCAGCACCTCCCCTCTCTCTCCCCGCACACAGTCTTACTTGGATTTCTCCTCTTCCTCCCCAGACAGCTTCCCCCAGGCTGTGCTCCCTCCCACCTTTCCTCCTCTCTGTCCCTTCTTTCATTCACAACTTGTGTTAATTGATCTTAAGTATGTGACATTGTCACTGTGTTGCGCCCCTTCCCCCCACGTATTCCCAGCCTTTCGATTCTTCCGCCGCACTCCAATTGCTCCCCTCTCCCGTGGCGTTTGTAATCCTGCCCCCTGCGTTGCCCCCTCACCCTCACACTGTGCTTGCATCTTTTTCTTCTTTTCATGTGCTTGTTTGACTAATAAGCGCCAATGCTTGTTTATAAGCGCGCCGCTCACTTCTAAAATGTTGGCTCTACATTAGTTCTGTCTTGGAAAATGCCGAGTGAACTCCACTGTGCACGCTGAGCAGAGCTCCCTGATCTCGAGACACCATTCACCAGCAGCCACCTGCCAAGCAAAGCAGCTTTCTGGACATTGCTGCATTTTTCCTCATACGGAGCGGTGATATAGTGCCCACCGCTAAAAAACAAACAGCACGCCTCGCCGCTTGGAGTCGTGCGCCAGGACCCCTCCCGCCTCGGCTGCCACTTAAACTGGCAGTAATAACAAACCCCCGAGGACATCAATAGAGTTACTGTGTTCAATAATCACAGCGCTCAGGCTGGAGGCTTGCAGTAGGCGCAGCAGGCGCAGCGGCAGCTCCATCGCCCGTGACATCATGTTACTGTGCAGGCATCGGGGGGAGATTCCTTCATGCCCTCAAACTAAGTAGCCATTTTGGTCCAAACATATAGCCATTGGCATTGCCCATGGGGTGGCCTCTGGGAGCTTGTGTCTTCTGAGCACCGCAGCAGCAGTCTAAGCGCTCCCAGGGGTACTGTCTCTTACACTCCAACACTAACCTCCGAACAGGGACAATGTTTGGGAAGAACAGTGAAGCCCCTTCGGGTTCTGGTATGATTAACAGGCTCGCCGGGCGCTGCAGATGCAGCAGTGACAGGGTAAGGCACCGGCTTTCAGTTTCACTAGTGTTGGTTTATTGTTAATAAGTACTGGTTAGTATCTGAACTGTTAAAGGTCCAGTTTCACCTGATTTCATGAAGTATCCGATCTTTTTCGAAGCCTCCTTTTAAATGCTGATGTCACAGTGCTGAAAATAATGTCATTGTTGATTCTTGTTTTTATTTGCGAACTGAGCCAGCCATGCATATGAGTAGTGTAGGCTGAGAGGCAAGCAAAAATAGGGGGTTTACGTTGGATCCACAAAGCTTTAACAGAACCCAGTTAAATATGCTGTGTTGTGATTTAGTTTTTTCTCTTTGAACCAAATTTTAAAACAATGAAACACAAAGAACCTTTCAAAGGTCTCAGGTAGAAGTAAATATAAGCTTGGAACTGTGGCTTAAGTGTTCGTCTGCCCGACACAAACTTTGTAAAGTACTGACAGCTCTTCCGAATGCGTGCGCTCCTGAGTAATGCTTGAGGAACATTGTTAATCCATTTTGACATAACTATTGGTTGCCGACAAGATGAGGCATCGTGTGTACAGTTGTTACCTTGAGAACACCGGGCTTAAATATGGTCCCTTTCTGGCGTTACTCAGCAGTATTGGATGCAGGAAATGCTGAATCATTCTCTGCTCTGTGTAGCAACATAAAGGTGGCGATTACAAGTCACACAATATGAACTTCTGAGAAATAGATTCACTCACTGTGAAGTAATATTTCTGTTAACTGACACAGAGCCACATTACATGCAAGCGACGTGCCACTCCTATAGCAGAGGTCTCATTAAAGTAACTTTTGCATTACGTTTCCTGTTTGCCAACCACATATTGAGAGGGTTTATCGAGACGTTTTGGTTAAAATGAAGACAAAACACATCTACAATATCTAATCAACACCGTGCTTCATTTTTATGGAGTCATTTTCATTTGAAGAAGTTACAGAATTGAAAATGATAGAATTTCAAACAGCACCTAATTATCAAAAAGTTGGTTTCTCTTTTGCACAGAATTGGTAATATTTCAAACCATAATCTGTTGTAAATTTGTTACTGGTTTGCATTTGAGTGGTGTTTCTGGATGTCGTATGTCAACTGGGTGGTTGATGGTGCAGAGCTGTGGCTATTAGAAGAGTTACTCGTTTAGCTATTACTGGTCAGTGGCTATTAATATGAGATGAAAATCCAGTACAGTAAATGTAATTTTTCCAATAATGCGAAGAGTTCAGGTTCCTGAAACAAGTTAACTTTCTTTGGAAGGTACACTATCACTGCTGTCAGAAAGAGTCATGGTCTCGTATTATCGAATCAGAACATCTGAGCAATCCTGAAACTTTTTTTTCCAAAAAGCTTAGTCATATAAAAGTAACATTTCACAACAACGACATAAGTTCTGCAAGGATGATAACCTGAATGTGTGGATGAATACGTTACTACTTCTATTTGTTGTGTGATACCTAACGCAGTTGTTGTAACTGTTATGTCCCTCTTCAGCTATGTGATACACTGTCTTCATTTATGGACAAGGCATGCTTGTTGCTGTAGAGGTTTCCTATTGTACTTGCTGTGCTCGTTTTCAAGCTGAGTCGCCTCGGAGAGACGTTTCCTCGGTAATAGGCTGCTGAAAGTTTTCTCCCACACTCAGCTGCCGTTTGATAATAATTCACTATCATGAGTACCAGATTTGACCAAGGTCTACTTTCTATGGGACTTCTAAACCAAAGTGGCGAGTGTTTACACTGGACTGATAATGCTGCATTTGAACAACCATGCACGTGAAAGTGCTTGAACACTCAAATGCTATATCTACAAGGACGCTTACGGCTATATTGCACTCTAAGGAAAACATTTACCATTAAAATTACAAGATATTTGAAGTCATGGATATCAATGGAACACACAGTATAATAGATTTACACCGGAAAAAAGTTTTTAGGGATGGAAGAGGGTGAGTGCCATCAGACCTTACTTCTACCGCGACCTCATGCCGTAACTTCTCCACTTGTGAGAAGTGTGAGCAGCGTACATCGATGTGCCTGCTGTCACGGCAGTCCAGAAAAAGCACAGTCCGCCTGTGCCAGAGCACAAAACAGAGCCCGATAAAGACCCGTTTCGAGGCACCCTTTAAACAAGCATTGGCGTAGCCAATAGGTCTCGTTTTTCTTCTGCAGCAAGATAGGGCCTCTTTGTTAACAGCGCTTTGTGTTCGAAAACAAAAAATCAGTTGCCTCATGAAACGGCATCTTACTTAATATTTTACAATTATTATCAGTTCAGAGGATCTTTATTTGGTGATTAAAAAACACCATAAAAGCACATATATATATATACACAATTTAAAATACGATTAAATGTTCATCTGGACCCCGACTGATATTTACAGAAATAATTAAAAAACTTAAAAAATCCACAGTCAGGCCTGCCCTCTTGTTTTCCTTAATCTTAAAGAAACTTTCATAACATTCATTATACAGCACAATGTACGGGAATCATTCGCCCTTTGTAAGAAAAGTAAAGCGGCTTTAGCATGTGTCAACTTGGCCTGTTTTAAAATGTCTACCAAAAATCTACGCCTAGGTGTTGCATAAAAAGGACACAAAAGTACGAAATAATAATCATAAAAGAACACAGTGCGATCCAGCGGGATGTAGCATTACAAGCGGGAGATGGGGCCCAGAGCAGTACAGAGAATGGTAACGAGAATAAGGAAACAAGGGAAAGCAATGCTGATCCACACTCTTGTGTTTGTGGTTCTATAACTTCAGGAAACGCTCTTCACAACAGGCTATTGCTATAATGCTTTATTGAAACACTCACTGACGTTTGTTCTTATACACCCAGGGAGCTTGCCTCAAGAAGCTGCTCCTACTATGCCCTGCTTTAGACTGTGCCTTCCTGTGGTCACTTTGTCCTTTGTTCTGAGAGTAAGAAGCATCAAATGCAGTATCGGCTGCTATGATTGCTTAGTGGTGTTGGTGGTGGGGGGAGGGGTTGGAGGTGAGGGGGAGGAAAACAATCAAAACTACACACAATTAAAATGATTACAATATTAAAATTACATTTACCTGCCGCTCCTACGGCTGACGCCTTGCTTCTCTCCTCGGATCCTGGACTCTGGCTGCACACTGCGCAGGGTCCCAGATGCCAATCTCACAAAATACCACTCAATACCACATTATTACATGCCATATAATTAAACTCTACTCAATACAACAAAAATACAAACCACATAATATCAATCAGTGTCACCTAATAACACGCCACATAATTACACTCTACTCAATACAATATAAATATACTCCACACCACAACACTCAAAACCACATAATTACACTCTACTAATTGCAACATACACTCCACATAATACCACATATAACACTTTATATTAGAACTTTTCTACATAAGACATAGCCACATTACTCTACAACATAACCAAAACTTCAAAATAAACACATAAGGTCCCAAAAGCGAGACCTATTGGCTATGCCAATGCTTGTTTAAAGGGCCATAGACTAGTGGAGCTGGAACTGCTGCCAGGTGTGTAAGTGGCCACTGCTGGTTATAATTAAGGAAGCAGATGAAGCAGGACTGGGGCCCATGGGTTTAAGGGGCCTGCTGCATCACAATGATGGCTTTGTACCTTTTAAAAAAAAAGGGCCTGGCGGCTTAATTTCCTTTCTAGCATTAGGACCGAGGTGATTGTCCGTCATGGTGGGGAAGAGGTAATAGATGCAGAGGAGATAGCCTGCTACTCAGGACTGCAGTTATTAGTGCAGCAGGTGTAGTTGCATTGGGGTCCAAGATTGTGAGGGGCTCACAACACCCCAATTATGGGAATAAGTATGTTTGGGATAATACATGTTTTTGTTTGATGTATTTGCTGTTTTATAAATCTCATAGCTAGTGCGGTTTATAAGCTATAGAAAAAGTTCTCCTGAAATCATCTCGTAAGCCCTACCCCCTTGGCGCAGCCATGCCCCTCCTGCTCCCCCAATCCTTGCAATACATTTTGGAGGGGGGCCCGACCTCAAAACATTTTGTTTAGGGGGGCTCTGAGCAAAAAAGTTTGAAGACCTCTGTTCAGGAGTGGACAGCAAGCGGGCGCTTGAGGAGTACTCGTAAAAGTGCTTCGGAGTCACTCAAGAAATCTGTCTAACATCCTTCTATTCCACACCATTGCAGGACCTTAGTGTGATCTTCTCGGGGTTCCGGTTTTGTGTGCGGCAAGGAGTTTTGCACACCTCATCCAGACGCTTCTACACCTCATGGGTCGGATGCCTTGATCTGGAGTGTCAGTTTCTAAGAATCTACAGCGACCGAATAGAGCCAGTGCGCTAACCTCTAAGGGCTGCTGTTCTGGTGTTTCCTGTCAGATTACAAGCCCAGAGCGCCAACCTCAGAGGGCCGCCTCTATCGGTGTTCCTGTCAGAGTACTAGCCCGGCGCATCAACATCCGAGGGCCTTCCTTTGTGGTTCCAGTCACAGTACAGCACAAAGGAGGTTGGAGTTCATTGTTGTGACTGGTTCCTGAGGCGGAAACAAACTCAAATTAGTTCCTGACAAGCGCTTACAGCCGCGCATCTAGCAGGTCCTCCATGGTGGGCTCCTGACTGGCAGATCGTTGCTTCAGTTCTGCAAGGTGGGAGGCGCCACAGTTTAGCGCCGAGTAGCCTCCTCTGCCTCCGTTAGCTGCGCATAAATCAGAGCTGCTCTCCAGCCTCATCCTGCTCAAACTGTTCGAGGTGCAGGACAGCATTGTGCACAATTCGAGAGAACCTGCTGTGTTAATTACCGGTATTGTAAGAGTCGAGCAGTACAAGGCATTCTCAAGGTGCACAGCAACACATCCCTGTACTTTGCTTTTAAGTAACTTATTCATGTACTACTTCACGATATACGGAGTGAGAAGCACGCTTTTGCTTTAAGCCTGCACTGGGGTATTTTGCTGCAAACTTCATTTTGGAACTCTAGAGTCTTCCCATTTTTGGCTTATTCTAACCTTTGAGGGAATGGTTGGTTGGAAGGACATACTCCTAACTGCTAATCCTTCCTTCAGCTTTGCACATACTGGGCCACCTACTGAAGTATCTCCATTTTCCCCTATTGTCCTTACAATTCCATTTAGATAGTACTGAGCAGGGCATCACCTTTTCAATGTTCACGTTGCTGCCACATTACTGATTCTCCTCTTTATTTCTGCCATGGCAGCGGCAGGTATGAGCCAACCTCCCTCCTTTTTAAATGAAATTGGTGAGCCTGAAATATGTTGGAAGGAGTGGGTGAAGTTGTTCGAATCTTATCTCATAGCCATTGGAGGTGAACGCTTTAGCTCTGTGCACAAACAACACATCCTTCTCCACAATTTGGGGGTACATGAACGGAAAATGTACGAGACATTGCCAGAACTAGAAGAAGAGGAGAAATAGGGGATGGGGTGGATGTATTTGCAGGTACTATGGTGAAGTTAGAAAAACATTTTGGTGCTAAAGTTAATGTAGTGTTGGAACGCAACAAGTTTTTCAATAGAGTCCAAGGCAAACACGAATTGGTTCCTAATTACATTGAAGCATTGTGGAGTCTCACGCAGTTGTGCGAATTTGGCAATCTCACTGATTCTCTCATAAGAGATCAACTGGTACGTTGCACCAATAATCCCAGTATTCAGGAAAAACTTTTAGCAAAGAACCCTGCCTTAAGAGAAGCTGTAGAGATTGCAAAATCAGTAGAGCACACAGCTAAGTGTATAAAGGAAATGAAACCTAATGCTGAGGTTGTTGCTAGTATTAAGGAGGGTGAGGAGAAGAGTGACGTGTGCAAAGTAAAAAATAAGGAGAGCATGAGCAGCAAAGTAACCAACAGAGAAAGGAGTTTTAAATGTTACAGGTACGGCAGCAACAATCACCTTGCTAATTACTTCAGTGTCCGGCCAGATCTGTTACCTGTAAGAAATGTAATAGGAGGGGGCATTTCGCCAGGGTATGCTGGGAAGGTGACCCTCACCCCAAAGATAGTGAGAGGGTGGTAGAAAGGGTTTTTAACAAGGAGGTAAAATATCTAGTGCGGAGAAATATGTGTTGCAACTTAAAGATTACACTAATTCTGTGAATGCCATTTATCCTAAGGGTGATGTGTTACTCAACAACAAATGTATAACCATGTTTTCAGATTCATGTTCTTCATTCACGCTTCTAAATAAGAATGATTTTGACATTCTAGAAGGCCAGACTAAGAGCTATTTGGAAAAAACAGATATTTCTCCCACAGGATATAGCAAAGAACCAATACCTCTCATGGGGATGAAGGAAATGCACATACAGTTCACGGGTAGGAAAGACTTCGGCAAAGTATATATTTGTAGAATCTGGGTCCAACCTACTAGGATGGCAGCATCAAAAAGAGTTTGGCATCATCCTAGACCCTAACAGTGCGGAGCAAGTCCCCCCAGATGCTCAAGGGGGAGAAACCATTTGTGAGGAATTCAAGAGGCTGTTTCAGGAAGAGTTGGACTGTTTACATGACTTCCAACATAGAATTAAGCTAAAGTTCAATGCAAAGCCTGTTGTTCACAAGCTACGCCCCGTGCTACAACAAATGAAGGAACCTTTGGAGAAGGAACTGCGTAAGCTGTGCAACATGGGCATCATTCAACCCATAAATGGTTATGAATGGTTGGCCCCAGTTGTGATCGCGGCAAAGGCTAACGGCGTAGGTATTCGGTTGTGTGTGGACCTACGTAGCCTCAACGAGAACATTTGGGTGGAAAGACACCCCCTACCAAACATCAACGAGATGCTCAGCATCATGGGCCAGACCAAGTACTTTAGCGTAATCGACTTGTCAATGGCTTACCACCAGGTAGACCTCCACCCCGAATACAGGCTACTCACCGCCTTCATAACTCCACAAGGGGTTTTCATGTTCAGAAGGATGCCGTTTGGATTAGCTTCGGCTGCAGCGGTCTTTCAGAAGATTATGCAGCAAATCCTGAAAAGGGTGGACCCAACTATGTGTTTTCAGGACGACATACTGGTGTATGGCTGTGATGTGGAGGAACACGACTAATCCCTTAAACTGGTCTTTAAGAAACTCATGGATGCTGGATTAACGGTGAAGAGGAGCAAATGCAAGATAAGAGTTTTGTCTGTCGATTATCTGTGACATTCCATCTCTGAAGAAGGTTTAAGACCCAAAAGTAGCCTGATTAGTGCTGTAAAGGATGCCCCATACCCGAGGAATAAAGAAGAACTTAAATCCTTCTTAGGGCTCATGGAATATGTCAAAATACGTTAACAATTTTGCAACCAAGTGTGAACCTATGCGGGATCTCCTTAAGAAAAACAAGGACTTCACATGGAATGAAGAGCATACGAGAGTAGTGGATGCTCTCAAAGAAGAACTGGTTAACTCACCGGCCTAAGGGGTATTCGACTCCAGGAGGAAAACCATCCTCATCACGGATGCTTCAAACAAAGGTCTGGGGGCCACTTTAGTACAGAAGGAAGGAAAGGAGGAAAAGGTCACTGCATTGGCATCCAGGTGTCTTACAAGTACTGAACGGAAATGAAAGAGGCCCTGGCTTGTTTCTGGGCAGTGAGGCACTTCAAATTCTTTTTGTGGGGATTGAATTTTACAATCCGGATGGACCACAAGCCCCTTCCTTACCTTCATCTTCACAGTGAAATGGCTAGAAAATTGTACTCCACGCATAAGCAGGTGGATTATAGGACTTGAACATTACAATTTCAAAGTGAGTATGTACCAGGGAAAGAAAATAAAATTGCTGACTTTCTATCAAGAACGCCGTTACAGACAGAAGAGTCAGAAGAATTGCTAGACAGTCCCATTATGATGATGGGTGAGCCTGCCATCACTGAACAGGAATGGGAGAAGTGTATGGAAGAAGACACAGATATGGGCACGTTAAAAACCATCATGAGAGAAGGATGGCTCAGCAAGAGGAATGACCTCGAAGAAGGAATCACAGAATTCCGGATAGTCATAAATAAACTAAGTGTCATTGGGAACAGAGTGCATCGCCAAAACAGAGTGCGGGCAAAGTTTTGGTTCCCGAAAAATGGACACCATGGCAGAGCAACTGGTTAAGGACTGTGTAACATGTGCCAAGAGCGATAAATCTAAATTTCTACGTAAAGCCGCGCTATCTCCGGTCAAGATACAAACAAAACCATGGAGCAAGTTAGCCATGGAGATCATGGGGCCGATGCACAACTTAGGAATCCAAAGGAGAGCCATGTTAGATTTAACTACACCTCACATTGGATCAAGCAGAAATGTGTGCATTGCATCACCACAAAAACTGTTGCAGAGTTCCTCAATGTAGTGTTTTCCGAGGAAGGTATAACCTCGACATTGGTAACTGATAACGGTATACAATTCTCCTCGGGAGAGATGAAGGATTTCTTAGGAAACATGAACATAAAACACGAAGCCACGGCACTTTATTGCCCAAAAGCTAATGGCCTAGTTGAGAGGGCAAATCGACTCATCAAAGAGCACATCCAATTGGCAATCACCAATGGTCATGACGTGGAGGCTTCCCTTCGTAAGGGTCTATGGGCGTACCATACAGCGCTTAAAGTGACCGGGGTTTCCCCTTTCGTCTCCCTCCGCAGGAGAGAGACATGCACAAAGTTTAATCCCAGTTGGCTGGAAGGAGGCAAGGCAAGTAATTTTTACCAGGAAGAGATTACAAAGAAGATCGACCTACACCAAGCCAAATATAAACAGTACCCCTTCCTGGACCTCGATCATTAACACTTCCCTAGCCACCGGCTGTGTCCCTACCTCACTACAACTGGGCCAAATCACCCCCATTCTCAAAAACCCTACTGCCGACCCTAATGACCTCAACAACCTCCGTCCTATTTCCAATCTGCCCCTTCTCTCGAAAGCCCTGGAAAAATGTGCCTTCTTCAGCTTGACAGACACATTGAACTTTTTAACTTACTTGACTCCCTCCAATCAGGCTTCAGGAAAGGTTGCAGCACTGAAACCGCCATGCTTAACATTGTAGATGACATTCACCACTCCTTCGACAATGGTGAATCTAACCTATTGATCCTCCTATATCTCTCCGCAGCGTTCGATACCGTTAACCATTCTGTTCTACTCAAAGTCCTTAGAGAACGATTCGGCCTTAATGGTATGACTCATAATTGGTTTGTCTCATACCTGCAACACCGTGCTCAACAAATTAAAATCCAAAACTGCTTATCGAAGCCCTCCCCCATTTCTCTAGGAGTTCCGCATGGATCCATACTCTCTCCCTCTCTCTTTAACCTCTTCATGGAACCCCCCACCCTCATTCTCAAACAAGCCGGGATCAACTACCATCTTTATGCTGACGATACACAATGCCCCTCTTATTTGGAATGCCCTCCTACCAGACCTCCGTTGTAATCCGTCCTAACCCAGCTTCAAAAAAGAACTCAAACTTCTTCTCCTTAACAAATAGGGGGGGGTTCTAAATACCTCCCTAGTGGCCTCACCTTCTTCAGCATCCCCCCACCCAGCTGCTCCGCCTACGGGTAGTGAACCCTCTCCTGCCCCCTCTCCTTCCCTTCCCCTTCATTCTTATCACCTTCCCTCCCCTCCATGCCTCTCCTTTACCTCCCGTTTCTTACTACACATTATGATCTTCAGTTTTTCTTTCACATTTTTGTCCTTCCTGCTCCTAGGTATATTTTATCGAACCTTCTCACCAAACTGCGACCTTTATATTGTATATCTTATTGTGTTTAGCAATTGTTTTTGACTTTTTCATCTAGTTAAACCTTTATCCTATATGGACTGCTTAGTTTTGAATCAACTTTCTGTACTTATACACACTGTACCTGTATTTAAACACCTTTCTGTTACAATTGTAAAGCGCTCTGATACCTCTGGGTCCAGCCAGCGCTATATAAAAACCTCTAAAATAAAAAAGTAGTAATAGAGAAGGGCTTAGTCAAAGTAAATTCTATCTTCCATGCAAAGTAGTTAAGGCACTCAACAATGTTTTTCAACTTGATAATGGGCAATGGTGGAGCTGTGACAAAATTGTAAAATCACTGATGTGATGTGTTTTTCTCCTTTTGCCTTGTAACATCTGTATATCTTTACCTTTCAACCTAGATTATATCAGGACTATGAGCTTCCTCATTATACTTTTGCCACTTTGTTCAATATTTCTTTTTCAGGTTACATAGGAAGGGAGGTGTGTTATATCCTCTTCTTTACCTTAATGGTATATTCCGTTCCCCCTACACTTTCTTCCCTGTTGGTTTCACCCACCTGAAGCTTACCTTAGAATGTTGGCCTACTGTGATTGAAGAGAGTGGATGGCCAATAAAGTGTAATTGCAGATTCCTGATTCCGGTCTTCATTAATTCCAACACAAGGTTTCCCCATTGCTTCCCTCATTTCCTCCTCTGGTCATTACAGTCAGTTGTATGCGGGCAAGACTTTCCACGAGGTGTCTGAAAGAAACAATTTGTCTTTCTTCTGTTTAAACCTGGTTATCTTCTCACTCTCTTCCAATCTTAATCATACCAAAACCGAGATTTTATCCCCGCTTCCTCTCTCACGCCTATATAAAAATTCCTATTTTATTAACTCCAGCTTTCCATCCTTTGCCCACATTTGCTCAGAATCGAGGCATGTTCTCTCACCCCGTGCTCTACTTCCCTCATGTCTCTCCCGTGCTTTATTTTTATCCTGCGAGTAAGGTGCCTGCTCCACCTTTGGTAGTGCAGCTTCCTCTTCATTCAAGTCAGATCACAGGGCCAGGTTTTTCCAGGCCCGCATGCATGGTTCTGGCCTTTAGTGGTTACAGTTACAAGCAGAGTCCTGTGTCTGGCAGTTAATTATTGGACCTTCAGCACACACTTTTTCTCATTCCAGGCGAACTATGAAGGTATCGGTCCAGGAGGCAGACTTTTATCCGACTTTGTGGAACAAGCAGGAAGCCAGAGCTAAAACATTAGCTAAATAATCTTACATTTTAAATATCCCTCCATTTTGGAGGGACTGCATCACCAATGGCTTTTATCCACCTTCCTAGGCGTTAGCAGAGCAAGTGCAAGGGGCAGGCACCAAATGGTAACATGACACATGCACAAATGTTTTATTCCTTTTGTAAATGTTTTATATCTTGGTGGCTTTTAATACTGTATTAAATACGTTTTGTAGGCATTTATCCCCAAGAAATGGGAATGCTGATCATCTGGGGCGTATTATAGAAGTGCCTCGGGGGGCACAACGGATGTTTGATCATCCCCGGGGCACTTTAGTTTTACAGAAGGGGTCGCAGACTCTTGTGCGGCCCCTTCTATAATACCGAAAGTGCTGGGGCACATACATCGCCAGCGCTTCCTCAAGAGGGGGCGTGGTACCGTGCAAATGAGGTAATTCTTTTAGTCTTTGTGCCCTTGCTGTATTACAGACGCCTGCGTAGAGGAAAATAAGCTCTCAGGTGAAGGTATCGCACTGTAAGTGCGTCCCCGGATTGCAGTCATCTGGCGAGGTGAAAGTGGGTCCCAGGGACCTCCCAGGCATCCCCTTGCAGGCAGGTTAAGTCACTTACTGCAGCCACCTTCAAAGTTATTTCAAATCCCCTTTGAAAGTGCAGGTTGGTTGCCGCCTGCACGGTGAAAAACACGGAGCGGCTTCTAAGCAGCTGCTCCGTTTTTTTGGTGAATGCACGGCCCCTAGTGCGGGGCCAATTCCAATCTGCCCGGGGGGCATCGCATTCACCACAATACAATGCATTTTCCTTGATTGCGCCGGGCGCACATTTTAAAAGGTGCACACAAAATGCACCGTATGTGTAATACAGCCCTGGGTGTTAGTTTTGCAGCCATGTTTTATTGCCACCTACGCTTGCAGTAGTTGGTCTAGGTTTGGGAATAGAGTACTGTTTGATATCTGATTAAGTATGTGCTTGTTCAATTTCATAAGAGTAATATGTTGTAACTTGCTAAGAGACAGTGAGTTCTTTGGCACTCGAGGAAAGGAATATCATCCAAAAGCTGGTGGCCACTAAAAGAAATACCCTGTCTGGAAAACTAGAGTACTAAGAAAGGGAGTGTGACAGATGAACTGCCTTCATAGACACCTGCTCCACAACTATCCGCCAGTGCCCACGCTGACTGGCAACATCATATCACCTAAGGAGGGTAAAGCAGAAAGTAAGTTGAAGGCCTGTGCTTATGCTTCCCTTCCCAAGGTTTAAAACTCTTGCTTTCCAGATGCTAAAGTGGTCACATCGCACTAGGTGACCCAAACTACTTCTCCTTTAAGTACCTAAACTCCCGATAGTGAGAGCCTCCGTGTTGCCTGCCCCTTCGAAGCTGAAGAGCGCCTCAAGCCCGGTTCGGGGCTGCTCGCTGGCACACACAAGAACACCGGAGCGTCACCCCCCCACAGGTAGGCATCGGGGAGGACGATGTTCAGACTCCCCTGCGCTGCGGTCCCACGGTTCCATGGCGCCGTAAGGAACACACAGTGCAGAAGCGTGTAGAGGTGTCAGAGATCAGAGACTGCAGAGGCGTTTAAGCTCCCAGGCAATTAGTAAGGGTGATCTAGTGTGCGCCTGCCGTGCACTTGTCAGTGGAGACAGTGCACTCTTCTGGGTGACGATTTTTCCTGCTGCCTGCCTCATCAGAGCACATACTGGCAAAAATTCGGAGCGGGAGAGACCCTATGGGCGCCAGTTTGAACAGACCAAGGCGCTAGGGGGTTTACAGAACTCCTGGGGGTCACATCTAGACCCAGCGTCCAGCAGCAGTGCTCCCATCTGTCGCCGCTAGCCCACCCCAGCAGTCGCAGCGTGAGGGGAGCCCTGAGGACTCCATTTCCCAGACGCCCTAGCGGCGCAACACGCCGCCACACACAATTCCCGCGCCAGGAGGCGCCTGAAAAGGAGACCAGTCCCCGCATCGCGGGATCGCGCGCCGGGAGAAGCCCGGGACAAGGGCGGGGCCATCAGCGGCCATCTAAGGCCGGGTCGGGACACCCCTCTTGGCACAGAAAGGTAAACCTGAACAGAGACTTATCTCCTCCACTGCATTTTTTAAGAAAGAGGTAAAAGCCATCCTTATGGCTAAGTTCACCTGAACTCTAGTGTTACTGGATCAAAGACATTGCGCGGCTTCTGTATTATTGGTTTCCTGATTGTTTATTGTATTATACTCTTACTTGATTGCTTTCCTACTTTGCAACTCACTTACTACCGACTATTATATTGTTTTCAAGAATTTGTTTAATCACCCCCTTGTTGCCCCTACCCTCTGTTTCTGTAAAGCGCTCTGATATCTGCAAAAATCTTGTTCGCGCTATATAAAACTTTGAATAAAATAAAGATAATCAGCGCACTGTTCCATACAGGTCCCTTCTAAGTGCAACCACATTGTGACACTTGACCAAATTTCTGGTGGTTGATGCCGTTTTCATTCACACAAAACAGTTAAGTCATGACCTGCAAGGGGTCACTAAAAACTTTTTTACCCAGAGTGACTTGTGTAAGGGAACGATAGACAACTACTTAAAGAGGGTGACCTCCCCCACTACCAGTGACCCAGAGAGAATAGAACGATGCATGGACATGGGTAGTTCTTCCAACACATGTTCGTCTTCCCAGACAGCAAAAGCAGCTCTAGATTCATCACTCCTGGAGGAGTTAAACTATGTAATTCCAAGTACGCTCCTGTTGAATTAGGAAGTATGCAAACTAGTGCTTCTACCTGGCCTACAGCAACCACTAGTCCCCACTTCACTAGATCACTCCAACCAACTGAAAGTTTGCAGGGTACTCCCCTTTTAGTACGAGGAAAAGTAAATTCTCAACCTACACTGTCCCCTCAGGTCTTTTCTGCTAAAAGGAAGAGAGATGGGGTTAAACAATTGGGGAAACATACAAAGATACAAATACCGAATCCAAGTCCCCCACTTCCCAACACTGCCACCCTTAAAGCACCTATTCAGGCTACTTTATTGGCCCAGATCGAAATCATGATCAAATCAATAATATTCCCGCTGATGGAAAAAATGAATACCTTAGGGGAAAGGCTTACGGGTGATGAAGCGATTAAGGCCAACTCGTCATATATAAAAAGTTTGGCAGGTCCTCTGCAACCACAGCTTCCAGCCCCCATAGAAGTGCCTAAAAATACTGCACTAAGTAAAATCCCCCATAAACAATTAGTAACCCCTCATATAACATCTTCAAACACCCCGAAAGCAGCACGGAGTTCTTACCCTAGAGCAGGGCTGAACAAAGATTCTATATCACATAAGGGGACAGCTGCCAATTATGGCAATATCGCACCTAAAACCAATCATTTACACTTGCCACCGGAGGCCGCTCCCTTTGTGTGTGTCCTCTCTGGAGTACCGGAACTTACAAAGGGGAAAAACGAGAGACAACAGGACCTTAGGAATAAGGTTGTCTTTTGGTTAACTAAAAATAGACCTCTCCCTCCCAACATAGATGGAAGTATACAAAGTGTTAGAAGGGTGGGCTGGCTAGGACCTCTGTCAAAAGATATAGCTGGTGATTTGGTACTTATAAAATTTAGAAATAAATACGTCGTCCCACAACTCCAATCACGGCAGCCACAAATGGGGGATGGCCCTATATCTATCTGGGGCCTAAGTGATTTCTACCCTAGAACGTCATACGTTACATCACCAAGTCAAAGACCTGAGAGCAATTGTTTGACGAGCAGAAGTGCCCTCGTATCGAGCGGTTACACCATCCCCACTTCTAATCATTTTCACTTACTCTCAGGTTTAACCCTGATGGATTAAATTGTATAGACACTAATATTATTAATATGTAGATTCCAACCTGTAATGAATTATATATATTCTTCTTGTTTTTATACTGTGTAAATCCATTAGCCTGAATGTTTTGCAGAGTTTGTGACAAGGGAATTGGGTTTTTGGATTTGAAATATTTGAAATCTTTGTAACTTTATTTTTATGTAAATGTAACATTATGTTTTAAGCTTTTATGGTTATATTTCTAACCGAATAAAGTACTTACTGACAAGTACCTAAACTTACCAGCCCCTGGACCAAGCAAAAAACATGCACATATATAAAAACAAGACATCGACAAAAATCTTTATTGAAATAAACTCTCAGATATACAAACATAGGTCAGGGAGCTGCAAGCAGCATAACTTGAAAAGCATGGGTGGTCATGATCATGAAGAAGGTAAGCATGTGTTTTGGGAAGGGTGAGTAGCTGGTGTGAGGGGGTCCTCAATGCCAAAAGAAAACCCACACTGGTCGATTCTTACAGCTCTTTATCAGATCCAAGTTTGACATTCCTGCCAAGAAGATGTTCTGTCCTAAACAAATGTATTTGAAAAATACACCCTGAGAACAAAATTGTTAACACCACATCCTGGCAACCTCTATGTGGAAACCCAGAGGATTTACCCTTTGGCTGTGGCAAATGAACGACAAAGATTCTGTGGCACTTTGTCCTTGTCAGGACTAGACCCCTAAATGCACTGGAGGAACTGGAACTGCTCCAGGCTCCATATGTCCGAGAAACGGGGCTGTCCTACCACACATGTCCTCAATGTTCGGACTTGGTATCATAAGACAAGAGTGCGAGCCAGCAACATCTGACCTTCAGCACAAATAACAAAATCCCAAGCTCCACTCTCATCCAATTATAAGGCCTTCTTCCCAAAGACAGCACTGTTCCACTCGCCTGCCATCACTCTCGGTTCTGTCCTCGTTTTCCAGTCAGCCGACGGCGCTGGGCTTTGCTGGTCCGACCTGCCTTGGGTTTTTTGACTGGAATGTCTTGTTGTCTGCCGGGTCGCTTCCCTTTCGTTTTTGCCTTCGTCTGGCTGCGGGCATGCAAGGAGGCTGTCAGAGAGCAGATTCTGGGGGTAGGAAAAAGATACATTTAAAAAAAGAAAAGAATCAAGCATTTGAAATGCAATAGGTCATGCATTTTTTAAAGTTAGAGCCATTGGCATTGTAATGTAAATGTTTTTCAAAAAACACAGTGCTTAACTCTGAAAAGTCTGAGGTCAGCAGTTGAAACCATCTTCTACGTGGATGGCTGGAAGCAAAGAGAATCTGCTTGAAGGAAATTTGTGCCACTTCAATTATATACTAGAACGCCGCTTCAAAAAAGTACAGTCTGCGTTTCTGGAGTTGGGCGTCCAGGAAAATAGCTACAATATTCTCAGCGGGATTAAAATTGGCATACTGCTCTACCTGAGGGCCTAGAACCGGTTCGGTTTATCCGTGCATGCTTTGTATACAGTGCAATTCCTGCAGAGGTCAGGCAGAGAGCAGGCAAGAGTCACCAGTCCATCTGGGTACTTTAGAGATCCTGCAGGCAGGCATTTTACCCTTGCTTCAGACAGCAGCAGACCCATTGCAGGCGGCAAGAAAAACAAGAAAGCAGCTTTCAAATTTGCAAACCACCCAGTAAAGCAGCACGTAGCACTGTTTTATGAACAATGAGGACCCCGCCCCACTCGGCCACAACACGGTCTGGGAGCAAGCAAGGGCAGCTTAGTCACCACCTTTCAACCTCGTAGTCAGCATTTTAAGAATGTCCACGTTTGACGAGACTGTTAAAAACAATTAGTTAATGTTCAAACTTTCTATTCTAACCATAGCTTTACATCATACAATATAAACGAGAATACATTTGCATTTTATGGAAAAAGTAATTTCTTGTAACACTTACTGATAAGTTGTATTAAAAATAACAAATAAAACCGTTTTTTTGACAGTAATTATCACCAATACCCATCAGGATGAAGGTAATTCTTGGATGTTAAAGGAATGCTTCCTGCTTCAAAATGTCCTCCACAAGTACACGCGCCAGCCTGTATTTCCCACTCACGCCTTTAACATTCTAGCACTTGGTTTTCACTCGCGTTCTGAGGGCGGAATTGAAACTAGGGCTTGAGGAGGTCGAGTATCGACGGGAGGCTCTGTATAAAGCTCTCCAATATCTTGGAGCGAGTTTGCAATATTGTAAACATTTTTTATATACAAAAGCATATAAATAAAAAAATGCATTAACATGGATGAGGGGCGCGGTATTTACCATTGTGTGAACATGTTGCAAGACGATTTAAAAATGAAAATGCAGTCAGCTAAGAGCACAATTGCTTTGGCTCAAGAGTAGTTGTTCATCACCCTTAGAACCCAACAATCCACAAACCCAAGGCAAGACAAATTTTAAAATAGTCCATCAAGAACACCGTAAATGCACATGGGAGAAAGAAGGTATGTGAAAGGAGCAGTCGCCATGGGCAGAATGAAAACACTAAAGGCGGGACAAATGGGATAGATTCACCAACCAGAAGAACAGGATTTTAAAAGACGCACAAAAGGCTCTAATGACAAGCAAGGGGTGTGCCGAAACCCCATACACTAGATACAGCATGCCTCGCAGAAACAGCGCAGGCGCTGCCTAAGCAAGACCTAACAAGCATTTACAATGCAATGGTCTCGGCATCATTAAAGGTAGAGCTATTGGCATTGCTTATGACTTTTTTTTTATCATCAATAAATGGCATTGTCATTTACATTGCCAATAGCTTCGCCTCGGTTCTGGGATTGGTGGGTGGCTGGTATTTTTGGCATTCTTTAGAGGTCGGTTATCTCGCAGAGTGGCCTGTACGTTTGGAGTAGACCAATGCATTTAGAGATAATTATAACTCCTTGTTTTGCAAAGCACTATATACCACACGTGTGCTGTTTTCTAAGCGCTGTAAATAACAGATGCTACTTTACGCAGTTTATGGTTTATACTTGATATTGGCTGGTCTTGGATAGACTATTTGATGCACCTGTGTGCGTGTTACGTGCACAGACGCACGTGCTGAAGCGCATAGCCCTTTGTTTGGTGTACAGTTGCCCACTGCTTGCCGTCTCGTGGCTCTCGTGTTTTGAGGCACCCTGCCCATGCAATTAAAGAATTTTCTTAACAAAAGTGATTAAAAATAATTATGCGGAAATGTGGCAAAAACCACATTCGCAATCAAACATGCGGTTTGGTCATAGGTTGCTAGGACCAGCACTTAGTGCCACCAGTATGGTTTCTAAACACTATAAATAACTGGTGTGCCAGTCTGTGCATGACTCTGCCCCAGCCCTGCCAACCTTCAATTAAACCTTGAGAATCCTCAAATGCCAGCTCCCCTCCGTCTCCGTGTTTCTTCAAGGACGGACTGGGGCCATGACCTCGCCACACAAATACCCATCCCAGCGTGACCTTCCCTGCCCCCGTTTCTTAAGCCCAGCCTGGGCGTCTTATGTTCAGGGGGTCTGCTGGTCAGGGGTGTTAGCGGCACTTAACGCTCCCATAAATAGAAGCCGGTCACCCTGTGAAAGAACGCAAGGCCGCTCGCATGTGACAGTCGCACATGCCAAGACTCGGAGCGTCTGAGGGTTCAGGCGAGGATAGGCCGTGTGTCTGGGTAAACAAGCCTCACGAGAGAAGCAGGGAAAGATGTGACATTTGGATACATTTGTGGAACCAGGTGATACCTGGTGACATTTCGGAAGCGCCACTTGAACAAACTGTGTGATCTTGGGCAAGCCAGTTTCCTGATCTTCCCAAATCTAGAGCCCTTAAAATCTCCACAGTCTCAAATTCCTCTTCAGAAAATGCATATTTGTATTGAAAGAGAGCAGGGTCATGCCAGCCAGCTTTGTACAGTCGAACATAAACAACTGAAGCATGGCTGTCAGATTCAAAGTACCAAACACGGTAGCCTGGGGTGGGGTTCAGTGCTTCTGCAGAGATCGCTCTCTCCCCCCCCCCCCCCCTTCCCACAGAGAGGCCATTGAAAGCAGATCACAGCCTCCAAGAGACACTCTGAGACGACATAGATCTC